>NC_134120.1:58757500-59957500 GCF_040939455.1 Microcebus murinus | reverse complement strand
TGTTCCTCCGGCCTTACCCTGTATGTAGTGTCTGCAACGTTTCTTGAGCATAGAGAGTATTGTGTATTGGTCATGCTCTTTCCCAGACTCACTGTACATCCTGCTAATGAGTTACTTCAGTTTTGAGAGCGCGGCACCACAATGCCCCAGGTAAAGAGAGAGCCCATCACGGCCATAACACTCGCAGTTGTTCTAGGCCTTGGTGCCACAGGGGCTGGAACAGGCATAGCCTCTCTAGTCACCTCCAATCAGCAATACCTACAGCTCTCTGTAGCCATCGATAATGACCTCCGAGAGCTACAGCAAGGTCTAAAATATCTTAAGGAGTCCCTCGCTTCACTCTCTGAGGTAGTGTTACAAAATAGAAGAGGCTTAGATTTAGTGTTCCTCCAAGAGGGAGGTTTGTGCGCAGCACTCAAAGAAGAATGCTGCTTCTACGCAGACAAAACAGGCCTGGTAGAAGATAGTATTGAGAGAGTTAGACAAAGCCTTGAAAATAGAAAGAAACAGAGGGAACAAAGTGAGGCATGGTATCAAAATTGGTTTTCTACATCCCCCTGGCTATCCACATTGCTTCCCAGTGTCTTGGGGCTGTTTGTAGGTTTCTTGTTGCTTCTCACTTTTGGGCCTTGGGCATTCAAAAAACTAACCAACTTTGTCAAGTCGCAGGTAGACGCAGCCACACAAAAATCGGTCTCTGTGTTTTACCAACGGCTAGAACTAAGAGGCTCCAGAGAAGACCTCCATGAGGAGTCTCCCAACACACCCACTGAAGGTCTAAATTTCTCAGACCTTGCCGCAGGCATGGAACGCAGTTGGTTCCAAAGGCTGTGGAGACGCCCATGACAGGATTATCGCGATGCCCCGTACCAGGTGCACACCCCGCCAGCAGTGAGGTAACTCCATGACGGGAATATTGTAGGTCCATGCCCGGGGGCACACTTCATAATCAGAAGTGCCGGAGCTGGATGCCACCTACATAGCCTAAGACAGAGGCCTCACCGTCATTTCAATTGCCCGATCTTATATTTGGGGTGCTGGTCGCGGAAGCCCATCGCGTAGCCTAAGACAGGCTCTCCACCAACCTGTGTAAATCTCCCTCATATTAATAAAGATAGGGGGAGATGTTGGAGACTAAGACCCTCCACATTCCAACGACTTGTCCTGACTTGTCCTGACTTGTCCTACCCACGGAAAATAGCCTAAGACGGAAAATAGCCTAAGACGAAAATAGCACCCAGCCCCCCAGCTATAGTTCCGAGAAGAATGCATTCCATGACATGCTTGCTCCAGGGCATGCTACCTGCAATTGTTCCCAACCCCCTGCCAGGTTGGGGTTGAGTGATCCATCACAAACAGCTTTCGGTGCCATTGGGATGCTAATTGGGGCTGATTAGCCCACACCCAAGCCTCATCATCCCCCCACTCTATTTTTCTGTTTCTACTTCCTTGTTTTCTGTATATAAAACCTACTAAAAATCCAAGTGAAGTAGACCTTGACAACCCTTTGCTTGGTCTCGTTCCTTTCTCTCGCCCATCTCTTTCAGGCACGGTCCCCCTCGCCCCCGCGAGTAACAGAAGGTCCCTCGGGCCGGGACAGGAGAGCCCCAGCCCAGTGAGAAAGCCAGCCCCATAGGTGCACAGTGACAACTGTGACAGGCTGCACGGGGACCCCGTGCACCAGGCTCAGGGCAGGTCCTAACGGAGGGCCCTGAGTGGCAGGGGGAGGTTGTCAGGCAGAGGCTGGAATGGGCAGAAGGAAAGAAAGACACTTAACTGCTGTCAGCTCAAGTGCCCTCCTCCAGAAAGCCCCTCTACCGTCAGGCAGAGAGAGCCCACCTGTCTGGGTTCCCACAGGAAAGTGTGCTGGCCATTCCTTGCTCGGTCCCCACACTGGAGTCCCTGAGCTCCTCAGAAGCAAGGTCAGCTGGTCCAGTGTGTCCTGACCCACAAAGTGGGCCCACCCAGTGCAAGTGTTTCACGTGGCTATGGCTAGGCAGGCACTGGGCAGCAGTAGCACCCCTATGTGGGGCGCGGTGTCAACGCCATTACAAGTTGGCGCCTGTTTCCGGCTTTGCCTAGAGCAGCTAACAAGTTCAGCGCACGCATAATTGTCGGTTGCCCTGTGGCGCGAGAATGCAAACAAAGGGTCCTGATATGGGCTAATGCTTTGGTGGCTCGACAGTTGAGCGGCCTATCGCAGCTTAGGGGTTGTACTTCTGGGGTATATAGCGGCCTGCGCGCTGCCGGGCTGGGTCTTCCGCAGCATGCAAGTTTAAAGGGAACCCCATTAAAGCACGGTCAGAAGAACTCCTGTTGCCGCGTCTTCCTTGCTGGCGAGGCGGGCGCGACAAGTGGTGCCGAAACCCGGGACCTCGTGCAACTTTGAAGCACCAGCGGAGACGACCTCGACAGAGGTGAGTTCAGAACTGACGTGTGGGACGGCCAAAACTCCCCTGCTTCCAAAAAATGGGTAATATTCTGCTGCGGCGCTTTTTGTGGCCTATTATCATAAAATGCCTGTATGATGAGACTTCAGGCCCGCGCGTAGCAGCTAGCCAAAGTGCACTGAGTGACTTGCAAGACGCAAGCTCAGAGAGAAGCAGTAAGGGAAGTACCGCGGTAAAAGGTGGAAAAAAGGAATATAGAGCTCAAAAAAGGAAAATGCAGGGAGGGATAGCGCAGCCCGACCTGCAAAGGGAGAGAAAGAAGAAAAGGGAGAGAAAGAAATGTAAAAGTACCAGGAATAAAAATAACAAAGGAAAGGACAGGACAGAAGACAGAGGAGATAGCCTTTTTCTGTCAGAATTTAAAAAATTAAATATTTCTGAGGATGATTCCTCTTCTTCCTCTTCTCTTACTTCCTCAAGTTCAGGGGAGGAGGCGGGGGAGGAATTAGAAAAGAAAGAGGAACCGGTTTTTCTGGAAGCGGCAGGTTGTGAGCGGTACCGCCCACCTCCGCATGCCCCGCCTTGGGAAGGGCTGGGTTTTTCTTGGGGGCTGCTCGCCGCTGGGGATCCTCTGCCCATACCCTGGAATACAGAGGAGCCAGTGTGGGTACCTCAGTGGCCTTTACCCTCTGAAAAGTTACTTGCGGCCCATAATCTAGTGCAAGAGCAGCTTACTCTTGGGCATCTTGAACCCTCTCAATCTCCTTGGAATACCCCTATTTTTGTGATTAAGAAAAGGTCTGGTAAATGGAGACTGTTGCATGACCTTAGAGCAATTAATGCCCAGATGCAGCTTATGGGGCCTGTTCAAAGAGGACTGCCCCTTCTCTCAGCTTTGCCTAAACATTGGAGTCTAATTATCTTGGACATTAAGACTGTTTTTTCTCTATTCCCTTGCATCCACAAGATAAAAGCAGATTTGCATTCACGCTTCCTTCCATAAACCATGAGCAGCCTGATGCAAGATATCAATGGCAGGTTTTGCCTCAGGGCATGGCTAACAGTCCCACTATGTGCCAACTTTATGTGGCCTCAGCTATCCAGCCGGTTAGGCAGAAGTTTTCAAAGGTAAGAATTATACATTATATGGATGATATTCTCTTGTGTCATTGTGATAATGGCGTACTTCGCCAAGCTTATGCATCTCTCCAGGCTCACTTAAGGGAAAAGGGCTTGCTGGTCGCTCCAGAAAAGGTGCAAGAGGGAGAAGTAGGCGCGTTTCTTGGTAGTAGCATTCTCCCTGACAAAATTGTGCCTCAAAGACTGTCCATCCGAAGAGATGCCTTAAAAACATTAAATGATTTTCAAAAACTGCTAGGGGATATCAATTGGCTTCGACCTTTTTTATGTCTTACCACAGCAGAACTGAAGCCATTATTTCAGATTCTAGAGGGAGACTCACACATCACGTCTCCTAGAACTTTGACTCCTGAGGCCCTTAAGGCTCTTCATAAGGTAGAAGAAGCCATTCAAAAGGCGCAACTAGTGCGCATTCAACACCATGATCCTTTCTCCCTCTGTGTACTCCCTTCTCCTACGCTCCCTACGGCAGTGCTTTGGCAAGATGGTCCCCTTTTATGGGTGCATCCTCAAGCCTCTCCAGGAAAGGTGATTGGCCACTATCCTACCTGTGTAGCCGAGATAGCTTTAAAGGGTATTAGTTTAGCTGTGTCCCATTTTGGGCGTCACCCTGATAGCCTGATTTGTCCATATACTGCCAATCAGGTGAACACCTTATGTGCCACTCTTGATGCATGGGCCATATTGAGATGCACCTTCCCAGGGAGCATTGATAACCATTATCCCAGACATGCCTTGTTGCAGTTTGCAATGAGGAATGAGCTTATTTTCCCAAGAGTAACTTCACTGTTACCTTTGGTTGATGCCTTGGATGTGTATACCGATGGCTCTAAGACGGGTATTGGGAGCTATGTCATTCAGGACAAGGTGTATACCAAACAGTTTAACTATTCTTCTCCTCAGCTAGTAGAGTGTGCCGTAGTCGGTCTGGTTCTCAGTACCATCACTGAACCTATCAACATCATCTCAGACTCCTTTTATGTGGTCAACGCAGTTAAACAGTTAGAGAGCTCCTTTCACATTCTTGCCAAGAGTACAGTCTTTTCTGTATTTACAGAAATTAGGAATACTATTCAAAATAGGAAAAACCCATTTTCCATTCAGCATATCAGAGCTCATTCCTTGTTACCTGGACCTATGGCTGTGGGAAATGCTATGGCAGATCGCGCCACTCGCGCCCTCTGGGTGTCTGATGGCCACGCCGCCGCCATAGACTTTCATAAACTTTATCATGTGCCAGCTGAAACCTTACGACTTAAGTTCAACATCACACGTGCAGATGCTCGTGAGATTGTACTGCAATGTCCAAATTGTGCTCCTTATCGCACTGTTGTTCATACGGGCGTAAATCCTAGGGGTTTGCGTCCTCTACATATGTGGCAAATGGATGTAACTCACGTCCCATCCTTTGGGAAGCTTCAATATGTTCACGTGTCTGTTGACACGTGCTCAGGCGTCCTTCATGCCACGCCTCTGGCTGGAGAAAAGGCAAGTTACGTTATCATTCACTGCCTAGAAGCTTGGGCAGCCTGGGGCAAGCCCCGGGCTATTAAGACAGATAATGGCCCGGCTTATACCTCAAAATCTTTTCAGCAGTTTTGCACTCGCTTGGGTGTGGAGCACCATACAACCCTCAAGCGCAAGGCATCGTGGAACGTGCTCACGGCACGCTCAAAATGTACTTACAAAAACAAAAAGGGGGAGATGCCCTACAGCTAGGGCTATCACCCAAAGGACGCCTCTCCTTTGCTCTCTTTACTTTAAATTTTTTAAATTTAGATGTCAAGGGACGTTCGGCAGCAGACAGGCATGTCACGCCTGCTCCGCCACAGAAAGAATTAGTGAAGTGGAAAGATGTGTTGTCTAATCTATGGAAAGGCCCGGATCCAGTGTTAATGAGATCCAGGGGAGCTATTTGTATTTTTCCACAGGACCAGGACAATCCCATCTGGGTGCCCACGCGGCTGACCAGAACGGTGCAGCAGCCTCCAGAGCAGCATGGGGACCCAGTGGCTACTCCTCCTGACGACAGCATAGATGATCGCGAGGATGGCAGCGGAGCCACGCTGGAGGATCCTGTCAGTGCTTCCTCTGCCGATGCCTGTGACACATAACTCACCAATTTTCCCTCGCTTCTTTTCTACTAATGTTTCCTTGGGCACTGCGTACATGCCGTTGGACACGCAGAGTAGTAAACTGGAGGAAAATAGATCCTTCTCCTTGAAGGGGACTTTGTGTTTTGTGTGGGTTTAACGGAAGCTGCACAGACTTGGCCCCCCTGTCCATTGGTGGCTGGGGGTATGGCAAGGAATGCTAGTTTCGCATGGAATCTTAGCGACTCTTTTAAAGGTTCTGTGAGGGTGATTGCGAGAGGGCAAAATGCGACCTTTGCCCCTATACTTGTCTGTGTTTGGCCCCCGTTTATCTGGGTGGTATCCACGGAAAAACCCTCTGGTACACATGTGAACTGTTCCTCTAATACGTGCAATTATACATTGTGTTGGAATGCCATGTCTCACCCCTCTGCCATTGTTACCTGCTTGCCTAGATACATTCCTGTTCCTGTTGAAGCTCTTAGCTCTATGACTTTGTTTCAGTCTTGCAGCCACGGACCATGTGGTATTGGCACAGACATTTGCTGCGCTTGAACTGAGACAGTCTGCACAGGTGTGGTTGACCATGCTAAAAGGTTAGCCTAGTTTTGGGTTGCACCCGCTCCTACCCCCAGGTATTTTAGCAGACATGGCCTTTGCACTCTGAGGGGTCTCTCCCATTGCACCAAATAAGGCATGTCTCCTATCCCACAGCCAGCCTTTGCACACCTCCGAGTTGTGCTCATTGCACGAGGATAGGTGGTTGCTGGTGAAAGTGAGGCTCTGCAACCTTGATCGCACGGTCGAAGGACGGTGCTGAACGGTTGCTCAGCTCTCATTAAATTAATAAAACAGGGGGAGATGTGGGGCGCGGTGTCAACGCCATTACAAGTTGGCGCCTGTTTCCGGCTTTGCCTAGAGCAGCTAACAAGTTCAGCGCACGCATAATTGTCGGTTGCCCTGTGGCGCGAGAATGCAAACAAAGGGTCCTGATATGGGCTAATGCTTTGGTGGCTCGACAGTTGAGCGGCCTATCGCAGCTTAGGGGTTGTACTTCTGGGGTATATAGCGGCCTGCGCGCTGCCGGGCTGGGTCTTCCGCAGCATGCAAGTTTAAAGGGAACCCCATTAAAGCACGGTCAGAAGAACTCCTGTTGCCGCGTCTTCCTTGCTGGCGAGGCGGGCGCGACACCCCTAATCTGCGTGATGGAGGGGTGCTGCCCTCAGCAGGGACACAGGTAGATGTGAAGCCCCACCCAGCCTCCCACTCCAAAGGGCAGTAAGTCATGGGCCAGTCACTTGCTGCTCTGAGCCTCAGTCTCTCTCACTGTAAAATGGGGCTCCAACCCTAGCCACACAGAGGGGCTATGAAAAGTAGATATGCAGTGTGGCCCACCCAGGGCTCGGTGGACGGGGACCACAGCACATGCCTGGGTCCTTTGGCTTGGAGCTGCCCCTGCATGGACTTCCCAGTAGACCATCTCATGCTGCCCTGGGGCCTGGTTACCCCCAACAGCCAGCAGAGCTGGGGGAAGTGCAGTCCAGCAGGTGGTCCCAGGCTGCTGCATGCCCAGGTCAGCCCAGGCTGGAGGTGACGCAGAGGAGACGAGGCTTAAGCAAGACTATGGGGGCCTGAGGGGCCTGGGCGATTCCTCCACAGGTGACACCAGTACACAGCCAGGTGTGGGAAACCCCATCTTTTGTCCTTCCTGAATTGCTTCTCAGAGCAGAGTCCAGGGGTGGGTAAGGTTGCAAGGTGCTCGTGTGGCCCTGGCCTCGGGGAACGGCAGTAGGGACTAGACCTAGTTGCCAGGGCAGATCAGGGGATGCCACGGAACAGGGCTCCCTACCAAGCACAACTGTGCTGTTATTTATTTCAATCCTTCTTAAAGTTAGCACACTATTTAAAAATTTAAAAATATATTTACATTATATGTAAGAGAATTTACTTGCATCTTATTTAAATGCATTTATTTAAATGTATTTGCATTATTCTCTAGATAAATACATATCACTTGCCATAAATAGTGGATAACCACAAAAATAAATGCAACAAAAATAAAATATTCACTCTTGCTAGAGAAGGCTGTGGGCAGAGGCTGCTCCCTCCCTCACTAACTGCCTGCCTTCCTCCCCAGTCCCTGAAATCCCTGCTGGTTGAGAGAGCCTTTGCTGTGGCCAGCCGCTCACTGTCACAGGGACCTCCAGGACTGGGGTGCCTCCATTCTGTGTCTTCGTGACCCTGACAGAAGTTTCTGGAGCTAGCCAAGCAGGTTGGAGAATTTATCACATGGAAACAAGCGGAGCATCCCTTCTAGCAAGACCCCAGCACCACCCACTACCTGTACACTGCCCCCATCTTCAGCGAGGACGGTAAGGTGACCCCACAGCTTCCCTGCCCCCTGGGCCATGGGACTCTTGGGTGGCCTCCTAGTCACCATTCATGGCCTCCTGCTCTGAATAAGGATGCCCCATGCCCACCTGTGCTGGCTCTGGCAGGGACCAGAGGAGGCTGCTTCCCCCTGGCTGGCCCACTGCCACCCTAGGAGCATAGGATGGGCCTGAAGAGCTTTGAGCTGGCACCTCAAGAACGCCTGGGGCCAGGTTCCTCCTTGGACACATTTGGACACTGTTGGGCATTGCCAATCTGGGCCATCTGTCTGTAAGGTGGGGGGAGGGGGTTTGATGATACCACCCTCCAGGGCTCACACTGGGGATGGCCATGCCCTGGGCTGTGCTGGTGTGTAATATGCACTGGCATGAGGTGGGGCCTCTTTTCTCCAATGTGCTGTCATTTCTGTCTCTGCCAGTAAACAAGCATTCCCACATGATCATTTGTCATACAGATTTGTTTGTAAATGTGCTGAGTAGGCAGATGCCAGGATCCATCTCCCTCTTTTAGGAAGCAGAAGTGGTAGGGAAGCAAGTGGCCACTGGGCTTGAGCTGACCATCCCTGTGGGCAGAGTGGCCCATGGGCAGCTGCTCTCACCCAGGGAGGCCCCACTCAGCACATAGGAGGCCTGGCTCCTCACCACAGCAAGCATATTACACAGTGACCCACACCCAAAGGCTGCCAACAAAAAAAAAAAAGAAAAAGAAAAAGAAATTAAGGAGAGGGATTTTTTAATTATTATACTTTTGAATTGTTTCAACTTTGCCATTTTATTTTTTATATTTTGGAGCCAGGAACTTTTTGGAGGGGGTTTCACCCATATCTGTACCCCACAAGAAGCTCAGCCACTGATGAATAAACCCACCTGAGTTGCTCCCACCCCATTGAGCTGTGTGACCCCAGGCAGGCCTCACCCCCTCTAAGCCTCCCATGCCGCATCTGGAAAGTGGGTGATGAGAGAATCTCCTCCCAGGGCATCGTGAGAGTCACTCGTGTTGACAGAGGCGAAGCCTGCAATCCATGCTAGCATATTAGTTTGGTGTTATAACAGATGACACAAATCTGACAGCTCAAAACAACACAGATTTATCCTGGAATAGATCTGTAGGTTAGAGGTCAGAAATCAGTTTTGCTGGGCTAAAATCAAGGTGTCAGCAGGGCTGGTTTCTTCTGCAGGCTATGAGGGGAGAATCCACTTCCTGGCCTTTCTGAACTTCCAGTGGCCACCTGTATTCCTGGGCTAGTAGCCTCTTTCTCCATCTTCAGAGTGGATCACTCCGATCTCTGCTTCCATCATCACATAACCTTCCCTCTGCTATAGTCAAATCTCCCTCTGTATTCCTTTTATAAGGATACTTGTGATTGCATTTAGGGACCACCCAGATAATCCAGGATAATCTCCCCAGCTCCAGATCCTTAAGTTAGTCACATTTGCTGAGTCCCTTTTGCCACAGAAGGTAACTTTCAAAGGTCCTGGGGATGAGGACCTGGGTCTCTCTGGGGGCCATTGTTCAACCTACTATAGTAGGTATTATGATGACTGTTGTCATTAGCCAATGAGCTCTTCATGGAAATTGGGCAATAATATGTGTCAAAGACACATGAGGAGAGGGACGTGGGAGTCTCATGGCAGGGAGATGAGGGAAGGGGGACATTTCATTCCCTCCTTCAGTTAATAGTGTTTCTTGAGAGCCTGATATGTGCCAGGCAGCAACTCAGTAGCGAGATGCGACAAAACCGAGGCCCTTCTAGGGGTACATTAGAGAGGAACAGCTCCCATTTTGACCTTATCTTCCTCCTCTCCCTCCTCCCACCTAGAAAAGTGGAGGGAAGCTAGATAAGAGACCTGAGATATATTGAGCTCCAACAGGGTTGGTCACAGCTCCTGACAGAAGCTTGGTCCTGACCTCAGCTCCAGGCCTTCCCTGACGGGGCCTCCCTGGCAATCAGTCAGCCTTGAGTCTCCTTGAAGCAAATGAAAAGATAGAAAGTCTCACCAAAGAAACAGAAGACATAAGGAAGAGCTAATGGAAGTGTTAGAACTAAAAAGTATAATAATTGAAATAGAAAACTGAGTGACTGGGCTCAACAGCAAAATGATAGGACAGAGGAAAGAGTCAGTGAATTGGAAGCTAGAATGATAAACATTATGCAATCTAAACAACAGAGAGAAAATGGACTGGAACAGAGCCTCATCTGTGTGATTATAACAAAAGATCTCACACTCATGTCATCAGAGTTTGAGGAGGAGAGGAGAAAGAGGGCAGAGTTGAAAAAGTACTCGAAGAAATAATGGCTGGAAAGTTCCCACAATTGGAAAAAACATAAACCTATAAATTTAAGAAGCTGAGTGATCCTAAACAGGAAAACCCAAAGAAACCCATACCAAGACATATTATAGTCAAACTTCTGAAAACTAAAGAAAAAGAAACAAATCTTGAAAGCATTAATAGAGAAATGACACTTTACCTATGGGGGCAAAATAATTAGAATGATGTCATATTTGTCATCAGAAACCATGGAAGCCAGAAGACAGTGACACATTTTTTAATTGCTGAAAGAAAAGAACTGTCAACCCAGAATCTTACGTTCCATGAAACCATCATTCAGAAACTTACTATACGTAAATCAAAATGGAATTCTAAAAGCTGTTCAGGTAACCCACAGGAAGACAAGAAAAATAAAACAGAGAAACAAAACACAGAACAAACAAAAAATAAAAATAAATAAATAGAATGGCAGGCTTAAGCCCTACCATATCAGTAATTACATTAAATGTAAATGGCCTAAATATACCAAGTAAAAGACAAATTGACAGAGTGGATTTTCAAAAAAACTCACCTCAAATGTAATCATATAGATGTGTCATAGAATGGGATGAAAAAGATATAGCATGCTAAGATTAATCAAGTGAAAGCAGTGTTTATTTATTAACATAAATAAAATCTACTTCAAAAGAAAGAAAATTACCAGAGACAGAGAAGAACATTATATAATTATAGGATCAGTTCCCCAAGAAGACATAACATATGATATGTATCCATCAAACAACAGAGCTGCAAATGGTGAAGAAAAAGCTGATCAAACTGAAAAGGGAAATAACAAATCCACAATTATAGTCAGAGATTTCAATACCCGACTCTCAACATTTGATAGAACTAGATAGAAAATCAGCCAACATGAAGACTTCAACAATACCATCAAACAACAGGATATAATCAACATTTACAAAACTACAGCAGAGCTCACATTTTTTCCAATTTTCCACAGAATATGTACCAAGGTATACCATATCCTGAGCCATAAAACAAACTGCAACAAATGTAAAGTAATTGAAATCATACAGAGTGTGTTCTCCGACCACAAGGGAATCAAATTAGAAATCAGTAATGTAAGATAACAGGAAAATCTCTGAACACTTAGAAACTAAATGACACACTTCTAAATAATCCATGGTTCAAAGAGTCTCAAGGAAAATGAAACATAATGGAACTGAATAAAAAAATACAATCAAAATTTGCAGGTCACAGCTAAAGCAGGACTGAGAGGAAATTTGTAGCACTAAATATACACATTAGAAAAAATAAAATTTCAAATCAATAATGTAAGTTCCCACCTCAAAAATCTAGAAAAAGAGGAGCAAATTAAATCCAAAGTCAGAAGAAAGAAGGAAATAAGAGCTGGTAAGAGCAAAAATCAATGAAACTGTAAACAGGAAAAAAATAAAATTAACCAAAGGGTTTTTTCTTTGACAAGAACAATAAAATTGCCATCCCCTAGCAAAGAATTTTTTTGACAAAAAAAGAGAAGACATAACTAATGCAATAGTCCTCCTTTTACCAGTTTCACTGTCCATGATTTTAGTTACCTGTGGTTAACCATGGTCCCAAAGTATTAAATGGAAAATTCCAGAAATGACTCATAAGGTTTGTTGTGGTTTTTTGTTTTGTTTTTTGAGACAGAGTCTCACTTTGTTGCCTGGGCTAGAGTGAGTGCTCTGGCGTCAGCCTAGCTCACAGCAACCTCAAACTCCTGGGCTCAGGCGATCCTCCTGCCTCAGCCTCCCCAGTAGCTGGGACTACAGGCATGTGCCACCATGCCCGGCTAATTTTTTGTATATATATATTTTTTTAGTTGTCCAATTAATTTCTTTCTATTTTTAGTAGAGACGGGGTCTCGCTCTTGCTCAGGTTGGTTTTGAACTCCTGACCTCGAGCAATCCGCCCGCCTCGGCCTCCCAGAGTGCTAGGATGGCAGGCGTGAGCCACCTCGCCCGGCCTGTTGTGCTTTTTTGAGACAGTGTTTCACTTTGTTGTCTGGGCTAGAGTGCAGTGGCATCATCATAGCTCACTGCAACCTCAAACACCTGGGCTCAGGAGATCCTCCGGCCTCAGCCTCCCGAGTCGTTGGGTCTGCAGGCACGTGCCACCACGCCCGGCTAATTACAACTCTAAGTTTTAAATTGCACAGGATTCTGAACTTCACGATGAGATCTTACGTCACTCTGCTGTGTCCCGCCAGGACCTGGCCATCCCTTATCCAGCACCTGCACGCTGATACGCCTCCTATTAGTCACCTAGCAGCTATCTTGGTCATCAGATCAACCGCCTCAGTATTGTAGTGCTTGTGTTCAAGTAACTCTTATTTTACTTAGCAGTGGCCCCAAAGCACAAGAGTAGTGATGCTGGCAATTTAGATATTCCAAAGAGAAGCTCTGTAAAGTCCTTCCTTTAAGTGAAAAGGTGAAAGTCCTTGACTTAAGGGGAAAGAAAAAAAATCTTATGTGGAGGTTATTAAGATCTATGATAACAGACCTATCCATGGAATTGAGAAGAAGAAAAAACAAATTCAGGCTAGTTTTGCTGTTGCACCTCAAACTGTAAAAGATAAGTTCTTAGCTGAGATGGAAGCATCATTAAAAGCCAGCGTATATGGGGTTGAGTACTATCCTGTGTCCGGCATCCACTGGGGGTCTTGGAATGTATCCCCTGCAGGACAGAGGGACCTTCTGTGTCAGGAATAAAACAAGGGATATCATTAAAGACTCTGCAGACATCGAAAAGATAGTACCACAAACAGCTCTTCACACATAAATTTGACAATTTAGATAAAATGAATCAATTCCTCGAAAAATATAAACCAACTACAATTTGTCATAAAATAGATAATTTGAATAGCCCTATACCTTATTAAAGAAGTTGAATTTGAAATTTTAAAACTCCCAAAGATGAAATTTGAAAACTTCAGGCCCAGTTGATTACACTGGAAACTTCTACCACATTTAAAGAATTAATACCAATTCTTTACAATCTCTTCCAGAAAGTAGAAGAGGAGGGAACTTTTCAATTTATTTTATGAAGCCAGTTGTCTTAGTCAGTTTGAGCCACTATAACAAAATACCTTAGACTGGGTAATTATAAACAACAGAAATTTGTTTCTCACAGTTCTGGAGACCAGAAGACCAAGATCAAGGCACCAACAGATTTGGTGTCTGGTAAGGACTGCTTTCTGCTTCCAAAATGGAGCTTTCATGCTGTACCCTCCCATGAGGGGAGGACAAATGCTACGTCTTTCTGTGGCAGAAAAAGCAAAAGAAGGGCCAAACTTGCTCCCTCCAGCCCTTTTATAAGAGCACTAATTCCATCTGTGAGGGTAGGACCCTCATAGCCTAATCAGCTACTGTGGCATTGGGAACTAAGTTTCAACATGAATTTTGGAGAAGATAAAACCATTCAGACCATAGCACCAGTTTGCCCTGAAACTAAAACCAAAGATAGTGAAAAAAAGAAAAAAGAAAGAAAATACAATACATAGGTGTAAACAAAACATATATAGGACATATAGGACGTGCACACCAAAAACTGCATAATGCCGATGAAAGAAGTCAAAGAAGATATAAATAAATGAAAGACATGGAGTTCATGACCTGGAAGACTAACACAGCAGATTTCAGTTCGATTCCCAGAGCTTAAGTACAGGTTTAATGTAATTCCTATCAAAATCCCAGCAAGATGTTTTGTGAGGTGTAGACAAGATGATCCTAAAATTTATAGGGAGGGCCAGGCGCGGTGGCTCACGCCTGCAATCCTAGCACTCTGGGAGGCCAAGGTGGGCGAATTGCTCAAGGTCAGGAGTTGGAAACCAGCCTGAGCAAGAGCAAGACCCTGTCTCTACTATAAATAGAAAGAAATTAATTGGCCAAGTAATATATATATATATATATATATATATATATATATATATATATATAAAATTAGCCAGGGCCGGGCGCGGTGGCTCACGCTTGTAATCCTAGCACTCTGGGAGGCCGAGGCGGGCGGATTGCTTAAGGTCAGGAGTTCAAAACCAGCCTGAGCGAGACCCCGTCTCTACTATAAAAATAGAAAGAAATTAATTGGCCAACTAATATATATATATATATATATATAAATTAGCCGGGCATGGTGGCGCGTGCCTGTAGTCCCAGCTACTCGGGAGGCTGAGGCAGTAGGATTGCTTGAGCCCAGGAGTTTGAGGTTGCTGTGAGCCAGGCTGATGCCACGGCACTCACTCTAGCCTGGGCAACAAAGCAAGACTCTGTCTCAATCAATCAATCAATAAATAAATAAATAAATAAAATTTATAGGGAAAGGCAAAGAACTAGAACAGCTGAAATAATTTGGAAAAAGAGGTTTAGTGGGCGGAGTCCATCTACCTGCTGGTAAGGCTGATATCGCATAGCGTAGCATTCCAGACAGGGCAGTACTGGGGGAGGGATGACACATGGTGGCTCACCGGGACAGAATGGAAGACCCAGAAAGGGACCCACACAAACACACCAGGTGACTTTTGACCAAAGTGCATAAGCAATTTAATGGAGGAAGGATGGCCTTTCCACAAATGGTGCTGGAGCATTTGGCCATCCAAAGACCAAAAACTAAGCCTTGATCTAGGTCTTACACCTTACACAAATAATTAACTCACAAGGGATCACAGACTTAAGTGCAAAATGTAAACCTATAAGGCCGGGCGCTGTGGCTCACGCCTGTAATCCTAGCTCTTGGGAGGCCGAGGCGGGCGGATTGCTCAAGGTCAGGAGTTCAAAACCAGCCTGAGCAAGAGTGAGACCCCGTCTCTACTATAAATACAAAGAAATTAATTGGCCAACTGATATATATATAAAAAATTAGCCGGGCATGGTGGCGCATGCCTGTAGTCCCAGCTACCGGGGAGGCTGAGGCAGAAGGATCACTCGAGCCCAGGAGTTTGAGGTTGCTGTGAGCTAGGCTGACGCCACGGCACTCACTCTAGCCTGGGCAACAAAGTGAGACTCTGTCTCAAAAAAAAAAAAAAAAAAAAATGTAAACCTATACAACTTTTAGGGAGACAATCTATGGGACATAGAGCTAGACAAAGAGTTTCTTATAACAGTAAATATGCAACTATTATATGACCCCACAATTGCATGCATTTTTATTTATTCTAGAGAAATGAATACTCATGTTCACACAAAAACCAAAACCTGCACACCAATGTTTATAGCAGCTTTTTTGTTATGGCCAAAGACTAGAAACAACCCTGTCCTTCAGTGGATGAATGATTAGCCAAACCGTGGCACGGTCACACCACACACCGTTCACTGCTGATGCCCGCCGCAGCATGGGGCAGCTCCAGAGAGCCACTCTGGCTGAAAAGAGCCAACCCCGAAAGGTTGCATTTATACAACTTCCTTAAAAGTATAAAATACAGAAATGGAGAACAGATTGGTGGCTGCCAGGGCTTAGGAAAGGGGTGGGTGTGGGAGGGAGTGGGCGTGTCTATAAAAGGGCAGAGGAGGGTGCCCAGGCTGGCAGGGGCCCTTGGCGGGATGGAGGTGCTGGGCTTCGAGCCTGGGGGGTGAGCGCCGCCTGGCTGCAGAGCGCACGGGCTGTACTTGCTGTGGTTTTGTCGGTGGTTCCTCTGGGGAAACCAGTGAAGGTCCACAGGATCTCTGTGTTATTTCTTACAACTGCACATGAATCAATAATTATCTCCAGGCCGGGCGCGGTGGCTCACGCCTGTAATCCTAGCTTTCTGGGAGGCCGAGGCGGGCGGATTGCTCGAGGTCAGAGTTCAAAACCAGCCTGAGCAAGAGCGAGACCCCGTCTCTACTATAAATAGAAAGAAATTAATTGGCCAACTAATATATATAGAAAAAATTAGCCGGGCATGGTGGCGCATGTCTGTAGTCCCTGCTACTCGGGAGGCTGAGGCAGGAGGATTGCTTGAGCCCAGGAGTTTGAGGTTGCTGTGAGCGAGGCTGACGCCACGGCACTCACTCCAGCCTGGGCAACAAAATGAGACTCTGTCTCAAAAAATAATAATAATAATAATAATTATCTCCAAATGAAAGTTTAAACTAAATACAGAAAGGAGGTCAGGCCCTGGGTGTAGAACAGGTTATTATCATCAACCATAATTGCATAATTTCACTTTGTTTTCTGTCTAGGTCTTTATTTGGCTTCTTATGAAAGTGAGAGCCCAGAGAACCAAACAGAAAAAGAGAGATGGAAATCTCTAAGGTGAGTCTTCGTGCCAAGGCAGGTCTAGGGGCTGCGGGGCCAGGACAGAGCTGAGGGGTTTCAGAAAGACCTGCCTCCTGGGAGCCTGGAGCCCATGTGGACGGGGCAGGACCAAGCCAAGGTCGCGGGGGTGGGGGGACTCGTGTGCTGGGGTGGGAGAGGAGACTGAGCCCACGGCCCCCACAGCTGGAGGTCCCAGGGCTAAGAACTCCCAGTCCAAATTGTTATGCCACAGTGAGACACACACACACCTGCTTGTCCAGCACGTTGACACAGCCCAGGGGAGGCTGGAAATGTTCCCTCGAGGTGGGTCCTGAGGGCTGAGCTCCAGGGCTGGTGGCAGGCCCTGGGACGGGAGGCTGCCTGGCTCCGCGCGCAGAGCAGGTGGCCTGTGTCAGGCGAGCAGCCAACCGCAGGGCAGCAGGCACCGGGCTCTCACCACGCTCCCGAGCTTAAATCTGCAGATCTTCTATTCTGGGGAAGACCTGAGAAGCGCGGAGCTGAAGGAGAGGAAGATGAGGAGGCGGCAGAAGCCGGCTGCAACCCTGCCCAGATGGCGCCGCGGGCAGAGGCGGAGGCAGAGCCTCCTTACTTTGCAAACCTTGACTCGTGGCCTGATACCTGCCACAGTGGCCGCATGGGCACAGGAGACCTTTTGTGGGACCTCAGCCTTGGCAGGGCCCAGGGCATCCAGCTGCCTCGGGGACGCCCTGCCTTCAGGACCATGGGAGTCATGTTGCTGGTCAGTCTGTCTGTCCTCAGTGAGGACATGGCACTGCCCCAAGGACCAGGCAACTACAGGCTTATGCTCTCACTAAGTGACGTGTGCCTCTTTGGCCGACACCCACAGTCTGTCACCAGGTGCCTTGGAGCCTCCGCAAGTGCAGCAGGCATCACAGTGTGGCTCGAGGTGTGTCAGTGCTGGCCCCCAGCCTGCCCACGGCCTGCAGCTCTGCCGGGGCGTGCCCCGCCCCCCAGGGGCTCATTTCTGCAGCCCGCACGCCTCCCCTTCTGGACCCTGCTGGTGTTGGGGTAGCTTTCTGGTGACAGCTGAGAAACAGGTCCCCAGGACAAACAGGACTCTCGGTCGGCGAGTGCACGTTACAGTGCTGCCGCCTATTCCTCATAAACCTGGTCGCCATAAACACACATTCGTACGTCCAGCACATCCGTGTCCACACTGTGTCCCTGCCCCAAGGGCCTGAGACCAGCTTGGGCTGGAATGCGGGGCAGGCTTTCAACCTCACCCGGAGTGCTGTAGCTGCCGTCTGGGCGGCCTTTGCCCTTCCCACCCCCATGTCGCGCTAACAGCCTGGTGCGCAGTGCATGCTCATCCGGCCTTGGTGAGCAGATACTGACAGCCCTGCCCACGCCAAGCGCCCCTGCGCAGAGTGTAGGTGGCAGAGATAATTAGGGTCCCTTGGCCACCAGGAGGCTCCTCTCTGGCCCCACCCTGCCTGTGTTCCCAACCCCTTATGAACTGAGCCAGGGAGCAAACCAGCCAAGGAGCAATGAGACCCCACCTGACACGTGATAAGGTCACCTAGCCGGGAGGTCAGGGAGTGCACTGTGCACCCCTGTCCTGGGCAGGGCCTGCTGGGTGAGAATAGGGTGGGGAGGAGGCATTGGGGTGCACTGAGCTAGCCTGGCTGGCTCCTGTCATGGACTTGGGTCCCAGCAGGGACAGGCAGAGACAGGGCAGCCAGCAGCCCCAGGCCCAGCCGGGTGCCTTACCCAACTCAGGGAATTCTGCCTGGTGACATCAACACCTCAGCAAGGCCCCAGGAGTGCGCAGCAGCCGGGCAGAGACGCGGGCATGCTGCCCGTGAGGGCCAGGCGGGGTCTGCTCTGCACCCAGACTAACCCCTTCCCTCTGAGACCTGCGTCTCCTCACACCTCATCATGCTCCCAGTGGGGGCCTGGGCAGGGCCCTTGGGCCAAACCTGAGGAGTCTTGAGGGTCCAAGAGCTGGCTGGAGCCCCCTCTTCACCCCCATCCCTACCCCACACCCTCAGTCCCTGGCATCCCTTGGGCAACATTAGAAAAGACCCACTACAGAGGCCCGCGGGGACTGTGCCTGCTTCCTGGCTCGCTGGGCACTGCCTGTTGGGTGGGGCACGCAGCGCAGGAGTGAGGCTGGGCCTGGAGACACCCATGAGGTTCTGGGGAGCCTGGGGTGACCGTCCCTGCCACATGCAAGCCCTTGCCCAGCCCCAGGCTCCTAGCTCTCTCCAGGGCCAGCCCTCATCACCACTGTCACTCCGCAGCCGCTATGTCACAGGCCCAGCTATGTCCTGCTAGTCAGCAGCCTCCTCCCTGGCCAGGGGAAACATGAGGAAAGGATGATGGAGAAAGCAGCACAGCCCCACCCTGTGCCCCATGGCCAGAACTCCAGCGGGAAGACCAGGAGGCAGGTCAAACCTGCCAGTGTCGATAAGGGGAGGGCCCGGCCCCACTACAAAGGAAACATGGTGCAGCATCCTGCTCTGTGGCCTTGCACATGCTGTTCCTGCTGCCTGGGATGCCGAGGACTGAACTCTGATCTTTTTCTTTTGCTAAAAACTCCTTCCTAAGGAGGCCAGCTGGATCAGGCTGACAAACGGTAAATTCCCACTAAGTGGCAGTGGTTTACTTCCCAACCTGATTCTGGTATGGCATTAACATCACCTAAAAGATAAGAAGCCCCTGTCTTAACTCAAGCATCCTAGCAGATGCCTATCATAAATTTAAAATATCTTAACTCAAGCATCCTAGCAGATGCCTATTAGTAAATTTAAAGCATCTTAAAGCATCCTAGCAGGCGCCTATCATAAATTTAAACGTCTTCCTGTCTGGACCTCCCAGAGTGCTCACACCCTTTTCTTAAAATAAGCATATCCTTTCTGGTCTTCAGATGAAGGCTAAGTCTCTCAGCCAATTGCCAGCCAGAGAATCTTTAAACCCACCTGTAACCTGTAAGCCCCAGCTTCGAGATGTCCCACCTTTTTGGGCCAAACCAATGTATGCCTCTCATGTATTGATTTGTGACTTTGCCTGTAACCCCTGTCTCTCTGAAAATGTATAAACCAAACTGTGACCCAGCCACGGCAAGTCCACTTGCCCAAGGCCTCTTGGCAGTGGCTCCGGGTCATAGTCCTCAAATTTGGCTCAGAATAAATCTCTTTAAAATTATTTCACAGAGTTTGGCTTTTTTCCATTGACAATGCTGTTCCCCACCTACTCAATCCAGGCCGAGCTGCAGCCTCAGGCGCAGGGCCCATTGCCCGGGAGCCATCGTGACATCATGCTCTCCATGCCTGCCAGCGCCTCAGTGGCCCCGCACAGAAGGGCACTGGGAAGATGGCAAGGTGAAGCGTGGGCTCTCTAAGATGGGGGAGAAGGGGGCAGCCCACAGCCAGTCCCCAGAGAACACGGGCTGGGGGTCACCCGGGGCGCTCCACTCTGCTCCCCACCTCTCTGAGCAGCTGTTGGCTGCCAGGCCCTCAGAAGACCCGCCCGGGCCCCAGGTGGGATGCAGTGCCCTGAGCAGGTGCAGATCCGAGCCCAAAGAGGCCCTTGCTCATGGCCGCATCGTCTGTTGCTCAGCCACGTCCAGGGCCCGTGGCCCTTCCCTGCAGGGGCGCCTTTGTCCTCCTGTGGTCCTGGCTCCAGTGCCCGAGCTGGCCAGATGGGAGGGCCTCCGGGCTCTGCAGTCCAAGGCCTGCGCCTGTGGGACAGGTGTCAGCGGCACAGGTGGTGCCCAAACTGATGCCTGCGAGGCCCGGCACGGCAGCAGGGGAGGCAGCCTCTTAACACAGCACAGCTGTGCTGCGGCCCCGGGTGGCCGCCTGCGGCTCTCCTTCCTTGCCTACCGCGATTCTCAGAGCCTTCCAGGTAGGGACCGGGTGGGTGGCCATGCCGACTGCCAGAGTCTTCCGTGATGGGGTTTGCTTCAGAGGCCCTGGGCCTGGCTGGGGTCCAGAATCAGTTCATTCTCACATGGGGATCCAGGGGTTCTCTAAACCCCAACCCCCCGCATTGCTGCAGCACTGGGGATTCACACCCCCAAAGCAATTTCTTAGAAGCTGGCTGTCTTAGTCCATTTGGGCTGCTATTGAAAATGCCTTAGGCTGACTAATTTACAAATGACAGAAATTTATTGTTCACAGTTCTGGAGGCTGGGAAGTCCAAAACCAAGGCTCCAGCAGATTTGGTGTCTGCTTCCTCATAGATGGCACCTTCTATGTGTCCTCATGTGGCAGAGGGGGTGAGGAGCTCCCTCAGGCTTCTTCAAGGACCTACTCCTATGCATGAGGCCAGCACCCTTGACTTAATCATGTCCCAAGAGACCTCACTTCTTAATGCTATCACATTAGGAATTAAATTTCACATACAAATTTGGGAGGATGCCCACATTCAGACCACAGCAGGCATCTCTGTTGTGGCCAGCAGCTTAGCCTAGGAACCTGCTGCACCCAGCCCTCTGTGAAGCCTGTGCACCCCCCGCAGCCCTCCGGAGCAGGGCCCTGCTGACCCCAGGCAGCTCTCAAAGGGGAGGGTAAGGCCACCCTAGCAACTGTCACAGCCCCCTTCCCTCACAACTCAGGGATGATAGCCAGACACTGGCATGGCCCCTTGGGTCCTTCAGATCTCTCAGGCTGGCATCACCTCAACAGGGCTTGTAGGAGGTTCTTGAGGGAGGGTGGCACTTCCAGCCCACCCACAGCAATGCCAAACAGTGTCCTCCCCAATTTCTAGCTACTGATGGCAGCGGACACGCCCCAGCACAGTTGGAAGAGTGAAGAGCCGGGCTGCTCTGTTTCCCACCTGAAATCAAACACTCCCCTTGAGCACTAGGTCCCAGGCCTGTGCTTTGTGCACCCCCCAGCACAGCAGTCCCCAACATTTGGCACCAGGGACCATTTTCGTGGAAGATAATTTTTCCACAGACCAGGGGTGGGGGTGGGGGTGAGGCAGAGCTCTGCAGCCTGGGGGTTGGAGGCTGCAGGCCTAACAAATCCCTGGGGTAAGTGAGGCCACTGTCCCCCTTGGCAAGTGGCAAAACAGAGGCTCAGAAAGGCAAAGTAATTACTCAAGGGCGCCCAGCACACAGGACAAGCCTGCCTGGGCTTACGGGCCCACTGGCCTCCAAGCCCTGCTCCAACAGCGGCGAGGGGCGGGCCCGACAGCGCCTGGCCTCCCACAGACAGACGCACGCATGCCCTGCCCCCACCCTCCTCCTCTGCGGGTCACTGAGCCCCTGGTGCCCCCTGGTGTTTCAGGAGGGCCCTCAGTGCACATGCTCCTCATGCATGCAGCAGGTGCCCGTCATGTCAGCCTCTGTCTCAGGAGCCTGGGCTATGTGGTCCATGCCCCACTGCATAGGGTCTTCAGTGGAAACGGCTCCTTTCTCTCCCTAGGACTCAGGTAGGGGTCCTGGGCCCTGGGCCAGGAAACAGATCCTATCGGGCACAAGAGGCCCTTGCCCAACACCATTGGCATCCCACTGGGCCTCCAGGCAGGACCAGAGAGGTGGGAGTGGACAGGTCTGAGGCATAAGCTAGAACCCCCACTACTGACCAACAGACCTTCCCAGGCGGGCAAGCCTGGAGAACAGCTCGGCGAGGACAGGGACAGAACCCACGTGTTAGGCAGAGAGCAGTGGCAGGACAGAGCAGCAGGGGCCACACAGCGCATGGCCCCTGGTACAGACCAGGAGCTTGCAGTTTACTCGAAAGTTTCTAGGGGAGTCATCAAAGAGTTTTGGGGATGGCAGCAACCCGGTCAGTTTTAGAAAGATCTCTCTGATGCCTTTTGACCCAATATTTCAACTTTTGAGGTCTAGCCTAAGGAAAAAAATCCGAGATCAGCAAAGTATTTGCATAACAGAGAAGTAAATTGTGGGTGTTATTCCCACTCCCGTGCCAGGTGTGGACGCTGCTCCTCAGCCCAGCTAGCACCTGGAGAACCAGAGCCCCACCCCAGGGGCCACACCTGCACCCCTTCTTGCAGCCTCAGGCACAAGAGACTCACCAGTCCTGCAGGGCGGGCTGATGGCAGGGGCCAATACAAGAAAAGAAGACCAGCCCACCGTGGGGATACAGAAGCTTATCGATGAATTGCTGGCTCCTATTGCTTTTTTTTTTTTTTTTTTTTTTTTTTGAGACAGAGTCTCACTTTGTTGCCCAGGCTAGAGTGAGTGTCGTGGCGTCAGCCTAGCTCACAGCAACCTCAAACTCCTGGGCTCAAGCAATCCTCCTGCCTCAGCCTCCCAAGTAGCTGGGACTACAGGCATGCGCCACCATGCCCGGCTAGTTTTTTCTATATATATTAGTTGGCCAATTAATTTCTTTCTATTTATAGTAGAGACGGGGTCTTGCTCTTGCTCAGGCTGGTCTCGAAGTCCTGACCTCGAGCAATCTGCCCGCCTCGGCCTCCCAGAGTGCTAGGATTACAGGCGTGAGCCACCGCGCCCGGCATTTTTTTTTTTTTTTTTTTTTTTTGGAGACAGAGTCTCGCTTTGTTGTCCAGGCTAGAGTGAGTGCCGTGGCGTCAGCCTAGCTCACAGCAACCTCAGACTCCTGGGCTCAAGTGATTCTACTGCCTCAGCCTCCTCAGTAGTTGGGACTACAGGCATGTGCCACCATGCCCGGCTCATTTTTTCAATATATATTAGTTAGCCAATTAATTTCTTTCTATTTATAGTAGAGACGGGGTCTCGCTCTTGCTCAAGCTGGTTTCAAACTCCTGACCTTGAGCGATCCTCCCGCCTCGGCCTCCCAGAGTGCTAGGATTTACAGGTATGTGCCACCTCGCCTGGCCACTCCTATTGCTTTTGTGAACAGTTACACCTTGTTTATTCAAGTAACTATTTACCTCTCTGGATTGAAACATAGATGAAATGTAGCAATGCACAGCACAGGCTGGTTGAAGTTGGAGCTCTTAATGCTGATGTGGACAACATCTCCACACAGGGCATGTCTTTACAGTCCATCATCTGATCTGGCACATCGAGGCCCTAAGCAGGGAGACCCTCCTGGAGACTGCTGGAGACCTGGCTTGGGCGTCCACGAGCCACGTTCATAGAGAAAGAGCTCAGCCCAGCGCATGCCAGTGCTTAGGGGAAATAAGAAAAATCCATCATGGACATTGAGAAGGAGTTTCTAGAAGCTAAGAAGAAAACCAAGGAAGACACAGAAGCTGTTAAAGACAGATCCAGGCAGGAGGGGCCAACCAGCTGTGCAGCTGCTGCTGAGAAGGTCCTGTATGAGAATAAGAGGACCATAGGCGGGCGACAAAAAAGAAGGAGGTAGAGTGAAATGCTGGGGGCGAAAGTCTGACTAAAAGTGATTCAAAAGAAAATGGAAAGATCAACTATCCAACGGAAAAATGAGGGACATGGAAACAGCTCACAGAAGAGGAAATGTGGGAAGAGGCCCCTGGGTGATAAGAACATTCAACTGCCATGAAGGAAGACCACGCCACAGCACCATTTTTACCTCTTAGAAAAATGATCGTGGGCCGGGCGCGGTGGCTCACGCCTGTAATCCTAGCACTCTGGGAGCCCGAGGCGGGCGGATTGCTCAAGGTCAGGAGTTCGAAACCAGCCTGAGCAAGAGCCAGACCCCGTCTCTACTATAAATAGAAAGAAATTAATTGGCCAACTAATATACATAGAAAAAATTAGCCAGGCATGGTGGCGCATACCTGTAGTCCCAGCTACTCAGGAGGCTGAGGCAGTAGGATTGCTTGAGCCCAGGAGTTTGAGGTTGCTGTGAGCTAGGCTGACGCCATGGCACTCACTCTAGCCTGGGCAACAAAGCGAGACTCTGTCTCAAAAAAAAAATTAAAGTGAATGCAAAAAGTTCATGAACAAAATATATTAACATTGTCTTCTAGAATTCTTAAGGTTTCACACCTTGGGTTTAGCCTGTTACCCATGATGAGGCGGGGGGGGGGCATGAGGGGAAGGGGAGGGGTAAACCCACAACTAATGTGTGCGGACTGCCCGGTGTGAGGGATGGGCATGCATGTAGCTCTGGCTTGGATGAGACAAAGGCAATATATGTAACCAAAATGTTTGTACCCCAATAATATTGTGAAATTTAAAAAATAAATGAGTCGGCCGGGCGCGGTGGCTCACGCCTGTAATCCTAGCTCTCTGGGAGGCCGAGGCGGGCGGATTGCTCAAGGTCAGGAGTTCAAAACCAGCCTGAGCAAGAGCAAGACCCCGTCTCTACTATAAATAGAAAGAAATTAATTGGCCAACTAATATATATATATATATATATATATATATATATATATATATATATATAAATTAGCCGGGCATAGTGGCGCATGCCTGTAGTCCCAGCTACTCAGGAGGCTGAGACAGAAGGATCGCTCGAGCCCAGGAGTTTGAGGTTGCTGTGAGCTAGGCTGACGCCACGGCACTCACTCTAGCCTGGGCAACAAAGCGAGACTCTGTCTCAAAAAAAAAAAATAAATAAAAAATTAAAAAAATAAAAAAAAATAAAAAAATAAAATAAATGAGTCAAAATTAAATATATATATGTATGTATATATATATATATATATATATTAAACACACACACACACAAAGACAGGATTAGGCTTTTTGTTTGAGACAGAGTCTCACTCTGTTGCCTGGGCTAGAGTGCCATGGCGTCAGCCTAGCTCACAGCAACTTCAAACTCCTGGGCTCAAGCAATCCTCCTGCCTCAGCCTCCCAAGTGACTAGGATTACAGGCATGCGCCACCATGCCTGGTTAATTTTTTTCTATATATATTTTTATAGTTGGCCAATTAATTTCTTTCTATTTATAGTAGAGACGGGGTCTTGCTCAGGCTGGTCTCAAACTCCTGACCTCAAGCAATCCTCCCGTCTCGGCCTTCCAGAGTGCTAGGATTATAGGTGTGAGCCCCCGCACCCAACCAGGATTAGGCTTTTGTTTTTGCCTCAGGATCTGAGACTTTGACCTTGTCTTTGATTTTTTTTATTTCATTAAAGCATTATTTATGGCAATGACTGAGATTTTTTGGCATCCATCTCAGTCCCGGCCCCAGGAGAGATAGTCAATAAACAAGCAACACTGTCATAATTTCAAACAGTGATCAGAGCTCTAAAGAAAATCATCACCATGCGATCCAGCAATTCCACTCCTAGGTATAAACCCAAGGAAAATGAAAACACACTCACACAAAACTTGTACACAAGTGTTCATAGCAGCATTATATATAATGGCCAAAGAGTGGGAAAAAGTATGCATTAATGGATGAATGGCTAAACAAAATATGGCTGTAATAGTGTAAAATATTAACACCTATTTAGTCTTCATCTCTGTTTCCTGGCACACAACTCCTAAAATCCTTGGAAATTCCACAGAGCCGTCTTTTGTATGCTAATGAGTTGATTGGTGGCTGGCAGCCACTGGGCAGCTTCAGGATCCGGGCTGGTCACCAAGACCAAGGCAGGTTCAGAGGGTTGGGACTTCCAGCCCCACCCCCAACCTCAGGGAGGGAGGGGATTAAAGGTCAAGTTGATCACCGATAGCCAATGGTTTAATCAGTGTGCCCATGTCATGAAGCCCCCATAAAAACCCAAAAAGACAGGGTTTGGAGAGCTTCTGGACAGCTGGACACATGGAGGTCCCTGGAGGGTGGCGCATCCAGGACTGCATGGAAGCTCCGCGCCCCTCCCCATACCTCGCCCTATGCATCTCTTCCTCTGTATCCTCTGTGCTAGCCTTCATGACAAACCCATCAATACAAGTGTTTCCCTGAGCTCTGTGAGCTGCTCCAGGAAATTAATTGAATCCAAAGCAGGAGTTGTAGGAACCCCAACGTGCAGCCAGTCAGAAGTGCCAGAGGCCCAGAGCTGTGACTGGTGTCTGAAGTGGGGGTGGCCTGGGGCTGAGCCTCACTCTGTGGGACCTGATGCTGTCTCCAGGCAGCATCGAGATTGCATCAAAGGAGGTCCAGCGGCGTCCGCTGCAGAACCAATTGCCGGCTTGTTGGTGTGTGGGGAAAACTCCACACTCATTTTGTCACAGAAATCTTCTCTGTTGATTGTTGCAGCATGAACATGGAGAACAAACAGCTTGAGTTTTTCCATACTCAGTGGCATATTCATACAATGGAATATTATACATCCATGAAAATGGATGAAGTTCTGACACATGCTGCCACATGGATGAAGCTTGAGGACATTGTGCTAAATGAAAGAAGCCAGACATAAAACGTTATATATCGTATGATTCCATTCATGTAAAATGTCTGGAACAGGCAATTCCATAGAAACAGAATCAATGATTACTGGGGATGGGGTTTCTTTTGGGGGTGGTGGACATGCTATGGAATTCGATAGTGGTGATGGCTGCACAGCCTCCTGAATGTACGCAAAACCACTGATCGTATACTTCCAGATGATGAATTCTATATTATGTGCAATTTTATGTTCTGTGCATTATATCCCCATTTAAAGAAAAAGGAAATAAAGCAGAATGACAAGGACAGACTGGGAAACCAGGAGACCTCTCCACAATGAAGATCAGGTTGATGCACCCTGAGTGACAAGAAGGAGCCAGCTGGGGCCCAGCCAGGAAGGACAGCGGCCTGGGCAAAGGCCCGAGGCAGACCCCTGTGTGGTCGCTCACTCACCCTGCAGGCAGCTAGTCCCCACCTCCTCTGTGCCAGGCACTGTTCATGGGGACACAGTGGGGAACAGACACCCCATAATTCCAGCATGTGAAAGCAGCAAAGGGCTGGGAAGGAGAATCAAACAGGGAGGGGAGGGTGTGCAGCACGGGTTGTGTTATATAAGAGGCCGGTGAAAGCCTAAGAAAGTTTGAGCAAATGGGCGAGCGAAATGGTGGAGCCACAGCAGAGAGGTAGAGGGCCTGGCCAGCAAGGGCCTGAGGCCACGGCCGCACAAACGTAAGTGGCTGGATTCCTTTTCAAAAGACCAAGCTCTCTCTGGCAGCTGTGGACTCCATGCTCCCAAGCCCCAGATTGGCAGAGCTAGGTAACAAACTGTATTTAACAGGTGGGGTTGCTTTTTAAAGGAACTCTTGCATCACACAAGTCCCAGATATGACACCGAGGCTAAACAGCGCTGGATGTCTGGCTGCTCACAGGCCCCGTGGTGGACCCTGGCCAGAGTTCTGGAGTCCAGCAGGCAAAGGAGCCATCTCTGTGGCACTGTGGCAGAGACAGATTCCTGGGCCCCAGCCCTAGGACTCAGGCTCAGGCATCCAGAGTGGGCCTGGGAGTCACTTGGTAACGTGGACCCAGGTGATGCTCACACGGGTGGTCCACAGTCCTCACACTGAGAAAACAGCAGCCCGGGCTTTGCCAAGCACAGTAGTAAAGCCACTGATCATGCAAAACACAAAGTGGTGGACCGAGATCTCAGCCCAGACCCTTTAGCCTGGCCAAATGGTAGCTGTGATTTAGTTAATTGATGGCAAACATTTAAAATTGGGAGATTATATATCAGAGTCTAGTTTTCCGGCTGCTCTTGAAAAGCTGCATCATCTGCCAGCTCTGGCCACGTCTCCTCACAGCAGTTGGCACCACCTCCAGGCTCCACACGCTTGCCCGTGGTCCACCAGGGCTTCAGTCCTTGGCATCTTCAGTTGTTCGTGCTGCTGTAACAGAATGCCATAGCTTTGCGACCTATGAAACAACAGCCATTGATTTCTCAGTTTTGGAGGCCGGACATCCAAGATTAAGGTGCCGGCAGACTTGGTGTCTGGTGAGGGTCTGATCCCTGGTTCATAGAAGGCACCGTCTCACGGTGTCCTCACGTGGCGGAAGGGATAGGGACAGCTCTGTGGCATCCCTTTCGTAAGGGCACTAATCCCGCTCAGAGGGCTCCGACCTAATGACCTCCCAAAGGCCTACTTCCTAACAGAGACATAAAAGATCTGTTTTGCAGGGCTTTGCTATCTCAGACCTGTTGGCTTGCGCCTGACACCTCTGTAGGACAAAGCATGGGACCACAGGTTGAGAACTGATCAGAGTGCCCACCCCTCTCTTGGGGCTCCAGAACCTTGTCCACGAGTGTATAATAAAGCCACGTGGTTTGACCCCCACTCTCTCTCTCTCTCTGTCTTTTCTTCTCGCCGCCGCCAAAAAACCTTACAGCCAGGAGTTCAAGACCAGCCTGGGCAACAGTGAAACCCCATGTCTTTAAAAAAACTTTTTTTTAAATTAGCCAGGCGTGGTGGTGCTACCTGTAGTCCCACCTATTCTGGAAGCTGAGGTGGAAGGATGGCTTGAGCCCAGGAGTTTGAGGTTACAGTGAGCTACGATCAGGCCACTGAACTTCAGCCTGGGCAACAGAGTGAGACCCTGTCCTCAAAAAAAAAAAAAAAAAAAAAAGAACACTGAAATATAATAACTACCAACCTAGAATTTAATAGCCAAAGAAAATGTCTTTTAAAAAAGGAGATTAAACATACAAAAACCAAGAGAATTCAATGTCAGCAAACCTATCCTAAAAGCTAAAACCACCAAAAGTTCTTATTTTTCTGATGGTTAATTTTAATATTTATTGAACACTATGTACATGGCATGAAAAAAAGAAGACCCAATCTCTAGAAGTTTATAATCTAGTTGAAGAGAGAACATTTGTGTATAACTTTTTTAAAAAAGGATTTTTCAAAAAGCCATGGAAAATATAATGTAAATTTTAAGAATTTGCACTGAGCATACAAATGCCAGAGGGATGCAGACTAGCTGGTGCACCAGGTCCGGTGAGGTCAATGATACATAGCTTTCTAGCAGATAGAGTTTGGTTCCAGTTTCTTTTTCTTCTTTGGCTAAGGAACTTAACACTCAATTTCAGACAGTCCAGGTCATTCCCTGACTTTGGAATGTCTCAGTGACACCCCTCCCCTCCCCTCCACCAACGGATCCTTCTATACACACCCCCAGGGCATTCAGCACTTTCTTTTTGTTTGTTTTGTTTTCCTTTTTTTGTTTTTTGTTTTTGTTTTTTTAATTTCAAAACATTAATTAAGGGGGTACAAGTGTTGTTATTACATGGATATTTTGTATAACATTCATGAATAAGTTCTTTTTGTTTATTTTATTTTTTTTCCAGCATATTATGGGGGTTCCAATGTTAAGTTTACCTATAGAGCCCTTGCCCCCCCTCCCACCTTGGGTCAGAGCTTCAAGTCTGTCCATCCCCCAGATGGTGTGCATCGTACTTATTATGTATGCACATACCCATCCCCTCCTCCTCCCACCTGCCCAACACCCGATAAATGTTATTCCTATATGTGAATAAGTTCTTTTTTTTTTTTTTTTTGAGACAGACTCGCTTTGTTGCCTGGGCTAGAGTGAGTGCCCTGGCATCAGCCTAGCTCACAGCAACCTCAAACTCCTGGGCTCAAGCAATCCTGCTGCCTAAGCCTCCCGAGTAGCTGGGACTACAGGCATGCGCCATCATGCCCGGCTAATTTTTTCTGTATATATTAGTCGGTCAATTAATTTCTTTCTATATTTATAGTGGAGACGGGTTCTCACTCTTGCTCAGGCTGGTTTCAAACTCCTGACCTCGAGCGATCCACCCACCTCGGCCTCCCAGAGTGCTAGGATTACAGGCGTGAGCCACCGAGCCCGGGTATTTACTTTTTTTTTATTAATTTTTTCTTTGTATTTTTTTGTGAGGAAGTAACCGCAGATGTGGCAGAAATTGGGACATACTTCTGATTGGCTGACTACCATGTGTAAGGCTGGTGGCAGGGGCCCCTCCCCTCCCTAGGTGGAAAAAGAAAACGCTTAGTGACCTGACCTGCCAAGGACAAACTGCCAGGCCCCACTGAGAGGAACCACACCCAGATCTCCACCTGGATTCGCTCCTGGACTCCACAATACCTCCAGCCCCTCCTATTTCTCAACGACCTTCCAAGGTCACAATAGAGAATCCCAGCTCTTCCCGCCACAAGTCCCTAGCCCCGCCCAAAGGGTATAAAAGGCCTCAGCCCCTTCAAACTGCGGCGACTTCCGGGGCCCCGCTCTTGGGACCCCAGAACCTCGTCCACGAGTGTTTAATAAAGCCACGTTATTTGGCCCCAACTCTCTCTCTGTCTGTCTGTCTGTCTTTTCTTCTCACCACCGCCGAAAAACCTTACATTTGGTGCCAAAACCCGGGAGGGGAGTCTTGGCTGTGCCAGCCTGCCTCAGGGCCGTGGTCACACTGTCCCCTCTCGTGTCTTCCAGACCTCGGACCGGGACCTCCACCGGACGCCAGTCGACCAATTGCCCTGGGTAAGTCCCTCTGCCCTTGTGTTCCTAGCCCAATGAGTCCATTCCAGGGTCTCTGTCCATGGTCCAAGTCAGAGATCCTCCACCATAAGGCCCTGAGTGTCTCAGGGACGCCCAAGCCCCTCAGTCAGTCCTTCCATCCCTAAGGATTTACAAGGCCCTGAGTGTCTCAGGGACGCCTGATCCCCTCAGTCAGTCCTTCCACCCGTAAGGATTCATAAGGGCCTGAGTGTCTCGGGGACGCCCGAGCCCCTCAGTCAGTCCTTCCATCGTAAGGATCCATAAGGCCCTGAGTGTCTCGGGGACGCCTGATCCCCTCAGTCAGTCCTTCCATCCGTAAGGATCCATAAGGCCCTGAGTGTCTCAGGGACACCTGATCCCCTCAGTCAGTCCTTCCATCCGTAAGGATTCATAAGGGCCTGAATGTCTCGGGGACACCTGATCCCCTCAGTCAGTCCTTCCATCTGTAAGGATTTACAAGGGCCTGAGTGTCTCGGGGATGCCCGAGCCCCTCAGTCAGTCCTTCCATCGTAAGGATCCATAAGGCCCTGAGTGTCTCGGGGACGCCTGATCCCCTCAGTCAGTCCTTCCATCCGTAAGGATCCATAAGGGCCTGAGTGTCTCGGGGACACCTGATCCACTCAGTCAATCCTTCCATCCGTAAGGATTCATAAGGACCTGAGTGTCTCAGGGACGCCCGATCCACTCAGTCAATCCTTCCATCCGTAAGGATTCATAAGGGCCTGAGTGTCTCGGGGACACCTGATCCACTCAGTCAATCCTTCCACCCGTAAGGATTCATAAGGGCCTGAGTGGCTCGGGGACGCCTGATCCCCTCAGTCAGTCCTTCCATCCCTAAGGATCCATAAGGGCCTGAGTGTCTCGGGGACGCCTGATCCCCTCAGTCAGTCCTTCCATCGTAAGGATCCATAAGGCCCTGAGTGTCTCGGGGACACCTGATCCCCTCAGTCAGTCCTTCCATCCCTAAGGATCCATAAGGGCCTGAGTGTCTCGGGGACGCCTGATCCCCTCAGTCAGTCCTTCCATCCATAAGGATCCATAAGGGCCTGAGTGTCTCGGGGACGCCTGATACCCTCAGTCAGTCCTTCCATCCCTAAGGATTTACAAGGCCCTGAGTGTCTCAGGGACGCCTGATCCTCTCAGTCAGTCCTTCCATCCCTAAGGATTTACAAGGCCCTGAGTGTCTCAGGGACGCCCGAGCCCCTCAGTCAGTCCTTCCATCCGTAAGGATTCATAAGGACCTGAGTGTCTCGGGGATGCCTGATCCACTCAGTCAATCCTTCCATCCGTAAGGATTCGTAAGGACCTGAGTGTCTCAGGGACGCCCGATCCACTCAGTCAATCCTTCCATCCATAAGGATTCATAAGGACCTGAGTGTCTCAGGGACGCCTGATCCACTCAGTCAGTCCTTTCCAAGGCTCAGAGCCTTCTCTCCAAGGCCTGATCAGTGACCTGGGACACCGGCTCCCGATCTCGTCCTTCCCTCATTGGACTAGGACACCATGGGCAGTCAACCCTCCAAAATCAAATCTAACACGCCTCTGGGCTGTCTCTTAGCCAGTCTTGCAGCCCTGGGCCTCAAGCCTGATATTCAGCCCAAGCGACTCATTTTCTATTGTAACACCACCTGGCCGATGTACAAATTAGGCAATGGGTCACAGTGGCCTAAAAATGGGAGTTTCAGTTTCAAAATCTTACAAGATCTCGATAACTTTTGTCACTGAAATGGCAAATGGTGGGAGAGCCCTTATGTCCAGGCTTTCTTCCATCTGCGCTCCCGTCCTTCCCTCTGTCAGACCTGTGACCCGTCACAAATCCTCCTTGCACTGAGTCCTCCGCCGTCCTTGGCCTCTTCCACCTCTCAGCCGAAGGACCCGTTAGAAACCTCTTCCGCCTTCTCTGGCCCGCCTGACTCCCTTACCTGTCCCCCTGCTCGGCCTCCACCATATCTAGGTCCTCCTCCTCCTCCTCCTCCTCCTAGCGCCCCACCGTCCTCCGCTACTGCTTGCGCTGGCTCTCTGCCAACGTCCCCTGTCAGTCACCACGCTCGATCCCAGGCAGGGCCCTCAGGCCAAACCCTTCTCTGTCGCCTGAGAGAGGTAGCCAGTGCCGAAGAGGTCGTGCACGTCCATGTTCCCTTCTCCCTTTCTGATCTCTGTCAGATTGAGAAGCGTTTAGGCTCCTTTTCTAACGACCCCCAGCCTACACCAAAGAGTTCCGCTGTCTTACACCAGCCTATGATTCGACCTGGCGTGGCATTGTTGTCATTCTGGCTTCTACTCTCACTACTGATGAAAAGGAACGTGTCTGGGCGGCAGCTCAGGGACATGCTGATCAAGTCCACCTAGCAGACCGCAGCATGCCGGTCGGGGCCGAGGCTGTCCACGCAGTGAGCCAGGGTGGGAATACCAGCCAGACACCCCCGCCGGCCGAGATGGTAGAACCCGCCGAGATCGCATGCTGCAATGCGTTCTTGCTGGTCTCCAGGCCGCCGCCCATCGGGCAGTTAATTTTAATAAGCTTAGAGAAATCACTCAAAAGCCCGATGAAAATCCCGCGGCTTCCTCAGCCGCCTTACGGATGCTCTCATCCAACACACCCGCTTGGACCCCACCACCCCAGCAGGGGCCACCGTCCTTGCAGCTCACTTTATCACCAGTCCTCCTCTAACATTAGGCGCAAACTCAAAAAGGCAGAAGAAGGCCCTCAGACCCCCATCCGAGACCTGGTGAACATGGCATTTAAAATCTTTAGTTCCCGAGATGAACAGGCAGAGGCCCAAAGGAAAGCCCACGTCCACCAAAACGCACACCTGCAAGCCCAAGCCTCGGTTGCAGCCCTGCGGCCGGTGGGGCCCGGAAAGCCATCGACCACCAGCCACCAGCCACGCCCCGCCGGGCACCTGCTTCAAGTGCGGTAAGGAGGCCACTGGGCCAACCGGTGCCCGCAGCCACGTCAGCCCAATAAGCCTTGTCCGGCCTGTGGTCAAGAGGGACACTGGAAGAGTGATTGCCCCTTGGGACAAACGTCTAGAGGGTCAGTCCTTCCACCCCCAGACCTGCCGTTGACGGTTTTGGGCTTGGCTGCAGAAGACCCACGAAGCCCCGGCTCTGCCACCCCGATCACCCTCGCTGAGCCCAGGGTAGCAATCAGGGTAGCGGGTGAGGCAGTGTCCTTTCTGGTCAACACGGGGCTACCTACTCTGTCCTGCTTCTTTTTCAGGCCCTACTTATCCTTCCCAGGTGTCGGTTATGGGCACTGACGGCAGTCCTTCACGGCCCCTACTACTGGCCCTCTGACACGTCTTATAGACGACCGTCCCATCACCCACTCCTTCCTCATCGTGCCCTCCTGTCCCGCTCCACTTTTAGGAAGAGACTTATTAGCCAAATCAGGCACCACACTCCACTTTTCCTCAGGGACATCCGCCCTTCTCCTTCTATCCCTCTCTTCAGATTCCTCACCCCCACCCTCCGCCTCTCCCAAGACGCTCCCTCTCCCGCCTGAACTTGTAGACTCTGGGGTTGGGACACCTCCACCCCAGTAGTGGCCACACACCACACCCCGTCCTCATTCGACTCAAAGACCCTTCATCCTTCCCTTCCCGCCCCCAGTTCCCTGTTTCGCCACCCACCGCAGAGGTCTAAGACCCATGATAGAACGTCTTCTGTGGGAAAAACTTTTAATCCCAACTAATTCTCCCTATAAGGCACCCATTCTCCCGGTAAAGAAGCCAAACGGGTCATTAGCGAGGCTGTTAATCCCATACACCCTGTGGTGCTAATCCCTGCACTTCACTTTCCCGTATTCCGCCCTCCACTGCCCGCTTTTCTGTCCTGGACCTCAGAGATGCCTTCTTTGCTATCCCCTTGGACCCAGCGAGTTACAATCTCTTTGTCTTTACGTGGGGAGATCCTAACACTTTCTATTCCAATAAAAGTAAACTCCAGTTAGATATCCTCGACCCTTAGGACCAGCGCTGGGAAGTTAGGGTCACAGGCAAATGATACTGGAGAAAGATAGACTATTGCCCTTCAGGGACTATTCACATTAGCCGTAAATATGTCCTGGCCCTGGGTGTCCTCGCCCAGCCCTTAGGCTCCTGGAGCCCACCCACCTGTGCTCCAGTGGCTTATTTATCCAAACAACTAGACACCACGGTCCTGGCTGGCCGCCTGGCCTTAGGGCACTGGGCGTGGCAGCCTCTCTCGCCAGGGAAGCACTGAAGCTGTCCCTGGGACAGCACCTTCATGTCTTTTCCACCCATCGCCTCCAAGATCTGCTGACTCACCGCTCGTCGGCGCCCCTCACTCCCTCTAGGTTACAGGAATCCCATCTCATATTCATAGGAAATCCCAACATCACCCTAACACAGTCTGCTACTCTAAACCCCGCTACTTTGCTGCCCATCCCGTCCTTAACCCTCTCCTCTCGCTCCTGCCCGGAGACGGTCGATGCCGCCACCACCTCCAGGCCGACCTCTCGGACCAGCCCCGCTCAGATGCAGACTTAACACTGTTTGCTGATGGCGGCTCGACCGTGGGCGATGACGGCAAACGCCAGGCAGCCCATGCCCTTGTCTCGGCCTCTCAGGTTACAGAGGCGCCCGCCTCCCCGAGGGCTCCGCTTCCCAGAAGGCAGAACAGACTCTGGCCGGACAACTTGCTCCTTCTCGTCCCCATAACCCCACTCTCACCTCTTGGTTAGATATCATACAGCACACCCTCACCTTCCTAAATTCCCCTGAAATAATCCCTAATATTTCCCACCGTTTCCTCTGTGCCCCCCTTCAGCAGCCCCTGCTGGCTGCTGTCCCTCTAAACCATTCTAACCCCCAAACTCCCTCATCAGCTCCCTCATGCTCCACTCCGCTCTCTCGCGTTCCCTTTGGGAACCTGAGCCTACAGGCCAGCCCTACGCAGACCGCGTGCGCTTTCTCACCTCCCGCACTGGCCCCCGCCTACAACTTCATGGACGCCGCCTTACCAACCACACTGTGACCACAGCCACCTCCTCTGCTCTGGGACAGTTCTTCTGGTGCAACGGAGCACTTACCCGCTGCGTCAATACATCCACCCCGGGTCCCTGTTTCCCTGTCATGGTGTGTCCCGGCCCACGGGACCTTCTGTTACTCGAGGGGTCGAGGGGGACCATGCCTGAAAGAGATGGGCGAGAGAAAGAAATGAGACCAAGCAAATGGTTGTCAAGGTCTGCTTTACTTAGATTCTTAGTAGGTTTTTTGTTTTTTTTTTTTTGAGACAGAGTCTCGCTTTGTTGCCCAGGCTAGAGTGAGTGCCGTGGCGTCAGCCTAGCTCACAGCAACCTCAAACTCCTGGCTTAAGCAATCCTCCTGCCTCAGCCTCCCGAGTAGCTGGGACTACAGGCATTCGCCACCATGCCCGGCTAATTTTTTGTATATGTATTAGTTGGCCAATTAATTTCTTTCTATTTATAGTAGAGACGGGGTCTCGCTCTTGCTCAGGCTGGTTTTGAACTCCTGACCTCGAGCAATCTGCCCGCCTCGGCCTCCCAGAAAGCTAGGATTACAGGCGTGAGCCACCGCGCCCGGCCCTCTTAGTAGGTTTTATAAGCATACAGAAACAAGGAAGTAGAAACAAAAAAATAGAGTGGGGCAACGATGAGGCTTGGGTCTGGGTTAATCAGCCCCAATCAGCGTCTTATCGGTATCCTGTTTTTGACTGGTTACTCATCTCCAATCTGGCAGGTGGTCGGGAACAATTGCAGCCAGCACTCCCTGGAGCATCCCGTGGTCCGCACGTCATGGACTGCATTCTTCTCGGAGCTATAGCTGGAATTTTCCAGGGCGAAGTCCGTGCGTAGGACGAGTCATAGGGGAGTTGAGGGTCTTTGAGGGTCCTTGCCTCTAACATCTCCCCCTCTCTTTATTAATATGAGGGAGGTTTATATAAGTTGGTGGAGAGCCTGTTTTAGGCTACGCGATGTGCTTCTGCGACCAGCACCCCAAATATAAGATCTGGCGATTAATGTGAAGGTGAGGCCTCTGTCTTAGGCTATGTAGGTGGCATCCACCTCCGGCACTTCTGATTATGAAGTGTGCCCCCGGGCATGGACCTACAATATTCCCGTCATGGAGTAACCTCACTGCTGGTGGGGTGTGCACCTGGTACGCAGCATCACGATAATCCCGTCATGGGCGTCTCCACAGCCTTTGGAACCAACTGCGTTCCATGCCTGCGGCAAGGTCTGAGAAATTTAGACCTTCAGTGGGTGTGTTGGGAGACTCTTCATGGAGGTCTTCTCTGGAGCCTCTTAGTTCTAGCCGTTGGTAAAACACAGAGACCGATTTTTGTGTGGCTGCGTCTACCTGTGACTTGACAAAATTAGTTAGTTTTTTGAAAGCCCAAGGCCCAAAGGTGAGGAGCAACAGAAAGCCTACAAGCGGCTCTAAGACACTGGGAAGCAATGTGGATAGCCAGGGGGATGTAGAAAACCAATTTTGATACCATGCCTCACTCTGTTCTCTCCGTTTTTTTCTATCTTCTAGGCTCTGTCTAACTCTTTCAATGCTATCTTCTACCAGACCTGTTTTGTCTGCGTAGAAGCAACATTCTTCTTTAAGTGCTGCGCACAAACCTCCCTCTTGGAGGAACACTAAGTCTAGACCTCTTCTATTTTGCAACACTACCTCAGAAAGCAAAGCATGGGACTCTTTAAGATACTTTAGGCCCTGCTGTAGCTCTCGGAGATCGTTATCGATGGCAGCAGAGAGCTGAAGGTATTGCTGGTTGGAGGTGACTAGAGAGGCTATGCCTGTTCCAGCCCCTGTGGCACCAAGGCCTAGGACAACTGCGAGTGTTATGGCCGAGATGGGCTCCCTCTTTTTCCGGGGCATTGTGGTGCCGCGCTCCCAAAATCTGAGCAATTCGTCAGCAGGATGTACAGTGAGCCTGGGGAAGAGCATGACTAACACACAGTATTCTCTATGCTCCAGAAACGTTGCAGTGACTACATAAGGGGTAAGGCCGGAGGAACAAGCAAAATAAGAGGTGTTAGATGCCTGAATATACTGAAAGGTGGAGTCGACAGTAATTGACTGATTGCATATTTTCTCTAAGGCTGCGGGGGGAAGCATTCTTGGGCTAAGAAGGCAAAGGCCTAGGCCTGTGACTTGGCTGAGTGTTAGGCCATCATGGGTCTCTAGGCCCCATCTGAGTCTGCTGGTGTCATTAGTAAATAATCCTGGAATGGGGGAGACTCTTGTTTTCTTGGGAAATATTACAGGTGTCCGATAGAGGAACTGAATTAGTTTATCAGGGGGGTAATGATCATCTAGTTTGCCCTGGAAAGACGTACAGTTAACTGCCCAATCATCATCATTCTGTATTAGCCACTGAATTTGAGAAGCATTGTAAGGTAGTATTATGATATCTGGATCCTTTTCAAAGAGCTTAAGGGAGTTTTCTCGCCCCAGGCGAATAATCATAGCTACTAAGTAAGGGTAGGTGGGAAGGAATTTAGGGGAGGAAGCCAATAGGTGAACCCAAAAAAGAGGCTTGCCCTGCCAAAAGAGTCTTGTGGGCGAAAAGGGGGTGGGGAGGACAATGAAGTACAAGGGGGAGTCGGGGGAGAAGTAGCCAATGGCCTGGGCATTTATGGCCTGCTTGACCAAATTAAGCGCTTGCTGCCCTTCTTTAGTTAGGGAGCGGGGAGAGGTTGGGTCAGTATCTCCCTGCAGGATGTCAAATAGGGGTTTTAACTGTCCTGTGGTGAGTTTTAAATATGGGCGAAGCCAATTAATGTCGCCTAGAAGACGCTGAAAATCATTAAGGCATTGAAGAGAGTCTTTTCTGATCTGTACTTTTTGGGAAAGGACATTATTGGGGAATAATTCAAAGCCTAGGAACAGGTGAGGGGGGCAGACCTGAATCTTTTCAGGGGACAGGCAGAGGCCTCGAGCTTGTAAGGCCGAGACAACCTGCATAGTAACTTGATGTAGGGTTGCCTCGTCAGCTCCGGCAAAAAGAATGTCATCCATATAATGAATTATATATATTTGAGGATGTTGAATTCTAAAAGAATCAATTGTCTGAGCTACATATTTTTGGCAAAGGGTAGGGCTGTTGGCCATGCCTTGAGGCAATACTCGCCACTGGAAATGTGGGGAGGGTCCTATACAGTTTACTACCGGAAGACTGAATGCAAAGCATTTGCAGTCATCTGGGTGTAACGGTATGGAGAAGAAGCAGTCTTTTAAGTCAATGACTATCTTATAGTAGCTGCTGGGGATAGCTACGGGTGAAGGCAAATCAGGCTGGAGTGCCCCCATGGGAACAATTGTTTGATTAACAGCCCGTAACTCTTGTAGCAGCCGCCACTTGCCAGTCCTTTTTTGAATGACAAAAATGGGGGTGTTCCATGGTGAAGTAGAGGGCTCTATGTGTCCGGCAGCTAATTGTTCCTGCACCAACGCTGTAGCTGCGGCTAGCTCGTTAGATGGGAGGGGCCACTGATCGATCCAGACAGGTGAGTCACTCTTCCAAGTGATTTTATCTGCCTGAAGTGCAGGGGGATCAATGGCCCTTACAAAAAATGTTCTTTGAACCCTAGTCCTGATCTGTCTGACCTAGGGAGGGTGGTCAGGGGTGCTCTTAGTCCCTGACCCTCTTTGCCTAAACCCTGCCCTGGGAGGAATCCCTGCTTAAGCATTTGGCTGGCTACAACTTCATTGGGGCTGCACATAATGACATTCATTTGTGCAAGGATATCACACCCCCATAAGTTAACAGGCAGGTTTGGGACTACAAAGGGTTGAGTGGTGCCTTTGTTTCCCTCAGGGTCTTCCCATGTTAAAATTTTTGAGCTCTGGAGAGTATCTCTAGACTGTCCTATGCCTTGTAAGTGCGTAAGGGAAGGCTGCAGTGGCCATGATTGGGGCCAGGCGTCCTGGGCAATAAATGTGGAATCGGCGCCAGAATCAAGAAGGCCCTCAAAAAGTTTACCATCTAACTTTAACTGCAGGGTGGGTCATTTTTTGGTGATAGCTTGGACCCAATAGAGATCAGAAGAGCCAGGGCAGGAAGCACCTCGGTTAGAGGCGATGGCTGGGAAGGATGTATTAAGGGGCAAGGGTAATGCCTGAGCTAAGCGCTGTCCCTTAGAGACACACACAGGGCCGGTAAGCGCGCTGGCTAGGATGTTAATCTTCCCGGTAAAGTCACTATCTACTATGGAAGGGTGGACTATGAGCCCTGCAAGAGTGGAGGAGGCTCGGCCCAGAATAAAAAAGAACATGTTAGCCGGTGGGGGTCCAAATGAGCCAGTAGGCAAAATTTGAACACCATCCTCAGGTCTCAATATTGTGTCGGAGGAGGCACACAAGTCCACTCCTGCGCTCCCTGTGGTCGCTCAGAGGAGTCTAGGGGCTGGGGATCCTCTTGTCGGCTGTTCCCCGAGGCTGACTGAAATTGAATAGGACAAGGGGCCCGGGCTGGCCCCTCAGGCCGTTTCCCGAAAGGGGGGGCAAGGGATTTCCAAGGGCATCGGTCTTAGAGCAGCACTCATTAGCCCAATGGTATCCCCTCTTGCAGCGAGGACAGAGGGAGGGGGGCCGAGTTGGCCTGCCTGGTGGTCCACTGAGGTTAGGGGCAGCAGAGGAGGTGGCTAAGGGGCATTGCCTCGCAAAGTGCCCTGGCTGACCGTACTTAAAACAGCCTTTCTGTGCCGCAGTGCCTTGAATGGCAGCCCCGACCGCAAGCTGCACAGCCTGCGACACCTTATAGGCGAAGGGGTCAACATAATTACACATTCTAATCATGTCATTAAGATCTTTATTTTTAAGTTTGCCCCTGAGGATGGCCCTGCAAGCGCTGTTGGCATTTTCATAGGCCAATTGTTTAATAAGCCTATTATTCTCATCCTCCTGCCTGAGGGTTCGTTCAGCAGACTCAAAAAGCCTGCCCACAAATTCACTAAAGCCCTCCTGAGCTCCCTGGGTGATTTTTGTCAGAGGAGTGAGAACAGATCCCGTAGAGGGAAGTGCTCGCCAGGCGCCAAAGGCGGCTGTGGCGGTCTGAGACAAAAGCCCGATCGGGAGTCCCCTTTGGCGTTGTTCAGTGGCAAACTTTCCTTGTCCGCTAAGTTTTTCAAGGGTCCAAGATGCAGAATTGGGGTTTTTTAAGTTATTAGCAGCCGTAGTTTGACAGCGGTCAAGAAAATCGGCTTTCCACGAGAGGAACTGTCCGCGTGAAAGGACCGCCTGAACCAGCTTGGTCCATTCTCCCGGGAGCAGGTAGCCGCCTCCCGAGGCTGCCTCTAGGAGGGAGTAGGTAAAGGGTGCATTGGGCCCATGCGTCCTAACAGCAGAATTTAATTCTTTTAAAGTCTTAAGCTTTAGTCTTCGGAACTCAGTGGGCTCTGCAGTGGGCCCCGGGACTGCCTCCTCCGGGGGGGGGTCATCACTTTCACTTTCCCTTTCTCTCTCTTCTGCATCCTCATTATCTGAATCTTGGGGCGGGGACTGGCTCGAAGAAGAGGCGGCAAGATTTTTTCGCCTATTAGACTGGGTAACTACCGGGAATGCTAGGGCCTTATGGGGGGACTTTAAGGATTTTTTATTTAAGGTGGCGTGTGACTGGGTGGTCTTCTGACGTGGGTGGCTAATGAAGACCGAATCTTTAAGCGTATCTTGGAGGGAGGACAAGTCTTTGGAAAGCTGGGCAAACTCTTTTTGAAGTTGTAGGACATCCTTTAATTGCGTAACCCTTTGACTTAAGTCTTCTTTGGCATACAAAAGCAAGGGCATTGTAAGGGGAGGCATTAACGAAGGTGCTCAAATTTGGGGCACGTAAGGGGGAGGCCATTCGGGATTGTGATATTGGGCCGCTTCCTCTCTGATGGTTGCCTCTTCGGCGGTGTCGAGGGACTCTCGGAGGGGTTGTTTCTTTTTTTTTTTTTTTTTTTTTTTTTTTTTTTTTTTTTTTTTTTTTTTTGAGACAGAGTCTCGCTTTGTTGCCCAGGCTAGAGTGAGTGCCGTGGCGTCAGCCTAGCTCACAGCAACCTCAAACTCCTGGGCTCGAGCGATCCTTCTGCCTCAGCCTCCCTGGTAGCTGGGACTACAGGCATGTGCCACCATGCCCGGCTAATTTTTTATATATATATCAGTTGGCCAATTGATTTCTTTCTATTTATAGTAGAGACGGGGTCTCGCTCTTGCTCAGGCTGGTTTTGAACTCCTGACCTTGAGCAATCCGCCCGCCTCGGCCTCCCAAGAGCTAGGATTACAGGCGTGAGCCACAGCGCCCGGCCAGGAGGGGTTGTTTCTTGAACACCGGGTAATTGAATGCATGAGGAGCCGTAACCTCGGGTAAGGGAGGGTAAATTGTCTTGGTGTCTGGCCTACTAATCGGGGGCTCGTCTTTAGATGTCTGGAGCTCAACCGATGGGTCTGGAGGGGGCATATTAATACAAACCGAGGGGCAAGGGGAAGGGCATGTGGGTCTCTCAGGATTATTAGCGGGGGCCGACCCTTCGGCCGCTCCTAAAGACGTTTTCGAAGCGGACCGCGACATGGGTCGGAGGCAGAATTCTGCTACTGAGAGCAGCTACTTTTTATTGGGGTCTGAATCTGCCCCTTCAACAATATCTCTGATTAGTCCCCAGTACAAAAAAACAGATACAGGGACGGCATCTGGGCCCTGATTTAGAAGTAAATCGTTTAAATCTCTACCTACTTTTTGCCATTTGTGTGGGTGAATCTCAGGTCCACCAATAATAAACCAAGGACAAGCACGATCAATGAACACAAAAAACTTTACTAAGTCTTTTTTCTTAACTATAATTCCTCTCTCTCTGAGTGAGGCCTTGAGATCCTTAATAAAAACGGCCTCTTTAGACAATGAATGGCCCATCTTGATGGGGTGACAATGTAAAAATTTACTCACCAGACCGTCGACTCTGTGAGCGGCAGAACGAGGGTCTCTGTAGGGTTTCCTTCGGCCAAAGAGCGCTCCGCGGCGTCACGCGACAAAGGTCCGTACCTCGGGCCCCACGTTGGGTGCCACTTGTCCCGGCCCGCGGGACCTTCTGTTACTCGAGGGGTCGAGGGGGACCGTACCTGAAAGAGATGGGCGAGAGAAAGAAACGAGACCAAGCAAATGGTTGTCAAGGTCTGCTTTACTTAGATTCTTAGTAGGTTTTATAAGCATACAGAAACAAAGAAGTAGAAACAAAAAAAATAGAGTGGGGTGACGATGAGGCTTGGGTCTGGGTTAATCAGCCCCAATCAGCGTCTTATCGGTATCCTGTTTTTGACTGGTTACTCATCTCCAACCTGGCAGGTGGTCGGGAACAATTGCAGCCAGCACTCCCTGGAGCATCCCATGGTCAGCACGTCATGGACTGCATTCTTCTCGGAGCTATAGCTGGAATTTTCCAGGGCGAAGTTCGTGCGTAGGACGAGTCATAGGGGAGTTGAGGGTCTTTGAGGGTCCTTGCCTCTAACAATGGTGGTCCCTCAATAAACTCTATACGGTGAGTCTGAGTTTGGATGGCTTCTCCCAGGAGCCCAGCCAAGACTAGCCGTCTTTCTACCTGTCATGGTAGGTCTCAGCTTGGCCTCTTCCATAGTGGCCTCAGGGCTCGCGGGAGGTGCCCTGGGCCACGGTGTCATTTCTGCCCAAGATTTTGCAGACCCGCTGATGACTGGAAAAAGAAAAACCTGCCTTTTCCTTCATAAAGAATGCTGCTGCTATGCTGGCGAATCGGGCCTTTGGAGCGGAACATAGACAAGCTCACCAACCTGAGTAAAGACCTGCACAACCGCCGCCGCTGGGATGCGTCCCCCTTTGGCTGGATACAATTCCCTTTGGCTACCTGGCCATTGCCGCTAATAGGACCCAGTGTCATCATCTGCCTAATCTTTCTGTTTGTTCCCTGTCTTTTGCAGTTCCTCCAGCGCCGCCTACAAGAGCTGACAGGAGTGGCCGTAAACCAACTACTTCTTCATCCATACTTTCCACTACCAACCGCCCCTCCACAGCCGCCCCGCCTAGAGCCCCTGACCAGGCCCCTCCTAGCAGGAAGTAGTCGGAAAGAGCGGGCCCATCAAAACCAAAAGGCCGGAATGTAAGGCTGGTGGCGGCCCCCTCCGCTCCCTAGATCAAAAAGAAAAGGCTCTTGAGACCAGACCCGCCAAGGACAAACTGCCAGGCCCTGCTGAGAGGATCCACCCCCAGATGTCCACCTGGATAAGAATGTTCCGCTCTTGGATTCCACAAATACCTCCAGCCCCTCCTAGAATCCCCAGCTCTTCCCGCCAAAAGTCCCTAGCCAGGCCCAAAGAGTATCAAAGGCCTCAACCCCTTCAAACAGCGGTGACTTCTGGGGCCCCCTCTCTTGGGGTATAATAAAGCCATGTGGTTTGGCCCCCACTCTTTCTCTCTCTGTGTCTGTCTTTTCTTTTCGCTGCCGCCGAAAAACCTTACACTAGGCTGACGCCACGGCACTCACTCAAGCCTGGGCAACAAAGCAAGACTCCATCTCAAAAAAAAAAAAAATTGTATAAAGTAATTTATTTTAAGATAAAAAGCGAATGATGATTAAAATCCATGAGAATCTCAAAGCACTCTTACTCTATAAATGTGCTCAAGTTTATAGACTAAAAAATTGTTTTGACACTATTTACATTTTTTTTTAAAAAGAAAACCAGCTTAATCTTGATCCTCAGGTAAAAAACATGTTACCACTTTGTATCATGGTTTGAGGTGTTATAACAATTGGTGCTGAAAGTTTTTTTCCTCAGTCTACAGCCTGGTGAAATATGTTGATGGGATTCAAAAAAAAAAACAAAAAAAAACTAACCTAAAATAAAGGCTTCAAAAGCAAAATTTTCTGACCTTGCCTGCCTCTTGTGCCAATTCTTCCCTGAAGCTAGCCATAAAACCTAAAATTATTCTATGTGAAATGCCCATAAAGTAATTATCTGAACTACTTTGTTTTTAGTTTGTTTTACTATATAAAATCCCATGCCAGAAAGGGCTTTATCCTACACCCAAAAAGGAAAAATGCGCACTCCAGAGGCCAAGTAAAATCTAAAGATAAAAAGCCTTGCTGGTTCTGCCACTAAGCCTGTTAGAATTAGGTCATACCCTTTTTGTCCAATCATCTTTCTACACAACTCTTCATACTTAAACATAAAAAATGGAAAATTTTCCCTGCATCTTTGTGTTCATTCTAAAGGTGCCCATGTATAAGTTTTAAGTCCTTCTCTTATTAATCCTATTAATTTTAATGTCATAGATTTTCAGCAAGTCTTTAGGAGAACAGTGGCCTTTGCTCCCAAACTTTGGGGGCCAGAGACACTTTAAAGCCTATGATGTCAATAGATTTGTTTGGGGATGTAATGTTTTAGAAGGATCTAATTAGCTAATACCTTTAAACAAGATATTCCAAAATGACTACCATGTTTACAAAATTTCGAACTGATGTTATATTTGTTTAAAATAACAAGTCTTATTGAAACATTTATTTATTTTTGGTAAGATTTGTGAGTTTGTATTTTGATCCCTGTTCTGTGTTATGTATATCCAATATACAGGGTATAAAAATAGTTAATAAAAAAAGTAACAAACTTTTAATAGCTAGGATATAAGTGAACTGCTAATATAGATGAATTAGGTAAATACAAATGCAATAAATACAAATTAAAGTTTTCATGTAATTTAAAATCTTAAAATCATTAAGAAAAGATAATCATTAAATGCCATTATATGTCCCTTATAAATGGGTCATTTATAAGGTAAAATACTAGAACATCAGTTCTTAATGTAAGGCTGGTGGCGGCCCCCTCCCTTCCCTAGATCAAAAAATAAAAGGCTTCCACAGAAGTTGAACTAGTAAAGAAAAATAAATAAATAAATAAATAAAAAAATAAAAGGCTCATGAGACCAGACCGGCCAAGGACAAAACTACCAGGCCCTGCTGAGAGGAACCACACCCAGATGTCCATCTGGATAAGAACGTTGGGCTCTTGGATTCCCCAAATACCTCCAGCCCCTCCTAAAATCCCCAGCTCTTCCCGCCAAAAGTCCATAGCCAAACCCAAAGGGTATAAAAGGCCTCAACCCCTTCAAACAGCGGTGACTTCTGGGGTCCCCCTCTCTTTGGACCCCAGAACCTCGTCCATGAATGTATAATAAAGCCATGTGGTTTGGCCCCCACTCTTTCTCTCTCTGTCTGTCTTTTCTTTTCACCGCCGTCGAAAAACCTTACACTTAAATATACGTTTAAACTTATACCTTGATAGCTTTATATTTAAGAATACTAATCAAATTGGCGACTAACAGTTCACTGTTCAAAGTTACTTTAACTTCCTAGGTTTTTCTAAGAGTTGACATTATAATTAGTATGTGAAATTAAAACTTCTAGATGAAAGGAAAACAACTCTATACAAAAATTCTTTTAATAAAAGTGTTATACAACATAAGTATTAGTTTTATTAAAAGATAATTTTGTTTATAGGCATTTATGGAAATAAACTGTCCCACAGGTTTGATAACTTGTGTCTCCTTTGTCATTTAGTTCAAAGAATCTTTTGATTTCCATCTTGATTTCCTTGTTTATGAAGTGATCATTTAGCAGAAGTGTTAGGGCCCATAGGTAGCCAATAACCAGCCATTAGCTTCTGTATTATGCTTGCTTGCTTGCTTAGGAGAGTTGGAAATTTTCAGTTGACCCTTATCTGACTCCACACCCACCATCCTGACTCTGCTACTGTGATTAAGTTTAGAAACTAAGGAGAAGGGTGGTGGTGCATGGCACAACTACCCACAAAATAGAGCCTCTAGGCCAGGGTCGAAGCGCCCTCGACCCTTGAGGCACCTGACATGCTTCGTGTACCCAGTGGAATGAGTTCTGGCTTAGATCACAGGATGCAGGATGTACTTCAACTAAGATTGATGTTGTCTGTAAATTAGGATACTTTAGGGGCATCCTCTGGGCTGAATCTTAACTGCAGCCAGTGACTCCTACAAAACCCATCTCAAGGCTCCAACCCCTCATTGTGCTAAAACAAGATTGTAAGATTGATGCTTTCTCTAACTTCTATAAAAGTACTTGCTAATCAGATTTTTAGAGTGTGTTTTTTGCCTTTTGTTAGGGACTGACCTTCCACAGCCCCACTGAACAGAAAAGCAGAGACATTGAGGATGCAATCACACAAGAGGAGCTTTATTTTCTGGCTAGCCAGGGTCCGAGCCCCAGAGCACCAATGCAGTGGTCACTCCCTCGGGCAAGGACCTCGACTTCTGTAACGGCATGCCTTTTTACCCCCATGACGCATAAGTGGTGCACAAGCCGATCACGTGTGGATCGTGCGTTGACCTTTAAGATGATTGATTGCCCACTATTGTCCTAATATGATTGGTTGCCCTCTATTGCCTGATGGGCCAGTTGCCCATGCTTCAATGACCTCATCCCATAATTCCCCATACAGTGGTGTAGCAAGCAAGCAATGACCAGAAGCTCATTGCCCCACCCAAGTAAATTCCCGACAATTACTCAAGTAAATTCCCAACAATTGGAAAAATTCCTCTGCCCTTCCTCTGCCCTACACTTTAAAAGGGGGGCATTTTTCCATTCTTTTTTTTTTTTTTGAGACAGAGTCTCGCTTTGTTGCCCAGGCTAGAGTGAGTGCCGTGGCGTCAGCCTAGCTCACAGCAACCTCAAACTCAAGCAATCCTCCTGCCTCAGCCTCCCGAGTAGCTGGGACTACAGGCATGCGCCACCATGCCCGGCTAGTTTTATATATATATATTAGTTGGCCAATTAATTTTTCTATTTATAGTAGAGGCAGGGTCTTGCTCTTGCTCAGGCTGGTTTTGAACTCCTGACCTCGAGCAATCCGCCCGCCTCGGCTTCCCAGAGTGCTAGGATTACAGGCGTGAGCCACCGCGCCCAGCCCATTTTTCCATTCTTGCTACTACTTTCTGTGCCTGCCAGTCTGCAGGACAGGAATAGTTCTAGCCAGTAAATACTCACAATTTGGCCCAATTTGGTTTCTAAGGTGGTCTTTTCTTGCACTTCGGACTATAACAGAAGGTTGTTTAGTTTCCATGACTTTGGGTAGAAATAAGAGTTCCTGTTAGGGTCGATTTCTCCATTTATTCCATTGTGGTCTAAAAAGACACATGGTATAATTTCTGTCTTTTAAATTGTTTGAGACATGCTTTGTGTCCTAGGATATGGTCAATCTTAGAGAATAACCCATGAGCTGATGAAAAGAATGTATATTCAGTGGTTTTGGGGTAGAATGTCCTGTAAATGTCAGTCAGGCCCATTTGTTCTAGAGTTCTGTTTAAGTCCATTATTTTGTGTCCCGGCCCGCGGGACCTTCTGTTACTCGCGGGGGCGAGGGGGACCGTGCCTGAAAGAGATGGGCGAGAGAAAGAAACGAGACCAAGCAAAGGGTTGTCAAGGTCTACTTTACTTGGATTTTTAGTAGGTTTTATATACAGAAACAAGGAAGTAGAAACAGAAAAATAGAGTGGGGGGATGATGAGGCTTGGGTGTGGGCTAATCAGCCCCAATCAGCATCCCAATGGCACCGAAAGCTGTAATGCATTCTTCTCCGAACTATAGCTGGAGGGCTGGGTGCTATTTTCATCTTAGGCTATTTTTCATGCGTAGGACAAGTCAGGACAAGTCGTTGGAATGTGGAGGGTCTTAGTCTCCAACAATTTTGTTTAATTTATTGGTTTTTAAAACGACTTATTCAATATGTAAATGATCATTAAAAATTAAGTGGATATAAAAGTTAAAGGTTATAAATGGTTTATGAAAGTCTTATAATAAAATTGCTTAAAATTAGGTGGATTTGTTTCTAAGATTTTTTTTCTTTCAATTTTTTGTCCCATGTACAATATGTTTCTCGTATGTTTATAAGATTTTATTAAAATTAACTTTGATCATTAATACACTAATACAATAAAATTTGGTTTTCTCTTTTAAACTAGATTGTCATATGATATTAATAGGAATAATAAGATTTTTTATTCACCTTTTAATAAAGTGCAAAAAGGAAGGGAAGGAAAAAAAGACACAGATTCAGTTTCCTTATTAACTTGTACTGCAGTCTGTCTATTAGGTCTTATACTTGTTTGAGACACTGAGTCTCCTTTCTGAAAAAAAAATAGGATTTCGGCATTTAAAAAATGTATATTTGAATTATTAATTTGGCTATAATTTTATAGTAACCTACAATCTTGTTTCATGACAAGTGTCTTATGATAAACAATTCGTGACTTCCTACTTTTTAAGCTTTCACTAAAATTTAAAGTTAGTAATAATAAGAATTCTAGTGAATGTGTATAATTCTATATATAAAGTGTACCAAAGAATAAGATTTTTAATAAAAAATTATAAAACTGGCCAGGTGCGGTGGCTCACGCCTGTAATCCTAGCTCTCTGGGAGGCCGAGGCGGGCGGATTGCTCCAGGTCAGGAGTTCGAAACCAGCCTGAGCAAGAGTGAGACCCCGTCTCTACTAAAAATAGAAAGAAATTAATTGGCCAACTAATATATATATATATATATATATATATATATATATATATAACTAGACGGGCATGCTGGCGCATGCCTGTAGTCCCAGCTACTCGGGAGGCTGAGGCAGGAGGATTGCTTGAGCCCAGGAGTTTGAGGTTGCTGTGAGCTAGGCTGACACCAGGGCACTCACTCTAGCCTGGGCAACAAAGCGAGACTCTGTCTCAAAAAAAATAAAAATAAAAATAAATAAATAAATTTAGAAAGAAAATAAAAACACAATTCCACTTGTGTAAAAAAAAGATGTAAAGGGGCAATGAATATAGAAATATATTTTTGGTAACAAAGGTTAAACAGAAAAAATAATGTAAAGAAAGGATCTTGCATACATTTTTGTCCTAAAATGACTGGTTATTTAGGAAAAGGGAATGTTAGGACAAAACCGAAAGTTTTAAGGTATGTTTTGTAGATGGTGTATGGTACGTGCAGGTTGGGATAAAGTTTATAAAAAAAAATTTATTAAAGAATTTTGGCTAAATAAAGATTTCTGCCTATTAATTTACTCTTAATGAAATGACATGATGTACTCATTTGATTCTATAACATTTTTTTCTTTTCCTTTTAATATAAAAAGTAATGTAGTACAAAAGGTTTTTGTTTAATTTTGGTAATTGCCTAAAAGAAACAAAGATTTTATGCTTTGTCAGATAATCCCTGTGCTCTCTTTATTAGGTGTTTTGTTTTTGTTTTTTTTTTTTTTGAGACAGAGTGTCGCTTTGTTGCCCAGCCTAGCTCACAGCAACCTCAAACTCCTGGGCTCAAGCAATCCTGCTGCCTCAGCCTCCCGAGTAGCTGGGACTACAGGCATGCGCCACCATGCCCGGCTAATTTTTTCTATATATATTAGCTGGCTAACTAATTTCTTTCTATTTATAGCAGAGACGGGTCTCACTCTTGTTCAGGCTGGTTTCAAACTCCTGACCTTGAGCAATCCACCCGCCTCCGCCTCCCAGAGTGCTAGGATTACAGGCGTGAGCTACTGCGCCCAGCCTTAGGTTTTGATTAACAAAAAAAACCACTAGAGTTTAAGAGGATTCTATACCCGTATAACTTTATCACCTTTAAAATCTTTTGATGGGTATCTCTCTTGGTTAAATTATTTTATAGTGGTTTGTGATTGTATATGAATAAATGTTTTGAGCCTTTGATTTGTAAACTAAAATGCTCACCCCCCCCCCAGCTGACTGAATGGACCCCCTCGTGGCCAAAGGAATATTCTAGGGCAAAGTAGCCTGCCAGGAGGAGGGAGGTCAGACATGCCTTATCATGCCCCCCTCCCTTCTTGGAGACTTCCTTTGTTACCCATTAACAGGCCTAAGGGTATGCAAGACAAACCTGCAGGTCCTCAATTTATGCAACAAATGGTGGCTTATCGCTGGTGAACAGTTTATGTTAAAACATTCCAAGCCTTTATACCAAGCTTCATGTCTTTAGTCACTTACAATCTGAAGAATTAAACCCACCTATAACCTGTAACACCCTCCCCCCTTCCAGATGGCCCACCCTTTTGGGCCAAACCAATGTATGCCTCCCACCCTGTCTCTGAAATGTATAAAAACCAAACTGTGATCCAGCCACAAGTCCACTTGCCCAAAGCCTCTTGACAGTGGCTCCGGGTCATGGTCCTCAAATTGGCTCAGAATAAATCTCTTTAAAATTATTTTGCAGAGTTTGGTCTTTTTCCGTTGACACATGGATGTCCCCGGATGGTGGAAGAATGATTGATCCTGTCTTGTGCCTGTTCTGCACCTGGGAAGAAATCTGTAATCAACACTATTAATGTGGAATCAAAAGAGACTTCAGTTTTAGGAGCTAGGCTTAGCCTGCAGACCCAAAGTTACAATTGGCATGTCCTTGTTTATGGCAGGCCAGCAAGCTATTTACTTATGAATGATCTGTAGGAGCTGTCCTTGTAGGTGCCTGAGGCCTTTTACCTTTCCCTGGGGATCTGGCTAATGCCTTATCTTGGTGACAGAGACTTATTTGGTAGGGAGTGTTGCACAACTCAGCTCTAGGCTTGACCTTACCTTTTGCATAAGGAGGTTAGGGGGGCGTGTTCCTGAGATTTTTATTTTCCTTTACAAAACCAAATCTCTGGCATCTTGGTATCAGGCTTCTAGCTTCTAGAATTTGGAGAAAAAATGCCTATTGTTTAAGCCACCCAGTTTATGGTATTTCATTAGGCTAGTCCCAGCAGACTAATACAGGCCTGTAAAGGAGAATTTGACCAAGGGCCCCTTGAAGCCACTATCCCAACTCTGCCAGCCTCCATCCTCCAACAGTATCTCTCTCCCCTTCCCTTGGTCCCCTCCCACAGTCTGACAAATTCCAGCTGGTTCCTCAAGGGCCCCTCCCCTGATGGATCATCAGAAGACAGCTTTTTTATAATTTCAAAAAGGATACATTTTGAAAATAGAAAAAAATTAAGGAAACAAAAACAGTCATTCAAAATTGTCCCAAATAAACCCAACTACTTTTATTTTGCTATCTCCCTTCAGGTTCTTTTTCACACATGTAGACTTATTCTACACAGGAACAACCAGACTGATTTTGTATTCTGCTTTTGCACTCAACAGAACATCATAAGTGTTCTTCACATTGCTACAGTCTGCTTGCTATGTTAATATCTGCATAATCATCCTCAAATTTTTTGCACCATAATTTGCTTGACAGGTTTATTTCCAACTTTTATCCCTGTAGCTAATGCTACAATAAACATCCTAAGCATATGTTTATTTGTTCATGTGTTCAATGTTAGTTGAAAAACAGCCTGGACATTGGTGTCAGCTCTGAGCTGGCAGCTTGTATTGTCCTGTCCCACCTGAACCCCCAGACAGCTGTTCATGTAGAAGCTGCTAGGTCTTTGACATCAGACTCTCAGCTGACCACAAATGACCTGGGAACAGTACTGTCCCCTAGCTGGATGACATGTCTGAAAAGAGAGGCTTGGAACCCCACCTCTACTTCTGGAAGAAACTAGCCAGTGTTCACCTGCCAGGAAGTGGGATTGAGCAACCTGCATGGGCTTCCCCCTGCAGCAGACAGGTGCCCTGGCCTGCCCAGTGCCCACTGAGCTATGTTGGCCCCAGAGGGGGCACTATTCCTCCTCCATCAGATACTCCCTTGGCCAGGCTGACAGTTAAGGTGGCTCTACAGCCAAGGTACAGGCACCTGACTCAAGGTAGACACGTGACATGCTTTCTTCCCAGCAGTGCTGGCTTAGCAACAGCAACACCCTGGAGATGTTAAGGACCGGCTTCCTGCACCCCGCCAGGCAGACGAACAAAGACACCAAGGATGCAATCTCTCAAGAGGAGCTTTATTTTCTGGCTAGCCAGGGTCCAGGCCCTAGAGTGCCAGCGCAGTGGTTGCTCTTACAGGCAAGGACCCTGACCAAAGCTGGGGCTGCCCTTTTATCCCCCCTCCCTCTTGAACACCCGCGCTGCACAAGCTGATTGCACGTGTTAGTCTTTAAAATGATTGGTGGACTGGTAGCCCGCCGGGGCAAAGGGGCCTTTCTCCCTTATCTGGCACCGTACCTATGCGTCTAGCTGCAAGCAAGCGATTCTCAGAAGCAGAAATATGCGTTTAGCCGATAGCTCTACCTTTGGGTCCCAAGCTAGCAGTTTCCAGAAGCCGATTACTCCTCCCCTGGGCCAATTTTCTGTTATCCGGGCTCGCACAAGTGAGCCAGCAGCTTTGGGCTGCAACCAGGCCCTTACAGAGAAGCCATCCTTAGGGTCCAGCTGCCCAAATCCCCAGCGCTGCCTGGGTGCTGTCCTTTCTGAGCCCAGCCCTGCTGCCTTCCCTGCCAGATGAGCTGCCCTGCAGCTCTCCAGAGGGGTCTCTTCCTGTGCAAGTTGAACCAAGTCTGTCTCCTGCCTGTGAGCAAAGGGATACACCAGGCTGTCTGGTGGAGGGGCTCTCAGGATTCCAGGGGTACCACCACTGCAAGTCAGCTGAGCATCATGCTCAGCTCTTTGTGGCTCAGCCATTCATCACTCTGACCAAACAAATCTTGACAAAGAACAAAGCGATGGCTTCGATCCTGCTAAGAGGCAGCCACCCCAGCAGCCTGTGCCTGCTGCCCCTGGGGATGCTCAGCATTCCCAAGGAGAGATGAGTCCAGGCCCCATCTGAATTCCTGGACAGAGCTCAGCCTCGGGCCTCTAGCTTCCTGGGCTGGGCCAAGTGCAGGGAAATCCAGGAGTTGTCTGAATTCTGAATCTGGTGCCAACCTGCAGTAGTGAAATGAGTGAGGGTCCTGGAGCCAGCTGGGACTGGGCTTGCATCCCAGAGCTACCACTCGCCCCTCCTCGGCTGGGAAAAGAGCTCACTTCTCTGAGCTTCAGTTTCCTGATCTGCAAAATGGGCATAATAAGCCCTATGTCTGATTGTCCTCGGGGAGATCAAATCCTGACAGATTCCAAATCTGAGCATTTGTCTGTCACTTCCCTGTCTAGAGGGGTTTTCACAGTGTCACCGCACCAGACTGTCGCTGCTGTGGCCTGTGAGCTCTGGGCTCCGGGAGACAGCCAGTGTGGCAGGCTTCCCTCTCCACGCCCCTGCCCTGCCATAACTTCCCTAATGAGACCTCAGCAGGGAAGGAGGGGACAGCTTTCTTTGTTGTTGTTTTTTTTCTTTCGTGGCAAAATACTGGAAATAAACAGCTTTCTTTGTTATATTCGAGATTCACAAGGCCGCAGGACAGAGAGACAGAGTCACCGAGGGTGTAATTATCAAAAGGAGTTTGGCCTCTTCTCCGGGCAGGGACCCTCCTTTGTGTGTTAGTCCCCTTTTATAACTTAGTTGTTTACACACTGGTCTTGCATCCGCCCCCACAGTGATTTTTACTCCATCCTCCCCCTGATAGGCCCTAACCTGTTCCGGGTGCTAGCTGAGAGACTCAGGTTTTTGCTCTTTGTCTTTTCCCTCTGCATCCCATAATATACTCATAATGCCTTGCGGTTAGCGAACAAGCAGTAAACAGAAGCTGGAAGGTGTCTATTGTCCTTATAGCCCAGTATCTTACATTCTTCACCTAGTTCCCACCTCTCAGAGGGGACAGGAGCCTGGGCTAATTCCATATTTTGACGATCCTGATGTACTAAAAATGAGGAAGTTTATAGTAATTGTGGTATAATTTCAATGTTTACACAAAAAGGGTAGAATATAATACATTTATGTTATTGAGAAGATAATTGCAGAACTCCATAAATTTCTGGTGAATTCTGAGTGGTGCAGTTCCACTTCTGCTGGAGCTGAGGCTGTACTCTTCAAGTCTGAATTTCTAGAAAAAGACATAACTAAACCCAGTGCAGAACCTTTATGGGATTTCATTCAAAGAAATCAGGGTGAGGGGGACATCTTTAGATGTTAGGGAACATTTGAATAAGGGTGGGATATGGGATTATTTTAAGAAATTACTGTTCATTGTCTAGGTCATGATAATATAGAGGAACAGCCCAAAGGGTCATAAAGTGGTTCAGGAAAAATATTTACAAACCAAAGCAACAGACTAGGTGCACGCTGTCTGGGAGATGGGAATGCTTGAGGCTTTGACTCGGGCAGTGGAATGGCAATCTATGTGACCAAAGCGTTTGTGCCCTTGTAATATTCTGAAATTCAAATAAAAAAGCAATAGATACATCATTTATAACCAAATGGTCACCACTGCTGGACCCAGGTGGTGGGTGTACAGGTGCTTCATTGTATCATTCTTTCAACTCTTCCATATATTTGAAATTTTTCACTAAGTTTTTGAATTGCTAATAAAAATGTACTGTAGATTTTTCCAGATAAGGTGCTATTATGTTATGCCCTGCTGTCAGAAACATCTCTTATATGGTGTTTTGTTTTTGTTTTTGTTTTTTTTGAGACAGTCTCACTCTGTTGCCTGGGCTAGAGTGCTGTGGTGTCAGCCTAGCTCACAGCAACCTCAAACTCCCAGGCTTAAGTGATCCTACTGGCTCAGCCTCTCAAGTAGCTGGGACTAAAGGCATGCGCCACCCACCATGCCCAGCTAATTTTTTCTATATGTTTTTAGTTGGCCAATTAATTTCTTTCTATTTATAGTAGAGACGGGGTCTCACTCTTGCTCAGGCTGGTTTTGAACTCCTGACCTTGAGCCATCCGCCCGCCTCGGCCTCTCAGAGAGCTAGGGTTACAGGCGTGAGCCGCCGCAGCCGGCCGCTTATATGGTCTTGATGTCTCTGAGAAGCTCTTCACTCGCAGCTTCTTTATAAGGGACACCGCTTCTCCTGGATAGCCTGCTCCATGGGACTGGACTGAGTTTCTGTAATGATTTTACCTGCAGCCCCAGCTTGGGGGTAGGCTGCAACAATTGGCAACCATGGAAGCAGCCAGGAGGGACCAAGACCCACGAGGGCCAGAGCCCTGTGGAGGCAGAAAACAGAGGCTCAGATGGGGGTAGTGAGGACAGCTTAACAAGACAGTGCCGTGTCTGCCATTGCAAAACATGTGACTGCCCTATCATGCATCATCCCACCCCAGAGTATATGATCTTAGAGATGCATACACATGTCCACCAAGAGTCACACAGGCTTCATACTAGCTCCACTCATAGTATCCCCAAACAGAAATCAATACAAATGCCCAGCCACAGGAAAATGGATAAATCAATAATGGAATACTGTACATCAAAAAAAGAGCAAACTACAAGTGCATGCAAAAATAAAGAATCTTGCAGACATAATGTTAAGGAAAAGAAACCAGACACCAAATAGTACTTATGTGTTTTACTATTTATGTAATGCTCAATAACAGGCAAACTAATCCATGGCAATGGAAATAAGAATAGTAGCTCTGCATGGTGGCACCTGTAGCCCCAGTTAATCAGGAGCCCAGGAGCTTGAGGAGGCGAGCTCCTCCTCCAGGAGCCCAGCTCCTTGAGCCCAGGAGCTTGAGGCAGCAGTGAGCTGTAATTGTGCTACTGTACTCCAGCCTGGGTGACAGAGTGAGACCCTGTCTCCACAGGAAAAAAAAAGAAAAAGAAATTAGCATAGTGGGGCATTCATGACTGAGAAGCCCAGGGAAGCTTCCAGAGGTGCTGGTAATGTTCCCCATCTTGATCTAGATGGCAGTTAAAACGTATTTTCATCTTTTATGAACTGTACACACAAGATTTTTGCACTTCATTATAGGTATGTTATATTTCAATATAAAAAATTAATAAATGTATGGAGAAAGTTTTTTTTTCGATACATGGTCTCATTGAAACAAGTTTTTAAAAAACCCAACATAGTGCTGGGTGAAGAGAATGAGAAACAGAATGACATCTATAATCCAGTACTGTTTCATAATTCAAAAGTATGGGCACACTAAACAATAACACACATTTTGCAAGAACACAAACAAAAGAGACACATTAGTGAATTAGAATGATTGCCCATAGGGCAGGGAATGGGAGTGGGAAATGGTGACAAAGGGGAACAGGCCAGTAATGAAATAAGAGGGGCACTTGCTAGGACTCCTGGAGATTATTTGCCAACCAAGAAAGAAAAGAGGAAGAGGAGGAGGCCGAAGAGGTGGAAGAGGAGTTGTTGGACTCTTGGAAATCTGGACAATCCACTGAGGTTTCTATCACTGTCCAGCATATTTGGGCTCTGGGTGCTGGAGGCCCCAGCCACTTTGTAGTGTGCTTTACACACATTACCCTGCTCACAGCCCTGGAGAGGCAGACTGCTCACAGAGAAAACAGATCCCCTCCTGAAGGTCTGAAGCCCTTACCGGGGCCTCAAAGTGGGAGGCTGGCATCTGGGGTCCCACTGGAGTTCTGGGGAGAAGGGGAATTTTTGGGATTTATAGGTCACCTAGGATTTCCTGTGAGCGAAGAAATGGCAGCAGAGGCAGAGGAGAATGATCATGGTGGAGATAGAGAAATGGCCCCTCAAGGAGAGGAGCTTGTGGGGCAGTTCACTCACAGACCAGCAAGGGCTGCATGCAAGTCCCAGCACAGCCCTCCATGAGCTCTGCCATATCCAAGGACCACTGGTTCTTTTATTTGCCTAATACTTTTAATTGACTCACTTTTTTTTTTTGAGACAGAGTCTCACTTTGTTGCCCAGGCTAGAGTGAGTGCTGTGGCATCAGCCTAGCTCACAGCAACCTCAAACTCCTGGGCTCAAGCAATCCTCCTGCCTCAGCCTCCCAAGTAGCTGGGACTACAGGCATGCGCCACCATGCCCGGCTAATTTTTTCTATATATATTAGTTGGCCAATTAATTTCTTTTTATTTATAGTAGAGAGAGGGTCTTGCTCTTGCTCAGGCTGGTCTCGAACTCCTGAGCTCAAATGATCCTCCCGCCTCGGCCTCCTAGAGTGCTAGGATTACAGGCGTGAGCCACCTAATTAACTCACTTTTGACAGACTTAAATGTTTTAAAAGATACCTTTGTCCAAAGACATACGAATGATCAATAAGCACATGAAAAGATGCTTAACCTCTCTAATCATTAGGGAAATGCAAATCAAAACCACAATGAAATACCACCTCAACCCATTAGGATGGCTCCTATTAATAAAAAGAAAGAAAGAAAATAAAGTTCTGTGAGGATGTGGAGAAACAGGAACACTTGTGCACTGTTGGTGGGACGTAAAATGGTACAGCCCCTGTGAAAAACATTATAGCAGTTCCTGAAAAAATTAAGCATAGAATAACTACTTGATCCAGCAATTCCACTTCTGACGACATATATACTCAAAAGAACTGAAAAAGAGCAGGTCTTGAACAAATGTTTATATACTCCATGTTCATAGCATCATTATTCAGGGTGATCAAAAGGTAGAGGTAACCCAGTGTCCATTAATGGATGAATGGATAAACGAAATGTGATTGTATATAAAATGGGATATTATTCAGCCTTGAAAAAAGAGGAAATACTGACACATGCCACAACATGAGTGAACCTTGAGGACATTATGCTAAGTGAAATAAGCCACTTGTAAAAGGACAAATTCTGTATGAGTCCACTTATATGGATACCTAGAGTAGTCAAACTCATAGAGACAGAAAGTAGAATGGTAGCTGGAGGATAGGTGGATGTTTATTGAGTATGGAGTTTCAGTTTTGCAGCATGAAGAGTTCTGGAGATGGATGATAGTGATGGTTACACGATATTGTGAATGTACTTACTGCCACTGAACTGTACATGTAAAAATGGTTAAGATGGTGATTTTTATGTTATGAGTATTAAATTACAATTTTTAAAAAGGTAGCTTTATATCACTATTATAAATGAAAAGCCTCTTGTCTTAAAGGAAAAGTCTTCATAAAAGACAACTATACCCCAAGTACAGGGAGGTGTTAATGTCACCCTAGATGCTGGAGCCTGCTAAGGCTATGCACAGAGACCTCATCTCGCTTTATTTAAAGGGGAGATCAGCAAGTGTCAGGGAAGTGTTAAAAGCACTCTGGAATCAACTCTCTTCTTCACAAATTCAGAAGGACTGAAAGAGAGCCTTAAGGAGAGCCGCCTCCTCCCGGCTGATCTGACAGGGTGGTGTCTGTGGGCCTCTAGAACCGTTTAAGCCAGGGTCATGGGCACTCTACACTTTAAAACAGTCCCCTGCCCCCCATACACACTTGTAAAGACAGGGGTGTAGGGGCCATGAGCAGGCCAGGGCACACCTGGTGGGGACAGCAGAGAAGGAGACCCTCATGGGGAAGAGCCCCACGCATTTCATAGAAGTGGCCCATCAAGGAATTCCAGGGTCTTGGGTGCTTGATCAGGAGTGCCTTGGTCCCAAGGACTCCTTGCTCTATAGGAGGGGCCCAGATGGAGGAGGGCCAGAGCAGAGCCCTCTTTTAGTGCTGGGCCCAGGCTGGGGACCCCGTTGCTTTGGTCTAGGGGCCTGGTGGCAAGAGAATAGGTAAAAGCTGCTCTCAATAGGCCAGAGCACGGTTGATCTGGTGGAAGGGATAGAACGAGAGGGAGAAACTGTGAATGATGTCACCAACAAAGCAACAGTAGACGTCTGATGTTTTAGCCTGCACTGCATCCATGCCTTTTTCCTGGAAACAGTGCCTCGTTTTTCTTTTGGGAAGCTACCTCTCTCCTTGACTCTCAGTGCATTTGGTTGGGCAAGGCTGACTCCACCCATTTCCCACTGCAGGAGGCCGGAGACCACCCCAGGCTGTCAGAAGAAGTCATCCTTCCTCCTCCATGTCCCCACATGATGCTGTGAATTCTTGAAGTCAGCCACACTTGAAGACAGACCCATTATACCCCTCAGTTTTTGCTTTAGAACGATGCATCATTTTAACCAACAAGGTGTGTGTGTGCGCGTGTGTGTGCGCGTGTGTGTGCGCGCGTGCGCGTGCGTGAGTGAGCGTGAGGAGAGGAGCAGACCTCACCACAATCTTCTGGGCCAGGGACCCTGGAGGTTTTCATCTACGCCACTGAGGTCATTCCCAACCACTGAGGTGTCCCTGCAGTTCCAGGCCTACTGGGCCCCCATCCAGGATGTCAGTTGTATAACTTGCAGTTGATGGGTTGAATGTTGAATCTCTTACACATTTAATTTTAAATGTTTACTTTAAAGTTTTAACTATTTTTCCTTGTGTTTTGTGTTCTCAAACATTCCCACACGCCCTTGGAAAGCTCCCGAGCTGCACGCACTATGGCTGTCACCCACGACAAACAGGCGGGAGCGCAGCCCCGCGGGCTAGCAGCCCCCTCGGACTCTCGTGAGGGTGAGCGGGAGCGGGCAGGCCTCGCACGCATGCGCGGAGGCGGCGCTGCAGCTCGGGCCTGCGCGCTGCCGTTGAGCCGGCGGGGGCGCGGTGGCGGCGACGTAAGCGGGCAGGGGCGCTGTTTGGGGCGCGTCCTCCCGGAACGGTCTCTCAGCACCGCCACGTCCTTGCGAGGCGCCTCCAGCCCCTTGGAGGGCCCGACCCGGGGAGATGGAGAGGTCCCGCCCCCGCAGCCCTCGCGGGACCCTGAGGAGGCGACCGCGTGCGGCCTGAACCGCCGTCCCGGCTAGGGGACGATGGGCGCGTCTCCGCGGGCCGGCGGCGGCTGTGAGGGCGACGGGCGGCGGGGCCGCGGCGCTGAGGGGAGCCGTGCTCGTGCTCGGGCCCGCGCAGGCCGCGCGCGCGCGCCCCCGCCGCAGCCCTGGCCGCGCCCGCCCCGCCTCTCGGCGCCGGCCCGGGAGCCCGGTCCGCGAGTGGCAGCGGCGGCCGGAGGGACGATGGGCGGCGCGGCACGGGCGGGCCTGGCCCGGCTCGCCGCGCTCACGCTGCTGGCCTGCGGCCTGTGGCCGGCGCGGGCGGACAACGCGAGCCAGGAGTACTACACGGCGCTCATCAACGTGACGGTGCAGGAGCCCGGCCGCGGCGCCCCGCTCACGTTCCGCATCGACCGCGGGCGCTACGGGCTCGACTCGCCCAAGGCCGAGGTGCGCGGCCAGGTGCTGGCACCGCTGCCCCTCCACGGAGGTGAGTGCGGGCCGCGGGAGGGCGGCAGGCGCGGCGGGGCCTGCCCCTGCCCGGGCTCCGCGGCGCTCGGCCGGCGGCCCTGCGGGCGAGGTTCCGTGAGCGGCGCCCGGCCTGCTCTCGGCCGCGGGAGGCTGCGGCCGCTGTGGGGTCCCCCGTCCTTTACACGTTCTCCTCTCGGCTCCAGCGGCGTGTTTATTGGAGGGCATTGAACTGCGAGCTTGCGGGCCCGCGTAGACAAAGGAGCGGTGCGAGAGCGCACAACTAGTCCGCGGTGGGTGAGACTCACCTGCGCCGGGATCGGCAGGTCTGTCCCCGGAGCCCCGGACCTAACGCTGCGGTGCTGCCCAGGACAGCCGTTTTCTAGTGTGACAGCGTGCCGTGTTTGCAGGGGTCAGAGGGAGGGGTGGCAGGGGAAAACAGCATCTTCCCTGTTGGTTTGGCTCGTGTTCTGCCCCCGTGGTTTTATTGTAGTTTGACGCCTGAAAATTACACATTATGAAGAATCTGATGCTAGTTGGAAGTAGTAGCGATGTCTTCTGGTCATGGTTGCCGACCAAGAAGGAAATAGGTAAAATTTTCAAGAATTGTCTTTGAAGCCGTTTGCCTTAACGTCGTTTTTTTTGTGGTTTTTTTTTTTTTTTTGAGACAGAGTCTAGCTTTGTTGCCCAGGCTAGAGTGAGTGCTGTAGTGTCAGCCTAGCTCACAGCAACCTCAGACTCCTGGGCTCAAGCAATCCTACTGCGTCAGCCTCCCCAGTAGCTGGGACTACAGGCATGCACCACCATGCCCGGCTAATTTTTTCTCTATATATATGTTAGTTGGCCAATTAATTTCTTTCTATTTATAGTAGAGGCAGGGTCTCGCTCTTGCTCAGGCTGGTTTCGAACTCCTGACCTAGAGCAATCCACCTGCCTCGGCCTCCCAGAGTGCTAGGATTACAGGTGTGAGCCACCACGCCCGGCCAACATCGTTTTTTTAATACATTTGGGCTCTGTTCACTTTATAATTTGATGTAAAATACATGTTTAAATTGTTGGTCATATTTTAAGGGAAACGTTTTCCACGTCGTGTAATACAATTTTTTGGGTTTTGGGCACTTTGAATTTTGAGAAATGCTGTCTTCTCCCACCCCCATTCTCTGAGAATGCTGAGAGAGGACTTCTTTTAAAAAACTGCTATTCATGTTAGAATGACCTAAACTAGGCAACCTAAATAAGGTAATCGTGTTTGTTTTTATACTCTAAAATATTAACGTATCATGCCTCTCTGAGATCAGTACTTGTGTGCTAAAGTACTAAGCTGTTTCTTCTTTGAGGTAGTCTGGCTGGGAAAAAGAATCACAGGAGGCTTTTACTGTAGCCTGTCTCCAACTTAGACTGGGCTTTTAAAAATACATATTTTTGGTTTTTTTTTGAGACAGAGTCTCACTTTGTTGCCCAGGCTAGAGTGAGTGCCATGGCGTCAGCCTGGCTCACAGCAACCTCAATCTCTGGGGCTCAGCGATCCTACTGCCTCAGCCTCCCGAGTAGCTGGGACTACAGGCATGCGCCACCATGCCCGGCTAATTTTTTTGTATATATATTTTTTTAGTTGGTCAATTAATTTATTTCTATTTTTGGTAGAGACGGGGTCTCGCTCAGGCTGGTTTCGAACTCCTGACCTTGAGCAATCCGCCCGCCTCAGCCTCCCAAAGTGCTAGGATTACAGGCGTGAGCCACCACGCCCAGCCTTAAAAATACATTTTTTACACCAATAATTAGGTGCTTAAGGTGCATTTGTTGTCTCCACTTTGTTCAAAATGGCAGTTAGGATCCCAGCTTGGCCACAGAAACAACTTTTGTCTTGGGTTCATTCAGTAAATATTTGCTTGCCAGCTCTGTGCCAGTCACTGTGTTTGGGATGCATAATGTCTCCACACTATGGCACTAACAATGGTAGCCTATTTTCTAGTGGTGGTGGGGACCGTGGAGTCACGTGGAAGAGTAGAAAGAGGAAGAGAGGCAAGCTGTTCTGGAGCAAGAGCTGGCCCGGTGCAGTGTTTTGAAATCTGTGGTTTGTCTTTGAGGGTTGGTTCCCTCAAGCACCACAAATCCATAGCCCTAACTTTAGATTCTTGCCTCCAAAGTGTTCCATGTGCTTAAATTACTTGTTGCTTACCTGTCACCCCAAACAAAAGCCCTGTCTTTGAGAAAGCACGTTTTAGGTGTTTCAGAAGAAGAGTCTTGGGAACTAGAATAGCTAATGTGCACTGACGTGTGGATAAAGGCTATTTTTAACTCTCCTCTCACCAGGGAAGAGCATTATAGGATTAAAGGTTCTGAGTCAGACCTGTGCTGTGTGCCTGTTGTGTGACACTGGAAAAGTAATTCTGCCACTTAGCCTTAGTTCCTTCAGCTGTAAAATGGGATGATGAAGTAATTTACTCTTAAGGTTGTTGAAAGATTCAAACAGTTTCTTAATTCTGAAAAGACCAGATTTGTTAACCTAAAGGAATCTCTAAGTTGGTAAGGTTTTAGACACTGCAACGAAATAAACAAATTTTCTTCACACATGTGATCTTTCAGTCTAGCAAATACTACTTGAAATCCTACTGTCAGCACCAGTGAAGGAACTGTGCAAGGAGGAGGGACAACAGCAGAGAGAAAACATAAAGATTTCTGTCTTTCTGAAGCTTACATTCTCATGGGGGGGTTTTATAAGTTAGTCTACATGTAAATTGTTTCTAAACCTGAGTTTATGTGAAATCCACCAAGTTCCATTTTTGCAGTAGGAACTTAGGAATGTTTTTTAAAAACAAGAATGGTGGTAGAAATCTGTTAAAATTAATGTTTAAAATAATGATTTAAGGCCAGGCTTGGTGGCTCACGCCTGTAATCCTAGCACTCTGGGAGGCCCAAGCGGGAAGATTGCCCAAGGTCAGGAGTTTGAGGTTGCTGTGAGCTAGGCTGATGCCACGGCACTCTAGCCTGGACAACAGAGTGAGACTCTGTCTCAAAAATAAAATAAACTAAAATAATGATTTAAAATTGTAACAATTTTGGGGTATTTTATGTTGTGATCTTGATTTAGTGAGTTTCAAAATTTTTTACTTTTAGAAAAAACATTGCATTCTTTATGACTTTTATGCTCTTGTAATTTTAAGTTGAATTCTTGACATGTTTATTGAGGACTTAATGTGTGTCTACCACTAAGCAAAGGGATGTTCAGATTACACAAAGGAAAATTAGAGGCAGAGTCCTGGTTCAAACACAGCTGTGGTCAATGATGTGAAATTTATGAAAATTCATCTTGATGCTAGGTGTTTGGTAGAAATGAACATAAAGACAAAAGAACTTTACAGTTTTCCTAGAGCTTTAAAATGATGGCTCATTTTAAATCTTGCTTTGTGAAATTAGAAACTTTTTCTGTTTTGCACTGCTGCTACTATCAGGCATGTATGAATTAATTACTCAATAGGATTATTTGTCCTACACCTTTAAAGGGACAAATTGGCAGTTTTTTCTTAGGGACTTTGATGTTTTAAAAGTACATTTTGAGGCCAGGCGTGGTGGCTCACACCTGTGTGATCCTAGCACTCTGAGAGGCCGAGGCGGGTGGATTGCTCGAGGTCAGGAGTTCTAAACCAGCCTGAGCAAGAGTGAGACCCAGTCTATACTATAAATAGAAAGAAATTAATTGGCCACCTAATATATATAGGAAAAAATTAGCCGAGCATGGTGGTACATGCCTGTAATCCCAGCTACTTGGGAGGCTGAGGCAGCAGGATTGCTTGAGCCCAGGAGTTTGAGGTTGCTGTGAGCTAGGCTGATGCCATGGCTCTCACTCTAGCCTGGGCAACAAAGCAAGACTCTGTCTCAAAAAAAAAAAAAAGTACATTTTGGCCAGGTGCGGTGGCTCACGCCTGTAATCCTAGCACTCTGGGAGGCTGAGGCGGGCAGATTGCTCGAGGTCAGGAGTTCGAAACCAGCCTGAGCAAGAGTGAGACCCTGTCTCTACCATAAATAGAAATTAATTGGCCAACCAAAAATATATAGAAAAAATTAGCTGGGCATGGTGGTGCATGCCTTTACTCCCAGCTACTTGGGAGGCTGAAGCAGAAGGATTGCTTGAGCCCAGGAGTTTGAGGTTGCTGTGAGCTAGGCTGATACCACAGCACTCACTCTGGCCTGGGCAACAAAGTGAGACTCTGTCTCAAAAAACAAAACAAAAAAGTTAATGGGAATGAATATATAGTCCTGAATTTGAGTTAAAAGAAAAATCACCTGTCTTGAAGGGAGATGAGGCTTTGCTGCATGTCACCAGCAAAGCCTGTGAGGTCTCCCTGAGGTTGCCCTGTCCAATCTCGTGCTGCATTTGGGCATCTGGATCTAGGGCAGCAGCAGTCCTGTTTCACATGGGCCAGACACACCTTTAGTTTATGTTTAGTTTTGCATATGAGTTTTAAGAGATGAACAAAATACAGAGGAAGCATCATTTTGAATGTTATAAAAGGGAAATCCTTCATTTGAAAGGTTATACTAAATAGCTTCTAAGAGCCCTCCACCTATACTAAGGCAAATCTTTTTAAACAAACCTGCCAGAATATACCCATTAAAGAGAGTGGTGTTCTTTTCGAACCAGTCATACTGGGAGAATGTGTGTGTGTGTGTGTGTATATATATATATGCACATAATATACAGCAATGAAAACATTAATTTAAACATTGTTAGCGTTGTGTGAGATTATCTTTTTGAACAATTAGAAATATCTGTAATATATCAAATCTTTGTCTTTTCTCAATAGATTTGAATTTTGACAATAATCAAAAGTTATTCAGGCTGGGCACGGTAATCCTAGCACTCTGGGAGGCTGAGACGGGTGGATTGCTCCAGGTCAGGAGTTCAGAACCAGCCTGAGCAAGAGCACGACCCTGTCTCTACTATAAAAATAGAAAGAAATTAATTGGCCAACTAATATATATATAGAAAAAATTAGCCGGGCATGGTGGCGCATGCCTGTAGTCCCAGCTACTCGGGAGGCTGAGGCAGGAGGATTGCTTGAGCCCAGGAGTTTGAGGTTGCTGTGAGCTAGGCTGACGCCATGGCACACTAGCCTGTGCAACAAAACAAGACTCTGTCTCAAAAAAAAAAAAAAAAAACAGTTATTCAGAGACAGTTGTGTTGAATAACGTGCCTGCCTAAGCAAGGTAGTGACAGTTTTGTTTAAAAAAGAAACTATAAGGAAAGGAACTTATTTTTTGTGTGCTTCTGAACTCTTTGTTTACATAAGTCTCAAAAGAGGAAATCCAACCATGTCCACATCAGTGGGATGAATGGATAGTCCTCAGGGCTAGTTCTTTTAAGTATAGTAATCTTGATTTATTTACAAAATGAAACTATTAATTTTTTCAAGAACATTGATGTTTGTTTTATCAGCCTTACATGTTTCAAGTACTAGGCATTCATGCTTTCCCATAAACCGTATTAGTGTAGTTTACTGTTTGAGGCAATTTTGCATAGAAAGGAACCCTGTAGCTTCAAACTTCAAATGAAATAAATAAAAAAGTACTTAATAAGCACATACTCTGTGCTTGTGTTATGCAAATCCTGTGTTGTGTGCAGAACACAAGGTATTATATATAATTCCTGCCTGAGAGAACTTGGTTTGTCTTATTGTTGAGATCAGTTTTGTCTCGGTAGTACAACTAGGACATGCTATTGTAAAAGTCCATGCAGGCTGTTTTCATCTTATAGATGGATTTAGTTCTAAAGCAGGGGTCTGCAAACTACTACAGCCTGGGGACCGGCACCTTGTTATCGTAAACAGTTTTCTTGGAACACAGCTATGCCCACTTGTTTACATGTTGTCTGCAGCTGCCTTTGTGCCACAGCAGCGATTAACTGGTTGTACCAATTGCCTACATGGCCTGCAAGCCTAAATCAAATATTTACTCTCTGTCCCTTTAAGAAAAAGTTCGATGATCTTTGTTCTAAATGTTCATTTATAGCTTCCCTTTAAAGAGTCTCCTATTGGTGAGGATTTGATTCCTCGGTTATCTCAAACTGTGAGCTCCTGGAAGTTAGATATAATGTCATCTTTGTTTCAGCCAAGCATCTAAACTGTGCCTGACACTTGCCAGCCACTGGAGCATGCGATTACTTTTAATCTGGTATGACTTGGTCTGCTGCTGAAACTGATGGCAGTCGAGGTGTAGAGGGATGAGGGCAACAATAGACAGAGTATACTATGGGGTCTGTTTTTTGTGCTAAATTGTAAATGACCCAGAGACCAGAGGAACAAAAAAATTATTTAGACTAGTCTAAAAAGGTTTCATTGAAAATGTGAAATTTGAACTCAAACTTGGGACTTCTGCTTCCACTCATAACAGAGTAACAGCTCTGGGTTACATTCCCACCTTAATTGACTTCAAAAGCTAAGTTATTTATGAAATAGCAGTTTTAGAAATCGATTAATAAGCAGCACAGGATAATGATCCCTGAGAAAAGGGAAATAAACAAGGGAGCCCTATCATTGCCCCAGCTTATTTCCTGGAGACAGTTTCCAGGCTGCAGTGCAGGGAGGAGGAACCCCTGAATGAAGTCTGGTGGTCTTCCTGTGTTGAAGAGACAGAGTTCAGAGGCTGAGGTGACATAAGTGTCCAAGACAGGACACTGGAGAGATGGGAGTTGCACAGAAGAGCCAGCTCTGGATTGCTACAAAGGGGTCCCCTTGAGGGTTTGGTTTAGCGTGAATCTGTAGATTTCATTAAGAAACTGCCAGAGGCTGGGGTGAAGAACTGCGAGAAACTGGCAGGTGGAACAATTCTTGGAGTTCACACAAGGCTGGGATAGTTAATACTCTTGCTCATCAGAGTAGAAAGACTTTCTAATGTGCAGGGCATGGACTGATGCCAGATTAGCCCTGGGATTCTCCTAACAAAGCTTAAAAGCAAACCATAAAAAGATCTGACTGACTCTATAATCTACTGATCTAAAACAAAGCCCAACAGTATTTAAAGGTGTACATCAAAATCTAGCTAAAAACATAATATTCAAAACCAGCATCAATCAAAAATTACCAGGCATGCAAAGAAGCAGGAAAATATGACCCATAACCAGAAAAAAAGCTCAGAAATTACATAAATGACAGAATTGCAGATGAAGATGTTAAGACAGCTCTTATGAATAATATTATATTCACAGAGATAAGGAAAACATGAATATGAGGGCAGAAACGGGTATAAAGAAAAACACATCAAACTTCTAGCAGTGAACTCAGCTAGGGGATCAGAACTCAGCTAGATGTCGGATTTATATTGACAGAAAAAAGAAGAGGAAAGAGTATTACAAGAGGATGGTAGTTCTTGCTTTGCTCTCAGTTTCTCCTGGACAGTAATGTAGCTAATATGTGTTGGGTACGCACTGTGTGCCAAGAATGGTGCTCAGTCTTTTCCGTGGTTCACACCTACTCCTCATGACAGCCCTGGTGGCACTCTTTACCCTTCCTTTCTGGATGGGCAATTCACAGCACTCCAGTGTCTCACTTAGTGCCTTTTTTCGTTATGGCACTTAACATGATTGCAAATTATATATCTTCCTTGTTTCTGAGGGTGGGGATTCTGTATCTTGTGTCCACTCTTGTATATTCAGGGATTAATGTGGCACCTGGGACATAGTAGGGTGGTGCTGAGTGAGTGATTAGTATTGGGTGAATGAAAGAGAGCGAGGTAACTCACTGGCTCTGTGGCCTTTGGGACTCAGCAGAGCTGAGCCTTGCTGCAGGTCTGTTTGACTTTGGTGCCCACACTTTAACCACTTGTTTGTACTGCTTCCCAAGTGGGTTTAATAAATTATAATATATCCACTCAGTGAACTGATACACAGCCATAAAAGGGGATCAGTGTGAAAGCTGTACATGTGCTACAAAAGTAAAACAAGGTGATTGTAACTCTTACTGTGTTAAATTTATTTACAGTGGACAAGGACTCAAAGTAATATGCAAAAATAAAAATGGTTATGTTATATTGATAAGATTATGAGAGACATTTCTCTATTTTTTAAAAAAATGCTAATTTTTTTAATTCACTACAAAAGGGGGGAAAAATCTTCATGAAAGAAAAGGGGAAAAAATTGTGTTCTCTGAACAGGATTACCAAGAACAAGTTAAGTCTCTGCAGGTTGACTTTTTTTTTTTTTTTTTTTTTATTCGCTAGCTTCAAGGAGAAAGGACTGAATCCCAAGCGTTGTTTAGGATATGTAGGGAACTGGCAGATACTAGGGATATGTTGAAAAAGGCATGATTTTTTTTTTCCCTAGTAAGGAAAGAGGAACTCTAGATCAGGACTACTTGGTCCAAGTAGGAAGCAAGCAGTTTGTGAATCCTAGAGAAGGAAATGGAATCCTAGTGCAGGACTTGGCTATTTTGTCAGTAGTGTGTATATGCTTGTGATGTTAATGCTTCTACTGGTTTTTGGTTTTCCTGGCTTAGAATATCCATAGTTAAAGTGCAGAAGACTTAATTCTAGGTACAGAGCAGGAACCTTGAGAACATACAAACATAGATGGCAAAGGTGGAGGAATGGAAGAGAAAGAAGAGATATTAGGGCCTGGCGCGGTGGCTCACGCCTGTAATCCTAGCTCTCTGGAAGGCCGAGGTGGGCGGATTGCTCAAGGTCAGGAGTTCGAAACCAGCCTGAGCAAGAGCCAGACCCTGTCTCTACTATAAATAGAAAGAAATTAATTGGCCAACTAAAAAAATATATAGAAAAAATTAGCCAGGCATGGTGGCGCATGCCTGTAGTCCCAGCTACTCGGGAGGCTGAGGCAGCAGGATTGCTTGAGCCCAGGAGTTTGAGGTTGCTGTGAGCTAGGTGACGCCACAGCACTCACTCTAGCCCGGGCAACAAAGTGAGACTCTGTCTCAAAAAAAAAGAAGCGATGTTAGGACCAGGTGAGGGAGCCAGTATATTCATCTCATAGGGTGGGGAGATTAAAGGGGTAGTCCATAGTTGCAGAAACTAAAAAGGTTTAACAACAGAGGAAAATGATGAAATAATAAAATCAGGAGAAAGGGGACGTGGAGAAGAAAGAGTAAGTAAGCAGGCCGGGCGTGGTGGCTCACGCCTGTAATCCTAGCACTCTGGGAGGCCGAGGCGGGCGGATTGCTCGAGGTCAGGAGTTCAAAACCAGCCTGAGCAAGAGTAAGACCCTGTCTCTACTATAAATAGAAAGAAATTAATTGACCAACTAATATATATAGAAAAAATGAACCCAACTAATATATATAGAAAAAATGAGCTGGGCATGGTGGTGCACTCGGGAGGCTGAGGCAGGAGGATTGCTTGAGCCCAGGAGTTTGAGGTTGCCACGGCACTCACTCTAGCCTGGGCAACAAAGCAAGACTCTGTCTCAAAAAAAAAAAAGAGTAAGTAAGCAGAATCCTGATTTTTGACCTCATATATCCACAGATGATGTCCAAAGTCAACAAACCAAGAAATGATGGCTATAAGCCGGTTTAGAACTGAGGGCAGGCCACCAGAAGAACTAAACCCAGTTGAAAGTGGTTGCCTCTGGGGATTAGGGACAGGTGGGATTGTTGGGGCAGGTGCACTTCATCGTAGCCATTGGATGAGTTTGCTGTTTTCCTAGATGCATACAGTAAGTTTCCCACTCTTTCCCCTTTGTTCACTACAAGCAAACCTGCTATTTTTTTCCTCCTTGGAAGAAGTTCCTTATTTTCCAACATCTGAGCTCTTCTCTGACTCCAGTGACATGCTGTGGAACTTAGGATTCTGCCAAAATTCCATATTTTGTAAATACAAAATTTCCATCCCGGGCCAGCTGTGGTGGCTCACGCCTGTAATCCCTATCACTCAGGGAGGCCGAGGTGGGCAGATTGCTCGAGGTCAGGAGTTCAAAACCAGCCTGAGCAGCGAGACCTCGTCTCTACTAAAAATAGAAAGAAATTAATTGACCAACTAAAAATATACATACAAAAAATTAGCCGGGCATGGTGGTGCATGCCTGTTGTCCCAGCTACTTGGGAGGCTGAGGCAGTAGGATCGCTTGAGCCCAGGAGATTGAGGTTGCTGTGAGCTAGGCTGATGCCACAGCACTCACTATAGCCTGGGCAACAAAGCGAGACTCTGTCTCAAAAAAAAAAAAAAATTTTTTTTCCATCCCGGATGAACCATGCACCATTCACCTCCATGCTTCTTGTAACTAAGGGGCTGAATGTTGCTATAACAAAATTCTAGAACCCAGCTGACTGAGGTTTGAGATCAAACATTTTAAACAAAACCAAATGGGCACTTAATATGTCCAATAATTGGAAAATGTTTTCTTGTAAAGAAATAAGACAACTCACTGAGATGAGAATATATTTTCTCCCCACATGCCTCCTATTACCTCTTCCTGTACCTTTATTTTTGGCCTAGCCGTCTCCTCTGAGCTCTAGATTCATACATCCATCTGCCTACTTGGTATCTTTACTTAAATGACTCAAGGACATCTCTAAATTGATAAGCCCCGAATGGATCTCTGATTCCTTTTTTCACCTCCCAGTCTACACAGCTGCTCCTCAATCTTTCCCATCTTAGGAAGTGACATTGCTTGTTATTTAAACAGACTCAGGAGTCATCCTTTGCTGCTTTTCCTTGCATTCCACATCTAAGCCGTCCTCTACAACTTGCCTTTAGAGTGTATTGTGTCTTGCCGTTTTCACAGCTGCCACCTTATCCAGGCAACTATCCTTTCCTACTCATTCTTGGTCTCTGCTTTTTCTCTTAACTTCTGTCAATCTTTTCTCCTTAGGGCAGCCAAAATGATCTTGAGGTTCTTCTGGGCCTGTCATTCCTTGCTGAAACCCCTTTAGTGGCTTCCTATCACCCTGAAAATGGACATCGGAGGGTGCTCACTGCTTGGTCTAGCTCCACCTACAACCTCCCTCCCTCTCTCCAGCTGTCTCACCCTTGCTCACTTGAAACCGTCTAACATTCTTTCAGTTCTTGGGCTTCTAAGATTTCTTTACAGTATGTACCTTCTGGCTAGGATTCCACCCACCTCCACCTCCTTCTCCCCTACACTTTGTTTGCAGTATTAGTGGAGATTTACAAAAGTTCTTATGTATAATGGTCTGTTAAAGGGACAGAGACATGGGAGGGGACTTACAGAATCTTAGAACTTAAGGGTCGTCAGTGATCTATAAGTTTAGCCTCTCATCTGAGGCTTCAGCATTCCTGTCAGATGATTGTACAGCTTTAACAAATGGAGCAACAGGAGTCTACCACATTCGTCTCTGGAAAACTGAATGTTAGTGTTTTTCATCTGAAAAACAAAATTGGTTCAGGTATTTAAGACCATCATTAATTTCGAATCTGACTCAAGTCCTGTAACCTTTAGGCTTCATATCCCTATTTTCTTTTGACCATTCTTAGTAAAATGGTATCTTAAACCTCAGAATGCATTTGTCTATTAATATCCCTCTTAAAGGGTGTTGGGTGTTGCTGTGACCTGAATGTTGATATCCCCACCAAATTCATATGTTGGAACTTAATCACCAATGGGGTAGTATTAAGAGGTGGGGTCCTTAGGAGAGGATTAGGTGGTGAGGGTAGAGCCCTCATGAATGGGATTAGTGCCCTTATAAAAGAGGCTGAAGGGAAGGAGTGTGTTTGCACTTTTCCTCCATGTGAGGGCACAGTGAGGCGGCATCTGTGAACAAGGAAGTGGACCCCTACCAGACACCGCATCTGCTGGAGCCTTGATCTTGGACTTCCCAGCCTCTAGAACTATGAGAAATAAATTTCTGTTGTTTATATATTACCCAATCTAAGATATTTTAGCCTGAAGGGACTAAAATAGGTTTGAATGGTGTCCCACAAAAATTCACGACCACCTACAACCTCAAGAATGTGACCTTATTTAGAAATAGAATCTTTTCAGATATAATTAGTTAAGGATCAAGATGAGATCTTACAAGTTTCAAGTGGGCCCTAAATCCAATGACTAGTGTCCTTATAAGAAAAGAAAAAGATGTAGAGAGACACAGAGAAGAAGATCATGGGAAGAAGGAGGTAGACAGAGATTAGGATTATTCTGCCACAACCAGGGAGCACCAGGGATACCCAGCAACTATCAGAAACTAGGGGAGAGGCTTGGTTTCTCCCTCGAACCAGAAGCAACCAGTCCAGCCAACACCTTGGTTTTTGGACTTGTGGCCTCCAGAACTGTGAGACAATAAGAAAGATTGTTGTTTGAAGCCACCAAGTTTGTGGTAATTTGTTATGGCAGCTATGGGGAACTAATATAAAAGGAAAACCAAAAGTGAATACAGTATTGCAGGTTTCATTTTGCCAGTGCAAAACAGAGTGGAACTACTTTTATCCGTCTTTCTGGACATATGCCTAAAGTCATATAAGTTATTTTGGTCTTCCCAATCACTGACTCATACTGAGCTTGCTGTTGATTAAATCTTCAGTGTCTTTTTTTTCATAAAGGCTGTTCCTAAGCTGTGTAACTTTATCTTTGCTAGATTCAACCTGTTCATTCAGCCTTTCAGGATATTTTTTTTTTTTTTTTTGAGACAGAGTCTCGCTTTGTTGCCCAGGCTAGAGTGAGTGCCGTGGCGTCAGCCTAGCTCACAGCAACCTCAAACTAACTCCTGGGCTCAAGCAATCCTCCTGCCTCAGCCTCCCGAGTAGCTGGGACTACAGGCATGCGCCACCATGCCCGGGTAATTTTTTCTATATATATTAGTTGGCCAATTAATTTCTTTCTATTTATAGTAGAGACGGGGGTCTCGCTCTTGCTCAGGGTGGTTTCGAACTCCTGACCTTGAGCAATCCGCCCCCCTCGGCCTCCCAGAGTGCTAGGATTACAGGCGTGAGCCACCACGCCCGGCCTCAGGATATTTTTTGAATCCCAATTTGTCATCCACAGTCTTTACTCTTTGGAGCACCTTGTGTCATTGGTGAATGTCGTGAACATACTTTCTATATCTTTATTTCAGTTAGTGGTTCTTAACCTTCTGGGGTTAAAGATCCCCTTTATGACTTTGAAAGCTGTGGTCCTTTCTGCAGAAAATACATATTTATATAGGTATGCACAAAACTTTTAATAAGGTTTAGGAAGTTCAGTTGCCTCTTGAAGCCCCAAGTGGTCCAAGGACCCAAAATTAAGAACCCCTGCTCTGAGTTATTTATAAAAGTACTGAAAAGTGAATTAATAGACCTTTGTAGTGTGCTACTAAAAACCTAAGATGACTGATGTTGTTCTATTAATCAGCACTCTTGGGAGTTGGGCGTTCCACAGAGTTTTCTAATTCACTTTATTGACTTGGCATTTAGCCTGCATTTCTTTGTCTTGTGATATCATAAAGGACTAATCAAATGCTTTGGTGGAGAAAACATAAAGATACTTACTCTGTTCCTTCTTGGCTAGGCCAGGAGCCAGGGCAGGAAAGGAAAATAAATGAATCTTTCATAGCTTACCCATAGTCTGTTAATTTCCTGTTGCCACAAATGACCACAAACTAGGTGGCTTAAAACAACATAGATTTAATTTTTTTTTACAATTCTGGAGGTCAGAAGTTCAAAATGAGTTTCAGTGGGCCAAAATTAAGGTGTTGCAAAACTGCATTGCTCTCAGAGGCTCTAAGGTAGGCTTCATTTCCTTGCCTTTTTCAGCTTATAGAAGCTGCCTTCGTTCCCTGGCCCATGGCCCTTGATCTTCAGATCTCTCTTTTCAACCTTATGTTTCTCTTGTCCACATTTAAAAGACTCTTATGGCAACATTGGGCCCACCTAGGTAGTCCAGGATATACGCTTATAAGATCAGCCTATTATCCACCTTACTTTAATCTACAACCTTAATTACCCGTTGCTGTGTAACCTCACGCAGTCACAGGTCCTAGGGATTAGGGATGGACATCTTTGAGGGAGTTGTTAGTTTGCCTACTATACATAGCAAACCTGTGCTAGCACCTGGTCATCACAGCTTTCTCTTCACAGTGTCCACAAAGTATTCCTTGAATAATCATTTCTGAAATGTGGCTAAGGATTAGCTGTATCGCAGTGGCTCCCTTGTTGGCACAGTTCACCTTTGCTCTTTTGTAAATGTTGGAGTGTGACTTAAACAGGTTAGTTTTATAACATTTCCTTTTCTGTGACTCCTCAAAGGTCACTGTCAGTGATGCAGTTTCTCCTTTGTCACTAGATTAATTCATCTGGATCAGAAATCCTAATTCATGTGGGCCAGTATTTCTTCAAGTATTCATTCATCAAACTATTAAGCACCTACTGTGTGCCAGGCAGGACAAGAAGTTCCTGCATGCTTTCTGGTGGGGGAGGTTAGGTGAGTCAGCATCTGTATACTGTCTAGTGGGGGAAACAGACATTAAACAGATAATACAAGCAATTAATAATAGTCCTTGGGGAAAGCATCAGGATGCCGAGGGCATCAGTGGGGTAAGTGACTAGGATGGTCAAAACTTCTCTGAAGAAATGATGTTTGAACTGAGACTGAAACATGAGCAAATATTAAGAGAGACAGAAAGGGAGGCACTCCAGGCCAAGGGAACATATATGAAGGCCAAAAGGTACAAAAAACTTGATGTGCTTGAGGAACTGGAGAGAGTTAGAGAATGAGGGGGAGAGTGGTGTACAGTAAGGTTGAAAGGATCCATTGATTCTTTCTAGGCTACCCAAAAGGTACAAAAAACTTGATGTGCTTGAGGAACTGGAGAGAGTTAGAGAATGAGGGGGAGAGTGGTGTACAGTAGGGTTGAAAGGATCCATTGATTCTTTCTAGGCTATGTTGGGGTTTCAGACATTATACTAAGAGGAATGGAAAACTCTTGGAAGGGAGGTTTTTTAAATTTTTAATTGCAGTAAAATACATGTAATATGAAATTTACCATCTTAACCATTTTTAAGTGTATGTACAGTTCAGTGGTGTTGAGTACATTCACACTGTTGTGCAACCAGTCTCCAGGACTCTCTTCTTCCTGCAAAACTGAAAGTCACACCCATTAAACGAGTCTCCATTCCCCCCTCTTCCCGAAGCCCCTGGACCAAGCCACCCTTCCACTTTCTGTCTCTCCACATTTGACAACTGTAGGTACCTCCTACAGGTGGGATCATAGGATATTTGTCCATTTGTGACTGGCTTCTTTCACTTAGAGTAATGTCCTTAGATTCATCCATGTTACAGCATGTGTCGGAATACTATTGAAGGGTTTTAAGCTGGGGAATGAGACGACTAGATTTTTTTTAAATTAACAAACATTTTTACTAGCTATAACACATGCCGGAAGATACACAAAGTCCACAGCTTGATGGATTAGCAGAGTGAGCACACTGACATTACCATGAGCCTGGTCAAGGAATAGAGCAGGCCAAGCGTGGTGGCTCACACCTGTAATCCCTAGCTAGCACTCTGGGAGGCCAAGGTGGGCAGATCACTTGAGCTCAGGAGTTCGAGACCAGCCTGAGCAAGAGTGAGACCCCGTCTTTACAAAGAAAGAAAGAAAGAAAGAAAGAAGGAAGGAAGGAAGGAAGGAAGGAAGGAAGGAAGGAAGGAAGGAAGGAAGGAAGGAAGGAAGGAAGGAAGGAAGGAAATTAGCTGGACAACTAAACAAACTATGTCTGTCTGTCTGTCTGTCTGTCTGTCTATCTATCTATCTATCTATCTATCTATCTATCTATCTATCTATCTATCTATCTATCTATCTATCTAATATTAGCCGGGCATGGTGATGCATGCCTGTAGTCCCAGCTACTCGGGAGGCTGAGGCAGAAGGATTGTTTGAGCCTAGGAGTTTGAGGTTGCTATGAGCTAGGTTGAGTCCACGGCACTCTACCCCGGGCAACATGGTGAGACTGTGTCTCAAAAAGAAAAAAAAAGGAATAGAGCATTACCAGCTCCATAGAGTCCCATTGTGTCCCCTTCCTGCCTCCCTCCCCTTCTCACCCCAAAGGAAATACTATCCTCACTTTGAACACCATAGATTATGCCTGTTTCTTAACTCAGTATGTAAAGGAAATGTGTCTTTATTCACAACACTTTTGACACCAAATGCATGGGTTTTCAATACCAAGCAGTTTTCCAGTTCTCTACAGACACCAAGTAGATGTCCTACAACTTAATTCAACTCTGACACTACCTGGAGTTAGCACAGACCCCATAGGTTAAAGACTCAGTCTCACAAAACTGCCCCTCCACTTCAGACACCTGTTGCAAGTTGTGAGCCCAGGGCTTCCTACAACCTCCTCAGCCATTTGAAAATTTGCTATGATAGCTGACAGAACTCAGGAAAATACTATCCCTGAGTTATTGTAAAAGATATTGTGTAAGATACAAATGAACAGCCAGATGAAGAGGTGCAGAGGGTAAGCTCCTGAGATTAAGAGCTTCTGTCCCTGTGGAGTTAGGGTGTGCTGTCCCTCTCCCACAGAGGTGTGTTTACCAACCAAAGCTCCCCTAACGCTGTTGTTTAGAGTTTTTATGGAAGCCTCATTACATAGGCACAGTTGATTAAATCACCTACCATTGGTTATTGGCTCAATCTCTACCCCCTCTCCCCTCTCCAAATGTTGGGTGTTGGAGATTGGGCTGAAAGTTCTGACCCTCTAATCACAGGTTGGTTTCTTTGACAAGCAGCCCCCATCCTCCATTGGCTTAAACTTAGGTTTGGTTGAACGGCGCTTATTATGAATAACAAAAGATGTTCCTCTCACCTGTATCATCCAGGAAATTACAAGGGTTTTAGGAGCTCTTTGACAGGAACCATGGATGAAGACTTTATCACAGTATACATGGAATGATGGTATGCATTCTTTTGCATTCTTGTGACTAATTTTTTTGCTTACATCATAGTAATGAGATAAGTTCATGTTACTGCATGTAGTGATAATTTTGTCAGTGATCTGCTATATGAATATGTCATAATTTAGGCGTTCTACTCTTAATGGACATATGGGTTGGCTGCTGTTCCGTAGTTACAAATAATGCAGGGTTTTTTGTGGGTTTTGTTTTGTTTTGTTTTGTTTTTGAGACAGTTTCTTGTTCTGTCACTCTGGGTAGAATGTAGTGGAGTGATCATAGCTCACAGCGTCCTCCAACTCCTGGGCTCAAGCAATCCTCCTGCTTCAGCCTCTCGAGTAGCTGGGATTGTAGGTGTGCACCACCATGCCTGGTTAATTTTTTCTATTTTTGGTAGAGACGGAGGTCTCACTCTTGCTCAGGCTAGTCTCCAACTCCTCACCTCAAGTGCCCCTCCCGCCTCAGCCTCCCAGAGTGCTAGGATTACAGGTGTGAGCCTCTGCACCCAGCCCAAATAATGCAGTTATAAGCATCATTGTACATGTCTTTTGGTACACACATATACATGTTTTATTGGGTATATACTTAAGAGTGGAATTGTCTTTCCCTGTCAGTCTTCTTTCCAGTCCACCATGTCCAAGGCAGTTCATTATCTTTCCTCTGAAAATCTGTTCCTCCTCCAGTGTTTGTTGTTTCAGTCAGTAACATCACCTCTACCTAGAAACCGAGGTGTCTCCCTTTTTACACCTCTACTCCCTTGTCTTATTAATTGCCAGATCCTGTTAATCTGAAATGTGTTCATTTCTCTCCACATTTATGGCATCCTTCTTTAGTTTGTCACCTAGATGTGGCTTCCTAACTGGCTCTGCTGTGTCTACTGTGGCTTCCCTCTAGCCCATTCTCTGCAGTAGGACACAGACTTTTTCTATTGTGCATGTGTATGTAGCCCCAGTGTATACATGATACTTAAAAATGTTATGCACACACTGTTGGGGTTTTTGACATAAGCTAGTACTTAGGACCTAACACTTAGATTAATAATTAATAACAGCTATAATGAATCTACATATTTCTAATAGTGTTCATGTTAATTTCTTGTTTTTTGGCTTTATTTTCCAAATCTGATTTTTTAAAAACCTTTATGGTAGCTAAAGAGAGCTTGTATAGGAGTAGATGTATTAGCTCTGCCAGTTTGTTTGTTTGTTTGTTTTTTTAACTTTGCTGGGATTTTTTAAAAAGGCATTTGTCCATTGAAAGGGAGACATTTAGAGTGGGCTGGTGTGGTATATTATATGCCTGTGGTATATACCTGTGGTATATGCCACTTTGCAATGTGCTGAAGACAAATAGGAGTGAGGGAGTCACTGCCTTCCCCTTCATGTTGGAGGCCACCACTCTTCATTCAGGACACCTCGTGTGCCATGTGTGACACACAGCCACCTGAAATGGATTGAGGAAAGCAGCCAGTGTTAGTCCTTGATGAAATGCCAGTAAAGCTTGATTTCTTATTACCAGTACCAGCAGAGTAATTTTTAAGAAGTTCAAGTAAATTTAGGAAAATGCATAGATAAAAGATCAATACACCAAAACAAAAAAAAAAGTCAGTTGTACTTCTATATGCAAGGAACAATTAGAAAATAAATTTTTAAAAATATAATTTAAAATGCCATTGGCACTAAAAACTATAAAATGTTGTTATAAGAAGTTAAAGAAAATCTAAATAAATGGAGAGACGTTCCATGTTCTTGGGTCCAAAGACTGGTTTTAAGGCGGCAGTACTCTCCACATTGACCTACAGATGCAAACAACCCTTCGAAAATACCAGCAGGCTTTTTGCAGAGATTGACTTGGTGATCCTAAAATCATATGGAAGTATAAGAAATCCAAAATAGTCAAGACAGTCTTGGGGAAAAAAATAATAAAATTAGAGAATTTATATTTCCTGATTTTAAACTTACAACAAGATAGTGTGGTACTGGCCTGGAATCAATAGAATATATAACTGAGATCCAGAAGTAAACTCTTATGTTTATGGGCAGTTGACTTCGGGTGCTGAGACGACTTAATGGAGAAAAAAATAGTCTTTTTAGCACAGGGTCCTGGGACCAATGGCTATCCAAGAAGGCCAAGAAGGGAGAGGGGAGGAGGCTGAAGAAATGTGTATCATCTCTAAGTTAAATGGTCATCTGCTGGGGGGATGGTATGCTGAGGGCTGGAAAGAATTCTTTCCATTTAGTGATACAAAGTGAAAGTGACCAGAAATTCAGAAGAAAGCAGCTGTAAGTAACATTTTAAAGTTTGTAAATCCCAGGGCAAAGAAAGCTGGGTGATTACAAATCATCTTAATGGGAAAGAAAATGGAGATTACTTGAAGAAACCAGCCTGAATGCACAAGATTCAGACAGCAGTTTCACTGAGTGGAAGTGAGGTTGTGTAGCGGAAGAATCTCTTCTGAGAGAGTATTTGCTTTTTCACAGTCTCTACACCCATTTTCAGTGTCCTTCAGCCTCCCTCTGACTGTTTCAGTTCTGAGGTGATTCTCTGTGGGAGAGAGGAAGTGCAGCACAGTCTCGAGAAACATTTTCATCCGTTGTTAAGTTGGCCCTGAGTAGTAGACCTATTTCTTTCCTATTCTTCTTGCTGTGAATATACTTTAAAAAAAAGAACAAGCTTTTGGAAAGGAGGCAAGAGCCCCTTTGCTTGTTCCTGTCATCATGGGCAACCTTCAGCTCTTTCTAAGCGTTTTAATTTTTGAAAAAATTTCATAAGTCTGTCCTGTTATCTTGCCTTTCTTTGCCTTTTCAGCTTTCCTATGAGTCCTCCATCAGGTTTAATTCATCCTGTGCATTCCTGCTGGTTTCTTTATGTAATGTCTCATTTTCTTTCTTACCAAGATGATTTGTAATTACCCAGCTTTCTTTGCCCTGGGTTTTGTAAACTGTAAAATGCTGTGTTGCTTTCTTCCAAGTTACGGGTCACTTTATCCTGGGTCTGCATGAGCTTCCAGACAGTTCTGCCTGGCCATTCTCCCAGGGCGATGAAATGAACTGGGAAGCAAGTGAGACACCCTGCGTTTAGCTGAGTGAGATTTCTGTAGTTTTGCAGATAGCTAGAATGCCTATCAGTGATCTCTCTCTATTAAGAAGTTTCATATTTGATCCGTTTGGCCAGTTGACCTTGGTATATTGCATCCTCAAAGTCTCATTTCCCTTTTCTGTCTCTCAGACATGTTCTTGAGTGCTTCTGTTTACTTGTTTTCTTGAAGGACACATGATCATGACATAAAATAATCTGCTTCTCCTTTTTCCCCTTAGAATAGTAGTAAAGAGTATACTTTTCCATCATTATAGGCTGATCTTGAGACCTGCTTCAAGTGTCATTGATTATTTTATATATTTAAGTAAACTTAACTTTTTTCTTATTTATTGGTCTATGCTCATCTTAGATTATGAACACTTTAAACCTCCTGTTCACATTTTTCTCATGTGATAATCTCTTCTAGCCTTTTTTATCCTCCTGTTGTCCCCCATAGAGACTGATTTCATGAACCTCCTCCCATCCCCTAAAGTTCCCTTACCTCCTCCCTCCTTTAAGCAATTTAGCTTAAAGTCCTTTGCTTGCTGGTCAGGCAACCCCTGGACAAATGTCTTCTTCCCTGTTAGTGTGGGCCACGTGGTTCCTAGCTTATCATACTTGTATTTTGAATTATGGTCCACATAGCCTGATCTTTGTCAATACTGTCATTATGTCAGAGTCACTAGTACTGAAAGTAAGAAGTGATTAAATAAAACAGGGGTTCTCCCACATCCTTTACTTTTCTGCCCAAGGATTAATAATGTCCTCAGGTAACACTCTGGATCCTTGAAGGTGTCCTTGCATCCCTATGTGCATTGGCAGGCTGAGGTACAATTAGTGGTTTTGCCATGTCTTGGTGGGAGCCTAGTGGCATCCAAGAACACAGAATGCTCTATTGACTGAACAGAGTCTCTTTATCGCCACTTCCTCGTTTTTCAGCAGATATTTCAGTCTTGTGTGTCTAGGTAGTTGATGACACTGTTAGTCAGGAATTCAACATGAGAAGAAGGTCACATTTGAGGGGAAGATAATAACTTTGAGGTGCTGAGTATTCATGGAGAAATATCTAGCAGGCAGGTGATTGATAAATAGCAAAGCTCAAGAGAGATTTACATTTAGATATTGTCTACATGCAGGTGGTAGTTGAAGCCATGGGAGTGGGTGATATTGCCCACCAGGAAAAGAGGGCCTAGGACAGAACCTTGGTGAACACCTCCAGATAAGGGGCTAGCAAATGGAAAAGAATAGGAAGAATAGTCAGAGAGGTGGCATGGGGCCGAGGGAACATGATGAATGAAGCCTAGAGAAAAGGGAGCTCAGGAAGAGCTACACTTAATATTGCAGTCCTTCATGGGATAGGGAGTGATGTGGACTCAATAATTAACACTGTTGTACAATGATACCAAATTTGTATGAGGGCTGAGCTATACTTTTTAGTTACTTTGATTTATACATCTCACTTACATGAAGTATTTGTTGTATCTGTTTTAATAGAAATTATTTTTGACATAACTTTTCATGCAAAGTGATTTGTATTAGCCATCATTTAAACTTACTCTTAAGATGCTTTTTATCATGTCATGGAGAATATCTAGCAGATATATTTGTGTTCTAAGGATGTGAAAAATAATCAAAATCCATTTGAGATGTACACTAAGTACAGGAGACAAAGGGTGATGGATGGCTGCTGACAGTCGGACTTGCTGACAGTTCAGCCATTGTACAACCTTCCTGTTATGCTGATTGATGCATCCAGCACTCTAGGTGCACAGAAGATATTTTGTTACTTTCTTAAAAATTCTATACAAAAAGGAAAGAATTTGTTTCTTTGAACTGTTTAAAAGTGTGGGCTGCCTCTCAGAATAGTGGTCAGTGCAAAGGGAAATAAGATTAAAGGAAAGCAAATATACTGAAAAAGCAGTATCAAAGTATTAAAATATTTCAAATATTTGTGACATGGTAATATGTGTGCTTTATCAACATATTGAGTAGCAAGATCTAGTGGCAGGTCTAATAACTTTACCAGCATTTTGTAGTATCTGTAGTTACTGTAATGTGATTGCTGTTATTTACAGAGTTACGGGTACTTTGTTGTCTATATTTGTAAAGAAAGAGCTAGATTTAAATTAGAGTTTAGCAGAAATGAAGACGGTTTCCCCTCATCTAAATTTCACTAACCCCTGAATTTTGTCCCCAGAGCCTTGTCAGGAACCCTTGCTCTAGATGTTATTCTTCCTGTGAAGCTCTCCTTTCCCAAATAGCTGGCACTTCCCTCTTGTGGAGGAAAAGGATTGGCGCTGTGCCTCCTCCATGTGTCAAAGGACTTTCCAAAGAAGCTTTCCTCTTAGTTTTGGCCTTTTTGGTGGGCTTGGATTGTTAAATGTGGATCCTGACAAATCAAGAGCCAGTCAGCAGGGATAATCCTCTAATCTAGGCAGTGTCTGCTTGACTCAGAAAAAATGAGTGCTCTGGGTAACAAAATCCCTCTGTGAGATTGCTTAGTAATAATGAGGAAATTTATACTGTCTCAGAGTGGGAAATTGAGAGGGAGAGCCGCGTTTCGGGTTAAGGACTCAGGGTCGTGGCAGTGTTCACAGGGATCTGGTTCCTCTCAGTCTCCTCTCTTTGCTGTCTATAGGTTCAGTTGTACCCTAGGGTGATTCTCCCCTTTATCCTAAGGTGACTGCCAGCAACAAGTGTAGTCACTTGTTTCCTTATTCATATCCAGTGGGAAACAGAAAAAGCCAGCCCTTCACGTGTGTAATTTATGTTCTTCACTCCTATGTGGCTTATCTTCGGTCATCTGTCTCCCCTCACCCCACATAGGTGCCATTTAAAGCTGCACAGCAGGAGATGAGTGGCAGCTGAGCCAGTGAAGCTTCCTCTGTGTTCACAGCCGCTCCCCATCACTCGCATCACCGCCTGAGCTCCACCTCCTGTCAGATCAGTGGCAGCAGTAGATCCTCAGGAGCGTGAACCCTACTGCAAACTGCACACGAGAGGGATCTAGGTTGTGGCTCCTCGTGAGAACCTAATGCCTGATGATCTGAGGTGGAGCTGAGGCGGTGACGCTGGTGCTGGGGAGCGCCTGCAAATACAGAGCGTCATTAGCAGAGAGGTTTGACTGCACAGTAAATGAGATGCGCTTGAGTCATCCCAAAACCATTCTCCTACCTCATCTGTGGAAAAATTGTCTTCAATGAAACCAGTTCCTTGTGCCAAAAAGGTTGGAGATCGCTGATTTAAAGCATATGCTAACATGAAAGTGATCTGTAGGTGCCTGAAATAATAAGGTTTCTGGGTTTGCTTTGTTGTTAAAAATAAGCAGATGCTGGTGGCCAACTGAGAGTTCACTTCAAACTCCAAGGTGGTCCTACAGCCCTGCCTGGAGATGGAGCAGAATAGCCCGGAAACAGATAAACTATATTAGAGCGATTTTTGCCATAAACCTATGACGGACACTCCTGTCCATGCCTCCTTCCTTGTAATCAGTTAAACATCCAAGAGTTCTGGTTTCCTCATCACAGGCAATGCCAGGGTTTTTACTTGGAATGGACCTCTCCCCTGTGTGCGGTTTCCATAGTCCTCTCCTGATTCTCAGCGTGCTGTTGACCTGATTTAGCTGTGTGTATTGGAAACTGGACTCATGTAAGTAGAAAATGAAAAACAGTTTCTTAAAAAAAGGCTGCTTGGCAAAAGACGTTAGTAAGCATCATTGTTCCAGTAACAGAAAAGGGAACCATCAATACCATAAGGCAGGCATTTAAGGCTATGGAGGAGGTAAGCCAGGAGCACGGAGAGGAGAGTGTTCAGCCCAGCAGGTCAGTTTGGAGGACAGAGAGTGGTCTAGGATTTAGCAGCGTGGAGGTTATTGGTGCCTTTTAGTCAGAGCAATTTTAGTGGAGTGGTGGAATGCAGAAAGATAAAAATGTGCTGAGGAATGAGTAGACAACAAGGGGATAGGAACAGTAGGTACAGATGGCTCTTGAAAAGAGTGGCAGTAGAAGGGATTTTTTGAGATAATCTATTTTTTTCTTTATTTTTAAGATGGGAGAGATCAACAGGTTTAAATGAGAGGAAAAAGAACAAGAGGGAATGATCATTAGTATAAAGTTCTGATAAATCAGGAAGGAATAAGATCCAGATCATTTTTACTGGCCATTATTGGTAACAAATTTTACCAAAAAGAAAAATGTAGCAGAAGTAGACAGGGGGAGGGAAGGAGAAGGCAGAGAATTAAAAAAATAAGAGGAGGCTGGGCACAGTGGCTCGCTCACGCCTATAATCCTAGCACTCTGGGAGGCTGAGGTGGGCAGATAGCTGGAGGTCGGGAGTTCGAAACCAGCCTGAGCAAGAGTGAGACACCGTCTCTACTATAAATAAAAAGAAATTAATTGGCCAACTAATATATATAGAAAAAATTAGCCGGGCATGGTGGCGCATGCCTATAGTCCCAGCTACTTGGGAGGCTGAGGCAGCAGGATTGCTTGAGGTTGCTGTGAGCTAGGCTGATGCCACGGCACTCACTCTAGCCTGGGCAACAAAGCGAGACTCTGTCTCAAAAAAAAAAAAAAAAAAAAAAAGAGGAATAACATATATAGATGCAAGGTTAAGAAAAAATTGAGACTTAATGAATAAGTTAACAGAAAATTAAGAGAAAAGGATAAGTAGAACATTTCCAACAAGACTAAACACCCAATGAAGTAAAAAAAGAAATAAGATGTTAGATTTAAGTGCAAATGCAGAAATAGTAAGAGAGTAAGTTATAGCCATGGACGTATATAAAGAAATGAAAGCTAGACACAAGTCCAGTAGCTGAACATTACAAATGAAATTTAAAAATTGGTAATGGGGCCGGGCGTGGCAGCTCATGCCTGTAATCCTAGCACTTTGAAAGGCCAAGGCAGGAGGATTGCTTGAGGTTAGGAGTTCGAGACCAGCTTGAGCAAGATCAAGAGCCCATCTCTACAGAAAATAGAAAAATTAGCCAGGCGTGGCAGTGTGTGCTTTGTAGTCCCTGCTACTTGGGAAGCTGAGGCAGGAGGATCACTTGAGTCCAGGAGTTTGAAGTTGCAGTGAGCTATGATGACACCACTGAAGTCTACCTGGGACAACAGAGCGAGACGCTGTCTCCAAAGAAAACCAAAAAAGATTGAGGAGATTGTAATCTAATTCAGGACTAGGAAAGCAAATAACAGGAACATATCTGACAATAGAAGCATCTAAGTCTGAAGTAACTAATTAGTCTCACTTTTATCTTTACATCTTTTGTAGGAAACAACTAATAGAACATTATTACAGTTAGTACATTACCATATGAAACAAAGAGATCTTTGGTACAAGCTTTTTTTTTTTTTTTTTTTTTTTTTTTTTGAGACAGAGTCTCGCTTTTTTGCCCAGGCTAGAGTGAGTGCCATGGCATCGGCCTAGCTTACAGCAACCTCAAACTCCTGGGTTCAAGCAATCCTGCTGCCTCAGCCTCCCAAGTAGCTGGGACTACAGACATGCGCTACCATGCCCAGCTAATTTTTTTCTATATATATTAGTTGGCCAATTAATTTCTTTCTCACTCTTTCCCCCCCCTCCCCAGGAGTCTTTCTCACTCTTGAGAAAGAGTGAGACTCATGGGGTCTCACTCTTGCTCAGACTGTTTTCGAACTCCTGAACTCGAGCAATCTGCCCACCGTGGCCTCCCAGAGTGCTAGGATTACAGGCGTGAGCCACCGTGCCCGGGCAATATTAAGTTCTTGATTATAAAAACCTCTTATTTTCTTCTTGTGAAAAATAAATACGACTTCCTTGGACAGAAGTTTGCCTATCTTACTATGGCTTATTACGTATTATATTCTTACTGATATAAAATCAGAGACCTTTTATGGGTGATGATTTGGGTGAATTTTGAGGAACAGGAGCATTCTTTTGCTCATATGGCTGTTGTGTAGTTCATAGAATCTGTTTTTAGTGGGTAGGGATTCCTTTAGGAGAATTTTTAAGTTGTTCTTCAGTGTGTTTGATAAATTTTGCTCTGTGGTTGCACCCCTTGCTCTGTCTTTTTATGCCTAGAACATTGTGAATGTTACTGAACTGCTGTAATTGTAAGTGACTGTGCCTCCCCCAAGAGGAATGAGGCAGAGAGGACAGACTTGGGAACAGGAGCTGCAGTGGCTGTTAAGAGTGGAGGGATTTAGGAGGGAACCATTGTGCCAAGCCTGGGTGAAGTTCACGTATTTTGACTCAGAAAATACCCAAGGCACTGAACTAGATCATTGGGACAACGTAGGATGGACACCGGTTAAAGGGGAAGGATTTTTTTTAAGCACTCAAGAATAAAGGAATTGTTAAAGGCTTTTTCACTTACATGACTATGATATAAGAATATCTCAGTCTTGATAAATAAATAAAACTAAAGATCAGGGAATTTAAGTAATGTGTGACAGTTGCTTAGCTGGTAAGTATTTGGTCTAGAATGTGGCCCCCAGCTCTTGCTAATTCTGTAACTGTGGCGCTTCTTCTTTACTATAAATGCATGCATGGCCACAGAAAAACGAATAAATGTTTCCCAGAAGACAAACGTACAGATTCCTTTAGATATTCTTGATTCTGCATTTTCTTCCAGGCTTTGTGTAGCAGTATGTTTTGAAAAATAACAAATGAAACGCTTAAAACCAGTTTTTTGTCAATAGTGGGATATAGTATTGGAGGTTTTCCTAAGACAGCGAGGCTATTGTAACATGTCGCCTAACTGCTTGTTATTTTAAAACAGCATAATTATCTGTGAAACAGATATCACTGAAAGTAAACAGTCTGTTTCAGGATTTTAACGTTTCATGATGTGTTGACTGTGTCTTTCAGTAATAGGTTACTACAATCATTACATAGGTTTTTGTCTCCCTGTTTAATTTGAGAAAAGGTTGACGTTTCAGAGTGCAGACACTGTTTAAGGACAAGGGTAGGTAATAAATAGTTGTAGTCAGTATCAATCGTGACAAATTCTGAAAACATTCGTCTCCCACTCTATGTATTAGGAGACCACTGGTAGCAAATATGCTCTCATTTTGATCTCTCACCATGATTAATTATACAAAATTTGGAGAAAGATAGGTAAGTGGGAATGATAGCTATAATATTTCTCTGAAGTTACTGGCATCTTTATGTTGTACAGTTTAAGTGTCGAAGGGTTTTGATTTCTTTTTCTAAACAATGTGCTTCAGGAGTATGGAAAACAAACATTTCCCCACTGCTGTCATCGCTTTATATACTAGTCACACTCTATTACTAATTAATACTCAGTATTTTTCTTGATTTGTTGACTTCTGGTATCACACTTTTGTGTCAGTGCGCCGTGTTCCTCCTCAGGTCCTCCCCAGCATACACGGGACTGGTGGTGGCTGACTCCAGGAGGTGCAGGGCTGCCATATTCTGCCCCTGCGTGCCATTAGTCTCAGACCTAACCTTCAGTTACTTTTCTCCACTTCTGGACTGCCCTTCTCTTTCATTTTAACCTTTCACACACACCCCATCCCCCACCCCCATTGTGAACCTGTTAATAAGCATACGAGAGTGCGGAATGGGAGGAGCAGCCAGAGGCAGATTTTTAAGAGGGTGCCAGAGCTGTGATGACCATGTGCAGAATCAGAAGTGAGGAGCTTGGTCTGACAGATTCAGATGTACCTGTGGGTATTTGAAAGAAACCGTCCCCAGAAATCTAAAACAATAGCCATGTAATTTGTAGTCCCAAGGAATGGTCTTGGTGTCTTCTCATATCCTATTACAGTAAATGCGTCTTAATGTGGAGTTGTGGAATAATTTTTACCTGTAAAAGGTAAATTACAGGAATATTCTACTTTGATGTTATTTTAACCACTTCAACTTTCAAATATAGGCCAAAACTGAACTTTAAAAATTTCCTTAGGAATTTGTTCAAACGTGCTTGAATTTCAACACCACCACTTGGTAACTGAACCAAAGGTTACTTTGACTTCTTCATCTACCCCAAGCAAAATTAATCTCCTCTTTTCTCACTGTGGTGGTAGTGGTTGGTGGTGATGTAGGGTATGAATGGATAGACTAGTAAGGGTAAGTGATATCAATCTGTAAAGTTAAAAGGAAATTTTCATTGTTTTAATTTACCTTACAGGTAACATTTGAATGGCACACTTGTCTCCCTATACAGATACTGATTCAGATTCATTGTCGTTTGTATACCTCATAGGTCTGCTGGCAGTGAGTTGTTGGAAGTGTTTTGACCCTGTGGCATTCAGAGAACAGTTCAGCACTTTGATAAGGACTTGGTCGCTTTTATTTATCTTTAATACATACTTTTTTTCTTTTCTGTTTAGTTGCTGATCATCTGGGCTGTGATCCTCAAACACGGTTCTTTGTTCCTCCTAACATCAAACAGTGGATTGCTTTGCTGCAGAGGGGAAATTGCACGTTCAAAGAGAAGATATCACGGGCTGCTTTCCACAATGCGGTTGCTGTGGTCATCTACAATAATAAATCCAAAGAGGAGCCAGTCACCATGACTCACCCAGGTAAACAGAAGAGGAAGTTGTAGATTTTGTTTTTCCTCCTAGAAATTGTGGAAATTGTTGCTTTATACAAGGCATTCTACTTCTGCTGAAGCTATATAATTTTTGACATAATTCTATGATTATATTTACTTTGGGCATTACCATTTGTTTGTCGAGACACTTGTCTTTTCCCTTTAGTTGAATTTCTTCTTCTTCTTCAGTAAAGATTATAATAGTCTATAAAACTTGCACTTATTAAATAACCTACTATGATTGAATCCTTAGTTATTTTGCATTTCTGCATTTACTGTATGACTTTGACAGATGATGTATTTGATTTGGAATCATTTGCCCAAGTTATGTCATGGCGTCTCAAGGATTACCTGACTGGGAAGGATACTTTTTATCTCATTAGGATAAATGTTGAAACTGACTTAGTAATTAGCATAATTACACTAGTAACAATATTTTTTCATTTCTTGTGGAAGCATTTAGGATATTTCTGATGTGATTTTTAAAATAACAATTGTCACAATTTATTGAGCACTTACTATATGTATGCCAGGAAGTATGCTATGAGCTTTTAAAATATGTTTCTTAGTCTTCACAATAACCATGGTGATGTGGGTCTTCTCTCATCTTACAGAGCAGGAAGGAGACTGAGGCAGTTAAGGGCCGTCAGAGCAGGGCTCAGACCCCAGTTTGCTGGTGTTCTTTCAGTTTCACCACTCTGTCTCCTTAAGTGGAAACCTAGATGAATGTTAGTATTATGGCTGGGCGCGTTGGCTCACGCCTGTAATCCTAGCACTCTAGGAGGCCAAGGTGAGTGGATTGCTTGGGCTCAGGAGTTTGAGACCAGCCTGAGCAAGAGCAAGATCCCGTCTCTACTAAAAATAGAAAAAAATTAGCCAGGCAACTAAAAATAGAAACAAAAAAATTAGCCAGGCGTAGTGGCTCTCTGCTACAGTCCCAGCTACTCGGGAGATTGAGGCAGGAAGATCGCTTGAGCCCAGGAGTTTGAGGTTGCTGTGAGGCTGACACCATGGCACTCTAGCCCAGGCAACAGAGTAAGACTGTGTCTAAAAAAAAAAATAAAAAGTTAATATTGCATTCATAAAGATTTTAGGGTTTAATGGCTTAAAGAATTAACTTTTAAACATGTAATGTTTACATAATCCAGTTGTAGACAATTTTTTTGCAAAGACTTGCTCACCATAATCGAGGGCTATTGATATTTTTGTGTGTATCTCGATAGAATAATACACATAGATTTAAATTTTATTTCCCTGTGACTTATTTTGTTCCTTTTAAACTAAGCCTTTTATTTAAGCCTAAAAATTAAGCCTAAAATCCATTTTTTCCAGTTGCAAAAGTTAACACATGCTCATTGTAGAAAAACTGAAACTAAGGAAAAGCACAAAGAATAAAATAGAAAGAATATTGTGATTTTTCACTATCCAGAGATAAATGGAGTCTTATACTTAATCTATTCAGGGAAACCAAAAGGAAACTATGGGACAGTTTACTTTAGCTGGACATCTGTGTGGGAACACTGGGCTCAAGACAGTAGTTTTCTTACTGGTTCTCAGCAGGTGCTAGTTTGTTTTTCTCAGCTGTCGTAGAGGAAAGAAAAACTGTTTGAAATTTTGGACCTAAGACAGCTTATCTTTATTCCATGCTAACTTTTTCTCTATTGAAAACATGAAGAAAAATAGACAAGGAGAAATTCAATTCAGCAAAATGTAATTGTCTTTCCCAATGGTGTTATTTTACATAGACAAAACAATAGAGAAATAGCTAGAATGAGTCTTTTAATAAAACTGTGAGATGATCTGGGAATTTTTAGAGAGAATTGAAATCTTTAAAAAAATATTTTAGGCCAGGCGTGGTTGCTCACACCTATAATCCTAGCACTCTGGGAGGCCGAGGCAGGTGGATTGCTTGAGGTCAGGAGTTCAGTTCAAAACCAGCCTGAGCAAGACCGAGACCCCGTCTCTACTAAAAATAGAAAGAAATTAATTGGGCGACTAATGTATATAGAAAAAATTAGCCGGACATGGTGGCGCATGCTTGTAATCCCAGCTACTTGGGAGGCTGAGGCAGGAGGATTGCTTAAACCCAGGAGTTGGACGCCAGGGCATTCACTCTAGCCTGGGCAACAAAACAAGACTGTGTCTCAAAAAAAATAGATAAATAAAAATAAAAAAATATTTTGAATGATTTTTGTTTAAAAAGGGTGGGAAGATCCTATAAATTAATGCAGCATTTCCCATGTATGTTCTTTGAAATATTAGTTTATCTATATGTGTTCATAGATGATCCATGGAAAAGACAAATTGTAAAATAAGTTTTGGAAAATGCTTAAAATGTCTTCCACAGTTAGAGGCTCCTGGTACTCATTAACATATTGGGGGCTCTGAGAGGTCTTAAGGAACCCATTTTATGTTGATTAACCTAATTAACTTTATCTAATAAAACCTAGTATGTCCCAAACTTACTTGACATCTAACTCTTATCACAGATTAGTGTAACAGCACAAATAAGGAACCTCGGGTATAGTTTGAGGACATGTTCTCAGGAATATAATTTTTGTGAAGCAAACAGAATGGAGGTGTTCAGAAGAGCAATAGGAAATGGCTCTGTGTAGTGTTTAGATGTGTAGAAAATCAGAATAATGTGGGAAGGTAAATTGGTACAATACCTTGGAGAGAAATTTGACACTATCCAGTATAGTTAAAAAATTCATACACTGTGACCCAGTAATTTCACAACTAGATACATACTCTAGAGTACTTTTCAAACTTTAATGTGCATGCAGATTATCTAGGAATCTTATTAAAATGCAGATTCTTATTTGGTAGGACTGGAATATGACCCAAGAGTCTGTATTTTTAATAAGTATCCAGGAGATGCTAGTGTAGCTGGTCCACAGATCTTGCTTTGAGAAACAAGGATGTAAAGATGATAGGAAGTCTAGGTTTAGTCCCAGATTTTTCACTTATGTGCTCTGTGCCATAGGCCAAGTTGCCTCCTTTGTTGGGGTTGGAGAAAATACTCTCTAAGGACTCTTGTGACTCAAAATCCAGATTCTGTGGAAGGCCGTGGATTCCACTTCCAGCCACATGGGAGCCGATGGGGAGATTTCATGTACTTATGTAAACATTTACAGCCTCTCCCTATGCTTCTCTACATCCTTGTTACTCTTGCACATGTGCAGATTATTGTAAACACGTGTCTGGCAGAGGAGAATGAATGAATTGTGGCATATTTAAGCAGCAGTTAACTATGAATGAATTAAACCTGCATATATTTATATGAATAAATCCCCAAAATATAGTAAGTTACAGAAGAATATTTATAGTCAGATATTATTTGAATAATATTAAAATTACAGTAGTTATTTAAGAATATATATAGGTATAAAATAACAAAAACATAAGATTAATAAATATCAAATTTAGGACAGTGGGTCCCTCTAGAGAGAGAAGAAAGAAAATATGATCAGGGAGAAGTAAACAAAGAGCTTCAAATAACCTGTAATGTTATATTTCTTGAGCTGAGTGTTGGGTACACAGGTATTTATCATATGCTCTTTAATTTTTGGTCATTTGAAATATTTCAAAATAAAAACCATAAGAGAAAAATTTTGTAAAATATGTATATGGTAGGATTAGAAATAATGGGGAGACAGGGGTAGTATTTCTGATTATGACCAACTGAGGAGATCAATAAATGTTTTAAAAAAGCAACTATAAAACTGGACAGAATTGACAAAAACAGTTATTTCAGTGTTCTGGAAATCAACCAAAGGCATATAATACTCTTGAGACACATTTGTGCTTTGAAAAATGCCCAGCTTCCGGTAAGAACAATGGAAAGCTGTGGTGTTTAGTAAGGCTGCTTCCTATTCTTCCAAAACTATGTTGTGTGGAGTTTCTGCCAGGGTGGAGCAGGCTGCAAAGACTGGCAGCTTGATCTGTGCTGATACAAGGGGCTCTGTTTGGAATAGTGGGTGACATCAGTGCCCATTGCCATCGTCTGTGGAAGCCACTTCACAGAGGCAGGCAGGCAAGCAGAGGAGAGCCAGTGGCTTTGAGCTGAGACTCGAGCGGGTTTGCAGTCATGGCTTGTTCTCACTGAGGGACTGAAAGAGGGGAGGACTAGCCGTGTCGTCCTTGGTCAGAAGAGTGATCAGCACCGCCAAAGCCCTGGGGGCCATTGGCCCCTACAGTCAAGCTGTATTAGTCCACAGGACCGTTTACATTTCAGGACAGGCATAGACCCATCAAGTGGACAGCTTGTGCCAGGAGGGGTAGAAGAAGAAGCTAATAAACAAGCTCTTAAAAAACATGGGTGAAATTCTGAAAGCTACAGATCGTGACTTTACTAATGTGGTAAAAACAACTGTTTTGCTGGCTGACATAAATGACTTCAATACTGTCAGTGACATCTACAAACAGTATTTCAAGAGTAATTTTACTGCAAGAGCTGCTTACCAGGTTGCAGCTTTGCCCAAAGGAGGCAGAATTGAAATTGAAGCAGTAGCTGTCCAAGGACCTTTCGCAACACCCTTACTATAAGTGGGTCCAGTGTTTAGTCTGGAATTTTTAACATCTTAATTTTCATAGTTGATATAATAACCTCTTAATTTTTATAGATGATAGAAGCATAAGCTTGACTAAAATATCTGAAGTTACCATGGAAATAGGATATAATAGGGGTAGTTGAACATGAATGAAGATTAGATTAATGCATCCAGTTGCTGGTGTGTAAATTACACTTAATGTATACCCATATGACTGAATGTAGGAAAGAGATACTCATTACATAGTTACTCAAATAAAGGGAAATAACAGGTAGGAAAGATGAGTTTTTGTTTCTGAGAAATAATCAAAAGCACACCTAATCGAACTAATGGTGTGAAATATTTAGTTCTCATGTCAGATCTGTGATTCTTTTAGTTGAGTAAAATTAAAGTATTTAAATATGAACGGTTGAGGTCTAGGAGAAGGAAGTGGACCAAAATTTTATATAATTAATATTTTTCTAATGGAAATAAAATAGACATGCATTAAAAAAAAAAGAGACCCAGTGGCTTAGCAGTCCCTAGGAAGTCAGTCTTAAAAAGAAGGGAAAAAAAGAACATAAAAAAATAAGAAACTGGCCGGGCGCTGTGGCTCACACCTGTAATCCTAGCTCTTGGGAGGCCGAGGCGGGCGGATTGCTCAAGGTCAGGAGTTCAAAACCAGCCTGAGCAAGAGCGAGACTCCGTCTCTACTATAAATAGAAAGAAATTAATTGGCCAACTGATATATATATATAAAAATTAGCCGGGCATGGTGGCACATGTCTGTAGTCCCAGCTACATGGGAGGCTGAGGTAGGAGGATTGCTTGAGCCCAGGAGTTTGAGGTTGCTGTGAGCCAGGCTGACGCCACGGCACTCACTCTAGCCTGGATAACAAAGCGAGACTCTGTCTCAAAAAAAAAAAACAACAACAAAAAAAAAAAAAAAATAAGAAACTGTGTGTAGGTATCAGTGGCTACACACCACAGAGGAAACAGATTTTATAGATTTAACCTAGGCATGTTAATAAACAAAAGCCAATAGGCAGATACGGCAACAGCACCAACTTTAAGGGGGGAAATCTCAGAATTTAGAGTCACTACAATATATTATCTAAAATGTGCAGTTTTGAACAAAAGATTACAAGCTATGCAGAGAAATAGGGATGTGTGACTCATAATCAGGGAAAAAGACATTCTATAGAAACTTTCTCTAAGTATCCCCAGATACTGGATTTAGCAGAGAAAAACTTGAAAACAATGAATGTAAGTATGTTCAAAGAACTAAAGAAAACTATAAAGAAGTAAGGGAAAATATGACAGTAGCGAATGGAAACAATGAGTCAACAAACATAGATTCTCAATAAAGAATATAAAAATTATTTGAAAGAGCCAAATAGACATTGTAGAATTGGAAAGTATAATATTGGAAATGAAGAATTCATTAGAAGACATCAATAGCAGATTCAGAATAGCAGAAGAATCAGTGAACTTAAAGATAAGTCATTAGAAACTATCCAATCTGAAGCAAAAAAGTTTTTTAAAAATGATTGAAGGGGCTGGACGCGGTAGCTCATGCCTGTAATCCTAGCACTGTGGGAGACCGAGGTGGACGGATTGCTCAAGGTCAGGAGTTCAAAACCAGCCTGAGCAAGAGCGAGACCCCGTCCCTACTATAAATAGGAAGAAATTAATTGGCCAACTAATATATATAGAAAAAATTAGCCAGGCATGGTGGTACATATCCGTAGTCCCAGCTACTCGGGAGGCTGAGGCAGCAGGATTGCCTGAGCCCAGGAGTTTGAGGTTGCTATGAGCTAGGCTGACGCCACGGCACTCACTCTAGTCTGGGCAACAAAGCGACTCTCTGTCTCAAAAAGGAAAAAAAAATGATTGAAGGAAAATGAACAGAGCCTCAAAGGCCTAGCAAATATACCGACATATATGTGATGGAAGTCCCAGAGAAGAGGAGAGAAACAAAGGAGTCAAAGAAATATTTGAGGAAATAATGGCTGAAAACTTACCAGATTTGATGAAAACATTGATCTACATATCCAAGAAGTTTATAGAGCCCTAATAGAAAGTCTGAACTAATTCTGAAAGATTAATATTGTATATTCTTCAACCACTATAGAATATGTTGTAGAAATCAACTAAAGAAGGAAATCTGAGAAATCCTCAAGTATTTGAAATTAAGCAACACACTTCTAAATAACACATGGGTCAAATAAAAATGTCACAAGAAGAATTTTAAAATATTTTGAACCAAATGAAAATTAAGAATTCAACATATAAAAATTTGTGGGATGCTGATAAAGCGGTACTGAGAGGGAAATTTATAGTTTTAAACACCAAGGTCAGAAAACAAAGATCTCAAATCAGTAACCTAAGTTTTACCTTAAGAAACTGCAAAAAGAACAAAGTAAACCCAAAACAAGTAGAACAAAGGAGATAATAAAGATTAGAGGAGAAATATATAAAACACAAAACAGAGAAGTAATAGAGAAAGTGAATGAAACCAAAAGTTGGCTCCTTGGAACTATCAAAAAAATTGACAAACCTTTAGTTAGAGTGACCAAAAAAGAAGACACAGATTACCAAAATCACAAATGAAAGGGGACATCATTACTGACTCTACAGAAATTAAAAAGATTGAACAACTTTATGTCAGTTATGTTTGACGTCCCAAAGACCATCCACAGGCTCAGTGATTCACCAGGTGGACCCAGTGTATAGTCACACTCACAGTGAGCTACTCTTTCTTACCAATTCATGTTGGGAACTCTCCCAAAATCCAAGTTCCCTGGTGCCACCCAAGGGACAGCTTTGTAAGCAGACTTTTTAAAGAATAGCATTTCAGACCTGTTATGTTAACTCTTTTCTCTACATTTACAAATGAGATAGCATAGTTGAAAGGAACAGATTCCTAAAAAAAAAAAAAAAGTATTATCAAAATTAACTCAAGAGGCCGGGCTCGGTGGCTCACGCCTGTAATCCTAGCTCTTGGGAGGCTGAGGCGGGTGGATTGCGCAAGGTCAGGAGTTCAAAACCAGCCTGAGCAAGAGCGAGACCCCGTCTCTACTATAAATAGAAAGAAATTAATTGGCCAACTGATATATATATAAAAAAATTAGCCGGGCGTGGTGGCGCATGTCTGTAGTCCCAGCTACTCGGGAGGCTGAGGCAGGAGGATCGCTTGAGCCCAGGAGTTTGAGGTTGCTGTGAGCTAGGCTGACGCCACGGCACTCACTCTAGCCTGGACAACAAAGCAAGACTCTGTCTCAAAAAAAAAAATTAACTCAAGAAAAAATAGCAAATCTGAGTAGACCTATAATAAGTAAAGAAATTGAATTGGGAATTAAATATCTTACCACAGAATTCACTGGTGCAATCTATCAAATATTTTTTTAAAAACAGCCAGTCGTTCACAAACTGTTTCAGAAAATAGAGGAGAGAACACCAGTTTTACTGTCATACCAAAACCAAGTGAAGATATACATGACAATGACACGCCAGTATTCCTTATGAATATGAGCACAAAATCCTTTCAAAAGTATTAGTAAATAGAATCCAGTAATATATAAAATGGGTTAGTATTCATGACTAAGGGAGATTTGTCCCAGGAATATAAGGGTATCTTAACATCTGAAAATCCATTAGTAGAATAAGTGACAAAATACTCAATAAATTAGGTTGAAATAAAAGAAAACATCCTTAGCCTGATAAATGGCATCTAGCTATCACAAACCCACATTTTTCATCATATCTGATGCTTTTTCCCTAAGATCAAGAACAAGCCAAAGATCTCCATTCTCACCATTTCTTATTCAACATTATACTTGTGGTTTTAGCCATTGTGGGCAGGCAAGAAAAAGAAATAAAAGGCATCCAAATTGGAAAAGCAGAAGTAAAACATATTATTCACAGTTTGTGTATGTAGAAAATCTGATGGAATTTATATGAAAGCTACTAGATCTAATGATAATGAATGAGTTTAGAAAGGGTGCAGAAGACAAAATCATTATATAAAATAAAAATCAATGATATTTCTATATACTAGCTATGAACATTCCAAAAATGAAATTAAGAAAATAGTTCATTCACAATTGCCTCAAAAACAAAAACACCCCACATCTTAGCTGGGCACTGTGGTGTGTGCCTGTAGTCCAGCCTCTCAGGAAGCTGAGGTGGGAGAATGAATCACTGGAGCCCAAGAGTTCGAGACCAGCCTACGCAATGTAATAAGTCTCCATCTCAAAAAAACTTGATAAATTTAAGGAGTATAATTAACAAAAGAAGTGCAAGACTTGCACACTGAAAACTACAAACATTTCTGAGAGAAATTCTAGAAAATCTGGATACATGGAGAGATATTTCATGACCTTGTTTTGTTTTTTATTTTTTTTTTTTGAACATTTTAAATTACTTCTAACATGACCTTGTTTTGGAGTGCTTAATATTGTCAAGGTGGCAGTTCTCTTTAAAGTGATCTATAAATTCATTGTAGCAGCTATAAAAATTACAGTATCTGTTTTATAGAAGTTGATACCTGATCCTAAAATTATATGGAAATGTAAACTACCTAAAATAGCCAAAATAATTTTTAAAAAGAACAGTGTTGAAGGACCTATACTACTTGATTTCAAAACTTAAGTGATCAAGGTGTTGTAGTATCAGCACAAGGATAGGCATACAGATCAATAGATCAGATTTAAGAGTCTAGAAAGAATCTTTTTGTGGTTAATTGATTTTCAGCAGTTGGTGCCATGACATTTAAGTGGGGAGAGGATAGTCTTCGACAAATGGTGTCGAAACAGTTGTTATCCACATGCAACCAAAGAAATAAAAAGAAGTGAGAACTGTATATATAACTTTACAATGGATATTAAATAAACTCTGTAAGAACTAAATCTATAAACTTCTAGAAGAAAGTCTTTGTGATTTTGGACAAAAAGTTATCGTCTGTGACTCAAAAAGCACTGCCATAAAAGAAAAAAATAGGCTGGGCGCGGTAGCTCACGCCTGTAATCCTAGCACTTTGGGAGGCCGAGGCGGGCGGATTGCTCAAGGTCAGGAGTTCAAACCCAGCCTGAGCGAGACCCCGTCTCTACTAAAAATAGAAAGAAATTAATTGACCAACTAAAAAATATATATATACAAAAAATCAGCCGGGCATGGTGGCGCATGCCTGTAGTCCCAGCTACTCGGGAGGCTGAGGCAGTAGGTTCGCTGAGCCCAGGAGATTGAGGTTGCTGTGAGCCAGGCTGACGCCACGGCACTCACTCTAGCCTGGGCAACAAAGTGAGACTCTGTCTCAAAAATAAATAAATAAATAAATAAATAAGACTTCATCAAAATTAAAAATCTTTGTCATTCAAAAGACACCATTAAAACAATGAAAAGCCACAGGTTAGGCAGCTCACGCCTGTAATCCTAGCACTCTGGGAGGCATAGGTGGAAGAGCTCAGGAGTTTGAGACCAGCCTGAGAAAGAGTGAGATTATTCTATCTTTACTAAAGATAGAATACTTGGCCAGGTGTCATGTTACGCGCCTGTAGTCCCAGCTACTAGGGAGGCTAGCTAAGGCAGGAGGATTGCTTCAGCCCAGGAGTTTTTTTTTTGTTTGTTTGTTTGTTTTTGAGACAGAGTCTCACTTTGTTGCCCAGGCTAGAGTGAGTGCCGTGGCATTAGCCTGGCTCACAGCAACCTCAATCTCCGGGGCTCAGCGATCCTACTGCCTCAGCCTCCCGAGTAGCTGGGACTACAGGCATGCGCTACCATGCCCGGCTAATTTTTTGTATATATATTTTTAGTTGGTCAATTAATTTATTTCTATTTTTGGTAGAGACGGGGTCTCGCTCAGGCTGGTTTCGAACTCCTGACCTTGAGCAATCCGCCCGCCTCGGCCTCCCAAAGTGCTAGGATTACAGGCGTGAGCCACCACGCCCGGCAGCCCAGGAGTTTGAGGTTGCTGTGAGCTAGGCTGATGCCACTGTACTTTACCTATGGCAACAGAGTGAGACTCTGTTTCAAAAAAAAAAAAAAGGCCACAAACTGAGAAAAAATATTTTCAAATTACATATCCGATATATGACTTGTGTCTAGAATATATAAAGAACTCTTACGAAATCAGTAAGGTAAACAATCTAGTTTTACACTGGACAAAGGATTTAATGATTAAACATTTTCTTGATCATTAGAAAAATACAATCAAAATGAGATAATATTTCACACCCACTACAATGACTATAAATTAAAAAGTCAGTACCAAGTTCTGTTGATGATGTAGGTAAATTGGAACCCTTGTGCTTTGCCAGTGGGAATGTGAAATGGTACAGGCAGTTTAGAAAAGTCTGGCAGTTTCTTAAAAAGTTAGATGCACATTTACTGTATGACCTAGCAATCATACTCCCTATAGAATCTACCCTAGAGAAATGAAAACAATGAAATGTCCATACAAAGATTTGTACAGAAATGCTCATAGCAGCATTATTTCCTATAGCTCAAAAAGTGGAAACAACCCAAACTCCCATCTGCTGGTGAATGGATGAACAAAATGTGGTATGTGCATACAATGTAACATCATTTAACAATTACAGTTGACCCTGAACAACAAAGGTTAGGGATGCTTACCCCCCTGTATGGTTGAAAATGTTGGTATAACTTTTGACTCCCCCAAAACTTTAATAGCCTACTATTGACTAGAAGGCTCATTAGTAACATAAACAGTTGATGAGCCCATATACTGTATGTTATGTATGTTATGTAGTATATTCTTAAAGTACACTAGAGAAAAGAAAATGTTATTAAGAAAATCAAAAGGGAGAGAAAATACATTTACTATTCATTAGGTGGGAGTAGATCATCCTAAAGGTTTCCATCCTGGTCATCTTCATGTTGAGTAGGCTCAGGAAGAGCAGGGGCTGGTCTCATTGTCTCTGGTGGCAGAGGGGGAAGAAAATCTGCATATAAGTGGACCCTCACAGTTCAAAACCATGGCGTTCAAGGATCAACTCTAAGTGGAATTAACTATTGATAAATGGATAAACTCAAAAGCATTGTGCCAAATGAAAGAATCCAGGCACAAAAAGCTACTATCATATGATTCCACTTACACGAGATGTCTAAGAAAGTGACATTTACAGAAAGAGAGCAGGTTAGTTGCTATGTAGGGTGGTGCTGGGTGTAAAGATTAACTGCAGATGTGTATGAGGGGCCAGGCTGAGGGTGCACACCTGGAGTCCCAGCTACTCAAGCTGATATACAAGGATCGCTTGAGCCCAGGAGTTTGAGTTCTGCCTGGGCAACATAGGAGAGATCTAAAAAACAAAACAAAAATGTGTTTTAAAAAATGGACACGAGAAAACTTTCTGGGTGATAGAAATAGCCCAAAACTAGATGTGGTGGTTGTTGCATATCCCTATAATTTTACTCAGATCAATGAATTATATACTTAAAAAAGGTCAGTCTGGTGGCATGTAAATTACACCTCATTAAAGCTGTTTTTTAAAAGTATGCAAACCTTACCAAGTAACTTCAGAAACTGCCTATAAAAAAAAAATTATAAAAAAAGTAACAGGTCGGGCGCGGTGGCTCACGCTTGTAATCCTAGCACTCTGGGAGGCCGAGGCGGGCGGATTGCTCAAGGTCAGGAGTTCAAAACCAGCCTGAGCGAGACCCCGTCTCTACTATAAAAAATAGAAAGAAATTAATTGGCCAACTAATATATATATAAATTAGCCGGGCATGGTGGCTCGTGCCTGTAGTCCCAGCAACTCGGGAGGCTGAGGCAGTAGGATTGCTTGAGCCCAGGAGTTTGAGGTTGCTGTGAGCTAGGCTGATGCCACGGCACTCACTCTAACCTAGGCAAGAAAGCGAGACTCTGTCTCAAAAAAAAAAAAAAAAAAAAAGTAACAAAAAAAAAAGTATGGAAACCAGTATTTAGAAGCAACACAAAAAGATTCTTAAACTGAAATAGTTTTGAGTTCTATACCCTTAAGTATTCTTACATGGAGAGACATAGAAAGTATTCATGAGGTAGTCTCTTTTTTGTTTTGTTTATGTTGTAAGTGTTCAGGGTAGAAATTAAAAGACCATATAAGGAAAGAATGATATTAAAAAGTGGACAAGAAAAATGTAAATGTAAAGATGGTTGCTTTGCTTTATAATTAGTAGAAATATGCTAAGTGTAAAATTAAAAGATTAACTATGAAGACATGCCCTAAACATACATGTTGTCTATTCTAGAGTTAGAAATCTAAACCAGACTGGTCTAAATTGGTACATTTTAATCCAAAAAGTTACATAATTATTTAAATGAAAAACATGGATGTATTGTTAACAAAAGCAAAGCTGGGCACTGTGGCTCATGCCTATAATTCCGGCGCTTTGGGAGGCCAAGACAGGAGGATCCCTTGAGCCGGGAATTCAAGACTAGCCTGGGCAACATAGTGAGACCCTGTCTATACAAAAAAATTAGGCCAGGTGTGGTGGCATATGCCTATAGTTGAGGCTACTTGGGAGGCTGAGGCAGGAGGAGCACTTGAGTCAGGACTTTGAGGCTGCGATGAGCTATGATCGTGCCACTGTGCTCCATCCTGGGCAACAGAGGGATACTCTGTCTCTAAAAAAAAACCAACTTCATCTTCAAAGCAGAAGTATACCTAAGGCAAGGACTATTTAGTAACATCACGAGGATGTTGAAAGAAGAGAGGGGTGGTTCTCTGGGCCAGTGAGGTTGATGCAGCCTGAGTGCTTATCTACCCCAGCCCTGTCCTACGGGTATGGAATCTCATATCCACAGCAAAAACAAAACCAGTCAACTGAGCAGCTGCACTGAACAAGGACACCTGCCTTAACGAACTAGAAAGATGTTCCTGTCTTCTTCTCTGCCACCTAGGTAGAACTTGGAAAACTCAGCAAGAAGCATTGTGTGGAGATATGGAGGGAACATGTGGTGGCAAAACCGCTCACACAGCACAGTTCCCACAGATGAAGTGAGGAAGAGCAGAGCAGGAGGGGCTGGCAGCAGATGGGCTCCTGGCAGACACACTAAGAAGAAATGAAGCCCATGTTTAGGGTCAGAGAGACAGGGGTCATAGAAAGGTCCCATTTCAGTCCAGTGAGCCGAGCTTGCCGAAAGCCCTGCTAACCCACCTCTGAGAATGCGGAGGGCACTACAGGTTAAGTAGCGCACATCATGGAGGACCTTCTCTGACTCCCATCTCTTGAGTCTCCAAAGTTATGATCCTCTTCTAACCTTTCCATGATGTAGGTCCCTGTCCTAGTGTTTCTGCTTGTGTTCCAGAGAAAATTGTTACGCACTGACAACTCCTTGCTTTGCTGGCTAATATTGATGCGTTGGCCAGCACTCTCCCTCCACATATGACCCTTTTCACCAGGTACGGGGCACTGGGAGGTGTGAGAACCCTTGCATCAGAGTCACTTGGGGTGCTTGTGAAAGATACTGGTTCCAGGATACTCCCCCACCCCAGCCTATCACTCAGATCTCAAAGGATGGACCCAGAGATGTTTTAGCCCTCCCCTGCTTACATGGCAATTCTTTCCTCCCTTCATTTAGTACAGAAACATTGAATTAGTAGCTGTCTGTGCTGTGTTTTAATATGAACTGGTAGGTCACTAATAGACCTGGATCACAGCCCTTTCTTACTGTACAATCCAAGGCCCTGCAATCCTCAGAGCCGTTTTTGTGCCTTTCTGATAGTATTGTCCTTTTCCTTTTATGTTGTCATTATTTGTACACTTGACTGGCAGTAGGAAAAGATCTACAAGTTTCATTAAGGTTTGTGTCTTTAATCTCGGCAGTGGTCAACAAAATGCCTTGAACAAAATAAATGTGTTGCCCTGAATGATTTTATTCAGATATTTAGTTTTGTTATTAAGCTTTATTTCCATTGAAGGATATATTTAATAACTAATTTTAAAAGTCCACATTGTTAAGCATCAGTACTTTGTTTCCTTGCCTTGTCAATAGTGTTTCAAGAGCTTAGTCGTGTTTGTTCTAGGGCATGCCCTTTGCCTGGTGACTGAAGGGCATCTTTCCCAGTGCAGTGCCAGTGACATCATTGACGGGAAGGACTGCTCGATTTGTGGTTTTACTTGTTAACTCTAGTTAATAGAATGAGTTCTTTGTCTTGTAGTTAGCGGATATGTATTAGTATAAAGGGGAAGTTATGAGCCCTTGGATAGTTCAAAGTAATGCACATTTGTCTAAAAATTAAGGATTTATTTTCCTGGCTCTAAAAATTTATAGAGATTTTACTGTTATTGTTTGACAGTCTTAAGTTGTGTCAAATTATCATCTAATGCAAAATCTCTTTACAGTTTTATCTGCATGTCTGTAAGAATATGTGAACATTCTTTCCATTATTAACGGAAGATGAAGAATTCAGGCCAGGCGCCGTGGCTCACGCCTGTAATCCTAGCTCTCTGGGAGGCCGATGGGGGCGGAATGCTCAAGGTTAGGAATTCGAAACCAGCTTGAACAAGAGCGAGACCCCGTCTCTACTATAAATACAAAGAAATTAATTGGCCAACTAATATATATAGAAAAAATTAGCCGGGCATGGTGGTGCATGCCTGTAGTCCCAACTACTTGGGAGGCTGAGGCAGGAGGATCGCTTGAGCCCAGGAGTTTGAGGTTGCTGTGAGCTAGGCTGACACCACCGCACTCACTCTAGCCTGGGCAACACAGAGAAACTCTGTCTCAAAAAAATAAATAAATAAAATGAATAATATAGGCTGGCCTCGGTGGCTCACGCCTGTAATCCTAGCACTCTGGGAGGCTGAGGCGGGTGGATCGCTCAAGGTCAGGAGTTTGAAATCAGCCTGAGCAAGAGCAAGATCCCATCTCTACTAAAAATAGAAAGAAATCAATTGGCCAGCTAAAAATATATAGAAAAAATTAGCCAGGCATGGTGGCACATGCCTGTAGTCTCAGCTACTTGGGAGGCTGAGGCAGAAGGATCGTTGTGCTCAGGAGTTTGAGGTTGTTGTGAGCTAGGCTGACGCCGCGGCACTCTAGCTGGAGCAACACAGTGAGACTCTGTCTCGAAAGAAAAAATGAATAATATAATAGTCATGCTGTTGTTTTACCATTTCAAGTTTTTTAGCTTCTAATTGAATACGATTTAATGACCTTAGAGAAGGTAGAGCCTACAGTTTAAATGTACTGCTATGGCAGGAAGTATGAATTTAAAGTATATGTAAATCTGCGCTTGAGTTTGCACGTTTCTGCTATATCTTCCATATGTTTCATAACATTTTTAAAAAGAAATTCATGATTATTAAAAAATGTAAAACTGAAAAATTTAAGCAGTAGCTTTAAAAAATATAAATAACTTTAGAAAATAAATGCAGTAGTTCTGTTTAAAAACTTTTCCATATGCTCTTAAATTTTCTTTTTCTTTTTTTCTAAATGTGAAGTGGAACTGGCAGGCCTTTCCGCCTGCCAAAACTTGAGACTATTTTCTATTGTATTATCCTAACTTAGACTAACTTAGCCATTACAGGTTTTGCATCCTGGTTAGGTTTTTGACCTCATCACTTGATTTTCTTTTTTGTCTTTCCTATGCTTATCTCTCCTCATTGGTAGCAGAAGTGGAGAAGGCAAAATAACATAAAGGATCTGTGTAGGTTTAGAATATTGTTCTAAAAGTCAGTTTCATAGGTTACAAGCTGGAAGATTCTTCTTCTTTTTTTTTTTTTTTTTTGAGACAGAGTCTCACTTTGTTGCCCAGGCTAGAGTGAGTGCCATGGCGTCAGCCTAGCTCACAGCAACTTCAGTCTCCTGTGCTGAAGCAATCCTACTGCCTCAGCGTCCCAAGTAGCTGGGACTAACAGGCATGCACCACCATGCCCTGCTAATTTTTTCTATATATATTTTTAGTTGGTCAATTAGTTTCTTTCTATTTTTAGTAGAGACATGGTCTCACTCTTGCTCAGGCTGGTTTTGAACTCCTGACCTCGAGCAATCCACCCACCTCGGCCTCTCAGAGTGCTAGGATTATAGGCGTGAGCCACCCCGCCCGGCCTTGAGGATATTTCTTTACGTGATAGCAGTGCATGTGATGCTGAGCCTGGACTCAAAGTGCTCAAAGCTCAAAGGTGGTCTCACCACCACAGCTGCCACATGCCCTAGAGGCCTGGTGAGGATCCCTTACCCCTTGACGGATGCCTCACAGTGCTTCTCAGTTCAGGATTGTGGGGGAGTCTTTTGGGCAAGATAGTTGTTTTGCTACGCAGGACTGTTCTTTGCATTATGGAGTGTTCAGCCTCCCTGGCCCCTGCATACTCAGTGCCAGTGGCTCCTCCACGTTTGTACAAACCCTTCCCCAGCGTTTCTAGATGCCCCCAGGAGGGTTTGGCTGCTCCTGTTGAGACCTACTGCCCAAATCTTAAGTTGGAGGAGCTTTTAGAGAAAGTGTAAGAGGGGGCCCCTCATTGGAGAGGGAAATGGGAATGGCAAAACTGAGGACGGTAGGCCTTTATATTTACCTGCACGTTAACATTCCTGGTGTTCTTACTCCTTTCTGGAATTCCAAGTTTCCATCTGGTATCATTTTCCTTTTTTAAATCATTTTATGCAGTGCAGATCTCCTGGTGACAAATTCTCTCAACATTCACTTATCTGGAAGTCTTTTTTTGCCATTATTTTTCAAGGACATATGTATACAATTTTGGGTTCACAGAATTTTCCTTTCCCAGCTTTAAAGATATCATTTCCTTGTTTTTCAGCCTCTGTTTTTTCTTTTTTTTAATTCCTTCTTTTTCTTTTCATCCCAGTGAACAAGTTGCAAAGCCTCTGTTTTTTCTGAGAAGTTGTTTTGTTTTATATAATGAATCTTTTTTTCAATAAAATTTATTTTTTAGAACAGCTTTACATTTATGGAAGAATTGTGGAGATAGTACAATGAATTCCCATAATCCTGCTCACAGTTTCCCCTGTTATTACATCTTACTTTAGTATGATACATTTGTTGTAACTAATGAACCAGTAATTGATACATAATTATTAACTAAAGTCCATTTCCTTAGTTTTTAAATATTGGAATCTTGAGCTGTATGCCCTGTGGACATAATCAGATGTAGGGAGATGTTGGTCTTGTGCTACTCCTGATATTGAAAGTATTACATTCATTTTTATTAAAAGAGGAACTGTGAATCCATTCTGATCTAAAGAGTAAAAGCATAAATTGAAAGTTTGATAAGGAATAGAATATTTACCTCATTTCAAAGTGCCTCCCCACAGAATACTTACTTAATAATCACAAAGGGGAAGAAAGTAATTTAATGGTGTGGATGCCTGGAAGACATCACTTTTACCAGATAATCAAAGTGAACTTCAGTAATGGGATATGCAAAGATGTGCACCACCTGGTAGCATACACTGGAACAGCACAGCCTCACTTCTGTGCGGACACTGCTGGAGGTGCATGCTTGATGTAGCCACAAAGAAATACCTTTTACTAAATAACTGGGCTGTAATCTTCAAAAGTGTCAAGGTTGCAAACATTAAGGAAAGATCGAGGGACTGTTCCAGACTGATGGAGATTAATGATACATGACATAATAGCTGCATGCAGCCCAAGACTCTGGTCTGGACTGCTCTTAAGGATGTCAGTGGGAAATTAGGGGACTCTTGCATGACTCTGAGATGAGATAGTAGGAAAGTATTGGTATTAATTTCCTGGCTTGGAAATTGTATTCCTTTTATAATTTTTTTTGTTTGTAAGAACATGAGCACTAAATATTTGGAGTGTTGAAGCATCATGCTGGCAACTTTTAAATTGTTCTGAGTAAAAAGTTTTTATGTGATACTTCCAACTTTCCTGAAAGTTTTAGATTCTTTTTTTTTGAGACAGAGTCTCGCTTTGTTGCACAGGCTAGAGTGAGTGCCATGGCGTCAGCCTAGCTCACAGCAACCTCAAACTCCTGGGCTCAGTCAATCCTCTCCTGCCTCAGCCTCCCGAGTAGCTGGAACTACAGGCATGGCTAATTTTTTTCTATATATATTAGTTGGCCAATTAACTTCTTTCTATTTATAGTAGAGATGGGGTCTCGCTCTTGCCCAGGCTGGTTTCGAACTCCTGACCTCGAGCAATCCACCTGCCTCAGCCTCCCAGAGTGCTAGGATTACAGGCGTGAGCCACCGCGCCCGGCCTTTTATTTTGTATTTTATTTTTTTTATTTTTGGAGACAGAGTCTCACTCTGTTGCCCACGCTAGAGTGCCGTGGCGTCAGCCTAGCTCACAGCAACCTCAAACTCCTGGGCTCAAGCAATCCTCCTGCCTCAGCCTCCTGAGTAGCTGGGACTACAGGCATGCGCCACCATGCCTGGCTAACTTTTTTTATATATGTACGTTTTTAGTTGTCCACCTAATTTCTATTTTTTTAGTTAGAGACAGGGGTCTTGCTCTTGCTTAGGCTGGTCTCGAACTCCTGAGCTCAAATGATCCACCCGCCTCAGCCTCCCAGAGTGCTAGGATTATAGGTGTGAGCCATCACGCCTGGCCTGAATTCTTTAAGAATTTTTTTTTTTAAAAATGATTTGGGGCCCTAAAAATATCAATAGTTACAATATTATGCAGAAAAGACTGAGCTGGGGTAACAAGGAAGACGTCTTTAAATATTTGAAGAACTATTGTGTGGAAGAGGAATTTTCATTGTTCCTGGATGTACAACTTAAAGTTGGAATGTTTTTGATATTAGATGGCATCTTACAACTTACTGACAGACTTTTTTTCCTTCATGATACATAAAGGTGCACCTTACAGTTGATGGTGTTTTATACATCAGTTAATGAAATACAATTCATTTATTCAGTGATACTCCTATGGAGGGGAGAAGCAAGGGCTGTGAATGGGCATTTAGAAATTTTGGTTCTGGTTAGTAGGAAAACCTTTCTGATACTTAGAACTCCCTGTGGATAGAACCAGTTACCTAAAAAGGGTCAGTGGTTTATAGGGTCTCTTGCATTATGTGAAGGTTGATGACCCCTAGGAACTCTTTTTAACAGAAAGATTCTGTGATTCTCTGCTAACTGGCAATTTGTCTTCCTGATCCTCCTTTCTAACTCTCTACATGAAGGAAGAAAGCTCTCTATTCAGGTCTTTGCTCATGCCATCTTTTCTTTTTTTACAACATGGAGAAACCTAAGAGAGCATTTAAAGAGGGAAACAGTTAGGAGATGGCAGAAGAAGCACGTGTGAGTGCTATGCGTAGGCCCTTTGCTCTGCTTGTGTGAGACTGAAGAACTTCTTGCCCAAGGAGTAAAGGGAGGAGAGCTCAGTTGGCCCTTGTTCTTTTTGAGGACAGACTATAGCCCAGTGTCTGCAGGAATTATCAGTGATTATGGTATCACTTGGTGGCTTACATGTTGGGCTTCCATGTGTCAGCCTCATGGCAGGAGATGCAGGTTCAGGCTTCAGCAAAATTACAGGTCGGTGGTGCGAATCCTGTGGTGCCGAGTGGATACTGTGGTGTACAGCTGCTCTCAAACCAGTGTGGTTCCACAGCCGTGAGACCTCACCTTCCAGTTTTGTGCTGCAGACCCTGTGTCTTTCCTGGTCACAGCCATTTACTGCCCTGCCCATCACTTCTTCCTGTTCCTCTGAGGTCTTGACTGCTGGCTCACTTACCAGTCATGGTCCTCCCATCATCCTGCTCAGCTTCAGAATCCGGGTGGGAAGTGAATGCCCCGCCCTAACATTCCTTCCTCGTGTCCCTCAGCCATTCCACATCGCCAGGATCCTGGTCCTGTAGTTGCTGCCCTGGACTGCACTGTTTGCCAGAATTGCTACATCTCAACTCATAAAATCCAGTGTCCTCTGCCCTGACCATTGCCTCTTCCCTCTCTCCTCCACTCCTCCTGCCATTTGGTTTTGTTGAAGCTTCTGGTGTCTTGACCCTTTCTCTACTTCCTCCCAAGTTCCCTCCTCCTCACCTCACCTCTCCATCCTGTTTATTTTATTTAATTTTTTTGAGACAGAGTCTTGCTTTGTTGCTCGGCTAGAGTGAGTGCCGTGGCGTCAGCCTAGGTCACAGCAACCTCAAACTCCTGGGCTCAAGCGATCCTCCTGCCTCAGCCTCCCGAGTAGCTGGGACTACAGGCATTGCACCACCATGCCCGGCTAATTTTTTCTATATATATATTAGCTGGCCAGTTAATTTCTTTCTATTTATAGTAGAGACGGGGTCTCGCTCTTGCTCAGGCTGGTTTCGAGAACTCCTGACCTCAAGCAATCCATTTGCCTCGGCCTCCCCAGTCCATTCTGTTTAGACTGTATGAGCCACTGTTTCAGTCACTGCTGGCACATGGTTTCATTGTGTCAAGGAGCGTCCTTTGTACCATGACTGTCCATTACCTGTAGGGCCATGTGGCTTCCCAGATGCCTTGAGTGTTGGTAATGGGTTTGAACTTCGTTTGGTTGACAGAAAGGACACATCAAAGGCTTTTGAACAAGAGAGTGACTGGACAGATCTATGTTTTGGGAAAACTACTAACAAATCCCAGCAGGAAATCTATAATGGATATAACCTATCACCTGCATCTGTCAGAATTATTGGTGTATTTATTTCATAAAAGAATGGAGAGTTGTTTTTTTTTTTCCTCTTGAGTTCTTTAGGTGGTCTCAGAGAGATGAAGAGAAAAATGAGGACTGGTTTTGAAAAAAGTAAAGTATTTAGATAAACATTTGAGAAGGAATTACACTGAGTCAGTGGAAGTGAGTAAGGAGAAGACCTCACACCACGAATGAGCAGACTCTTTGTGACACAGGCAAGCACAGGACCCTGCGCGTGTGTACAGCTTGACATAGCATTACACCCAGCTGCTTCCTCAGCAGCAGTCCTTCTGGAACTTTAAAGTGATCTCAATCTCTTTCACTTAAAATATGTGGTGTTCTGCTTTACATATAAATAGGTTGTCGAATTCTAGAAGAATAACTCTAATGCCATTGCTAGTCATTTACCAGAAGTTACTGAAGTATCTGTGTAGACACTTAATGTGGGAATGTAGCATCCCCTGAACTCTTTTTATAGGATATTTCCTAAAATTATATCTTTTCACAAGTTTTGAAATTCCTTAAAATTTTGGCAGGGATTCGAACTTAACAAATTCATCTGTTAAAAGACATAAAACCAGGCCGGACGTGGTGGCTCACACCTGTAATCCTAGCTGTCTGGGAGGCTGAGGTGGGCGGATTGCTCGAGGTCAGGAGTTCGAAACCAGCCTGAGCAAGAGCAAGACCCCGTCTCTACTATAAATAGAAAGAAATTAATTGACCAACTAACATATATATAGAAAAAATTAGCCGGGCATGGCGGTGCATGCCTGTAGTCCCAGCTACTCTGGAGGCTGAGGCAGCAGGATCGCTTGAGCCCAGGAGTTTGAAATTGCTGTGAGCTAGGCTGATGCCACAGCACTTACTCTAGCCTGGACAACAAAGTGAGACTCTGTCTCCAAAAAAAAAAAAAAAAAAGGCATAAAACCTGTGCTCAATGGGATTTTATATAGGGATGTTGTTGTCTTAGAAAACAGGTAAGCTTAGAGTAAAACTTACAGTGCAACGCCTCTCTATCCTGCAGCCTCAACTCGTGTGTTCTCTTCCTGGATCTTCCTTTACCAGCTACACAGACTGGCCTGAGATTTACTCCCAGCCAGGGTAGAGGGAAGACAAGGGGTAGGGATGGATTTCTGACACAGCTCAGCGGGTAAACTCACCTTTTTTAATTTTTGAAACAGCCTCACTCTGTTGCCCGGGCTAGAATGCCGTGGCGAACTTCTGACCTCGAGCAATATATCCGCCTCGGCCTCCCAGAGTGCTAGTATTTACAGGTGTGAGCTACCGTGCCCGGCCCTAGACTCACCTTCTAAGCTGAAGCACTAATCCTCTTGGCAGTCAGCAGGACTCTGTCCGTCCACAGGTGCCAGAGAGCTTCCTGAGCAGTGGGGAGGAATTGAAAGGAGGAAATAGGAATCCAGAATTTTGGGGTGGGGGCTTATTAGTTTCCTTCTTTTACTTTCTGTGAGTAGTAACATTACAAGTAGAATTAGTTCATTCACCTATAGCATTTACTGAGCATCTGACATGAAACTTGCAAGTAGTATCTATTTTTTGAAAGAAGAAACTGAGGTTCATAGAGGTTAAGTATAGTGCTGGAATTTGAACCTAGACCTGATTCCAGAGCTCAAAGGAGGTTGATTCTGCAGTTCTTTCTCTTGGCCCCTCAAAATTGATTTTGTAGCCAGTATTATAACAGTATTACCATATTTTTTCCATTAATCTTTTTTTCCCCGTTCTAAAACAGAATTGCCAGGCCAGGGGGTCTTTTTTACAGAAAAACTGCCCTGCTGTTGGTTAGGTTAGTGGGGAAAAAAGATAATTGGGGAATTTTGTTAATGCCTCTGGTTTTAGCATCAGTTTACTATATGTAGAAGACATTATAGCATTAGAAAATCAGAATTTTGCAAATGCCATTTTACTAACAGATTCAGGCAAGCATCAGTGGATGCCGAGAGCATTGAGTAAAAGTTTATTGGGGGAACTGGCTAATTGCACAATCTGAAAGTATCAGCTCACAGATAGCTTATTAATTAAAAAGAGAAAAAACATTCATTTACAGTGGAGAAATCTGGCAGATAGCAAATTAACCAAGTCATAAAATTTGCCATTAGCAATAAAGGTAAACCCAGCATGTGCTCCCGATGTGTGATGCACTGAGAAGGAAGGACATGGCATCCCTTGTAGCATCCCTACCAGAAGTGTTGGCTTTGGAGGTCTAACCATCAGACATAGTCATATAAATCCAGATCAGGGGATATTTTCAAAACATCCGGTTTGGACTCTTTAAAAAGGTCAGTGTCATGAATAATGGACCGGGTGTCTAAGGAACTGTCTCAGACCAAAGGAGACTAACGAGTTGTGACAGCTCAGCACAATGCCCACAGCCCCTGATGGAACCCTGGATACAAAGCTAAAGAAAACAATTGTGGGCCAGGCGAGGTGGCTCACGCCTACAATCCTTGTACTCTGGAAGGCCGAGGCGGGCAGATTGCTCGAGGTCAGGAGTTTGAAACCAGCCTGAGCAAGAGTGAGACCCGTCTCTACTAAAAATAGAAAGAAATTAATTGGCCAACTAATGTATATAGAAAAAATTAGCCGGGCATGGTGGCGCATGCCTGTAGTCCCAGCTACTCGGGAGGCTGAGGCAGCAGGATTGCTTGAGCCCAGGAGTTTGAGGTTGCTGTGAGCTAGGCTGACGCCAGAGCACTCACTCTAGCCCAGGCAACAAAGTGAGACTCTGTCTCAAAAAAAAAAAAGAAAGAAAACAATTGTGAAAGTTGTCACTAGGACCAGTCAGAGATACTTGATTATGGATTGTGTGTATATTAAAGAAGAAAGAGTTAAATTTCCTGAGTATGAATAACTGAATTGTGGGCATATAGAATAACCTTATTCTTAGGAGATAGTGTTGAAGTATTTAAGGGGGAATTGTCATTTTATAGTTTACTCTTAATTGGTTCAGCAAAAATAAATACATATAGAAAGGGCAAAATGTTACCAGTTGACATATCTAAATAAAAGGCTCATGAATGTTCACATAATTATTAAAATTGTTCTGTGCTATTTGAAAATTCTCAAAATGAAAGGGGCAAGAATAGTATTATTTGTTACAGCAGCCAAACTCAACCAGTGGAAACATAGATCCCCATTAAAGAATAACAATGAGGAAAGTTTCTCAAGAAAATAAAATAGTTGAAAACAGGGATCAGAAACAAGTTATTACTTCATTGTCATTTCTAATAATTAATACTGGCTGCCAGACATGTCTAAATGCATAGGATTCTGTGGCCATAGCGTTGATTTATTAGCAGTATTTGTCTGAGGCTGGGATGTGGGAGTGGTGACGGATGTCCCCAAATATTTGTCATTTCTGCTTGAATGTTTACACCATTATAGTCCAATTAATCTTTAACTCTGATCAATCACTGCTTGATTAACCATAGTTTTATTTTGAAGTTCTCATTTCCTCTGGCATTAACATCCCTGATGAAGCTGTGCCAAAGCTTCCCAAATCTTTAAGTCAAGTGTCTGAGGCATCCTAACTCAGTGTCTCTGAACCCAGATAGGCTTTAGGGGCAGGGTTGTGGTGTGATGCTTTTCTTCTAGGAGAGGCCCCTATATAACTTCCATCAGATTATGTAAGAGATTTGAGACCCAGAGTGATTCCTTATGAACCCAGTACCTTTGCTAATGTTCTGGTGGTCTGCTGTCACTGTTTTCATCTTGCTTGATTGATGGAGTCTTACTGTCCTTTGCTGTCACCCTCCCCAGTGTCTTCTGTGCTAGTGTGATGAAGCCACTATTTGGCTTCTCTCTCTAGTCCTTTTAAGATGCTCTTGTGCTTCTGAGGGCACATGCCATTTTCATGTTAAGAGGAGGTAATTTTCTATCTTCTTTAAAAGGTGAAAGGAGCCTTGATCATAGTATGTGCTCAATAAATACCATGGAATGGGTGGTTGAAATAACTAAACATTTCTTTTCCCAAACAGCTTTCCAGGTAAAATTAGTAGGTGCACTCATTCAATGTTCTTTGGTGGAACTGGTGTCCTTGGCTACCTGTGCAGGTTTCCCCCCTCCTTTTCCAGCATGAGTCTTCAAGAGGGAACCTCAGAACTGATTTCTAGAACCGTTTGTACCTGGTGTGATTATAAAGCAATGAGACTGATTGTCATATGTTGTTTGTGGGATCCGTCTCAGTTACTTTATAGCCATACCTGGTATCTTATACCACATTGCCTGTTGAACAACATTTTAGAAGCACAAAGCTAAGATTTCTAAGTGGAAATTTAAAATGCTTTAGCATTATTTTAGGTTTTCTCTAACTTATTGATCAGAACTCCTATTTCAGAAAGGTAATTAGATGATAACTTTATCGCTTGCTTTAATTTTGCAGTTGTCTCTTTGCTTGTGGATTTTAAATCAGTATTCTGTAAAATTGCTGTTCTGATAAAGTGGCTGGAATAATTTTGCATAAGGTAATAAAAAGGTATATATTTCATTGGCTTACATTTCAATAAAACTCCTTTTATTATTGAATTTCTTTTCAGGTGCGTGTAGTCTTCTGTGACTACATGTAACAAACGTCCTTTTAGCTAAATATGATAAATGAACATATCAAATATTTAGTATCCATTATTCGTTGAAGAAGCATTTGAAAGGGCAAGTTTTGGGGTTTTCCTTGTTTTATTTTGGTGGTTTACAGTTACATGTATAAACCTACTCAAATTTGAATGAGTTGTTATAATTTTTTCTTTTCCAGAAGAAAATTTTTATTGCTCTTCTCCTGACCACTAGTCTTTCTTAGGAGCTCTTTGAATAAGGCAAATTGCAAAAGTTGCATGTTGCCACCTGCAACTTCAGTCTACAAAAGAAGGACTGCTGATAGCAAATTGCTAGAAAGGCTTCTGTTTCCTCAGAAGACAGTGGGAAAGTTGTTCCTTTTGTGGAGGAGAAGAGTAGCAAAGAAATTTCTTGCTATTCACAGGAAAGGGGAGACTTGCTTTGAATGTATTACTGCTTCAGGAAATTATGTGACAGAAAGAACTAGGTGGCTGTGGAAGGGCAACTTAAGACCCTCCTTGTAATTAACATACATAGTTGTGACTGTAGGCAGACCTCTTGACAGTGTAGAAGCTGGAGGCCTTTTGATGTCAAACTAGTCCAGAATGTTGAAGCTTGGACCTGTCTCAGGAAGAGTTTGATTTTCAGATCTAGACATAAGGCCACAGTTAGTTTCAAATGTTATTCATAAAAGGTACCACCATTTGGCACTTTGTTTTTGCAGCTCTATCACCAGGTGTGTATCTTAAGTCTCAGTGATGTAAAACTCCATATCCTGCAATTTTCTTTATTCCTTGTACTAGTTCTACACACTGTAGGTGTTCCATGAATGTTTCTGGAGGCTATAAACAACAGCACTTTTCTCCTTTTTTTTTTTTTTTTTTTAAAGACAGAGTCTCACTTTGTTGCCCAGGTTAGAGTGAGTGCCGTGGCATCAGCTTAGCTCACAGCAACCTCAGACTCCTGGGCTCAAGCAATCCTCCTGCCTCGGCCTCCCGAGTATAGCTGGGACTACAGGCATGCGCCACCATGCCCGGCTCATTTTTCTATATATATTAGTTGGCCAATTAATTTCTTTCTATTTATAGTAGAGACGGGGTCTCGCTCTTGCTCAGGCTGGTTTCGAACTCCTGATTGAGCAATCCGCCCGCCTCAGCCTCCAGAGTGCTAGGATTACAGGCGTGAGCCACCAGCCTGGCCACTTTTCTCCTTTTTTTAAAGGAATTAGGACTTTCTAAAGATCATTTTAAAATAGGTTTTACAATGTGTACCTACATGATTTTATCGCATTTCTATTGCTGTGTAATGTTGCAGTCTGTTGTCACAGTTGGCTGGTTTAATAGTCGTTTAAAAAGACAAGTTAATATGGTTCTCAACTCTACAGTCGTTTTACACTTTGTCTGTTTAAGGCTTAACTACTCAGCAACAAACTACATGTTACCACATGGTGCCACCACAACCAGCCACAGCTTCATTTCAGTTGAATCTGCAAACCCTCCCATTAGCAAACATTGCAGTAGTTTTTCTAAGTATTTTTACATATTTGATGTTTCAATAAATTTTAAATGTCACTTGAGCATATATATTTATTTTACATTGCAGGCACTGGAGATGTTATTGCTGTCATGATAACAGAATTGAGGGGTAAGGATATTTTGAGTTATCTGGAGAAAAACATCTCTGTACAAATGACGATAGCAGTCGGAACTCGAATGCCGCCAAAGAACTTCAGCCGTAGCTCTCTAGTCTTCGTGTCAATATCCTTTATTGTTTTGATGATCATTTCTTCAGCATGGCTCATATTCTACTTCATTCAGAAGATCAGATACACAAATGCACGTGACAGGAACCAGGTGAGCTACCAGTAATACTGTACAGTGACTGGCTCTTACTGAACATGATTCATAGACATCTGCCATGGTCATACATGCTACAAACATTTTTTTCCATTAAAAATATTGTAACTGTCAGTCATTTTAATATGTGGAAAAATACCTACACAGGTATTTTAAGGATATTTTAAATACCTAAAAGGGGAAATTATTAAATTTATAGTGATCACTTAGAATATTGTAATTAGGTAGGTAGCTTAATCATAATATGATCTAGATAATACTGTTAGTTTGGACAAATATCATAAAGATGCATTTTTAAACTGGTGACTTTCTGGGTAGGGGAATTAGAAGGGAAGGGTAGGGAGACTTCACTTTACACCTTTTTCCATGTGAATTGTTTTCCCATGGGAGTTTTGCACTATGTATTATCTATTCAGGAAAAAAAAATCTCTGTCGCTGGGTGCGGTGGCTCACGCCTGTAATCCTAGCACTCTGGGAGGCTGAGGCGGGCTGATTGCTCGAGGTCAGGAGTTCGAAACCAGCCTGAGCAAGAGCAAGACCCCGTCTCTACTATAAATAGAAAGAAATGAATTGGCCAACTAATATATATAGAAAAAATTAGCCGGGCATGGTGGCACATGCCTGTAGTCCCAGCTACTCGGGAGGCTGAGGCAGGAGGATCGCTAGAGCCCAAGAGTTTGAGGTTGCTGTGAGCTAGGCTGATGCCACGGCACTTGCTCTAGCCTGGGCAACAAAGTGAGACTCTGTCTTAAAAAAAAAAAAAAAAATCTCTGTCAATCTAAGCTTGGACATGGGAGTAAGGATGAGGTGGGGGACTGATAGAAAAGATCTCTTTAGATAGTCATCCTAGAAATTCCAGCACACCTGCAGTGCTTAGTGAGTGCTAGTTGAATGGATGCAGACATGGTAGATCAGTCTGCTGCCCTGGAGCAGCATGGGCATGGTTCTCTCAGTTTGTTACTTTGTTTGATGTGCTGTGGGCAAATATCCATCCTAGGGGCCAGGGTCAACGCATTAGGTCCTCAGCCTAGACTTTTCCTGTAGAAAACTAAGAAGTGGATTGTTTAGAGAGTGGTTTGAAGCCAATTTTTATATAATGCCATCTTCTCCTAACCTAGTACATTCAGATCCCTGTGGGGGAGTTGGAGTTTTTATCCTTCTGCATTCTAGTGAAAGAAGCACAGACTGAGTTCAGATCCTTACCTTATCACCAGTTGTCCTCTTAGACAGTTTATTTAGCTTCTCAACTTTTTCTTCATCTGAAAATAGGTATAAAATACCTGAAAACTACAATTTATTGAACATTTACATGTCAAGTTCTGCAGTGTTCTACGCACCTTTAAAATTTTTTATTTTGATAATTTTTATTATTGATACTTTCAGACTTACCAAAGAATTTCAAGAATTGCACAAAATATTCCTTTCACTCAGTTGTTTCAGCTGTTAATGTTTTACTATATTTTCTTTTCTATGTGTGTGTGTATATATATATTTTAAACCATTTGAGAGTAAGTTTGAGACATGATGCCACTTTACTCTTAAATACTTCATTGTGTATTTTGTAGATATAAGAACATTCACTGGGCTGGGCACAGTGGTTCATGCCTGTAATTCTAGCACTCTGGGAGGCTGAGGAGGGAGGATCGCTCAAGCTCAGGAGTTCGAAACCAGCCTGAGCAAGAACGAGACCCTGTCTCTACCAAAATAGAAAAAATTAGCCGGGCATGGTGGTGCATGCCTGTAGTCCCAGCTACTTGGAAGGCTGAGGCAGAAAGATCACTTGAGTCCAGGAGTTTGAGGTTGCTCTGAGCTAGGCTGATGCCATGGCACTCTAGCCTAGGCAACAGAGCAAGACTCTGTCTCAAAAAAATAATAATAATAATAATAATAACATTCACTTATATAACCACAGTATGATTATCAAAATCAGGAAGTTAACATTTATATTATCTGACCTACAGATCTTTTTCAAGTTTTGTAAAACTGGCTCAATAATGTCCGTTAGAGCAAAGAAACCCCCACATTGATTGGATCAGGTTGTATGGTGCATACAGTTGTCATTTCTCTCCCACCTGGTTTTATGACATTGATGTTTTTGAAGAGTACAGGTCAGTTATTTTGTATTTGGGTTTATCTGATGTCTTATGGTCCTTTGTAATGAGTTTCAGGTTATATGTATTTTTGTTAGGAACACCAGTCGTTTACGTTTTTTTAAACTTTTATTTTGAGGTAATTATAATTGACTTCATTTGTAAGAAATAATATGGAGAGGTCCCTTACACTCTTCCCTCAGTGGTAATGTCTTGCAAAACCAGTAAACATCACAACCCAGAAATTGGTATGGACACAATCCACTGATGTTACTGAATCCTCTGAAATCTTCAGATTTCTCCAGTTTAACCTGTACTCATTTGTGTGTGGTGGTGTGTGTGTGTGTGTGTGTGTGTTCTATGCAGTTTGATCACTTGTGGATTTGTGTGACCACCACCACAGTTGGACACAGAATAGTTTCATCACAGGGACCCCTTGTGTTGTTCTTTTATAGCCACAGCCACCTCTCGCTCCCTTGCCTACCATCTGGCTACCACTAGTCTGTCTCCTCTCTACAGTCTTCTCATTTCAAGAGTGCTCTATAGATGGAATCGTAGTGTATTTAACCTCTAGAGTTTGAATTTCTTCACTCAACATAATTTCCTTGAGGTCCATCCAAGTTGTTGTGTGTGTGAATAGTTTACTCCTTTTTATTGCTGAGTGGTATTCCATGGTTTGGGTATACCGCAGTTTGTTAAACCACTCACTCATTGAAGGATATCAGGGTAATTTTCAGATTTTGACTCTTAAAAATAAAGCAGCTATATGAACATTCATTTACAGGTTTTTGTGTGAACATGAGTTTTCATTTGCCTAGGATAAATGTGTCAATTTCTGAGTGCAGTGTAAATTTCAAGAATGCAATTTTTGGATTATCATGGTAAGTACATATTTAATTTTAGAAGAAATTGCTATACTCTTTTTCAAAGTGGCTGTACCTATATATTTCCACTAGAGATGTATGACTGATCCACTTCTTTCACATTCTCAACAGCTCTCAATGGCTATTTTTTTAGCCATTTTCTAGGTGTGTAGTAACAGCTCTTATGGCTGTCATTTGCATTTCTCTGATGGCTGTTGATGTTAAACATCTTTTCATGTGCTTATTTGCCTTCTGTGTATCCTCTTCACTGAAATGTCCATTCGTATCTTCTGCCCATTTTCTACCTAAATTGTTTGTCTTTTACTGTTGAGTTTTGAGAGTTCTTATATATTCTGAATACAAGTCCTTTTTCAGATATGTGGTTTGCAAATATTTTCTCCCAGTCTTTGTCTTTTCAACCTCTTAACGAAGTCTTTTGAAGAGCAGAAATTTTGGTTTTGATGAAGTTTAATTTAGGAGTTTTTCCTTTAATGAATCATAGCTTTTGGTGTTAAATCTAAAAACTCTGCTTAGCCTAGGTATCCTAGAGATTTCCTATTTTTTTCTAAAAGTTTTATAGTTTACATTCATCTGTGATCCTTTCGTTTGAAACCTTCCCTCTTTTCTAAGGTAAGAATTTTGAGCTGTGAATCTCTCTCAGCACTTCTTTAGCTGTGTCACATATTTTGATACGTCTTCATTTTCATTGAGTTCTACATATTTTTTCTTTTGAGACTTCCCCTTTGACCCAGGTATTATTTAGAAGTGTATTTTTAAATTTCCAGTTGTTTAGAGATTTTGCTAAGATCTTAAATGTTAGCGATTTCTAGTTCGATTCCGTATGATCAGAGAAGTACTCTGTATGACTGTAGTTCTTTCTATTTCTTGAGGTTTATTTTATGATGTAGGACATGGTCTGTTTTGGTGAATGTTTTGTGGGGGCTTGAAGAAAATGTATGTTCTGCTCTTGGACTGGGTGTCAGATTAGTGTGCTCCGCTTGCTTTCCTGAGGAGCTGGTCTGGGAGGGCGTCTTCCCACTGGGCCCTGGTGAAAGTGTGGTTTCCCTTAGACATTTGGCTGGAGTGGAACAGGTGTTGGCCAAAAGGTTTTCTGATGTTAGGCCACTCTTTTCTCGGTACTTTGGCTAGGGGAGCCAGGATTTGGGGGGCTTTTTATTTTATTATTATTTTTTTGTCCCTCTTGTCACTTATGGTTTGAAGCTTCTGCAGCATGTAGTCTGTGATGTGTGTGGGAGGCATGAAGGAAGCCCTGGGAACTCACCACACTGTGTGCATCAAGTCTCCAGGTCCCTAGACAGTTCACCTCGTTTTTCCATGCTACAACATGCTATTTACCTCTTTTTAAAGTACAGGTTTGTTTTTTGAATATGTTGCCATATGAAACACTGAAAGTAAAATGATAAGGAGCTGCTCTGAAAGGGTGTTTTTGACAGGACAGCCCTGTGGGAATGCATTGAATGTAGCACAGCCATAGAACTGGAAGAAACAAAACTCAGATAGTTGCCCCAGGAGCCTGCTATTGGAAGATAGTGCTTTAATTAGCACCCAGTGTGGGACCTGTGTGTGATGAAGGAGTAAATGTAAGCACTGTCTTGGGCAGCTGCATGCAGGGGCTTGCTGCTAGCATTTGTTTTGTGGCCAACTGCACGCAGGCTCCTCCCAGAGCATCCCTCTCCAGACGCTGCTGTTAGTGGAAAGTGATGTTCTGACCTTTTTTCCTCCTTCTGTTTTCCCTAAGGTTGAGAAGTGCTTGATGAAATTTTTATGTGGCTTAAAAGGCTTAGCTTATTAAAGTTTAATAAGAAGGTGGTTCTCATTGCATTCTGAATAAAAAAAAAGAAGAAGATGAAGAAGGTGGCAGCAACTCAACTGGTCGAAACATTTGGCTATTTTAAAAGAGAAACCAGAACTATTAGGAAAGAAAAAACAGTAAGTTTAGGGAGAGACTCTGATTTTCTCCCACAAACTGTTATCTAGAAACAGTTCTTTCTACAGAATGTGCTACCAAGGAGAGGCATGCATTGTAAATAACTTTCTATGTACAGTATGAAGCTCACAATTGAGACCATTTTACGTGTTTATGAGAATCTAATACTTTGGCTTTTTAGTTTACTGCTAAGTGTCTGTGGTTTCCTCTTCCTGAAAATCCGTCAGAGTGCACGTGAATATGCACAAATAGCTAAGATGATAGCTGATAGTATAACTTAAATGCCACCTTCTAATTAAGTCAGTGATAGTTATTTCACACAAAAGAGTAGATGCCTCGTACATTTGTTTTGAAAGGATGCCTAAGGGTTTTCTGAGAAATGTAAAATTTTTAACAATTACATGGTAAATATTGCACCATTAATTCCAAAGTAGTCAAATTTGATTACTAAAACAAAACAATAAAATTTTAATTTTACTATTGAGGAATAGAGCAGCTATAAAAAATTCTATAACCTAATACACTTCTGAGTTTAGAATATTTTATGAAAATTCTCTGAAAATGCATACAATTTCTAAGGTATACATTTACCTTAAAATAAGGTAATGCATTTAGCTTTAAAATAAGATAAAAGCCGGCATGGTGGCTTACACCTATAATCCTAACACTCTGGGAGGCCAAGGTGGGAAGATTGATTGAGGTCAGGAGTTCGAGACCAGCCTGGGCAAGAGCGAGACACCATCTCTACTAAAAATGAAAAAATTAGGCCAGGCATGGTGGTACATGCTTGTAATCCTAGCACTCTGGGAGGCTGAGGCGGGAGGATTGCTCAAGGTCAAGAGTTCCAGACCAGCTTGAGCAAGAGGGAGAGCCCTGTCTCTACTAAAAATAGAAAGAAATTAGCTGGACAGCTAAAATTATATATAGAAAAAATTAGCCAGACATGGTGGCTCATGCCTGTAGTCCCAGCTACTCAGGAGGCTGAGGCAGAAGGATCACTTGAGTCCAGGAGTTTGAGATTGCTGTGAACTAAGCTGACGCCATGGCATTCTAGCCCGGGCAACAGAGCCAGATTCTGTCTCAAAAAAGAAAAATAAATAAAAATAAAAATGAAAAAATTAGCTGGGTGTGGTGGAGCATGCCTGTAGTCCCAGCTACTCGGGAGGCTGAGGCAGGAGAATTGCTTGAGCCCAGGAGTTTGAGGTTGCTGTGAGCTAGGCTGACACCACGGCACTCTAGCCCGGTCACTCACTCACCACAGAGTGAGACTGCCTCAGGAAAAAATAAAAAATTGTCTTCTTGCCATAACGTGTATATAATATTCATAGACTTTATAAATATCTCAGAGTTGCTGAAATGAACTATGCTTTTATTGTCCATGTTCATTCTGGAAGGTCAGTAAGTAGCTGATTGGAGAATGCACTTGCAATCTCAGGGTGTGGGAAGTACACTGAATGTTCATGTGAGGAGAAGGCTGATAATTTGCGTATATACAGTTAATCTTTGGAAATGGTAGGTTTAAAAGTTTTTTCCTTCCAAATTGAGAGGAAGGAAGTACTGTGTATGTATATACTGTTGAGATTTTTCCTCTAGGAAAGGATTATATGGTCAAAAGAAGCACACTTCTTTTGTCATTGTTGGATGGTAGAATGAATTTTCTTTATTATATTTATTAGGGATTAACAGTTCCAGGGAACTGGAAAAGTAGAATAGATGTTTGAGCTAAGAAGTTATTTTACTAGTTTTTAAAGATACTTCAAATACTCTGATGTCTTCCTTTTTATATCCTGTTATTATGATCAACTTATATAAATAAAACTGACTATATACAGAGACTATATATGTTATAATGTTAGAACATATAATTCATGTTATATATAAAAAGCTTAAAATTTGATTTTTTTTTTTAGCACAAAATATGCTCTTAAGATGATAGTAGTTGAAGATATTCATTTCTATATCCTGGGGTTTAATATGGGGCCTGGCACATCATACTGACTCGGTAGATGTTTGAGTAAATTTAAGAATGAGCTTACATTCTTTGGGGAAGGCAGACGGGTGTCGGCAACATGCTGTGTGGTATTTTAAGCAGAACAGTCCTGCTCGTGTTGAGTTGAGGGCACATCACAGAGAAGGTAGTAGCATTGGAGCTGAATTTTAAAGGATGAATAAGACTTCATCAGACAGACTGGGAGGAAAATCAGGGAAAGGGATCGTTTTCCACAGAGAGAAAAGGAGAGAAAGTTGGATGGCTGGAACCTCAGGAGGAGTGGAGAACTGATATCAGATGAGTAGCTGTCACTAGAGAATGAAAAGCTAGAGTCACATGCTGAGAAGTTGAGACTTTATTCTCTAAGCAGTATGGAGTCATCCAGGTGTTTAAGCAGTGGGATGATGTAAGATCTTTCTTTTGATGGGAAAGGCTTAGGGAGAGGGAAGTTGAAGAACAAAGGAAGATAATATTATAAGTAAGATTATGTAGAGAGCTAGAGGGTGGCAGTCAGGGGCATGGGCCAGTGGTTCCTTGAAAAAGAGCTAAAGGGGCCGGGCGTGGTGGCTCAAGCCTGTAATCCTAGCACTCTGGGAGGCCAAAAGCTGGCGGATTGTTTGAGGTCAGGAGTTTGAAACCAGCCTGAGCAAGAGCGAGACCCCGTCTCTACTATAAATAGAAAGAAATTAATTGATCAACTAATATATATAGAAAAAATTAGCCGGGCATGGCGGCGCAAGCCTGTAGTCCCAGCTACTCGGGAGGCTGAGGCAGGAGGATTGCTTGAGCCCCCAGGAGTTTGAGGTTGCTGTGAGCTAGGCTGACGCCACAATACTCACTCTAGCCTGGGCAACAAAGTGAGACTCTGTCTCAAAAAAATAAATAAAGAAATAAAGAAAAGAAAGAGCTAAAGGGCCGGGCACAGTGGCTCATGCCTGTAATCCTAGCACTCTGGGAGGCTGAGGTGGAAGGATTGCTTGAGCTCAGGAGTTCGAGACCAGCCTGAGCAAGAGTGAGGCCTCGTGTCAACTAAAAAAAAATAGAAAAAAATTAGCCAGGTGTGGTGGCACAAGGCTGTAGTGCCAGCTGCTCAGGAGGCTAAGGCAGGAGGATTGCTTGAGCCCAGGAGTTTGAGGTTGCTGTGAGCAAGGCTGACACCATGGCACTCTAGCTGGGGCAACAGAGTATGACTCTGTCTCAATAAAAAAAAAAGGAGCTACAAACACTTCTTTTGGGGAAAAATGGTGGTAATTATGAGAGAGTGAATGAGGCTACAGACTACAGTAGACTTTAAATCAGGAAAAAATTATATTCACAGTACCTGGATTTCACAAGTGTTTAAAATAAGAAAACCCTACTTTATGCTGATAAGTTTCTATGGGAGAGTTCTGATTACTGAAAGAAGAAACCTGAGATAAGATTCATCAAAGTGACCTGTCCTCAAAATGCTGCAAACTTTCTGGCTTTGAACAACTTTTTCCTATTAGATTAAGTAATATGAGTTGTTTTAAGTTATTTTCTACCAATTCAAATATTTTGACACTTTCCATTCAAATATAGAAGTGTTCAAATTGATATTATTATCAACTTTGACCAAGTAAGGGAAGATAATCTGGCCCCTGGTTTTCCTATTTTGTGATGTACAAAGCCTTTTAAGCATTTTATAGTGGGAGAACTGAACTGGAAAGGAGACCCAGAGTTCTGGTCTCAGCACTTTTACTAACTTCAGACAGATCCCCTCAGCTTTCTCTAGGGCTTGGGTTTTCTTGATTTTTCTCCTTTATGAAATAATGCATCCTTTTTTGGTCATTTCTAACATTCTATGTGATGGGGTAGAAACTTGAGGACTCTAGGGAACAAGGGCACAGTCAGAAGTTAGAAAATAAGTATGTAAGCATCATGGGAAAACGCTCTGGACAGCACAGTTGGTAGTTTGTACTGAGTGTAGTGAGCCTCAGACTTTCATGTACAGAAGTCATGTGGGAGCTCTTTTTCCTTTTTTGAGGGGAGGGCACTTGTTAAATTTATAAATTCCCAAGTACCCCTGCCCGCTAGTTTAGCAGGTCTGGATGGAGCCTACTCACCAGGCTTCGATGTGGACAAATTACTTAATCTCTCTGTGCTTCAGTCTCTTCTGCAAAATATGGATAATGTATTTCCTTTCTCATAAAATGATTGTGAAGGTTATGTGAGTCGGTACATGTGAAGGACTTAGAACAGTACCTAGCACATGGTATGTACTGAATAAATCTTACTTACTATAAACATCATTATCATTTTGTATTACTATTTAATAATAAGCACCCAATGTAGATTTAATGCCTTTGCTCCAGAGACCACACTTCGAAAACCCAGTGACTTTAATGGCCTGGTGTTTAGGTGAATGTAAGTGATGTTCATAAAAGGAATTTGTGTTTCATCTTAAAAATGAAACACATAAAAAATTAGCCAGACATGGTGGTGCATGCCTGTATTTGAGAGTCAGTAGAGACCGGGCGCGGTGGCTCACACCTGTAATCCTAGCACTCTGGGAGGCCAAGGCGAGCGGATTGCTCTAGATCAGGAGTTCATAACAAGCCTGAGCAAGAGCGAGACCCTGTCTCTACTATAAATAGAAAGAAATTAATTGGCCAACTAACATATATATAGAAAAAATTAGCCAGACATGGTGGTGCATGCCTGTAGTCCAGCTACTTGGGAGGCTGAGGCAGAAGGATCGCTTGAGCGAGCCCAGGAGTTTGAGGTTGCTGTGAGCTAGGCTGATGCCATGGCACTCACTCTAGCCTGGGCAACAGAGTGAGACTCTGTCTCAAAAAAAAAAAAAAAGAAAAGAAAAAAAAGGAGAGTCAGTAGGGTAGAAATAATATTAGAACCAAGAGAAAAAAATATTGGCTTTTAAACAAATTCAGGTCAGAGACCCAATTACACATATCCACATGCATGCACACATGCACACACACCTATGCCTGAGATACACCTGTCACAAAGTGATGGGAAATGCTGAAGGAAGGATTAAAAACTCAAGGAATAATTCAGAAGAAGGTGGAAGTACTGAAGCCAAGATCAAAGAAAAATATTGCAGAAAAGGTATTGACATTAATATCAAATGCAGAGAAAAGATTTTTTTTTACTTTTGCTGTAAGAGATTTTGATAATTCAGAGGTAGAAAGGACTATATCCAAGTATTTGTGAGAGACCTCTAATTAGATAGAGCTTGATGAAGGCTGACCTGTGCCTGCACCAGCACCTGCACTCTGCGTTTTGAGCTTCCCTAATCTGACGTGGTGGCCCTCCCACACAGCTAGGTGGTGGTCACCTAGCTCAGAGTCTGGACTCTCTTCCCTTGTGCCTCCACAGGGTCTGTCAGTTTCACCTGCTTACTCACTCTTTTTCTTTTCTCCCTCTCCCTCTCCTCCTCTCCTCTCCTCCCCTCCCCTCTCCTCCTCCTCCTCCTCCTCCTCCTCCTCCTCCTCCTCCTCCTCTCCTCTCCTCTCCTCTCCTCTCCTCTCCTCTCCTCTCCTCTCCTCTCCTCTCCTCTCCTCTCCTCTCCTCTCCTCTCCTCTCCTCTCCTCTCCTCTCCTCTCCTCTCCTCTCCTCTCCCCTCCCCTCCCCTCCCCTCCCCTCCCCTCCCCTCCCCTCCCCTCCCCTCCCCCCCTCCCCTCCCCTCCCCTCCCCTCCCCTCCCCTCCTCCCCTCCCCCTCCCCCTCCCCCTCCCCCTCTCCTCCCTCTCCTCCCTCTCCCTCTCCCTCTCCTCCCTCTCCTCTCCTCTCCTCTCCTCTCCTCTCCTCTCCTCTCCTCTCCTCTCCTCTCCTCTCCTCTCCTCTCCTCTCCTCTCCTCTCCTCTCCTCTCCTCCCTCTCCCTCTCCCTCTCCCTCTCCCTCTCCCTCTCCCTCTCCCTCTCCCTCTCCCTCTCCCTCTCCCTCTCCCTCTCCCTCTCCCTCTCCCTCTCCCTCTCCCTCTCCCTCTCCCTCTCCCTCTCCCTCTCCCTCTCCCTCTCCCTCTCCCTCTCCCTCTCCCTCTCCCTCTCCCTCTCCCTCTCCCTCTCCCTCTCCCTCTCCCTCTCCCTCTCCCTCTCCCTCTCCCTCTCCCTCTCCCTCTCCCTCTCCCTCTCCCTCTCCCTCTCCCTCTCCCTCTCCCTCTCCTCCCCCTCTCCCTCTCCTGTCTTCTTTTCTTTTCTTTTTTGAGACAGAGTCTCACTTTGTTGCCCAGGCTAGAGTGAGTGCCGTGGCATCAGCCTAGCTCACAGCAACCTCAAACTCCTGGGCTGAAGAGATCCTCCTGCCTCAGCCTCCCGAGTAGCTGGGACTACAGGCATGCACCACCATGCCTGGCTAGTTTTTTCTATATATATTAGTTAGCCAATTAATTTCTTTCTATTTATAGTAGAGACAGGGTCTTGCTCTTACTCAGGCTGGTTTTGAACTGACCTCGAGCAATCTGCCCGCCTTGGCCTCCCAGAGTGCTAGGATTACAGACTTGAGCCACTGCACCCAGCCTTTTTTTTTTTTTTTTTTGAAACAAGGTCTCACTCTATTGCCCGGGATAGAGTACAGTGATGTCATCATAGCTCACTCGATCTCCTGGGCTCAAGCCATCCTCCTGCCTTAGCCTCCTGAGTAGCTGGGACTACAGGCGAGAGCCACCACACCCGGCTAGTTCTTCTATTTTTTGTGCAGGCAGAGTCTCACTCTTGTGCGGGCTGGTCTTGAACTTCTGGCCTCTGGCAATCCTCCTGCTTCAGCCTGCCAAAGTGCTAGGAGAAATAGCTATATGTTTATAAAGAAAATTGAATTTGTAATTTCAAAACTTCAAATAAGGCCTGGCACGGTGACTCAGGTCTGTAATCCTAGCACACTGGGAGGCCAAGGCGGGCGGATTGCCTGAGGTCAGGACTTCAAAACCAGCCTGAGCAAGAGCAAGACCCCGTCTCTACTATAAATAGAAAGAAATTAATTGGCCAACTAATATATATAGAAAAAACTAGCCGGGCATGGTGGTGCATGCCTGTAGTCCTAGCTACTTGGGAGGCTGAGGCAGTAGGATCGCTTGAGCCCAGGAGTTTGAGGTTGTTGTGAGCTAGGCTGATGCCATGGCACTCTATCCCAGGTAACACAGTGAGACTCTGTCTCAAAAAAAAAAAAAGGATGCAGTGTTAAATCATAAGTTTTTAAAGTTTACTTTAGTACATACTGTATTAATATAATAATTTTGTAGCCATCTACTATTGCTGTTGCCGCAAGCACTGCCATGAGTGTGCACTGAAATCGCCACCTGATAGTCATCATCTCTCCTCCTAAGCAGTTCATCCCTTTAGTGAATTTTCGTAGTAGAAGCAATCTTTTGTGGTTTTTGCATACTTTTCATTGTGTTTAGTGCAATCTTAAATAACACCATGGGATCCATATGAAGTATCTCTTGTGATGCTTGATGTATTCCCAAGAAGCACAAGAAAAAATTGCATTACTTATACATACTGTAGCTTGAGGTCTGCTACTATAGGTGTCTGCCATTTCATGATGAATGAATACAGGGTAAGAACTACTGTAACAACAACAAAAAAAAAACTGTGCAGGTATCCCTCCAGCTATGCCAGCAGGTACAAAAAACCTTGCACTTTTAGTGAAATATCTTTTGCACCTTTTATGTGGGTACAAGAGTGCTGTAAGAAAGTCTCATAGACTCCATGAGAGAGAAAATGAAGTCATTATATGACAACTTAAGAGAAAAGTAAAACGATCTAAAGCTGCAGAATTTAATTCCAGCAAAGGTTGGTTTGAAAATTTTACAAAGGATTTGGCTCAAAAAATGTCAGGGTAACCATTAAGACAATTGTTGGGGAAAAAGGATATTTACCTCAAGAGGTGTTTTTTTTTTTTTTTTTTTTTGAGACAGGGTTTCACTTTGTTGCCCAGGCTAGAGTGAGTGACCTGGCGTCAGCCTCGCTCACAGCAACCTCAAACTCCTGGGCTCAAGCGATCCTGCTGCCTCAGCCTCCCAAGCAGCTGGGACTACAGGCATGCGCCACCATGCCCGGCTCATTTTTTCTATATATATTAGTTGGCCAATTAATTTCTTTCTATTTATAGTAGAGACGGGTTCTCGCTCTTGCTCAGGCTGGTTTCAAACTCCTGACCTGGAGCAATCCGCCCACCTCGGCCTCCCAGAGTGCTAGGATTACAGACGTGAGCCACCGCACCCAGCCTCAAGAGGTTGTTAATGTCTACAGAAGCACCCTATTTGTAAAATAATATCACAAAGGGTATTTATTAGTAAGGAAGAGAAGAGAGCTGCCAGGATTTGAGGCAGAAAGAGAGTCTACTTCTACTGTTTTATGCAAATTTTATTATCAGGACCCCCTTCATCTATAAAGCTGCTAACCCCCAAGCCCTGAAGGGAAAAGGGAAAAGCACCATCTTCCAGTTTCTGTCTTACAGTAAGAAAGCCTGGAAGGCAAGAACCCTTTCTCTAGATTGGTTGCATTGGTTCTTTGTCCCTGAAGTTAGTAAGTACCTACCCAGTAAAGGACTGACTGCCTTTTAAAGTTCTTTTGAGGCCGGGCGGGGTGGCTCAAGCCTGTAATCCTAGCACTCTGGGGAGGCCGAGGCGGGCGGATTGCTCGAGGTCAGGAGTCCAAAACCAGCCTGAACAAGAGCAAGACACCCCGTCTCCACTATAAGTAGAAAGAAATTAATTGGCCAACTAATATACATAGAAAAAACTAGCCGGGCATGGTGGTGCATGCCTGTAGTCCCAGCTACTTGGGAGGCTGAGGCAGGAGGATCGCTTGAGCCCAGGAGTTTGACGTTACTGTGAGTGAGGCTGACGCCACGGCACTCACTCTAGCCTGGGCAACAAAACAAGACTCTGTCTCAAAAAAAAAAATAAATAAATAAAGTTCTTTTGATATTGGATAATGCCTTTGGCTACCCAGAACACCATGAGTTCAACTGGGAAGGTTTCTGCTTGGTCTTCTTGTCTCCAAACACAACGTCTTTAATCAGACTCCAGATGGGGGGGGTGGTACGGTTCATTACACATAGTACGCTGATGAAAGGACTGTTAATGCTATAGAAGAGCATCTTGGTAGAACATCACTAGAGGATTGCTTTATATACTGTTGAATATGCTATTGTTGTTACTGGAAAAGCTGTGAAAGTCATCAAGGCCCCCCCCCCAAGAAATTCCTACAAGCAAAACTCTGTCCAGATGTTGTGCATGACTTAACAAGATTTATGACAGAGCCCATCAAGGAAATCATGAAAGAGATTGTGGATATGATAAAAATAAAAAAAAAAAGGTTGGGGGGTAAAGGATTTTAAGATGTAGATCTAGGAGAAGTTCAAGAGTAAATAGACACCACACCACAGGAAATAATAGAAGACAGCTTTACAGAGACAAGTGCTTCCATCGATGATGAAGAAGACATAGAAAAATTAGTGCAAGAAAGCAAATTGACTTTAGATAGTGTGGCAGAAGGGTTCCGGTTATTCAGGACCATTTTTGACTTTTACAACATGGACCCTTCTATGTTACAGGCAATGAAACTAGAGCAAACATTAGGATTGGTACCTTATAGAAACATTTTTAAAGAAATGAAAAAGCAAAAACATCAGACCAAAATTACCATGTATTTCCATAAAGTTTCACTGAGTGCTCCTTTCCCTCCTGCCTCCCCTTCCACGAAACCCACCCTTCCTCTTCCTAAACCCACTCAGTGTGAAGACAGTGAGAATGAAGGCCTTTATGTGACAATCCACTTCTGCTTAGTGAATAGTAAATATATTATTTCTTTCTTATGATTTTCTTAGTAGCATTTTTCTGTTCTCTAGCTTACTTTATTGTAAGGGTACACTATATAATACATATAAAATATATGTTAATTGACTGTTTATGTTAGTTATCTGTAAGGCTTGCAGCCAGCAGGCTATTTAGTGCTTAAGTTTTTGGAGAGTCAAAAGTTGTACATGGATGTTTTTACTGTGCTAGAGGTCGATCTCCTTAACCCCTGTGTTCAAAAGTCAACTGTAATAATTCTAAACAAGCTATAGGCTAAGTATCCCTGATCTGAAATATTTTGTATCAGAAGTGTTTCAGATTTCAGATTTTTTCAAATTTTAGAGTATTTGCATTAAACTTAATGGCTGAGCATTGCAAATCTGAAAATCCAAAATGCTCCAAAGAGCATTTCCTTTGGGTATCATGTTGGCATTCAGAAAGTTTCAGACTTTGGAGCATTTCGGATTTTAAATGCTCAACCTATAAAGAAAACTAAAAAGGGTAGAAACACCTCCCATTTCATTCTGTGAATCCAGCATCATTCCTAATACCAAAACCAGACAGAAACATTAGAAAAACAGAAAGCTACAGACTAAAATCCCTCTTGAACATAGATTCAAAAATTCTAAACAAAATTTTAGCAAATCATATCTAAATATATATAGAGAGAAAGGACAATTCATCATGGCCAGGTGTTGTTTTTTTGTTTTTTGGGGTTTTTTGTTTTTTGAGACAGAGTTTCACTTTGTGCCCAGGCTAGTGAGTGCCATGGCATCAGCCTGGCTCACAGCAACCTCAAACTCCTGGGCTCAAGCAATCCTCCTGCCTCAGCCTCCCGAGTAGCTGGGACTACAGTCATGCGCCACCATGCCCGGCTAATTTTTTTGTATATATATTTTTAGTTGGCCAATTAATTTCTTTCTATTTTTTTAGTAGAGACGGGGTCTCACTCAGGCTGGTTTTGAACTCCTGACCTTGAGCGATCTGTCCACTTCAGCCTCCCAGAGTGCTAGGCTTACAGGCGTGAGCCGCCAAACCCAGCCAACCAGGTGGTGTTTATCCCCGGAATGCAAGGTTGATTTAACATTCAAAAATTAATGTAGGCTGTGCACGGTGGCTCACGCCTATAATCCTAGCACTTGGGAAGTTGAAGTAGGAGGATCACTTAAAGTCAGGAGTTTGAGACCAGCCTGAACAACATAGTGAGACCCAGTCTCTACAAAAAAAATGTTTTCTAATTAGTTGGGCATCGTGGCACACACCTGTAGTCCCAACTACTTGGGAAGCTGAGACAGGAGGATCACTTGAGCCCAGGAGTTTGAGGTTTCTGTGAGTTATGATGATGCCACTGCACGCTAGCCTGGGTGACAGAGCGAGACTCTATCTTAGAGAAAAAATTTAAAAAAAGAAAACACTGTAAGGAGATGCCACTAGGCACCTATTAAAATGGCAAAATGAAAATGACTATGCCAAGTTTTAATGAGAATGTGGAGAAAGTGTGATTTTCATGCATCGCTGCTGAAAATACAAAATAGTACATTCACTTGGAAAATACTTTGCCAGTGTCTTAAATAAAAGTCAGACACCTATCATACAAGCCCTCTCATAAGTGTTTACCCCAAGCAAAAAGAAAGTGTATGTCCATACAAAGAATTGTAGTGCTTATATAAGTAAAGAATGTTATCAGCTTTATGCATTACAGCCCAAAACTGGAAAATAGTGCAGATGTCTCATTAACAGTTGAACTAATGAAGAAATTTTGGTACATTCATACCATGGGATACTATTTAACATTGGAAAGGGGTAAACTATTGATACATACAACAACATGGATTAATCTCAAGATAATTATGCTGAGTACATGAAACCACACACAAAATAATGCATACTGTGTCGTTCCATTTATATAAAGCACTTGAAAATGATAACTGTAGTAGCAAAAAATAGATCATGGAGGGACAGGGTAGTGGTAGGGTGGCAGGAGGGAGGGATTAGGGGCGTGAAGAAATTGGGGGTGGTAATAGACACACTGCCTTAATTGTTAATGTTTTCTTAGGTCAGGTCATGATAACAAAAGTGTAGACTTTAAATATATGCAGTTTGATTGTTTGTTTGTTTGTGATGGTCTTACTCTGTTGCCTGGGCTAGTGTGCCGTGGCATCAGCCTAGCTCACACAGCAACCTCAAACTCCTGGGCTCAAGCGATCCTTCTGCCTCAGCCTCCCGAGTAGCTGGGACTACAGGCATGCACCACCATACCTGGCTAACTTTTTTTATATATGTATGTTTTTTTTTTTTTTTGAGACAGAGTCTCACTTTGTTGCCCGGGCTAGAGTGAGTGCCGTGGCGTCAGCCTAGCTCACAGCAACCTCAATCTCCTGGGCTCGAGTGATCCTTCTGCCTCAGCCTCCCGGGTAGCTGGGACTACAGGCATGCGCCACCATGCCCGGCTAATTTTTTATATATATATCAGTTGGCCAATTAATTTCTTTCTATTTATAGTAGAGACGGGGTCTCGCTCAGGCTGGTTTTGAACTCCTGACCTTGAGCAATCCGCCCGCCTCGGCCTCCCAAGAGCTAGGATTACAGGCGTGAGCCACAGCGCCCGGCCTATATGTATGTTTTTAGTTGTCCACCTAATTTCTATTTTTTTAGTTAGAGACGGGGGTCTCGCTCTTGCTTAGGCTGGTCTCGAACACCTGAGCTCAAATGATCCACCCGCCTCAGCCTCCCAGAGTGCTAGGATTGGAGCTGTGAGCCACCAAGCCTGGCCTGTGCAGTTTCTTTTAAGTCTATTATGTCTCCATAAGGCTGTTTAAAGGAGACTCAGAGGACAAGAGCCTTGAGATACTTCACAACTTAGTGCCTTGTGTGGATTTTGTATGCTGATGCAAACTAGCCCTCTGTTAAAAGACATCGTGTAGACAACCTCAGAAATTGTAGTAGTATAGTCTAAGTGTTGGATGATGTTGATTAAATATTGTTAATTTTGTTGGATAAGACAGTGACATCTAACAAAAGCCTGTATGTGTTAGAGATGTGTACTGAAGATTTTGGGTACAATTATATGACGCTTGTGCTCAGCTTTAAAATCCTCTAACACACTAAAGATGGGGAATGCATGAAAAATATAGGTAATATATTGATAATTGAAGTTAGATGATAAATAGGGAAGGCTTGATTAAATTGTTCTCTTTTGTGTATTTTTAAATTTTTCTAAAATTTATCTTAACTGTCTTTATGGTTTTTAATTTGATTCTCATGGTGGAATCCATGTCTCCCCTGTTTTGTTCCCTACCTTGCTCCTTTAGCATCTGCCTCTTCCCACAGCTAGGGATCTAGTTGTGTGTAGAGTGCCCTCCCTTCCGATGCACCTGTGGTTCTGTGTGAGTATTAAATGCCCTCTTCCTCACAGGGCATTCTACTTTGAACAGCACCACCTGTGCTCAGCTTGGGGTTATGGAGACACGTACTTTCTGTTGTATCCTGTGCTTCATACCTGTTGTCTTTACCTGACCATTCCTTTGTCTAGAATCCCCCTCCCCAGCCCTGTGCTTCTCCTATCTAACTCCTTCCTATGCGGCTTTCCAAGTCTTGGCTCAGACCTTATTTGCTGGAAAGCTTCCCTGACGTTTATCCTTTGCCACGTCCAAGCCCACCTGGTTGCCTGCTCTATTGTATACCATCAGATTAACTGTTTCCCACTTCAGGTGACTTTGCAAGGTTAGGGGGTGCTGTCTTTTCATCTTTGGGTCATTGGTGTTAAGCAGTGCTAGCATAGCAATGTCTGGCAGGGTGTCTGGTAAATCTAGCCTTGGAAATTCTCTATTAAGCCTTTCGATAAATCAGAACAACTGAAACCTAGAAAAGTAACTGCACCTTCCTAAAATACCGAGCATAGTAATAGCATAGCCAGAGGCAGAGCTCAGGACTGTGTCTCTCTCTTGCGGTTGGTGACATGATGAGCAGTTTCAGGGAACATCAGGCGTGTCATTTCCTAAGACCGTGTTTACATACCTGGTCATGATCATCTTCGGAAGCCGGATAGGAAAGCCACTAGAGCTGTGGTAGGGGCTTCAGGGTGTATAAGAAGTACATTTTGATAATGTGTGATATATCAAATGTTTATTAAACACAAAATGCAACAGTGATTATAACACCTGACTTTTTCACTATATACATTTTTTATTCAGAATGCTGAATCTGTGGTACAGCTGCCAGTTCTTCTAACTTTTTTTTTTTTTTTTTTTTTTTATTGAGACAGAGTCTCACTTTGTTGCCCAGGCTAGAGTGAGTGCCGTGGTGTCAGCCTGGCTCACAGCAACCTCAATCTCCGGGGCTCAGCGATCCTCCTGCCTCAGCCTCCCAAGTAGCTGGGACTACAGGCATGCGCCACCCTGCCCGGCTAATTTTTTGTATATATATTTTTAGTTGGTCAATTAATTTATTTCTATTTTTGGTAGAGACGGGGTCTCGCTCAGGCTGGTTTTGAACTCTTGACCTTGAGCAATCCGCCCACCTCGACCTCCCAAAGTGCTAGGATTACAGGCATGAGCCACCACGCCCAGCCCTTCTAACTTTTTAATTGCTTTTTAAGGATCCTCTTACTGACATGGAGAAGGATGTAGAAAAATAGAAACCTTATACTTTTAATTGTTTAAAAATAAAGGACATTCAGAGATCGTACACTTAATGTCTGTATTTGCAATTTTCACAGCGTCGTCTTGGAGATGCAGCCAAGAAAGCCATCAGTAAATTGACAACCAGAACAGTGAAAAAGGGTGATAAGGTACAGTAATGAAATAACTTTAGCACTATAAAAATAATCTATTTGTTTGGTGGGAAAGAATACACCCTAATTGTTTGTGTGTCATTTGTTAGATTATTGTTTTCTTCAGGTATACTCCCTAATACTTTATTTTGAACTACTGTCTCTTCTTAGTGTGCCTGCCATGTGCAAGCCTTTCAGACAGCCCTCCAGCTTTCCTGAACTTCAAGCTCCTGCCATTATTTCTATCACTAGACTACTGGCAGTGTTTCTCTGCAGTTTTCTTCTGCTAAAACCTAGCATACATTTTCAAAGCCCTCTAATGGGGCAGTTTGTATATTAAATAGCCAAGAGATTATGTGCATTTTCTTCCTATACTTCCTGTGACTTTACTGTGCCTCTTGTTTCTTCACCAGTTAAATGGAAAATGGAAGACCTACATTTGAGAGAATCCACCTAATACAGAGCACTCTTTACAGTGGATTAAGCAGTTTGTCAGGGTTGGGCCTGATGGCTTGAGGAGACCAAATCAAGGAGGCAGTGACAAGAGGCTATTGCTGAGACCTCTAACCAGAGTTCCCTAGTCAGATCTCAAGTTGTGGTAGACCATTGCTTCTCTTTTAGAAGGACAAAATAGCACCTTAATGCTAAACCCTACATTCAATGTATTCAAGATTATCTAGAATGATGGCCGGGCACGGTGGCTCACACCTGTAATCCTAGCACTCTGGGAGGCTGAGGCGGGTGGATTGCTGGAGGTCAGGAGTTCGAAACCAGCCTGAGCAAGAGCGAGACTTCGTCTCTACTATAAATAGAAAGAAATTAATTAGCCAACTGATATATATAGAAAAAATTAGCCGGGCATGGTGGTGCATGCCTGTAGTCCCAGCTACTTGGGAGGCTGAGGCAGGAGGATTGCTTGAGCCCAGGAGTTTGAGGTTGTTGTGAGCTAGGCTGACGCCACGGCACTCACTCTAGCCTGGGCAACAAAGCAAGGCTCTGTCTCAAAAAAAAAAAAAAAAAAAAATTAATTGGCCAACTAATATACATAGAATAAATTAGCCGGGCATGGTGGCGCATGCCCGTAGTCCCAGTTACTCTGGAGGCTGAGGCAGGAGGATCACTTGAGCCCAAGAGTTTGAGGTTGCTGTGAGCTATGCTGACGCCATGGCACTCATTCTAGCCTGGGCAACAAGTGAGACTCTGTCTCAAAAAAAAAAATTATCTAGATGAAAAAATTGCATCTCAAAAGGCATAAACCAAACTGTCTCCTGCCCCATATCCAACTCTAATATTTAACACAGAGAACTCAGGCTGGAAGGATAATTTCAGATGATTCTTGGTCTTCCTAAGTTTTACCACTCTCTTGGACTTTACCCATTTTTATTCCCATTGTCTTGACATCACCATATCTAGTTGCCTGTGACACAGCTTCAGAAGGTAGAGACATTTTTAGTGAAATTCATTATATACTAAGGAAAGAGAAAAGGAAAAAAATCAAGACAGTTATACTTTAACCCCAGAGGAGTGGTAACCAGTATAAATGCTTTCTTGGCCTGGTAGCCTTTAGCTGTCACATTGGTTTGAAATTCCGTGGAGCTCATCTAACCTACCCATCTTACTTGTACCCCAGGCCAGGCCAAAACTATATTTCCTTTAATTTTTCATCTTAGCTTGTACCTCCTGGTCCTGCCAAGAGTTGTCCGCTGAGTTTCAGTCCAAGTGGCAATGACATAGCAAATAGTCATACCTTTCCTGGCTTAGGTTTCATTTTTTTGACCACTCAGGCAGAACCCCTTCTGCTCCAGGAGGATGGAAATCCATTAACCTTGTGCCCAAACACCTGGCTGATGCTTCGTGACTGTTGGTAAAGACCCACCATGGAGTCTGGTAGTGACTCTTCTCTATCCCAAGTCTGTGACCAGTACACAAGCTCCTGGACTTGGGGTGGTCCCTGGATAGCAGTCTCCTGGGGGCTCACCATCCTTCCTGTCTGTACTTAGGGATGTGATTAGTGAGCATCCTGATGAAGACCCAGTTTGTAAAACAGATTTAGACAAATGAGAAGTGTGGTAGAAAGGAGGGAAGGAGAGGGAAATGGTGATACTCCAAGGTGATAGCTGATAGGAATCTTGGAAAGATTAGAATTCTGATTTACCATAAACAGAATTAGTAGAGATTGTTACAACATAATTTTAAAACAAAATAGATTGGCTTAGATATAATTTGGGTCGATATAGTTAAGCAAATGAAAATATATTAAATTATTTTTAATAATTTTCTCTGTATAACCATTGTTTATCATAGTTGCTACAGGAAAATTCTTAGCTGAATTGTATCTCCACCATTTATGTACTTTCAGCATGTGATTTTTGTTCCTTTGCTTTTTGTTACAGGAAACAGACCCAGACTTTGATCATTGTGCAGTCTGCATAGAGAGCTATAAACAGAACGATGTTGTCCGGATTCTACCCTGCAAGTATGTCAGGTTTCTTTCTTTGAAAAAGAATAATATTATTGTGCTTTGTGTGTCTCCATTTCAGAGTGGGTGTCTCACTTGCTTTTGAGAACCACCTACCCCATTCTTTCTGGCAGGCCAAAACCTGCTGCCCATTGCCCGCTGTGAGGCTGAGGTCAGCAGGGAGCAGCGCCGCCTTCACAAGAGCTGACTTGACAGCCTTGTCTCTAAGCACATGTGGCACAGCCTCTAGGCACACCATAACCTAAGAGTATTAAGGTCAAGAATTTTTATTCTGTGATTTCTCTCCTGCCTTCCCTTCCTTCTTTTCCTTCCTTCTCTTCCTTTCTTTCCTTTTCTTTTTTTTTTTTTGATAGACAGGGAGGGTGCCACTGTATTGCCCAGGCTGGCCTTAAGCACCCTTAAACACTATGATTTATGTGAGTTTCAAAACAGCCCCTCATTCCTCTCCATCTTAAATCAGAGTCCATCACTAGGCCTTCCCGTGAGACCTCCACAGGACTCACCTGGCTCAGGGAGCTACAACTCGAGGGACTTGGATTAAATCTTTTTCTGAACCTGGATTATGCAAAGTGAGAGGACAGATGTTTGCTTCATGCCTGCCCTAGGTCAGGTACTCTGCTGTGTGCAGATTACATTTACTGCCTCCTATAATTCTTCCAGCGGTCCTAAGAAGCTACTTTTTTCCTCATTCATTGCAGAGTGAAGGATGGTGAGCCAGCTAGTAGCAGTTCCCAGGGTCACATAATCCAGAAATAGCAGATATAAAGATCTGTCTTTAATGTCCATTCTCCTTATATGGGACCTCCCTCCAAAAGGAGAATATTCTGTACTTTGTTGTGCTAAAAAGGGCAAATTTTCTTTATAAGCATGTTGATTTCTACCATGATTCTATCCCAAGCTACAGAATGTGAAACATTAAAATGTACAATTCTGACTGTCGATTGGAAATAGAAAGCCAGGATTCCGGTAGTCAGGTCAGTTGATTTACATATAAAGGAAAACCTATAAAACTAGATGTAAGCTATCCCATAGAAAATCAAACCAGGTAATGACTAGTGTTTCTTCACTTGTAGTCACTTACAGTCTGACACCGTGAGGCCATAGGAAATATGCACACCAGTGCAGATCAGGAAAAGAACCAATAGAATACATGTTGCCTGCTTTGACACCGGAATGACCAGGAAGAAGCTAAGTCTTTCCAAATTCTGTCTTCCTATTTCAGCCCAGGATCTGCTGGAACCTTCTGGTACCTAAGAACAAAGGCCTCCAACACCATTTGAGGTTATTGCTAAAATGGGAATGTCTTCCTCAGGGGCCTCAGCCTAGAATAGATTATTCTGAGAACTTTGCTCCCATTCTGTCTCTTACACATTGGCTTTTCCAAAGTTTCATTCTGAGTTTCTTAACTCAGTCTAGCACCTTTCAAACCTGACTGTGCAGCAGAGTCTGGTGGGGGGTGGTTTCAGAAACACACCCAAGTGGAGCCTGGGCCTGCTTATTGTTCCTGAGTGACTCCGATGGTGCAAGGCCCCTCCACTGGAATCCAGAGCCTTGGCTGAACGTAACCCTTTCCATGGCTGCACCTGCCACCACAGAAGTGGCTCTCAATCTTTGTATTTGTGCTCTGCTTTTGAATATTAGAATTTGTTTGCAAACTCAATGGAATTTCTTTGCACCCCTAGTTAGGGCACTGTTCACTTGTACTAGGTCTTTATTTCACTGGACCATGTGTCCATGTTCTCCATGTTGCTTTGGAGCCAAGCTGACATATGTTACTCTTACATCTCACATCTCAACAACTTGTGGCTTTATCTGAATGACAGTGTTCATCCTGCTCAGCAAAACATTTCACCTCACTGAAATTATAATGACAGTATGTTTCTCCGGTGTAGTAAAAATTAACTTTGCCCATTGAGCAACATTTTGTGACAACCTTTGACCCAGAGCAGAGTTTCTCAGCCTTGGCACTGTTGATATTTCAGACCAGATAATTTTTTGTTTGATGCTTGCAGCGGGAGTTTGTCTTGTGCATTGTGGGTTATTTGGCAGTGTCCTCGGCCTCTACACACTAGGTGCCAGTAGCTTGCCGCACACACACACATTTACAGCGACCAAAATGTCTCCAGATGAGAACCACTGACTAGAGAATGGCTGTGCTCAGATGTCTTTACCCCACATGTTCAGGCCTCTTTCCGATGGGTGCCATTCACATGCCTTTGCATTAGCATTTACCTTGTGCTGCTGCTGTAGCCTTCCCTGTGCCTTGAATACCTTCCCTTCTGCTTTTGTCCATATGGTCTTTGAAACCAAGCCTGGGTGTTAACTACTATAGCTTCTTACGTCTCACGGTGCTAAGCAGCTCTGCTCCCTCACCGTCTTCCCAAAGGACTCTGAGCAGCTAGACAGACAGAGCTGCTCCACAGCGCTGCCAAGAGCTTTCCCATGCCATGGTTGGCTGTCCTTGTTCACAGCAGCATTTCCTGGTGTATATTCATTCTCCTTGAACACCTGAATTCACTCCTTCATTCCTCACTCTCAGCAGATAACTTCACCACTAACTTCCCAGAGAAGGCCAGGTGCAGTGGCTCACACCTGTAATCCCCGCACTCTGAAAGCTTGAGGCCAGGATTTTGAGGCTGCAGTGAGCTATAATCACTGTATGCCAGCTTGAGTGACAGAGCAAGACTCTGTCTCTAAGACTTCCCAGAGAAAATAATGGTCATAATTCCCTCAGCTTCCTGACCCTAGGCCCTCATGCATGCCTGTGTCTGCACCCAGCGGCCCTCCTGTCCAGGCGTGCTGCCTGCCCTGGGCTGCTGCTACTTCTTCTCTTCCCAGGGACCTTGTCCTCTTGGCTGCCTGCTCTTTCCAGATGTCCCTCCAGTCTGCACCCGTCAGCATGTAGTCACACTCAAGCATTTCCTACTTTTTAAAACTTGCTTCAAGGCCGGGCGCTGTGGCTCACGCCTGTAATCCTAGCTCTTGGGAGGCCGAGGCGGGCGGATTGCTCAAGGTCAGGAGTTCAAAACCAGCCTGAGCAAGAGCGAGACCCCGTCTCTACTATAAATAGAAAGAAATTAATTGGCCAACTGATATATATATAAAAAATTAGCCGGGCATGGTGGCGCATGCCTGTAGTCCCAGCTACTTGGGAGGCTGAGGCAGGAGGATCGCTTGAGCCCAGGAGTTTGAGGTTGCTGTGAGCTAGGCTGACGCCACGGCACTCACTCTAGCCTGGACAACAAAGTGAGACTCTGTCTCCAAAAAAAAAAAAAAAAAAAAAAAAAAAACTTGCTTCAAGGCCGGGCGCAGTGGCTCACGCCTGTAATCCTAGCTCTCTGGGAGGCCGAGGCAGGCGGATTGCTCAAGGTCAGGAGTTCGAAACCAGGCTGAGCAAGAGCGAGACCCCGTCTCTACAATAAATAGAAAGAAATTAATTGGCCAATATATATATATATAAAATCAGCCGGCGTGGTGGCGCATGTCTGTAGTCCCAGCTACTTGAGAGGCTGAGGCAGAAGGATTACTTGAGCCCAGGAGTCTGAGATTGCTGTGAGCTAGGCTGACGTCACGGCACTCACTCTAGCCTGGGCAATAAGCGAGACTCTGTCTCAAAAAAAAAAAACTTGCTTCAAACCCGTCACCCTCCAAATACCTCCCTACAACCTCTCCCTGTCACAGCAGCCCTTGGAAAGGATCTGTACCCACTGCCTCTCCTTCTTCTCAGCCGGGGAGGAAGACAAGCCCAGATGCCTTTGTGTCTGTCCTTAATTTTTAACAAGCCAGACTAGGACTTTCTATCTATAGCTGTCAGCCCCATTAAGGATTGCTGCTTTTTGTCACATGACCTTTCCTTTCTGTCCTGTCACATTAGCTTCCTGTGGATAGCTGGCGGTTGGCATTCAGGGTCTTCCTCCTGTCTGCTGATTTTAGTTGATCATCCTGTGGATGTTCTCTATCATGTCTTAGAGGCTGAAAATCTGTCACCTTATTTAGGCCTCTTTTATTTAAAGGCTAACCACAAAGTTTTTTAGTAGTGTACAATCTGTTTTCAGAAGCAGAGTGCAGCGGCTCGGATGGCCGTATGTTTCAGATGCCTCCTTGGGAGCCAAAAGGGCCGGGCTGCCAGCTGCTGAGGCGTCCTGCGGCCACCCCACTGCAGAGGGGCCTGCTGAAACTGTGCCAGCCAGCCAGCGGGAAAGAGTTCTTGTCTCTGACATTTAATAACCCTGGGTCCTTTTATGTTTGCCAGGTTCTTACATGGCACCGAGAGGCTGCAGAGCTGTGAGAACAACGCCTCTCCCGTGTAGCGTCCTCACCCCACCCCAGCGCTCCTCACGCTGACGTGTGGCAGGTGTGGGAAGCAGGAAGGGGGGAGGGCACTGAATTTCAGTGTTGTTGGGAGGTTCTATACGTTTCACATTCTGTATCCCAAAGTATTTCTTAGAGGAATAAAGGACTTTTTCATTGAAACTCTCACACGCTTGGCCTTTTCATGTTGCACTGCTCCTCAGCCCATCATATGCTTCCGTCACATACACCACCCAGCCCAAATGTTCTGGCCCTCGTCTGCCTCCGTGTGTGTTTTTATTACTTGAGTGGAGTGGGGCTTCGTTTTAAGGTCATACCTGCCCTGGTGCTGCCTTCCAGCTGATGAGGACACCCTGGGCATGCGGCGTTCTGACCCCTCGTTTGGGTCTGCGGGAAACACGCTGCTCTGATGTTAATAATACCTTCTGTTTGCACAGTGCTTGGCACTTCCCTGCGTGTGCCACGTAGTTTCTCATTTTCACTCCAGACACCTCCTAAGGCCAGTGGAGCACACCTTCCCCTCCCCTCCCTGCCTGCCATCTGTGGCTGAGGCTGCCCAGAGTCAGAGAGGTGGCTTGCCGGCCCCCTGCGGCTGTAGCAGCAGAGCTTTGCTAGAAGGAAGGGAGGGCCAAGGAGTTCTGTGAAGCTGCAGTGCTGAGGAGGCGGAAATAACTGGGTTCGAGAAGGGGCGAGGAAGAAGAGAAGGCACCCCTTTCAGGGCAGCTGCCCACAGCCCATCGGCGGCAGGCCAGAGAAGGGTGCCGTGCCAGGCTAGCGGGGAAAGAGCAGTCCCCACTTTCATTTCTATAGCAAGGGCTGTGCTGTGGCCGAGAGGCACGAGAGGTGTAGGAGTAAGGCGCTGGGAAGATCAGTGGGTCTTCAGGAGAAGACTGGGGAGGATTGAGGGTGTTCGTGGGCTGGGGTGGGGCTGGTGGTGAGGAGGTGGAGCCAAAAGGAAAATGGGTTTTAAAGAGAAAAAATATTTTAGATTTTTAAGTTAGCTAAGGAAGGGAGGTTTTCTAAATTTGTCCCCAGAAAACCGGTTAGTCTTTGTGGTTTTTCATTACATTATGTCACAGAATAGAGGAGAGATTGTAATTATGTAGTAAAATGGGGCAGGCGCTTTTTCTTTCGATCAACCAGTTACTCAGGAACCCCAACATAAGGAAAATCCATTTATAATTAATTTAAAGGTAAAGAAACAGAAAACTCATGTAGCTTTAAAAGTTAAATCTGGAGATCAAACCATTTTGTTCTTTCTGAATAGTAAGAAAAGAAAGGCAAGATAAGAAAAGGGAAAAACAGAAACACTGGAGCAGGGAGCACCAGAGCCAAACCCTGTGCCACCCCCAGGCCACCCCTGCTGTCCCACTCCTGCACCCTGGTCAGGGGTCACATATCCTCACCCCTCCTGCCTGCTGTCGGCCAGCCAGATCCCATCCTCCACCCCACAGAATCCTGGCCTGGGCCACCTCCCCAGCCACTCTACCCCACCTAGCACTGACCAAAACCACAGGGATCCATAGACCTCAATAAAATAGATGCAAGGTATTGGGCAGATGCATCCTTGTGACTTTTAGGGGGAAGTTCTATAATTTATGTCAGATATAAAAGGGTCTGTGTCCCCTAAAAGGGTTAGGAAGCCTTGAGTTAGTCTTTGCTAGACCATAGCCAGCATCGGCACAGCTGGCTTCTGCTGCACAGTCAACACTGGCTCTGAGGCCACCCCCAGCTGCAGGCTGTGCCTGCAGTGAGCAGCCCTGCACCTCACTCTGGGAGCATTCACATGTGTGGCTGCAGGTTGCAAGAAAGGGGCGTGATGCTTTATGAATACCGAGTGAGTTTACCTCTCCCCTGTGTACTGGTAGGGACTGGTGGCATTCCGCTCCTCAAGTAAAAACCTTAAAGTTTATATAAAAGCCTGCAGGGATGATGGTTCTGGTTAATTCCATTAACTCTTAAGTTTAAAACTAGATTGATAAATTCATTCTTCAGCATCATCTTACCCCAAAGAAATGAGTATACAGCTATCAAAGTGCTGATGGGTGTGTGTGTGGGTGTGGGTGGGTGTGTGTGTGTGTGGGTGTGTGTGTGTGTGTGTGTGTGTGTGTGTGTGTGTGATTCAGGCTGAAGCTGTGAGCATGAATGTTTATTCAAAATCTCAGTAAAAATAGTTTTCTAGACCTCTTTTTAAATCAAAACTGCATTTCTAAACAGCTATAAATAAGATTAAATTTATAAATTCACAAAATTATAAAGGCTTCAATTTGGTATCATTCTCAAAATTTCTTTTATCTTATCCCAAACACAGATGATAGTGTTTCTTCCAAAGCTGCCCTGAGCGTGTGTCCTGGCACCCACCCTTTCCCTGTTCCGCCAGGACTCTGGGCTTTCATCAGGCTCCATTACATCTTCTGAAAGCTCCAGCTCCTTCAAAGTCTTTTGCCCTTTCCAAGGGACCAAGTTTTGTTTTTTTTTTTGGAAGGCAAAACCCTCCATGACTGACTTATTTCCAGTCGTGAGGATGTGACTTTCAGCTTTCCTGAATAAGAGAGAAAATCACAAATCTTCCCCTGCAACATTGCAGATGAAAATTGCTAAGTATCATTTGATTCTAGGTATAGTTCACCCCTTAAATAGTTCCAACTGCCCTGTGACTTAAAAACATTCACCATAGTTGCTTAGAAGTTTGTTTTTTTTTTAATGTTTTAAATGACAGGGATTCTGCTGGGTGGGGTAGCTCATTCCTATAATGCCAGTACTTTGGGAGACTGAGGCAGGAGGATTACTTGAGGCTTTAAGTTTGAGACCAGCCTGGGCAACAGAGTGAGACCTTGTCTCTACAAATTTAGCCGGCATGGTAGCACACACCTGTAGTCCCAGCTACTCGGGAGGCTGAGGTGGGAGAATCACTTGAGCTCAGGAGTTCAATGCTGTAGTGATCTATGATCGCACCACTGTATTCAGCCTGGGCAACAGAGCAAGACCCTGTCTCAAAAAAAGGTGGGGGGGTTTCATAAAACTAATAAGTAATTATGGAGGGAACTCTTGACTACACCCTCATTTAATATCTTTTTGAAATTCCATTTTTCTATGCTATTATAGAAAACATAACTGATTTATAAGGTATAATTACCTTCATTCTTAATAAATTTTCTAAGTTTCCTCGAGTCTTTTTTGGAATTTGGTGGAATAAAGAGTTTAAACAGCCAAATCCTACCTACCAGTGCTCATTAGACAGTGCCATTGATAATGTGAGTTTGGTTCAGGAGGTTTTCTTCAAGTTATATTTTAATAAATTCTCAATATTTGTCTCTTGGGACTTGCAAATATATCTTGAAAGGGGGGAAAACAGACTAATTAAAATTCCATTTCTTTTGATTTGACCCAATGGCTTTTGAGCATATGATTTGTAACATAGTTCTCCATTATTTTATAGGCATGTTTTCCACAAATCCTGCGTAGATCCCTGGCTTAGTGAACATTGTACCTGTCCTATGTGCAAACTTAATATACTGAAGGCCCTGGGAATTGTGGTATGTTTCCTCTTTTCTTACTACTTTTGTGCAGTAGTATATCTAAGTGTAACATAACAGAACACATTTGCGTGATAAGAGGCATGATTACGTCTCACAAGAAAAGTGCTGGCTTGCTTTGTCATGTAACCTTGTTAGTCCAACAGTGCCTTTCTTCTAGACTACTTCAGTGTCTCACTCTAACCCATTTCAGGGAGCTCCTAGAAGAGAAGATGAATAACTCTATTAGTCCACCTTTACAAGTATGCTACTCTCGGGTGGTGCATGTGGAATTAGAACTGATGTAGAGAGAAGGACATGATTTTCCTTCACTCTAATATTTTTATTTTTTCATATATATTTTTTATTTCATATGGGGTACAAATGTTGTTAAGCTTACATATATTGCCCTTGCCCCCCGCCCCACTCGAGATACTCTAATATATATATATATATATATATATTTTTTTTTTTTAATTTTAAAGAGATTTATTTTGAGCCAAATTTGAGGACCATGACCCGGAGCCACTGCCAAGAGGCCTTGGGCAAGTGGACTCACTGTGGCTGGGTTACAGTTTGGTTTTATACATTTCAAAGACAGGGATTACTGGTAAAGCCATCAATCAATACGTGGGAGCATATATTGGTTTGGCCCCAAAAGGTGGGCCATCTCGAAGGGAGGGCTTACAGGTTATAGGTGGGTTTAAAGATTCTTCAGGCCGGGCGCTGTGGCTCACGCCTGTAATCCTAGCTCTTGGGAGGCCGAGGCGGGCGGATTGCTCAAGGTCAGGAGTTCAAAACCAGCCTGAGCAAGAGCGAGACCCCGTCTCTACTATAAATAGAAAGAATTTAATTGGCCAACTGATATATATATAAAAAATTAGCCGGGCATGGTGGCGCATGCCTGTAGTCCCAGCTACTCGGGAGGCTGAGGCAGAAGGATCACTCAAGCCCAGGAGTTTGAGGTTGCTGTGAGCTAGGCTGACGCCACGGCACTCACTCTAGCCTGGACAACAAAGTGAGACTCTGTCTCAAAAAAAAAAAATAAATAAAAAAAAAAATAAAGATTCTTCAGATTGTAATTGGCTAAAGACATGAAGCTTTGTCTAAAGGCTTAGAATGTTTTAACATAAACTGTTTACCAGAGATAAGCCACCATTTGTTGCATAAATTGAGGACCTGCAGGTTTGTCTTGCATACCTTTAGGCCTGTTAATGGGTAACAAAGGAAGTCTCCAAGGAGGGAGGAGGGCATGATAAGGCATGTCTGACCTCCTTCCTCCTGGCAGGCAACTTTGCCCTAGGATATTCCTTTGGCCACAAGGGGGTTCATTTAGTCAGCCAGGTGGGGGGCAGGTGAGCATTTTAGTTCACAATTCCCCCCTTTGGCCAAGATCTGTTATAGGCAGAATCTATGGCCAAACTTTTATTTTGTCCCATCCGTTGCCAGGGTGGTGTGGCTACCTGCCCTGTATCCGTCCAGTCCCTCGGTGGAACCCTTCTGGCCAAGAGGACTGAAGAGCCAAACTGGGGCTTATAGCCAATTAAATAAGCCAAACAGGATCAGAGGTACACAGGCACTCATTAATACTCTAAAATCTTTTAGATGACATAAGAATAAAATGCAAAATATCAAAGGCAAAGCTACAAAACTAATTTACCTAAAAGTATTGAGATACTCTATTCTTGGGTTTAGTGGTAGACTTGTAGCAAACATAAGCATCATTAACATTTAAGCTAAGGGAATTTAGTAATTTATACTAAGGTCGCTGATAAATTACTCATTATATTTTCTTTTGTATAATCTATAACTGATAAAAATTACACTCAGTAAATTCTAAGTCTATAAGAAGCAGGAAAAAAACTTTTGTGATTGGGATGGATATCTGCAGCATGTGGCCTGAAAAGACAAAGCATTTCATTCAGTATTCCTTTAGGCTTTTATGTGTCCCTCTTTTATCAGGAGGGTCTAAACTAATTCCATCCCTCATAATTGGCCCTTACAGTCTGACATGCCCTCTTCCGTGATATTCCCTGGCTTAGAGGGAGGATATTTGAACAGGGCTTTGGCAGATTTTATGGTTTTTAGGTCCCAGAGATCAGGTGAACTTGCTAATTACTTAAAATTTGTCAGGACTCTGGAAAACAAAACAAAAAATTAGTAATGTTTTAAATAAAGAGTCTTTTTACTCCATGTTGAGTCATCGGTAAAGAAAAAAAAAAAAAAAAAAAAAAAAAAAAAAAAGAGTCTTTTTATGAAAATTTAGTTCCGTCTCATGAGGTTTGAGTTAGCTATACTCATGGTCATATCAGTTTTTTTAATTAAAGTTAAAGTCTGGGAAGTTTGTTTTGTTTTAGTCCAGTGGTATATATAATCTCCAAAGTTATTAGAAATCAGTATTTAAGTGGATTTGTCAGTCCTTTCCATGGCCTTTACTTGAAGAAGTCAACTTTCGACTTAGCCAGAAAGAACCACTTTCTGAGATGATTCAAAGTAAAATAATATTTTAAAAGATGATAAAACTTGGACCAGTCATGGTTAGAGACAAGTGACAGCCTAAATTGGTTATTTTGTGACATATAGCAATTTAAATAATAACCACAATTATTACTGATAACACATACCAAGACATGTCAATATTTTACAATACTAGAATATATTAATAACAAACTTATTCAAGTACAGCCCAAAGAAAGTTAAACACCATTTTATATTTGACAATGTTCCCTGGATAGTTTTGACACATCAAATAAATCTAATGTCTATCTTAGACTTTTAGTGATCCTGATCTATAAAAAGCTAGTTTAAGGTCAAAAGGCTGGATTTAGAATTTAAGTTTTAGAAAGTTTGTCAGATATCAAAGGCTTAAAGCATTTGTTTATATATAATCACAAACCACTATAAAATAATTTAATGAAGAGAGAGTTAAATCTAAAGGTGATAAAGTTATATGGATATAAATCTTAACCTTTTTAAAGTTTAGTTTTTCTAGTTAGTCGAAACCTAAGAGAGCATAGGGATTATCTGACAAAGCATAAAATGTTTGTTTCTTTTAGGCCAATTACCAAAATTAAACAAAAACCTTTTGTACTGCATTACTTTTTATATTAAAAAGGAAAAATAGGCTGCGCGCGGTGGCTCACGCCTGTAATCCTAACACTCTGGGAGGCCAAGCGGATTGCTCGAGGTCAGGAGTTCGAAACCAGCCTGAGCCAAGAGTGAGACCCCCCATCTCTACTATAAATAGAAATAAATTAATTGGCCAACAAATATATATATAGAAAAAATTAGCCGGGCATGGTGGCACATGCTTGTAGTCCCAGCTACTTGGGAGGATGAGGCAGGAGGATTGCTTGAAGCAGGAGTTTGAGGTTGCTGTGAGCTAGGCTGACGGCATGGCACTCACTCTAGCCTGGGCAACAAAGTGAGACTCTGTCTCAACAACAACAAAAAAAGGAAAAATAAAAGACATGTTATAGAATCAAAATGAGTACATCATGTCATTTTATTAAGAGTAAATTGAGGCCGGGCGCGGTGGCTCACACCTGTAATCCTAGCACTGTGGGAGGCCGAGGCGGGCGGACTGCTCGAGGTCAGGAGTTTGAAACCAGCCTGAGCAAGAGCGGGACCCTGTCCTACTATAAATAGAAAGAAATTAATCGGCCAATTAATATATATAGAAAAAATTAGCCGGGCATGGTGGCGCATGCCTGTAGTCCCAGCTACTCGAGAGGCTGAGGCAGCAGGATTGCTTGAGCCCAGGAGTTTGAGGTTGCTGTGAGCTAGGCTGACGCCACAACACTCACTCTAGCCTGGGCAACAAAGCGAGACTCTGTCTCAAAAAAAAAAAAAAAAGAGTAAATTGATATTTTAGCCAAAATTATTTAATAAATTTCCTTTTATAAACTTTATCCCAACCTGCACGTACCGAACACCATCTACAAAACATACCTTAAAATTTTCAATTTTGTCCTAACATTCCCTTTTCCTAAATAACCATTTTAGTACAAAAATTTCATGCAAGATTCTTTTTTTAAATTATTCTTTCTGTTTAGCCTTTCTTACCAAAAATATATTTTTATATTCATTGCCCCTTTACATCTTTTTTTTTTACACACAAGTGGAATTTTGGTTTTTTTTTTCAATTTATTTTGATGTAACCCTTTAATAACCTCTGAATTAGACAAAGTTATATTATTTTAATAACACATTTTTATAATTTTTCTTATTGAAAAATCTTATTCTTTTTTTTTTCTATATATATTAGTTGGCCAATTAATTTATTTCTATTTATAGTAGAGACTGGGTGTCGCTCTTGCTCAGGCTGATTTTGAACTTCTGACCTCAAGCAGTCCGCCCGCCTCGGCCTCCCAGAGTGCTAGGATTACAGGCGTGAGCCACTGCGCCCGGCCTGAAAAATCTTATTCTTTGGTACACCTTATATATAGATTTACACGCACTGACTAGAATTTTTATTGTTAGTAACTTTAAATTTTTTTTTTTTTTTTTTTTTTGAGACAGAGTCTCGCTTTGTTGTCCAGGCTAGAGTGAGAGCCGTGGCGTCAGCCTAGCTCACAGCAACCTCAAACTCCTGGGCTCGAGTGATCCTTCTGCCTCAGCCTCCCGAGTAGCTGGGACTACAGGCATGTGCCACCATGCCCGGCTAATTTTTCATATATATATCAGTTGGCCAATTAATTTCTTTCTATTTATAGTAGAGACGGGGTCTCGCTCTTGCTCAGGCTGGTTTTAAACTCCTGACCTTGAGCAATCCGCCCGCCTCGGCCTCCCAAGAGCTAGGATTACAGGCGTGAGCCACAGCGCCCGGCCAAATTTTAATGAAAGCTACGCTTCGTATGGAACCAAAGAAGACCCTGAATATCAAAAGCAATTCTAGGCAACAAAAACAAAATGGGAGGCATTAATATGCCATATATCAAACTATACTACAAAGCTGTAGTAATTAAAACAATCTTGTATTGGCACAAAAATAGGAATATTGACCAGTGGAACAGATCTGAGAATCCTGATATAAAACCATCCTCATATAGCCATCTAATTTACTTTGACAAAGCAGACAAAAACATACGCTGGGGAAAAGAATCCCTTTTCAATAAATGGTGCTGGGAAAACTGGATAGCCACCTGTAGAAGGCTAAAACAGGACCCACACCTTTCACCTCTCACAAAAATCAACTCACGCGGGATAACAGACTTAAACCTACAGTATGAAACTATTAGAATTCTAGAGGAAAATGTTGGAAACTCTCCTAGACATCGGCCTAGGCAAAGAGTTTATGAAGAAGTCCCCAAAGGCAATCACAGCAGCAACAAAAATAAATAAATGGAACATGATCAAACTAAAAAGCTTCTGCACAGCCAAAGAAATAGTCGTGAAAGTAAACAGACAACCTACAGAATGGGAGAAAATTTTTGCATCCTCCGCATCCGATAAGGGGCTGATAACTAGAATATACTTAGAACTCACGAAAATCAGCAAGAAAAAATCAAATAACCCTATTAAAAAGTGGGCAAAGGACTTGAACAGAAACTTTTCTAAAGAAGACAAAAGAATGGCCAACAAACATATGAAAAAATGCTCATCATCTCTAATCATCAGGGAAATGCAAATCAAAACCACAATGAGATATCACTTAACTCCAGTGAGAATGGCCTTTATCAAAAAGTCTCCAAACAATAAATGCTGGCGTGGATGTGGAAAGAGAGGAACACTCCTACACTGCTGGTGGGACTGCAAACTAGTTCCACCTCTGTGGAAAGCAATATGGAGATACCTTAAAGCGATACAAGTGAATCTACCATTTGATCCAGCAATCCCATTGCTGGGCATCTACCCAAAAGATCCAATGACACTCTACAAAAAAGACACCTGCCCTCGAATGTTTATAGCAGCACAATTCATAATCACAAGGCTGTGGAAACACCCCAAGTGCCCATCAATCCAAGAATAGATTAATAAAATGTAGTATATATATACTATGGAGTACTATTCAGCTCTAAGAAACAACGGTGATATAGCACATCTTATATTTTCCTGGTTAGAGCTGGAACCCATACTATTAAGTGAAGTTTCCCCAGAATGGAAAAACAAGCACCACATATACTCACCAGCAAACTGGTATTAACTGAGCAGCACCTAAGTGGACACATAGGTACTACAGTAATAGGGTATTGGGGAGAGGGGGGCGGATATATACATATATAATGAGTGAGAAGTACACCATCTAGGGGATGGTCATGCTGGAGACTCAGACTTGTGGGAGTAGGGGGGGAATGAGCATTTATTGAAACCTTGAAATCTGTACCCCCATAAATATGCCGAAATAAAAAATAAAATAAAATATTTTAATGAAAGCTTTAAAAGTAGGAAGTCATGAATTGTTTATCATAAGACACTTGTCATGAAACAAGATTGTAGGTCACTATAATATTAAGCCAAATTAATAACTTAAATATATATATTTTTTAAATGCCAAAATCCTATTTTTTTTTATTTTGAGAAAGGAGACTCAGTATCTCAAACAAGTGTAAGACCTAATAGATAGACTGCAGTACAAGTTATAAGGAAGCTGAATCTGTGTCCTTTTTTTTTTCCCCTTGCTTTTTCGGTTTATTAAAAGGGGAATAAAAAATCTTTTGTTATTCCTATTAATATCATATGATAATCTAGTTTAAAAGAGAAAACCAAATTTTATTGTATTAATGTATTAATAATCAAAGTTAATTTTAATAAAATCTTATAAACAAATCCACCTAATTTTAAGCAATTTGACTATAAGACTTTCATAAACCTTTTATAACCTTTAACTTATATCCACGTAATTTTTAATGATCATTTACATATTCAGTAAGTAATTTTAAAAACCAATAAATTAAACAAAATAATGGACTTAAACAGAACTCTAGAACAAATGGGCCTGACTGACATTTACAGAACTTTTTACCCCAAAACCACTGAATATACGTTCTTCTCATCAGCTCATAGGTCATTCTCTAATATTGACTATATCCTAGGACACAAAGCACATCTCAAACAATTTAAAAAATAGAAATTATACCATGTATCTTTTTAGACCACAATGGAATAAATGTAGATATCAACCCTAACAGGAGCTCTCATTTCTACACAAAGTCATGGAAACTAATCAACCTTCTGTTAATGTCCAAAGTGTGAGAAAAGACCACCTTAGAAACTGAATTAGGCCAAATTGTGAGTCTTTGTTTACTGGCCAGGACTAATGTCCTGCAGAGTGGCAGGCACAGTAGTGAGAATGGGAAAACGGCCCCCTTTTAAAGGCAAAAAAAAAACACACAAACTCTAAAAATCTGATTAGCAAGTACTTTTATAGAAGTGAGATAAAGCACCAATCTTACAATCTTATCTTGTTTTAGCACAGTGGGGGTGTTGGAGCCTTGAGATGGGTTTTGTAGGAGTCACCCACAGCAGTTAAGATTTAGCCCAGAGGACACCCCTAAAGTATCCTAATTTCTTTAAATCAATCTTAGTTGAAGTACATCCTGTGATCTAAGCCAGAACGCATTCCACTGGGTACACAAGCATGTCAGGTGCCTCAGGGGTCCAGGGCGCTTCGACCCTGGCCTAGAGGCTCTATTTTGTGGGTAGTTGTGCCATGCACCACCACCCTTCTCCTTAGTTTCTAAACTTAATCACAGTAGCAGAGTCAGGATGGTGGGTGTGGAGTCAGATAAGGGTCAACTGAAGATTTTCCACTCTCCTAAGCAAGCAAGCATAATACAGAAGCTAATGGCTGGTTATTGCCTACCTATGGGCCCTAACACTTCTGCTAAATGATCACTTCATAAACAAGGAAATCAAGGTAGAAATCAAAAGATTCTTTGAACTAAATGACAAAGGAGACACAAGTTATCAAAACCTGTGGGACACAGCTAAAGCCGTCCTGAGAGGAAAGGTTATTTCCATAAATGCCTATAAACAAAATTATCTTTTAACAAAAGTAATATTTATGTTGTATAACATTTTTATTAAAAGAATTTTTGTATAGAGTTGTTTCCCTGTTATCTAGAAGTTTTACTTTTATGTACTAATCATAACGTCAACTCTTAGAAAAACCTAGGAAGTTAAAGTAACTTTGAACTGTTAGTCACCAATTTGGTTAGTATTCCTAAATATAAAGCTATCAAGGTATAAGCTTAAACTTATATTTAAGAACTGACTTTCTAGTATTTTACCTTATAAATGACCCATTTATAAGGGACATATAATGACAATTTATGATTATCTTTTTTTAACTAAACATAATGACTTTAAGATTTTAAATTACATGAAAATTGTATTTGTATTTATTGCATTTGTATTTACCTAATTTATCTATATTAGCAGTTTACTTAGATCCTAGCTATTAAAAATTTGTTACTTTTTTATTAACTATTTTTATACCCTGTATATTGGATATATACAACACAGAACAGGTATCAAAATACAAACTCATAAATCTTAACAAGAAAAAATAAATAAGTATTTTAATAAGAAATTATTTTAAACTAATATAACATCACTTTGAAATTTTATAAACATGGTAGTTATTTTGGAATATCTTGTTTAAAGAATTAGCTAATTAGACCCTTCTAAAACATCACATCCCCAAACAAATCTATAGCATTATAGGGCTTAAAGTGTCTCTGGCCCCCAAAGTTTGGGAGCAAAGGCCACTGTTCTCATAAAGGCTTGCTGAAAATCTACTGACATTGAGATTAATAGAAGACTTAAAACTTATACATGGATGCCTTTAGAATGAATACAAAGATGCAGGGGAAATTGTCCATTTCTGTTTGTTTGTTTAAAGTATGGACAACTGTGTAGAAATATGATTGTGCAAAAAAGGGTATGAGCTAATTTTAACAGGCTTAGTGGCAGAACCAGCAAGGCATTTTATGTTTAGATTCTGCTGGGCCTCTTGAGTGTGCATTTTTTCTTTCTGGCATGGGGTTTTACACTGAAACAAAGTAAAAACAAAGTAGGTCAGATAATTGCTTTATGGCCATTTTACATAGAATAATTTTAAGTTTTATGGCTAGCTTCAGGGAAGAACTGGTACAAGAGGCAGGCAAGGTCAGAAAATTTTGCTTTTGAAGCCTTTATTTTAGGTTAGTTTTTTTTTTTTTTTAATCCCATCAATATAAGATCACCTGGCTGTAGACTGAGGGAAAAAAACTTTTAATACCAATTGTTAGCACCCCAAACAGTGATACAAAGTGGTAACATGGTTTTTACATGAGGATCAAGATTAAGCTGTTTTTTGAAAAAAACAATCTACCGAGGCGGGTGGATTGCTTAAGGTCAGGAGTTCGAAACCAGCCTGAGCAAGAACGAGACCCCGTCTCTACTATAAATAGAAATAAATTAATTGGCCAACTAACATATATATAGAAAAAATTAGCCGGGCATGGTGGCACATGCCTGTAGTCCCAGCTACTCGGGAGGCTGAGGCAGTAGGATCACTTGAGCCCAGGAGTTAGAGGTTGCTGTGAGCCAGGCTGATGCCAAGGCACTCATTCTAGCCTGGGCAACTGAGACTCTGTCTCAAAAAAAAAAAAAATCTAGTGTCAAAACAATTTTTTAGGTATAAACTTGAGCACATTTATAGAGTAAGATTGCTTTGAGATTCTCATGGATTTTAACCATTATTCGCTTTTTATCTTAAAATAAATTACTATATAAAAATTAATAATTTAGAAATTTTTGTAGGCAAAAACTCTGTTACAGTAACATAATGTACACATAACTAGCTAGCTTGTAAAGAATAGGACAAAAATGGACAAGACCAAGGTAAAACTAAAACTTTTAAGTTCTTTACAACATTTAGGACAACTTTGAATCCCTAACAGTACTGTTAATATTAGATGATAGTGAGTTAAACACACCTTGTGTACCTCTCTACAGGCATTGAATCAGTGAAAGTAAACTATATCTGCAGTTAGGATTAAGAGACCAAAACCAAAATGTTTTTTATAAACCTTTGATGATTAAATTTGGTTTTTTGCTCTACTTGGTGTTTCATTTATTCTAATTTGTTGACAGGTATATTTGCATTTTTATCTTAAAGTTAAACACATAAGTATTTTTGTTGGTAACTCAGATTTAGTTATTATCATGTGAACAAATATTAAATTTATTTTACTTAGCAAAAATCACACGTTACTTTGTAGTCTGAGTTCACATTTTTATAACCTTTATATCAAATCTTTACACCTCAAGAACTTTAAAATGTCCAGTAAAACCCAGGCAAAAACAATGTATGCTGACAATTTGAAAGCATTTTTACTATTATTTTACTAATAACACCTTTTTATTTTCTTAATTTTTTTTTTTAAGAGACAGGTTGGTCCGAGTGCAGTGGTGTTTACAACTAATTGATCACAACCAGTTACAGATTCCTTTGTTCCTTCTCCACTCCCACAGCTCCACTTGACCAGCCTTTAAAAAAAAAAAAAAAGAGAGAGACAGAGGCTCACTTTGTTGCCCAGGCTAGCGCACTTAGTGCGCTGGGGTCAGCCTAGCTCACAGCAACCTCAAACTCCTGGGCTCAAGAGATCCTCCTGCCTCAGCCTCCTGGGTAGCTGGGACTACAGGCATGCGCCACCATGTCCGGCTAATTTTTTTGTATGTATATTTTTAGTTGGTCAATTAATTTCTTTCTATTTTTAGTGGAGTCGTGGTCTGGCTCTTGCTCAGGCTGGTTTTGAACTCCTGACCTCGAGCAATCTGCCCGCCTTGGCCTCCCAGAGTGCTAGGATTACAGGCGTGAGCCACCACGCCCAGCCTATTTTCTTAATAATAACACAGCTTAAGTCTAAAGATTACAAAATTCACATGAAGCATTTGGGTTTAATATATGAGCACTCCCTTAATTTTAAGCCAGTCAGAAACCATATAAGCACAAATGTGGAATACATGGACAGACATAAACCCAAGCATACACACTCTCTCACACACTTACATGCACACAAAGTTTTAATAAATTTTACCCTAGAACTTTAGCCATGAAATGGTAACGCAAACTCACCAGTCTGTAAAAGAAAGCTGGATCTAAATTTCTTCTGATGAGAGTGGAACTTGTTTACACGGCAAACTTTAGTTGACCTGATAGGTAACTTAATTAGGCCTGTGGGTCAAAGTTTTGGAGAAAGCAGTTTCCATGGCAGTTTGATTTTTTTAAAAAAAACCTTTACCCCCCTTTTTTTTCCAGTTAAAAATGAGTTTTCAGGGCGACTTCCGGGGCCCCGCTCTTGGGGCCCCAGAACCTCGTCCATAATATAAATAAATAAATAAATAAATAAATAAATAAATAAATAAATAAATAAATAAATAAATAAATAAATAAATAAATAAATAAAAAAAGAGTTTTCAATGTTAGCGTTTTTTTTAGCTTGAACTGACAGCAGGGTCTCCAGGTAGCCTTTCAATTGTAAATACCATAAACAATGAGTTATCTTAACATCAATAGAAAAAGTTTGCTGGTTTTAGAGTAGCCAGAAAAGAAGAGAGAGAGATAGCTTGAGACATTTTATTTCTTATTTATTTATTTATTTATTTATTTATTTATTTCACGTTAATTCAGAGTAAGTGCTTTGAATTGAGACATTTTAATAGTCGAGGGTTGACCATTTCAGCTCTGAATTTTTCTTGATGTAGTTTTGCCCTTTCTTAAAAATTTATGCACAAGAATTAGACCAGCTGGAGCCCTAGAAAACCTGGCATGCCTTTGAATCTTTTCATTTACAAAAATACTTGGAAGTAGAGTGCTGCAAACCCACTGGGGTGCTCAACAGTCATTCTCTTTGTTTTTCCTCGTTTTTTTAAAGGATTTTCTATTTTTCTTAGAGAAAAGCCAATTGAGATTAATTTTAGGATAAAAAGACAATGGAAGCCGGGCGCAGTGGCTCACGCCTGTAATCCTAGCTCTTGGGAGGCTGAGGCGGGCGGATTGCTCAAGGTCAGGAGTTCAAAACCAGCCTGAGCAAGAGCGAGACCCCGTCTCTACTATAAATACAAAGAAATTAATTGGCCAACTGATATATATATAAAAAATTAGCCGGGCATGGTGGCGCATGCCTGTAGTCCCAGCTACTTGGGAGGCTGAGGCAGAAGGATTGCTTGAGCCCAGGAGTTTGAGGTTGCTGTGAGCTAGGCTGACGCCATGGCACTCACTCTAGCCTGGGCAACAAAGCGAGACTCTGTCTCAAAAAAAAAAAAAAAAAAAAGACAATGGAGAAGACCTTTTAGAATGCACCTTCAAATGTAAATTAAAATCCCAAACAACAATTCCTAGGAAAAGAACCAGCTCAGAATAAACCAAGACCATCAACCAAAAACTGGGGAGGTCCAGATCTCAGGAGGACTTACCAGTTCCTGCCAAAGGAGAAGCTTGGAGTCAGAGGGCCTAAAAGGGCCATGGGTACCTGGCACCGGGTTTGTGCTGCTCCTTAGGCGGTCCTGAGTCTTCTCTGAGATCCTGCCAACTACGCCAAAATGGTCAACAGAAAAAAGCCAAACTCTGCAAAATAATTTTAAAGAGATTTATTCTGAGCCTAATTTGAGGACCATGACCCGGAGCCACTGCCAAGAGGCCTTGGGCAAGTGGACTCCTATTTTTTAAAAAGAATAGAACCTAGACTATTGACTCTGGTCCAGTAGTAATACTTTCTACATTCGGCATAATGTAAAATGATGTCATCACTTTCGCTCCTTCCCTTTAAGTTTAACTTTGGTCTTGTGGGTGTTGGTAAGTTGTAAGCAGTTTGAAGGTAGGTGGCGACCACAGCCCAGCAAGGAGCCCTGTCAGCCTGGTGAAGGCTCTGGCCTGTGGCCCTACGTGGAGATCAGCTGGGGCAGCCGAGTCAGTGCTGCCTAACAGGACCAGGAGACTTTTTTTCCTTGCCTAAGACAAGTATACACCCAGGATTTTGCTTTTTACAGGAAAATAGAATAGTTTCTGGTCTCAAAAAAGAACAAAAAGTTTAGCTTGAACCAACACGTGAGTGTCTCATTTTAGCTTTGCAGCCCAAAGAAGATCTAAGTGGTCCTATTTTCAGTGCACTGTCGAATCACAGAGGAAGTGTGTTACAGTGGGCACTGCAGAGAGGACATCAGTGGTGTCGTATTTAACACAAAGCCTCTCACAGGGCGGCACATGACTGCCGCGGTGGACTAGGTAGTTCCTTGGGGCGCTGTCCCGTGCGCTGGGGACTGCTCAGTGCCGATAGAATGACACCCACGTCTCAACAGTGGAAATGTCTTCATATGCTGCCAGATGTCCCCTGGGGCACAGTCACCCCCCTTTGAAACTGGTTTAACAGAGGGCATCTACCTTATTGCCCAGCACAGAGTGTGCACGGGAAAGGATTCACACCTCTCTCTTCACCTCCAGCCTTCTTAGGTTTTAATGAAAATTCTTCTAAAATGTATTACAAGCTACCATGGTTCCTTAGATAAATAAACATCATAAATCTCTTCTAAGTGGGCATTATTATAAGCATCAGTTATTACACCATTCTGTAATTTTTTCTTTTAATAAGTCAAAGAGCTCTGAAACATTGCTTTTGCCTGGGAAGCCACTGGCTCTGGGTCTGGTTGCTTGTTGCTTCTCTCTGTGTAAACTCCCAGCCACCCTTCCCAGTCCTGCTTCTCATATGCTGTCTGGGATATGCCTAGAGCTGAACGTTGCTAGGGAGACCGAATATCCACATTGTTAAACCACAGAGAATTTTATGCTTGCTTTTTAATTGGTAGACTTTGTCCCCAACCAGCTCTGTATCTCTCCTTCAGGATTAGGTGCTTAGGTTTTGAAACAGATGGTTTTCTTACAGTTTGATCTACTCTTGGTTGTATGCTTTCTTTGTATTTAAAGGTGAAAGATATTAAAAACTGACTGCCAGATAAATGGGCACTACAGAGAAGTTAGCAGGATGAAATGGTATTTTGTGTTTCTTGCTGTTCCTCAACATGAACATTTAACACTAACCAAAGTAATAGTTTACTGTATTTTAAACTGAATGTTTGTCAGCTTCATAATTATGATCATGACTCTTTCTGCCTGTGTGCCATGTCCACAAAAGGTTGTCATTCCTTTATAAAGATGCAGTGGCCACTTTTCCCATATCTGCAATGGATTTTGGTTTTTCTTTGTGCCATGTTTGGAAAGAGATCGCCTGTTTCTTTTGAAGAAAAACTTTTGGGTGAGAGTAGAAAGTATAGGTAGATGGCAGAGAAAGGAGAGGAAATCACATGGGAAAAACTTGGTGAAGTCTTTGCAATGGGGTATCAAACATTTAAGAATTCTGTAAACAGATTTCTTATTCTTACAGCTATTTTTAACCTGGAAATATTTTGCAGCCAAATACGCCATGTACCGACAATGTAGCATTTGATATGGAAAGGCTCACCAGAACCCAGGCGGTTAACCGGAGGCCAGCCCTAGGTGATCTCACCAGTGACAGCTCTCTTGGCCTTGAGCCACTTCGAACTTCGGGGATATCACCTCTTCCTCAGGATGGGGAGCTCACTCCTAGAACAGGAGAGATCAACATTGCAGTAACAAGTAAGTGAGGGCCCTTTGCTCAGGCCCAGGGTGGCACTGCTGCCTGTGCTGGGCACTCGGGAACTGCTCAGGGGAGAGTCAAGGCTGTCGCATGGGCCATGACTCAGTTTGTACCTGAGAAAGAAATGTGTACTTTTGTTAAAACAGATAACTGGAATAATGAAACTCTCTTTATAATAAGGAGCTTGTGTATTTGTGTGTAAATAATAGGAATAGCTGCATTCGAGGAGTAGTTGTTCATAGGTTTGTCTTAGTTGCTGTTTTATGAACCTTGTTTTGAAATCATTGCATTGCAAACAGTCATCTTAAAGGGAGACAATGGTGTGTGACCTAGGCCGTCAGCAGCTTCCCAGGGAAGTTGCATAACTGAGCACTGGTGCTCTTGGTCACCCAGACTGCAGGCAACTGAGCAAAAAAGTAATCCAGAATTTGAACCTAAAAATTCACTTCTCTAGGAACAGTTGAAACTATCTGTTGCTCACTTTATTTTACACTTCTTATGGAAGTTTGATCTCTTGGTACAGGGTGGGAGAAAAGCCAAAAGGTATCTGCCTCAAACAGTGCTCTGGGCTGATTATGACCGTCCTGCTTGTTGAACTGCTGACAAGCGGAAAGGACGTGCGGAGGCTTCGGTGGCGGTGCCTAAGTGCGTCGGTGTGCGTGGGCTGGCGGCGTGTGCGTGGGCTGGCGGCGTGTGCCTGGGCGTTGCAGACTTCCACCCCACAACAAGCACTCTTTTCTTCAGTCCATTCTTTCTGTGTTACTCTCATCTAACAACCCTCACCATCCTTCCTCGTTGCCATGCGACATGGCCTTTCCAGAACACGCTGCCGCTTTGCCTGGAACTCCTAGCCCTGAAGCCATGGGATTCCACTTAGCTCGGGGTCATTGAGATGGAGAAGAGCTGTTGCCCTGTTTCCCTTCACACGTGAAGACTCATGTAGTCTGTTCCATTGAAGGCTTCATGTTTGTAACCAGCTAGAAATTATTATTAGAAAACAATTTTCTAGGTTTTATCCTGTCATCTGTGTAAACTCAGTCTTCATTCAATTATGAAATAGGTAAAACTATTCCTTGAATATAGTTTGGCTCACTTCTTACCATTTCTCAGTGATTTAACAGCATTTCATGGTTTTCATACTTTGTTATTTAGGTTTTATGGTCTAGATTTTTTTTTATAAATTGATCTAGTAATCATAAAGGAGACAAAAGCTGTTTATTAATGAGTTATTTCAGTCCCTTCATTGATCAGACATTTATTGAGCACCTACTAATTACCACATTAAGTACTGATCCCATTATATTTTATGCAGAAATGTCCTTTCAAAGTCTTAATGTTTTGACAATAAAAAATATTCATATACAAAATTAATCACGTTTATCATAATTTACATGTAATGTTAATAGATAAAATTGATGTGATCAAACTACACCAAAGCTACCTCTGCTTTTCCCTGCAAGGTCCTATAGCGCTGCAGCCACCGCAGTGCGTTTGACCAGCACCTGCTGTGTGCAAGGCACTGTGCTAAGCAGAGGTGCCGGGGAGGTTGGAGGTGACAAGGCCTCAGCTGCTAAAACGCCTCTGGGCACATTGGGAATTACTGTGATGGTGTTCCTTTCTACGAGTTTTTAAGACTGAAGTCACACACACAAAAAAAGACTTGCAAATATGGGATGATATATTCAAAATTTGGAAACAGAGACATAATTGAAGTTTTGAAGATTAGTTTGCATGTCATGTATAAAAGTTCCTAAGAAGAAAAAAATGCTGTGTTCAGTCCCTTGATGTTATGACCACTCATCTTCTGATTTTTTTAAATGCCAGTATTCCTTTCCCCTAACTTTAAATATTACAGGTAAAAATGGTGGATTTCACATGTATTCTTGAATGTTCATTTGATTATATAAAAAGCTTCAATCTATTGATGAGGAAATGTGTAATCTAAGAGGCAGTGGCTACACTGTTATCTAAAAAGAAAGAGTTTACTAAGCATTTTAATTATATAAACAAGGTGGGTGGAGAAATGGTCGTAGAAGAAACTCAGCATCCTGGAGCTCTGTTGGCAGCTCCTCTTGGCCTTTGGAAAGCACCACCTTTAAAATGTCATGGAAGTATAATAACCTTTGCCTAGAAAAAATGCCTGTGCACACACAATTTTGTGTGCAGTGTTAGGATTTATGAGACCCAGGTTAAGAAACATAGGTTATACACAGCTTTTGCATATAAACATTTGACATTCCATGTGTAAATAATTTCTTCTCTCCTCCTCTGTGCAGATATATAAGTAATTTTGCTGTGTAACATTTTGTTAAACCAGCCCTAGCCACTCTATATGCTAAAGAATATTTTATAGTTAAGACTTTTCTTTAGGAAGTCAGATTGGTTCTGAGATTATTTTTGAGGTTCTCAATAAATACTGTTCTTAAAGTGTAACCTTGACAATATAGGCTCTGAAAAGTTAAGGAAAAATATCTGGAAGTGGAGACAGACAGACAGGTGTACAGACAGACTAGACAAAAAACCCGTAGAGTTCCATGTACCTGAGGTTCTCAGTTCTGGCGGACCAAGCACCTTGTCCTTCCTCCTCCTGCTTATCAAAGCCAGAGAAACAGTGCTGCTTCCCAGCAGTTAGGTTGTGAGGTGTGGACACCAGTGAGACGTCCTTTTTATGTAAATATCACAAGTTAACCCTTGCATGAGAGAGAAGAACATAGCCATGGATGCACCTAAAGAACCTTGCAGAACCACTACTCCATGTTTCTGAGACTTCTAAGAAGGAATGATAGAGCCCTGCAGATATGACAATATGAAGAAGGAAAGAAGGTTACATGTATGGTTAGTCTACTTTACTGTCATTTAAATTAACAATGAAAACAATCCACGTGCAACTTCACATACATATTTTTACTGCACACTTCCGGGTGGCCACACTCATAGACCTCAGCACCTAAACTGGAACAAGTGGTTGGACCATGCTTTCCTTTCTCCCTTGCAGCTTTCATCAGCACATCCACTAACCTCCTCCAATTAGTAGCTCTCTGGCAAACCTCCTGCTGCACTTCCCTGGGCCAGTCTTGGCTTACACCTCCGTTGACGTCTGCTTCGTTGCATTTGAGGGAATTGTTGACATCGATTTGACTTAAACCTTCTCCCCAGAGTGATTTCCTCCCTTTCCTTTGTCAACAGAAGAATGGTTTATTATTGCCAGCTTTGGCCTCCTCAGTGCGCTCACGCTCTGCTACATGATCATCAGAGCCACAGCTAGCTTGAATGCTAACGAGTAAGTAACAAGTTGTTTGTTGGATTGCATGTGCCAGATGATCCCAAGAAAACACAGACAGTGATTTTTATGAAGATAGTAAGAATTGGATTTACCCCAGTTTAATACTGATCCTGATGGGATCATATCTAGTAAAATAATTTTATTTCATGAACATATTATTTTCAGTCAGTTACACAGATTGGGAGTTCACCTTGTTCAACAGAAACAGCTCATTTGAGGAAAGATCTAAAGGTTTTCATTAGCCACAAACTTAGAATGAATCAACAATGTTGTACAAATGCCAAGGGAACCAGTTGTAGTCTTTGTATGTAAAGAATGTCAGCGTCCTCCTCATTGACAGGGACAGCCCCACTTTACTTGTGCTCACCAGACTTATCTGGAGTCTTGCACGGTCAGCTTTTGGTGGAGCCCAGGCAGCCTTGCTGTGGTCAAGGCACAAGTGCCTTGGGTGGTTAGCCCATAGGAAAGAAGCCATCAGGGAGACCCGCTGTTTCTGAATATTAGGAAGACTGTCGGGGTACAGAGAAAATAATTATAAACTCCATCTCCAAAGGGCAAAGTAAGGACCAAAGGGAGGCTACAGGAAGGCAAGGTTCACCTAAGTAAAAGGAAGAACATCTGTCAGGGAGGCCACTTACTGGGGGGATGATTTCCTGCAGGGTGTGCCCAGAACTAGGAATGCAGGCAGAATTGGATGTCATTCTTTCCAGAGGGTGGAAAATTGGGCTAGATGACTGTAAAGGTCCATTTTGATGTGGTGATTTTCCAAGAGCGGCCCTCCACAGGTATAAGACGTAGAAAAAGTTTTTTGTTTTGTTTTATTTATTTATTTTGAGGCAGAGTCTTGCTCTGTTGCCCAGGCTAGAGTGCCGTGGTGTCAGCCTAGTTCACAACAACCTCAAACTCCTGGGCTCACGTGATCCTCCTGCCTCAGCCTCCTGAGTAGCTGGGACTATAGGCATGCACCACCATGCCCGGCTAATTTTTTCTATATATTTTTAGTTGGCCAATTAATTTCTTTCTATTTTTAGTAGAGAGAGGGTCTCGCTCTTGCTCAAGCTGGTCTCAAACTGCTAATCTTGAGCGATCCACCCACCTCAGCCTCCCAGAGTGCTAGAATTGTAGGTGTGAGCCACCGTGCTCAGCCTAGTGTTTTGTTTTAAATTGGGGGCATGCTGTGAGCTAGGCTGACTCCACGGCACTCACTCTAGCCTGGTCAACAAGCGAGACTCTGTCTCAAAAAAAATAAAATAAATTGGGGGCATTTACTACAGGATATTATTCAGTTCTTTCTTTTACTAGTATTCGTGAAAACTAGTTAAAGATTAAAGGAACCCTGGGTCACTCCCTAAATTGGCACTGGTGGGATTCACATGCTCTCCACGCTCAATTATGTCCTGACACTTTACCTGGTGAATACTTACCTGAACCAGACAAGCTCATGCAGTTGATTTCATTGACTGCTGTTGTCCAGCTATGGAAACACGGGGCAAATCACCTCCATCCAGTGACATGATCTTAATACATCTAACCTGATCTGTTGTCCAGAGACTTGCAAGAGTGACCCCTTACACACGGTGGGTGTCATGGTCCGCTGGCGTTCTCCAGCCTTCAGCTGCGTAGTCTCATTCAGCAGACGGACCACCACCAGCTGCTGCTGGGCCACCGACGCAGTTTCCCTTCAACACAGCGCAGTGTGAATGACTCAGGTTCCAGGGTCAGGCACACCTGGATTTGACTCCCATCTCCTCCGTTTTTCAGTTGTGGGACCTGTACAGTTGCATTTATCTGACACTCCCTTCAGTCATCCATTGAACGGAGATAGTATAGGGCTGCCAGCATAACGGTAGTGCTGTGAGCATTAGCATGTAAAGTGCTTAGCACAGTGCCTGGTACATAATGAGTGCTCAATAAATGTTAGCCAAACTGATGCTGCTGAGATTCTGTCAAAGTTCTATGAATGAGATGGCCGTCTGTCTTTATCATTTGACAAATGAATTTAATTTCTTTCATGAAATAGGACATAGAGCCATAGGAACTGTGAGTGCTGATGGTTCAAATCACAAGCCTGAAGGCAATATTCATTCCACCTGGCATCACCACTCTCGCTCACTGCCGTGCTGACCCACCAGGCTGGGCTGTGATTCGAGCTCACTTAGAAACTTCACAGATGAGTGATGACCTACACAAGCAAATAGAACTTTTAGAGAATTAGTCAGTAATTCATGGTCACCTGGCATCCATTCAGAATCTGCCAGATGCTCAGTCCACGCATCAGGTATCTTGGAGAATGCTCAGTAAACATACTGCCTGCTACAAAGCACAGTGCCTGGGCCATGACATTCCAGTCCATGCATGGGTGCCTGTGTGACTTAGAGCCAAGGCTCGGATCTGAGATCCATGGCTTAGTCCGCCCTTCTCCCGGCAGCCTTGTACAGGGTCGCTGTTGCAGTTGTTCGTTTGGATAAGATTTCTGTGCCGTCAGTCAAAACCACTCTGAAGGACAATATTCATGACCCCATTTAGAGAGAGAAATTGAGAGAGTGTGTATATGTGTGCATGTATGTATGTATATACACATAGGAATGCATGAAAGGGTGGTCACCACAATATTAATGGTGATTGTCTAAAATTAGAATTTGGGGTGATGTTTTCCTTTTCAATGTATGCTTTTGTGTGTGTTGATTTTTTTTTTAACAATAACAAGAATTATTTAGGTTTTTTGAGGCCATTTTTATTGTGGCGAATAATAGGAAAGATAATAGTCATTCCAATGTCTCTCAAAAATATTGATGAAAAATTCCTATGTGATTTTATTCCAGAGAAAAGTTTTATTTTAGCTAATAAATATTAATGAATTTTTTTAAATCTATCTTTTTTTTTTGAGACAGAGTCTCGCTCTGTTGCCCAGGCTTGGGTGAGTGCCGTGGCGTCAGCCTAACTCACAGCAACCTCAATCTCCTGGGCTCAAGCAATCCTGCTGCCTCAGCCTCCCGAGTAGCTGGGACTACAGGCATGTGCCACCATGCCCGGCTAGTTTTTTCTATATATATTAGTTGGCCAATTAATTTCTTTCTATTTATAGTAGAGACGGGGTCTCGCTCTTGCTCAGGCTGGTCTTGAACTCCTGACCTCGAGCGATCTGCCTGCCTGGGCCTCCCAGAGTGCTAGGATTACAGGCGTGAGCCACTGCGCCCGGCCAGAAATCTGTCTTATATATATATATTTCTCTTTTTCCCTTTATCTACCAAGAAATTTATAGCCAAAATGAGATTTTTTTTTTTCATTTTAATTACCCTGGTTTAGTTTTCTGGGTAACCTCATCCATTTGAAAGATAGTCTCAAACGTAATATAAGTGGGTTCCATCTTTTGGCATTTTAATGATTGAAAATTGATGGTGAACTTTACGCTTATACCTACTAGAGTAGTTTATTTTTCTGACAGTGTTGCTTGTCACTGATCTTGTACACTACAATTTCAGCAAGCCACTGACCCAGTGTAGTCACTCATGAAGCCCTCTGGGCAAGATGCAAAGGCAGGCATGTGGGACCCGAGTGATCCAGGTTCCCCTGAGTGGGTAGGTTGCTGACTGCACAGGAGTGGCCAGCAGATGGTGTGATCCCCCACCTCCCCACCCCGTCCTTCCCCCACTCATCATGCATTTATCAGGGGCCTGACACTACCAACTTCGGTCACATGTCCAGCAAAGGTCCATGTGTTTGAAGTCACTGCCCTTCTATTATGATGAAATACTATTTATTTAAATACTCAGCTATGACTGTGCATTAAATTTTTTTAACACTGTAAACAAATCTGATGAATTTGAGACTTTGAAGATATAAATAGCTGGTAGTCAGACAAAGCAGCAAGTAAATGCAAGGTAAATGTATTCTGTATTAGTTTCTCACACCTCTAATTCTTAGTGCCCATGTGAGCAAGGTTATTGGACTTCAGTTCCCAAAGGAGGGTTTTTGCTTTACTTTGTTATTCATACAAGCCTTGTGGAATCCCAACATTTACCAGCTTATATTTGTGTCACTGTTTTTCCTTCAATATAAGAAAAATAAATATTTCATTATTTGAGGAACAAATATATGGATGATGTAGGAAAGTTTTGGGTTTTTTTGTTGTTTTTTTTTTTTTGAGACAGAGTCTTGCTTTGTTGCCCAGGCTAGAGTGAGTGCTGTGGCATCAGCCTAGCTCACAGCAACTCAAACTCCTTGGCTCAAGCAATCCTGCTGCCTCAGCCTCCCAAGTAGCTGGGACCGCAGGCATGTGCCACCATGCCCAGCTAATTTTTATATATATATATATTAGTTAGCCAATTAATTTCTTTCTATTTATGGTAGAGACGGGGTCTCGCGCTTGCTCAGGCTGGTTTCGAACTCCTGACCTAGAGCAATCCGCCCGCCTCGGCCTCTCAGAGTGCTAGGATTACAGGCGTGAGCCACCGCGCCCGGCCGGAAAGTTTTTTTGAGATAGAGTCTCACTCTGTTTCCCAGGCTAGAGTACGGTGGCATCTGCCTAGCTCACAGCAACCTCCAACTCCTGGGCTCAAGCAATCCTCCTGCCTCAACCTCTCAAGTAGCTGAGACTATAGGCACGTGCCACCATCCCTGGCTAATTTTTCTATTTATAGTAGAGTCTCGCTCTTGCTCAGGCTGGTCTCAACTCCTGAGCTCAAGTGATCCTCCTGCCTCCGCCTCCCAGAGTGCTAGGATTATAGGCGTGAGTTACGGCACCTAGCCTTTAGGAGAGATTTTAAGTTGAGTTCCAAGTTTGACTAGGTGTCCCCTAAAGCCTTTTTCCTGGTCCTAGTTCTGATTCATAGAAATCATGTCCTAAGATTTGCAGAGAAGTGTAGCCCAGACATGCAAGATTCAAAACGATCTAGGCAGGAGGAGATGAGTCTGATATGGTTAATGTGATGAAATAACTGAACGCATGCTCCTAAAGTACTGCCGAGCTCAGAAAGCCCTGGCTGCTTGCAGCAGGCCAGTGGGCTTTGGTTGCCCCACCAGTATTCCTGATTTGCTGTCGTCTTAGGTGTAGTAGCAGAAGCTTATATACCAATAAAAAACGATGTGTCTATTTTACTGTCTACTCGTTATTTCTGAATTATTCCGCTCAGAGGGGCTCTTTTTATAAGAGGAACATTGACAGATGAGCACATCTCAATATAAAAAGGTCTGAAAACTTAATCATTTGATGTCTGGAGAATGCTTAGCTTGGAAAAGTGGGGTCTGAGGTGATATAAGAGATGTCTCCCGTTGTTTGAAGGACTCCTAAAGATGAGAATAAGTACTCACTGAGTGCCTGCCAAGAGCTTACTGCTGCACTGGGCTTTTCTACCCACACTGCCTCGTTTAATAGTCGCAACGGCCTCAGGTTGGCTGGCCATCACACCAAGGGTGACTCTCAGCTGTAGTTCTGGAGTCCTTGGAGACATCTACAGGGAGGTAGACTTCCACTTAATGTTAGAAAGAATTATCTACGAGTCAGAATTGTCCTTCCATAGCATGGGGTACTTTGAAAGCTACTGAGCTTGCCAGGACCTGGTCATTCAGACAGAAGCCACAAGGCCAGAGCTGTTCTGAGGCAGATCTCATGCCAAGTGGTGTCTCTAAGACTCTCCTTACGGTTCTGAAGGTCCCTCTTGAGCGGTTCCTTCCTATGAAGGGTGAGAGCCCAAGGAGAGGGGTTGGGTTCTCTTCCAGTGCTGCTTTTGGAACCTTAACCCTTTGCACTCGGATGTCGAGTGTGACTCGACACAGCTAGCAAAAATTACAGAGATTAAAATTACTCTTTGAATGTATCAATAATTTGAAATGTAAAAAAATCCAAATAACTAAGTTTGTATGAAAAGAAACTCCCGTTTTTTATTCTACTGCCGTGCTTTGTAAAATCTGGGGTATTTAAAAAATTAAATCCCAAGTAGAATAAAGGAATCAAGAAAAAAGCAAGCGAGTACAAAGGGTTAAGCACCAGAGCAGTGCCCTTCAAGCCTGTCTTCTACCGTCTTCCAGGCATGAGTTCTGCACTGTGACCCAGCGCCCCCATAGACGACTGAAACAGATTTCACACTTTATGCAGGATTGTCTGATACAGTTTATTCTGTACTTTGTTGTTAATACTAGTCATGAACTCCTACATTAATATATCAACCATTAATAGGTTGTGTCCTTCAGTTTGAGAAATACTGGTCTACAGAATTTTGAATTTCCAGTTCTTGACCTAGTATTTTTGCTCACACTGGCATGCATCATTGATTGTTTTACTTTCCTAAGGCTGCTTTTCTTATAGCATTTCCAGCAAAGATTTAAATTTAATCTCTATTTGAGATGTATTGCTGGATAACGAATCTTCTCCTTTCTCTTAGTATTCATTTCTCCTTTAGCCACCGGAGTATGGGATGTAGGTACACACAGGAACACTGGCTCAGAGCGGCTGAGTGACTACTGAGAGATGCTGTAGGATGAAGAGTGGGGAATTCAAACCTGATGCTTCTGGTTCCTGCTTGCCTTTGACTACTCTGGAGAGCTGTGTGAGATGGCTCGAAAGGATGTGCTGAAGAAGACAAATGTGGTTTCCTAAAAATGAGATTCAAAAAGAGTATCAAAGGCAACGAGGACCTTCCATTGGACTTCTCGCCTGTCTTTGGCAGTGGTTATTATTTTGCTTTTTAGAATAACTTCAATGTTAGGGCTGCATTAGTTTATAATTTCTTAGAAGGGCAGCAGAATAAAGTAGCTTTAAAAACTTGATAGCCCCTAAAAAATCCTTCTATCTAATATCCAGTTTTCTGAGGAAATATTATAAGGGCAGTGTGTTTTCTTATATGAAGTCATTGTGGACATCCTTCATACCAGAGCTTTTTCAAAACAGTTGAGCAAATCCCTCTCATTCATTTTGATGCCACTGACCAAGCACCCACTGGGCACCAGGCCTGTGCCAGGTGCTGGGCTCACAGCCCTGATGCCAGTAGGGCCCTGGCCTTGCCCTGCTGGCATGCAGTGCGTGTGTGCTGGAGGAAGTGCACGCAGCTCGCCTCTGTCGCCCGCCAGGGAACTGCTGCCTTCGCTATGGAGGAGTTGAAAAAGGAAGGCTTCATGGAGCGAGTGATTTAGGAACCAGGCCTGGCTTAATTAGGGCACAAAGGGAGGACAGAGCAGAGCAGGATCTGGGAGTTGTGAGGTTTGATGTGTCTGCTGTAGACAGCAGTGGTAGTCAGCCAGCTACAGAATTGGAACTTTATTAGTAGGTGTTATCTAAGGCTTTTCAGCAGAAAGATCATTCCTGGTGGCCAGGAAGTTGTTTTAAAGTGGTAGAGAATGGAGGCAGGAAGCTAGGTTAGGTAAAAATACAGAGTTGAAGGAAGAAATCAGGGAGGCAGGGAGGAGATAAAAGCAAGAGATGCTAGAGAGTATCTGATAACCAAAGATTCGGCGGTTTGAAGCATAGATCCAGAGCTGAGCAAAGAGAAGACAGATCAGAGCTGTAGGCATGATTTGGGAACTGCAGAAGTCCCAGGGTCCCAGAGAGCCAGGTAGCCCCACAGTACCAGGGGCTGCAGGGAAGCTGCAGGAGCCTGAGGGGCAGGTGTGGACTTTTCCAAGGACTATAGGCTCTTTTAGCGCCTGATGTAGGGACAGAAACACACATACCCCTCCAGGATCTGGAGAATTCCTGAGAGAGCCATACATTCCTGAAGTCTGTGCTCTTCAGCTTTTATGTCAAAATAAGTGATAAGATTGTCATCGGAGGGTAAACAGGGAGCATACTCCAGAGAGGACAGCGGCAGACCGCAGCACACTCAGCACTTAAAACATGTTGTGAATTGAATGGCAGTTGTCCCTGTATATTTAAACAAGATGCTGTTAACCTGTACTTTTTCCTGCATTCCTTCTGGGATGACTGAGCACTGAGCTGCAGACTTCAGGGGTGTGCTAGTGGCTTGCTGCCTTCACCAAAAGGGGCTGGGAAATAGTTGGAGACAGCCAGGCCACCCCTCAGTTAGGACCACCTCTCTGTTATTTTAAAGCATTGCCAACTAACTTTTAACTAATTCATGACTGCTTTTTTACTTTTATTCCATAGGGTAGAATGGTTTTGAAGAGAAGAAAACTGCTTTCTGACTGATTGCCTTGAAGGAAAAAAGAACCTATTTTTGTGCATCATTTACCAATCATGCCACACAAGCATTTATTTTTAGTACATTTTATTTTTTCATAAAATTGCTAATGCCAAAGCTTTGTATTAAAATAAATAAACAGTAAATAAAAGACTGTGGTATTGCGTATTATTCGCTGGACTTATGCTTTGAGGGCTGATTCGGCGATCACAGGCCCAGTGTGCTCGTGACTCCCTAGGAGAGGGTGGTGGCGCTGTCTCTTTCAGCACTGCCATGCCGGCTCCTCGCCCAAGCAGGATGGCCCTGCATGGCAACAGCCCCTTGGCATTTTATCTTCTTCAAGGTGTGCATCGGCTCTCTGATAATTTCTTCCGTTGTTTATGGCGGGTCTGCCTCCTCCAGAACTCCAGCTCCACAGCGGCAGAGGCCTGGCCCTGCTGCCAGTGGGTCCTGTGCACCTAGCAGAGTGCTTTGCACATCGTGAGTGCTCAGTCAATATTTGTGGACTGAAGGGATGCCTGTAGGAAGGATTTTCCAAAGTACATACTGATTAGTAATAAATCATGTCTAAGATTTTTTTTTTACCTAGTTTGTACAGTATTCTTTTTTTTTTTTTTGAGACAGAGTCTCAAAAGTCTCAAAAGTGAGACAGAGTCTCACTTTATTGCCCAGGCTAGAGTGAGTGCCGTGGCATCAGCCTAGCTCACAGCAACCTCAATCTCCTGGGCTCACGAGATCCTCCTGCCTCAGGCTCCAGAGTAGCTGGGACTATAGGTATGCACCACCATGCCCGGCTAATTTTTTTGTATATATTTTTTTAATTGGTCAATTAATTTCTATTTATAGTAGAGATGGGGTCTCGCTCTTGCTCAGGCTGGTTTCGAACTCCTGACCTCAAGCGAACCGCCCGCCTCGGCCTCACAGAGTGCTAGGATTACAGGCGTGAGCCACCGCGCCCGGCCTGCACAGTATTCTTTTAAAAACAGCAAATTCAAAGAAGTTGGGTGGCTAAAGCAATTTTACATATGTAAATGAAATAATTTTGGCTTTATCAATGAGGAAAATATTGACATATTTTGTTACATTGAATTGTATGCTTGAAGGATTTTCAGTATTTGTAAATGTTTTTAAGCAGAGAATTCTTAACCTACATCAACATGCCTAAGAGATGAGAATGTGTTTCTACTGAGAATGGGGGTTCACTGTAGCAGTCATACTCAAATCAGTAGAGGACAGAAGGGTTTTTTTAAACTGAAATAGAATTCACATGCCATAAAATTTACCCTTGTAAAGTATGCATTTAAGTAGTTTTTGGTATATTCACAAGATTGTGCAACCATCACCACTGTCTAATTCCAGAATATTTTCATCATCCCCAAAAGAAACCTCATACCGATTAATAGTAACTTCTTACCCCTGCCAGCCCTGAAAACCAGGAAATCAGCTCTGTGTCTCTATGGATTTGCCTATTTGGGGTATTTCATAAAAATAAAATCACATAATAGGAAGTGTTTATATCTGGCTCCTTTGACTTAGCACAATGTGTTTAGGGTTCGTCCACACGATACCATTCATCAGTACTTCATTCTTTTTTGTGGCTGAATAATACTCCATAGTGTGGATGTGCCACATTGTCTTATCCATTCATGTGTTGATGGACATGTGGGGTTTCCACCTGTTGGCTATTATGGATAATGCTGCTGTGAACATTTGTATGCAAATTTTGAAGTGAATGTATCTTTTCAGTTCTCTTGAGTATTTTGGGGAATGGAATTACTGTATCATATTTTTTTAACTCTAACTTTTTGAGAAACTGGTCAAAGTGTTCTCCAAAGCAGCTATGCCATTTGCCATTCCCACTAAGAATGTGTGAGGGCTGCAATTTCCCCACACCCTCCGTAACACTGGTGACTGTCTCTTTTATTATAGACAACCTAGTGGGTGTAGTTATTTCATTGTGTATTTAACATGCATTACCCTAATGACTAATGGTGTTAAGCATCTTTTTCATGTGCATATTGGCCATTTGTGTATATATGGGGAAATATCTATTCCAGTGCTTTGCCCATTTTATAATTGGACTATTTGTCTCTTTTGTTGAGCCATAAGAGTTGGTTTTTGTGGGGTTTTTTTGAGACAGAGTCTCACTCTGTTGCCTGGGCTAGAGTGCCACGGCATCAGCCTAGCTCACAGCAACCTCAATCTCCGAGGCTCAGTGATCCTACTGCCTCAGCCTCCCGAGTAGCTGGGACTACAGGGATGCACCACCATGCCCGGCTAATTTTATATATATATTTTTTTAGTTGATCAATTAGTTTCTTTCTATTTTTAGTAGAGATGGGGTCTCGCTCTTGCTCAGGCTGGTTTCGAACTCCCGACCTCAAGCGAACCGCCCGCCTGGGCCTCCCAGAGTGCTAGGATTACAGGCGTGAGCCACTGCGCCCGGCCTCATAAGAGTTAGTTTATATATTGCAGATACTAGCCCCTTATCAAATATATGATTTGCAAATATTTTCTCCCATTATATAAAGTATTCATTTTCTTGATCGTGTCATTTAAAGCACAAGTTTTAAATTTTGATGGAGTCAATTTTGTCTTTTTTTTTTCCTTTGGTTGCTTGTGCTTTAGGTATCATATCTAAGAAACCATTACCTAATTGAAGTTCACAGAAACCTCCAAGAGCTGTGTAGTTTTAGCTCTTACATTTAGATCTTTGATCCATTTTGAGTTGATATTTGTCATATGGTGTGAGGTGGGGGTCCAGCTTCATTCTTTGCATATAGAGACTCAGTTTCCCCAGCACCATGTGTTGAAGAGATAGATTGTTCTTTCCCCCATTAGATGGCCTTGGCACCTTTGTTGAAAATCAGTGGAGCATAAAGTGTGAGTTTATTTCCACATTCTCAGTCCATTGTTCCCTATTTTTGTTCCAGTGCCATATGATATTGATTATTGTTGCTTTGTAGTAAGTTTTGAAATTGGGAACTGAGTTCTCCAACTTCGTTCTTTTTCAAGTTTGTTTTTATTATTTAGTGTCCCTTTTCCATATGAATTTTAGGATCAGCTTCTTGATTTCTACAAAAAAAACCAGCTGGACTTTTATAGGTATTGCATTGAATCCATAGATCATCTTAGGTAGCATCACTGTCCCGACAGTATTAAGGCTTCCAATATATGAACATGGGTGTCTTAAATAAATAAATAAGTTATTTATTTAACTTCTATAGAAATATGATTGATTTTTATATGGTGATCATTCATGCTGCAACCTTGCCAAACTCATTTATTAGCTCTAATCTTTTTTAGTGGGTTTCTTAGGATTTCCTATATGCAAATCACATCATCTGCAAATAGAGTTTTTGTCCTTCTTTTCCAGTCTGGATGCCTTTTTATTTCATTTTCTTGCCTAATTGTCCCTGGCTAAAATCCTAGATAGTAGATAGTTGAGTAGAAGTGGTACGAACAGACATCCATGTCTTACGATCTTGGGGGAAAAGCTTTCAGTCACTACTGATTTTACAAAGTTAGCTGTTAGGATTTTTGTAGATTAGATGCCCTTTATCAAGTTGAGAAAATTACCTTCTATTCCTGGCTTGTTAACTGGGCTACTCTATCTAGTCTATTCTACTTTATTCTACTCTATTATATTTTCTATTCTAATCTGTTCTACTTTATTCTATTGTCTATTTTAATCTAATCTATTTTGTTCTGTTCCATTCTTGGAGAAAGGGTCTCACTGTCACCCAGGCTGGAGTGCAGTGACTTGATCATAGCTCCCTATAACCTCAAACTCCCAGGCTCTAGTACCCTCTTGCCACTGCCTTCTGAGTAGTTGAGACCACAAACACGTGCCACCATACCTGACTTATTTATTTATATTTTTAGAGACAGGGACTTGCTGTGATTCCCAGGATGGTCCCGAACTGTGGATCTCAAGTGATCCTCTCACCTTGGCTCCCAAAATGCTGGGATTATAGGTGTGAGCCACCATGCCTGACCTTGTTTTTATCATGAGTTTTGGATTTTGTCAAATGCTTTTTTTGTGTCTATTGAGATGATCATGTGGGTTTTATCCCTTATCAATTGTATTTTATTCTATTCATTTATTCATATTTATTACATTGGTTTTCTCATGTTAAACCAATACTGGGATAAATTTCACTTGGTATAGTATGTAATGCTTTCTATGCATTGCTGGATTCAGTTTGCTGGTATTTTCTGAGGATTTTTACATTTATATTCATGAGGGATATTGGTCTGTAATTCTCTTGTGATGTGTTTATCTGGCTTTGCTATCATTGTTATGCTGGTCTCATATAATGAATTGTGACATATTCTTTCCTCTTCTGTTTTTTAGAAGAGTTTAAGAAGAATTGGTGTTAATTCTTCTTTAGATGTTTGGAAGCCATCCGGTCCTGGGCATTTATTTTTGGGAAGTTTTTTGATAACCAGCTCTTGTTATATATAGGTTTGGTTTTCTGTTTTATAGTTGAGACAGTTTTGGTAGTTTCTAGGAATTTATTCATTGCCTTTGGGATATCTAATTTGTTGGCATATAATTGTTCATAGAATTCCATTATATTTGCTTTATTTCTGTAATGTAGGTAGTAATGTTCCTTTTTTCATTTCTGTTTTTAGTCATTTGATTATCTTTTTTTTTGTCAGTCTAGCTAAAGGTTTATTAATTTTGTTGATTTTTTTCAAAGAACCAACTTGGTTTTTTATGGACCAACTTTCAATGAACCAACTTTTGGTTTTATTGATTTGTCTCCCTTTTCTATTCTCTATTTCATTACTTTTTACTGAAATCTTTATTTTCTTTCTCCTACTTTTTTTTTTTTTTTTGAGACCGAGTCTCACTTTGTTGCCCAGGCTAGAGTAAGTGCCGTGGCGTCAGCCTAGCTCACAGCAACCTCAAACTTCTAGGCTCAAGCAATCCTCCTGCCTCAGCCTCCCGAGTAGCTGGGACTACAGGCATGTGCCACCATGCCCGGCTAATTTTATATATATATATTTTGTTAGTTGGTCAATTAATTTCTTTCTATTTTTAGTAGAGACGGGGTCTCGCTCCTGCTCAGGCTGGTTTCGAACTCCTGACCTTGAGCAATCCGCCCGCCTCAGCCTCCCAGAGTGCTAGGATTACAGGTGTGAACCACTGCACTCGGCCAGTCTCCTACTTGTTTTAACTTTAGTTTTTTCAGCATTTAAGGTGGCACATTAGGTTATTGATGTGAGATATTTTTTATTTTTTTTGAGACAGGGTCTTGCTCTGTTGCTTGGGCTCAAGTGAAATTATGCAATCACAGCTCACTGCAACCTCAAACTTCCTCCTGGGCTCAAGCGATCCTCCTGCTTCAGCCTCCCAAGTGGCTGGGATTATAGGTACACACCACCACATCCAACTAATTTTTTTTGTTTTAACTTTTTGTAGAGACAGGGTCTCACCATGTTGCCCAGGCTGGAGTGAGTGCAGTGGCTATTCACAGATGCGATCCCACTACTGATCAGCACGGGAGTTTTGACCTGCTCCATTTCCAACCTGGGCCGGTTCACCCCTCCTTGGGCAACCTGGTGGTCTTCCGCTCCCGGGAGGTCACCAGACCAGGCTGGTCTTGAACTTACTGCCTCAGCCTCCCAAACTGCTAGGATTATAGATATGAGCCACTGCACCCAGCCTTCTGTCTTCTTTTTTAATATTGGTATTTACAGCTATAATTTCCCTCTAAGTCCTATTTTGCCCATTTATAAATTTTGGTATTCTATGGGTTTTGTGGGTTTGTTTGTTTTTATATACAGGGTCTCTGTATGTCACCCAGGCTAGAGTGCAGTGGTGCAGTCACAGCACACCGTAACCTCAAATTCCTGGGCTCGAGCAATCTTTTCACCATGGCCTCCCAGGTAGCCAGGACTACAGGCATGCAACAAACACCATAGCCAGCTAATTTTTTTTTTTTTTTTGAGACAGAGTCTCACTTTGTTGCCTAGGCTAGAGTGAGTAGTGCCGTGGCGTCAGCCTAGCTCACAGCAACCTCAAAACTCCTGGGCTCAAGCCATCCTCTGCCTCAGCCTCCCAAGTAGCTGGGACTACAGGCATGCGCCACCATGCCCGGCTAATTTTTTCTACATATATTAGTTAGCCAATTAATTTCTTTCTATTTATAGTAGAGACGGGTCTCACTCTTGCTCAGGCTGGTTTCCGCCCACCTCGGCCTCTCAGAGAGCTAGGATTACAGGCGTGAGCCACCGCGCCTGGCCGCCAGCTAATTTAAAAAAAAAAAAAAAAATTTGTAGACATGGGATCTCCCTATGTTGCCCAGGCTGGTCTTGAATTCCTAACCTCAAGATTCCTCCTGTCTGGGCATCGTGAAGTGCTGGGATTATAGGCATGAGCCACCATGCCTGGCCCCGTCATTTTTATTTCATGCATCTCTATATAACCTGTGATTTCTTCTTTGACCCATTAGTTATTTTAGGAATATGTTGTTTAAATCACATGTATTTGTGAATTTCCCCAATTTACTTTTTTTTAATAGGTTTCCAATTTCATTCTAAATTATTCATTGGTTGGAGAAGATACTTTGTATGACTTCAATTATTTTAAATTTACTGAGGCTTCTTTTATGACCTAACATATGGTCTCTCCTGGAGAATATTTGATGTGCACTTAAGAATGTATATTCTGCTCTTGTTGGATAGAGTATTCTGTAGCTGTCTGTGAGAATCAGTTGGTTAATAATGCTGTTCATATCTTCTCTTTCCTTGTATATCTTCTGTGTAGTTGTTCTATCCTTTATTGAAAGTGGGGGTTGGTCCAAGCGCAGTGGTGTTTACAACTAATTGATCACAACCAGTTACAGATTCCTTTGTTCCTTCTCTACACCCACTGCTCCACTTGACCAGCCTAAAAAAAAGAAAAGAAAAAAAGAAAGTGGGTATTGACATTTCTACCTATTATTGTTGTATGTCCCTTCCATTCTCTCAGTTTTTGTTTTATGTATTTTGGGACTCTGTTGTTAGGGGTATATGGAGTTGAAGAACTTTAAAAAGCTACACAGATTTTTTGTTATTTCTCTGTCCATTGCAATCCACTGGTTCGGTGGCCCACATGATATACCCACCAACTGAAAACACTAGAGTTCGGCTGCATGTGTTTGGCCTTATCCTCTAGAGTGGACTCTGTTGTGTTAACATCTTCCTCAGTACAAAATTTTTTCTTCTGGCAGTATTTCCATAAGTTAGTAGTATAGTTCCTCTCCACTTAGTTTTATCCCAGTGGAAGTCAAAGCAGTTCTGCTTTCCTTCTTATTTATGGTGAGTCATTATTTTCCTTTATCAACATTCATCAGAAGATGCTGGACTACATCAGGAGACATAGGACTTTTAATGACAGCATAACTTTCTGCTAATTTAAGATACTGTCACTCTTTTCTCATTATTTCAAGTCCTAGCATTAAGTAAGACTTTTTTTTTCATAATAGGTGCTGTTCAGGGATAGATATGGAATGGAATTTTTGTAAGAGCTAAGAAATAATTAATAGAGAAGGTTTCCTATCAGTCTGGGGGAAGATTTGTTATCAGCCATTGAAATTTGAACCTGCTGTTTTGTGGCTTTGAGACTTAACTGACATCATTAAGTTTTCATGATTTAATGAATCATGGTCTCAGTGGGCATGAAAGTAGTGCATTTTGTGTGTGCATAGGCGCATGTGCATATGCACATTAGATGTGTGGTGTCTATTACAGAACACGTTCTTAAGAAAAAAAAAATAGATGTGTGGTGTGGATCTTTGTTGCTTAGAAACAAAGATAGAATCGGCATGGAAATGCAGTAATTCCTTAATGGGCATGATGCTATCAACTAAGAAGTCAAATCTACAAATAGAAGCAATATATGAAGTTAAATAAGTTCTTGCTTACTATTTCATAAATTAGAAAGTGACCAAATTTTAGTCTAGAATAGATGTGATATTTCAAAGTTTTAAACCTTTCTTGGACAAACTTTTGTAATGCATAAAGCATAGATTCTTTTTTTACTCCCCCAAAACAAAATTTTTTTCAGAAATAGTTTATTTCAAGGAAGCACTGTGACTGAATTTGTCAAAAACCATAGGAATATGGTCCAAGGGCTTCCACAGGAAAGCAGTTCTCAGGTCCTCCCCCGTGGTAGAAGGCCTGATGGGATTAAGTCTGATTTCTCTCTGGCTAGCTAGGTTGTGACTTTAGACTTTTTATTTTATTTTATTTTGTTGTTAAATAAAGATAATAATTTTTTACTTTCTTTTTCTTTTTTTTTCTTTCTTTAATTCCAGCACGGAACATCATGGAACTGAAACTTTAGACTTTTTAAATAGTTGAGAAAAGCTTGAAGCTTCCTTGACTTTTTATCTTCTAAAGTGTGTGGTTATGCTAAGAAGTTCCTTATCAAGATAGTTTAAGAATAGAACTGATAGCAACCAATAGAATAAAGAATCTAAGTGAAATAGAAAACTGCCCTTCTAGAGCTCTGTTAGGGAGCTGGGCAGGAAGAAACTTAACTGTTGCTAGCAGTTCCACATCTCTCAGGGTCTGTCAGTACCATGCTGGGTTTTTTACATATGTTATCATTTTAATCTCGGCAACATCCAGTGAGAAAAGGTATAGCAGTTTTCCTCTTTTACAAGTAAAGAAACTAATGTTCAGAGAGTTTGGAGTAACTTGCCCAGGATCACTTACTAGGTAAGTGGCAAAGTCAGAACTGAGACCCAAGCAGCTCAAAGTCATTGCCCCTCCCGACTCACTGCCCTCCAGGCTTGAGACAGACCAGCGTTGCTAAGAGTCCATTGCTTAGGATTCATAAGCAATTCAGAGCCTCTGAGAAGAACTAGGAGAAATGAATAGAGGGAACTATTTAATATTTGGGGGCTGAGCAACACACACACACCATGTACTTGCACATGCAGATACATACGGGGTGTGTGTACATATATGCACCCATACATCTACATACACATATACATACACTATTTTTTAAAGTTAATGAACAATCACAGTAATAATAACTAACACACAGAGTGCTATAGTGCTGTGTAGCTAACATACAGTGCTGTGTTAGGGACTCTTCCAAGCATCTGCATATATTAACTCATTTAATCCTTGCAGTAACCGTCTTATTAACCCCATTGTACAGATGAGGAAGCAAACTTAAGAGAAATTCAGTGACCTGCCAAGGGTACTCTGTAAGTGGCTGCGCTGGATTCCAGCACATACGGTCTGGCTCCAGACTCTGGGTTCTGACCCCATTCTGCTTTGCCTCATGGGGAAGCGTGCCTGTGGCAGGCACAGGTTGCAGGGGCATCCCAACCACAGACTCGGTGTGTGGAGCAGGACGGTGGGAAAGGCTGGGACTTAGGCGTGCCCTTGGGCTGGGCAATGATGCTCTTCCAGAGCACGGGCTTTCCTGTGGGGAGCAGCGAGGAGGCTCGTGCTTTCTGCAAAGTGTCAGCTGGATGCAGACAGGCTCCTGAAACTCAAAAAATGGGGTTACTAGTGAAAGCAAGGTGGAGGTGCTAGTTTAGAACATTATATCAATAGTTTAGAAACTGCCTTTCCCAAAGAAGTCAGCAGGCAAGAGTAAAAACAGGTCTGGTGAGAAGAGTTTAGAAACCCACAGGCAGGAGTTGCCTTGGTGCATTTGTGCCCACTCAGCAGTGCTTGCTCGGAGAAGGAGACGCTGTCTTTACTGAGGGTTAAGAAAGCAGGCAGGAATAGCAGGCGCTAGGGCCAGGGCAGCACCTGAACCCCAGTTCAGCCTGTGGCTGAAGAAGGACGAAGGCAAACCCAGGGAACGAGAAGATGCCAGAGTGGGTGTGCTGGTGGCAGCAGCCTGGCCAGCCTCTGAGGAGGCTTTGAGACAACTGAGAAGAAAGCGAGTAAGCCTGTAAAAACTCTCCAGACCTCCATAAAGTTCTTCATGAAAGTTCCTTTTAGGAAATGTCAGTTGGTGCCGCCTGCCCAAAGGCAGGGAAAGAGGCCTTCTCACACGGGCCTGAAGGTGGCGCCCTGTCCCGCCCGGACTTCAGGGCACAGCGGCTTGTCTCCTGGTGGCCTCACCCCGCTGTGACTAAGGAGCAGCCCAGACACAGGCAGTAAAGGGGCACTCAGATTTCAAAGGCGCAAACGATTTCCTTCTCTTGAGACCTAGACAGTGAGTTTCCAGCACCTGGCTTTGGTCACATACTCACCATGACTGTAGGGCAGTTGCATCCCAGGGGCTGGGGTGAGTTCACAAATGCAAAAACAAAGTGTAGTCTAAATGACAGTTGACTCCCTCACAGGACAGTGAACTGCTGATAAGCCCAGGGGCGCTGAGACTTAAGGAACTTCAGTCATACGTTCCTCCTGTCACTCACACCTGGGCAGGTGCTCGCTAGGCAGAATCCCCCCCACTGCTTAGATGTTCTCTGTCCCTCTCCCCCCCCACCCTTTCCCTCTTGGCATGTATTGCTGAGTGGGCATAAGGAACCCAGGCTCCTGGCTCCAAGCAGCTTTGGCGGAATCCTCCTCACTCTGGCAGTCGCGTGAGCAGCCCAGGACGGGTAACAGTCCCCAGCAACAGCGCGGTGTCTAGGCTCCTGCTGAGGCCAGACGCTGCATAGGCTGTGGGGTGAACCGCCCCCATCGCGCCGCCCACCGGCCGGCTGAGCCTGTAGGAACCATGGCTGGAGATGGGTGCTTGCTGGCGGTGTGGCCCACTCGCTGCCGCTGGGTGCGAGTCCCAACCCACTTGGTGGTTGCTTAACCGCTCCCAGCTTCAGTTTTCTCGCAAGTGGGATGAAAGTTGCTGGGACAGTGCCGTAGGCTGAGAGTTAGAAGGGTGGTGTTTGTGAGCGCGCTTGGCGTGTAGTGTAGATCAGCAATGGCTTTTCCTCTCTTATATGAAAAGGTGAGCAGATCCATCGAAGTCCTTCCTAACACCGGTGATAGGAAAGCCTGGTTCTGGTGTCACGTAGCTCAGGAAAGGCCCCACACCACTGAGGCTTTGCAGCTGGTCTTTGTTAGGGACCGACCTTCCACAGCCCCACCGGACAGAAAAGCAGAGACATCGAGGATGCAATCACACAAGAGGAGGTTTATTTTCTGGCTAGCCAGGGTCCAAGCCCCAGAGCACCAACGCAGTGGCCACTCTCACAGGCAAGGACCCCGACCGGAACAACGGCATGCCTTTTATCCCCATGGTGCACAAGCTGCGCACAAGCTGACTACGCATGGATCATGCGTTGACCTTTAAAATGATTGGTTGCCCACTATTGCCTTTTGAAATAATTGGCGGGTTGGTTGCCCTCTATTGCCTGATGGGACAGTCGCCCATGCTTCAATGACCTCATCCCATAATTCCCCTTACAGCGGTGTAGCGAGCAAGCAATGACCAGAAGCAAAAGTTTGGGGTTAGCTCATTGCCCCACCCAAGTAAATTCCCGACAATTGGAAGAATTCCTCTGCCCTTCCTCTATCCTACAAATTCCTCTGCCCTACAAGAAATTATGTTCATCAAAATGCACTCTTTGGAAGAGGAAACCTACAATACTTACAACTCACAAAGGACTCATAGTCAGAATAAAGAAGAAAGACTAACAACCTGATAGAAAGATGAGCAAAAGAAATAATTGGACATTTCAGAGTGAACCAGATATACAGATAGCCTAAAAACATATGAAAAATCTTCATCCTTTTTAGTCATCAGGGGAATATAAATTAGAACCACAGCAAAATGCCATTACATACCCACCAGAAGTGCTAAAGTGAAAAAGACAGAAAATATCAAAAATTGGCACAGATAATAGGACAATTAGAATTCTTATCTGCTGGTAGAAGTAAAAGTTGGTACAGACACCTTGGAAGCCTGCCAGCATCTGCCGAAGCTGAGCATGCACATGCCCAACACCCAGTAACTGCACTCCTGGGCATTACCCAGGAGAATCGCATGCACTTGGGTACAAAGGATACACACAAGAATGAGTATTCCTAATAGCACTCATAACAGCCCCTACATGGAAACAATGCCAGTGTCTGTCGGTAAAGACTAGGTACATAAGCTGTGTGGGGGTCACACAATGGCACAGCACGCAGCCGTGAACATGAGCCGGCACTGCTGTGCTCAGTGATGGGGATGCTTGCCACAACATAAACGTCAGACTTTTTGTTTTTTCTTTTTTTTTTTGTTTGAGACAGGGTCTTGCTCTGTCACTCAGACTAGAGTGCAGTGGCATCAGCATAGCTCACAGCAACCTCAAACTCCTGGGCTCAAGCGATCCTCCTGCCTCAGCCTCCCGAGTAGCTGGGACTACAGGCTTGTGCCACCATGCCCGGTGAAACTAAAAATAATTTTTCTATTTTTAGTAGAGACTGGGTCTTGCCATGTTGCCCAGGCTCATCCCACAATAATCAACACAGAATACTTCTGTGACCAAATGTGGGTGGGTTCCCACACAAAGCAAGCAATCAGTTCTGCAGTGGACAGCAGCTGGGTGTCCTCCAGTTCAATCTTGACGTTCTCTACCTGGAGGAAGCATCAGATCCCACAGACTTTGTCTCATGAGACACACCCCCCCCCCCCCGCATTTCATACCAATTGCAAGTCCCAGGGTGTTTGCTCTGTGCTTCTGACCAACCAACTATAAATTGAGGTTCCCACAATGCCCTCCTTGGGTTTGATTAATTTCCTGGAGCAGCTCACAGAGCTCAGGGAAACACTTGTATTGATGGGTTTGTCATGAAGGCTAGCACAGAGGATACAGAGGAAGAGATGCATAGGGCGAGGTATGGGGAGGGGCGCGGAGCTTCCATGCAGTCCTGGATGCGCCACCCTCCAGGGACCTCCATGTGTCCAGCTGTCCAGAAGCTCTCCAAACCCTGTCTTTTTGGGTTTTTATGGGGGCTTCATGACATGGGCACACTGATTAAACCATTGGCTATCGGTGATCAACTTGACCTTTAATCCCCTCCCTCCCTGAGGTTGGGGGTGGGGCTGGAAGTCCCAACCCTCTGAACCTGCCTTGGTCTTGGTGACCAGCCCGGATCCTGAAGCTGCCCAGTGGCTGCCAGCCACCAATCAACTCATTAGCATACAAAAGACGGCTCTGTGGAATTTCCAAGGATTTTAGGAGTTGTATATCAAAGATAAAGACCAAATATATATTTCACATTATTACAGATGCCTTTAGTTCATCCTGCAGAGTAGAAACCTCCTTATTGTTACCTCTTTTTCTTTTTTTAATCTTTCACTCTTTAGCACTATTAGATTATGCAGATTCCCTTGGGGGCTGAAACTCTATTATCAAAGGTGAAACAGCCCATATTTTACATAGGACTTTATTTTTACAGGACTACTTTGTGCAGATAGAAAGCATCTTTTAAGTCATCCCAATTTTGTATTATTTATTTATTTTTAGAGATAGGGGTTTTACTTTGTTGCCCAGGCTGGTCCCAAACTCCTGAGCTCAAGTAATCCTCCTGCGTCGTCTAGCTGGGACTACAAACGTGTGCCACCCTGCCCATCGTGAACTAAAATACTACTGGCTGACTGAATGGACGCCCGCATGGCCAAAAGAATATCCTAAAACTAAACTGCCTGCCAGGAAGAAGGAGGTCAGAAACGCCTTATCATGCCCCCTCCCTTCTTGGGGATATCTTTTGTAACCCATTAACAGGCCTAAGGGTATGCAAGACAAACCTGCAGGTCCTAAATTTACACAACAAATCTATGCCTGGTGGCTCATCTCTTATAACAGCTCCTTATGTTAAAACATTCCAAGCCTTTAGACAAAGTTTCTTGTCTTTCACCAATTACAAGCCAAAGAGTCTTTGAACCCACCTATAACCTGTAAGCCCCCCTCACCCACCTTTTTGGGCCAAACCAATGTATGCCTCCCCACATAATTGATTTATGACTTTACCTGTAACCCCTGTTTCCCTGAAATGTATAAAACCAAACTGTGACCCAGCCACAGCGAGTCCACTTGCTCAAGGCTTCTTGGCAGTTGCTCCGGGTCATGTTCCTCAAATTTGGCTCAGAATAAATCTCTTTAAAATTATTTTACGGAGTTTGGCTCTTTTTCCATTGACACCATCTTTATTCCAATTTTTTAAGTGCATATTTTTTAATATAGAAAAGTTAAGAAAACAGAATTGGTCATACCACTCGTACACTAGTATGTAAAATGCTTTTATTTGATTCTGTCTGTACTCTGTAGCAGCCTTCCTCTCCTCCCTGTCCACCACACCATTTGAAAAATGAAAACAAAGCTACAGAACTTAAAACACCTAATTTCAAGACTTATAAAGCTGCAGTAATCAAGACAATGTGATATTAGTGTTGTTCAAAGAAAACTTTAGGCCAGGCGCGGTGGCTCACGCCTGTAATCCTAGCACTCTGGGACTCTCTCAAAAAAAAGAAAACTTTAGAGAAGTTAAATTTAACGGAGTTTAATTGAGCAAAGAATTATTCAAGAATAGGTTCAGAGTGACTCTGAGTCTGCCACATGGTCAGGTTGCATTTATGGACAGAAAAGTGCTTTCACTTTTGACATACAAGTTACGTACAGAAACAGTGAGATTGGTTACATTTCAGCTTTGCCTTATTTGCCTTTTTTTTTTTTTTTTTTGAGACAGAGTCTCACTTTGTTGCCCAGGCTAGAGTGAGTGCCATGGTGTCAGCCTAGCTCACAGCAACCTCAGACTCCTGGGCTCAAGCAATCCTGCTGCCTCAGCCTCCCGAGTAACTGGGACTACAGGCATGCGCCACCATGCCTGGCTAATTTTTTCTATTTATATTAGTTGGCCAATTAATTTCTTTCTATTTATAGTAGAGACAGGGTCTCGCTCTTCTTGCTCAGCCTGGTTTCGAACTCCTGACCTTGAGCAATCCGCCCGCCTCGGCCTCCCAGAGTGCTAGGATTACAGGCGTGAGCCACCACGCCCGGCCAGCTTTGCCTTATTTGAAGATGGTTTAAACAGTCGACTGCCTGTGATTGGGCAAAACCCATCTGCTATGATTGGCTGAGACTGGGCTACTTGGTACAAGAGTAGGTTACAGTCTGTTTACACATCCAGGTAGGTGACTTTTCAGGGATATGTATGAAAGACCTTTAAGCTGAACTTAAAATATGTAAGGAAGCAGCTTTAGGCTAAACTTAAGTTAGCAGTGTACAGAAAGACAGATGGATTCCTGAACAGACTAATGCCCAGAAACAGACCCATGTATACGTGCATACACAGTCAGTAGACTTTCAGCAGCAGTGCCAAGGTATTTCAATGGGGGAAGGACAATCTTTTCAATAAATGATGATGGGCCAATTGGATAAACATATGCAAAAAAAGTGGATATCCATATGAACTTCAACCCTTATTTTCCACCATATTAAAAAATGTAGTAGGTCATCTAAATGCAAGTGGATCATCTGAATAAATGTAAGAAATAAAACTATGAAACTTCTAGATGAACAAATAGGAGTTAATCTTAATAACCTTGGGATTGGCCGGGCGAGGTGGCTCACGCCTTAATCCTAGCACTCTGGGAGGCCAAGGCGGGCAGATCACTCGAGGTCAGGAGTTGGAAACCAGCCTGAGCGAGACCTGGTCTCTACCAAAAATAGAAAGAAATTAATCAACCAACTAAAAATATATATACAAAATTTAGCCGAGCATGGTGACATACGTCTGTAGTCCCAGCTACTCGGGAGGCTGAGGCAGCAGGATTGCTTGAGCCCAGGAGTTTGAGGTTGCTGTGAGCTAGGCTGACGCCACAGCACTCACTCTAGCCTGGGCAACAAAGTGAGACTCTGTCTCAAAAAATAAAAAAATAAAAAAAATAACCTTGGGATTGACAATGATTTCTTAAATCTTACACAAAATCACAAACTATAAAAGGAAAAATCAATAAATTAGATCTTATCAAACTATGAAACTTTTGTTCTCCAAAAGATATTGTTATGAAAATGAAAGAGCAAGCCACAGACTGGGAGAAAATATTTATAGTATGTCTGACAGATGACATATCTAGAATTTTTTTTACAACTTTTATACTTGATAATACAAAGACAACCATTTTTTTAATGGACTAAAGATTAGAACAAAACACTTCACAAAAGAAGGTATACAATTAGTTAATAAGCACTTGAAGAGATGCTCAACCTTATTAGTCATCAGGGAAACACAAATGAAAACCACAATGGAATACTACCATCTACTAGACCATCCTACTAGAATGGCTAAAATTTTTAAAGCTTGGCCATATCAAGTATTGGTAAGGGTGCAGAGGAACTGGAATTTTCATACACTGCTGATGGGAATGTAAAATGGTATCACCATTTTAGAAAACAGCTTGGCAGTTTCTTAAAACTTAAGCACACTGCTACCCAGTCACTCCACTCATAGGTATTTACCCAAGAGACATGAAAGCTTATGTTCACACACAGACTTGTACACAAATGTTCATAGCAGCTTCGTTTGTAAGAGTCTATATATACTATGCGATTCCATTTATATAAAATTCTAGAAAGATGCAAACTAATCTGTTTACCTGGTAACAGGAGTAGGGCAGAGACAAGGTGAAGGGATTACCAAGAGGCACAGTAAAGGGATGGGAGGAAATCCTCATCTTCCATAGCAGGAATTCAGTAGATAAAGTCTAAGACTGAAAAAATTAGGAAGGATCAACATAGGTCTATGATTCAGAGACATGGAGGTGAATACGATAAGCTGCAGCTGAAAGTGGCTCTGAGAAAGGGGAGATCACTGACTGGTCTTAAGAGCAGTGTCAAAATCAGAACAATCTGGAATGTTTCTTTGAGAAGACCAAACCCTCTCGGTGCTGCAGGTACACATAAGCACCCCCTTTCCATGTTCATTACATATGGAATTAATTAGCTAAACCATGTGAAGGAGTAACTTTAATATAACTTAAAATTTTGTTAAATGTATTAACAGAGTCAGAGCCTGAAGGTCACAACCCCAAGTCTACCCAGCTGATGAAGGGGCTCCGTGCAGACCCCAGCCCCAGGATAAGCCTGGAACAGGGCACTTGTCCATATATGATCTGTGTCCTTGGGAGACAAGGGCGTCTTCAAGTTTGTAAGCGGAACCTTTTTAAGAGCATTAGGCAGCTTTTGCTTTGAAGAGTTCCAGTGATTAGTTTCTTAGGGACAAACACTGGAGCTCAGATGTTTTAAGTGTGCTCAGATTAAGGGATGCCTGCGTTCTTTCCATCTCTCTAATAAGAGCCCAAAATGAAGGATAGTTGAGAAAATACGATGCATTGAGATAATCTGCATTCTTTCCTTCAGGCCGTATGGGAAAGGTAGGTCTGATGACTTAAGCTGTTTCTCTTGTTCCTTTTCAGGTGGTCACTTCTTTCATCGAAACTCTTTGTCCCCTCGGAGCCTGGTATATGAGAATGAATTCTCCACAATCGAACCTTCTTTGGACATGTATGATGAGAACAAAACCTGATTTTTAAAAATGGGTTGTTGGGGGTCATATTTTTTGTGATTTGATTTATGATCACCTTTATTTTGTATTCCTCTGTCCGTGTTTGTTTTGGAAGAATGGCAGTGCTTTCCAAGCACAGATTGGGGTTCAGGGTTAATTTGCAAAGTTCCCCCAAGGTGTGGCTTTGAGGACTGCGTTACTGACCAAGTGGGCCTCATGGTACCGAAACCCACACATGAGCCTGGCTGTGTCCAGAGAAAAGGCAGCCTGGGGGTTAGTGTTGTGTTGCAGACACATCTCTGACATGCTGTTCTGTGTCTGGGGTTTTTATGAACCGATTTTTGTGATCTCCTGACAATGTGCACTGAAGCTTCAGGTGAAACTTCTCACCCGAGCCGAACACAAGCTGCTGCTCCTGCCCTGCGCTGTATTCTCTTCTGTCTCTTATTCTACTTCTTGTTAAAGGGCCGCTTGCTAAAAGGAGTTGAGAGAAAGCCTTGCCCTTTGTACCTCCTCTGATACTCTGGCCACTACATTTCCTGCCAGAACATGGCCACAGGAGGCACAGTCCCCTGGCGAGGGTCTGCGTGTGGGGACGGGCAGACATCCCCATCATCATTCTCCAGTCTCCGTGTTGAGCATGATGTATGGTGACAAGTGTTTATGCCACCTCAGAAACACTGAAGGCCCCTCTGTCCCTGAAGCCTGTGGACTCGTCTACTTGGTGACCACGGAAGTGTGTATATGGGAGGTGGCATCCAGAAGCACACCCAGCAGTCTCTCAGACACACTGATGTCAGGGGCATGGCTAGCAGTTGTCAAAATCAGAACAATCTTGAATGTTTTGTTAAGAAGACCAGGCCTGCTTCCTGCTGCAGAGACCAGATGAGCAGCCCCCTTCCAGGTTCATCATCCACGCCAGTCCCCTCGCTGGCCTCAGCCTTGGCATGAAGAAGGCACAGGGAGCGTTATCTGCCAGGCTGACAGAAAAGGGCGAGGTGGCCAGTGTGGTGGACGTCAGGGACACATGGGCTCTTCCCACATGCCTGGAATGGTATCAAGTTAACACAATGAAAAACTTGTATGTTATGAGTAATCTCAGCATGGAACTGTGATGAGCAAATTTATAAAACAAACTACACATCCTTTTCGGGAAAGGACATACTGTCCTTATTAATATGAGCTATATAGAGGCATAAAGGCCTGCACATCCTTGTTATGAGAGTGGAAACTTCTGTCTCCACATGTCCACGGTTAGATCTGACGGCAAACCAAGCAGACACGTGAATCCCACCCTGCTGTTCTTATTGACTCTGTAGAACTTAAGTTTGAAATGAATACTTGCCATTTTTCCATGTGCAGCTTCTCCTCTATATCAGCATCTTTTCTTGTAATGTGTTGCAAAAATGCCTCAGACACAGGTGTGCCTGAAACAGAGCTGGGATGGTGGCAGCACTTGGGAGTGTGCTGCAGAGCGGCCAACAGCATTTTGGTTTTAATAATTTGAGGCTGGAATGGTGTAGATTTAAGGTTTTAGCAGCTTTTGGGGTTTTTTTTTTCATTTTTAAATTCTTTGTACTATAAAAAAATATTTTCAATAAGCAGTTTCAAAAGAGCATCGTTCAGAGAAGCAGGTTTGCCACACTGGGTTCTCGTAGGAGAATACGTGTCCAAGAGACTAGAACTCACTCAAACCCAGATCCTGGTGTAGCATTTTCTTCTGATTTGTGCAGTCTTAGAAATGAATATAGGCTGGGTGTGGTGGCTCACGCCTGTAATCCTAGCACTCTGGGAGGCCAAGGCGGGCGGATTGCTCGAGGTCAGGAGTTCGAAACCAGCCTGAGCAAGAGCAAGACCCCGTCTCTACTATAAATAGAAATTAATTGGCCAACTAACATATAGAGAAAAAAAATTAGCCAGGCATGGTGGCGCATGCCTGTAGTCCCAGCTACTTGGGAGGCTGAGGCCTGAGGATTGCTTGAGCCCAGGAGTTTGAGATTGCTGTGAGCTAGGCTGACGCCACAGCACTCACTCTAGCCTGAGCAACAAAGTGAGACTCTGTCTCAAAAAAATAAATAAATAAAATAAAATAAAGAAAGGAATATATATTAATTCTACTCAAGACTGTTTCTTTGGGTTTTTGTTGTTGTTGTTGTTTTGAGACAGAGTCTCGCTTTGTTGCCCAGGCTATAGAGTGCCGCAGCGTCAGCCTAGCTCACAGCAACCTCAAACTCCTGGGCTCAAGCGATCCTGCTGCCTCAGCCTCCCAAGTAGCTGGGACTACAGGCTTGTGCCACCATGCCCGGCTAATTTTTTCTATATATATTAGTTGGCCAATTAATTTCTTTCTATTTATAGCAGAGATGGGGTCTCGCTCTTGCTCAGGCTGGTTTAAAACTCCTGACCTCAAGCAATCCGCCCGCCTCGGCCTCCCAGAGTGCGTGGATTACAAGGGTGAGCCCCCGCGCCCTGCCTTGAGATTGTTTCTTTACTGAAAAGGAATGAAAATACTTGAGAAGAAATAAAAGATTCAGGCCCTTAAAATCCATCTATTAATATAACATTTGAATATCCGGAAATCTGGGGCACACATTCGCTGTAGAATAACCAAGGAGGTGTTTCTTATGGGGATTTGCTCAGAATAGTGCTCCAGATTCTAGCTCAGCACCCTTTCCCTGAAGATCAGGGCCACTTTCCAGCTCAGCTATGGAATGTCCTGTCTTTGTCAGAAGGGACACCAACTTCTGCATCGAGGCCATACTTCAGGTGTAGAGAGGATGGCATTTTTTATCCCAAATAGCAGCCTCTTTACTAGCAGCTGTGCAGAGGGGACCCTGGCAGGGTGCAGATGGCCAGGGCTGCTTGTGTGTGTGGGCGCCGGTGTGTGGGCGCCGTGTGGCGCTGTGTGGGCGCCGTGTGGGCGCCGGTGTGGACGTCGTGTGGGCGCCTGTGTGTGGGCGCCGTGTGGCGCTGTGTGGCGCTTGTGCGAGAACACTTCTCACAGGCACTGCCGTCCTGAGGAGTGGGGCGCAGAGCGCGCTGACCCTTGCAGGCGTGGTGGGCACAGAGGGGCGGCTCTTCCGCAGCTCGTATGTCAGCGGCTGCGAGCCTCACCAGCAGCAGTGGCCGCGGCTCGGGACACGTACGGCGACCTCTGACGGGTGTCCGGGCTGGTGGTACTGTTTGAGGAGAGGAAGGGCTGGGGAGTGAGCTGCTCACACCACAGGCCCTCTGCGCCTCCAGCGGCCGGCCCCAGCCCTTCCTGCCCCGCCACCCTGCGTGCGCGGCGGAGCAGCCGCGCCCACTAGCGGCCGGGTCGTGGCGCTCAAGCGCCAGCGCAAGGCGGCGGCGAGCGTGAGCCTCCTGAGGGAGAGCCCGGCGCCGCCGCGTCTGAGGGCCCTGCTTGCGAGGCCTCGCCCTCGCCCTCCGGTGTGGGCGCCGTGTGGGCGTCGGTGTGGGCGCCGTGTGGGCGCCGGTGTGGCGGTGTGGACATCGTGTGGGCGCCGGTGTGTGGGCGCCGTGTGGCGCTGTGTGGGCGCCGGTGTGGGCGCCGTGTGGGCGCCGGTGTGGACGTCGTGTGGGCGCCTGTGTGTGGGCGCCGTGTGGGCGCCGGTGTGGGCGCCGTGTGGGCGCCGGTGTGGGCGCCGTGTGGGCGCGGTGTGGGCGCGGTGTGGGCGCCGTGTGGGTGCCGTGTGGGCGCCGGTGTGTGGGCGCCGTGTGGGCGCCGGTGTGTGGGCGCCGTGTGGACGTCTTGTGGGCGCCGTGTGGGCGCCGGTGTGTGGGCGCCGTGTGGACGTCGTGTGGGCGCCGTGTGGGCGCCGGCGCAGCTGCCAGTGAGTGGAAAGGCCCCGAACGAAAGGAGACTGCCGACGTTCCTGGCTGGGCGTCTCCGATGGGCTTGGTTAGCGCTGCGTGTGTTTCGTCCCCTCACGTCCAGTGCTTTCACTGCCTGCATGCTGAAGGAAACTGCCTTTTCTTTTCTGTCTTTTCTCTGGGGGGTTAGAAAGGGGTTCCTGCGTGTTGCCACGCCGGAGCGCAGCGACTGCTCAGGTGTGACCCTTAGCGGGCACTAGCTGGGACTGACTGAAGAAAGGTCAGAGTGTTCTCTTGCTGGTAACCTTTGTTTAGGCAGCGGCTCTGCTACAGGAAAACAAGCAGGTGACATTAATGTCAGTGGTTGACATTAACCATTGACAAGCAACAACATGGTGCTTGACAAATGGTTGCTGCTCATAAATGTCATGCAACAAAAACACTGATTTTAGGAAGCAGAATTTAGAAAGCAAAAAGGAGGATTACAAAGTTAATTTTGTCACTAGACCTTTATTACATTCTCACTATGTGCCAAACACATTATACTTGAAGTTGAGGGGAGTCCAGTGACCATTAGGATTTTGACTGTTCTAGAAAACTGGCACATTAAGGACCATCTGGGACGTGAGATCAAACAGAATCAGGGTGAGTCTAGGAGAGAGGACTTCCCAGGCCACAGTGGGGGTGGCATTGCAGCCACAGAGAAGCCCGAGAGAAGGACCCAGAGGGAGAGCTGGGTGGCCAGGCAGCAAGGGCCTCACTCCCTGGGCAGGGAGCCTGGCCCCAGCCTCAGTCTGGAAAGGAAATGCGCTGGGGCGTGGGCGCCGGGGCCTGCCACCGGGCCAGGGCAGGGAGGCTGGGCATGGAAAGGAGGGGCGCGGCGGGTGGAGGAAAGCAGAAGCCCAGTGTCCAGTCTCGGTGCTGGGTGGGTGCTGGAGGGACCCAGGGAGAGCCCATGTGGGGACATGTTAGGCCTGGGGCTGGCAGGGTCTCCGGAAGGGGCAGCTCTGGGTCTCAGGTGGAGGTTTGTAAGGGAAGGTGGTCAGGTGTGGCCCCTCCTGCATCAGTGTCCTAGGAAGCTGTGTTTTAAGTGTGTCTGCCCCTTAGCCCTGCTGAAGGAGTCCCAAATGCTCTCTCCTTCTCTGCTGCCCCCACACCGGTGTGTGCATGCACAAGGCGCGCAGGCGCGCAGCTGTGCACTGGCTGGACTCAGAATGTGCCGGAGTGAAAGTCCAGCAGGCGCGGTACTCCCTTAGTTCAGATGAAGGTGGAAGTCAGAGTGGGGCTGGAATTGCCCTGAGACGGGAGAGCAGGGCGTGGGGTACAGCCCTGGGAACACTGACATTGAAGGTATCAACAGAGGAGCTATTAATACTCAAACAATTGAAGGCAAACAATTTGGAAAAACTACCAGGTATAATTTCCCTCTTCGAGAAAGGCAGTGACTGGCACTCACGTCCCTCCTGTGCTGTGTGTCACCCAGAAACAGCTTCGTGGGATGAAACTCGGCATTGGCTCCCATGCTGAGGGGTTGTGGGGAGGTAAGAGTAAGGGGTCCCCGTCACAAAGGTGACTGCCAGGACATCCACAGCTTAACCCAAGTGCCTTCCCTTGCCAGATCCTTTTAAGGGCAGTTACAAAAGAGGTGCGTGGAGTTGTGTCTTTTATTTTGGCCTTGTTGGGAAATCTCTGCAAAGCTCTGACACATCCTCATCTTAGCCTGCTGCGAAAAGGATGCATGTTGCACACATATTCACGGTAGCCTGGGATGTGGCGAAGACCCTTGCACAAGGACTGGGAAAACCCTTTGTATGTTTTAAGTATCATAATATCAGAGAAAGTACAGGAAGTTGACAGAAGATTCGGTGCCCATGTTTGCTGCACAGAATTAATTGTTCATTCCTTACTGTCCTGCGAAACCGCAGGGAAGGCAAAGCGTGGAGCTGACCCTGGGCCTCGGGAAAGTTTGCCTGGCAGAGGCCATGTCCTGACTGGCTGGGGCTCTGTGTGCCCAGGTCACACCTGTCCCCTGAGGCCTGTGTGAGGGGACTGAGGTCGGGCGTCAGGAGGTCCCGAGTAGCCACAGGGTCATCCAGGGCACCAGTGGAGTTGGGAAGTTCACCGTCTTTCTTATGGGTGTCCTAGAAGATCCCAGCAAACTGAGCTTCGAAGAAGAAAGGCTGGGGGTGAGGGTCTCCAACATACATGAGATAAAAACAGTCACCTGCATCTCCACAGCTGTGACCCACCTGCTTCAGTGACCTTGAAGGGGAAGGTACCATTAGCCTCAGCTGCTGAAAAAGTGACACTTTTATGGCCAAGACTTGGCCACCCAGCCCATCACCTTGGACTCACCTGGGGTTTTCCATCCTGCATTTCACCCTCGGATCAAGCCATTTTTTCTGTTTTCTTTACTCTGACTTGGGGAAGAAGGAAGATATTTTTTTTGAAAAAAATCCTTTGAACTTCTTGCAACTGAGTTTTAAACTTGCAGAAGGATGCAGTGCCGTGGCCTAGGCTTCCTTCCTTCCTCTCGCTGATGCCCTGTGTGCACAAGCCACAAAGGCAGGCCCAGACCCTGCCGGGCAGCCCGGAGCAGCAAGCCCTAGGAAGGCATCGCTGTGGCAGGTACCACAGCTCCTGAGGTGGCGCCTGGCTCAGCAGTAAATGCCTTTGTAAGCCACACACTCTCCTGTGGAAGAGCTGAGGTGGAGGACATCTTTACCTCTCTCTGCCACGGTGGACGCTCAGTACCCTGGATACAGCCTCCTGGGTTCCTCTCTCATAGGGGCCACTCAGCCCCTATGCTGGGCGGGCCCCTGGAGAGGGCGTGTTGGCCCAGCCAGCCCGACTGGCGCAGTCCCTCACCCTCACCTTTTCCATCCACCTCTCTTCACAGCTCGTGGCACCTTTCAAGAGTTACAGGTGATTGTTCTGAGCTATTGTTTACAAATTTAACCCAACATAAAGTGAATTCTAATTTGCTTTGGGAATTATCCTTCATCCACAACTAAGTCAAAGTATATTTATACTGCATGACACTACAGGACTTTCCTAATGACTGGGAGGTGCTGAACCAAGAGGTTTGCTTGAAAAGGGGGCAGGTGGCTAGGTAGCATATAATGCCCAGGCTGTTTCTTTTCCTTCGGGTGAGTAAGCTGGCCCTGCAGCAGCAAGGCTGCTGACTGCTGGTCGCTCTGTGCCAGTTCCGGGTCCCGGCACCTTGCCAGATGCCCAGCCTAGGTGATGCCTGCTATCCTGGGGAGACGCAGGGTTGGTGGCCCTGCTCCAGGGTGACCAGGCTGGCTTGCTGACAGCTGGAGCAGGGGCTCCTGTGGCTGGTGCTTGGGGCCAGAATCTGGTGTCTTAAGCTGAGAACAGGAAGCAGGACCTGCTGCAGCATGGCAGTAGCTCTGAGAAGTCTTGACCAGTGTGATTACAGAAGCAGGAAAAGACTCCAACCTAGGAAATGGTGTTTGGAGTGTGGAGGACACCCATCACCTGATAGAAATATCCTGTGCCTGCACAAGAGAAGGAGTTGGTCCAAGTCCTGAGCCACATGTGTCCCAGTTGTTTTCACCTTCAGTAGCTTTTATATTCATATAAATATTAAAGTTAGCCCTTTCATATTTGGATCATTCAAAGAGCCCCTCTTACTCTGGTTCCTGTTAACTATGCACAACATCTAGAAGATGGCATACAAAACTATTTTTCTAACTATAGCACAGGTAATTTGGGGCAGGGGAAGCTTGGAACATACCTAAATGTGGCACATGACTTATCTTCCACCCTGATGGAGGACAGGGAAACTATGCACTTGAATTTTAATTCACCATGGGATAGTTTGTGCCAGAAAGAACACACATCAATATTCAAAAAGCAAAATTGATTCTTATCTCAATTTGGGGGCTCACTGTAGGGGGAGTTACCTTGTCTGGAACACAAAACACGTGCAAGCAGAATATGAGCTGATTCTTGACAATCAGATCTCATCAACCCTTTGAAATGTTCTGGACAGCACAACTCCTGGGTCCACATGGTTGGTGTAAGTATAAATAAGTTGTGAAATTGTACGGTATATACTTATATGCCAATAGTGTATACCTGTATGTGCGAAATTTGCTAATATAACCATTTCAATAAAAACCTATTGAAAAAGCTGATTTGGCCACATGGAGTACTTTTGGTGGTAACATGGGGACTCTCATTTGCAAGTGACAGAAAACCCAGCCAAAATTGGCTAAAGCCACTACTGGGAATGTCGAGGCTCCCAGAAGCTAAAACGCCCAAGGGTGTACCTGTGTCAGGTGTGATGTGATTTCATCTTCAAACATTGACACCAGGATACATTTGCCAACTTTGCTTCCTCTGACTAAACTCTATTCTTGGGCTGAGTGAGGTTGGGGGTGGAGGGTATCCCCATTAACATAATAGCTGTCCTGCTTCCCCAGGAGGTAGCCCCTTGTTTGGAGGCACATGGTCATCACCAGACCAGCCCCTGTGATCACAGAGATAGGCACCGATTGCCTCAGCCAGCACGGGCTGCACACCTGCGGCCCAGGAGTGCATTCTGCCTCACCTGAGGGCAGGAGCAGAGAAGTTCGAAGGCATGGTTCCCACAGCAAAGCCAGGGTGCTGCACAGAAAGGAGAAGTGGATGCTGGGGATGAAAGCAGCAAATGTCCGATATGTGTAGAAAAGAGCTTGGTCCCACCTTTGCCACGTACTAGTGTGAACTTGGCCAATCATTTCACCTGTTTGGATTTCAGTTTTATCGTTTTTGAAATAGGGATCATAAAATACCTCATAGGGTTGATATGTGGTGATTAGATTTAAAATACTGTAAGAGGCCAGCCAGGTGCGGTGGCTGACGCCTACAATCCTAGCACTCTGGGAGGCCGAGGCAGGAGGATCACTTGAGCTCAGGAGTTCCAGACCAGCCTCAGCAAGAGTGAGACCCCGTTTCTACTAAAAATAGAAAAATTATCTGGGGTCATGTGTGCATGCCTGTAGTCCCAGCTACTCGGGACACTGAGGCAGGAGGATCGCTTGAGCCCAGGAGTTTGAGGTTGCTGTGAGCTAGGCTGACACCATGGCACTCTAGCCTGGGCAATAGAGTGAGACTCTAAATGAATTAATTAAGAAATAGGCTTAATGGCATATATCTAGTATCTGAATATATAAAGAACTCTTACACCTCAACAATAAAAAGACAACCCAGGCCAGGCGCGGTGGCTCACGCCTGTAATCCAAACACTCTGGGAGGCCGAGGCGGGCGGATTGCTTGAGGTCAGGAGTTTGGAACCAGCCTGAGCAAGAGCGAGACCCCGTCTCTACTATAAATAGAAAGAAATTAATTGACCAACTAAAAAAATATATACAAAAAATTAGCTGGGCATGGCGGCACATGCCTGTAGTCCCAGCTACTCGGGAGGCTGAGGCAGTAGGATTGCTTGAGCCCAGTAGATTGAGGTTGCTGTGAGCTAGGCTGATGCCACGGCACTCACTCTAGCCTGGGCAACAAAGTGAGACTCTGTCTCAAAAATAAATAAATACATAAATAAATAAAATGGGCAAAGGATATGAATAGACATTTCTCCAAAGAAAATATGCAAATGACCAACAAGAACATGAAAAGATGCTCAACATTATTCATCACTAGGGAAATACAAATCCAAACCACAGTGAGGTACCATTTTACACCCTCAAGAAATGGCTATCATAAAAAAAGATAATAACAAGTGTTGACAAGATATGGAGAAACTGGAGCTCTCATACATTGTGGGTAGGGTGTGAAGTGGTACAGCTGCTTTGGAGAAATTTCATGGTTGCTTAAAAAACATAGCTTTACCATATGATCCAACAATATCACTCCTAGGGATATGCCCAAGAGAATTAAAAACACAAATATCTGTACATGATATTCATGGCAGCATTATTCATAATAGCCATAAAGGGGAAACAATCCAAATGTCCATCAAGTGATGAACGAATCAACAAAGTGTGCTGTACCCATACCATGAAATATTGTTCAGCCATAAAAAGGAATAAAGTGCTGATACATGCTACAGCATGTGTGAACCTCAAGCACATTTATGGTAAGTGAAAGATATCAGACACAAAGGGCTTCATATTGCATAATCCCATTTGTATGAAATGTCCAGAATGGGCAAAATCTATAGAGACTGAAATACATGGGTGGTTGCCAGGGCCAGAGGGGGATGAGTGACAGCTAATGGTAAGGGGCTTCTTTCTGAGGTGATGAAAATGTTCAGTGGTAACAGTTGTACAACCTTATGAATATACACTTTTTTTTTTTAAATTATTTTTTTTTATTTTGGCATATTATGGGGGTACAGATTTTAAGGTTTCAATAAATGCCCATTTCCCCCCCTCCCCCCAATGAATATACACTTTAAGGGTGAATTTTATGGAATGTGAACTATATCTCAGAAAATAAAAGAAGCAGGCTTTGCACATGCTAAGTACACAATAAATGTTTGTTCTTCCCCTTCGTATAAAAAATAGTTCTCAAAGGGTGGTCTCCAGGTCGGCAGCATCAGCATCACCTCGTAACTTGTTAGAAATGCAGATATTCTGGTCTGTGTTTTAATCAGCCCTCTAAGTGATCCTAACGCACGTCGAAGTTTGAGAGCCACTGGCCGAAGGACCAAGCCCTTTCCTCCTCTCAGGGCGTAAACAAGCACAGCACTTCCAAATTCTTGAGGGCCCTCTCTAGAAAGCACGGTGACAAGATCAGTTTAAGCTTCCTAAGTTTGAAGGAAAACCAGCCTCTGCCTCTTGAAGGTGGACCTCTCAGAAGACTGCGGATCTCTCTAGCTGTCTGCCCTGCTCACCTATTTCTATCATTTCCCCCAAACTCTGAACAGGTCTTTGCCAACGCGAGGCCCTGCCCTGCGGCGCCGTCAGCCCTGTGCAGGCCGGCGGGCGCGGAGGCCAGAGCCAGGCGGGCCGGCTGCGGTGCGCGCTGGGGCCGCCAGGGGGCGCCGCCCGCTCGGCCCGCCCCGCCCGCTCGGCCCCGGCGCGGCGACGGCGCTTCCGCCTGGCTGCCCGGCGGGGTGCGAGCGGCCCCGCGATGTGGCTGAGCCCGGAGGAGGTGCTGGTGGCCAACGCGCTGTGGGTGACGGAGCGGGCCAACCCCTTCTTCGTGCTGCAGCGGCGCCGGGGCCACGGCAAGGGCGGCGGCCTCACGGGTGAGAGGGGCGGGCCGGCGGGGACAGGCCGGCGGGGACAGGCCGGCGGGGACAGGCCGGGCCTCGGGGCGTCGCCACGGACACGCTCGGCGCGCGGCGGGGTCGGGGGCGGGAGGCCGGGGGCGGGAGGCCGGGGGCGCCCGGCGACGGGGAGGGCGGCGGCGACGGGGAGGGCGGGGAGGGCGCGCGGGGCCGCGAGCCGCGGGGCGGAGGCAGGGCGCTCGGCGGGCTGAGGGGCCGACCCAGGGCAGCCTCTGCCGGGTTTCGGCGCCCGCGGGCTCCGGGCGCCCTGCCAGGCGTGTGCGGCCCTGGAGTCGGAGCTCACAGATGAAGTTAGCGAGCTCTCCTGGCCGCTTCCACCACCTCAGTTTCCCCAGGTGCCTCTCGGGCCAGGTGACACAAGCACACGTTTTCTTTTGCCCCCTTCTTCATGCCCAACTCACCAAAGAATTGCCCCTTTAGCAAGATCAGAGGTCCCATAGCTGACCTCTCCTCCCCCACCTTTCCTGCCTCTGGTGTTCCTGGAGCTGCCAGCCCACGTTGTCACCAGCACAGCGTGTTCCCGGAGCTAGGGAGCTGGCCAAGGCGCCCCTTTGCACGTCTGGGTCCCCCTACTCACAGGGTGAGGCTGGACAGGCACCCCTGGAGTTGTGTGGCACATGAGATCCAGGGAAGGCCACTGGATGCCGCCACAGGTGTGGGCACAGGCCCAGGCTCGGGCCTGTGTGGACGGGCAGGAGCATAGCTGGCCCTGAAGGGAGGCACCAGTGCACGTGCTCCTGGGGACCTGATTGTTTCCCTACAGGAATGTGGGTCCGGTGTGGTCACATCTTCCAAATTATCCAGGGAATTTTATGTGAAATGTCCTGATTTCCAATATTAGCAGCTAACATTGTCTTGCCAGAGGCAGACAGGGCCTTCCCATGGCTGACTTCTGCCACCAGTCTTCTGGGGTGCACCTCTTAATGTGGATGAGACTGTCCCATTTCCAAGAAAACTCTGCGTTCTCTCCAACACCTCAGGCTCCTTCCCAGTGGGCCTCGTGAGTCCATGCTAGACCTGCCCTTCCAGACCCAGCTGTTCAGTGGGAGTTAGACAGCAGCCCCTTTGGGGAGTTCCATGGTCAACTTCAAAGTTACTGCAAGCCCACTGGGAAAGGCAGGTACAGGGTGACCAGGGCCGAGTGTTAACACTGGCATCCCAGTGCGTCAGATCTGGCTGGTGTGTTTGTGTAGGTCATCCCGGTGCGTGGTGGGTAGCTGCAGGTGCAGCTGACCACTGTTCACTTCCCTCTCCTGAGCCAAGAAGGGCCCCCTGCAGGCTCTTTTCCTCTGTCCCCTAAGACTGAGCTCCCAGGGGCCCTCCAGGGAACCATTCCTTGAAAACCCTCAACCTCCACACAGCAGGCATGTCCTGCTGTGGCCTCTGCCATGGCCTTCCGTGTGGCATCATAGGCATCATGGCCTCCTGGGCACTGTCCCCCTAGGAGAGGAAGAGCCAGTGATGCGGTTTTATTCAAGCCAGCTTTTAAACACATGCCAATCTGGACTTTTGATTAAGAGTCTGAGTGTGAGGAGATGGTTGGCTCATTAAAAAGCTTTCAAGTTTGTACCAATCTTATCACAAAAAAGAAAAAGAAAAATAATTAAAAAGCTTTCAGGTCTTGTGACATGGGTATGCCAACAGTTTACAGACTCTACAATGAAATTTCCAAGACCAGAAGAGAAACTCCAACATGAATAATGAAAAAGAGTTTATTCCAAACATTGATAAAGCTTAAGTATTCCCTTTTTTTTTTTTTTTTTTTTTTTTGAGACAGAGTCTCTCTTTGTTGCACAGGCTAGAGTGAGTGCGGTGGCGTCAGCCTAGCTCACAGCAACCTCAAACTCCTGGGCTCGAGCGATCCTTCTGCCTCAGCCTCCCGAGTAGCTGGGACTACAGGCATGCGCCACCATGCCCGGCTAATTTTTTATATATATATATCAGTTGGCCAATTAATTTCTTTCTATTTATAGTAGAGACGGGGTCTCGCTCTTGCTCAGGCTGGTTTTGAACTCCTGACCTTGAGCAATCCGCCCGCCTCGGCCTCCCAAGAGCTAGGATTACAGGCGTGAGCCACCGCGCCCGGCCCTTTTTTTTTTTTTTACAGCTTAAGTATTTTAGAACATTTCAGTAATATCTCACTTGTTTTTCAGTAAAACACTGAAACACTGTTTTTACTGAAAAACAAGTGAGATATTACTAACTTCTGAATTAGATATATGTAAAGAGTATCTTCTTTAGTAATCATTCATTTTATTTATTAAAGACTGGAGAAAAAATCAGATTAAATATAATGGACTGTGAAACGAGTGTTAAAATTGAGTAATAAAATCAATATAAATTGTTCTGATATCAACAGGGAAATGGTAACAAAATATTTTCAGATCACACCAAAAGCAGCACTTCATTAAAAGGAAGAAAAAATTCAAAGAAGAACAATGAACAGGTTTTTAGATTATTTGATAATTCAGTTAATGAAGAGAAGTGAATCAAACAATGGTAAAAGATATATTTTGTACTGATTTCTGGGGAAGTAGTGACACTGACAAAGATAACAGACCATAACTGGGTACTTGTCGTCAATCCAAAGGGTATCCGTGGTGAGAAGAAAAACTCAAAGTGCTCTAAAACTCGTCAGTTCAGAAATGAAAAAAAATCAGTATTTTCCCAAATTTGGCAATTCTGAAAATTTATATGTCCTTTGAGTCATGACTTTTGAGGCTTGAAGAAACTACTTTAAATTTTCAATAATAAAAAATTGCAATCCCTTGGCAGAAGAAAGATTATGTTCTCTTTCTGTTCTTGATATGGAAAATGATGCCACAAAATCATTGTCCTATGAAGAAAAAATCAGAGTACACGGCCAAAAATATCAGGGGAAGACATATTTTAGGAGATGTGTCTCATGGTTAATAAAATATGTTGTGTTATTTTTTCTGGATTTTGTGATATTTGTGGTACTGTTCCTTTTTTGTTTTAATTTGTAACTATTGTACTTTCTCATTCTAAAGAAATACTTGTTTTTGAACCTAATTTTGAAGTGTTCTTAAAGAAGTCCTCTCAGATCCTCTTAGTTTTGGCTCTGTACAACCCGCATCTGCCCCTGCCTGCAAGTGTTTCTGAGCAAACCCAGCCTCTGGGAAGAAGTAGCAGGGGATTTTTGTGATAGGCATCTGGTTGAAGCCTGTGGCCATGGGGGTGACTCGAGGTGTTTTCCTCCCTGGGTTGGTCACCATCCCTGTTGCCTCCAGCCAGGCTCAGCCCCCAGGGGCCCCTTAGCACTGCCCTCCCCTCACCCTCTACCTGTCTCTGCCCTGCTCCCAGGTCTTCTCGTGGGTACCCTGGACGTGGTGCTGGACTCCAGTGCTCGAGTGGCCCCTTACCGCATCCTGCACCAGACCCAGGACTCACAGGTCTACTGGACCGTGGCATGTGGTAGGTGCCCGGAGTAGTCAGGGGGTTGGGCATGGCTTGCCTGTGTGCCTGGGCAGTGTTGCCTGCTGAGGGCCTGGTGGGTGCTGCCCCCAGTTCAGAGAGCACGGCCCTGGCCAGCAAGAGGAAAGCAGGGGAGCCATGGTTTAGGAAGGCTGCTTTGCTGGTCACAGGGACAGGGCAGGCAAGGGCAGCCCTATGGAGCCACATGCCTCTGAGGGCTCAGGCTTGAGGTTCATCAGTGCCCATGTTCTCATGCCCACCTTTTCTCAAGGCAGATACAGTCAGGCCTCATTGTTTCAGGATGCCATATTTCAGGCCGGGCGCGGTGGCTCACGCCTGTAGTCCTAGCACTCTGGGAGGCCGAGGCGGGCGGATCATTTGAGCTCAGGAGTTTGAGACCAGCCTGAGCAAGAGCGAGACCCCGTCTCTACTGAAAAAATAGAAATTAGCTGGACAACTAAAAACATATGTGTGTGTGTGTGTGTGTGTGTGTGTGTGTGTATAAATAAATAAAATTAGCCGGGCATGGTGGCGTATGCCTGTAGTCCCAGCTACTCGGGAGGCTGAGGCAGGAAGATCGCTTGAGCCCAGGAGTTTGAGGTTGCTGTGAGCTAGGCTGACACCACGGCACTCACTCTAGCCTGGGCAACAGAACGAGACTCTGTCTCAAAAAAAAAAAAAAGGATTCTACATTTCAAATTAATCTATTCGTTAAAATATATTTATATATTTGTAACACCCAAATCAATACTCCTGGTGCTTGTGTGGTCATTTGGGACCACTTGTGGGCATGTGCATGCACAGAGCAGTGAAAAATTAAGTCCCTCAATACCAGTGTCCCCAGCTGAGGTGGAAGGAGGGTACATCCTGCCTTCCTGTGTCAGTTCTCAGGCTGTAAGGAAGTGTCCTCTCATGGTCTATTTAGTGCCATGTTTTTCATATTTTTGAGCTTTTTCTTGGTAATTTCGCTGTTTAAAATGGCCCCCAACATAGTGCTGAAGCACTGATGTTCCCAAGTGCAAGAAGGCTGCGTTGTGCTCTACAGAGAAAATTCATGTTTGATAAGCTGCATTCAGGTATGAGTTATAGTGCTGTTGACTGTGAGTTCAATGCTAATGAATCAACAATATATATTAAATAAGGTGTCTTTTATCCATCTTAATGACAACAAAGAAAATAAGATGTCTTTAAACAGAAACATACATAAGCAGTTATGTATTGATCAGTTGACAAAAATGTGACCACAGGCTCACAGAAACCTGATCCTGTGTTTCCCCTGGGGTGATAGTTCAGTGTTCTGGGAACTTTGTAGAATATAAGTACCATGAATAATGAGAATCCCCTATAGTCCTCCTTGGAGGAAGTGTACCCACTCTTCCCTGGATTCCCTTTTTGGAGGCTCCAGAGCTGAGGTTGCTCTGATAATATGACAGTCTCAGATAGCACTTCTATGTGCCAGGCGCCCATCTGCATCTCCTGGCAACTCCTGAAGGCATATGTGCTTTGGTCTTCTCTATTTTGAAGATGAGGAAACTCTGGCCCAGAGGGGTTAAGTGACCTGCTTGAAGTTGCACAGAGTTGCAGTTCAGACCCAGAGCCCCTGTTCCCAGCTGCTTTGCTGAATACTTCTCTGGACTAGAAGCCACAGTGTCCTTGTCCTCCAGGATAATGTCTTTCTTTGAGGCTTGGGAAAAGATGACAAGACTCAAAATTCTTCCCCAGCCTCAGGAAGGGAGGGGCCAAGGGAGTAAAAGCACAGGCGGGCAGACCTCAGGAAGCCACTCTGCCCCCGGGCAGTTTGCCCCTGCACCCCAGGGTGTATCCTCCCACTGTAGGGTCCAGTAAGCCTAATAAGGGTCAGAAAGGGGAGTTTGCCCAACAAATGGGAAAGCCCAGTAGGACTTCCTGATCTCCTGGTTCCAGAGCCTGAGTGGGTGCTGGGCAGCAAGGATTTGCCCCCAGGAAGAGGGGCTTCCTGTGGGGTGGGGCCATCCCTGAACAGGCTGAGGAGGTCAGTGTGTGCTTAGAGATATGCATCTCTGTCTCCACAGTGTTCTTTGGTTCTTGGGCAGGGGGCAGGGAAGGATGTCGGCAACAGCTGCCCCTCCCTGGGGAGGGAAGAGCTTGTGGTAGAGAGTGGGAATCCCTTTGGTCACAGTGGGCCTGGTGCTAAGGGGAGGCCTGGTCACAACCACACTGCTGAGCACCAGTCCATGGCCTCTGGCCACACACCTGACCTCCCCTACCCCTGCCAGCCCCAGGCTGGGACTCAGAAACAACTCACCAAACCAGACACGGACCTGCCAGTATCTGCCCAGTGAATCCTGACCCTGGAGCCTAGTGTCTAAGGACTCCAGGAGTCTGCTGTCTCCATTTCTGGCCTCGTCTGCCCAGTGTACACCCTGGCCCTCAACCAGACTATACCCCTCCTGGCTCTATGCACAGTGTCCCTCCAAGTCCACCTAACCTTTGTTCCCATTCTGTTGAGAACTTACTCAGACATCACCTCCTAGGAACACCATCCCAGACTCCCCAAACCTGTGTGCCCATCCTTCCTTCTTACTCCTCTGGGCTTGGCATGTCTCTACACTGAAGTCTTTCCCATTAGGCTAGGAGCTCCCGAGGGCCAGGGCTGGCTCTGCAACTAGGCAGCCTGGGAGGGTTAGGGTTCTGGTTTGGTCACCTCCCAGCTGTGTGGCCTTGGGTAACTACCTTCACCTCTCTGTGCATCAGCTTCTTCCTGTAAAATGAAAATAATAGCACCTGTCTCCAAGGGGTTCTAAGAATGAGAAATCCATGGAAAATTCTGAAAACAGAAGTAGCACTTAATCAAATTAGCTATTATATTCCTTCCCCCCCCCCCAGTTCCTAGCATAGAGATGGCATAGTTTCCTTAGTATTAACTGAAGACTGAGTTACTTTTAACTGTAATTCTCTTAAATGCACATTCGTAAACATTTATAATTAAAGTACAGACAGGTCTACATAGGCAGTGTGGGGAAGATTTCTTCTGTTTTAGTTTGCCAGGAATGTATATGTAAGAGAAAATGATACAGTAGAATTGCATCACTTGTAAATTTTAATTCCAAATTCAACTATGTGTTCTTGGCAAAAAGAGAGAAACAAGTTCTTCCTCCTACCGACTAGATTTTGCCCTCTGTGTACCAGAGAGGGAGACCATAATAGAAGTGCAAAGAAAAATGAAAAAAGAAGTTAAAGTTCACTTGTGGATGATTTAGGGGCTTCCAGGGCGCTCCTGATGGCCTGTGGTGGCTTGCCGGAGCTGTGTGGTCCTGGGTTCAGTCGCTTGCACCCTCCCCAGTCTCATCAGAGGAGAGTCTTTCCTGTGGAGTTGCTTGTCGGGCTAGGGAGCCGCTTGAGGACATGTAAAGAAACAAATTAACCCCATCCAGGACCGACCAGGCCGTGACAGGGCAGTGAGCAGGCGCTGTGGTCTGGAGCAGGTGGCAGGCCAGCGCAGCCCGGCCAGGCAGGGTCAGGGCCTGAGTCTTGAGCTGCAAGAGAGTTTTGTCAGGTAGGGAATGATGGGTGGTCGGGGCTGGCACCCAAGGAAAGATGTCAGATACACAAGCACACTGGACTTGTTTCTTGGCTGGGTCTCCCTGCATGTCTGGTGGGCTCAGGGCTGGCTGGGCCTCCTGGGGGCTCATGGTCTGCAGACTGTCCCACTCCAGGACAGCTGAGAACAACGCAGAGTATTCACTCCTCTTCTTATTCTATGTGCACTCGTTCAAAAAACAGTTCTTGAGTGCAAACCCCATGCCAAGCTCATGCAGAACCCCAAAAAGTGGGGTGACGGGCAGGGGGAGCCAGGCCAGGCAGAAACCTCTTCTCATCCCTTTACTCTTACCCTGCGACCCCTTCCCTTATTCCCTGATGGGAGCAAACAGTTCTTGGGAGTGGCGTTGTGCTGCCCTCTCTATTCTTTCCATTTTCACTGGGTCTGCAGAGGACAGGGGCCCCCTCCTCATTGAGGCAAACGCTCACCTGCACAGCAGGAGTCTGGCTAGCCAGGGGCCTGGAATCCTGCAGGAAGCTCTAGCAGGCGTCAGTGGACACTTGAATGCTCAGGAAAGAGCTGGACCCCCTTATACACAGTATGACTGTGTCTAACTAATCGCATGTATATCAAAGGCCACATTAAGTTCTTTCAATGAGAAGAAAAGTCTTCAAACTTGCTGATGTGTAGACTATTTCTAGGAGGACACATAGGAAATTAGTGGTGACTCTCATTCTTGGTGTCAGGGACAGAGGCTTCATCCTCCATGTGACTGCCATTCTGCCTGAATTTGTCAACTTTTTGTTTTTTATCAGGACCGTTTATTACTTTTGTTATATACATGTACATAAAGTTTAAGAAGGAAAAGAGTAAGCACCTTGAGGATTCCAGTCACTTGAATATAGCAAATTAGGTCATGCATTTTAATCTTTCTTCTTAGAATTTGTGTTTAAGGTCTAGTGATTTTCTGATTTTTCTTTTCTTCATCAAATATCTGCTAGGTTCTTCCCGCAAAGAGATCACAAAACATTGGGAATGGCTGGAAAATAACTTGCTCCAGACGCTGTCCATCTTTGATAACGAGGAAGATATCACCACCTTCATCAAGGGCAAGATACATGTAAGGCTCATGTCCGGCTAGCAGCTCTCATTCCCCTTCTCTGGCTGGCGGTGCTCACGTCTGTCACCTTGTTTATTTTATTTATTTATTTTTTTTGAGACAGAGTCTCACCTTGTTGCCCAGGCTAGAGTGAGTGCCGTGGCGTCAGCCTCGTTCACAGCAACCTCAGTCTCCTGGGCTCAAGCGATCCTCCTGCCTCAGCCTCCCGAGTAGCTGGGACTACAGGCATGCACCACCATGCCCGGCTAATTTTTTTGTATATATATTTTTAGTTGGCCAATTAATTTATTTCTATTTTTGGTAGAGATGGGGTCTCGCTCAGGCTGGTTTCGAACTCCTGACCTTGAGCAATCCGCCTGCCTCGGCCTCCCAAAGTGCTAGGATTACAGGCGTGAGCCACCGCGCCCGGCCTTGTCACCTTGTTTAATCTTCAGCCAGCACAGTGTAGAGCAGGCTGTTCTCTCCCCTGCAAATTGAGAGTGATAATACTTGCTCACATTTATGGAGTACTTTACATATGCTTACTGTGCTTAAGTGCTTTATGTTCAGAGGACTTGTTAAGTCGTATATAGCATATTTAATGGCATATTTTACAGCAATTAAAATAATGATTATGAGAATTACAGCAAAGTGTAAAAGCTTACAACATGATGACATTGAGTTTGGTTCCTCTTTGAAGGGTAATTAACACTGTATGAGGGTTTATCTGAATGTATAGGTTTGTGTTTGTTTCTGTTAGATTAATGCCTTAAGTTAGATTCCTGGGAGTGCTTTTACTAGATCAGTGTTTCATGACACAAATTTGCTTTGGTAGGCCCTTGTGAATTCATTATATAATACCAGAACTTCATAGACCTAGGCAGATGGTGCCAAGTTTCTCAGCTTTGCCGTGTACACTTTGGGGTTCAAGCAGGACCTGTGCTATTTCTGTCTCTGGAGAAACATAGGCAGGGAGGACAAGGCGAGCCTTCCCTCTCCTGTGAATAAGCTGCGCACCAGTAGTGGTAACAGCGACTGCTCCAGCCTCCTGTGTATAGGCCAGACCCAAACGAGCTAATCAGCAACAGAAAAGGCCTGAATGACTCATGGGGCAAAGAAGAAATGGAAATTAGAAGACATTTAGAACCATAATGGAAGTACCACTCCATGTCAGAATTTGTGGGAGGTGCACAGAGGAAATTTAAAGCCAGTTAAAGCTTAAAGAAGAAGAAAGAACAGAACAAACGAGCCAAGTGTCAAGCTCAGTAAGTTAGAAAAATAACTCCAGAGAAACCAAGAAAGTAGACAGAAGAAAATCACAATGGGCTGAAGTTAATTCCATGGGACACAAGAGAACAACAAAGAAGAACGAGTCCAAAAACATAAGCAGATCTGTGGCAGATCGAGATAGAGCAGGGAGCCTCGCGTGCCCAGGGCTGGAGACGTGAGCAGCGCCTGTGAGGAGCAGAGCTCTACGCAGAGAGAGAGAAGACCATAAAAAGCTTTATGGCCGTAAATTTAAGAATTTAGACAAAATGGGCGCTTTACTAGAATAATGTGTATTAGTTTCCAATTGCAACTGTAATAAGTTATCATAAACTTAGTGATTTAAAAGAACACAGGCCAGGCGCGGTGGCTCACGCCTGTAATCCTAGCTCTTGGGAGGCCGAGGCAGGCGGATTGCTCAAGGTCAGGAGTTCAAAACCAGCCTGAGCAAGAGCGAGACCCCGTCTCTACTATAAATAGAAAGAAATTAATTGGCCAACTGATATATATATAAAAAAAAAATTAGCCAGGCATGGTGGCGCATGCCTGTAGTCCCAGCTACTCGGGAGGCTGAGGCAGGAGGATCGCTTGAGCCCAGGAGATTGAGGTTGCTGTGAGCTAGGCTGACACTACAGCACTCACTCTAGCCTGGACAACAAAGCAAGACTCTGTCTCAAAAAAATAAATAAATAAAAATAAAAGAACACAAAATATTACCTTACAATTCTAGAGATCAGGGGCCTGGAGTGGGTCTCATCGGGCTAAGAGCAAGGTGTGGGCAGGGCCACGTTCCTTCTGGAGGCTGTAGGGGAGAGTCCTTGCCTGGCCTTCTCCAGCTTCTAGAGGTGCCTGTACTCCTTGCTTCTCGGCTCCTCCTTCATCTTCACGCCAGCAGTAGCGTCTTCAGCCTCTCCCACTCTCCCTATGTCTGTCTCCCTCTCTTGTCATCTCCCTTCTGTGACTCAGACCCTCTTGCCTCCCTCTTTATAAGGACCTTTGAGCTTCCACTGGGCTCACTCAGGTTATCCAGGATCATCTTCCCTTCTCGAAACCCTTAATCACATCTGCAAGGTCCCTAATCACATCTATAAACAACTGCTTTTGCTAAATAAGGTAACATATTCTCCCAGGTTCTGGGAATTAGGAAGTGGACATCTTTGGGGAGCCGTTGTTTGGCCTACCACATAATATAACTTACTTAAACTGAGGCTCAGGAAGAAATAGGAAACCTAAAAATGCCTAAAACTATTAAAGAAATTGAATCCATATTTAAACTTCTACCCGGAGATTTTTATAGGTGGGGGTTCTACCCACCAACAGACAGCAAGTCCCAACTGTGAGCCAGGCTAGTCAGTTTCCAGTGGTGGGGGTGTCATTCTTGGGTAGAGGCTGGACAGTGACCAAAGGCTTGGGGCTGGGGAGTCCCCAGTGGAGAATGCAGAGGGAAGAATGGAGCAGCCACGCTCAGCCCCATGCTCCCTGTGTGGGGGTCTCTCAGGTGCTACTGAAGGGGGCGAGGTAGCGGCAGGGTGGCTGAGACCAGGAAGGTGGCCCAAGGGCAAGGCAGTTGTGGTGGCGGTGGGCTCGGACCTTACTGCCGAGAGGGCTGACCTACTGTGGCTGTCCAGGGCTGCCCTGTGCTCTCCACCAGCCTCCTGACTCTATAGGACCAGGGGCCACAGAAAACCAAGGCAGGACCTTAATGATGAGGAAGGTGCCAGAGCCCTTTCCCAGACAGAGAGCTAGTTTCTGTAGGAGCATTCCAGGGGGCCCAGAGGCGGGTTGAGAGAGGAGGTGTTCACATTGCAGCCCACTGGTGCTGGTGTAGGGAAGAGAGACCTTTTCTCCTCCCCGTTTAGGTTCCTGGCTGGGGCTCTGTAACAAAAGACAGATTGACAAGAGAAAAACAGAAATAACACTTGCATCTCATATATTCCTGGGAGAAACTCAGGGATGGGTCACTCAAAGGTTTGCTTAGAACTTGGGCCGTTGATACAGCACTTTAACAAAGGAACGGTCAAGTCAAACAGAAATGACAGGAAGAGGGAAAGGGCTCAGCCCTCCAAGGGGCCCCTCTGCCCCTCTGCCCGCTCTTGGGCCTGCCCAGGAGCATGCTAGAAGCCAGGCCCTCTTGCCTTCCTCCAGGGCATCATCGCAGAAGAGAACAAGAACCTGCAGCCCCAGGGAGATGAAGACCCGGGGAAGTTCAAGGAGGCGGAGCTAAAGATGCGGAAGCAGTTTGGGATGCCTGAGGGCGAGAAGCTGGTCAACTACTACTCCTGCAGCTTCTGGAAGGGCAGAGTGCCCCGGCAGGGCTGGCTCTACCTGACAGTCAACCACCTGTGCTTCTACTCCTTCCTGCTAGGGAAGGAAGGTGAGCACCTCCAGGCCGCTGTCACCCTCAGCCCCACCACTCCCTCTCGGCCCCCGACATATGTCCCCACATGGCCTCCAAAGGGGTCTCCCTGGAACCCATAAGCTACTTAGCTCCGCAGGGCCTGCTGTATACCTCCTCCTGGCAGGCTCTGACTGTGCCCGCCGCCCACTGGCGGGACTCTCCCACGTGACCTTATTTGCAGGCCTACCCTCTTCTAAGCTGGTGCGTTCGGGCACACATCTGCCCTGAGTGATCGTTCTAGGTCGTGCAGTGCCTTGGGCACAGCCTCACCCAGAAAGGGGCCCCAGCACCATGATCCCAAACCCAGCAAGCCTGCCTCCCTCAGCGCATAGCCTCCTTGTGCCCCTTCCTGCCTCTGCCATTCACCTGTCAAGGCTGGTGACCAGTCGCCTCCCTGCCAGCAGAGACTGGCATCCTCTGTGCTGGTCACCCCATGCTGTGACCGTTCACACATTGGTGTGCTCCCATTGGTGGAGCTGCTCGGGCCTCTGTCTCAACCAGTTCACCTGTGCACATTCATTCTTTTCACTTTCAGCCTCGGGTGAGGCAGGCATTCACCAAGGGTGATTGGTCTGGGAGGCAGTGGCCATCCTGATGGCCCATGCCCTTCTCATGGAGCTCGTGTCCCAGCATAGCCGGGCCCAGGTCCTGAGGGGCACACAGGAAATGCTGCCTCTGAGAGCGGCTCACCCGGGGTGGTCCTGGGTGCGGATGGTCGGGAGCCCCACCTTACCTGGTTCTGATCAGTGGCGTGTCTATTCCTGTGGGCACCCAGTGAGCCTCGTGGTGCAGTGGGTGGATGTCACAAGGCTGGAGAAGAATGCCACCCTCCTCTTCCCTGAGAGCATCCGTGTGGACACCCGTGACCAGGAGCTCTTCTTCTCCATGCTCCTCAACATCGGTGAGACCTTCAAGCTCATGGAGCAGCTGGCTAACCTGGCCATGAGGCAGCTACTGGACAGCGAGGGCTTCCTGGAGGACAAGGCCCTGCCCAGGCCCATCCGGCCACACAGGAACATCTCAGCTCTGAAGCGGTGTGTTGCCCTCTGGAGGTGGGAGGGCACCAGACTCACGGGCTTTCCACTCGGGAAGGAGGCCCAGTCAGCAGATCACTGCAGCACTGTGTGGGGAGGCAACAAGGGACATTAGTGATAAGCATGCCGCCAACGTGGAGGACGCTCTTTATACCTTATGTTTCACGGCCCCATGATGAGAAGGTGCTTGGGAAGGAACCTGAGGCACAGAGAGGTGAGGTCCCTTAGCTGGTGAACAGTGCAGCTGGGATGTAACCACCTGGCCAGGCATGCTCGGGGTACTCTGGGCTTGGGGTGCACAGCCTCTACCCCACCGTGATTGACAGCTCTCCTCAAAACCCCTTGGCCAAAGAACCCTTATAGGCCTCTAGGGCCTGAAGCCAGCAGGGGAGACAGGCCAGGTGCAGGTCTCAGGTTATCACTGCCCTGTCCCTTGGGATTGGTAAACAAAGGAATGGATCATGGTGCTATCCCCTCCAGATCACTTCGGTTGGAGCTCCTAGGTTATAGCTTCATGGGAAACCTGCAAGGCTGGCCGAGGTCTCAGAGGTTCCCTGGGCTCCTGGGTCACTCAATCAGGGTGGGCATCACCAAATTTACACTGTTCAGAGACCTCACCCCCACCAGGCATTTCATGGCTTGTACCCACAGGCCGTAGTCTAGGCCCAGACTCGAGTGTGCCTTCAGGACCAGAACATTGTGCAAGGACATCACCCTTGTGATGACAGTGACAGGGTGGCTTGTCACCTTTTAGAAGGAAAACAAGCAGGGCTGGAAATCGACAGTATCTGGCACTGTTGGTCAGGGTGGGTGGTCAGGCTGCTGGCAGCCCAAGGTGGGTGGGATGCTCCCTTGGGGGCTGGGAGAGGTTTATGGGGACAGAACCACTGAAAAGTTAAGGGCGGTGCAAGGCCGCCTTCACAGCCATCAGACTTCCCATGTACATCTCCATGAGCAGCAGGCACCGTGTTGTAGTTTTAGCTCCTCACCTCCCTATTGAGCACGGCTCGTCCCGGCTTCAGGGTAGCGTCGGGCCTCCCTACTGCGGAGAAGCCCCAGGGCCTGCAGCATGCTCTGTCTGAGCTGGCAAGTGCAGGGGTTCTGGGCACTACCCGCCCTGTGGTACCAGGGAAGGGTCATACACTGCCCAGGTCAGCCTCCAGGCCTGTCCAGAGCAGTCAGGTCTCCAGGGCATGCTATTTGCTAGTCACTTCTCTGCTAGTCATGTGAACATCCCATGTTCTACTTAGTCATTTAACATGTGTCTTTTATTGAATGCTAAGATCCCTGGGCATGACTTGCTCACGGAAAAGCCCTAAAGTTCCTGAATCTAACGTGGAAACCAAGGCCCGAGGAGGCCCTGAGCCCCCTTGAGGGTGTACTGGCGCTGGCTCTTGTCCCCTTTCCTTCCAACCCCCCACCTGTTTCCCCAGAGACCTGGACGCCCGAGCCAAGAACGAGTGCTACCGGGCCACGTTCCGGCTACCCAGGGATGAGCGGCTGGATGGCCACACAGGCTGCACCTTGTGGACGCCGTTTAACAAGCTGCACATCCCTGGCCAGATGTTCATCTCCAACAACTACATCTGCTTTGCCAGCAAGGAGGAGGATGCTTGCCACCTCATCATACCCCTGAGGGAGGTGAGCAGCCTGGGCGGTCTTGTGGCACTCAGTGACGGGACACACAGAAGGTCTGTGGTCAAATGAAACCCTCCCCAAGCACCTGCCCTCTGCTGGAGGCTGGAGCCATAGCAGGGTGGGTGGGGGTGCCCTGGTTGCCCCCTCAGGGAACCCTCACCTAGCGGAGAGACAGAGCAGTGGCGTTCTGGGAGAGCTCCTGCTGGGACGGGAGGAACTTCAGGAAGGACCCATGCTTCTTTGGTCAGAGCTCGGGGCTTCCCGTGGGTGAGTGTCCATTTGTCCTGCCTTCCAGGCCTTGCAATTGAATTTTGGCAAATTCTTGCTCCTTGTCTGGGCTTAGAGGACCCTGTCCCTGAGCCAGTCCCACCACATCACTCAGAGGCCACCTGACCAAGTCCTCCCGTGTGGCTGCCTTGGCTGTGGCTCAGGCTCCAGCAGAGCTGTGGGGGTCAGCTCTTACCTGTTGGGAATGCTCTTTCTTGGGTTTCCTGGGCTTCCACAGTGAACCTGGTGGAAACAAGGCCGTCTGTCCTGAGCTGCAGTGGAGGGGTGTGGATAGCCAGGGACCCTCCTGGACAGAAGGTACTGACAGGTCTCAGGGCTTCCTCATGGCCCAGCAGAGCAGTGGCTGTTTTTAATTATATGAAGCACAGTGAGGTTCTTAAGTTAAAACTTAAACCACAGTATTTTAATTATATTAAAAACCTAAAGCAATGACATCTCCCTGGCATTTGCACAAAGTCCCCAAGTTGCAGGTGTAGCTGTAAATAGATGTGGGAGAATATGCTGCCTCAGTTTCCCCAAGGTAAGTTAGAGGCAAAGGCTCAAAAGAACTATAGATCCAAAATCTCCAGGTTGAGAGGCCCAGACGTGGTCCCGACCCAACCTTCTCTTGGCACCAGGGCTCAGTAAGTCTGTCCTAGGTGCTGTGCTGACTCAGCTCCGAGATCTCGGGGTGGGCCAAGGAGTCGTCTTGACACCTGAGGCCCCAGATACATTTTTCCTGCTGGACCCTTGACGTCTGAGTGGCAGAGAACTCTGGCCAAGCTGGGGAAGCAGGACCGGCTCACTGGAGGGTCAAGCCCTGCTCTTGCGACACACCTCAGCAGTTGGCCTGCGTGGAGGACAGTGCTTGAGCCAGCACTGACCGTCCCGAACACGCCTGCTCTCAGTCCAGCCAGCGGGGCTCACAGGCGTTTCCCCTGTTGCCAGCTCCATTGTGTGACTAGTGGACTCTTCAGTTCCCTCCCAACCGTGCCCTTCCCATGCTCACCCAGGAAAGGACCGCTCCAAACTTTGCTGAGGTGGTCAGCCTCCCGATCCCCCCACCCAACCAAATGGCCTCCCACCTCCTCCTGATCCCCACTCCCTGCCCACTGCCCCTCCCTCCTCCTCCTCATCCCCACTCCCTACCCACTGCCCCTCCCTCCTCCTGATCCCCACTCCCTACCCACTGCCCCTCCCTCCCTCCTCATCCCCACTCCCTACCCACTGCCCCTCCCTCCCTCCTCATCCCCACTCCCTACCCACTGCCCCTCCCTCCTCCTGATCCCCACTCCCTACCCACTGCCCCTCCCTCCCTCCTCATCCCCACTCCCTGCCCACTGCCCCTCCCTCCTCCTGATCCCCACTCCCTGCCCACTGCCCCTCCCTCCCTCCTCATCCCCACTCCCTACCCACTGCCCCTCCCTCCTCCTCATCCCCACTCCCTACCCACTGCCCCTCCCTCCCTCCTCATCCCCACTCCCTACCCACTGCCCCTCCCTCCCTCCTCATCCCCACTCCCTACCCACTGCCCCTCCCTCCTCCTCCTGATCCCTACTCCCTACCCACTGCCCCTCCCTCCTCCTGATCCCCACTCCCTACCCACTGCCCCTCCCTCCCTCCTCATCCCCACTCCCTGCCCACTGCCCCTCCCTCCTCCTCCTGATCCCCACTCCCTACCCACTGCCCCTCCCTCCTCCTGATCCCCACTCCCTGCCCACAGCCCCTCCCTCCTCCTCCTCATCCCCACTCCCTACCCACTGCCCCTCCCTCCTCCTCCTCATCCCCACTCCCTACCCACTGCCCCTCCCTCCTCCTCATCCCCACTCCCTACCCACTGCCCCTCCCTCCCTCCTCATCCCCACTCCCTACCCACTGCCCCTCCCTCCCTCCTCATCCCCACTCCCTACCCACTGCCCCTCCCTCCTCCTGATCCCCACTCCCTACCCACTGCCCCTCCCTCCCTCCTCATCCCCACTCCCTGCCCACTGCCCCTCCCTCCTCCTGATCCCCACTCCCTGCCCACTGCCCCTCCCTCCCTCCTCATCCCCACTCCCTACCCACTGCCCCTCCCTCCTCCTCATCCCCACTCCCTACCCACTGCCCCTCCCTCCCTCCTCATCCCCACTCCCTACCCACTGCCCCTCCCTCCCTCCTCATCCCCACTCCCTACCCACTGCCCCTCCCTCCTCCTGATCCCCACTCCCTACCCACTGCCCCTCCCTCCCTCCTCATCCCCACTCCCTGCCCACTGCCCCTCCCTCCTCCTCCTGATCCCCACTCCCTACCCACTGCCCCTCCCTCCTCCTGATCCCCACTCCCTGCCCACAGCCCCTCCCTCCTCCTCCTCATCCCCACTCCCTACCCACTGCCCCTCCCTCCTCCTCCTCATCCCCACTCCCTACCCACTGCCCCTCCCTCCTCCTGATCCCCACTCCCTGCCCACTGCCCCTCCCTCCTCCTCCTCATCCCCACTCCCTACCCACTGCCCCTCCCTCCTCCTCCTCATCCCCACTCCCTACCCACTGCCCCTCCCTCCTCCTGATCCCCACTCCCTACCCACTGCCCCTCCCTCCTCCTCATCCCCACTCCCTACCCACTGCCCCTCCCTCCTCCTCATCCCCACTCCCTGCCCACTGCCCCTCCCTCCTCCTCATCCCCACTCCCTACCCACTGCCCCTCCCTCCTCCTCCTGATCCCCACTCCCTACCCACTGCCCCTCCCTCCTCCTGATCCCCACTCCCTACCCACTGCCCCTCCCTCCTCCTCATCCCCACTCCCTACCCACTGCCCCTCCCTCCTCCTCATCCCCACTCCCTGCCCACTGCCCCTCCCTCCTCCTGATCCCCACTCCCTACCCACTGCCCCTCCCTCCTCCTCCTGATCCCCACTCCCTACCCACTGCCCCTCCCTCCTCCTGATCCCCACTCCCTGCCCACTGCCCCTCCCTCCTCCTGATCCCCACTCCCTACCCACTGCCCCTCCCTCCTCCTGATCCCCACTCCCTGCCCACTGCCCCTCCCTCCCTCCTCATCCCCACTCCCTACCCACTGCCCCTCCCTCCTCCTGATCCCCACTCCCTACCCACTGCCCCTCCCTCCTCCTGATCCCCACTCCCTACCCACTGCCCCTCCCTCCTCCTCCTGATCCCCACTCCCTACCCACTGCCCCTCCCTCCTCCTCCTGATCCCCACTCCCTACCCACTGCCCCTCCCTCCTCCTCCTGATCCCCACTCCCTGCCCACTGCCCCTCCCTCCCTCCTGATCCCCACTCCCTACCCACTGCCCCTCCCACCTCCTCCTGATCCCCACTCCCTGCCCACTGCCCCTCCCTCCCTCCTGATCCCCACTCCCTACCCACTGCCCCTCCCTCCTCCTCCTGATCCCCACTCCCTGCCCACTGCCCCTCCCTCCTCCTCCTCATCCCCACTCCCTACCCACTGCCCCTCCCTCCTCCTCCTGATCCCCACTCCCTACCCACTGCCCCTCCCTCCTCCTGATCCCCACTCCCTACCCACTGCCCCTCCCTCCTCCTGATCCCCACTCCCTACCCACTGCTCCTCCCTCCTCCTCCTGATCCCCACTCCCTACCCACTGCCCCTCCCTCCTCCTGATCCCCACTCCCTACCCACTGCCCCTCCCTCCTCCTCCTGATCCCCACTCCCTACCCACTGCCCCTCCCTCCTCCTGATCCCCACTCCCTACCCACTGCCCCTCCCTCCTCCTCCTGATCCCCACTCCCTACCCACTGCCCCTCCCTCCTCCTGATCCCCACTCCCTACCCACTGCCCCTCCCTCCTCCTCCTGATCCCCACTCCCTACCCACTGCCCCTCCCTCCTCCTCCTGATCCCCACTCCCTACCCACTGCCCCTCCCTCCTCCTGATCCCCACTCCCTACCCACTGCCCCTCCCTCCTCCTCCTGATCCCCACTCCCTGCCCACTGCCCCTCCCTCCTCCTGATCCCCACTCCCTACCCACTGCCCCTCCCTCCTCCTCCTGATCCCCACTCCCTACCCATTGCCCCTCCCTCCTCCTCCTGATCCCTACTCCCTACCCACTGCCCCTCCCTCCTCCTCCTCATCCCCACTCCCTACCCACTGCCCCTCCCTTCTCCTCCTCATCCCCACTCCCTACCCACTGCCCCTCCCTCCTCCTCCTGATCCCTACTCCCTACCCATTGCCCCTCCCTCCTCCTCATCCCCACTCCCTACCCACTGCCCCTCCCTCCTCCTCCTCATCCCCACTCCCTACCCACTGCTCCTCCCTCCTCCTCCTCATCCCCACTCCCTACCCACTGCCCCTCCCTCCTCCTCCTCATCCCCACTCCCTACCCACTGCCCCTCCCTCCTCTTCCTCATCCCTACTCCCTACCCACTGCCCCTCCCTCCTCCTCCTCATCCCCACTCCCTACCCACTGCCCCTCCCTCCCTCCTCATCCCCACTCCCTACCCACTGCCCCTCCCTCCTCCTCCTCATCCCCACTCCCTACCCACTGCCCCTCCCTCCCTCCTCATCCCCACTCCCTACCCACTGCCCCTCCCTCCTCCTCCTCATCCCCACTCCCTACCCACTGCCCCTCCCTCCTCCTCCTCATCCCCACTCCCTACCCACTGCCCCTCCCTCCTCTTCCTCATCCCTACTCCCTACCCACTGCCCCTCCCTCCTCCTCCTCATCCCCACTCCCTACCCACTGCCCCTCCCTCCCTCCTCATCCCCACTCCCTACCCACTGCCCCTCCCTCCTCCTCCTCATCCCCACTCCCTACCCACTGCCCCTCCCTCCCTCCTCATCCCCACTCCCTACCCACTGCCCCTCCCTCCTCCTCCTCATCCCCACTCCCTACCCACTGCCCCTCCCTCCTCCTCCTCATCGCCACTCCCTATCCACTGCCCCTCCCTCCTCCTCCTGATCCCCACTCCCTACCCATTGCCCCTCCCTCCTCCTGATCCCCACTCCCTGCCCACTGCCCCTCCCTCCTCCTCCTCATCCCCACTCCCTACCCACTGCCCCTCCCTCCTCCTCCTCATCCCCACTCCCTACCCACTGCCCCTCCCTCCCTCCTCATCCCCACTCCCTACCCACTGCCCCTCCCTCCTCCTCCTCATCCCCACTCCCTACCCACTGCCCCTCCCTCCTCCTCCTCATCCCCACTCCCTACCCACTGCCCCTCCCTCCTCTTCCTCATCCCTACTCCCTACCCACTGCCCCTCCCTCCTCCTCCTCATCCCCACTCCCTACCCACTGCCCCTCCCCCCCTCCTCATCCCCACTCCCTACCCACTGCCCCTCCCTCCTCCTCCTCATCCCCACCTCCTACCCACTGCCCCTCCCTCCCTCCTCATCCCCACTCCCTACCCACTGCCCCTCCCTCCTCCTCCTCATCCCCACTCCCTACCCACTGCCCCTCCCTCCTCCTCCTCATCGCCACTCCCTATCCACTGCCCCTCCCTCCTCCTCCTGATCCCCACTCCCTACCCATTGCCCCTCCCTCCTCTTCCTCATCCCCACTCTTTACCCACTGCCCCTCCCTCCCTCCTCATCCCCACTCCCTACCCATTGCTCCTCCCTCTTCCTCATCCCCACTCCCTACCCACTGCCCCTCCCTCCTCCTCCTGATCCCCACTCCCTACCCACTGCCCCTCTCTCTTCCTCCTCATCCCCACTCCTTACCCACTGCTCCTCCCTTCTCCTCATCCCCACTCCCTACCCACAGGGCCTCCCTCGGGCTCCCTGTCAGGCTTCCTCTCCTCCACTACCACCCAATGCAGTGTTTTCTTTTTTTTTTTTAAGACAGAGTCTTGCTCTGTTGCCCAGGCTGGAGTGAGTGCGGTGGCCTCAGCCTAGCTCACAGCAACCTCAAACTCCTGGGCTCAAGCTATCCTCCTGCCTCAGCCTCCCGAGTAGCTGGGACTACAGGCATGCGCCACCATGCCCGGCTAATTTTATATATATATTAGTTGGCCTATTAATTTATTTCTGTGTATAGTAGAGACGGGGTCTCGCTGTTGCTCAGGCTGGTTTCGAACTCCTGAACTCAAACGATCCGCCCACCTCAGCCTCCCAGAGAGCTAGGATTATAGGTGTGAGCCACCACTCCCAGCCTGTTTTCTTTTGGGGGTACCACTGGAGTCCTGACTAAACCTAACTCCTTTATGACACATCCTTCCACAACAGCCAGTGAAGTTTAAAATGTCAGTCAGCTCATGCCTGTAATCCTATCAGTCTGGGAGGCTGAGGGGGGAGGATCTCTCAAGGTCAAGAGTTGGGAACCAGTCTGAGCAAGAGCAAGACCCATCTCTACTAAAAATAGAAAGAAATTAATTGGTTAACTAAAATATATAGAAAAAATTAGCCTGGCGTAGTGGCGCATCCTTGGAATCCCAGTTACTTGGGCAGCTGAGGCAGGAGGATTGTTTGAGCCCAGGAGTTTGAGATGCCACGGCACTCTAGTCCAGGCAATAGAGTGAGACTGTCTCACAAAAATAAAAATAATAATAAAATCTCAATCAGAGCTTGTTGGTGCCCTGCTTAGATTCCTCTAGCATCTTCTGGTTCAGAAGAAGCCTCCCCTGCCTCCTGTGACCTGTGAGGCCACTGTGAGTGTCTGCCCCCATTGGATGGCAGACACACATCCGCCATTCCCCATCCCTGCTCACCCTGACCCAGTTCTCTGGCCTTCTCTGCCTCCCTCAAGCCAGTCTCACTGACACCTGAAGGCGGTTTCCAGGCCTCTGCCCCATCTCTTCCCCAGTGCCTCACTCGCTGGACCAGGGATCAGCTAAGTCACCAGGTCCCCATAGATGTCCTCAGCACGAGCTCCCCACTCACCCTTACCAGCACTCACGCCTACTGCCTGTTCCTGGCCTTTAACTCCCTTATCCATCTCCTTGTGGGCCTCGGGCTCTGCGCCCACTGAAAGCCCAGCAGCCACACCCAGAGGGCATCAGAGCCAAGCTCCGGAATCCACACTGTCACGAAGTTTTGCTGGGAACAAGTGCTAGGGACGGCCATGCAGGTGAGGGGTGCTCATCCTGCTGTAGAGCAGAGCAGCGACTGCATCTCTCCAGCAGCCAGCCAGGACCAGCAGCTGGGCCAGGCGTTTTCTGTTTTTATCGTCACCTTCAGAAAGGCCCTGCATGACCACCCTGTTCACCCCCATCAACAGGGAAGAAACAGAACTTAGATGTGCAAGCAGCTTTTCGAGGCCACACACAGTAGGTGGCAGAGTCAGTATGAATCCAGTCCAGCCACTCACTGCACTGTGCTTAGGAGAGGCACCCTGGACAACTGTGGTCGTCGCACATTCACAAAGCACACCCAGCGTCAGGTCCTAAGATGCAAATGCCCAAGAGAGTGCTTTTGTCTTCTCAGGTGACCATTGTTGAAAAAGCTGACAGCTCCAGTGTCCTGCCCAGCCCTCTGTCTATTAGCACCAAAAGTAAAATGACCTTCCTCTTTGCCAACCTGAAAGACCGTGATTTCTTGGTTCAAAGGATCTCCGACTTCCTCCAGAAAACGCCATCCAAGCAGCCAGGCAGCAGCTTCGAGGGGAGGAAAGTCAGCATTGTGGACCCAGGCCCAGAGGTGAGAGGGGCCCCCTGGGAGCAGCCAGGTGGGGTCAGGGCCAGGGAAGAGCCAGGGTGGCCACCACCTGGCCCAATGGTGCATGCTGTGGGCCTTGGGCTGAGAGGACGATTTGTGGGAGCTGGAAAGAGACCACCCTGTGTTACAGATGAACAGCCTGACCCAGCACCATGGTCTCAGATGTCCCAGCCACACTCCCCACCTCCCAGTGACCACTGCAGCGCCGCCCACACCCCCTAGTCCTTTTCTTGCCCAGCGTTTTGCCAGTTCCCCTGAGGGGCCTTCTCTATCCTTCCTGAGCACCAGCTGCACTGAGAGCAATGGGGGCGCTGGGGAGGCCTGTCTGCCTCTCATTTGTTCACGTGGCCTTTACCTGTCAGTCTTTCCATCTGAAGTTCTTGAAGGTAGAGACCCCTTTTAAAGACTCACCTGGCTGGGTGCAGTTGCTCATGCCTATATTCTCAGCAGCTCAGGAGGCTGAGGCAGGAGGATCGTTTAAGCTCAGGAGTTCGAGGCTGCAGTGAGCCATGATCACACCACTGCACTCCAGCCTGGGCAGCAGAGTGAGACCCCATCTCCGAAAAAAAAACCAAAAAACAAACCAGTAATATAATTATTGTAACAACAGACTTGACAGTAATTCCTTAATAGCATCAGATACTTGTATTCACATTTCCCTGAGTGCAGATGTACTTACTATAGTTTGATTATTTGAATTGAGGTACACAAAAAATACATTACTGCTGTTTGCTATGTCTCTTAAGTCCCTTTTAATCTATAGGTGTCTGCTCTGCCCTCTTCAGTTTTTCTCTTGCGGTATTTTGTTGAAGGAATTGGGTCATTTGTGGTACAGAGTCTCTCACAGTCTGGTTTTTGCTGATTGCATCCCCTGCAGTCATAGAACAGTTCCTTTGTCCCTTGTTTCCTGTAACTTGGTTGAGCAGTGAGATCCAGAACCTCGATTGAATTTGGGCAGTTGTACCTGTAGGCAGCGTTGAGGCACTGTGTGTTTTCAGCAAGAGGTGCATGGCAGCCAGTCACCTCTCTGTGTGCAACTGCCGGTCGCTGAGAGCATTGCCAGACCCAGCTTGCACTGGGGATCGCAAGGTGGCAGCAGCCTCACACTGTCACCCCTCTGTTTGGTAGCTGGAATGCTCCCACAAAGAGAAACCACCCTCATTGACGATTCAGTTACCCAGAGGCACAATTTATATATAGGAAAGGCAGAGTAAATCTTTTTCTCATTTCTTTTATTCACCAGTTGTCAAAGTAATGATGAGTTGGTTTTCTAGTATCCTCCAAATGTAAGCAAGGAGTTCTTTGTGTTTACCTTTTAGTATAACTATGAACAACTTGACATGTGTCCCTCCATGACAGTCATGTTCTCTTTTCATCTGTGACCAGGGGGCTCATCTGGGCTGGCTCCTGGGAAGTCCTTGGACACATTCCTGGTCATCTGGTGGCTTCCTTGCTTCCTGGTATGATAAGAAGGGTGTGCTGTTGTTGTTCAGTCTGAATTTGTAAAACACTTAACCATTAGAAGAATCCCTATAAAAGTCCACAAATCTGACTTCTCTGGAAAAATCAGCAGCCTGGCCCTACAGGGCCCTACCCCCAAGGCCACCAGCACTGGCACTGCAAGGGCCTCAGTGCCCTAGAGCCCCATGGATCTGGCCCAGCAGGCCTTTAAATTGTCCACCCCTGGATGCTGAATACATGATTACATACACAGATGGGGTGGGAAGTGGCGGGCAGAATCAGAGTGGATTGGCCACATTAAGAAGGGTGTAGAGGAGATTGGGCTTTATCTAGGATTTCAAGAAATGATGAAGTTGGATTGGGTGACGAGGCCATGAGCAGGGCAGTCAAGACACCTGTGCCTTCACGAGGCCCCACACCTTGAACAATAGGCCTAATGGCGAGTTAAGTACCAGTCTGGCACCTTCCTGGGCCCTGTCCACTTGCTCATCCTGCACGTCTTTACCACATTCCCGTTAGGTACTAGCTGCTGTTCTACCCACTAAGTAAAGCAATGAACAAAGTAGACATGACACATGCCCTCTTAGAGCTTGTATTTTTTTTTCTTTTTTTTTTTCTTTTTTTTTTTTTTTTTTTTTTTTTTTAAATCCAGTCCCCGTGGGGACCGTCAAAAATTGCCAATGCCGACTATATTGCAAGTCGTCATGGCGGGGTATTGGGAAAAGTTTTCAATTAGCAATAATCGCGCCTCGGATAAACCTCATTGGCTACGATACTGCCACTGCGCAAAGCTTAGAGCTTGTAGTCTAGTGAGATAGTAGTCAATAAATGTATATGTCAGGCCATGACAAGGGCTGTAGACAAAAACAAAGCAGGATGAGGGGCTCAGGAGTGCCAGGGGAAAGGAGGGCTCCATTTTATCTTGTGTTCATGGGCAGCCTCTCTGATCAGGTGACATTGGAACAGAAACTTGAGAGAAGCAAGGGACATGGTGGCTCTCGCCTGTAATCCTAGCACTTCAGAAGGCTGAGGCAGGAGGATCACGTGAGGCCAAGAGTTTGAGGTTGCAATGAGCTATAATGACACCACTGCATTCCAGCCTGGGCAGCAGAGAGAGAGAGAGAGAGAGAGAGAGAGAGTGTGTGTGTGTGTGTGTGTGTGTGTGTGTGTGTGTGTGTGTGTGTGTGTGTGTGTAAATCAGTCAATCCACCCACTCATCCATCCATCTATCCAGTTAAAAATTCTTTTGGGCAACCAAAAGACCAAGTTATATATGAAGGAATGAAGATCAGAGAGGCATCAGGTCAGATTTTTTGATACTGTAGTAACATTTTATAAAAATAGAGTAACATTTTTAAGATATACAGTACCAAGATGAATGGGCTTTGGAGTGAATGGCAGTTTAAAAAAAATACCTTCATTGTTTGGTCCTGCATATTTAGCTGTTTTGGAATGCAGGTGATTCCTCCTTGAGTTTCAAATATAAGATTGCTACAGTCACATCACAATATTTGGTGGTGAAATCCTGTTTGTTAACTGTCCTTCTTATTCCTTTTCGTTTAGAGTCAGAATAAAGTTGTATTTCAAAAAAAAAAAAAAGATACACAATACAAGAAGCTGTGACCCAAGACTTTTATACCCAGTCAGACTGACCCTTATCCATAGAGCCCACAGCCTGTAAAGATGTGCAGAGGAATTCAGTGACTGCACCAGCTTCTGGGGAACCTACTGGAGAACAAACTCCAGACAACCAAGAAATGATTGAAGAAGCTTTGGCATGAGAACTGGTGGGAACATTGAATGTATTTACTGTAGAAACAAGGCTAAATAGTGAGGATGGAGGGGACATTATGGCACTGGAGATAGCACAATGAAAGCATGCAATGAGAAGGGATGTGGAATATAGACTGAGCACATTGGTTGCTTTATTAATTCAGATCGAAAGAATATCCTTTAAGTCACATATTGGCGGGAGAGGGAAGAGAGTGAAAAAAGAGGATTACCAGGTAATTTCAATATTGCCCATAAAAGATCATTGACATTATCTTAAAAAGAGGGGGCACTATTTAAAGGGCACCTCTTTAAATGCACTCCCAAATCCTAGCACATCCATGGATATGCTGGGTAAGTCTGGGTGTGGCAGCAAATAATTATGCATTTTGACAAGTTCCCCAATGGATTCTGAAGCACAGCCAGGTTTGAAAACCACTATTCTAGTCCATTTAAAAATACAACTAATTTTTAAAAATTTAAAAAGTACGATTAATTCAGGAAAAACTGTTAGTCTTTACTTCTCAGAGTGTATGTCATACTGATGATATATGAAAGATAATACATTTTTAGTTATGTGGATTGTCTATCTTGGCATCTTCAATTCACTGTCATTAACCATCTTCTTTTATGCTGACTTGCATAAAACCAGTTTAATATCTCAAAAGGTGAGTTTTTAAAATCTCAGTAGTCATACTAAAACTTGTGCCATTACCCCATAAAATGACAAGATATATTTAGGTTTGCCTCTTTGAACAGACACTAATGTATCTTTACTATAATGTTTCCAGCTGATATAATTCAATAGATCTAAGAATGTATACCCTGCCTTCATGCTTCTCTACTTTGCCAATTAAACGTAATGTGTTATAACTTCCAGATCAAAGCAGAAAAAAAGAGGGGACACTAAGGGAACTATATAAAGATATTATTGGCCAGGCGCAGTGGCTCACCCCTGTAATCCTAGCACTCTGGGAGGCCGAGGTGGGCAGATCGCTCAAGGTAAGGAGTTCGAAACCAGCCTGAGCAAGAGTGAGACCCCGTTTCTACTATAAATAGAAAGAAATTAATTGGCCAACTAATATATATAGAAAAATATTAGCCGGGCATGGTGGCGCATGCCTGTAGTCCCAGCTACATAGGAGGCTGAGGCAGCAGGATTGCTTGAGCCCAGTAGATTGAGGTTGCTGTGAGCTAGGCTAACGCCACGGCACTCACTCTAGCCTGGGCAACAAAGTGAGACTCTGTCTCAAAAAAAAAAACAACAAAAAAAGATATTATTATAGCATAGAGGTAACTATTGCAGCATAAACATACCCTTTTTTTTTTTTTTTTTTTTTGAGACAGAGTTTCGCTTTGTTGCCCAGAGTGAGTGCCGTGGCGTCAGCCTCACTCATAGCAACCTCCAACTCCTGGGCTCAAGTGATCCTACTGCCTCAGCCTCCCAAGTAGCTGGGACTACAGGCATGCACCACCATGCCCAGCTAAGTTTTTCTATATATATTAGTTGGCCAATTAATTTCTTTATAGTAGAGACGGGGTCTCGCTCTTGCTCAGGCTAGTTTCGAACTCCTGACCTCGAGCAATCCTCCCGTCTCGGCCTCCTAGAGTGCTAGGATTACAGGCGTGAGCCACCACGCCCGGCCAACATACTCTTTTTGACAGGGAAAAACACTTGGGGTGGGGAAGGATACCATGAGGTTAGGCAACTCTCTGAAGAAACTGTATTAACGGTCAGCATATCGGGGGTTACTGTGGGAGCTGGCTTTTCAGTTGTAGTATAACATAGACCCACTGAGTGCACGTGCCATAGTGTATGCCTTGGCAGTCTTATCAAAGGGTGTGTGGATGAGCAGTGCCTGCAACTGGGGGAGGGTTATTGCAGCAGGACTGTGCCTCGGGGCACATCCTGGGGAGGGGAGGAGGTGACACTGGGGCTGGGGCCCTGGCCAGAGAATGGCCTCAGGTGTGGGGCAGAGGGTGGGAAGGTGTGGTAGAGGGCCCAGGTCGCATTGGCATGTGCCCGTTCACTTAAACAGAAATGAGAAGTGTGGGTCAGTAGGAGGTGAGGATGGGAGGTGGTTTTGGAGATTTGTGCTGGACAGATGTGTGAGATGGTTACCCAGGGGAAGGGAACAGGACTGAACTGGGAGAGTGCAGGGTCATAGGCAGCACTGAGCATCTATAAGGTATGACCTGACCTGGCCTTGGCTGGAAGCAGCCGGGCCCGCCCGCTTGGGGCCATGCTGGCCATCTCACTGGGAACGTGTGTCTACCATGTAGGACACATCCTGGAGTTTGTCTCCTTTCTTGGCACTGAGATTTTTGATTCTCTGAGGTGCTCTGTGTCCTGCGAGCCCACCTGTGTCCTGGTCCCTGTGGGGAAGCTCAGGCCGGAGGCAGAACGTCCACAGTCGGGGCATGGCTGGCCTGCCCTGGGCCCTTCCCTCGGGTGCAGGCATTCTGTTATAAAAATTTAGGTGCACCTACGGTCCATTTCTACAGCACCAGCTAAGGGTAGAGGGGTAGACTGTGGGTATGAACCTAACAGAGTTCTTTCTTTTTTCCTTTTTCAATAAAAACAGCTTGAGATAAAATTGATGTACAATATACTGTACATATTTAAAGAGTACAGTTTGCTAAGTTTTAATAGGTCTACCCCTGTGAAACTATCACCACAATCAAGGTCAGGGTTCTCTTAAGAATCACAGAGAAGGTGAAGTGTTCTAGGACCTCTGGCCCTGGGTAGACCAGAGCTGACAGGAGGGTGTGGGGAACAGAGATCCCGGCCTAGGCCAGAGCCGAGTGCGCAGGAGTTGACTGGCCTGCAGAGCCTGTCATCCAGCTGGGGCCTCCCACTGGGCTTTGCTTCCTGCCAGGACGGCGTCCCTCTCAGGCCCATGGAGCACCAGGATGGTGGCAGCAGACCTGTGTCCTGCCTGGCTCACCCCAACACTCCTTGCAGAGGCCCTACTGCATTTCCTTGGTGGCAGCCAGGTTACACAGTCACCTGAACCCATCCCCGAGCCCAGACCAATGTCATAGGGGCCATCACCCAGGCCTCCGTGGAGCTCACAAAGCATCGGGCCTGAGAGTAGAGAGGGGTGTGCCCCCAGATAAAAATGGGATTTCTTCCTCCCCTTTGCACCAACCTTACTGACATAAGGGCCCAACAGGATGAGCCCAGAACCCACTTTCCCCTGAGACCCTTGACTCACCAGCATGGGTGGGTGTCCAGCCTGCCAGAGAGGGCTGAGGTCTGGGCTGCAGCCATGGCCTTGTGCCCAGCCAGTGCTGTCCAGCTCCATGACCCTTCTTCACAGGCATCACTGTCCAAATATGGGTGGACGTGCACAATAGAGGCCCCAGGAAGCTCCGTTGTTAGGGCCTCCCCTTCCCTGTTTTATTTTCTAGTCTTCCTCAGCTCCTCAGGAGGTGCCAGAGCAGCCCACCAGCCTGGCCTCTCCCCTCAGCAGCCACCAGAGCTTCTGTGCACAGGAGGCGCCGACTGCTTCCCAGGGTCTGCTCAAGCTCTTCCAGGGAAACTCGCCCATGGAGGACCTCGGAGCCAAAGGGGTGAGCCTTGGGCACAGTGCTACAGCCTCCTTGGGCTCCTTGGGCTCCCTGACGGGCAGTGGCCTCTGGGGGCTGTACTCAGCAGTGTGAGAGGGACCAGCTGGTCCCTGGGGAGAGCCCCCCTGCCCTGCCTGCCGGTGCTGCTTGCTGTGGACTCTGGGCGTCCCGAGGGAAGAGGCTGCCCACTGCTGCGTAGCCGCCTCCTGGCGCTAGCATGGTGGTGTGGTCCAGCTAAGCCTCAGCTGCGCCTGCATCTTTGCCAGCCACCACTTTGCAGTCTGGGCTTGCTGGCTGCCACCGTCTAGATTTTTTACATAGCAGGCTTTCTTGTGGCTCAGAGAAGAAAGGGGAGGAGGGCTTTGTCACCTGGGCTTCCAAGCTCCGAAACGCACTTCAGCTCCCAAGTTCCTTGGTTTGCTTTTCCTTCAGGCCAAGGAGAAGATGAAAGAAGAATCATGGAACATCCACTTCTTTGAATATGGGCGTGGTGTATGCATGTACCGCACGGCCAGGACGCGGGAGCTGGTCCTGAAGGGTGTCCCTGAGAGCCTCCGGGGAGAGCTGTGGCTCCTCTTCTCCGGTGAGTGGGGTCCGGCCACCCATGGCCTTGGCCCAGCCAGTCAGGCCCCCACGGCTCTCCTCTCGTGAGCTGGCCTGGCCCTCGGGCACCTCTTGAGGCTGGCTGGCAGGAGGCCACAGCCCTCTCAGGCCAGGCAGCCATGCTCTGGGTTGTGTGTGGGGCCCAAGCCAGGGCAGCATCCTGAAGGGCAAGGCCAGGGCCCAGTACTCTGCTGGAGCCTTCCTACCCTCAGTGGTAGGCAGACGGGCCCCCACGAAGCCTCCTTTTCTTGGGATAGGCTCAGACAGCCCTCACCACCGCCCCCCGCCCTGCCACCCAGGAGGAGGGCAGGTCAGCTGCTCCAGCTTCTTGGGTGGGGCGCCCCTCCCCAGGAGCAGTCTCTGGGGAAACCTTGTGTCACACCTCCCGGTTGATCCCATAGTTTTTGCTCCTCTGTGGGGCACTGATGTCTCCATTCTGCCCTGCTGTTGCCCCCAAAGTACTGAGAGGAAGAGAGAGACAGCTATTTCCTGTGTCTCCCAGGGGCTTGGAATGAGATGGTAACTCACCCCGGCTACTACGCAGAGCTGGTGGGGAAGTCCACGGGGAAGTGCAGCCTGGCCACGGAGGAGATCGAGAGAGACCTCCACCGATCCATGCCTGAGCACCCCGCCTTCCAGAATGAGCTGGGGATTGCCGCGCTCCGACGGGTGCTGACTGCCTATGCTTTCCGGAACCCCACCATCGGGTACTGCCAGGTAAAGGGGCTTAGCAGGGTCCCAGAGACAGCATCTCCCCACTAGAGGCTCGCAGGAGCAGGCCCCTGTGGCCCTGGGCCCGTGTGGTGGCCTCACACACCCGAGACTCTGCCCTGTGCATCCGGGGAAGGAGCCCAACTGCAGAAGATGTAATTTTATTTTATTTTATTTTTTTTTATTTTTTTTTTGAGACAGAGTCTCGCTTTGTTGCCCAGGCTAGAGTGAGTGCCGTGGCGTCAGCCTAGCTCACAGCAACCTCAAACTCCTGGGCTCGAGCGATCCTTCTGCCTCAGCCTCCCAAGTAGCTGGGACTACAGGCATGCGCCACCATGCCCGGCTAATTTTTTATATATATATCAGTTGGCCAATTAATTTCTTTCTATTTATAGTAGAGACGGGGTCTCGCTCTTGCTCAGGCTGGTTTTGAACTCCTGACCTTGAGCAATCCGCCCGCCTCGGCCTCCCAAGAGCTAGGATTACAGGCGTGAGCCACCGCGCCCGGCCTAGAAGATGTAATTTTAAAACAGCCGGGCGCGGTGGCTCACGCCTGTAATGCTAGCACTCTGGGAGGCCGAGGTGGGCGGATTGCTTGAGGTCAGGAGTTCGAAACCAGCCTGAGCGAGACCCCGTCTCTACTAAAAATAGAAAGAAATTAATTGACCAACTAAAAATATATATACAAAAAATTAGCCACGCATGATGGCGCATGCCTGTAGTCCCAGCTACTCGGGAGGCTGAGGCAGGAGGATTGCTTGAGCCCAGGAGTTTGAGGTTGCTGTGAGCTAGGCTGATGACACAGCACTCACTCTAGCCTGGGCAACAAAGTGAGACTCTGTCTCAAAAAAAAAAAAAACAATAGATAGAAACAGTGTTAATTGTTCATCTCATCTCTATGCCATGTATTAAGTTGTCTTCTGTGTGCTTCTCATCTGGGTGCTAGCAGCGTTTGATTGTTTTGTGTGTGTGGTAAAATAAATACACATAACGTAAAGTTTATCATCAAAACCATTTTTAAGTGCACAGTTTGTTTAGCTGGAATTAATACATTCACATTGTTGTGTAACTGTCGTCACCATCCGTCTCCAGAGCTCTTACCATGTTGCAAAACTGAAACTCTGTACTGGTTAAACGCTCCCCAACCCCCAGCCACCCTTAGCAACCACTATCTCACTCTGTCCCTATGAATTTGACTACTCTAAGTACCTTGTGTGAGTGAAATCACACGATATTTGTCCTTTTGTGTCTGGCTTATCTTACTTAGCATAATGTCCTTGGGGTTCATCTGGGTTGTAGCATATGTCAGCATTTCCTTCCTTCATAGGATGAATAATATTCCATGGTATGAATATACCACATTTTGTTTCTCCATTCATCCACTGATGAACACTTGGGTTGCTTCCACTTCTTGGCTATCGTGAATAATGCTGCCGTGAACGTGGCCATACAAATATCTGTTTGAATACCTGCTTTCAGTTTTGGGGGCTATATATCCAGAAGTAGAATTGCTAGATTGTACAATAGTTCTATTTTTAATTTTTTGAGGACTCTCCACAGCAGCTACACTATTTTATATTCCCACCAGCAATTCACAAGCGTTCCAATTTCTCCATATCCTCTACAACACTTGTTATATTCTGTTACTGGTTTTCTCTTTTTAAAGTAATGGGTATGAGGAGGTATCCACTGTGCTTTTGATTTTAAATCTAGCATTTCTCATAGCTTTTGATTTTAAATCTAGTGTGCATTTCCCTGGCCAGGTCAAATGGCTTTCTGTTTGCCCTGAAAGTCTTATTAGGCCTGTGCAGTCCCAGTTCTGCCACATCGGCCCCGCAGCCAGCGGGCACCGCCGTCTCCTGCCTCTGCGGGCTCCGGCCACACGCTCACTCACGTGTCCACTTGGCCCTGCGTCACACCTCCAGTGCCAGGTGCCACTCCTCAGAAGTGTGATGTCCGGGTGTCCGCCTTCCCCATTCGTCTGGTGCCTTCTGGCTCAGCTCAAAGGAGTTAGATGACCGTCTCTGTCAAATTGATTTCCTACAAATTGCCTTTTGGCAAATATCCGAGAGTTGGGCTGGGACAGCTTCTCATTGCCAAACGCCAGGCTGTCCTGAGGGGCAGACTTGATTGGAGAAGAATGCTGGTGCAGGACACTTTTGGAGGAGGGGCAGTTTTATTTGGGGGCCAGCAGTGTGAGCCTCCCCCGCTGTCTCTGTGCCCGGCAGGCCATGAACATCGTGACCTCGGTGCTCCTGCTCTATGGCAGTGAGGAGGAGGCCTTCTGGCTCCTGGTGGCCCTCTGTGAGCGCATGTTGCCGGACTACTACAACACCAGGGTGGTGGGTGAGTGTCGCAGGCGCTCCCTTGCCTAGTCTCCAGTTGCCCGGTGGCTGCCATGGGGTAGCAGTCCTTCCCAGGCCAGGCTCCGTGCTGAGTTCTCCCCACAGGTGAGCATCTGTAGGCCTCATAGCCGTCCTGAGGCTGCACACAGGCATTGTCCCCGCCTTACAGAGTGGGAATCTGAGAAACAGTCACACCGCCAGAGAGGGACAAGCTGACACAGACGCCCCAACTGTCTGCCTACGTGGCTGAGACTCCTGCCCAGACTTCATTCGGGCTCCCTAGGAGTTACTGCCTATGAGAATTAGAGGCTGTTACACATCTGGTGGTTTTCAAAAGTCCTCCTGGAGCCTAAATTCCCATCCTTCTCACTTTTCCTAAACTTTTTTATTATAGAAAATTTCAGACATTAAAACTAAAGCATAGGCCGGGCAAGGTGGCTCACGCCTGTAATCCTAGCACTCTGGGAGGCCGAGGCGGGCGGATCGCTTGAGGTCGGGAGTTCGAAACCAGCCTGAGCGAGACCCCGTCTCTACTAAAAATAGAAAGAAATTAATTGACCAACTAAAAAAAGTATGTATACAAAAAACTAGCCAGGCATGGTGGTGCATGCCTGTAGTCCCAGCTACTCGGGAGGCTGAGACAGGAGGATCACTTGAGCCCAGGAGTTTGAGGTTGCTGTGAGCTAGGCTGACGCCACGGCACTCACTCTAGCCTGGGCAACAAAGTGAGACTCTGTCTCAAAAAAAAAAAAAAAAAAAAAACTAAAGCATAATATATATACCCACATGTACCCTTTGCCCAACTTCAACTTCATAAACTGACATCCAGTAAAAGATGTATTCTCACATGGAAATGGAAATGAAATGGACGTGGGCTTATATCCATATATGTATTTAATTATACATATATTTAAGTCTGTTATTCTAAGATTCCCTTCCCCTACTATTTGGTGCTTGGAGTTACTACTCTTGGGGTCCTTCAGGGTTGCACCTGTTCACAGGCATCAAAACAAGACACTGAGGCCACTGCTTACTTCTGACACCTTCAGGAAGAGACTAGTATTTCCCCAAAAGAAAATTCAAGTATAGTGGAAGAGACAGCCCTTTCATACCATGGTTTGGCCGCTGTAGAAGGGCACGTACGTGCAGGCTCTCTCCTTCCTTGCTGTCACCCCGCACCGGTGCTCCCTTCAGCCCTCACTGTATGGAGCTGGTAGGGCCAAGTGGCAGGGACCACTGGGCCCCCGAGCCCTAGACCTGGCCCCACCTTGAGGAGTGCCTGAGGCCACAGTGTGGGCTCACCCCATGCTCCCTCCACCTCCGCAGGAGCCCTGGTGGACCAGGGCATCTTCGAAGAGCTCACGAGGGACTTTCTGCCCCAGCTCTCAGAGAAGATGCAGGACCTGGGGGTGATCTCCAGCATCTCGCTGTCGTGGTTCCTGACCCTCTTCCTCAGCGTCATGCCCTTCGAGAGTGCCGTGGTCATTGTCGACTGCTTCTTCTACGAGGGCATCAAGGTGATCCTGCAGGTGGCCCTGGCCGTCCTGGATGCCAACATGGAGCAGCTGCTGGGCTGCAGCGACGAGGGCGAGGCTATGACCGTGCTGGGCAGGTGACGTGCCGGGCTCCTTCCTTCCCAGGGGCTGACCACAGAGCCCACCCCTCACCAGCCCTGGGTGCAGCATTTGTCACCACGCCCACCACATGCCAGGCCTGGGGCTGTCCAGGGCCAGGAGTGAGCTTCCTTTCTAGTGGGAGACGAAGCAGTGCCTGGGTGGTGATGAACACTGGAGAAATGACGCAGGGGTGGGAGGCAGAGCACCCTGGCTATGGCTGCCGCTCAGATGTCGGGTCAGGACACTTCCCATGGGGACACCCAGAGCCAAGATCCAACAACAGGAGTCCTGTTGGTGGTCAGGAGATGGCTGGCACAGTGGGGCCTGGCCTCTAGCAGAGGCTAGGCATCCCTTACCTTCCCAAGCTCAGTGGCATCGCTGTCCCCGTGCCCTAGTGGGAGCAGGCCTACTATGGACTTGCTATGGCAGCTGAGCGATCCGATGCCTGGCGGTCATACCTGAGGCCCAGGGTCATGCAGGCCCTCCTCCTCCTTTCCCATACCCCACCCCACCCCTCACAGATTCTCTCTGGGATCCAGCCCCTTCCCTGCAGCCCACAGCCTTAGTCCAGGCCCACAGCATCCCTTCCTTGGGCAGTGCTTGCTGCTTCATGGTCTCATCAGTCTCGCCAGCCACCATCCCACAGGACTCTTTCTGATTAGAACTGACCCTGTCCCTCACCTGGGACATGAGAACTCCCCATACCACAGCTGGTCCTCTGGCCAAAGGCGCTGTCTCCCAGCCTGGCCTTTAAGCCCATGCCCCCTCCCAGTCTCACTCTGGCCCATGCCCTGAGCTCTTCAGTCCTGCATGTCACACAGGCATATTGGCCTGGCCTAGAGTGCTCCCAGACCCCTTGCCTGCTGAGCCAGCCCAGGTGCTGACTGGGGCCCTGTAGACCTGGCAGGGTTGTCACCTCCCTGCTCTGAACTATGGTACTTTGGGTCCACACATTTGTCAAGACACCAGCCAGCAGCCAGTGTGTGGCTGGCCTGCTTGCCCACCTCCTACAGCAGGCAGGTAGGGCCTCTCCTCAGGAGCTGGGGTCTGCCTAGGACCAAGGGGTGCGGGGCTGCCAGCCACACCCTATCATCTGAGTGTGAGGCATGGGGCCCTGGCCAGGCTAGGTCGGCTGGCTAGAGGAGAGCCCTGTCCTCAGGGATGTGTCCCTGGAGAAGCCAGTTCGTTGGGCCACTGATGACACCACCACAGCAGGCCTTCTCCCAGCTCTTTCCTGAGACTCACCCCTTCGGTCCATGATTCTTCCTGGCCATGGCAGGGAGTCCCCACATGCCTAATGACCCACCAGAAAAGGGAGCACGTTATCTCCCAACCTGGGCAGGTCCCGGCTTGTGAAGATTTCTTGCCCACGGCCCCCAGAAGACAGGCTGGTATCCTCGGAGCTCAGGCCTCAGGGGACAAGGCCTTGAGGCTTTCCAACTTGCCAGGGGCCTGCTGTGGCACACCTCTGCCCTCCTGGAGGCTTCCCAGGCCTCAGCAAGCTCTCCATTGAGAGTCTGTATGTAATCAGGTCCCTCCTTATCACCTAGCTGTGAGACAGACATTCCTGCTGCCTGTGGTCTAGACTTTGTCCTCTAATCTTGCAGGTACCTGGATAACGTGGTCAATAAGCAGAGTGTTTCCCCTCCCATCCCACACCTCCACGCCTTGCTGACCAGTGGGGATGACCCCCCTGCAGAGGTGGACATCTTTGAGCTTCTGAAAGTGTCCTATGAGGTAGCATTCACCAAGCTGGTTTGGCCAGGCCTCCCATCCAGCCGTGGGGGGTTCAGATGGCCACAGCGGGTGGTGACCCTCTGTTCCTGCTTAGCTTGATCTCACTGAATCACCTCTGGCCTGTAGAAATTCAGCAGCCTGAGAGCCGACGACATTGAACAGATGCGGTTTAAACAGAGGCTAAAAGTGATCCAGTCCCTGGAGGACACAGCCAAGAGAAGCGTGGTAGGCGGCCAGCAGGGCAGGGCGGGGGCGTGGTAGGCGGCCAGCAGGGCAGGGCGGGGGCTGCAGCGCTGGGCCAGGCGCTGTCTGCACACAGCGGGGCGGATGCAGAGTCCACTTGCACCTGCCCCACGCTGCCTGGGTGTGTGTGTCCTGGGAGGGTGCTGTGCATCACGAACCCAGGGCTGGAGGCACAAATCTGGGGGTGTGGGGAGAAACCCTGGTCATATTTTTCTGTTCATGGGTGAATCAGTGGGAAGTTTCTCCGCCCCTGCTCCTCCACACACCCCACGTCCCTGCTGCAAGCCTTCGTCCTCCTCGCCCCAAAGGCAGGGACTTCTTACTTTGTCTTCATGTTCCCACCCTCCTCCTACAGGCCTGCGGGCCGCTGTGAGGGTACCTTGGTCACAAGCAGCAGAATCTGACTGACTCCGGCTAATTAAAGTAAAGGAGAATTGGCCTGCGAGTCCCAAGACCCCTTACAAAGAGCCAGTACCAGGGCCTGGATCGGGATCCAGACACCAGGAGCTCAGTGGCTCTCCCTACCCTGTGACCTGCAACTGGGAGCTCAGGAGAGAAAGGCCTACCCCGGGAGGAGCTCAGGGAGTGTGAGCTGACTGGGGGTGAGGGGTGAGCCTGTGGACTGTGTCCTATTTCCTGAATGGACTGACCTCGAGTGCTGGGCCCACTGGTGACATCTGAGGGCAGTTCATGCCTTTGCCTTGTGCACGTGAGGATCCTCTCTAAGAGATCTTATTTCTACCACAGCAGGAGCTTGAGAATCCATTAGTACATCCTGTTTCTCTTTCCTTCTAGGTCCGAGCTATTCCAGTGGACATTGGTTTCTCAATTGAAGAGCTGGAGGACCTCTACATGGTGTTTAAGGTGACAGCCAAGAGCCAGGGCAGGACCAGTACCCCATCCTAGTCCCCTAAATACATCCTCAGCACAGCAGCTTCCTGCCAGAAGAGAAATAAATGTAAAAGCATTCTCAGATATAGTTACCATAAACCTCATGTAGAATATAATCCTCTTTGGAATTTAGGTGGGACTTTTTTTTTTTTTTTTTTTTGAGACAGAGTCTTGCTTTGTTGCCCAGGCTAGAGTGAGTGCGATGGCGTCAGCCTCGCTCACAGCAACCTCAAACTCCTGGGCTCAAGTGATCCTTCTGCCTCAGCCTCCCGAGTAGCTGGGACTACAGGCATGCACCACCATGCCCGGCTAATTTTTTCTATATATATTAGTTGGCCAATTAATTTATTTCTATGTATAGTAGAGACGGGGTCTCGCTCTTGGTCAGGCTGGTTTCGAACTCCTGACCTTGAGCAATCTGCCTGCCTCGGCCTCCCAGAGTGCTAGGATTACAGGCGTGAGCCACCACGCCCAGCCTAGGTGGGACACATTTAAATGTCAGAAAACCTACTCAAGTCAGCTTACACAGAAGAAGGAATGCATTGGCTTGTGTAACTGAAAAGTCTAAGAATGAACAGCTTCAGGCATGGCTGAATCCAGGTGCTCAGATGGGCTGTCAGGGTCCCCCACGTCTGATGTCCTCTGGACTGCTCTTCCTGCAGAGTGGCAGGACTGTCATCAGCATCTCCAAGGCTATCCCGTCTTCCAAATTCTTAGAAATTTTCTTTCCAAGTGGTTTTAGCAAAATGCCTAGCTAGAGTTGATCACTGGAATGACTCGAGTTAGGTGGTGTGGCTACAGGATAGGGGGTGCATGACCCCACCCATCCCTGGAGATGGGGCTGGTCAGCTGAGGGTGAGACAGGAGGGGTTCTCCAAGATTTGGGGTACTGTTAACAGGGAGGGGAAGGTGCTGGAGAGGAGGCAGAAACAGTGGAGCCCACACTGCCTTCCTGCTCTCGTTGCCAGTCCCCACCCTCCTCCAGCCACTTCAGGTCCAGTTCCCAAGGTGGGCACACACCATGGCCTTAGGGTCACAATAGTCAAGCCAGCTCTGCCTCTTGTGGGCTGCCGAAGGCACTGTCTTTCAGCAACAGCCCTCCCACCTCCCTACCCCCATCACCAAGGGGCTGGTGCTGCCAGCATGAGAGGCCCTATGAGTTACTCACCTCACCAGGGCTCTGCAGGCCTGGACAGAGGGGGAGGGTGGACGTCCTGGCCAGTCCAGTGATCCTAACGGCCCCAGGGCTTAGCAGTGAGGCCATCTCACCAGACTGCGTACCTGCAGGCCAAACACCTGGCCAGCCAGTACTGGGGGAGCAGCAGCGCAGCCGCCGGCCGCCGGGACCCCAGCCTGCCCTACCTGGAGCAGTACCGGATTGACATGGACCAGTTCCAGGATCTCTTTGCCAGCCTGACACCCTGGGCTTGCGGCTCCCATACACCTGTGCTGGCGGGGCGCATGTTCCGGCTTCTGGACAAAAACAAGGACTTGCTGATAAACTTCAAGGAGTTCGTGACAGGGATGAGTGAGTGCCCCTCGGGCCTACCAGGGGCCTAGCCCAGCCCTTACCCTTTCCCAAGAAGCTTTCCAAATTACAGCGCAGCCCGTCTGCCCTTGCTGCAGCAAACAGAAGGCAGCCTGGAGTCCTTGGCCCTTGGTGAGGGAGGAGCAGGTTACCTGCTGGAGATGGGCTGGGGTCCAGTGGGAGCCCGGCCGCCTCCCCCGTCATGCAGCACATGGCAGCCAGAGACTGGGCCGGCCAGCCCTGGGGAAGGGCCAGGCTTCCCTGGTGGGGCTCCAGGGCGGGCAGAGCCTGGGGTTGGCTCCAGTGGCCTCTCCAGGAGGGAGTCAGACGACTGGGGCTGTGAAGAGGGTCCCCGCTAGAACCCCCTAGAAGGGGCTCTGGAGCCGCCTTGCCAGCGCACCCCCTCCCTGGCCTTTCCCACAGGTGGGATGTACCACGGAGACCTGACAGAGAAGCTCAAAGTGCTGTACAAGCTGCACCTTCCCCCAGGTGAGAGCCGCCCCTGCCTTGTGCCTGACCAGGGCCGCCTCCTTGTCCAGAGTTCAGGATGCAGCACCCCAAGGTGCAGGCACAGGCCTCCATGAGACTGTGGGACCTCGAGGTGGCACAGGGAGCTCAGCATGGTGGAGGAGGAGTGGGGAAGAGGGAGCCGGGGCACTGGGCCTGAGAGCCGGCCACGGCCTGGGAAGGAATGTGAAGGAGAGTCCCACGGGTGCCCGGGTGTCTCTAGAAGCAGAGCTCCACCCGTCGAATGGGCAGCTCCACCCAAAACCATGAGGGGTTGGCGAACAGGACTCAAGTTTGAAACTGAGACTGTCAAGTTTCTTGAGGGGATCATCCTGGGGAGCCCTGTCCCATGGCCATGAGGAAGGCCCATTCCTCTCTGGCCTCCACGCCTGCTGCTGCCTCATGGCACAGTGGGGGCACATCTGCTGTGGCGCTGGGTGGGCAGGGACAGGGCTCACGGAAGCTGGGCCAGAGCCCACAGGGGCAAGGGGCTCCCGCCAGGGCGGGAAGCTACCTGGCACAGCAAGGGTGGCTGTGTGGAGAGTTCTCTGAGGACTGCTGGTCCCCAGTATCACAGAGGAAACAGACTCGGGCAGGTGACGGTGATGGCTCAGGGCACTCTGCTCCCCCCGAGTGATTTTTAGAATACTGGGCTGGGCTTCACCCCCAGGGGTTCTCAGTTAATTGCCTGTGCAGGGGCCCAGACCTTTTGTTTGTGAAGCTCCCAGGCATCCCTCTGGGCCTCCAGAGCTGAAAAGGCTCTTGGCACAGGTGTTCTCACCTGTGCCTGGCTTCCCCTTTAACCACCTCTGGGAGGGTTGACCCTGCCACCAGAGAGGCCTTGGATGGACAGACCCCGCCAAGCCTGGGTCCCACAGCTGAGGGCTGCCCCAACACCCTCGAGCCGCCTTGGCCCGCCCTGCCCTGTCCAGGCGTGGCACACGGCCCACACCCTGCTGTCCCCATGCTCACCGTGGATCCCCTTGCTGCGCCTGCTCCTCACAGCAGGGTGGTGGGCCCCATGCAGGCTGTGTGGATCTGCAGCCCTGGGCACCGCTCCGTCGCCGCCCCAGCACCAGACAGGCCAGGAAGGGCCCATGTGGAGGGCCCTCCATCTGTCGAGAGTGAAAGCGCCGTGTTGCTTGTGCGTGGCCGGCCTCCCGCCTGCCTGTAGGAGCACCCGGCACTCGGAAAGATCCCCTGGACGGAGGGTCGCCGGAGAGAGGGCAGAGGGTAGCTGCCATGTCCTGGGCTCCTGATCACACTGATGGAATTTTTGCCCAGGGTGTATTTTTCGTTTTCAAACACAATGTAAAAGTCAGGAAAGCTACAAATAATCAGAACTAAGCATCTTCATCAAAAGTGCTACCGAGAGTTCTAATCAGGGATGCTAGGACCAGTAGGGAAGCCGGCAGGGAGAGCAAGGCCTGTGCCCCGACTGGGGAGCTCTGCTTGGCGTGGGAGCTCTCCGTCTCCTGCTCTCACTCCTCTCTCGAGCACAGCCCTGAGCCCGGAGGAAGCCGACTCCGCCCTGGAAGCAGCCCGCTATTTCACAGAGGACAGCTCCTCAGCAGGTGAGCAGGCTGGGACGCCTGAGCGCCAGCCATGACTGCGCAGCCACCGCGGCCTCCCCGGGGCCTGGGCTCTGAGCGTGCTGCATCGGGTGCTCCCCTGGGCCACACAGGCTGGGACGCCTGAGCGCCAGCCATGACTGCGCAGCCACCGCGGCCTCCCCGGGGCCTGGGCTCTGAGCATGCTGCATCGGGTGCTCCCCTGGGCCACACAGGCTGGGACGCCTGAGCGCCAGCCATGACTGTGCAGCCACCGCGGCCTCCCCGGGGCCTGGGCTCTGAGCATGCTGCATCGGGTGCTCCCCTGGGCCACACAGGCTGGGACGCCTGAGCGCCAGCCATGACTGCGCAGCCACCGCGGCCTCCCCGGGGCCTGGGCTCTGAGCATGCTGCATCGGGTGCTCCCCTGGGCCACACAGGCTGGGACGCCTGAGCGCCAGCCATGACTGCGCAGCCACCGCGGCCTCCCCGGGGCCTGGGCTCTGAGCATGCTGCATCGGGTGCTCCCCTGGGCCACACAGGCTGGGACGCCTGAGCGCCAGCCATGACTGTGCAGCCACCGCGGCCTCCCCGGGGCCTGGGCTCTGAGCGTGCTGCATCGGGTGCTCCCGGGGCCACAGGCTGGGCCCTGCCACGCTCTGGGGCCAGGCCGTCCCCATGGATCTTCTCACTCCTGTTTCTCTTGTGTGTCTGTCTCCCTGGACCTTGGCTCCTCCTCTCTCTGCCCTCTGCTCCTCCTCTGCCATCCCCTCCAGCGGCTCCTCTGACCTCAGATCTGGATCTTTCCCTGCCCTGGGGGGCTCAAGGTCAGTCCCTGGAAGGCGGGGCCACCTTTGCCTCTGGGCTTTGTCTCCCTGTCACTGTCCTGCATGATCCAGCGGGAAGCTCTTTGTCCAAGGGACCCCTCCAGGACCTCATGCTGTGGGGATAAGTCCTGAGAAGGACCTGGAACCCAGCCACCCTCCTGCACTGATGACAGAGGGGCAGCCTTCGCGTTCGATATGCGTGTCAAGCATGCGTCTCACTGGGTGTCAGGCAGGCAGGCCGTCGCCTCTGCAGCCACACACAAAAGGGGTTTTGTCACGTTCCTAGGAAAGAAATATAAATGCTGTCTTTGCAGCCATGAGAAACAGCACACAAGTGGAGGCTGGAGGGAATGCCTTCCTAGGAGAGCATCATGTTCCACATCATGTTTTTGTTAAGGAAAGACACACATGTTAAGCACCTGTTAGAACTCACCCCTGTGCTACGTTTCTTGCCTGTTGGGAGCGTCCAGTCCAGAGTGATGGCCTTCTGAGCCCTGGGGTTTGGCAATTGGCCATAGCTGCACCCTGTAACTTCACGTGGGGGATAACACACACTAAGGAGCCAGCCCAGAGGGAAAATAAAAAATAGCGTGTGTCAAATTGCCTGTGGCAGTCCTGTTGACAGTGCCAAAGGCTTACTTGAATTTGAACATGAAGCTTGAGGACCTTGATTTTAAGTGTCCAAACTACAGAAGCAAGTGCACCGTGTATACTTGTCACCTAGGCAAGTCCAAGATGCTTTAGGCTTGTCCCACATGCTCTGGGGAGGCCTGGTGTTGCAGATCCCTGTCCTTAGACCCCTCTCGGCCACCAGGCAGCAGGTCTCCACTCCAGCATGAGACACCTGAGCCCAAAGAGCCCTTCACGGCCACCCACACTGCCATGGGTATGGGCCCCTGAGAGCTGAGGTGCTGCCATCTCCACCCAAGGTCCCTTGCTGGCCACCCTGTCTCAGGGGACAGCCCTGGGAGAGCTGGCAGGCTGCTCTTCAGGTGCGTGTGTATGCACAGGAGTGTGGTGCATGCCAGCCCCAGCAAGTGTGATCTCCCGTGGAATAACAGCACAGAGCACAGCGTCTGTGTCCGCAGAACCTCTCATCAACTGGCATGGCAGGCACAGTAGAACTGGAAATTAGGACCTAATGTATTAGTTCTCAAACTTGTCCATACCATGCATAGTTCTTCTCTTAAAAAATAGCGTGGTGAGGCGTTCCTTTGAAAAAGAGGAAGTGGGGTTTGTTTTAATGTCCCCAAGTGAAGCTGCAGTGCTTGGGCTCTGCCCCCAGGACCTAGCCTGGGCTGGTTCTGCAGAACCACAGAGCGGGGCCTCTCAAGGTCCCCATGGTTTGCAGTCGTAACAGAAGAATGTTCTTGTTCCTTTTATCTTTCCGGTTGTCCAAAAGCACTACCACTGGAAGAGCAAGAAGAGAGTAGAAATGAGGATGTCCGAGAAAAAGGAGGTATGGGCCATGCTCCACTGGTGGCGTGAGCGATCCCAGGGTCCCTGGGTTTGGGCACCCTTGCTTCTTGTGTCTGTCCCCGGTCACTGCCAGAGAGACGCCCTTCCCAGGGAAATGGCAAACAAGTGCCCTGACAAAGGAATTGACCCTCGAGGTAGATGGCCAGCCCATCCCTGCCATGGGGATGCTGCTCTCCACCAGCCCCGGGCCTGTCCCCTCTGGCTGCCTGGCCAGCACCTCCCTCTCGTGCCAACCTCTCTCTGGCCTGCACGTGGTTCTGTCATTATTGTGGGGAACACAGGTCTAGCGCCATTTCATCAGCTAAGGTCCAACTACTTTGGCAGATTTAGAGGAGACATGTGGGTGTTCTGGAGTGTTTTCCCCCTCACTGCCTTCCCAGATGCCAGGGTGTTTTGTAATAGGGCCCAGGTAACTCCATGCCAGAGAATATCCAACCCCACTGCTCCCTGTTGCCAGCCCCCAGCTCTCTTCCTCTTATTTGACAGATGAAGATTAATCTCTTCTTCTCCTAACTCACAGAGGAGAAGGTGACCAGCCCTCCAGACTACCGGTATTACCTTCGAATGTGGGCCAAGGAGAAGGAGGCTCAAAAGGAGACGATCAAGGATCTTCCCAAGATGAACCAGGTAGGCTCAGCTGGACCCCAAGACAGACATGTCTGGAGAATTCTGACAAAGACCTGACAGTGCAGCATCACACCGCCCTCCCTCCAGCCATCTCCTGTGGGGTAGGAATTCCCTCCCTGCCTCTAGAGCCCGTTACTCTTGGGTAGCAGTCAGTGATGACTCCAGAAAGACAAGAGGTCAGTGGCTCTAAGGCATTGTACAGGTGTACAGGTGTTTCCATGGTGACAGCTCACTCAGATTCAGTCAGCACTCATGAACCAGACCAGCACTGGAGAATGTCAACCCCCAATAGCCAGAGACTCAGACAGCACCTCTGACAAGAAAGCGCTCCTGGCTGGGCGCGGTGGCTCACGCCTGTAATCCCAGCACTCTGGGAGGCTGAGGCAGGTGGATCGCTCAAGGTCAAGAGTTCAAAACCAGCCTGAGCAAGATCAAGACCCCGTCTCTACTAAAAAAATAGAAAGAGGCCGGGCACGGTGGCTCATGCCTGTAATCCTAGCACTCTGGGAGGCCGAGGCGGGCGGATCGCTCAAGGTCAGGAGTTCGAGACCAGCCTGAGCAAGAGTGAGACCCCGTCTCTACTCTAAATAGAAATAAATTAATTGGCCAACTAATATATATAGAAAAAATTAGCCGGGCATGGTGGCACATGCCTGTAGTCCCAGCTACTTGGGAGGCTGAGGCAGGAGGATTGCTTGAGACCAGGAGTTTGAGGTTGCTGTGAGCTAGGCTGACGCCACGGCACTCACTCTATCCTGGGCAACAAAGTGAGACTCTGTCTCAAAAAAAAAAAAAAAAAAAAAAAAAGAAAGAAATTAGCTGGACAACTAAAAATATATAGAAAATATTAGCTGGGTATGGTGGCATATGTCTATAGTCCCAGCTACTCGGGAGGCCGAGGCAGGAGGACCACTTGAGCCCAGGAGTTTGAGGTTGCTGTGAGCTAGGCTGATGCCATGGCACTCTAGCCAGGGCAAGAGTGAGACTCTGCCTCAAAAAAATAAAGAGAAAGTGCTCCTGCCCCTCCCAGGCCCTGCCCAGCACATGCAGGCCCAAGCAACCCCTCCATGGCCCACTGCTCGCTCTGGTCTCTCTGTCGAGCGCTTGGCATCTTGGCAAGGGTCTCATTGCCGGGAAACGGCAGCCCCACGATTCAGACTGCAGGCATCCAATCAAGGCAGTTCTTGAGCTACAGCCTGACCATGGCCCTCAGGCCAGACCCTGCCCTGGCTGTGCCCAGAGGGGGACCCTACAGTCTGAGCAAGCTCCCACCCGTGAGCCAGAAGAATGGTGCACCCCGTAGAATAGGTTTCATCCCTCTCTCAGCCACAGAGGCCTGGGAATGTGGTTTAAAGACCTAGAACCTGCCTTCCTACCCACTCCTCAGCTGACCCAGCTTGTGCTCACCTTCCCATTGCCCTCCAAGAGCTTCCTGAAAGGGCAGAGTTGAAGTTGCTTTTTTTTTTTTTTTTTTGAGACAGAGTCTCGCTTTGTTGCCCAGGCTAGAGTGAGTGCCGTGGCGTCAGCCTTAGCTCACAGCAACCTCAAACTCCTGGGCTCCAGTGATCCTTCTGCCTCAGCCTCCCAGGTAGCTGGGACTACAGGCATGCGCCACCATGCCCGGCTAATTTTATATATATATCAGTTGGCCAATTAATTTCTTTCTATTTATAGTAGAGACGGGGTCTCGCTCTTGCTCAGGCTGGTTTTGAACTCCTGACCTTGAGCAATCCGCCCGCCTCGGCCTCCCAAGAGCTAGGATTACAGGCGTGAGCCACAGCGCCCGGCCTGAAGTTGCTTTTAATTAAAGATATAAAAAGTCAAAAGTGATTCTAAGACATGACAAAGAAGTCCTTGTAGTGACAGTTTAGAAAGTCATGATAGAAATGTCTCTCTCTGCTAAGAGGACTTAGACAAGGGGAGAGATTCCAGGCCAGAACCACATCCTCCCGGTGCTAAAAGAAAGGCACTGGAAAAGAAAACCTTTTAAGCCGGGCGTGGTGGCTCAAGCCTGTAATCCTAGCACTCTGGGAGGCTGAGGCGGGCGGATTGCTCGAGGTCAGGAGTTCGAAACCAGCCTGAGCAAGGCAAGACCCCGTCTCTACTATAAATAGAAAGAAACTAATTGGCCAACTAATATATATAGAAAATTAGCCGGGCATGGTGGCACATGCCTGTAGTCCCAGCTACTCGGGAGGCTGAGGCAGGAGGATTGCTTGAGCCCAGGAGTTTGAGGTTGCTGTAAGCTAGGCTGACGCCACGGCACTCACTCTAGCCTGGTCAACAAGCGAGACTGTCTCAAAAAAAAAAAGAAAGCCTTTGAAGAGCTGTGTTGTGTTACTCAAGTCACTCTCCCTCTCCGAGCCTGCATCCTAATCTGTGAAGAGGAAATGATGGGGACAGGTTTGTGGAGAGGACTCAAGACCACATCCAGTACCTGTTAGAATGGCCAGTCTAGCCAATATGCGGGCAGTCTGACCCAACTCTTACATTTCCCTGTTCTTTTTGTTTTTCTCCTTAAAAGGAGCAATTTATCGAGTTGTGCAAGACCCTTTACAACATGTTCAGTGAAGACCCCATGGAGCAGGACTTGTACCACGCCATCGCCACGGTGGCCAGCCTCCTTCTCCGCATCGGTGAGGTGGGGAAGAAATTCTCGGGCAGGAAGCCCAGAGATGGTGCCCATATTGGGGACCATGACGCTGCCATGGAGGACGAGCCACCAGCACCTGAGCCCCATCAGGACCCAGCCCAGGAGCCCCAGGCATCAGCTGGGGGGGACCCCCAGGCCAAAGCTGGTGGAGACACCCACCTCGGGAAAGCGCCGCAGGAGAGCCAGGTGGTGGCCGAGGGGGGCAGCGGCGAGGGACAGGGCTCACCCTCCCAGCTGCTGTCCGATGATGACACCAAAGACGACATGTCCATGTCCTCCTACTCAGTGGTCAGCACAGGCTCCCTACAGTGTGAGGACCTCGCAGACGACACGGTGCTGGTGGGCGGGGAGGCCCGCAGCCCCACGGCACGCGGCGGCGGCACCGTCGACACCGACTGGTGCATCTCCTTCGAGCAGATCCTGGCCTCTGTCCTGACGGAGTCTGTGCTGGTGAACTTCTTTGAGAAGAGGGTGGATGTTCGACTTAAGATCAAGGACCAAAAGAAGGTGGAGCGGCAGTTCAGCACCTCCAGTGACCACGAGCATCCTGAAGCTTCAGGCTGATCATTGTAGCTGCACAGGCCCTGCCCGAGGCCTTGTCTCCTCCTGCCCTTGCTCCCTTTCTGTTCCCTTTGTCAAGATGCACCCTTCCTCTTCGCCCCAGAGCAGTGAGTTGGAGTGGAAAGAAGGCCGATGCCGGCACAGGTGCCTTAGATGGATCCCCAGGTGTGCATCTCCTGGCGCCAGCTGCTCCCCAGGTCCAGGAAGAGGCTGGTGTCCCCACCCTGCCACCCAGTGGGGGGCCCATCTGGCAACAGCCACCCTGCACAGTGTCAGAGACTGTCAGATCTGCCTCCTGCTGCTCTGCCCCATGCTGGTCCCCGCCCACGGCCGTTCTCCCGCATGGTCCAGGGTCATGTGCTTGTTGGGCACCAAAGTGATGGAAGCTACAGGGTACTCTCCGGAAGCCCTCCAGCCTGAGCCTCCTGACTATCAAACACAGGCAGAAGTCACCACAGGGCGGGTGCCACGCACAGGCATGACATTACGCGCTCTCTCAGTTCATCATCCTTACCATTAACTTTAAAAGCACATCCCTCAGGCCCTGAAATATTTCCTTGGATTCATTTTAGTTGGCTAAAAATTACACTGTGCTTAATGCCTTAATAAATCCCTGAAAGAAATAAAACCCAAACCGTGTACAGTGCCTTACTGTGGCCCTCGCCCATTGCTTAGGCTTCTTGGCTTCTCCTGGGGCCAGGTGCAGGGCCCTGGCTGTGTTCTGGAAATTCAGGACACTTAGTCCCCCTGGAGTGTGAGGAGTGCTGAGTTGGATGGGGACACGGAAGGTGCTGGTGCAGGCTGGGCAGGGCTGCAGTTGGGGGTACCCATCTCCATGAGTGGGAGGCTATGGGTCCTGGTACAGGAAGTGAGTCCTTGGGCCTGGGCTGCAGGAAGCAGACTGTGAAGCACATCAACCAGTGGGCTGAGCCAGCGTAGGCCTGAGTCACAAGGACCCCTCACTTTGTAGCAAGAGCTAAAGCTAGCTATTGGTGTACAGTACCCACACACAGGGCTGCTCTTGCTTCTACTAAAAGATGCAGCAGTCCCCCCTATCTACAGGGGTATGTTCCAAGTCCCCTGGTTGGGGGCCTGAAACCTCAGTACCGAGCCCTATATATACTGTTTTTCCTGTACATGCATGCCTATGATAAAGTTTAATGTGTGAATTAGGCCCAGTAAGAGATTAACAACAATAAAAATAGAAAAATTATGAGAATATACTGTGATAAAAGCTATGTGAATGTGGTCTCTCACAACATCTCACTCATTTTCCAGAGGGTGGTTGACTACAGGTAACTGAAGCCACAAAAAAACTACACAAAGTGAAACTTTAGATGGGGGCTACTGCATATCTCTATGGCTGCTGGTTTTTGGTTTTTTTTTTATTTATTAGCTTTATTAAGGTATAATTTACATACCATAAAATTTGCTTGTTTTAAATTCAGTGATTTCTAGTAAATTTACAGAGTTGGACAACCATCTCCACAAATGCAATTTTTGAACATTTCCATCACCCCAGAAAGACCCCAGGCCCATTTGTAGTCAATTCCCATTCCCACGCCTAGTCCCAGGCAACTGCTAGTGTCTATCTGTATGGATTTTATAGCTGGTCTTAAAAATGATCCTTTTGGCCAGGCACAGTGGCTCATGCCTGTAATCCCAGCACTCTGGGAGGCCAAGGCGGGAGGATCACTCAAGGTCTGGAGTTCAAAACCAGTCTGAGCAAGAGCGAGACCCTGTCTCTACTAAAAATACAAAGAAATTAATTGGCCAACAAAAAATATATAGAAAAAATTAGCTGGGCATGGTGGCGCATGCCTGTAGTCCCAGCTACTCAGGAGGCTGAAGCAGGAGGATCACTTGAGCCCAGGAGTTTGAGGTTGCTGTGAGCAAGGCTGATGCCATGGCACTCTAGGCTGGGCAAAAGAGTGAGACTCTGTCTCACAAAAAAAAAAAAAAAAGATATACCATGTAGAAGAATAAACTTGTGAACACCAAGGAAATTAAAGGGAAGACTATAAAAGGAATCTAGCCGGCTGGGCATAGTGGCTCACGCCTGTAATCCTAGCACTTTGGGAGGCCGAGGCGGGCGGATTGCATAAGGTAAGGAGTTTGAAACCAGCCTGAGCAAGAGCGAGACCCCGTCTCTATTATAAACAGAAAAATTAATTGGCCAACTAATATATAGAGAAAAAAAAATCAGCCGGGCATGGTGGTGCTTGCCTGTAGTCCCAGCTACTCGGGAGGCTGAGGTGGGTGGATCGCTTGAGCTCAGGAGTTTGAGGTTGCTGTGAGCTAGGCTGACGCCACAGCACTCACTTTAGCCTGGGCAACAAAGTGAGACTCTGTCTCAAAAAAAAAAAAAAAAAGGAATCTAGCCTATTCGAATGATAAAAATATACAAAAATGTACAACAGTACTTTTATCTAGTAATCATTCAACCTAGGAAGATAATTCAAAATGTTTAACAACCAGAACAATAACATTAAATAATATGTGAATAATACTAATAAAAATTTAAAGTATATTTTTATATGAGTAAACATGAATGACTATATTTTAAAACCACTTACTAGCTGGGCACAGTGGCTCACACCTATAATCCCAACATTCTGGGAGGCTGAGATGGGAGGATCACTTAATGCCAGGAGTTGGAGACCAGCCTGGTCAACATACGAAGACTTCTCTACAAAAAATAAAACAATTACCAGGTGTAGTGGCTCTAGCCTGTAGTCCTAGCTACTCAGGAGGCTTAGGTGGGTAGATCACCGGTGTGGGTGACAGAGGGAGACCTTGTCTTTTAAGTTGTACCAAACCACTCATCAAATCATTCTTGGAAATTTCTTGGAAATTATAATTTCTAAGAAAAAAAGTATGTATATGAATTTTTAAAGGATTACAGGTTTATTGCAGAGAGGAGGAAAAAATACAGAAAAGTAGAAAAGCACTTTTTCCTTGTACTTAAGACTAGTATTAACTTGGTATTTTGGTGGTTTTTTTCAGAGTTGAACTGATACTATATATGAAATTTTTTATTCTGCTCCTTTCACCAATCATAAAACATTCTTTATAGACGCCTTTTCTCAGCCACAATAAATCAAACGTGGAAATGAAGGAAGACCACCTAAAAGAGAAAGAAGAGTACTCAGAGCTTGCTATATAGCAAGGGAGTTGGCCACCACTTGTACTTGGCAGACTCAAAGGCAGGCAGTGCAGTGGGAAGGCTTTCAGTGTGCTCTGATTGCAGGCTATTGAAAGCTGGAGGTGAGCTAACAAGAAGCAGGATGTTCTATGTCAGTGGTGTGGGAAGCATATTTGATTTTCTAGGGATGGTTCTCAGGTTGGGGGCAGGGTACAAAATATAAGGAGGAGAATGGTGACCAAGTCCTCTCCATCTCACTCCACTGCTGCAGAGGCTGTGGTTTATTTAGCTTTTGGGCCCAGTTACTGCAGAGGGTGCTGGTCAGAGTTCTACTGCATACACTGGCCATTGTCCGTTGTACAAACACAATTTTAAAAATTATTTTTTCTGATATATGTCTATGCTAAAAAATTTGGAAAATAAAATATAAAAAGTTTAAAATTACCTAGCCTAACCACACGCACACACACACACACACACCTGGAAATAGTGCCGGGTGTCATGGAATTATAATCATGTACTATATATTTTGTAACCTCCTTGCTTCCCAACCACGCATGTGCCAGTATTTTCACTTCAAACTCTTTGTAATGGAACAGTGTAACTGGTTCTATAAGCAAGAACATGTTTTCTCAATAATGTTTAGTTCCCCATATTTCACATAAGTTTTATTTTTATTTTTTTTTTTTTGAGACAGAGTCTCGCTTTGTTGTCCAGGCTAGAGTGAGTGCCGTGGTGTCAGCCTAGCTCACAGCAACCTCAAACTCCTGGGCTCGAGTGATCCTCCTGCCTCAGCCTCCCGAGTAGCTGGGACTACAGGCATGCGCCACCATGCCCGGCTAATTTTTTATATATATATCAGTTGGCCAATTAATTTCTTTCTATTTATAGTAGAGACGGGGTCTCGCTCTTGCTCAGGCTGGTTTTGAACTCCTGACCTTGAGCAATCCGCCCGCCTCGGCCTCCCAAGAGCTAGGATTACAGGCGTGAGCCACAGCGCCCGGCCTCACATAAGTTTTTAGTGTTCACATTATGGCTGGGGCTGGCAACTCTAAGTGGCCTTGACAGTGAGATTTATCTCACCCTTGGCAACTTAGCAGCTACAGTCTCAATGAGGCAGAAAATAGAGAATTCCTTAGCAAAATGTATTGATCCCAGGACGCTGTAGCTTTCTGCTGCACTGATGCATTCTCTTTTGAGTTTCTCTCCCAGGAACGGCAGCACCTCTGCAAAGCCTCGCACCGCCTGGTGTCTGGAGAAGACACGGGAAGCGATACTCCGCCACAGACGGTGCCCAAAGACCCACTGAGCCTGCGCACAAGGCTGAAAGAACAACCAATATTAACCCCTAGTTAATTATAACACAGAAATCTCTGCCCTGGGAGGACTTACCCGCCACTGTTTGATCACGGGACATCTGTGCTAGGGTGATTTCCCACCGCGCTTGCGTGCCCTGCACTCCGCCCCAGACACGCAGTGCGCCCGCCCGGCGCGTTTTTCAGCTCACCTGCAGAGAAGCCCTGACCCTGTTGGCCAGGGAGCTGGGTCTGCGGCAGTTCATACCTCCCCTGCCCTGCTGACATGTCCACAGAAATAAATCCTTTCCGCCTGACAATCCTGTCCCAGGGATTGGCTTTCTGTGCGCGGGCAACACTGAAGCCCCTGTGGGCGCGGGGACAGCAGCGTAAGGGTCTACGCCAGTCTTCACAGTTCGTGTTTCCCTGTCACACTTCAGCGCACACTGGTGCATAAGTGATCTGTCCGGCTGATGCGGATTATTTTCCTAGGGGAGTAGCCAGCTTGCTTTCCATGGTTTCTCCATTTTACCGATCCCCCATACCCCAAGAGCACACCCTTGTCAGGGCTGGGCGTTACAATTCTTTTTCCCAAGATGGTTTTGTAAGATACTGGGCTATAAGGACAATAGACACCTTCCAGCTTCTGTTTACTGCTTGTTTGCTGACCGCAAGGCATTATGGGTATACTATGGGATGCAGAGGAAAAAGACAAAGAGCAAAAACCGGAGTCTCTCAGCTAGGACCCGGAACAGGTTAGGGCCTATCAGGGGCAGGATGAAGTAAGAATCACTGTGGGGCGGATGCAAGACCAGTGTGTAAACAACTAAGTTATAAAAGGGGCCCTAAGGAGGGGCCCTGCCCGGAGAAGAGGCCACTGCGCTGGCACTCTGGGGGCTCGGACCCTAGCTCGAACTAGACAATAAAACTCCTTTTGGTAATTACAGCCTCGGTGACTCTGTCTCTCTGTCCTGCGGCCTTGTGAATCTCGGATATAACATTTGGGGGCTCGTCCGGGATTCTCGCAGACCGCTGGATAGGACGCAGAGCCAGGGAAGGAGTGTATAGATTGGAGCCCCGGACTAGTGGACCCGCATTAGGACCTAGGCGGACGCGCTGCTGGGTGGCCGTGGAGGCCAGACGGAGACGTCTGCTGGCCTCCTTGGAATCCCCACGGCTGACCTTGGAGCTGGAGGCTCGGTCAGAAGGGGACCGGGGAGAGGTTCCGGAACAGGAGGGTCAATTTGTTTAGTTTGTTTTTGTTGTTGTTGTTGTTTGTTTGTTTTTGTTTTGTTTGTTTATTCGTCTGTTTAATCATTTTGTTACTTGGGCCTCATTGGTCTTGTCTTTACACCTGTGCGATTGTGAGAGTGATTCTTGTCCTGTGTCTAGGATTTCCTCTTCTTTTCGGGAATGAGACAGACTCTGACGACGCCGTTGTCCATCCTCGTGAGTCACTTTAAGGATGTGAGGGAGGGGGCACAGGACCTTTGTGAGGGGAGAGAGACGCCAAAGCAAACAGGATGGCGGCGCTCGCCCGAGCCCTGTGCTCTCCCTGCGGCACCCATGCCCAGGGCCCTCCCCGTGGCGCCCGCGCCCTGCGCTCTCCCTGCGGCGCCCGTGCCCAGGGCCCTCCCCGTGGCGCCCGCGCCCTGCGCTCTCCCTGCGGCGCCCGTGCCCAGGGCCCTCCCTGCAGCGCCCGTGCCCAGGGCCCTCTCGGTGGCGCCCGCGCCCTGCGCTCTCCCTGCGGCGCCCGTGCCCAGGGCCCTCCCTGTGGCGCCCATTCCCAGGGCCCTCCCTGCAGCGCCCGTGCCCAGGGCCCTCTCGGTGGCGCCCGCGCCCCTCCCGCTCCACCCCGGTGGCGGCGGCAATGGTACCTGCGGCGCCTATGGCCGCAATGGAACCGCTGAGGCGGGGACCGGCTTACAGGGCTAGGCAGCGGGCTGAAAGGGCTCCAGATCCGGAGCCCGTGAGGGCGCTCCCCCTGAGAGCAGATGGGGATTTAATTAACCTTTTAGATTCAGTCTTTTTTTTTTCAAATTAGCCCACTTGGGATGGTTGCCAACAGTTGCTCAAGGTACTTTTTACAACTGAAGAGAAAGAATCCAAGCAGAAGCACGGAAGCTGGTTCCAGGAGAGGACGGCACACCATCAACCCCTGAGTCACCGACCAGACCTTCCCTCTCCAACGGCCGCCCTGGGACTACAATGAGGCTGAAGGCAGGGGGCGTCTCCGGGCCTACGGCCAGACTCTGATGGCCGGTCTCTGAGCAGCCACACGGAAGCCGACCAATTTGGCTAAGGTAGGAGATGTCCGTCAGGGGCCTGAGGAAAGTCCGGCAGCTTACCTAGAAAAAAATTATAGAAGCCTTTCGGCAGTACACTCCGATAGATCCCAGCGTAGAAGAGAGTAAAGCGGCTGTCATAATGGCCTTTGTAAATCAGGCAGCCCCAGACATTAGGCGAAAGTGCAAAGGATAGATAGGCTGTGCGACAAAACTCCACAGGACTTGCTAAAAGTGGCAGAAAAAGTATATAATAACAAAAAATCACCCGAAGTTAGAGACACTAAGATTAAAAGATAGAAAATTTCAGGCGGGCGAGGCGCGCAGGGTGAACAAAGAAATGGCCAAAATCCTACTTGCAGCTACGGGAGGAGGTCAGCTAGGGGCAAAAGGCCGGGAGTGACCCCGGAGGGAGAGGCTAGGCAAGGATCAGCGCGCCAGTTGCAAGGAGCATGGACACTGGGCTAGGAACCGCCCCAAGAAGAAGGGGGGATGTAGAGCTAAATCCTCCGAGAAGGTTATGGTGGTGGGGCAAATAGAAGATGAATGGAGGGGGACGGGGCTCGGTTCCCCTCCCCAAGCCCAGGGTAACTTTACTAGTGGAAGAGAGCCCAGTCAATTTCCTGGTAGACACGGAGGCAGAACATTTGGTGATTACTGAGACCACGGGAAAACTGTCAAACAAGACTAGCTGGGTGCAGAGGAGCGTGCAGGGTGGGCAAAGCATCGGCCACCTCTATACATTGAGTTAAAACCAGGGGCTGAGCCAGCCCGAGTTAGACAGTACCCCAAGCCCAGGAGGCTAGAGTGGGAATAACGCCCCACATTCGAAGGCTCCTAGACGCCGGGATTCTCCTGAGGTGCCAGTCAGCCTGGAATACTCCTTTGTTGCCAGTGAAGAAACCGGGTGGAAAGGATTATCAGCCTGTGCAGGACCTCAGGGAGGTCAACACGCGTGTCCTAGACATCCACCCTACGGTTCCTAACCCCTACACCCTACTAAGCTCCCTTCCTCCAACGCAGATTTGGTACACTGTCCTAGATTTAAAAGATGCCTTTTTCAGCCTAGCCGTGGCCCCGCACAGCCAAGAAATATTTGCCTTTGAGTGGCAGGACGAAGAGAGAGGGATCCAGGGGCAGCTGACTTGGACAAGACTGCCCCAGGGGTTTAAGAACTTGCCCACCTTGTTCAACAAAGCCCTTCACAAAGACCTGGGTGAGTACCGTGCCAACCACCCAGAGGTGACCCTGCTGCAGTATGTAGATGATTTACTATTAGCTGCTCCGACCCTTAAGACCTGCCTGGAGAGCACCAAAGACTTACTCAGAGTGCTAGGGGAAATGGGCTACAGGGCTAGTGCCAAGAAGGCCCAGATTTGCAAGAATAAAGTCACCTATTTAAGATATAAAATTAAGGGAGGCCAAAGGTGGCTAACAGAAGCAATGAAACAGACTGTGCTTAGAATACCCACCCCGACCTCCTGTCAGAAAGTGCGGGAATTCCTGGGGTCAGTGGGATACTGCCGCCTCTGGATTCCGGGGATCGCAGAGAAGGCTCGACCCTTGTATAAAGGGTGCAAGGCAGGACAAACGTAGAAATGGACAGTGCAGATAGAGAGTGCCTTTCGAGCCTTGAGAACAGCTATGTTAAAGGCTCCGACTCTGGCGCTTCCTGATCCTACAAAAGAGTTCCATCTGTTTGTAGATGAGAAAAAGAAAATAGCCAAGAGAGTGCTCACACTGGCACTAGGACCTTGGAGGCGCCCAGTGGCATACCTGTCAAAAAAAAAAAAAAAAAAAGAAACTAGACCTGGTAGCAGAGGGATGGCCGGCTTGTCTGCAAATCATCAAATCATGGCAGCTACTGCCTTACTGGTCAAAGACGCCTTAAGCTCACCCTGGGTCAGCATTTGCAGATTACCACGCCTCACGCCATAGAGGGGATCCTGAAGCAGCCGCCAGGGCGAAGGATTACAAATGCGAGGCTGACTCTCTACCAGGGGCTTCTGTTGGACACTCCTCGCTCTGAGTTCCGGACTCCTGCCATCCTGAACCCGGCCACACTCCTGCCGGATCCAGAGCCGGAAACACCTGAACACAGTTGCCTCGAGATCCTGGCGAGACCCAGATGGCCAGGAAAGATCTAACAGACCACCCTCTTCCAAACAGCGACCTGACCTGGTTCACCGATGAGAGCAGCTTTGTCCAGGACCGACACAGGTATGCGGGGGCGGCTATAGTGAATGAGCGGGGCAATCTTATCTGGGCATCACGCCTCCCACAGGGGACATCAGCCCAGAAGGCGGAACTGGTGGCATTGACGGAAGCCCTCCGCAGGGCCCAAGGAAAGAGGCTGACGGTATACACCGCCAGTCGCTATGCCTTTGGGACAGTACACATACATGGGGCTCTCTATGAAGAGAGAGGTTTCATCATGGTGGAGGGCAGAGAAATCAAACATAAGCCTGAAATACTTCAGCTGCTAGAAGCCATTTTGTTGCCAAAAGCAGTGGCAGTAGTCCACATTCCAGGACACCAGAAGGGGGATTCTTTTGAAGCCCGGGGCAACCCGGCTGCAAAAAGGGCTGCAGAGGAACCAGCACTAACAGATGTTCTATGTTTGAGCTTGCCACCTCCTGGGATGGGAAAGATGCCCCCCCCAACCGGATTATTCCAGTACGGATATAACCTGGGCCAAAAAAAAAAAAAAATGCAGGCAACACAGAGTAAGGACGGTTGGCCCCAAGATGGAGAGCATCGCCTAGTAGTCCCTGAAGCCTTGGGGAACCTCCTGCTAGGACACTTGCACCAGATGACACATCTGGGAAAAAGGAAGATGCTATAATTGCTGGACACTGCACAAATCAGATTCAAATCACAAAGAAAGATAGCAGAAGACATTGTCCGGAACTGCCGTGTCTGCCAGGTTATGCAGCCGGGGAGGATCAGAGGGACCCATGCAGGTACCAGGGAGCGGGGAAGGCAACCAAGATTATTTTGGGAAATAGACTTTACAGAGGTAAGACCCAGGAAATATGGGTACAGATATTTGTTGGTCATGGTAGACACCTTCTCAGGGTGGGTAGAAGCTTTTCCTACTAAAAGAGAGACTGCCTTAATAGTGGCAAAAAAAAATATTAAAAATATAATTCCTAGGTACGGGCTGCCGGAGAGCATAGGATCTGACAATGGGCCAGCCTTCACAAGTCAGGTCAGTCAAGGGCTAGCCCGATCACTGGGGGCAGATTGGAAGTTACATTGTGCATATAATCCCCAGAGCTCAGGGCAGGAAAAAAAAATAAACAAAACCCTAAAGGAGACCTTAACTAAATTGGTCCTAGAGACTGGCGGGGACTGGGTGACCCTCCTTCCCTTTGCCCTGTTCCGAGCCTGGAACACCCCTTACCATTTGGGCCTAACCCCCTTTGAGATTGTGTATGGTACCCCTCCACCTGTAATCCCTAGGGTGGGCCCTGAGGCTCTCCCAGAACACCCCAAAGAGGTGCTGCAAGCTGTACAAGCTCTGCAAAGTGTTCACAGCCAAGTGTGGCCGGCCCTCCAGGCCATCTACCAGACAGCTGGGCCAGGGAGCGAGAGTATTAAACACTTGTATCACCATCACCAGCCAGGGGGTTGGGTATGGGTGAAACGGCATAACAGTGAAACCCTAGAGCCTAAATGGAAAGGACTCTTTCAAATTATTCTCGTTACCCCCACTGCTCTTAAGGTTGACGGGGTAGCAACCTGGATCCACCACTCCCACGTGAGACCGGCTGGTGAGGACGAGCAGAAGCGACAGCAGGACGAGTGGAGGCGACAGCAGACCTCACAAATCCACTAAGGACCAGGCTGACCCGTGTGACATCTGCAGAGTAAACAAGACTATTGACTCAGATTCTGGTAGAACTGCCAATTGCCCTTCTAGGACTCGGACTGGGACTAGTTACCCCAAAGATTTGGACTAAGCTGCAAAAATGGGGTTTAATATTGTTCTGTGTTTCACATGCAAGTGCATTATAAATGTCCTGCTCTTAGACCAAAAGTTTTGCAGTTATAATTAATAATGAGAACCCACATCTGCCATATAAACTTACATAAAAAATAACTTAGAAACCTATGAGGTATATAATAGCACCTCAAAGGCAGAGCCACTAAACACCTGGTGGCCAATTTATATTTCAACGTAGAAAAAGTCAGTCTCCTAGGAAAGCCAGCACAGACAGTACAATATCCTCGAGAGGCCCTGCTGCTGCCCAATCCCCTGTTCTTAAGTAACTAGACTATAGAAAAAAATGTAAAATAGACCTCTGTAAGCCAAAATAGGTTTTACGCCTGTCTAAAATTCCGGCCCCCTCAGAAAAACCGTAAGTGTGGGAGTATTAGAGGTTATTATTATGCCAAATGGTGATGTGTAATCACAAATGACAGAGAGTAAAAATGGCAGGTACAACCTCTTTTCACTGAAATATCCTATGTCCGACCTTGTACTAGAGATAGGCCTAACCCCCTGCTTAAGCCAATCAGTTTTAAATGAGTCTAAAAAAATACTGCATTATGGTACTAATGTTCCCTAAGGTCATCTATCATCAAGACCCTAGATAAGAGGCTCTTAAGAACCAAGAGAAAGGGGGGAATGTAAGATACTGGGCTATAAGGACAATAGACACCTTCCAGCTTCTGTTTACTGCTTGTTCGCTGACCGCAAGGCATTATGAGTATATTATGGGATGCAGAGGGAAAAGACAAAGAGCAAAAACCTGAGTCTCTCAGCTAGGACCCGGAACAGGTTAGGGCCTATCAGGGGCAGGATGAAGTAAAAATCACTGTGGGGGCGGATGCAAGACCAGTGTGTTGTGGACGGAAAAAATCCAAGCCCTGAAATATTTGAAAGAAGTTTATTCTGAGCCAAATTTGAGGACCATGACCCGGAGCCACTCTCAAGAAGCCTTGAGCAAGTGGGCTCACTGTGGCTGGGTTACAGTTCAGTTTTATACATTTTCAGAGAGACGGGTTACAGGCAAGGTCACAAATCAATACATGAGAGGCATACATTGGTTTGGCCCAAAAAGGTGGGACATCTGGAAGTGGGGGCTTACAGGTTATAGGTGGGTTTAAAGATTCTTTGGCTGGCAATTGGCTGAGAGGGTTAGACTTTATCTAGAAGACCAGAAAGGATATGCTTATTTTAAGTAAGGTTGTGGGCACTCTGGGAGGTCCAGACAGGAGGACATTTTAAATTTACAATAGGCACCTGCTAGGATGTTTTAAGATGCTTTAAATTTAAGAATAGGCGCCTGCTAGGATGCTCAGTTAAGACATTTTAGATTTATGATAGGCATCTGCCAGGATGCTAGAGTTAAGACAGGGGCTTCTTATCTTTTAGGTGATGTTAATGCCATACCAGAATCAGGTCAGGAAGTAAACCACTGCTTCGTTTGGTTAACAAAAGCCGCTTAGTGGGAATTTACGGTTTGTCAGCCTGACCCTGCTGGCCTCTTTACCATTTGCCAGCCTAACCCAGCTGGCCTCCTTAGGAAGGAGTTTTTAGCAAAAAATTAGAATTCAGTCCTCAGTGTAAACAACTAAGTTATAAAAGGGGACTAATACACAAAGGAGGGTCCCTGCCCGGAGAAGAGGTCACTGCTCTGGCACTCTGGGGGCTCGGACCCTAGCTCGAGCTAGACAATAAAACTCCTTTTGGTAATTACAGCCTCGGTGACTCTGTCTCTCTCTCCTGCGGCCCTGCGAATCTCGAATATAACAGTTTATGTTGTCAAGCATGCAGGAACGTCTCAGCATGGAAAAAAATAAACACCAAAATAACGAGTAGTACTAGGAAAAATTGCTTTGCTACTTGTCTGTATTTTTCCCTCATTTCTGCAGTAAGTCTCTACTCCTTAAAGGCTAACTCCCCACCCTGCCCGGCGTCCGCAGGCTCCCTCCACGCCCGCCCAGCGCCAGGAAGGCCAGCCGAGCGCCCTCTGCCCAGCGAGCCCACGGGACAACGGTTCAGAAGAGGCGGGAACTCGATCCCACAGGGACAGCGGACCCCGGCAGCCAGAGGCCCAGAGCCCCTCGGAGGCCCCAATCGGCCACAAGGGGTCGCCGAGGGGCCCGAGAGTGCGCGGGGGACGCCACCGCGGGCCTAAGAAGTGGGCGCATGCGCAGTCAGGCGGCGCTGGAGCGGGCGGGTCCCTAGCGCGCAGAGCGGAGGACTTAGGCAGACTGAAGCGCTGAGCGCACGCGTGGGTCAGGGAGCGCAGGGCGCATGCGCACGCCCGGCGGCTACCGAGTCCGCCATGGCGCCGCCTCAGCGGGCTCGCGTCTTGCGGTGCGGCAGCTGCCGCCTCTTCCAAGCACACCAGGTCAGGCTAGCGCAGGGATAGCGGACGGGATGCGGCGGGGGCGGGAGAGCTTTCTCATGTGTCTGCGGGCTATGCTTGGGGCCCGAATAAACAGGCAGTGGTGGTTTGGGGATAGTCCTTGCCACCCAGTGACGACAGCGTCTCAGTGACGTCCTCCTTCTAGTTACCTGGTAATCTGCTCTGCCGTGAGAAAAGATAGCATCAAACTTATTTTAAATGTTTGTTAAAAAGTCAGGAAGGGGCCAGGCTCAGTTGCTCACGCCTGTGATCCTAGAACTTTGGGAGGTCTGGGTGGGAGGCTCCCTTGAGGACAGGAGTTTGAGGTTGCAGTGAGCTATGATGACTTCCCTGCCTTCTAGCCCGCGACTAGGGAGGGAGACGCTGTGTCAAAAAAAGTCAGGAAGGGCTGGGCTTGGTGGCTTATGCCTGTAATCTTAACACTTTGGGAGGCCCAGGCAGGAAGATTGCTTAAGGTCAGGAGTTCCAGACTACCCTCAGCAAGAGCGAGACCGCCTCTCTACTAAAAGTAGAAAGAAATTAGCCAGACAACTAAAAATAGAAAATAAATGAGTCGGGTGTGGTGGTGCATACCTGTAGTCCCAGCCACTCGAGAGGCTGAGGCAGGAGGAACACTTGAGCCCAGAAGTTTGAGGTGGCTGTGAGCTAGGCTAATGACACAACATAGTAGCCCAGGCAACAAAGGGAGACCAAAAAAAAAACAGGAAGGTGTTTAGTATGCCTCTGAAAGCTTGCATTTAATGTTGAGACATTCTAAGGGCTATTTTAGGGGCTCAGAAACTTTTTAACTTTATTTTTTCCGGACTGTTTTAGAAGTTGAAAACAAATGGAAGTCATTTACATATTAAACTTCCTACCCGAGCCTAATGACTCATGGTCATTTTCAACCCAGTGAAATGTAACTTAAAACGAAAGAGGAAGTTAAGCCTTTAATAGCAAGTCTGCTGCATGTGAGGCATTTTACATATCTCATTTAATTTCAGCAACCTCTGAATTAGGTATCATTCCCACCTTATAGAGCTGCACATACTGAAATCCAGAGAAATTGAGTGGTTTCTACCATTAATAAATGCCATCAATAAATGGCATAGCCAGGCCTGTATTATTGCAAAGATCCTATTATCTATCTGTCACCAGCTTCCAGAATTAATCTATTACCAGTTACTGCATGTCTTTCCAAACTTTGTAAAAATACATTTCTTACTTGCATACTTGCACAGTATTTTATGGTGTTTTAAGGTAGAAAGTGAGATGTAGAATTGATATGTTGTAGGATATATCCACTTAAATTTTTGTAGATGCTGCTTGTCTTTTGGGTACTCCACAAAAAAACCTGCTGATTTTTGTTTTAGGATCATATTAATCATATTAATTTTTATGAATAAACCTAGACATCTTTGTTGATGGTAAGCATGGTATTTCATTACATTTCATTGGTGTCCCTGGGTAACATTTTCTTTGTGGCTGTTACAAATAGACTGTTTTTGTCCATTATCTAGATTTGCTTTTATAAAAGCTATATATTTTTTTTTATTTTTATGTTTTTTAGAGACATGATACCTGTTCTGTCACCCAGGCTAGAGTACAGTGGCATAATCTTAGTTCCCTGTAACCTTGAACTCCTAGGCTCAAGTGATCCTCCCGCCTCAGCCTCCCAGGTAGCTGGGATTACAAGCCCACACCAGTTTGCCAAGCCCAACTAGGGTCCAGCACCCTAATTAAATATTCTTTTCTTTCCTCAAGCTTAAATGCAACCTTTATAATATACTAAATTTTCACACATATGTGTTGGTTTATTTCTGGGCTTTAATCTTTTAATTTTATTTATTTTATTTTTTTATTTTATTAATTTTTTTTGAGACAGAGTCTTGCTTTGTTGCCCAGGCTAGAGTGCGTGCCGTGGCATCAGCCTAGCTCACGGCAACCTCAAACTCTTGGGCTCAAGCAATCCTGCTGCTTCAGCCTCCCGAGTAGCTGGGACTACAGGCATGCACCACCATACCCGGCTAGTTTTTTCTATATATATTAGTTGGCCAATTAATTTCTATTTATAGTAGAGACGGGTCTCGCTCTCGCTCAGGCTGGTTTTGAACTCCTGAGCTCAAGCTATCTGCCCGCCTCGGCCTCCCAGAGTGCTAGGATTACAGGCGTGAGCCACTGCACCCGGCCCTCCATTGATCTTTTTAAATGATTTCTGGTCCACTTATACTTTGTTTTAAATAATTGCCGGGTGCAGTGGCTCACACCTGTAATCCTAGCACTCTGGGAGGATCCCCGAGGTGGGAGCATCACTCAAAGTCAGGAGTTCAAAACCAGCCTGGGCAAGAGTGAGACACCGTCTCTACTAAAAATACAAAGAAATTAATTGGCCAACTAAAAATATATATAGAACAACTTAGCCAGGCATCGTGGCTCACACCTGTAGTCCCAGCTACTTGGGAGGCTAAGGCAGAAGGATTGCCTGAGCCCAGGAGTTTGAGGTTGCTGTGAGCTAGGCTAATGCCATGGCACTCTAGCCGGGGCAACAGAGCAAGACTCTGTCTCAAAAAAATAATAATAATAATTATCTGAGTTATATTTCTGAAATTTCATTGTAGGTGAAAAAGAGTGTCAAGTGGACATGCAAAGCTTGTGGAGAGAAGCAGTCCTTTCTGCGGGTGAGTCCTGACAAACAGAGCAGTGGGGCCCATCCTGCAGAGGGGTCCTCGTGGAGCCACAGCTGGCACCATTTTCTCTCTCACAGAGTTCACAAAGCCCCTGCTTCCTGGACTCCTGTTTTTCAGGAAGTAAAATGGATGGAGCAGTACCTGGAAAGGCACTGTCAAAAAATATTTCTTTATTTAGCAAGTGTCTGTTGAGTACTTTCCATGGGCCAGGCACAGGGGAAACAATGGAAAGTAAGACTGTTGTCATTCTTGCCCTTTCAGATACACTCCTATGTAAGGGGAAGAGAAACCAGTGCACACACAGGTGCACACCTATGTAATTGAAAACTAGACTGAGCACTGTGAATGGGAAGGTCAGGGCCTGTCAGAGATAACAGGGGAATCAGCCCCAGCAGGAGTGGACAGTGGACTGTTGGTGGAGTCGGGGCTGTGGGAGAGGGTGGGCCTGGGAAGGGGAGGTGGTCAAGGAGCACGGGGTGGCAGGGAACATGTTGTAAATGCTCTTATCTAGCCTGCTTTTTCCACTTGACATTGAGCATATCTTTTCAAGTCCATTCATCATGGCCTACCTAAACTCTTCAGTACCATAACCTGTCCGGCATCCTGCTTTGTTGGACCTGCCTTTATTCACCTGTTCTAGCCCTGATGCTGCGTCTTCCAGCTCATCTCTCGTCCGTTTTCTCCTCCTATAGCCACAGTGGCTTTCTTTCTGACCTTGACACAATCCACGTTGCTCCCTCCTGGGGCCTTTGTGTTCATTGTTGGGGCTTCCCTCCCTATTCTCAGTATCCTGTGGGAAATTATGTATCAGTATGTTTATGCGACTTATTGTCCATCAGACTCTACACTTCATGAAAGCAGAGGCGTTTCATATTTTATTTGCTGATGTATCCTCAGCACCCAGCACAGTGCCTGGCACGTAGCCAGTGCTCCATATGTATTTTTTATTTTTTTGGTTTTGGGGTTTTTTTTGAGGCAGAGTCTCACTCTTTGCCTGGAGTAGAGTGCCGTGGCGTCAGCCTAGCTCACAGCAACCTAAAACTCCTGGGCTCAAGCAATCCTCCTGCCTCAGCCTCCCGAGTAGCTGGGACTACAGGCACGCACCACCATGCCTGGCTCATTTATTCTATATATTTTTAGTTGTCCAATTAATTTCTTTCTATTTATAGTAGAGATGGGGTCTATCTCTTGCTCAGGCTGGTTTTGAACTCCTGACTTTGAGCGATCCTCCCACCTCAGCCTCCCAGAGTGCTAGGATTATAGGCGTGAGCCACCACACCCACCTCTACATATGTATTTGTTGAATCAACAAGTAATCACTGATGGGCATTTACCTCGATTTTCCTTTTCACTGTTATGCACAACTCTGCAATGAAGCTTTTCAGTTCACTTGACCAACTATTTACTATCCTTAGGACAAAGTCCTAAAAGTTAAGTTGCTGTTTTTCAATCAAGTTTCTTTTAGTTAGTTACAAATCATACACAGAAATACTTCAGAATGGCTTCAGCAAAGGGGGTGGGGGTGGGGGGAAAGAATGTCCTGGCAAGGAAATGGAGTATCTTAGAGAATACAAGGGCAGAAGTTTATCCCTGACCCCTTAAAGAACTGGCCCCAAGAACTGAACGGCTGCCAGCAAGCCAGGCCTCAGCTTTTCCTTCCTTTCTCCTACCCTCACCCAGTTTCTCCCTGTATCTTTCCTCCCTTTTCTCTTCTCTGTCCCTTCCTGTTTCTTCCAAGACAGTTCACAGTAACATTTTCTGCTGAGTTCACAGAGTCTCATTTCAAGCCACCTGGAATAGCTGAGTCCCAGTGATAAACTCCTGGGAGTAGCACTACTCCAGTGAACTGAGATTGGGTCTCAGAAGACAGGGATTGGCTCATCAGCTAGGCAGACACCCCACATAGTGACTGCTGCTTATCTTAGATGTCGTACGCATTTCTGAATTCTCCTGGAGGAAGGTGTGCCTTCTCTCATGCCTCCATGCCTGTGCCATGGTACATGACTTATGGCCAACTAGGCTGCAGTGACAAACTTACCAAAAGTGTAGTGGCTTGACACAATAGAAGGTGTTTCTCTTGTTCTTAGAACAGTCCTGGGAGGACATTAAGGTCTGCAGGGTGCTATCCTTGGTGTGGTTGCTCAGGGACCCAGGTTGCTGTCATCTGGGGCTCTTTTATTCCCTGAGGCTCATCTGCAACTGCCCCAGCCACCAAAAGGGACAAGAGCATCGAGGAGCTACCTGGGAAGCTTTTAGAGCAAGGCCTGGAAGCAGACAACATCCACTGGAAAGAGCCTGATCTCATGGCCACCTCTGACCACAGGCAAACTGAAGAATTAAGTCTAGTTTTGTGCCCACACAGGGAGAATGCATTTCAGTATTCAGCCAGCGGTTCTGCTCTCTGGGAATGCGCACCCCTACCACTCATGCCAGATCTAGGTTATTGGTCTTTTTCAACTTTGTCATCCCTCTCCAGTTCTCCATTCACCTGAACGTGCTCCGAACAGGACTACATTCCCCACTCAGCTCTCTACCCATCCACTAAAATTGCTCATGTCATAGTTGGCAGTGGTCTCTGGGTTGCTAAAAACAATGGTTGGTTCTCAGTCCTCACCTAACTTACTAGCTCTTATGCACCATGAGTCCCCAGGAATTCTGTGCTTATGGGGCATGTAGAATACTCTCTAAAATTATCGGTGTATGGTATCACACACCTGTAGTCACAGCTGCTGGGGATGCTGAGGCAGGAGGATCACTTGAGCCCAGAAGTTGGAGGTTACTGTGAACTGTAATCACACCACTGCACTCCGGCCTGGGCAATAGAGCAAGACCCACTCTCTAAAAAAATTCTAAAATAAAGAAAAATAAAGAACACTCCCTGCAGATGAGGTGGTGAGGAGCAGCAGACATGTGTAGTGTGTGTATCTGCTCACAGATGTGTCCCTTGTCCCATCACTCTTCACCTATAAAATACAGGTTCAAAGATCAAATGATTAAGAATTTCGAGATGGCAACAGCAGAGCAGGTCTCAGGCCTGTGACGCTGATTCTGCCAGTGGTAGGGCCCACACTCATATTTCAGCTCTTACTATCTTCTAACACCACTCAGCTCCAGCCACACTGGCCTCCTCACTGTTCCTCCAAAGTGCCAGACTCAGGGGCTTTGCACTCCTTTCCGTGTCATTGCTTCTGGGAGAATGTTCTCCCCCGCAGACAGCTATGTGGCTTGTTCCCTGGTATGTGTTCAAATGTCACCATCTCAATGACTCATGCCTTAACTACTTTGAACAGCCCCTGTAAAATTGTGAGTCTGTCCCCACTGTACCCCAGCTCCTTTTCATTGCCTTATCTCTCTCAAGAGCACTTACCGCCATCCGATTATTGCCTGTCCCCTCTCACACGCTGGAATGTGAGCTCTATGATGACAGGGAGTTTTGTGCACTGCTGTATTGTCCACACCTAGATCAGGGCCTGGTACATAATATGTGCTCAGTAAATATATATTGGCTGAATTAGTGACTGCTAAGTGGAAAAAAGTATCTTATTTTGTATTCCTTTGATTATCAGCTAAGGGTTAAGTATCATTTCATATACTTCTTGGCAATATGTGTCACTTTCTTGTGAACTTTTTGTTCATGTTCATTAACCATTTTGTGTAAGGTTTTGGGTTGAATTTGGCTTTGATAGGTAGAGATCAGGGCACCAGTGGGCAGCCAGATAGACCTAAGCTATTAGTTATAGAGCCTATTAGTTTTTAAATCATTCTGGAAATAGTGGTTAATCGTCAGGATGCCTGCATGTTGCTTTAGGCGTCTTTGGGCCTTGCAGCTTTGTCTTCCCTGAGGTGCATCTCAAATGGATCTATTTCTCAGCATTCTGCCAACACTTTTTGACTTTAATATATTTTTTTTGTTTCTCAGGCTTACGGTGAGGGCTCTGGTGCTGACTGTAGACATCATGTTCAAAAGTTAAATCTACTGCAGGGACATGTTTCAGAACTGTCACTCAGGTATGGTTATTTGAGAGGAGCACAGTTTTCTTGCCCTGTTTTCATCTTGACTGAATAGTGGACGGAGTCCATGGAAGTCCCTTCTGTGTCTTACAATATAGCAACTAAACACCCTGGGCAATCCTCCCACTGAAAATAACTGAAAAATTCTGGCTATAATATTCTAAATGCACTGATGAACGGATAGGAAAGTAACCCTTAGAGGTCAAAAATGAAGTAAAAGCCAAAATCCAGAGAGGAAGCACCTGAGCCGATGGAGTGATTGAAGCCTGGTGCTCTGGAGCCTCCATTTAGACAGCTGGGAGGGGTGTAGGAGACAGAAGACAAAGCCAAGGGCCTGTCACTGTGGAGAGGTCAGATGGAGACTTCCACACAAAATAGTCCTCAAAGGATTGCACCCTCAGTGGACAACTATACCCACTCTGCAATGCGTAGTTTGCCTGTTTTGATTTTGGCTATGGCTAAAGAGGGAGAAATACCTCTCCAAGATTTTGGAAGCACAAGGAAGCTCCTGCATCGTTTTTTAGCCTTTTACACACACTGTATAAAAAGCTTCAGCTGATACTTTTTCAGTTGTCCTAGAAACCAGAGGTAAATGCAGCTCCTCTCTGAAGCAACACATCTTCAACCCAGGCCTTACAGGATTCCCACAGATAAAGTTCCAAATCTGGCCAGCCCTGGTGGCTCATGCCTATAATCCTAGCAATCTGGGAGGCCGAGGCGGGTGGATCCTTTGAGCTCAGGAGTTCAAGACCAGTCTGAGCAAGAGTGAGACACCGTCTTTGCTAAAAATAGAAAGAAATTACTTGGACAGCTAAAAATATATAGAAAAAGTTAGCTGGGCATGGTGGTGCATGCCTATAGTCCCAGCTACTCGGGAGGCTGACGCAGAAGGATTGCTTGAGCCCAGGAATTTGAGGTTGCTGTGAGCTACGCTAACGCCACAGCACTCTAGCCCGGGCAACAGAGTGAGACTGTCTCAAAAAAAAAAAAAGTTCCAAGTCACATATACTCAAGAATTAAAAAGCATTAAACACTCAAGGAAACATGTCGCCATGAGCAAAAGATAGAAGCAATAATCAGAAAAGTTAGAGGCACATAGACTTCAGAATACATAATAATGCGTGTATGGTATATTTATTTATTTTTTTGAGACAAGTCTCACTTTGTTGCCCAGGCTAGAGTGAGTGCCATGATGTTAGCCTAGCTCACAGCAACCTCAAACTCCTGGGCTCAAGCAATCCTACTGCCTCAGTCTCCCGAGTAGCTGGGACTACAGGCATGTGCCACCATGCCCGGCTAAGTGTTTTTTTCTATATATATATTAGTTGGCCAATTAATTTCTTTCTATTTATAGTAGAGACAGGTCTCGCTCTTGCTCAGGCTGGTTTCAAACTCCTGACCTTGAGCGATCCGCCCGCCTCTGCCTCCCAGAGTGCTAGGATTACAGGCCTGAGCCACCACGCCCGGCCTGTTTAGTATATTTAACAAAGTAAAATAAGAGGTTTCTAGATCAGGCTCAGTGGCACACCTGTAATCCTAGTACTTTGGGAGGCCAAGGCAGGAGTATCGCTTGAGGCCAGGACCTGAGCAAGAACAAGACCCTGTCTCTACAAAAGTAGAAAAATTATCCAGGCATGGTGGTGTGCACCTGTAGACCCAGCTACTCAGGAGGCTGAGGCAGGAGAATTGCTTGAACCCAGGAGTTTCAGGTTATAGTGAGCTGTGATGACACCACTGCATTCTAGCCTGGGTGACAGAGACCCTGTCTCAAAAAAGAAAAGCAGGCTGGGCGTGGTGGCTCACGCCTGTAATCCTAGCACTCTGGGAGGCTGAGGCGGGCGGATTGTTCGAAGTCAGGAGTTCAAAACCAGCCTGAGCAAGAGCGAGACCCCGTCTCTACTATAAAATAGAAAGAAATTAATTGGCCAACTAATATATATAGAAAAAAAATTAGCCAGGCATGGTGGCACATGCCTGTAGTCCCAGCTACTCGGGAGGCTGAGGCAGCAGGATGGCTTGAGCCCAGGAGTTTGAGGTTGCTATGAGCGAGGCTGACGCCATGGCACTCACTCTAGCCTGGGCAACAAAGCGAGACTCTGTCTCAAAAAAAAAAAAAAAAAAAAAAGCCGGGCGTGGTGGCTCACGCCTGTAATCCTAGCACTTTGGGAGGCCGAGGTGGGCGGATCGCTCAAGGTCAGGAGTTTGAAACCAGCCTGAGCGAGACCCCGTCTCTACCAAAAATAGAAATAATTAATTGACCAACTAAAAATATATATACGAAAAATTAGCTGGGCATGGTGGCGCATGCCTTTAGTCCTAGCTACTCGAGAGGCTGAAGTAGGAGGATTGCTTGAGCCCAGGAGTTTCAGGTTGCTGTGAGCTAGGCTGACACCACGGCACTCTAGCCATGGCAACAGAGTGAGACTCTGTCTCAAAAAAAAAAAAAAAATGTAAAAGATCTGTTCACTAAGAACTATAAAGTATTGCTCAGAGAAATTAAAGAAGATTTAAATTAATGAGATATAACATGTTTATAGATTGGAAAACTCAATATTGTTAAGGTGTCAGTTTATGCTGATCTATAGGGTCAACCTAATCCCAACCAAACTTCCAGCAGGCTTTTTTTTAATAAATTGGCATGCAGATACTAAAATTTATATATAAATGCAGAGGACCTAGAATTACCAAAATAATTTTAATAAAGAACAAAGCTGGAGGACTTCTTTAACCTGAATTTAAGATTTACTATAATGCTATGGTACTCTAGACAGTGTGATATTGATGAAAGGCTAGACATACAAATAACATCAGCGGATGAACGGATAAACAGTGTGGTATAGTCATACGATGGAATACTACCCAGCAACAAAGGCAGCATGGGCAACTCTGGAAAATGTTGCAGAGTAAAAGAAGACAGGTGCATAGAGCACATGCCGTGTGGATCGGCAGTCTCCTGGGGACTGGAGGAAGTTGCCTGCACAGGCACATAAGGGAACCATTTGGGATGATGAAAATTTTCAATATCTTGATTGAGGCACTAGTTAAAAAGTATTTGTCAGGCCAGGCGCGGTGGCTCACGCCTGTACTCCTAGCTCTCTGGGAGGCAGAGGCGGGCAGATTGCTCGAGGTCAGGAGTTCGAAACCAGCCTGAGCAAGAGCGAGACCCCGTTTCTACTATAAATAGAAAGAAATTAATTGGCCAACTAATATATATACAAAAAAAAAAAATTAGCCGGGCATGGTGGCAAATGCCTGTAGTCCCAGCTACTTGGGAGGCTGAGGCAGGAGGATTGCTTGAGCCAGGAGTTTGAGGTTGCTGTGAGTTAGGCTGACGCCATGGCACTCACTCTAGTCTGGGCAACAAAGCGAGACTCTGTCTCAAAAAAAAAAAAAAAAGTATTTGTCAAAACTCATCTAGCTATGCGCTTAAATTGGTACTCTTTTTATTTATTTATTTATTTATTTATTTTTGAGATAGAGTCTCACTTTGTTGTCCAGGCTAGAGTGAGTGCCGTGGCGTCAGCCTAGCTCACAGCAACCTCAAACTCCTGGGCTCGAGTGATCCTTCTGCCTCAGCCTCCCGAGTAGCTGGGACTACAGGCATGCGCCACTATGCCCGGCTAATTTATTTTTATATATATATCAGTTGGCCAATTAATTTCTTTCTGTTTATAGTAGAGATGGGGTCTCGCTCTTGCTCAGGCTGGTTTTGAACTCCTGACCTTGAGCAATCCGCCCGCCTCGGCCTCCCAAGAGCTAGGATTACAGGCGTGAGCCACAGCGCCCGGCCTTTTTTTTTTTTGAGACAGAGTCTCGCTTTGTTGCCCAGGCTAGAGTGAGTGCCGTGGCATCAGCCTAGCTCACAGCAACCTCAAACTCCTGAGCTCAAGCAATCCTTCTGCCTCAGCCTCCCGAGTAGCTGGGACTACAGGCATGCACCACCATACCCGGATAATTTTTTCTATATATATTAGTTGGCCAATTGATTTCTATTTATGGTAGAGATGGGGTCTCGCCTTTGCTCAGGCTGGTTTCAAACTCCTGACCTCGAGCAATCCGCCCGCCTCGGCCTCCCAGAGTGCTAGGATTACAGGCGTGAGCCACCGCGCCCGGCCTAAATTGGTACTCTTTAAAAATTTTGTTTTAATGTAGAAATTGGTACATTTTAGTGTGTGTTAATTATACCTCAATAAGTTAATTTTAAAAGTAAAAAAAATTGGCACATTAACAACAAAATAATGAACTTGCAGAACACAGAAAACAAGGGGAAGAGCTAAAAAGCCTCTAGAGAGAAGAGAACAGTATCATCCCCATCTGTGGCTGAGGAAGCTGGGGTACAGTGATGTGCGCACAGTCACACATAGCTAGTCATTGGCCAAGCCAGGAAGCAAGCCTCCCATCTCTCAAGGTCAGGGGCCTGCCCCTCTGTCTGTGTCACGTTCCCCGCTGATAGAGGGCTTCTTCCCCAGCAAGAGGAAATGAACGGCCCCTCTGCCCAGAATTCCGAACTGCCAGAAGATAACTGGATCACATCAAGACAACAGAGATGTCTGTCCCCAAGGTCCCCTAAACAGTCTTTGATCTCCATCATCAAGTCCTTGCATCCTGCTGATTTCACATCTTCCTTGTCCTTCGTCATCCTGGTCATTTACAAAGGACATATATATGATCTTTCCCTAAGGTCTCTGGAAGGACCTGTAGGTGCCAGTGAGGAAGAACCTGTGGGTCATCAGCAGGATGATAACGTGAGTCTACAGGTAAGCCCGCAGCACACCTGGTGACTCTGGGAGACAGGCAGGGTTCCACTTATGTATCCACTAGTCATCATGCAGCAAACTGTTGCCACCAAAGGATAGGCACTTGGCTTAAACAGGGAACCCACAAATGACTGAACCAGTCCCCATTATAAGGGTGGAGGTACCCATGGGTACGAACCATTCCAGTTCTCTGCGGAAGCACTTTCTCTTCTGTTTGCTTGAGGAACCCCTGAACTTCACTCAAACTTTACTTCCTTGTGCTGCTTCCACTTTGTTGGCACAGCGCTCTGGGTGTGCCTCTGAGAGGGAAAGGCGCTGTTGTAACTCACACCCGGGTTTCCATCTTCCTTTGCTCCAGACTTCGAGTTTCTCAAGAGCAGGTATTGCATCCAGGTGTTCTCTGTCCCCAGCACCTAGTAAGAAGGCTGGCAGAGTAGGTGCTCAGACAGTGACGGGGCCAGGGTGTGTAAGAGCTTCGGTGACTGAGTAGGTGATGCTGTCACAACAGCCAAGTTGCTGTGGACATACGGAACACTGTGGCCTGCCAGGGTTCAGGGATGTGGGGACACCGCCTGCCTGAGGGCAGCGCCCTGCTCGCATGCTGTTCATGGGATCATGCTGGCAATGTCGCCTCACCACCCGGTCTTCGTATTTTCATTCTAAACCGAGGGAGGTGCTCTTCTGGCATCTTTATGTCTGTGCTTCCAATTTGGTCCATTTATAGACTTAACTTTACATCATTTTTATTATAAAAAATACTTCTTTGTATACTGAAGTTTTCACCTATATCATTCTTTGATGCTATACAAGTTTTAATGATTTTCATTCTTTAAAAGCATTTGCAGAATACAGTGGATTTATCCATATTTATTCCCCTCAGTATGAGGCATTTAGGTTGTTTCCACACTTCTGCTCTTGTGAATAACATCTGCTGTTATTTATAGCACTGAGACTAGCATCTCAGTGTGGAGTCACTGCGTCAGGGAACATAGACATCTGTGAGGTTCTTGCCAGGTTGTGCCGTCCGTCCTGCCTCCCCAAGGCCTGTGCCAGTGAGCACCAGCCCCACCAGTGTCCTATGATTGTGTCCCCACCACCTCCAGCCAATGCCTTTCCTGAAGTCGAGGTAGACATGGGTTCTGAGAGCCTCAGACCTAAGAGTTGGGCTGGGTATTTTCAATAAAACTGCCTCTTTCCAACTCTGATGATCAACTTTCCCAATCCTGTAGGAGAAACCACAGACCTCAGAGAGCCGCTGGCTGAAGTATCTGGAAAAGGACTCCCAAAAACTGGAGCTGGAAAGAGTGTGTTTCGACAGACAGCCCTCATCCAAAACAGAGCCAGACTGCCCTTTCAGTCAAGACCTGCCTAGAAAAAGGTGCTACACATGCCTCCCATCCAGCCCTGGTCCAGTGCCCACACTGCCTTTTGCAGTAGGGGCACCTTGGTGGCGAGTGCCAGCAGGTGGGAAAACTAGGGCAGCCACTGTCACTGTCAGCCCCTTGGCCTGGCCGGGCACAAGCTGGGCAGGATGCCAGCATAGGCACCTTTTCCAATGCCCACGTAATTCTGAGTGTCTCAGACAGGACTGACCTCAGGGAAGAATTTAAGGGCAGAGCTTACAAAGTGAAGCATGACCAGGGTAGCTGATGGACCTGGGAACTTTTAGCCTAGCAAAGACCTCACTTTCTGGAAAGTTCTGCTCTGGGCTTCCTCTGTGCATTTCAGTGAGTTTTCTGGAGAGATTGCCTTAGGCTAAGGATCTCCCATGACCTCAGGTAGTGCTTTTGGGGGGTAGATTTCTAGTTTCAAAGAGCATTATAACAAGTACATGCTACAGAGCAGAGAAACGGATGGCCTGGCCTGGCCTTGCTGCAGTTGAATATCCCTAGCTGCCAGCTGGGAAGCGGGAGGCATGAGAAGGCTCCCACCTGAGCTGTTGGGCCAGATGACCATGGAGTCAGGTTCTGGGGGCACTGTTTGATGATAGGACTGTTGACAGCACTGTCCCTCTGCCAGGAAATGGAGCCAGAGCACAGTCCAGCCTCCGTGCAGCTTTGATGTCCAGGGCTTGGGCAACTCCGAGGTCACCTTGGAACCCCAGGTAGGCGATGGAGGATAGTTATTTCTCTGTGGTCCCAGTGACCAATGAGCATCTATGGGACTTTTTTATTGTGTTGTTTTGTCAGTAGTTGGTGGGGTGTAAGGTGTATACCCCAAAAAGCCCAACTTCCTGCCTGGGGTTCTTATCTTTTGTTTGGAAGCCACCTCCTCTATGGTCTGTACCCTATTTCCCTCCTATCCTCTCTGTGATGCTAACTCAAGGCCAGAGGGCATCCTAACACCTTGGAGCCAACTAAAGTTGGCCAACAGGGATTTTCTGAGTCAGGAGGGGCACCTTTGTCCAGTGGTCGTCAGAGGGCTTGCCCTGGATTTCTGGGAAAATGCTTCCCTCTACACCTGCACTTCCCCGGTGTGCACTCTTGCACAGGAGACCCTCTTCACTTAGGGTGTCTTGTTCTTGATGCTTCCATCCTGGCAGGCCCCGTGCACATTCAGCCTGAGCCAGGGGCGCTACTGGGCATCAGTCACTGTCAGCCAAGGTCTGCCTTCAGTCAGCCTCAGACCGCGCACGGAGCGCTGGCTCACAACCAGGAGGCAGAGTGCAAACTTTGGTGTTGCCACTAACTAGCTTTGTGACCCCAGATAAGTATGTGGCCTCGAATCTCCACAGAAGAATGATCATGTGCCAGTCCCTGGGCACATGATTTTATTATTATTTTATTTTTATTATATTATTATTATTATTTTATTTTTTTTGAGGCAGAGTCTCGCTCTGTTGCCCAGGCTAGAGTGCTGTGGCATCAGCCTAGTTCACAGCAACCTCAAACTCCTAGGCTCAAGCAATCCTTCTGCCTCAGCCTCCTGAGTAGCTGGGACTACAGGTATGCGCCACCATGCCCGGCTAATTTTTTTCTATTTATTTTTAGTTTGTCAATTAATTTCTTTCTATTTTTAGTAGAGATGGGGTCTCGCTCTTGCTCAAGCTGGTTTCGGAACTCCTGACCTTGAGTGATCGGCCCACCTCGGTCTCCCAGAGTGCTAGGATTACAGGCGTGAGCCACCGCACCTGGCCTATTCCTTTGTTTTAAAGGTGAGGATGAGAGGCTTGAGTGAGGTCACAGTAAGTGCAACACAAGCAAAGCCAACAGTAAGCATCAGCACTGCAGAGCCTCTTCCATGTTGCCTGGGTGGCCGCGCTGCAGGGACCTGCTCCGTCACTACCTTCAAATCCCTTTGTCGGCCGTGAAACCCATTTTCAGTGGATCTTCGGTTCCTGAGGTAGAAGCCAGGCCCCCCCTGCACCTATGTCCTACCCCACAGGGAGCTCAGTGCAACGATTGCCACAGCTGCAGAAGCCCAGTGCAGTTCTGGGAGTCATCCCATCCCTTTGCAGATGGTCTCCAGGGCCCCCCTGATCTCACCTCCTCTCAGGCATCCCGACCTGATTCTACAGTCCCCAGGAGATGGACCACCTGATGACAGGAGAATGTCTTTTTGTGGACAGCCAGGCCATGGGATTTAGCGGAGGCACTGGGATGAGGTGAAGAGTGTTTATTCGCTTTGCTTTGCTAACCCTCAAAGCCTGTCCCCCACTTGCTAGCCTGCAGGAGTAGACAGGCTTCAAGCACAAGGCAAGGTTGCCATAGGGCAGCCTGCCGGCCCAGGCACCTACAGATGTCCTCACTAACAAGGGTGAGGTCATCTTCTCCATTTCTATTTTAGGGCTGTGCTGGCCTGATCGGGAAGGTGAAACGAGACAGCCAGTGCCTCCAGAACTCTGTGGACTGCAGCACCAGTGAGCGTGGTGCTCATCTGTGGGAACTACAGAGTGCTGCCCAGCGTGTCAAAACCATACCTTCTGAAAGGACACGAATTCTCCTGTCAACTGAGGACAGCTCACATGTGGACACAGAGCCACAGAGACTACTACTACAACCTGTACCAGCTGGTCCGGTATAGGTTGAGCAAGGGACCCGCAGGGCCCAGAGCCCAAGGGAAGGCCACACACACCCCCACATCTGGATCTGAGAGGCCCTGCTGGAAGGCCTCCACAACTGCTGGGCAGTTGTGGAGCGTGGGGATTTCTCAGGCAGAGAGTGGGTCCCTGATCCAAGAGGCACAAAAGCCCCCACCCATGCAACTGTGTGACCTCTTTACAACTGGGGAGGATGATCTGTGAACTGAAACTAGCGTGTTACTGACTGAGATACACTTATTACACGGGCCTCTTTCCACTGGACTCCTATAGCAAGGAAACAGGGTTCCCCCTAGGTTTTTTTTTTTTTTTTTTTTTTTTTGAGACAGAGTCTCACTTTGTTGCCCAGGCTAGAGTGAGTGCCATGGCGTCAGCCTGGCTCACAGCAACCTCAATCTCCAGGGCTCAGCGATCCTACTGCCTCAGCCTCCCGAGTAGCTGGGACAGGCATGCACCACCATGCCCGGCTAATTTTCTGTATATATATATTTTTTAGTTGGTCAATTAATTTATTTCTATTTTTGGTAGAGACAGGGTCTCACTCAGGCTGGTTTCGAACTCCTGACCTTGAGCAATCTGCCCGCCTCAGCCTTCCAAAGTGCTAGGATTACAGGTCCCCCTAGGTTTTTAACAGGCATGGTGTACAAGGACCAACAGTAAACATTACTGCCTAACAAATCATTTCTCGTTGCAACTGACACTAGGACAACATTGTTGATTAAAGTGCTGATACCATTTAATTACAGATTGTTTAGAAATATGGAAATAGGATGGCTACAAAGGACTCTTCTCACTTCAAAGGACTCTTCTCACTTTAAAAGCAGCTGACACATTTGGAAATGAGAGAACTGAACCATTGTGGTTAGGAGAAGAGGGTCAGCACGTGGCAGGCAGCATCGCATGTGGTCTTCCCTTCCTGGTTCCCCAGTAGGGACCCTGCAGCCACCGGCTACCCCATCCTCCCAGCTCTCCTTCAAAATCAGAATATATCAGGTTTCTAGCAGAAAATCAACTCAGTACTACTAGTTAACTTAAAAAAAAAAAATCAGAAGGCCATCAGGCTGCTGGTATGCCTCTGGCAGGATAGAGGCTGGGGCCAGGGCCTGCTCTGCCCTGGAAAGCTGCAAGGAGCCAGGGCACTGAGGGAGGCCAGGCTAGCTTCTTAGACATCGATGGGCACACTCAGACTTTCCCCCCACGTCACTTGTTCTGCTGCCTGAATGGCTTCATGCACCCTACCCCCCGATTCTGGAATAAGAAGGCAGAGAAACTGGCCCATGCAGAGGCCTGCATCATACACTAGCTCAACACAACTATGAGACCAAAAAGGAGAACACTGGTGAACAGAAGTGGTCACAATGGTGGCGGGTGCTTTGAATACTGGATGGTGTCCAGAGCAGCTCCAATGTCATAATTCTTGGTCTGGAGGAGCCTGGTGAGCCAGCCGCCTTCATCAGAGAACCCCATGGACAACATCTGAGACAGGGACTCGATCAGCCTCGGGTCAGCCTCTGCCAAGAACAATGAGAAGCCATGAGCAAGCGTTGCTAAGCCCCATATGCAACCCAAGGCACAGACACTGGCATCCTGGTCTTCAGCCAGGAAATCCCCAATGCCCACCAGGGGCCAGCCCTGCCCTGGGACCTCAAGCCCTCCCAAGAATCCCCAAGATGCAGCTGCTGACAAGTATTTTTTGTACAGGGCCAGACTGTAGCTATTTCTGGCTGGCTGTGCAGGCTCTGCCACAACTACTGAATTCTGCCACTGTGGCCCCAGAGCAGCCACACAGGATGAAAACATATGAGCATGGCTATGTTCCAATGAAACTTCATTTATGGACACTGAAATTTGAATTTCATCTAATTGTCACATCATTTGATTTAAAAATGTAAGAATCACTCTTAGCCCACAGGCCATAGTTTGCTACCTCCTGCTCAGAGACAGAGAAGATATATACTGGCAACCCAACAGTTGGCTCACCCATTACTCAACACTACTTATGTCACTGCAACATGATAATAAGGAACCTAAGCTGTGTCTTTTATTCAGAGTCACTCTGACTACCAGTCCCCACCTCACTCTGCTGCTTTCCAAACCACCCACTTCACATGGTGGCTTCCTGCCTGGCACCTACAGGGATCTTGGCCGTGACCGCTGCACTAAGGTCAGCCCTTGCTGTGAGGAAAGTGAACATGGGGTGAGTCCACTGTCAGAATCACGAGCCAGTGCCAAACCCATGGTATCTTCTAGTCACACCTGCCTTCTTCATTCTTGGTCTAAATCTGAGCTCATCTACTATCACTCAGTATAAACTCCAAGGACAAAGCCTACTCCTGATTTCTGTGTCTACAGACGAGCCCCATGGCAGAGAACACCCCATCCTTTGATCTGTGTTGCTGAAATCAGAAGGTGACAGGATGCTCTGAAAGAGAAAGGCAGAAATACAAAACCTCCTATATCACTCACCTGGTGGAAGATGTGGGTACAGGGCAGCTTCCTTCAGCCCTGTGGGTCCTTCCTGAGAAGGGTCCAAAGAGCTTGGCCCTTCAGAGTCTGGCATCTGTAGAGACTGGAGTTCACCTGTCGATGGGTCCACTTCTTTTGAAGATAAATGGGTCCAGTCATCATCTCCTCCAGAACAGTTGTCAGATTCCATCTGTTCCTGGAACAAAAGTCACATGAGCACACAAGGGAAATGACAGCAGGCCAAGCTGAGCACAGCACTTCTTCCTGGAGGAGTCAGGGTGTGATGGGGGTGTGTATGATTGTGCGTGAGGTACCCAGGCAGGGCTGGCAAGGTGCTACAGGCAACGGTGAGGCACTCACAAAGACCAAGTATATTTTTCCCTACAAAGTTCTAGCAGAAGGTTCACAGTGACTTAAGTGCCACAAACATAACTCTGCAACAGCACCAGGGAGCCTTGGGCTACATAAGTGGGGCTCTGTAGGTGCTGGGGATGAGGCAGCAGTGTGGGGCAGAAAGCAGTAGGCAGTGACAGGTGGCAGGAGGGGAACAGGCTTGCCTCGGGCTGCCCCACAGACTCCAGTTCGATCTTTTTCATTTGCTCTGCCAGAGACTGCTCGGTATTCTCGACGTTCCCTTCTGGCTTGGTGGGGTCAGAAGAGCAGCTGCTTGGCTGAGAGCCACTCTTCTCTTCTGTGCTGGAAGTCTCTGGAGAGATGGGCATCAGGCGGCTTCTTTTCCCTCCATGTTCCACATCAATATCAACTTCAATGCCTAGAGGCCAGGGAAGAAACTGGAAGCTATGAAGTCCCCCAGAGGATGGGCCTGCTGGCAGGGTTTCGGCATGTGGGGACTACAGGCTCACAGAGGTCCTCTGTTGTCCCCACAGCCTGTGAAGGTTGGAAAGGTGGTCCTTACTGGATGGACACAGACACTGGGCTTTACTACGGAGCTTGGCCCAGAGTCAGGCAGATAGCATGGGACCCGCCAAGACACAAAGCCATGAGGCAGAAGGTGCCCTGTGATTTTCAGGATCCCAAGGGCTTCTCTCCCAGTATCCTTACCCCAAATCACCTTGGCTTCCACAAACGCTCTTCCAGTACGTTCACCATGTTGGACCTGTCTCTTCCTCCAATTAGCAAAACATTAACCTCAGCTAACATCCAAGGTCAGCTTCTGAGCCACAAAGTCCACAGAGACCATGCAGAACACAGGCTGCACAGTACGCTGGCCAGGCCATATGAACATGGTGAATCAAACACGACACGTGGCCAGATGCCACATCCGCAGCGAAAACCAAATGCCACACCACGGTGGCACACAGGGTTTTGTGCTATGCTAAGTACCCTTTTTTTTTTTTTGGTTTTTACTTCAGTAGATTTAAGGGTATGAGTAGTTTTGTTTTTGAGACAGAGTCTTGCTCTGTTACCCAGTCTAGAGTGCTGTGGCGTCAGCCTAGCTCACACCAACCTCAAATTCTGGACCCAAACCATCCTCCTGCCTCAGGCTCCCGAGTAGCCGGAACTACAGGCATGCGCCACCATGCCCGGCTAATTTTTTCTATATATATTAGTTGGCCAATTAATTTCTTTCTATTTTTAGTAGAGATAGGGTCTCGCTCTTGTTCAGGCTGGTTTTGAACTCCTGACCTCGAGCAATCCGCCCACCTTGGACTCCCAGAGTGCTAGGATTATAGGTGTAAGCCACGGCGCCTGGCCATGAGTAGTTTTTGATTACAGAGATGAATTGCATAGTGGTGATGTCTAGCCTTTTAGTGTACTGATCACCTGAACAGCGTACATCATACCCACAGGCAAGGTGCATGCATTCAAACACTAGGGTTCAGCTCGGGGAAGCAGGCAGACCCTGCCAGCAAAGTGAGGCCCTGAGACAGGCAACATGGGGTGGCCTGCGTGCCTCCAGGCTCACGCATGCTCCAATGGTAGAATCACCTGCACCGATTTCTAAATTCAAATTTAGCTAAGAACTCACACCCACAGCTTAGCACCAATATTTCCCAGATGTGTCCGGAGGCTTTGGTGCATACTCCCTGACTCCCCATGCCCTGCCTGCACCTGAGCTCCCTGTGCTCCCTCAGCTCCTGCTGCTCTTGCCTGATGTTCCAGTTTACATCTGGTCGCTTCTTACACTAGATCAATATTTACCTCCCCTTCCCCTATCCTTTTTTAAAAACTCAATTTTTGGGTTAAAGCAGCATTCCATGTTTATGAAGTGCCACTACATAAATATCGTTCTTTGGGCCGGGCATGGTGGCTCATGCTTGTAATCCGGGCACCCTGTTAGGCTGAGTCAGTAGGATCCCTTTAGCTAGAAGTTCGAGACCAGCCTGAGCAAAGCCAAGACCCCATCTCCACTAAAAAAATAGAAAAATTAGCCAGGGATGGTGGCATCCGCCTGTAGTCCCAGCTACTCAGGAGGCTGAGGCAGGAGGATTGCTTGAGCCCAGGAGTTTGAAGTTGCTGTGAGCTAGGCTGACATCACAGCACTCTAGACCAGGCAACATAGACTCTGTCTCAAAAAAAAAAATTGTTCTTTGCTGGGCCAAGCAGTGGACATGATTATGTCCTTGTATAGATTTTTGTTTTCCTGCCACTAACAATGCCCTCTTTTTCATTTGCTAACTTTCCCCATTTCTCCAGCAGCATCTCTACAATTTTCTATGAGGGCAAAGCAGATCAGAGGCCCCATGAGTTCTGGTATTTTCCCTGGAGTGCCTGCTGCGGCCAGAGCTAGCAGTACACGGGCAGGCGCCTGGCTGTGTGGCAATGGCGGCCTCGACTTTCACCTGGCAACTCCCTTTACCTCTCTCCTGTGTGAGGTCCCATTTCCTGGTACCTCTGTTCTTCATCCTAGGTTTACTTCTTTATTTGATTCAAGCCAAGGTCAGCACTGTTCTGCTCTCTTGTTTGATCATTTTAGCTTAGTATAGAATTATAGGTTGAAAAACCTTTTTAGGCCAGGCACGGTGGCTCATGCCTGTAATCCTAGCACTCTGGGAGGCCGTAGGCGGGAGGATCACTCGAGGTCAGGAGTTTGAAACCAGCCTGAGCAAGAGCAAGACCCCGTTTCTACTAAAAATAGAAAAAAATTAATTGACCAACTAAAAATATATATACCAAAAAAAAAAAAAAAATTAGCCAGGCATGGTGGCGCATGCCTGTAGTCCCAGCTACTCGAGGGGCTGAGGCAGGAGGATTGCTTTAACCCAGGAGATTGAGGTTGCTGTGAGCTAGGCTGATGCCACGGCACTCACTCTAGCCTGGGCAACAAAGTGAGACTCTGTCTTAAAAAAGAAAGAAAAAAGAAGAACCTTTTTGACTGACTGACTTTTTTTTTTTTTTTTGAGATAGAGTCTCACTTTGTTGCCCAGGCTAGAGTGAGTGCCGTGGCGTCAGCCTAGCTCATAGCAACCTCAATCTCCGGGGCTCAGCGATCCTACTGCCTCAGCCTCCCGAGTAGCTGGGACTACAGGCATGCGCCACCATGCCTGGCTAATTTTTTTTTTGTATATATATTTTTAGTTGGTCAATTAATTTATTTCTATTTTTGGTAGAGATGGGGTCTCGCTCAGGCTGGTTTCGAACTCCTGACCTTGAGCAATCTGCCCGCCTCGGCCTCCCAAAGTGCTAGGATTACAGGCGTGAGCCACCACGCCCGGCCTTGACTGACTTTTGAAGTGACCAAAGTTGTTCCACTGTCTGCTAGCGTCCCATTGTTGCCCTTTGTGCCTGCGCACATCACAGTGACCAGGAGAGTTCCAGGAGCCCTCCTCATGCCGGGCTCTGGTGTCTGACAGCAAAAAGCTTTGCTGTGGGGTCTTTCTCAATCATTGTTCCAGGCATTCTGGGCCCCTTTCAACCTTGAGATTATCAACAGTGCCAAAAACCTGTCCTGCATTCCCTGTTCATTTCCTCATTTCAGTTTTCTGTTCTCTTTCTGGGATTCCTATTCATCCTATATTGGGCTTCTAGGATTAACCTTCTACTAATTTTTTCATCTTTTCTATTTCTATTTATTTTGCTTTTGGAATAACTCCTTAAGACAATCTTAGAATCTAAGCCTTCTTAAATTTTTAGTTTTCTGGCTGGGCGTGATGGCTCACGCCTGTAATCCTAGCACTGTGGGAGGCTGAAGCAGGTAGATCACTCGAGGTCAGAAGTTTGGAAACCAGCCTGAGCGAGACCCCATCTCTACTAAAAAGAGAAAAATTAATTGACCAACTAAAATATATATATACAAAAAACTAGCTGGGCATGGTGGTGCATGCCTGTAGTCCCAGCTACTCGGGAGGCTGAGGCAGCAGGATCTCTTGAGCCCAGGAGTTTGAGGATGCTGTGAGCCAGGCTGATGCCACGCTACTCACTCTAGCCAGGGCAACAAAGTGAGACTGTCTTAAAAAAAAAAACAAAAACATATTTTTAGTTTTCTTCTTCCTATTTTTTTTTTTTAATTTGTAAGAACTTTCTTATTCTGTTCCCTTTGTTCCCCTTTTTATAGTATTCCACTCCTTTTCATGGATAAAGTACTCTTATATCTCATTCAGTACATTATGACTTTGTAAGGCCTTCTTTTCCATGTGCAGAGGCTCTCCTTGGATGGCTGGTGGCTGTGCCTGTCTGACCCTAGTGAGGCACTAAGAAGAGGCCCACAGGAAGCCCTCTCTGTGGGGCCAGGGCCTGCCTTAGCTTCCCCTCTGTAGGGTGACTACAGCCCAGCTGGTGGGGGCTGTAGGACTCTTCTGGAGCATTCAGCCTCCCTCAAGAGGGACTCCCCATCTCCTGTCTGGCCAAGGAAGTGGCTGCTGGGCCCACTCCTTGCTCATGATGCCCAGTGCCTGGTTAATGCGTTCTGCTGTGTCCCCAGTATCCCATGGCTGAAGCTACCCTGGGTCAGGTGCCCCTGGAATCAAACATAGGTCTCCTGCAGGGGTGGCAAGGACCATCACCTGGCTGAGAGACACCCTGGAGCCTCTTAGTGACCCTTACTAGAGGTTTTCAACCTGTCCCCTTGTAGCCTGGCCGTGTCACTCCCCCCTCTTGCCTTTCCTGGCACCTAGCAGATGGTCTTGCCTCTCAACAGGGCTGCGTACAGGTCTCCGCAGTTGCCTCTATGTGCGATGTGTTGATCACATCAACACACCTCTATGTGTGGGTGTGTTGATGCCTCCGCAGTTGCCTGCCATCCCCATCATTTCCTGTCTTCCAAAATCTGACATCTTCTTATATTTTCCTCTCTTACTTTCTTTCCCTTTTTTTTTTTTCTTTTTTTGAGACAGAGTCTCGCTTTGTTACCCAAGCTAGAGTGAGCGTTGTGGCGTCAGCCTAGCTCACAGCAACCTCAAATTCCTGGGCTCAGGCAATCCTTCTGCCTTAGCCTCCCAAGTAGCTGGGACTACAGGTGTGAGCCACGATGCCTGGCTAAGTTGTTCTATATATATTTTTAGTTGGCCAATTAATTTCTTTGTATTTTTAGTAGAGACGGTGTCTCACTCTTGCCCAGGCTGGTTTTGAACTCCTGACCTCGAGCAATCTGCCCGCCTCTGCCTCCCAGAGAGCTAGGAGTACAGGTGTGAGCCACTGCACCCAGCCTCTTTCCCTTTTTCTTGTCCTTGCTGCTTTATGCCTCTTTGCTTAAGCCTTTACTGTTGTTTTAGTAGCATTTGAGGGGAGCAGAGATAAAAGCAGGCTTAACTACAGCTGCCTCCATCTGTAGTACTTAGTTTTTCTTTTTTCCTTCCAACTTTTCTTTATGAAGCAAACAGAAAAGCTGAAAGAATAGTACATTTTTAAAAACTGGGTGAGTGATTGGACACTTCTGTAAACAGAGCAGAGATTATTCAGGGTTGTCCCAAAAGTCACCATACATAGGAAAATGGGAAATTATAGTTTTATGTACCTTTGTTTACAAAATAGTCATTACAAAATTTTACAAAATGTTTCCTTGTATGGAGACTTTTGGGACACCCTATAGAATTTGGGTTCCTACAACTTGAATAAACCCTGAGATTTCAACCCAGAGTTTACCACACTGGACAATGTCCTGTGACCAGCTGCCCCCAAAGCCTCTATGTGTAGGTGTGTTGATCAAAGATACTGTGAACAGGAAGGGTCCTGCTGCTTTATGTCCTAGACATCAGTGACTGCGACCTCCAGGCCAACAAAGTCCTGGGCCTCAGTGGTGGATCACACAGCTGCTTCTCACAGCACCTAACAAAAAAGGCAGAGGCTCTGTGCTTGACAGTCACTGCCCCTCCACACACTGCCACTGGAGCCTGCTGCTGACTCGTTCCCCTTGGGCCCTGCTCTGGGAACAGTCTCTTCTAGGCAGTTACCATGTGAGTCATCCTGCTTTTAGGTCCTCATAAAGAACGAAAAATACCCGTGACTGTAACAACAAATGGAAACCTCCAAAGCAAGAGGCCCGGGCCCCATCAGGACCCACTTACAAGACCAAGGCAGGCCAGGGCTGGGGGCTGCTCTGTTTCAAAGTCCTTGCCTGAACCAGACTTGGCTTTGTGGCTTTCCGGCATGGCTCTCCTTCATTCTTTTAGTGAAGGGCTTTTGTTCTTCATAATTTTAATCACGTTTCCATACACCAAAATATATACTCCCAAAACCCTTCATTGGTGATTCTGACGCTCAGCAAGGCTTGAGAACCACTGTTCATTTGTTTCCTCCAGACAAGCTGCCCAGGGTCCCTAACAGCCCATTAGTTGGAGGCATATGCCTCAAAATTCAACTGCAGGCCAGGCACGGTGGCTCACTCCTGTAATCCTAGCACTCTGGGAGGCTGAGGCAGGAGGATTGCTCGAGGTCAGGAGTTCGAGACCAGACTGAGCAAGAGCAAGACCCCATCTCTATTAAAAATAGAAAGAAATTAGTGGAACAACTAAAAATATATAAAAAAAAATTAGCCGGGCATGGTGGCGCATGCCTGTAGTCCCAGCTACTCAAGAGGCTGAGGCAGAAGGATTGCTTGAGCCCAGGAGCTCGAGGTTGCTGTGAGCTCAGCACTGTAGCCCGGGCAACAGAGTGAGACTGTCTCAAAAAAAAAATTTCAACTGCAATTTTTCAGACTTTTACTGTGTCCCGAGTGAATGGCAGAGGTGTTTAGGCACAGCCTATCTCCCAATTAGACTCTGATCACTGCACCACTGTTTTACCCTCGTTGGAAGGCATTAAGAATAACAACTTTTTTTCTCATTCTCTCAAAACCTCTAACTCCAGTATAGAAGCCATGTGTGTGGTCTGAGCTGTTTAATTTAGCAGCAGCAATGCTAAGATGTCACTGCTGCCTCAAAGCAGAACAAGTGGGGTTGAAGCAGATGGCGGTCATGCCCTGTAGCCATGGCAGGGTATAGCAGGTGGGGTCGGGGGACCCCTCCCATCAGCATTCCTGATAGAAATTGGACACAACCTTTGGACAGGCTAGGTGGACACTACCTGCTACTGCAGTCACAAAGATGAGCTCTCTCTTCTAGTCTGCAATCATGATCTCTTACAACCTTGAACTGGAAGTCACCTTCATGAGCTGATTCTTACTGCCACAAGCCAAACCCTGCAGCACCCACCTCCAGACCCTTGGATGAATGCAGCCAGCACTTTCTAAAGCCACAGGAGAGTATCTCAGAGCCTGCACCTGAGGTCACGTGGCACTACTCTGGAGTGCCTGCTGGGGGTCACCCACACCAGCAGACCTACTCTGCAGTCCGAGGCACTGTGTCACAAAGAGCACCTGCCTCCACTGCTCCCTTCCCCTGAAATTTGGCACAGGCCCAGCACTCAAACACCCAGGAATGGTTTGGTGGTTACAAACAAAAAGGAAGAATAAATAAATAGCATCTCAGCTAACGACTACTGAAGTCCTCAAGTCCAAATCTCAAGGCTCAGTTTAGGGGAAAATGCAGACTGTTATTCCCTCAGTAAAGGACAGTTAGAAGGTGACAGGCCAGCCCTGCAACCATAACCTAGTCACCCTGCTGGGTATCCCTGCCAAATGCTGGCTGATTCCACTTCAGTCCCTGTGGAAAGCTCAAGAATTTGTCAGTGAATTGATCTTGAATTGCCTGTGGTCCAGCACTTGGCAAAGGCCGATCTGAGGCAACAGAACCTCACCAGTGTCAACTACCCATTTCTCCACAGGGTCCCAGGTGGAAGTTTCAGAAGGTACACACTGAGTCACCGCAGCCCTCAGCTGGCCTTGAGGGACAGACAAGGAGGGTCACTCACCCAGGGGGCCGAGGGCAGCTGCCACGCTCTCTCCTACATTCTTCAGGAAACTCACGCTGGGATCCTCAGATGGACCAGAAGCTTTGATTTTTTTAAAACAAAAAGGTATCTTTAATTCAGTGCCTTTGATACCTATCACCTTCCTGCCAGCCAAGGTCCCTGTCATCCCAGGTGACCTCTACCCCTAGTAATCTCATCACCTTTCTCCTCTCTCTCCCACTCTGCACCCTCCCCTACATGGGCCATTCCACCTTCTTCTGTGACCCTGGTGTTCAGTTACCCCACAGGGGCTCAGTACACACAACAGGGAAGTACTGACCACATCCTAGATATGTTACTAACTCAAAGTTTAACAAATTTCCTCATCTTTGTCCTAAAAGATGAAGTGAATCAAAGGACACAGTAAGACTAATAAAATCAGAATCTAAAAATCTAGAATGCAAGGCCATGGGTAAGTTTTTAACTTTGAGACTGTTTTTTTTTTTTTTTTGAGACAGAGTCTCGCTTTGTTGCACAGGCTAGAGTGAGTGCCGTAGCATCAGCCTACCTCACAGCAACCTCAAACTCCTGGGCTCAAGCCATCCTCCTGCCTCAGCCTCCCAAGTAGCTGGGACTACAGGCATGCGCCGCCATGCCCGGCTAATTTTTTTCTATATATATTAGTTGGCCAATTAATTTCTTTCTATTTATAGTAGAGACGGGGTCTCACTCTTGCTCAGGCTGGTTTTGAACTCCTGACCTCGAGCAATCTGCCCGCCTCGGCCTCCCAGAGTGCTAGGATTACAGGCGTGAGCCACCGCGCCCGGCCTTGAGACTGTTTTTGAAAGACTGGAGCAAGGCCAGGTGTGGTGGTTCACACCTATAATCCCAGCATTTTGGGAGGCTGAGACAGGAGGATCACTTGAGCTCAGGAGTTTGAGGTTGCAGTGAGCTATGATAAACACCATCACACTCTAGCCTGGGTGACAGAGTAAAACCCTGTCTTAAAAAAAAAAAAAAAAAGACTTGAACAACTTTAGCTCTGATTTTCCTGACAATTATGACAAAAGAGAAGAGAACAAAGTACATCACAGAGATCTAGGGGAAGGGCCTCCCTGCCTGTACCTCAGGGGTACTTCAAGGGCAGCCTGGTGAGGTGAGAAGAGCTGGAGATGAATTAGTGGACGTAGGCACTCAGGCACCTCAGTTGCCCTACTTGTGAGATGGAGAGATGATACTCCCCGCTTTGCAGGGCCCTTGTGAGGACTGAAGGGCGTGGCAAGAATTCAGGACATGGGAAGGCATGGCTAACAGCCCTGCATGCAGTTCAGACTTGAGCCTCACCTGATTCCGCGGGCGGGCTGGGGTGGGCATCCCCTGCTCGGGGAGGACGTGGGCTCCAGTTCCCTGGTGGGCCCATCTCCCAGCCTGGCCACCCAAAGTGCCCGTGTTTCAGCTTGCGGAGCCAGCGGCTGTGAGAGAAGCCCTGGGGAAGAGTAAGCAGAGGGCAAGGCAGTGAGGGGCAGGGGCTCCTGACACCCTGCATCCCCCAGCATGCACGGAGGGCCTGCTCACCTCGGAGAGGTGCCCAGAGGGGCTGGGGAGCGCGATCTTGGTGTGGCCTCCGTGCAGGCCCTTCCCCTCGCAGACAGCGCACAGGTCATAGTCCGGGCAGATGCTGCACTTGTAGCGGGTTCCCACCACAGGCCCATTGCAACCGTCGCAGATTACATTGGGGTGCACCATGTTGCGGGGTGCCTCCTGAGCATATAGGGGGCGGTGGTCCCGCCGGCACTCCTTCTTCTCTGCAGGGAGGGTGGAGAGAGCCATTAGGATAAGGCCCCCTGGAGTCCTCCCCTCCATCATCACTGCAGGACTGTCACAGTCAGCAAGGTGCCTGCCCAGCTCCCCCACACCAAGGCCACACGGAGTTCAGTTGCTCAGGTGACAGCAAAGAGCAACCAAGAGCCTATGAGGAGGTTCCCAGTCCCAGCACCCGATAACCAGGCGCCTGTGGCCCAGGCAGCAGAGAAGCAGCAGGGGGCCAGGCCTGCACACCTTGGACCTTGCTCCTACCAAGGCCCCCAAAGCTGACCCAGCCCTATGGTACCAGGCCCCATTCCTACGGTGGCCATGGATTCCTCTCTCAGGCCAGGTGCAATATTTGTTATGTCCCTGTCTTACATGGCCCTGAGACTCCTGACCCCTTCTTCAGAAGACATTAAAGTCCTATTTTTGCTCAGCCAGGAGCACCTAGTTTCACAAAGCACCCCAGAGCAGCCCTTACCTTTAATGTAGATTCGGAAAATGTCATCCTTCACGTAGGACATGGCCATTGTCAGTTCCTCATCACTGGAAAAGGCAACCAAGTCCCCATCCTCATCTAAGTTGTTTAAAAGATGACATATAAGAGACCAGGCATGGTGGCTCATGCCTGTTATCCTATCCCTCTGGGAGGCAGAGGTGGGAGGATTGCTTGAGTTCAGGAGTTTGAAACCAGCCTGAGCAATAGTGAGACCCCCATCTCTACTAAAAATAGAAAAATTATCTGGGCATTGTCACACATCTGAAGTCCCAGCTACTTGGGAGACTGAGGCAAGAGGATCACTTGAGCCCATGAGTTTGAGGTTGCTGTGAGCTGTGATGATGCCACTGCATTCTACCCTGGGTGAGAGTGAGACTGTTTCAAAAAAAAAAAAAAAAGGAAACTGAGCCCCTTACTTCCTCACTGCCCCCTTCATATAAAAAAATAAGTATAAATAAAAGACAACACATGAGGCCAAGCCTGGTGGCTCACGCCTGTAATCCTAGCACTCTGGGAGGCTGAGGTAGGTGGATCGCTCAAGGTCAGGAGTTTGAAACCAGCCTGAGCAAGAGCGAGATCCTGTCTCTACTAAAAAAAGAAATTAATTGGCCAACTAAAAATATATATAGAAAAAATAAGCCAGGCATGGTGGCACATGCCTGTAGTCCTAGCTACTTGGGAGGCTGAAGCAGGAGGATCGCTTGAGCCCAGGAGTCTGAGGTTGCTGTGAGCTAGGCTGAGGCCACAGCACTCTAGCCTGGGCAACAGAGTGAGACTCTGTGCCCCCTCCCCCCAAAAAAAGACAACACATGAGCACCCAGGGACTCAGCTGGACACAAGCTGCTGAAATGACTGAAGTCAGTACTAAAGGGACAACTGTGAGGCTGTAAACTGGAGCCCACCTGCCTGAGCCAAGAGGAAGCAGGGGTGAGAAGTGAGACTGCACCTTCAGTCTGGCACTGCTGGATGGCAGTGCTCTACCCTGGGCCGTAGCTGCGCAGGAGGCGGAGGGCATGTACAGGGGCAGCAGCAACAGCTGGCTGCCTACTGCCCGGCCTCTGGGCAGCTGCCCCTTCAGAAAGGTGTCCCCTCAGTCCACATCTGACCAGGCCCAGATCCATCTTCAGCTGTGGGAGATCCCTGCCTGTGCCCTGCTCCGAAGGGGCCTAGCCCTCTTATAAGGCCTTGGGCTTCTGGTGGTTTAGGCGTAAAAGGAGATAGATGAGCCCATCTGCCTGCTGCTTCCCCCAACAAAGCTAATAAAAAATGTATGTAGTCTCCAGTTTTTACCCATTAGCTCAAATGGTTTTAAAGCACCACCAAGTGGGCCAAACTGTACCACACAGCTGCAGGCTGGACAGGCCTGTGGGCCACCAGAGGCAACATCTAGCACAAGAACAGGAGTGGCACCAAGAGGGGGAAACAACCCAAATGTCTCTCAAGTAATGACCAAATAATCAAATCGTGGCCTGTCCATACAACGGAATATTATTCGGCCACAAGAAATGAAGTACCAATATGTGCTGTGACCTGGGTGAACCCTGAGCACATTATGCCAAGTGAAAGACACCACTTGTAAGACGACACTGTATGACTGCACCTCGTGCAGCATCCAGCCAGGAGAATGAACAGATAGAGCAGACCAGAGTTTGCTGGGGAGATGGGAGGATGGAGAGATGACAGATAAAGGACGTGGGGATTATAAAATGAAGAAAAGGCTCTAAAATTGTGATGATGGTCTACAAACCTATCACTATGCTAAAAACCACCGAACTGCTCACTTCAATTGGGTGGACTGTATGCTATGTGACTTATAGCCCAATAAAATTGTCACAAAACTCATCTTTTTAAAGAACAAGAGTGGCAGGAAGGCTGGCAGCACTCCAGAGGGAGGTTCCACCACTGCCCCCTCCCAGGGGCCGGCCTTGGCCACTTGCCTGCCACCACAACCTCCCAACCCCACCCGCAGCAGCCACTGGCCACACCAGTGCAGCAGGAAACTGAACTAGCTCCTGGGCCTCTGTCCCCACACAAACACCTCTGAGGAACGTTCAGATCCTGTGCCCCACTGCCAGTGGGATAAAGTCTGTAACGCGGCCTGGCCTCTGGCGCTCAGTGCCCCACCTCTCCGCGGTCCCGGGCTCCCAGGCCAGGCCAGGCCAGGCCGCCCAGAGTCCCCTCGCACCCCCCGCTTGTTTACCCGCGTCACTGCCTCTCCCTGCCAGCCCTTCCTCCCGGCCGCCCTGTCTGGGCTCTTCTGGGGCATTATCTGAACCCCCCACCTGGCGCGGCAGGATGTCCAGCGTAACCTGAGCGCCCGCCTGACCACCCTGTTCCCGCAGAGAGCCGCGAGGGCGCCCTGGCGCGTCCCGCCACGCTCCGCTCCGCACCGCACGGACTGGGAGGGCGGCACCGTACGCCCCAGGCCCGTGGGCCCGCCGCCCGGGCACCCGAGGGACAGCGCTGAGCGCAAGAACACGGTCGGGACCGGGCCTCGGTCACCACTCCTGGTCACCGTGCAGGCACCCGAGGCGAACTGGGGGCCCACGCCGCCTAGCGAGAAGCCAGACAGCCCCACTCACGGTCCACCGGCCGTCGCCGACGAGGAAGGGGGCGACCACCCCGCCCCGCGGGCCCCGCCGCAGGCGGCCCAGCCCGGCTGGCGTCAGCGCGCCCGGGCCGCTCACCGCGGTAGTGCGCCTGAAAGCCGCCGGGCCGCAGCGCGGGGAACAGGGCAGCCACCCGACTCAGCAGCCGCTCGCAGGGCCCGGGCCCAGCTGCGGCCTCGGCTTCCGCCTCGGGCTCGGGGCTGAAGCAGAAGCTGAAGCGGCGGATCTCGCGCGCCGCGTCCTCCTTGCCCAGAAGGTAGGCCTTCACGGTGCACGACGCCATGGCCGCCAGCCCGAGCAGCCGCCGCGCAGCGCCCGCCGCCGCGCCTTTTGTAGGGGACACGGCCCCGCCCGCCCGCCTGGGGGCGCGGCCAGCCCGCCCCGCGCGAGCCGCCCTGTCAGGGCCCCGCGCCCGCCCAGCGCCTCGGGCGTCCCCGGGACTCTCATTGCTGACCCCTCTCTTCACTACCCCCGGTACCCCGGGACCCCAAGAGGTCGGCCTTGGCACTTATCCGGGCCTGGGCTCCAGCCTCTGCACCTGGGGGAAGGTGATCGGCAGGGGCCCCGCCCCTCGCCCGTCCCAGACTGGGGCCTGGCCGTGACTCAGCAGCACAGTCCCCAGGCTGCTGGGGACGTCCAGTGGAGGGGACACGGAGAGGCCTGACACCAAGAGGCTCTAAGCTGTCCAGTGGGCGACGCTTTCCAGAACAAGCTGGCTCCTAGGGTGCTGTCCCCGCCCTGCCATGGTTGGCCTCCCAGGTGGCAGCCTTCTCCATTGTCCATAGCATCTCCATGATGGGCCCTAAACTGGGTTGAGGGACAGACCTTCAGTCCGGCCGAGCACCACAGAAGCTCCCTGTTTAATGGGGTACAGCCGAGCGGGCCTGGGGGGCGCAGCAGCCAAGCGTTCACCGCGGCCCAAGAGACTCATGGGTGCCAGACACCACCTGGCAGCACGGGCTCAGCTCAGCAGGTGGAGGCCAAGGGCCTGCGGGGGCTCAGGCCTGTTAGCCTCACAGGAAGCCAACGGGGTCACACCAAACCCCTCCAGCTGGGAACCAAGATACACTGCTACTATGTGGCCAACGCGACCTGTTCTCAAGGCCTGAACAAGAAGTTGCTCAGGAAGGGCATGCCACTCTATGAAGCCTCCCAGGCAGGGTCCTGTGAGTAGGAGGTGCGACCTGCTGTGTCAAACAAACTCTTGTCCTTTCAGGGTGGGCCTGGTGGGAGGACAAGCTCCAGGGTGGGAACCCAGAGACCACGGGCGTGTTGGGTGGCTTGTGGCTGCTGCGGGGCACAGCAGGGGCTTGCCCACAGGTGTGACCGAGCCGTCCCAGAGAGCTCCAGAGTGGGCAAGGCCCGCAGACAGTGCGGTACAGTTCCCTCAGGACAGTCCCTGCATCCAGCGGTGAGCCTGGAAAGTGACCCTCAGCCTGCCGGACCCACTCCCGGGTAGGCAGGGCCAGGTGCCCGGGATGGGGCGTGCTGGGCAGCGGCCTGCGGACAGGTGCTGCAAGCGTGACTCAGCAGCCTAGTAGCCTGACAGCCACCCCGCCCCGGGCCGCCCGCGGGTCAGGTGCCCAAGGACAGCCTCCCGCCCGCGGGTCAGGTGCCCAAAGAAGGCCCCGCCCCCAAACCAGCGGGGGCAGGGCTGCCACTGGGAACTCCTGTGCTTTCTCACATTTGGCCCTTGGGGACCGTGGCGGGCGGTGGGTTTCGGGAGGGCTGCAGGACTCAGGAAGAAAAGAAGCCGGGGGCGCTGTGGAGACCTCTCCCCAGGGGAGCCGGGCCCTTCCCGGCATGCCCTGCGGCCGGCGCCGCCCTGCCCCCACCTAGGCGGCAGGAGATAAACAAGGCGGTGGCGGGAAACCCCCTGGCAGGGCCCTCTGCTCCGGCCTCCGCGGTCAGGTGGTCTGGCCGGCAGTGAGTCAGAGTCCCATGACTGCTGTCATAACAGGGGATCCCCGGCCCTCTGCTGCCACCCATCTCAGTGAGCTCTTCCTTGGCGGCAGGGGCGGGCAGCGGACCCAGGGCCTTCGTGAGTCTGTGCGGGATCCTGCGCAAAAAGAGCCTAAGGAGGCCAGGGCCGCTGGCCAACCGACCCTGCCCCTCTTCTTTTTTTTTTTGAGACAGAGTCTCGCTTTGTTGCCCAGGCTAGAGTGAGTGCCGTGGTGTCAGCCTAGCTCACAGCAACCTCAGACTCCTGGGCTCAAGCAATCCTCCTGCCTCAGCCTCCCGAGTAGCTGGGACTACAGGCATGCGCCACCATGCCCGGCTCATTTTTTCTATATATATTAGTTGGCCAATTAATTTCTTTCTATTTATAGTAGAGACGGGTCTCCCTCCTGTTCAGGCTGGTCTCGAACTCCTGACCTCGAGCAATCCACCCGCCTGGGCCTCCCAGCGTGCTAGGATTACAGGCGTGAGCCACGGCGCCTGGCCTGCCCCTCTTCTGATGTCTGCTGTCCTTCCACTTTCCCCAGATGCCCGGAGGACCCCAACCTCCCTGCATCCACTGGCCCGGTTCCCACCCTCCAGAGCTGGTGGGACACTCAAGGAAGGCCTGGCACCTAAGTCAGGAGACCAGCTATCAACCACTTGCCATCTTTGGGCAAATGACCAGCCTGTTTCCTCATCGCTGGAGTGAGTTGCCCCTTCCAGGGGGGCCGTAGGTGTGCAAGTTGTTTAGCTGCCCAAATTTGGGGGGTCAGGGAAGAGACTGCAGAGGGGTTTTGGGGGACAGAATAGGGAGCCAGCAAAGACCTGAGCCCAGCGGGTCTGGGAGTCAAGCAGGGGTGGGCGGAATGTCTGATTCTGCTTTTTGCCACCTGATGTATTGTAGCCACGTCCTCAGTTTTCCCCTTCCCTTTTCCTAAATAATCTGTCCCTTAGCAATGGTTTTCTCCAAAGTTCATTTTCTTTGGGATGTGGAGTCAAGTGTCCAGCCAGAGACAAGGCCGAGCGTTTCTGGGCAATCCCTTAGGAGACTGAGGACCACAGGGGGCAAAGGCCTTCCAGACCAGCTGTAGCCCACGGGAGAGCGTCTCCAGGCCTGCAGTGCAGCCACTCCCTTCCACTCACTCACAGGGCAGCCCCTGCTCGGTTCCCAATCAGGCCAGCTTACTCCACCTGGAGACTTTTCTCAGGCCCCTCCTCTGATCTGAAACCCTTTCCCCTCCAGCCCTGCATGGCATCGTCCCACCCTGAATCTGACCTCCTCAGTGGGGCTTTCCCTGCCTTCTCTCTTGGAAAAATCCCTGAGCACTGCACATCACCTTTTAGCCCTTTCCTGCTGCAGCTCACAGCCCAGACAAGGGGTGTCAGGGGACAAGGGAGTGGAGAGTATGCCCACAAGAGGTTTGGAAACGTATTTCTAAAGGAAAAGGCGCTCAAGGTTTAGACAGACGTGGCTAGAGAATTCGGTCATGCCAAGGTGTTGGGGAGTGGGGACACCAGAAACCCTCTGGCGCGGCTGCTGGGGGCATTTCTCCAAATAAATTCTCACACTCCCCAACTCAGGGATGGGGCGAGACCTTGGGCCCTCCAGGCTCACTGAGGGATGCCTAACGTTGCCTAGCAATGTGCATGGCCATGAAGACGGCTGTCACCAACACCAAGTGGGGAGAGAGAGGCTGGCAGAGGCCTGCTGCTGGGCTGCCCCGTAAGTGCTGGTGAGGGAGCTCAGCGCCGAAGATTAGGGGATGGGACCCGCCAGGCCTCTGCAGCAAGCTCAGGCCGCGGGACGGGGGCAGTCAGTGGAAGGGGGAGGCTGGGCTGAGGGCATCTGCAGGCCAGGCCCGTCGGGGGCAGGCACTGGGTGGGATTCCTTGTCCCACACAGAAGGCCAATGGGCACTTCACTCTTCCCAAAGCACCTGAAGAGCCCACCTGGTACTACTCTTTGGACCCATTGAAGTGGTCCAGGCCACCACTCTGCATGTCCCCTAAGGCTGTTCATGGATTGGGACCTGCCCCTGCCTTGTTGTCTGGGATGCCCTGTAGCTACAGGGAGGGGACTCCAAAGAGGGTCCAGGATCTGATGGCCTTGCCTGTCACCAGCCTCTCCTTTCCTTCACTACACAGTGGCCAGAGACCTAGCCCCACAAACAGAGGGCCAGTCTGACTGCAGAAGGTTCTGGAAAGGCTGGACACGGTGGCTCACGCCTGTAATCCTAACACTCTGGGAGGCCGAGGCAGGCGGATTGCTTGAGGTCAGGAGTTCAAAACCAGCCTGAGCAAGAGCGAGACCCCGTCTCTACTATAATAGAAAGAAATTTAAAAAAAGAAGGTTCTGGAAAGACAGAGGAGGAGCCAGGAGGAGTGGGAAGGAGGCCTTGAGGACACCACACAGTGATTCGTGCAGAAAGCAGTTCAAGAGGTGGGAGGCCAGGCTCAGGAGAGGCCGCCTGGCCTTCTCCAGGAGGCTCCCGTCCCGCCCCGCGAGGATCAGAGTGCGGGTCTCCCGGAGACGGTCTGCGGTCAGGTCATGGCTGCACCGTAAGTGCGTGCCCTGGCCCTCTCCGTCCCCAGCCTCCCTCTTCGAAAGCTCTGGAATATGATTTTGAGGATCTAACCCTTTCCTGCTCCTAGTTTCCATGCACAGCCTGCTCCCTGGGGCTCTATCTTCTCTCTCCCACGCCCAGCACCTGCAGGTACTTACCAATCCCCCACCTCAGCGCTGGGCTCCACACGCCCCCACGGCTCCCACTACTTCTCCCTTGGCCGCACTCCCTTGACCAGTGTCCCTGCGTTCCCACCGGGAGCACCCTCTGCTTTGCTGGTGTCCCTGGCCTGGCAGGGCTCAGGTAGTGTTTGTGGGACATGTGGCTGTCGTGTGTGAGTGTTAGACACAACGTGTGCCGCAAATCCGCACATCGTATAGCCCTGATGCTCTGCAGTAGGTCAGTCTGGGGTGATCTATGGATAAAAGCAGTAACAGTGCAATCCCTACCCGTGCTGGGCCAGGACCTACGATTTAGGGTAGGGTGACCCAAGGTTGGCTCACAAGAGCACTGCAGCTCCCTGGGTAGGGAATGGACGAGTGACCCAAGCTAGCCGATAAGAGCTGGCCATCTGGAAGTTAGAGCCAGCCCGGGAGCCTCCACACTGAGCAAGTGGTCAGAGCTTGATCTCAGCATCCACCCTGTGGGTCCTGGCAGGCCTAGTGCTAGATCCTGAGATGGCTCAGGCCGTTGATTTTGGCTTTGGTTGATTATATCCAAGAATACTGACCCACCACCTCCTCACACTTCACGCCTGCTCCAGGGTTCCCAATGGCAGTGACAGTCACCACAACACAGGCCAGAAACCTGAGAGGCAGCCATGACCATGCCTCTCCTTCAGACCACCTGCAGTTCCTACTGATTGCACTTCCTCATATTAATAGTAACAACAGTAGGAACACTCATGTGGCACATCTTTCATGCCAGGAAACATTCTGAATATTTTGTATATGTTAACTCACCAGATTGTTTATTTATTGCCAATGCCAAAGATTCCAGAGCTCTCTATCTCTTTGCCAGGGGAGCCTGAAATGCTTGGTAATTCCTCTAGCCTGGACAGGAACTACAATAAGCACAGCCCCCAGAGGACCCTTGAAGGATATACAGTTTTGAGAAGTACACACACCTTTTTCTTATTTTGTTTTTTAGAGACAGGGGTCTTGCTATGTTGCTCAGGCTGGTCTTGAACTCCTGGGCTCAAGTGATCATCCCACCACTGCCTCCCGAATACCTGGGAATACCAGCAGTCACAACACCTAAGTATACTTTATTAAATCACAGTGGCAGAGGTGGTGGCTCACACCAATAGTCCCAGCACTTTGGGAGGCCAAGGCAGGAGGTTCACATGAGGCCAAGAGTTCAAGACCAGCCTGGGCAACATAAGGAGAGTCTATCTCTACAAAAAATAAGAAAAAATTAGCCGGGTGTGGTGGTGCGAGCACCTGTAGCTCTAGCCACTTGGGGCACTGAGGCAGGAGGATCACTTGAGCTCAGGAGGTCGAGGCTGGTATACCTAAGATTACACCACTGCACTATAGTCTGGGTGACAGAGCAAGAGCCTGTCTGTAAAAGAACGTTTTTTTTAAATCACAGAAATTTAGGGTTGTGAAATTTAGGCATAATCAAGCCTATCCTATCTCATTATTAGCCCTATTTTACTCCCAGCTAAATGGGAGACCTTACTTTCAGGCAGATAAAGTTGTTCAGGTAAAAAGTCTACTCTCAAATTTTTTAAGCTCAAAATAATTTTTATGCCACAGTGGTGTATTTTGAACTCATTTACCTACAGGAGCCCCTCCCTGTCCTCCTTGTTTCCTCTGTATTCTCACCTGCCCTCTCCTGGCCTGCAAAGGATAATTTCAAAATGCAAGTACAACTCCAGCCCCCACTCCTCTTCCTGCTTTGGACGCATGCAGAGCTCCAAATGTCAAAGCCCAGATCCTTGACAAAGGGTCCCTCTCCCAGCACTCAAGGAGTGCCAGGCTCCTTTAACACGGCATTTGCATAGGCTGGGCCATGAAGCGCCACCTCCTCTCCCCTGGGTCTTACTGCTAACCTCATCCGCTGGAGGCCATGTGCCAGCCCAGGCGACAAGCTTTCTGAGCCCCATGGACCTTGCCTTAAGCACTGGGTGAGGTGGCTGTGGCCAAGACTGTGCCAAGGCAGGGACCAGGTCGACTTCTGTGCAGGTGTGTTTGTACTGTATCACTAGAGACTCAAGCGTGTCAGCACACAGTGGACACACAGAACATTTGTTATGAATGAACAGGGGACTGACCATCTAAGGACAGGGCTACCAGCTAGAGGAGGCGAGGCTTCAGGGCAGGGCTGCCAAACTCACTGTGCCAGGGATGCCCTTAGTATCTGCAGAAGACGAAGGACTCAGAACCATGTTTTGAAATGCATTGCTTTACCAAAAAAATTTTAACTGAAACGCAAATGTCAAAATACAAAAATATGTTTGTGATATATAAATATCTGTGATTCTTTATTAACATAAAATTATAAGATCTAAAGGGAGAACTAATAAGTACCAGAAATACAAAGTGACTACTGTGGATATAACCACTGTTTTGAAGTGTCTGCAACAGCTGTAGAGCAATACATGACAGTCGCTGTGATGTGTCACCGCAGTCACTGGGACTTGTTAATTCTGCGGGACTTTGCTGTTCCACTCACAGAAGTTTCAGCTAGACTGGTGAAAATAAGGATGGGTTGTTCTCACCTCAGCTCCTGGACTGCCCCAATTCCGGGTCCCTGGACCACAGGTTAAGGAAGATAGAAGGAGTGGCCCCTCCACAGCTATCTCAGGAAATCTCCAGGAAGACAAAGTGGGCAGGGAGCTGGCAGGCAATCCCAACACCAAAGGGCATTTCTCTGTGTGGGAAGCAGAAAGGGCAAAGAAGGAAAGGCCCACAGGCTGGAGTTTCCAGAGAAAGCCTGTGTGCCTGTTTGGCTGCAGGCAGGAGTCGGTGTCCTGAGGCATAGGCTTGCCCCCACTCCTAGCACAGGTGACAGGCATTGCTTACCTGGAAGTGCAGGGATTTTAGGTTGCAGGCAGGCCCAGATGGATTAATTACTGCAGAAGAAAACAACTGCTATCTCACTTTCAAAGGGAGATGGTTGGGAATGAATGGGCTAGAGTGAGGGTCAGGGTAAATGACCCGCCACACTGGGACATCAGTCTCCCCCCACCACTCATCCTGGCTCCCCCTGCCCCAAAGCCACTGAGTGTGGGGGGAGGGGACTCAGAAGAGCTTCCCGAACTCCATCACTGACAGAACATCTCCTTCATTTTTACTGGTTTAATAATTTTAATATTTTTCCTTAAATAAACTCACTTCTAAAGTTAAATACTTATTGCAAACAATTTTCAAGACCCTTTATATCACAATCCAAATGAAAACCATTATCCTTGCCAGGCGCAGTGGCTCACGCCTGTAATCCTAGCACTCTGGGATGCGGAGCAGGAGGATCACTTGAGCACAGGAGTTCGAAACCAGCCTGAGCAAGAGCAAGACCCCTCTCTACTAAAAATAGAAATTAGCTGGACAACTAAAAAGATATAGAAAAAATCAGCCGGGCATGGTGGCGCATGCCTGTAGTCCCAAGCTACACAGGAGACTAAGGCAGGAGGATCACTTGAGCCCAGGAGTTTGAGGTTGCTGTGAGCTAGGCTGACGCCACGGCACTCACTCTAGCCTGGGCAACAGAGCGAGACTCTGTCTCAAAAAAAATAAAATAATAATAGAAAAAAGAAAACCATTATCGTTTGCCACAAATAGAAGACATCTGTGAAAACACAGGAACACAAAACACTACAGTTTCCTCCAGAAGGCTCCAACAAGCCGGGGCTCCAGCTCAGAAAGCCGCTCCGCAGGCTCGCAGGCGGCACGCAGCACCGAGGGCGCGGCGTCTCCGCGGGCGGGCGGCGGCGAGGCCCGAGGCGGAGCCGGGCCGGTCCCTCGGTCCCTCGCAGGTCCCCGGGGGCCGGGCCGCTCCGCACGACGCGCCGGCCCTCCCTCCCCGCCGCGGAGCGGGCCCGAGCCAGGGGAGCGCCGGCCCGGGCCACGCCAGCGCCTGCCCGCTCTGCCCTCCCGCCTGCCGGGCGCCCGCGGGCTGGGGAAGCGCACGCGGTCCCCAGGAGCCGTTGCCGGCTCTGCGTGGTCACGGGAGGGCGCCGCGGAGCAGGGCGCGGGCGCCCGCGGGCTGGGGAAGGGCACGCGGTCCCCAGGAGCCGTTGCCGGCTCTGCGTGGTCTCGGGAGGGCGCCGCGGAGCAGGGCGCGGGCGCCCGCGGGCTGGGGAAGCGCACGCGGTCCCCAGGAGCCGTTGCCGGCTCTGCGTGGTCTCGGGAGGGCGCCGCGGAGCAGGGCGCGGGCGCCCGCGGGCTGGGGAAGGGCACGCGGTCCCCAGGAGCCGTTGCCGGCTCTGCGTGGTCTCGGGAGGGCGCCGCGGAGCAGGGCGCGGGCGCCCGCGGGCTGGGGAAGGGCACGCGGTCCCCAGGAGCCGTTGCCGGCTCTGCGTGGTCTCGGGAGGGCGCCGCGGAGCAGGGCGCGGGCGCCCGCACTCGCGATGGGCCCAGCCTCGACCTGCCGGAGGCCGGCCCCGGGGCGGCCGCAGCCGGGGGCGCACGAGCCCACGCGGGGGCCGCCGTCCGGGGTCGCGGGCGGCCCCCTGCCCCGCCCCGCCCCTCGTGGAGACGGCGGCGGCGGGTGCTGCGGCCCCTTTAAATGCGGGCCGCCCCGCCCTGCGCCGTCGACTCGGCGGCGGCCCCGGATCCAGGCCCGGCCACGGCTCCCGCCGCCCCGCCCAGCTCCCCCGGCCCGGCCGCCAGCGCCCCGCGCCCCGGAGGAGCAGCCTGCGCGGCCCCGCCGCGGTCCCCCGCCCGGCCCGGCCGCATCCCCGCCCGGCCCCGGGACCCCAGCCCCTCCAAGCCCCGGGGCCGGGGCCCCCGTCGCCTCCTGGCCCCCGCGCCCGGGCCCCGGTCCCCCGGGCCATGCGGCCTCGGCCCCGCCGGCGCCCGCCGCGCACCGGAGGAGATGAGGCTCCGCAATGGCACCTTCCTGACGCTGCTGCTCTTCTGCCTGTGCGCCTTCCTCTCGCTCTCCTGGTACGCAGCTCTCAGCGGCCCGAAAGGTGAGCCCCATCGCCCGCCGCCGGCCCGCGCCCGCACCTGGGCGCACCTGGGCGGCGGCCGCGGGAGGCGGCCGGAAGCCGACGCTGCGCCCCCTCCCCGCCCGGGCGGCAGGGAGGACGCCCCTCCCACCCTCGCCCCCACTTGTTTGCTGCCGGAACAGCGAAAGTCTCCTCCGGCCCGGCTGGGCCAACCGGCCAAGCGGCGGCCGGCCCCCGTGGGGTGCTTGGGACCAGCCTCCGTGGGCACCGTTATCCCGAGGCTGGGGTGGTGGCTGCCACTGGCGAGCTGAGGACTCACGGAGTTTTCCGAGAGGGGCAAGACACAAGGTCACAGAGGTAGCTGTGACCAGGTAGTCCCAGGGCGCCAGCTCCAGTTACCTGGGCAGGAGCAGGTACAGTGTTACAGTTACACAGGTGTGAGCGGACAGCCAGACGTTCAGGCACTACCCTCCATACAGGCACTCCTCTTGTCCACCCCAGCCCGAGTCCACTGTGGTGCTCTTCCTGCCTGTGGTGCTCCTGGGAGCGCCCTGCAGCCCCCTCCATGACTCCTCGGCAGGTGCCTATGGCTTTTGGCCTGTGGGAATGAGTGAAGGCCTCGTGAGCAGCCAGCCCAGCCCCTGCCCCCATAAATTACTTTTGTGGGCTCACTGGGCCACCCCCAACCCCTACCATCCCCACCCCTGAAGCTTGCTCAGGCCCGCCAGGCCCTCTGGGGCTGGCTGGCATGCTTTCGGGTGGCGGGGGCCAGCAGACCCAGCACTGGCTGGAGTCCCTTGTTGGTGGTAGGGGTGGTTTGGGCGGAGTGGGGCCTGAGGCTCTTGTCCAGCCTGAGGCACAGGAGGTGCAGGGAAGAGCTTCCTTCCTGCCTCTCTGCCTTCCTGCTTGAGGCCTAAACAGGATCAGGCTGCGCCAGCTGCCCCTCTGCCCCTCTCCTGCCACTGCTTCCCTGTTCCCCGACAGCACACTCAGTGTGGCTGTGGGAGGACCTGGAGTTTTCCTGGCCCCCCAAGCCCTGCTATACCCCCACTGGGCTCCTGTTAGACCAGCCCAATCTGCTGCACTTGTCCTTGGGGTAGAATCCTGGGCTGGCCTTGGGCCTCCAGGACCAGAATCACAACCCAGGGACTCAGGGAAACTGCTAGGGCCTGGTACAGGGAAGGGCATGGCTGGGGCAGAGTTCTTTGCAGGTAGGGCGTGTCGCCTGCGGGAGGGCATTCCAGCACTTGGGAGAGTGGCCATGGAAGCAGACTGGCACGAAGCCCCAGCGGGCAAGTCCCTTCGTGTGGGTGGGTGGTGAGCCCTTGCACGCGGTTCCACAGCTCCTGTGCCTCCTGCAACAGCCGCGCGCCCTCAGGCTGGCATCAGGGTCCCCACAGTATGCCCCTGGAAGCCCAGATGGCCATAGGGAGCCAGTCTCGGGGAGCAGCAGAGTGAGGGTTTACATGTGGCCCCCATCTAGGGCCTACTGTGCCTGGGGGAGGCATCAGGAGGCTGGCATCTGAGGGCCTGGGGAGCAGGAGGGCACCCCCCCGCCAGAGAAGGGTAGGGGTTTAGGTGCAAGGGTCCTTCCCCTAGGGGACGGAAGCCCACAGGCCAGAGGGGCATGGAGAAGGGGTGATCTGGGCCTCCTTTTTGAAAGACTGTCGCTCTTCCTGTGGGGACCAGTAGGGGCACGTCTTTGGAGGCCTCGAGAGAAGTCTTAAGCTTGGGCTATTATGTGAACCTGTCTCATTCTTACATGTACATAACTGTATCAAGTCCCGGCAGAGCCAGACTAAGCCAGTCTGAAGCTAGATGGGGGGGTCCTGGCCTCTAGATTGCCTAGGGTAGAGGTCTCAGGGTAGGCCCAGTACTTATTAGAAAGGCAAAGAAACCAGAATTTTCAGCAAAGGGAGGAGGTGGGCAGGAGGCAGAGAGGAAGGTTCAGCAGGAGCAGGTGACATCCTGGAAGCCTATTGTCAAGCCCAGGAAGGATTCTTAGACCTTGGCAAGATGGGCCTTGGAGGAAGGTTTTGGGCCCAATTTCATACCCTGCCTTGCTTGGCTAAGTTTGTGAAGCAGCTCTGCCAGTGTAGGCCTGGTCCAAGCACCGGCCAGCGACCACTCCCAGGGAGGCAGACTCTTAGGTGGTGACCCTGGGCCTCAGCCACACAGCCCTCCCCAGTATCCAGGCTGTCCCCCTCCCTGGGCCCGCACCTCAGCAATGATAGACAGCCCCTTGTGACCCCCAGGAGCGTGCAAGGCGAGGAGAAGAGGGAAACACCTGCCACCCACCTGCAGGTGAAGGGCAGGCTGTTGGCTGGGCCAGGCACCTGCCTGTGCTCCTTGGAGTCTGTTCCCTTTCCCTCAGAACGGGGTGCAAGGGTTGTGTCCCCACTTGGTCTTTGATCTCTCCCCCACGAAGAGGGAACCAGTGGGGAACATTGTGGTTTTGGGGCCGGGGGTATCACGATTACCCTGCCCTGGGCAGGAGGGTGAGAAAGGCCCCAGTCCTCACTGGTGCGGGGTGTCTCTCAGTAGCTGGCCACAGCTGCAGCCCTTCCCAGGGCCAGCCCGCCACTCCTCCCTGGCGTAGGGAGGTGTGGATGGAAGGAGAAGCCAAAGTCCCTTCAGCCCCAGCTTCCAGGAACTGCTGCCACAGCCTGCCTGCCCAGAGGGCCAGGGGCTCCCCAGCTGCCCCTCTCAATATTTATGCTCCTCGCCTGTAATCCTAGCACTCTGGGAGGCTAAGGCGGGCAGATTGCTTGAGGTCAGGAGTTCGAAACCAGCCTGAGCAAGAGCGAGACCCCTGTCTCTACTATAAATAGAAAGAAATTAATTGGCCAACTAATATATATAGAAAAAATTAGCCAGGCATGGAGCGCATGCCTGTAGTCCCAGCTACTTGGGAGGCTGAGGCAGGAGGATCGCTTGAGCCAAGGAGTTTGAGGTTGCTGTGAGCTAGGCTGACGCCATGGCACTCACTCTAGACTGGGCAACAGAGTGAGACTCTGTCTCAAAAAAAAAAATACTTGCACTCCTTCCAGGCCCATGAAGGGTATGGGGTATCGGCGTGGCCTGGTAGAGTCTGGCATGAGGCCCAGCCCATGGGGAAGCAGTCACAGAGCTTGAGTTTCTGGCTTTGACAGGCAAGGTCAGAGTGGACCCACAATCAGAGAAGCCGGGATCAAGGTCAAGCTGGGGGCCTTGCAGGGACAGGGCCTTCAATATTCAGGGAAATGACAGAAGGGCTGGTGTGGACGGGAGCCCATGGGGCTGGTCCCCTCCTGATAAACAAAAGACCTAGACAGGAAGGGAGGCGCCCAGGGGGAGGGAAGCCATAGTGGGGAGCAGTCTGCCCGGGCCTAGGTGCCCACTGGCCTGTCCACCTGGATGAGCTGGTGTTGAGCAGGCTCGTCCTGCGTAAGGCACAGGGAAGGCCAGGGTCAGGGAGCCCTCTGCCCTCCCCGTCATTTCACAGAGTGGCCCCACCACAGGGGCTGCTCTGGACAAGCCCGTGGCATAATCCACAAACCACAGTCCTTAGGGGACTCAGTGGCTCCACTGTGTGGGGGTGGGTGGCAAAGCCATAGGTGGGTGGGTGGGTGGGGACTCGCTGTCCAGGCAAGTCCTGAGCTCTGAGCTCCCTCCTGAGGGCTTCAGGGCCTGACACCTCCAGGACTGCTGGTTGTGTCAGCAGTGTCCATGTGGGCTATTGCTGAAAGGAGGACTGGTGAGGGTTGGGGTCAGGTTTCCAGGGTAACTCAGCCTGGAGCCCGGCTTCAGCCTCACAGAGCACAGCTCTGGCAACCCAACTCTCCTTCTGTCCCCCAGGGGCTGCCTGAAGCTCTGCCTTGGCCTTTAGGGTGTGGCTAGGGATGATCTGCCTGGCTCCCCTCCCCCCAATCCCTCCCGCCTCTGGGCTGCCCCTTCTTCTTCCCCTGGGACTCAGCACTTAGACCTCTGCCCCAGCTGCTGAAGGGGGTGTGTCCTGAAGTGACCAAACTTTGCCTTGATTGTGACTTTTGGTGCACAGAGCTTGGGGCCCAACACCACCTGGGGGCACATGGGGCTGCGAACCCAGGGAGGTTAAGGACCTGAAGAGCTGCCTGGGGGTAGGGTGGTTCTGGAAGGCTTCCTAGACTTCACAACTTGGAAACAGGCCTTAGACCCTGCACAGTTTTCATTAGGTCCTGAAGACAAAAGGGGATTCTGGCCGAAGCCACAGCGCCTTTGCAGGACATTAGACATGGGAAAGGAGGCGGATGTCATGGCAGAGGAGGGCAAAGGCTAGCCCAGAAGGCCCAGTGCACAGCCACAGTGGCTGCTGGCTCCCAGCCACAGGGAGGTTGTTTGCCTCACCCTCCTCACGGGGCCCTGCCAGACAGTGCGGCCAATCGCTTGGCACCAGGGATTCCTCCTCACAGCTGGCAGCACCAGGCGGGGCCTGGCGGGACATGGGTTGGCACCTTTTCTGAGGTGGCCCAGACTTGTCACAGGTCTCCAGAGACGCAGGCGCCAGGGCATTCAGAGCTTGTCCCTTCTCTGCTGTTGGCTTTCCTTGAGCAACCTCTGGGCTAGTTCTCAACTTGGTCTGCTCCTCAGAGCAAAGGGGTGGGGGGCTCCGCAGCTGCAGCCGCCACCCCGGAGCTAGTGAGGCTGAGAACCCATGCAGAGTGAGAACCAGCGATGGCCATGAGGACAGTGACCCTGTGCCCAGGCTCAGTCTATTTGGAGGGTGGGAGGAGGAGTCTAGGGAGGGTGGCTGTCCCCAGAAAGCCATAGGATGGTGCGGCCTTAAGGTGGGGAGGCACCCGGAGCCCAAGGTGTGGGCTGGAGATAGAATTCTCACACCAGGAGCAGAATAGTTTTAGGAAAGAAAGTTTGTTTTACTTCTCAAAGGCAGGAAGGGCACAACAGGAAAGTGGGGAGGGTAGGAGGTTTCAGGTTATTTGGGAACAAAGAAAAAGAAGAAAGTAATTGTAGCCAACTGATAGCAAAAACAGCTGAGAAACTGTGTTTTTTAATTTTTTTCCCTTCTCTGTGAGGCTGTTTATCAAAGTCCTTGAAATGTAGTCCTGACGGGAACTGAGGCTGGAGGGGCTCACAGCCCTGCTGGCTTCTTGGGGCTCTTCCGGACACTAGGGAAACTCTTGGAGACAACGGCTGAGGTCTCAAGTGTTTAGTCAAACAAAATAAAGGGGTGTTTGTGCAGTGAGTTTGTCTTTAGAGGGGCAATGATATGCTGAGAGTTATTTCTCTTTCTGTTTGATGGTTTATTTTCCTCTGTTAGCTACTTAATTAACAAGGCCACCTTTCACTGTGACATCATCCTGGGAGGTAGGGGCTGAAGGGAGGGCGGGGCAGGGGGTCTTGAGGAAGGGGCATCCTCATGCCTTGGGTGGGGCCTTGGGCATCCCTCCCCCACTCTGCGAAGGAGCATGTGCTGTGAAAAGCAAGAGGGGTTACAAGCCGTGGGCAGAGGGCTCAGTCTGGGCTGTTCCGGCCCCTGCTAGGCTGTCCTGCCTAGGGCTGGAGAGGGCACCTAGAGAGCGCTAATCCCCTGCTGGGCGCTTTTCCCCGCAGCATGTGTTAGGGTGACTTTAGAGTGGCCATATGTGACTCCAGATGTTCTGTGTAGATGGGACAGATGTACCCACACACACTCAAGGGGCGGGAGGTCAGCTCTAGGCCGCCCCCTGGTGATGGCGTGCGTGCCGCCTGCAGGCGACGTGGTGGACATTTATCAGCGGGAGTTCCTGGCACTGCGGGACCGCTTGCACGCGGCTGAGCAGGAGAGCCTCAAGCGCTCCAAGGAGCTCAATCTGGTGCTGGACGAGATCAAGAGGGCCGTGTCAGAGAGGCAGGCTCTGCGAGACGGAGACGGAGACAGCAATCGCACCTGGGGCCGCCTAACAGGTGAGCTCCGGGGCAGGACCAGGTGGCGGGGCCAGGCTGGCTGCGTTGTCTTCATCGGTGCTGTCCCTTTTTGATCACCCAGAGGACCCCCGACTGAAGCCGTGGAACGTCTCGCACAGGCACGTGCTGCACCTGCCCACTGTCTTCCACCACCTGCCGCACCTGCTGGCCAAGGAGAGCAGTCTGCAGCCCGCGGTGCGCGTGGGCCAGGGCCGCACTGGAGGTAGGGGCGTGGCCAGGGAGGGGTGCCAGGGAGGTGCTGGGCGGTCCCCTGCGCTGCCCTGCGTCACGCCTCCGTGCCCCGCAGTGTCGGTGGTGATGGGCATCCCGAGCGTGCGGCGCGAGGTGCACTCGTACCTGACGGACACGCTGCACTCGCTCATCTCCGAGCTGAGCCCGCAGGAGAAGGAGGACTCGGTCATCGTGGTGCTGATCGCCGAGGCGAGTGCGCGGGGTCTAGGGGCCATTCAGAGAAACTCCCATGGCGCAAAGTAACCAGAAGGAGAAATTAAAACAGGACATCATTCCAGAGGAAAAAGCTTTCAGAAGTCCAATTGTCAGTTTCATCACAATTTATCAAGACAAAGTTAAAAAGAAAGGAACGTTTTAGCGCCCCCTGGTGGGGACGCCGGTTACCCGCTGCCCCGCCCACGGGCCTGCCGCCCTTAAAGGGCTTTCTCTGAGGCCAGCCCTACTGGGTCCTGGGCACCAGGGCTCGCTCCCTCCGCAGGCCGGGGCGGCTGGAGCCTGTGCCCCTCCCCGTCCCCCTGGCCATGTGGGGCGGCCGCCGAGCTAAAGGAGGGTGTTTGGTCTCCCCACAGACTGACCCACAGTACACTTCAGCAGTGACGGAGAACATCAAGGCCTTGTGAGTACTGGCCGCCCAGAGAGCTGGTGCCGGCAGGGTCTTTGTGGGGGTTGGGCAGGCAGGTGTTGCTTCCCCTACAGCTAGTGCCTTCCCTCTGTGGGGCAGGGGGCTTGTGTCTGCCTGGTGAGCCTCGAGAAGGGGACAGGGTTTGGTGGGCTCGAGACCCTCAGCCCCTGGAGGCGCACACCCACTGGGCCTTGCCGTCCCTCAGGTTTGCCACAGAGATCCATTCTGGACTCCTAGAGGTCATCTCCCCTTCCCCCCACTTCTACCCTGATTTCTCCCGCCTCCGCGAGTCCTTTGGGGACCCCAAGGAGAGAGTCAGGTATTAGCATTCCCCCAGGCCCTGGCAGCCTGCCGCCTGTGCTGAGAGCCATGTGTTGGCGCTTGCCCACAGCGCTCCCGAGTCTCTGGGAGGACCCTTGCATGAGGGCGGGAGGACAGGCCTGCCCACTCGGTGGCCTCTCTGGTGGCCACCCTGGAGGTGTAGGGTCTGAGCTCCTGAGGCCCTGGCCCTGGCCCGCAGGTGGAGGACCAAACAGAACCTGGATTACTGCTTCCTCATGATGTACGCGCAGTCCAAGGGCGCTTACTACGTGCAGGTCAGCCCTGGCCCCACCCGCCCGATCGGCCCTGGCGCTAAGCCCTGTCCCGGAGCGCAACTGGCCAGCTCTGGTCAGATCTGGGGGATGGCCTGTCCCTGCCCCCACGCCCATCCTGAGTCCTGGCCCCTGCCTGCCCGTGCAGCTGGAGGATGACATCGTGGCCAAACCTCACTACCTGAGCACCATGAAGAACTTCGCACTCCAGCAGCCCTCGGAGGACTGGATGATCCTGGAGTTCTCCCAGCTGGGCTTTATTGGTGTGCCCCCCTCACGCCCTCGGTGCGGCCTCTGCGCCGTCCTCCGGTCCTGCTGCTGTGCTGCGTCATGCTGTGCTAGCCTTCGCCCAGACTGGGCCCGGCCTGTCCTGTTCCCATTTGCACTCTGCATGGAGGGTGTCTCCCTTCATGGTCCCTGCCTGCCCCCTTGTGCCCACGCCCACCTGAAGCCCACCCACGGAGTTTGCTGTGGGAGTGGGACCCTCCCAATGGCTCCACAGGGATTAAGAGGAAGTGGGCAGTGCAGCGCTGCTCACCCAGCACCCTTGTCCCCATCCCACCCCCAGGGAAGATGTTCAAGTCTCTGGACCTGAGCCTGATCGTGGAGTTCATCCTCATGTTCTACCGGGACAAGCCCATCGACTGGCTCCTGGACCACATTCTGTGGGTGAAAGTCTGCAACCCCGAGAAGGACGCGGTAAGCGGGATCTGCACGCAGGGCAGCGGCTTAGCGGCCGGCGGGGACTGGTTCCCGGCTCTGACAAGGAGGGACCGCAGGCTACAGGAGGGCCCTGGTGGCCTGTGGGCAAGCACAAGTTGTGGGAGGCCAGGCTGAACTGAGCCCCTAGGGTGTCACCTCCCTCCGCAGAAGCACTGTGACCGGCAGAAGGCCAACCTGCGGATCCGCTTCAAGCCATCCCTCTTCCAGCACGTGGGCACGCACTCCTCGCTGGCAGGCAAGATCCAGAAACTGAAGGTGGGCCCACCCCCATGCTCACCCTGGGCAGAGCTGGCTGGGCTGGGGTGGGGTGGGGTGGGGCCTGAGCCATCCCTGCCATCCCTTTGTGGCTGCAGGACAAGGATTTTGGGAAGCAGGCCTTGCGGAAGGAGCACGTGAACCCGCCAGCGGAGGTGAGCACGAGCCTCAAGACATACCAGCACTTCACCCTGGAGAAAGCCTACCTGCGGGAGGACTTCTTCTGGGCCTTCACCCCCGCTGCAGGGGACTTCATCCGCTTCCGCTTCTTCCAGCCGCTGCGCCTGGAGCGGTCAGTGCCGGCACCCAGAGGCCTGCTTTGGGGTCGGGGCTGGGTGGCCACCAGGTATAGGCCTCACAACAAATTCCTGGGTCTTTAGGTGACTCCCAGCAAATATTTATCCTCATCATGCTTCAGTTTACTTACCTGAAATCTGGGGCTCCTAAGGGTAGCTACCTTGTAAATAACAAGTCAGACAATGCCATTGCCTGTCACCATGGTCCCAGAGAAAGGCTCTGGTTGCCTTGCACAGCCTGATGGCTGCCCTGGCATGCTTCTGGCCTGGGCCTGGCCTTGCTGCGCTGAGGCCTGGGCGGTGTGCAGTGCCACCCCTGCAGCAGCTCACAGGCCTGCCTGGCCGTAGGTTCTTCTTCCGCAGTGGGAACATTGAGCACCCAGAGGACAAGCTCTTCAACACTTCTGTGGAGGTGCTGCCCTTTGATGTGAGTGTGGAAGGGTGTGGGTGTGCACCGAGGTCTGGCCCTCCCATGGCCATCTGCATGGCCCATGGCCTCCCATGGCCCCTTTTGTCCCCAGAACCCCCAGTCGGACAAGGAAGCCCTGCAGGAGGGCCGCTCAGCCACTCTCCGGTACCCTCGGAGCCCTGACGGCTACCTCCAGATCGGTGAGTGGGAACGGGGAGAGCAGATGCTGGGCTGAGCAGGCAGGCCCTGTTTGGGCTGGGGTTTGGGGACACCCTCTCAGCACTGCCCTCCCCCAGGCTCCTTCTACAAGGGTGTGGCAGAGGGTGAGGTGGACCCTGCCTTTGGTCCCCTGGAAGCCCTGCGCCTCTCCATCCAGACTGACTCGCCGGTGTGGGTCATTTTGAGCGAGGTGAGGCGGGGCTGGGCTGGGGACACATGAGACAAGCCCCAGAGCCCTGGCAGAGCTCTCGGGCCCACTGACCCTTAGTCTGGCTCTTCTAGATTTTCCTGAAAAAGGCTGACTAAGGGAGGTCTTCTGAGGGTGCACTGAGGATCGATCAGCCTGGAGCCCACATTTCCAGGGATGCCGTCGCCGCTGCCCCCGAGGGCCAGGCACACCGCCCAGGCCGCAGGACTGTGCCTGGAGTGGGCTTGGGCCAGCCTGGGGTCCTGCTGGCCCGGAGGCCCCAGGAGCTGGTGCTGCCCAGCCCGCCAGGCCGAGGGAGGAGGCAGGCAGCCCCCACACTGTGCCTGAGGCCGGCCCATGCCACCCGGAGCCATTCACACCTGGCTGGCTCCCGTCAGGCCGTTTTAGAAGAGCTTTTTCTTGGGCGCCCACTGTCTCCGCGGAAACACTGGAATGCATATACTACTTTATGTGCTGTGTTTTTTATTCTTGGATACATTTGATTTTTTCACGTAAGTCCACATATACTTCTTAAGAGCGTGACTTGTAATAAAGGGTTAATGAAGTGTGTGCCTCGAACACGAGTGCTCTGGACAACTCCACCTCTGCCTTTGTGCCTTGCTTTGCTTCACTTCAAGTGTCTGGCCTGTGCCTGGTAGTCTTGCTGGGCCACCTCACCCGTAGCAGCTGCAACTTCTGGTGGCATGTCGCAGCGCTCCCAGCAAGCATCTCTATTGATCTCACCCCTGTTTCACAGGAGGGTCTGAGCCAGCTGGTCAGTGACTCATAGGTAGAGCCCACCCAGAATCCAGGTCCAGGCACCCAAAGCCACCCCTGCCCTGTCAGGAACCCTTACTATTCTCTCCCATGTCATCATTGGTGCTCTGAGTATCTGGCTCCAGCTGGTTCCAGCTGCTTGAGACAAGGCCTTCCCTTTGCTCCTCAAGCCAAAGGCATTTCTGAATCTCCTTGTTACCCTGCTTCGTGGGTTTCAGCTCTGTCCTCATCCTGGGTCCCCAAGACTCTACTCCTCTTTGGTCCCTCGTCTTTGACACCTTTAGGGTCTCCTGCCCACCCCAGGCCTTTGCACACACTGTTGCCCTTGCTTGGAAAGCTGTTCCTCTGCAGCCTTGCTGAAAGTCACTTCTTTACATTGATTGAGACAGTCTCACTCTGTCACCTGGGCTAGAGAGCAGTGGCATCATCATAGCTCACAGCAACCTCAAACTCCTGGGCTCAAGCAATCCTCCTGCCTCAGTATCCCAAGTAGCTGGGACTACAGGCATGCGCCACTACCATGCCTGGCTAATTTTTTCTATTTTTTGTATAATAGATACAGGGTCTCACTCTTGCTCAGGCTGGTCTCAAACTCCTGACCTGAAGCAATCCTCCAGTCTTGGCCTCCCAAAGTGCTAGGATTACAGGTGTAAGTCACTGCACCTGGCCTGAAAGTCACTTCTTTAGAGATGCTTTGGCCAGGTCTTCACAGTGTCTGGTCCCCCAACGCACCTGGCCATTCTCTTGAGGACACCTGTCACTGACTACATTCCTATCATGCTGTCTGCTCGGTGGTCTTGGAGCGCTGTCCTGGACTCCTATACCGTTCTAGATGCTGGGAACCAGTGCTGACAAAAAAGGTCCCTGCTCTCACCTGGGGAGAGACCTACAGGCTCCTGTGTCCACGGTTCAGTGGAGGGGAAGGCCAGAGAGAGGGTGAGGAGACAAGGAGAGGAGAGAGCCCGGGCGAGCGTGGGGAGGAGGAGCCGTGGGGTGAACCCCGAAGGAGACAGGCGCCCTGGGCAGAAGCACCCCGGGAGTGTTGCGGAGGAGGCTGAGTGTAGGGCAGGAGAGGACTGGACGGAGCCCGGTCCCCTGGGAGGCCCTTTCCTTCGCGACCCCACCCATGTCCCCTCCGGCATGCCACGGACTGCCATGGCCCGGCGCTGGCCCTCCAGGCTCCGCAGCCCTCAGCGCGACCCCGACCCAGAGAACGCAGCTGGGGCCAGTCACGACAACTTTAATTAGAGGGCAGGCGGGGGCGAGCAGCCCTCCTCGGGCTCCGGCTTTTCTTCCCGGGCTCCGGCTTTTCTTCCCGGTCCGCCGACTGGGCGGCCTGCTTCTTAGGCCCCGGGCAGCAGCGTCCGAAGCCGTCGGAGGAGCGCGGCGCCGGCGGGGAGGAAGTGCGCGAGCAGGCCGAGCGCCGCCAGCGCCACCAGCAGCCAGAGCGCGCGCGCGCTCGCGTACAGCGGGCCCAGCCTGCGGGCGGCGGTCAGCGGGCTCGGCCCGGGACCCCACGGCCGCGCGGACCCCACGGCCGCGCGGACCCCACGGCCGCGCGGACCCCACGGCCGCCCGGGACCCCACGGCCGCCCGGACCCCACGGCCGCCCGGACCCCACGGCCGCCCGGGACCCCACGGCCGCCCGGGACCCCACGGCCGCCCGGGACCCCACGGCCGCCCGGGACCCCACGGCCGCCCGGACCCCACGGCCGCCCGGGACCCCACGGCCGCCCGGGACCCCACGGCCGCCCGGACCCCACGGCCGCCCGGGACCCCACGGCCGCCCGGGACCCCACGGCCGCCCGGGACCCCACGGCCGCCCGGACCCCACGGCCGCCCGGGACCCCACGGCCGCCCGGGACCCCACGGCCGCCCGGGACCCCACGGCCGCCCGGACCCCACGGCCGCCCGGGACCCCACGGCCGCGCGGACCCCACGGCCGCCCGGGACCCCACGGCCGCCCGGACCCCACGGCCGCCCGGGACCCCACGGCCGCGCGGACCCCACGGCCGCCCGGGACCCCACGGCCGCCCGGGACCCCACGGCCGCCCGGACCCCACGGCCGCCCGGGACCCCACGGCCGCCCGGGACCCCACGGCCGCCCGGGACCCCACGGCCGCCCGGACCCCACGGCCGCCCGGACCCCACGGCCGCCCGGGACCCCACGGCCGCCCGGACCCCACGGCCGCCGCCAGGGCCCGCCCACCTGCTCCCGGCGGGGCCCCGCCCGCCCCGGTTCTCACCTGAGCTGCGCCGAGCGCGCGTAGCCCTGGAAGTAGCGGAGGCGCGCGAACAGGTAGGCCAGGCCGCACAGGGCCGCCGCCCCTGCGAGAGCAGCGCGTGAGCACGGCCTGGGGGCCTGGGGGCCTGGGGGGCCTGGGGGCTCCGGCGAGCGCGCCCTGCCCGCGCGCAGACCTTCGTGGAAGAAGACGCCGGCGACCCAGAGCGCGGCGAGGAACAACGGGAAGTACTCGCTGCAGTTCACCCTGCGGGGCGGGGCGGGGCGGGTGAGGACGCTGGTCCTGGGCCCTGACCGCCCGGGCTCGCTCGCTTCCCGCCGCGCCTTGCCGCCGCGTCTCACTGGGCTCGGTAGATGCGCTCGAACTCGGGTGGGCCGGTCGTGAGTGGCGGCGACACGCGGAAGGCCCTGCGCGCCGAGATCACCTGCAGGGAGAAGTAGGCTACGAGGAGGGAGTCAGGTCTGAACGCCTGGGGGCCGGAGGGCTTTTCGTCCTGGCCCTGCACTCTCCCTCCTCCTTGCTTGGCCCTCCAGCTCCCTGCGGAGGAGGTGCAGACCCCGTCGGCAGGCTGCGGGGGAGGGCAGGGCTGAGGCTTGGGTGCGCAGAGGCCCTGTCCCACCCTGTGAGTGTGTGGGGAGGGTTATACGGGCACAGGGACACCTGCCGCAGGAAGGGCCCCTTGAGCGCTTGACCCTGAATCATTTGACTTGAAAAACATAGGCAAATACCCGGCTCTTGCTATCTGGACACCAGGGCCTGAGGACAGACCTGGCTGCATGGCTCAAAGTGCAAGGAAACACACACTGCGTGGTCCCTGGTCACCCACCAGAAGGGACCCAGGCCAAAGTCACTCAGGCTTGGGTCTCTGTGCCTCCAAACTGTGACGTGGGGTCCTGCCTCAGTTTCTCTGTTTAGGCATTCTGGACCCAGGCCTAAATCTGACAGCCCCCCTCTCTCCTGCTCCCAGGTGGTTGCAGCTGGGACTCCCCAGCTTAACTCCAGGACCCCAGGGCTCTGCCACCTCCATTCCAACACGGGGAGGTGCAGGGACAGGCTGGGCCTCAAGGTTCTCTGTCAGCAAGGGCCCTTCTCTTGGCCCTGGGCCACACACACAGCCCAGTGCTAAGAGCCTGCCTATGTCCCAGTAAGTCCTGTGTCCCTGGTGCCTTTGGTGCCAGGCCCTCTACAGACATATCCTACTGCAAGTGCCAAGGGGTGGCCAGGTCAGCACAGTGCTGGTCGTCCCGTTGGCCTGTCTGTTCTGCCACTGCAGGGCCCCCACCTGGGGCTGTGCCTTATCCTAGCCCACACCTGGGGGGGCAGTGGTGTCCCTAAGCCACAGAGATATCTAGTCCAGGAATATGGCTTCTAGCCCAGTATGGGAAAGGCATAGAGCTGGCACCTTTTGTGGGGCTGGGAGAGTGGGTTCCAACCCTGTCCAGCTCCACATGGTCCCAGCATGGAGGGTGCCTTTGAAGGCAGGGCTGAGGGGTGGAGGCTGCTCGCTGGGACAGCCAGAGAGAGGACAGCTGGAAAGGGTAGGGATCAGCTGCCCCAAGCCCACAGCTGTCTGACCATTCTTCCTGGCACCCTCCTGCTCCCCACGTCCTGTAGCTCACACAGCTGCGTGCCCCACCTGGATCCCCGAAGGCCGCCGCCCTCCTCCAGGCTTCTTTGTGCTGGCCCAGCTCCGAGGGGCTTGGGCCTTGGCACTGGAGCCTGGGCTGGAGGCCCCTCCTCTGCCCGGACGGGGGCTGGCTAGCACCTCCCCAAGGACTGGTGGGCAGAAGGCAGGCGACGGGGTCTGAGACCCACCACCTCCCAGAGAAGAGCTAGCCCACCTTGCAACAGGACTCCCAGGAGGGTGACGGTGGCCAGGAGGGCCACATCGTCCTTCATGGTGCCGGTGGCTTTGACGGCCCAAGCTGGCGTGTGGAAGGGCCAGCTGGAGAGCTCTTATCTCCTGCTGCTCAGAGGTTGGCCCAAGAGAGGAAGAATGGCCTCAGCACTCTGCCCGCCCCCGTGGCTGTCTCTGTGGAGTGGTGGGGGCGGGGACCATGCCCACACGGAGCTGGGGAGCGGGCTAGGCCAGCAGGGCGGAAGCCAGGCCTGGGAGTGGGCCAGCAGCCAGCTGGGGTCAGCCTGGCCACTTCCTCCAGTTGTTCTTGTCCCCTCCATGCCTAGCCCTGTGCCGACAGAGCCCAGCCTATCCGCCCCTGGGTGTGACCAGCTGCAGCATCGCCCAGTGAGTCACAGGCTCTGCACCTTTGGCAGGTCTCAGATGGCTCTTCAGACCTCCCCTTCATCCTGGGGCCAGTCCCCAGCCTCAGGCTCACCAGCTCCCAGCCCTGCCTCACCACCCACCCCTGCACACAGACTTATCTGCATCCCCGCCCCCAACCAGGGCTGTTCTGTCACATGCAGCTCTGACTGCACCCTCCCCTGCCCAAAGCCTCCCTGTAGCCTCAGAATGGAGTCTAAGCCCGCCCCCTTCCCCTTGCCCCCCAGCCACAGTGGGCCCACCAAGTTCTCCCTCCTTCAGGGAAACCTGATACCTGCCAGTCTCACATTCACAGGGCTCCAGGGACAAGGGCCATCCTGCCATGGCAACAGCACCTGTCCCAAGGCCTCCCAGCTGGCAGAGTGGGTCAGCCCACTTGGGATGGCCAAACCCATCACTGTAATGGGCCTCTGACCCCAGAATCGTCACCTGCCATTTGTGCCTGCCTAGCATCCCTCAGGGTAAGCTCGACCCTCCCCCTGCCTACACCGAGGCCTGCGGGCTGGACGGAGCTGGCTCCTGCCTCTCCCGGGCCTGCGGGCTGGACGGAGCTGGCTCCTGCCTACACCGAGGCCTGCGGGCTGGACGGAGCTGGCTCCTGCCTACACCGAGGCCTGCGGGCTGGACGGAGCTGGCTCCTGCCTACACCGAGGCCTGCGGGCTGGACGGAGCTGGCTCCTGCCTCTCCCGGGCCTGCAGGCTGGACGGAGCTGGCTCCTGCCTCTCCCGGGCCTGCGGGCTGGACGGAGCTGGCTCCTGCCTACACCGAGGCCTGCGGGCTGGACGGAGCTGGCTCCTGCCTACACCGAGGCCTGCGGGCTGGACGGAGCTGGCTCCTGCCTCTCCCGGGCCTGCAGGCTGGACGGAGCTGGCTCCTGCCTCTCCCGGGCCTGCGGGCTGGACGGAGCTGGCTCCTGCCTACACCGAGGCCTGCGGGCTGGACGGAGCTGGCTCCTGCCTCTCCCGGGCCTGCGGGCTGGACGGAGCTGGCTCCTGCCTCTCCCGGGCCTGCGGGCTGGACGGAGCTGGCTCCTGCCTACACCGAGGCCTGCGGGCTGGACGGAGCTGGCTCCTGCCTACACCGAGGCCTGCGGGCTGGACGGAGCTGGCTCCTGCCTACACCGAGGCCTGCGGGCTGGACGGAGCTGGCTCCTGCCTCTCCCGGGCCTGCAGGCTGGACGGAGCTGGCTCCTGCCTCTCCCGGGCCTGCGGGCTGGACGGAGCTGGCTCCTGCCTACACCGAGGCCTGCGGGCTGGACGGAGCTGGCTCCTGCCTACACCGAGGCCTGCGGGCTGGACGGAGCTGGCTCCTGCCTACACCGAGGCCTGCGGGCTGGACGGAGCTGGCTCCTGCCTCTCCCGGGCCTGCGGGCTGGACGGAGCTGGCTCCTGCCTCTCCCGGGCCTGCAGGCTGGACGGAGCTGGCTCCTGCCTCTCCCGGGCCTGCGGGCTGGACGGAGCTGACTCCTGCCTCTTCCGGGCCTGCAGGATGGACACTTGAGCCAAGACTCCAGACAGTGAGGGGCAGTTCTGGAAACTCTGGGACAAGAAGCTCCAGGTGGGGAGGGAGATGACTGAGGGCTGCTGGCCACTGGCCACCCTGGGAGGATGGAGCCACACAGGGCTGGGCTGCGAGGAGAGGAGAGAGGCGGCCGAGGACTCGCATCATGGCCTCTGGGCGGCTCGGCCTTTACAGTTCCGTGAGGTGCCTGCTTCTGCTTTTGGCTTGAGTGGGCTTGAGGTGGGTTTTGGTCAGTGGTGGCAGAGTCCAGCCTGACAGAGCTGCGTGGGCAATAGCCGGGCGAGGCCAGGTGCTGGGTGCAGGGACGGGTCCTGGCCTCAGGGGCCTTGGGAGCTCTGCCCTTGCCACCCAGACTGAGGGTGGTGCCTGCTGGGCTCCCCCAACCCTCCCCCGCCATCACCTGGCCACTGCCCCCAGAAAGCCACATGCTCCCTGCTGGGGACCTTCCAAGCTCCTCGAGGGCAGGGGTTGTGCCCATGCCTGGCCCAACTTTAGACCAAGAGCTGAAGTAGCAAATGCCTCCTAGGAGCAGGGATGCAAAGACACAGTGCCAGGGAGCAGAGTGGTCCCCATCCTCCCGCCCTGCCTTTGCCCATGGAGTCACCTTCCTCACTGAACCTGCCCTGTTTGTGGCCCTGTGGCCCGGCCAGGCCTGCCTGAAGGCGGGGACACAGGCTGCCCCGGCATGGCGTCAGCATCAGGGCCCAGCGCACTGTGCGTGTCCATGTGCCCCTGTACCCACCAGCCCTGTCACACACCACGTGTGTCTCTCTGTGCTCCAGTGCCAGAGCTGGTCCACGGGCTGTGTGTCCGTGTGTCTTTGCTCGAGCCCAGGCTCTCCTCTCTGCCAAGCTCTCATTTTCTCTGAGGCCTGGACATCCTCCAGACCGAGCTCGTCCCCTCAGCCCTGGCAACAGGAAGCTGAGGGCTGACAGCAGCAGCTTCTGAGGAAGTCCCTGGGCAGATGTCCAGGACAGGGGAGTGGGTCCCGGACCCACAGCCTCCTCAGGCCCCCGGGTCCCCACCTCCCTCGCTCTGAGCTTGCTCAGCCTCTCAGGGCTTGGGCTTGAGCCAGCTCCTGCGGACAGAGGGCCAGGCAAGGCCCTCCAGGCTCTGGACACCCAGCCTCCATCCTCCTGGCCAGCTCTGGAGGCACCACCAATCGGGAAGGAAGTGAAAGCTTCTCCCAGCCCCTGCTGGTGCCCTTCACGACTGCAGCCCCCACAAGGCCCTGAGGAGCCGCCAGACACCCACTCACCAAGGACGCTGAAAGGTAGAAAGGTCAGCAGAGCTGTCACATAGAAAAGAGGTCGGAGCTTCTGAGCACTAGACCATCATAAGCAGTGCACACGGCTCAGAGCCTGAGCTTGAAAAAAAATTTTATTTTGAAATTATTTTAGACTTACAAAAACATTGCAAAACCAGTACATGCTCCCCATGTATAACCCTTCACCCACTTCCTTCAACGTCAAAATCTTATATAATGGCAACTCCACTATGTAAACCAAGAGAGGAACGTCCATACAATACCACCAAGCCTCTCTCCAGATCTTATTCGAGTCACCAGCTGACCCACCGAAACGGTACAGTCTCTAAGAACGTTATGCTGTGCCTGACACAAAAGTCCACATGTGGTATGATTCCATTTACTTGAAATGGCTAAAAAGGCAAATCTGTATATAGAGAAGACAGATCAGTGGCCACCTGGGGCTGGGAGCATAAGGCATCTTATTGGGGTTATGGAAATACCCTAAAACTGGCTTGTGGTGATGTTTGTTCAACTTAGTACATTTACTAAAAATTTTTTTTTTCTTTTTTTTAGCTAGCATAGATGCCATTACTAAAAATTTTGAATGTATGCTTGAAATGGGCAAATTTATCACATATAAATTAATTATACCTCAATAAAGGTGTTTTTAAAAATAGCACAAAGGATCCAGGTGCGGTGGCTCATACCTGTAATCCCAGCACTCTGGGAGGCCAAGGTGGGAGGATTGCTTGAGGCCAGAAGTTTGAGACTAGCCTGAGCAAGAGCGACCCTTCTCTACTAAAAATAGAAAAATTGGTGGTGGCACATGCCTGTAGTCCCAGCTACTCGGGAGACTGAGGCAGGAGGGTCCCTTGAGCCCAGGAGTTGAGGTTGCTGTGAGCTGTGATGATGCCACTGCTCTCTAGCTGGGGCGACAGAGTAAGACTCTCAAAAAATAAATAAAATAATTAATAAAATGTAATAGCTCAAAGAATGCTCGTATACCTTTCACCCAACTGCCTCAAATGTTCACATCTTATATAATGACAGTGCAATTTATCAAAATGAGGAAATCAACATGTATTATCTACAGACCTGTTCACATCTCAGTGATCCCGCCGTAGGGCCCTTTTCCTGGGCTAGGGCCTCACGTCGCATGCAGTGCCATTAGTTTCTCCAATCTGGGACACGCACACGCCCTCAGTTTGCGCCTCTGTGGTCTCCACGCCTGAAGAGCACCGTCGGTTCCTTCGTAGAGCAGCCTCAACCTGGCTGGTGTTTTGTGTTTTTCTTTCTGAGACAGAGTCTCGCTCTGTTGCCCGGGCTGGAGTGCCTTGGCGTCAGCCTCGCTCACAGCAACCTCCAACTCCTGGGCAAACACGATCCTCCTGCCTCGGCCTCCCAGAGTGCTACGGTTACAGGCATGCGCCACTGTGCCCAGCCTTCAATCTGGTTTTGTCTGATGTTTTCACATGACTAAACTGAGGTGATTTGTTTTTTGGCAGGAAGATCACAGAAGTGATGTGCCCTTCTCAGTGCTTCACGTCAGAAGGGACATTGAGGGCCGGGCGTGGTGGCTCACGCCTGTAATCCTACCACTCTGGGAGGCCAAGGCGGGAGGATCACTCAAGGTCAGGAGTTCAAAACCAGCCTGAGCAAGAGCGAGACCCCGTCTCTACTAAAATAGAAAGAAATTAATTGGCCAACTAAAAATGTATAGAGGCCGGGAGTGGTGGCTCACGCCTGTAATCCTAGCACTGGGAGGCTGAGGCGGGCAGATCACTCAAGGTCAGGAGTTCGAAACCAGCCTGAGAGAGACCCCGTCTCTACTAAAAATAGAAAGAAATTAATCGACCAACTAAAAATATATATACAGGCCGGGTGCGGTGGCTCACGCTTGTAATCCTAGCACTCTGGGAGGCCAAGGCGGGCGGATTGCTCAAGGTCAGGAGTTCAAAACCAGCCTGAGCGAGACCCCGTCTCTACTATAAAAATAGAAAGAAATTAATTGGCCAACTAATATATATATATATAAAAAATTAGCCGAGCATGGTGGCTCGTGCCTGTAGTCCCAGCTACTCGGGAGGCTGAGGCAGGAGGATCGCTTGAGCCCAGGAGTTTGAGGTTGCTGTGAGCTAGACTGACACCATGGCACTCACTCTAGCCTGGGCAACAAAGTGAGACTCTGTCCCAAAAAAAAAAAAAATGTACAGAAAAAAATTAGCCAGGCATGGTGACGCATGCCTGTAGTCCCAGCTACTCAGGAGGCTGAGGCAGGAGGATTGCTTGAGCCCAGGAATCTGAGGTTGCTGTGAGCTAGGCTGACGCCATGGCACTCTAGCCTGGACAACAGAGTGAGACTGTCTCAAAAAAAAAAGAAGGGACATTGATGTCCACTTGTTAACAGTTAATGTTTGTGTATGGTGTGAGGTGGGGCACAAGTTCTTTAGTTTGCATGTGAGTATCCATCTGCTGTGACAGCATTTGTTGAAAACAGTGTTTCCCCCAGTGAGTGGTCTTGATACCCTCGTCAGAAAGCAAGTCACCATCAATGGCAGGGTCCACTTGTGAACTTTAAATTCTATTCCATTGATCTATGTGTCTGTCCTGATGTTATAGCACACTGTCTTGGTTAGTGTAGCTTTTGTTGTCGTTCTTTGTTTTACAAACTTGATAATGTTTTTGTTATTTGTTTTATTTTTAAATAGACTTTGTTTTTAGAGCAGTTTTAGATTCACAGCAAAAGTGAACCGGTAGTACGGAGAGCTCCCGTGTGTTCTCCGTCCTCGCCCGGCCACGGCCTGCCCCACTCCCCGTGCCCCACAGCGGAGTGCTGCATTTGTTCGCATTAGGGGCTCATCCTTGGCGTTGTACATTCTATGAGCTTGGGCAAATTTATAGTGCCGGGCTCCTACAATTATAGTATCACATGGAGTAGTCTCGCTGCCCTGCGGCTCCTCTGCGCACGCCCGTTCTCTTTCCTTTCCGCTCCCCTAGCAACCCTTGGGTTCTGTGCTGTCTCCATAGTTTCATCTTTTCCAGAATGTCATCTAATTGGAATCATGCAATACGTAGCTTTTCAGACTGGTTTCTTTAACTTAGCAGTGTGCATTTTTGTTTCCTCTGTCTTTTCATAGCTTAATTGCTTATTTTTTTTTTAGTGCTGAATAATATTCCATTGTCTGGATACATCACAATTTATCCACTCACCTACTGACGGACATTTTGGCTGCTTGCAAGTTTTGGCAATTATGAATAAAACTGTCATAAACATCTGTGTGTAGGTTTTTGTGAGGATGCATGTTTTCAAACCATTTGAGTAAAAAAGAGCAGGAGTCCTGGATCTTATGGTAAACGTATAATTAATTTTGTAAGAAACTGCCAAACTCTCTTCCAAAGCAGCCGTACCATTTTGCATTCCCACCAGCAGTGACGGCGGCTCTTCTGCGCCACTTTCCCAGCGTTTGGTGTGGTCAGTTCCTGCGCTTTGGCCATTCCCATGTGTGTGCCGTGGCCTCTCCTCGCTGTTTTCATTTGCACCTTCTGGACCACGTGGGATGTGGAACGTCTCTTCAGGGGTGCGTTTGCTGTCTCAATGTCTTCTTTAGTGAAATGTGTTTCAGGTTTATTGCCCGTTTTTTAATCAGATTGTCTGTTTTCTCATTGTTGACTTCTAAAAGTCATTTGTATATTTTAGATAACAGTCCTTTATTGGATATGTCTTTTGCAATATTTTCTCCCAGTCTGTGACTTGTCTTCTCTTGGTAGTGTCTTTCATAGAGCAGAAGTTTTTAATGAAATTCAGCTTACCAATTTTTTCTTTCATGGATTGTACCTTTGGTGGTGTATCTAAAAGGTCATGGCCATATCTAAGGTCTCCTAGATTTTCTCCTGTGTTATGTTTTGGGAGTTTTATAGTTTGGATTTTTAAATTTAGGTCTGTGGTTTATTTTGAGTTAATTTGTGTGATGAGTGTAAGGTTTGTGTCTAGATTCTTTTTTGCATGTGGATATCTTGTGGTTCCAACACCATTTGTTGACAAGACTATCTTTTCTCCATCATATTGCCTTTGAAACTTTGTCAAAAATCAGTTAAATATAATTATGTGGATTGATTTCTGGGCTGTCTGTTGTGTTCCATTCATAGACAAATAGTCTATTCTTTCACCAATATCACAATGTCTTCATTACTGTAGCTTTGTAGTAGGTCTTGAAGTTGTAATGTCAACCCTCCAACTTTGTTCTTCTGCTTTAATACCAAGTTGGCTATTCTGGGTCTTTTGCTTCTCCATATATACTTTGTTTACTTATTTTTTATTTTTTAATTTTTTTTAAAGACAGAGTCCTGCTGTATCACCCAGGCTGGAGTGCAGTGGTGCAATCATAGCTCACTGCAGCCTGGAACTTCTGGGCTCAAGCGATTCTCCTGCTTTAGCCTTCCAAGTAGTTGGTACCACAGGCTTGCACCACCACACCTGGCTAATTTTTTTGTTTTTTTATTTTTTATAGAGGCGAGGTGTCACTATGTTGCCCAGGCTGGTCTTGAACTCCTGGCTTCAAGCAATCCTCCTGCCTAACCCTCCCAAGTGGCTGTGATTACAGGTGTCGATATCCACAAAATAACTTGCAGGGATTTTAATTGGGATTGCATTGATTCTAGAGATCAAAGTGGGAAGAACAAACATCTTGACAATACTTGGTCTTCCTTTCCAGTAACATAGACTAATTCTCCATTTATTTACTTCTTCCTTGATTTCTTTCATCAGAGTTTTGATTGTAGCTTTTTAGTAAGTTTTGAAATCAGGATGTATGGGTCCTCCAAGTTTGTTTTTCTTTCTGAAGATTGTTTTTGCTCTGTATTCCTTGAATTTGCAGATCACATTATCCATTTCTCTAAAGAAGCCAGCTTGGATTTTGATAGGGATTGTGTTAAATCTGTATGTTAATTTTGGGAGTATTGCCATCTTAACAATATTACGTCTGTGATTTGTGCACATGGGATGTCTTTCCACTTATTTAGATCATCTTTAATTTTTTTCAACAGTGTTTTGTAGTTTCAGAGTATAAGTTTTGTTACATTTCTTTCTTTCTTTTTTTTTTGGAGACAAGGTCTCACTCTGTCACCTGGACTAGAGTGCAGTGGCCTCATCACAGCTCACTGCAGCTTCGAACTCCTGGGGGCTCAAAGCGATCTTCCTGCCTAGGCCTCCTGAGTAGCTGGGACTGCAGGCCTGCGCTGCCACACCTGGCTAATTTTTTAGTAGAGACGGGGTCTCACTCTTGCTCAGACTGGCCTCTAACTTCTGACCTCAAGCCATCTTCCTGCCTCGGCCTCCCAGAGTGCTAGGATTACAGGCGTGGGCTACTGTGCCTGGCCTGTTATGTTTATTTTATTTTTTTGAGACAGAGTCTCGCCTTGTTGCCCAGGCTAGAGTGAGTGCCATGGCATCAGCCTAGCTCACAGCAACCTCAAACTCCTGGGCTCAAGCAATCCTCCTGCCTCAGCCTCCTGAGTAGCTGGGACTACAGGCATGCGCCACCATGCCCTGCTAATTTTTTCTATATATATTAGTTGGCCAATTAATTTCTTTCTATTTATAGTAGAGACAGGGTCTCACTCTTGCTCAGGCTGGTTTCGAACTCCTGACCTTGAGCGATCCTCTGGCCTCTGCCTCCCAGAGTGCTAGGATTACAGGCAGGAGCCACCGTGCCCGGCCCTATTATGTTTATTTTAAAATAATTCTATTCTTGTTGATGCTGTTGTAAATGGAATGCTTTTCTTAATTTAATTCTCAGATTATTCATTGAAAATGTGTAAAAATTTAACTGATTTTTGTGAGTTCATTTCGTATCCTTTAACTGACCTTGTTTATTAGTTCTAATAGTTTTTCAGTAGATTTCTTTTTATTTTCCATACACAAGACTGTGCCGTTTACCAATAGTTTTACCTCTTCCTTTCACATCTGTTCATTTTCCTGCCTGAGCGCCCTACCCCGAAGTGGCAGAAGTGATAGGCTTGTCTTGTTCCTCATTTGGGGGGAAAGCATTCAGTTTCTCACTGTTAAGTATGATGTTTGCTGTAGGTTTTTGTAGTTTTTGTAGATGTCCTTTATCTACAAAATGTTCTTTTGTAGAGCAAGTTCTTTCTAATCCTAGTTCATTGACTGTTTTTTTTTTTTTATCATAAAAGGGTGTTGGATTTTTTTTTAATTTTTATTTTTTTTTTTTTAATTTTTTTTTTTTTGAGACAGAGTCTCCCTTTGTTGTCCAGGCTAGAGTGAGTGCCGTGGCGTCAGGCTAGCTCACAGCAACCTCAAACTGCTGGGCTCGAGCGATCCTTCTGCCTCAGCCTCCCGAGTAGCTGGGACTACAGGCATGCGCCACCATGCCCGGCTAATTTTTTGTATATATATTTTTAGTTGGTCAATTAATTTCTTTCTATTTTTGGTAGAGACGGGGTCTCGCTCAGGCTGGTTTCGAACTCCTGACCTTGAGCAATCCGCCCGCCTCGGCCTCCCAGAGAGCTAGGATTACAGGCGTGAGCCACCGCGCCCGGCCTTTTTTTAATTTTTAGAAATAGGGTCCCACTCTGTCTCCCAGGCTGGGTGCACTGGTGTAATCATAGCTCACTGAAGCCTTGAACTCCTGAGCTCCAGTGATCCTCCCATCTCAGCCTTCCAAGACATGTGCCACCATGTGCTCTGGTGTTGGATATTTTGTTAAATGCTTTTGTTCAGATGATCATGTGGTTTTTATTCCTTTATTCTACTACTATGGTTTATTACATCGTTGATTTTTGAATGTTAAACCAACTTTGCATTCCTGGTGTCATTCCCAGCTGGGTTCAGTTTGCTAGTCTTTGTTGAGGACTATGAACATTTTTCTTTCAACCTTTAGAAGAAAGTCTATATCACCACCATTAAAATAAAATCAATATTATTTGTGATAAATAGAAAACAAAACAATGTAATTGAATTCTGGCTAGATATTCTTATTTGCCCTGGGCTTAAAGCCTATGGTTTTGTTGTTGTTGCTGTTAAAAATAGAGAATAGAAGGGATATTGTTTAGTGTGTCAATAAATAATAATGACTGTGATTTTTTTTTGAGACAGAGTCTCACTCTGTAACCTGGGCTAGAGTGCCGTGGCGTCAGCCTAGCTCACAGCAACCTCCAACTCCTGGGCTCAAGCAATCCTCCTGCCTCAGCCTCCCGAGTAGCTGGGACTACAGGCATGTGCCACCATGACCAGCTAATTTTTTTCTGTATATTTTTAGTTGGTAAATTAATTTCTTTCTATTTTTTGTAGAGATGGGGTCTTGCTCTTGCTCAGGCTGGTTTTGAACTCCTGACCTTGAGCATTCTGCCTGCCTCGGCCTCCCAGAGTGCAAGGATTACAGGCGTGAGCCACCACGCCCGGCCTAGTGACTGTGATTTATTGAAACATATTAAATATATAGACATTAATCAATTCATAATGGAACTTAAAAACCTCAATGAGCACCTTTGGAGGTTGCTAAAGGACTAACTCATCCTTCTGAAAGTTAACAAGTAAAGGGAAAGACAACTTTATCCTGCTATGTTCATTGGAACTGTATATCAGGTTAAATAAATAATAGATAAGGGAAAATGTTTTCTTCGTAGAATTCTAGATGATACATGAAGAAGGAATGAAGAATTAAAAAAACCCATTTCACAACCTGTGGTGACATCACAGGGCTAAACATTAATCATTAATAGCTTTAAAACTGGCAGGTGCAGGGTGAAAGGGCACTTTCTGAGGGAGGGGACAGGCTGTCACCACCTGATCCCTCATGAACCGGGAGTTTCTTGCCCCTGAAGGGATGCACAGAAAGTTATCGTCCTCGCCCTGAGGTCTTTTGGATGGAATGTTCTGTTTGCTGGAAGTTGGGTGGGACAGAGAACACCGTGAGAAAGCACAGCAAACCCGAATGTGCGTGGCTCCGTCACAGAGGAGGTCTGGAGACGATGATAACAAAGTCACCGTGCCCAGTGCTGCTGTGCCAACGGTGCTCCAGACACCGCCGCTTTCTGGCGCCTTGCTGAGCGCTCGCTGGGAACTCTGTTTTGCAGATGTAGCAGCTGAGGCTCAGAGGTGGGAACTTTGTGCCCAAGACCACAAGGACGGGGACCCAGGGCTAAGGGACTCCCACAAGCCTGGCAGCGCCGTAAGAGCTGGGCTCCATCTGTCGTGCTCGGCAGTGTGTTCTTGGAGCTCACCCCATGCCTGGTGGGTAAGTGCTGAACCAGCTGCGGTCCTCTCCCTCTGTCCTTCCCCTCCCGAGTCTCGAGTCTCCGCTGCGCCCTCTGCAGAGCAGGGCTCTCCTGCGGATCCAGCAGCCCAGCCGAATATGACATGGCATGTGACGCTCCCTCAGCACAGCGCCACTTAGCACAGGACTTAGTTACAGCTAAGGGAATCAAAACAGCATGGTATTGACAGAAAATTAGACAAACAGGGCCGGGCGCGGTGGCTCACACCTGTAATCCTAGCACTCTGGGAGGCCAAGGCGGGAGGATCGCTTGAGCTCAGGAGTTCGAGACCAGCCTGGGCAAGAGCGAGACCCTGTCTCTACTAAAAATAGAAAAATTAGCCAGGTGTGGTGGCACTGCCTGCAGTCCCAGCTACTGGATGGGGGGGGGGTGAGGCAGGAGGATCGCTTGAGCCCAGCAGTTTGAGGTTGCTGTGAGCTAGGCTGAAGCCATTGCACTCTAGCCAGGGCAACACAGTGAGATTCCATTTCAAAAAAAAAAAAAATAACTTTTAAAACTTGCTAGTAAGAAGGTGGGTCAGGCCAGTAGTCCCAACACTGTGGGAGGCCAAGGCAGGAGGATCATTTGAGGCCAGGAGTTTGAGACCAGCCTGGGCAACATAGGGAGACTCTGTCTCTACAAAAAATGTTTGAAAAGTTGGTTGGGCATGATGGCACACACCTGTAGTTCCAGCTACTCAGGAGGCTGAGGCAGAAGGATCACTTGAGAGTCCAGGAGTTGGAGGCTGCCGTGAGCTGTGACGAAGCCACTGCACTCTAGTCAGGGTGACAGAGCAACATCTTGTCTCAAAAAAAAAGTTGACGGTGAGAAAACAGTTAACTGAGTAAATGGGAGTAGATCCCTATAGTGCAGAATCAGGGGAAACACCTGCCATAGTCGGTCTGGAAACTGGGCAAGTCATCACGTGTTTCCCCTGGGGCAGATCACTGGGCCTCCTTGTCCATTCTTGCCTGGTCTCTAGGAATGGCAGTGCACCCTGGCAGCTGAGTCTTTCTGGTCCCAAGGAATACCACACACTCTGCAGGTCATCCCTGTAGAGCCTCCCATTCTGACCTTGCCAACCATCAGGGTCCTCATTGACACCTGGCCTCTGATAGTTCCGTGCTTGCCCCCAGCCTGTTATTTCTGGTTCTTGTCACCCCCCATTGTTTCAAGGGAGCCCAGTTCTGTGCTGTGTCTCCCACTGTGGATCCCCGACCACAGAGATGGCCACTGCGGGCTCTACCCATGCTCACCCATCTCCCCGGAGCATCCGTCATCATCTCTGTAAGTGGTGTGCACTAGGGAAAGCAGAATGCCCAGATATTTGATGAGTGTCACATACGGAGACCAAGTTGACGCTGACACTTAGGGACCCAAACCGCCATCACAGGCCCCTGCTGGTGCAGGGAGACTCAGGCGTCAGGGAACAAATCCAGTGCGTTCCAGCCTCCCAGACACAGTTCCAGCCCAGGCCTATCCCACAAGGAATCCATGGCTCCAAGACCCCTGGTGTCATTTTCCTGGTTCCTGGATGTGTCATTAAAATGGTCACACTTGGCAGGCAGGATGCAAAACGTAGCTGACACGTTGGGCTGAGACAGCTATCCTTGGAAAGGCCTGCCTGCCAGGATGGCCGCTGGCTGGCTCCAGGGGCTCAGGGTTCAGGACGGTCCCCACCACTAACCGGGGAGAATGCTTGCTGAGCCTGGACTGCTCAGGCCAACAGCGCGATTCGTGTTGAACATGTGCTTCCTTTCGGAGTCTGGAGTTTTCCTACATCCCAGGCAGAGGCGTCCACAGGAGCAGTAACACTCCTGGTTGGTGACATCCACACATGTTGTCCAGCGCATTGCTGGGGAATTAAGGGCGTCCTGTGTGACTCCACAGGGAAGGGCCTCTTGGAGACTCGAGTCTGGCTCCCTGGACTGTCCCCCTTTGCTGACTTTGCTCTGTCTCCTGCTGTATCACAAGTCGCCGCCAGGAGCGCGACGCTGCTGAGCCGGGCAAGCCCTCTGGCGGCCTGGCGCCTGCAGTGCTCCAGGGACCGGCTCGGTGGAGGCTCACCTGGGCTCCTTGACCTGCGCGTCAAGGGGTACCAGAGCAGGAACCGCCCAGCGGAAGCTCCTGAGACCATCACCCCTCACCGAGAGAGCATTCAAAAGCAGTATCGCAGCATCTGGGAGGAAAGACGGAGATGATCAGCGCCTTCCTGAAAGAGCGCAGCGTGGTGGTTCCCGTCACATCCCCATCCATTCGAAAGAGCGGCGGGTCCCAGCAGCGCCCGCGCCCAGCTGCTGTGCAGACCACGCGGGCGGGCGCGCAGGGTGTGCGGCCGCCAGACGCCCCTTCCGTCCTCATCTGAAAAGGGGATTAGAAGCAGCTCATGTTCACATGCGTGGATAGCCTTACAGTTTCACATTCTTGCCCCAGGGGGATCTAAATTCATCCCACTCCAGAGGGAACGGGACTCCCTGGAGATCCTATGACATCACACTGGGCTACTAGCTCAACCATGTCATGTTAACTTTAGTGCCAGGTACGCTGGGGGCGTTGGTCAGACCCGTGTGCTGCAGAGGGTGGGGCTCCACAGACACTCAGCGTCAGGGGCCTTGAGCCTCAGTGAGCTCCGCCAGCCAGCAGCAGCTCGGACACCCATCGGAAGGAAACTCGGGTGATGGCACTGTTGACCTCTTGTCACGGAAAAAGGAACATAAGACTTGGTAGGCTTCGTGGGGTTTTGGATGCAGCATAGCACACATTTGGGAATCCTGCTATGACCATGTCCCATTTATCAGGCGACAGGGAAGACTGTCAGCTGTGAGTGGGGCCCAGAGCAAGAAAGGGCTTTTCAGCAGGGCCAGGCTGCAAGGCTAGCAGCCCTCCTGTGTGGTTCCCAAGATCCAGCAGATCTCCTGGTGCTAGAAAGGGCCATGTAGTCTTAGTATTTCCAGGAAAAGCCCCAGTAAGAGAGTCATAGGATCCTGGAGCAAAGCTGTGCATTCCCCAGTGTACATCATTCCAAAACAAAACACAACAAACAAAACTCGACCTTGGGATATTGGGGCACCAAGTGATTATACGGCCAGAGCAGACTGCCACGCGAGCTGTTTCTGTTGGATCCGAGCAGTCACGGAGTGGGGTCTGCCTGGCAGCCGCCCGCCACACAGCAGAAGCGGTGCTCTGGCTGCAGCTGGGTGGCACACACGCTCCTGGGTTGTTAGTCCGAGGCTGTAACTCCAGTGCATTGACATTGGCCCTGACATTGAGCAAAACTGGACCCCAGGAGAGGGGCTCCCTTTGACCAATGGCTTGTGTTTCCAGATTCCTTATGGTGTCTTTTGATGCACAGAAGCCCTTAAGTTGACTGTAACAAGTTAATCAATGTTTTACTTTATGTTTAGCTCTTTCGTGTCTTTTCTAAGAGATATTGTCCTACACTCTTTTATAAAGCTTGGTAACTTTGCCTTTCACATTCAGATCTTTAATCTACTTGGAATTAATTTGCTTATGACATCAAATTGGGGTTGCATTTTTTTTGAAAAGTTTTTGAAACAATTTCATACTTAAAGAAAATTTTCAAGGACTTGGTGAGGGGGTAAAAAAAAAAGAAAATTTGCAAAAAAGAATTGCAATATACACTTCACCAAGGTTCCTATTGAAAAGTGGCCTTACTAACAACCTGACAGAGGAAAACTAACAGAAATTAAAAGAAACTCACAGCACATAATTACCCCCTTTTTTTTTTTTTTTTGAGACAGAGTCTCGCTTTGTTATCCAGGCTAGAGTGAGTGCCGTGGCGTCAGCCTGGCTCACAGCAACCTCAAACTCCTGGGCTCAAGCAATCCTCCTGCCTCAGCCTCCCACGTAGCTGGGACTACAGGCATGTGCCACCATGCCCGGCTAATTTTTTATATACATATCAGTTGGCCAATTAATTTCTTTCTATTTATAGTAGAGACGGGGTCTCGCTCTTGCTCAGGCTGGTTTTGAACTCCTGACCTTGAGCAATCCGCCCGCCTCGGCCTCCCAGAGAGCTAGGATTACAGGCGTGAGCCACCGCGCCCGGCCATACTCTTTGCTTAACCACTTCGGTACCAGCCTTCACTGTAGTCAACAGCTACAGATGAACGTGCACAGCCTAGGGTCGACTTTAGCCAACAGCCGTGATATGAGTTTTCTAATTTTTCATTTATCAAAATAAATTTTTCATTTATCAAAATAAACTTGTGAACATTTGAAAATACCATAATGAAAACATATATGTGTATGTTCCCTATTCTGACTGACATGACAAGTAAAGCTGCCTGTAAAGTGAAACAAGCGTTCAGTGCTCTCAAGCTTCCCTCAGCACACGAGAGCAGAACGGACCGCCCTGCGGACTGTGGTGCCGCTGCGGTGTCGTGGGCAAGTGGTTAAAAGCTTACAATTGCAAAGCCTTTGAGATGTATATGGATCCCCTATACCCAGGAGTGTCTTTCCAAGGACAAGCCCACTCCTTTGACTGTAACCCTTGAGAAAAGACAGGGCCTTTGTCTTTCAGTCTCCCTGGGAGGCAGGCACCTGGTCAGCCTGAGTAGGAGCCTGCCTGCGTCTTCCCATGCCCTCACTCTCCCTTGAAGGCCTCTGCAAACAGAATAGAGCTCAGCTCCTGCCCCTACTGCAGCCCTTACTGAGAACTCTGTTTCTACTGCCTTTAGCTGAGGTCAAGCTCCATCTTTGACAGTGTTATTTACTTATGCATATGGTAAGGTTCAGAACTGCTAACTCGCCTACAGCATTCGGTACAGTCACATGCTGTGCAGGTGTGTGCCCTAGGAGCAGCAGACTCACCACACAGCCTAGGTGCGTAGTAGGCTGTGCCATCTAGGTTTGTGTAAGCACACTCTGATGTTTGCACAAAGATGAAATTGCCTAATGATCGATTTCTCATAACATATCCCCATTGTTAAGCAGTGCATGACTGTATAATGTTCCAGAAAACCACAACTTAAAGAAAATGTTATCAAAGTCAAAAATATGTTTATCAATTGCTCATTCTTAACCACCTGGGCGCGGCGCCCCCGGCCGCGACGCCTGGCCCGCAGCCGCACCACGGTCGCACAGCGCGCGCTGCCATGGACGGCGCGGCCGTCTGCGCGTGTGCGTGGAAACCTCCAAGCCCTGAACGCTTGTCCTGCTTCACAGGCAGCTCTACCTGTCATGTAAATCAGAATAGGTAACGTGTACATATATGTTTTCATTATGTTATTTTTAAATGTTCACAATTTTATTTTGATAAATGAAAATTTAGAAAAGTCACATCACGGCTGCCAGCTGCAGCCGACGCAGGTCTGTGCGTGTTCATCTGTGGCTGTGGCTACAGCCAATGCTTGGCTGTGCACGCTCATCTGTGGCTATTGACTGTAGTCGACGCTGGTACCGGAGTGGTTAAAAGCAGATGGATTCTCGTGTGAAAGATGTCCCCCTTACACCCAAAGGAAAGTCACTCTTACCATCAACGAGAAGCTGGCACCAGGGAAATCTGCACAAACACACCCTGTTGAGCCAACCCTTTTCCTGGCCACTTCTCCACCAGCCACTTGCCCAATCCCAGCCCCATGGCCTCAGCACGTTCCACTACTGAGCTGTTCTTGCCAGTGCAGGACCTGAGTGGAGACTCGAACTGCTTCTTGGGGTCTTCATTTCCTTGCGAGGGCTCTTATGCCACATACAACTTAAATAAATTTATGTGCTTTTCTCCTGTTGATCTGTCTTATGTCACTTTAACTCCTGGGCCCAGCAGGCTCCCAGGAGGGTGGAGGTGGGGCTGTGCCTTCCCTGCACATTCTTCCTGCCACGCTCAGGGCCAGGCACGCTCGCCTTACTCTTGGTATGAGGAGCTCAGATGGACCAGGCAGCAGCTGTCCCTTAAAGTTTAGTGGGAGACTTACTTTGTCCCCTGGGGACACCTTCTCCACGAGACCCAGGACCTCTGCACCCACAGAGCCTGGAGTTGCAGGGTGAGAAGCTCGAGCTGCCCATGGGTCCAGGTGATGGCCAGCCCAGCCTGTTCTGCCTCCAGCCCCATGTTTCGTGCTCTTGCCTGCACCACCTAGACATGTGGGGCCGTGTGTGGCAGTGGATGTGGGCGTACACCACTTCCTGGAGGACGACACCTCATCCTCGCAGGGTCTCTTCACTAGACAGCCCCTGAGCTGTACTTTTTTTTTTTTTTTTTAGTCAGAGTCTCACTGTGTTTCCCGGGCTAGGGTGCCATGGCATCAGCCTCGCTCACAGCAACCTCACACTCCTGGGCTCAAGCGATCTTCCTGCCTCAGCCTCCCAAGTAGCTAGAACTACAGGCATGTGCCACCATGCCCGGCTAATTTTTTGTGTATATATATTTTTTTTAGTTGGTCAATTAATTTCTTTCTCTTTTTAGTATTGACGGGGTCTCACTCTCTCTCAGGCTGGTTTTTAACTCCTGATCTCTAGTGATCCGCCCCCTTCGGCCTCCCACAGTGCTAGGATTACAGGTGTGAGCCATCACGCCCAGCCAGAAAACTAAAAATTTAAGAAGGCTTAGATTCTAAGATTGTCTCAAGGAGTTATTCTAAAAGCAAAATAAATAGAAATAGAAGAGAAAAGATGAGAAAATTAGTAGAAGGTTAATCCTAGAAGCCCAATATAGGATGAATAGGAATCCCAGAAAGAGAACAGAAAACTGAAATGAGGAAATGAACAGGGAATGCAGGACAGATTTTTGGCATTGTCGATAATCTCAAGGTTGAAAGGGGCCCAGAATGCCTGGAACAATGATTGAGAAAGACCCCACAGCAAAGCTTATGGCTGTCAGACACCAGAGCCCGGCATGAGGAGGGCTCCTGGAACTCTCCCGGTCACTGTGATGTACGCAGGCACAAAGGGCAAGCATGGGACGCTAGCAGATAGTGGAACAACTGGTCACTTCAAAAGTCAGTCAAAAAGGTTTTTCTTTTTTCTTTTCTTTTTTTTTTTTTAAGACAGAGTCTCACTTTGTTGCCCAGGCTAGAGTGAGTGCCGTGGCGTCAGCCTAGCTCACAGCAACCTCAATCTCCTGGGCTAAAGCAATCCTCCTGCCTCAGCCTCTCAAGTAGCTGGGACTACAGGCATGCGCCACCATGCCCGGCTCATTTTTTCTATATACACTAGTTGGCCAATTAATTTCTTTCTATTTATAGTAGAGACGGGGTCTCGCTCTTGCTCAGGCTGGTTTCGAACTCCTGACCTCAAGCAATCCACCTGACTCAGCCTCCCAGAGTGCTAGGATTATAGGCGTGAGCCACCGTGCCCGGCTGTACTATACTTTTAAATGAATTCACTGAAGTATAATTTATATACCATAAAATAGTCCACATTAAGCATACAATTCAATGATTTTTAGTAAATGTACTGAGTTGTATAAACTTCACCGCAAGCCAACTTGAGGACACTTCCATCACCCCAATAACATGCCTTATGCTCCCAGCCCCAGGTGACCACTGATTTGTGTTCTCTCTCTATAGATTTTCCTTTTATGGACATTTCACATAAATGGAATTAGACAGTACATGTATTTTGTGTCTGGCATAACACAATGTTTTTGAGGTCATAGTACTAGTTTCACAACTTTTTTTGAAACCTGAAAATGAAATTATTTCAAAATGAAAAGCCACCAAAAAAAAACAACAAAAAAAAAAAAACGCCGAGTTGTTGCCCTTCCAGCATGGCAGGGGTTCAATTTGGACCAGGCGGCTGGTTGAGTCAGGGGTGGCTGACTCAGAGGCTCAGAGATGGCCTTCGTCACTGGCATGCTGGACATTCGGGTGACCGAGCTGGATTAGTCTTGGCAAGCCTGAGCCGCACTCTGGGAGCCTGGCGGCTCCACCCCTGCTGCTGCAGCTGACTGCACCCGGGCTGAGTACACGGGCCGGCTGACACCCACTGCAGCTGAACACGGGCCGAGCACCCGGGCCGGCTGACACCCACTGTGGCTGAACACGGGCCGAGCACCCGGGCCGGCTGACACCCACTGCGGCTGAACACGGGCCTTGCCCTGCTGAGTTTGCAGCAGTCAGCATGAGAAAGCCACATGCCGGGAAGAGGAGTACCTAGATTGTTTTCAGGGTTCTTGGACACAAGATGTGTGTTGACAGTGATACCTGGAGATGTCAAGGGCCACCAAGCATCCCTAAGTGGGACGGGGGAGGGAGGAGGGACGTATTTGCTTTCTGTTGGCACCAGACTGCTGGATTAAGTGGGCATGATGGGGCAGACCACCACCCCTGCCTCCTACCCACTGGGAGGCAACACGCCTTGTCACCTCCTCTCTTGGCTGGGTGGAGCAGTTTCTGCCTTCCCCACTGCGACAGCTGCCGTCTCCCAGGCCTCCGCCCCACGTGAGGGCTCTGCCAGCTGCCAAGTCTCCATTCTGCATTTACATCAGGGCTGCGGAAATGACCAGGCTGGGCTGTGCACCCAGTGGTCCTGCCATGAGGCGAGCCTAGGCCAGGATCCCATGTACCTCACGTCCCTCCTCCCTCCCCCGTCCCAACTAGGGATGGCTGGTGGCCCTTGACATCTCCAGGTATCACTGTCAACACACTCCTTGTGTCTAAGAACCCTGAAAACAATCTAGGCACTCCTCTTCCCCGGAGTGCGGCTGTCTCATGAAATGGCTGCAGGTCCCGGGGGCCCTGGGAAGGGCCCGCTGCCACATCCTGCGCCATGTGCACTCACATCGATGCGGGAGGCTCCCCGGGGCCCAGTCTCCCCGTAGCCGCAGGTCTGGGTCTGAGAGCCGCCTCAAGTCCAGAAACTGGGCAAGGTTTTGTACTTTCTCCTGAGGCATCTTCCTCGAGCCCCCGGAGGGCCAGTCAGCCCCTAGGCGGCTCACCCTGTGCACCCAGAGCTCTCCACTGACATCTCCCCAACTCTGTGCCCAGGACCAGCCAGCCACACCTCCCACCTGGCCCTCATATTGTAATTGCTCCCACCTGGCTTCTGGAAGGCCCTGCTGCCACCTGGCTCTGCTCCCGCTGGGCCTGGCGCCCTGGCATCAGGGAGCATGGTCCTGGGCGGCGCCTCCTGTCAGTCTGGGCCTGGGAGGAGCAGCCACAGCTTCCCCACAATGCCAGTGGCCCGCTCCAGTGTACGCTTTGTCTTTTGGGTGACTGAAATGTTCTCGGATCCTCCTGTGAACGTATTTGGCTGGTGGGCTTGAAGGTCCACCACAGAGTACCGCTGAACCTTGAACAACTTGGCGGTTAGGGGCACTGACTCCTGCACAGTTGAAAATCTTTAACTTTTGACTCCACCAAACTTACTCCTAACAGCCTACCGCAGATGGGAAGCCTTACGCTAAACAGCTGATTCACACATATTTAGCATGTTACGTGTGTCACAGACTATATTCTGCAGTAAGGCAAGCTAGAGAAAAGAAAATGTTACTAAGAAAATAAGGAAGAAAAAACACATTCACCATACTTTACTGCATTTATCAATACCATACATTTATGCCATCTGTTTACAAGATGAATGGTCTAAAGGAGCAGACAGCCTAGCTGCAGAACTCGATCGACGGCACATACCAACCCATTCAGCTTCTTGCAGCGTCATGACTTTTCTCTGCTGCCCGGGAGAGCATCCAGCATCGCCAGTGGCACTTCTTGTGGGTCCCACGTTGTTATTCAGGGTTTACAGTGTCGCACTAAATATGAAAAACAATCTTGACATTGGCATGGGGAAAACATTTTTTTAAAAAATTAGAAAAACACAAGAACCTTGACAGATCACTTTTTACTCTGAGATGCAATTTACTGCAGACAAACTGCTCCATAGAGGTGACCGTTACAAAGGGTGGTAAGCAGGGACTTTACTTGAGCTCGCTTCAGCAGCAATGCAAGCACACACACTAGGGACTACAGTTTATTTTATTTAGAGACTGGGTCTCTTTCTGTCACCCTCAACTGGAGTGCAGTGGTGTCATCATAGCTCACTGCAACCTCAAACTCCTGGGCTCAAGTGATCCTCCTGCCTCAGCCTCCTGAATAGCTGGGACTGCATGTGTGTGCACCACCATGCCTAGATAATTCAATTTTTTGTGGTGATGGAGTCTCAGTATGTTGCTCAGGCCAATGCAGTTATAATTTAATACAGCATTTTTATGTTTGTTTTTATATTCCTCTCAATCATGAATGGCACCATGTATGGTCTTCAAGTATATGAGTAAGTTTTGATAAATTTTAACTTTTTATAACTTTGTGTATATTTTATGGTAATAAATGATAAAATAGAAGAGTATCTATCAATATTTGATGTATTCGTGACATTTTTTTCAGTATTTCTTTCTTTCTTTCTTTTTTTTTTTTTTTGAGACAGGTTTTCTCTGTGTTGTCCAGGCTGGAGTACAGTGGTGTGTGGCATGATTGCAACTCACTGAAACCTCCAGCTCCTGGGCTCAAGGGATCCTCCTGGTTCAGCTTTCTGAGTATCTGGGACAATAGGTGTGTGCCACCACGCCCAGCTAATGTTTTAAATTTTTTATAGAGACAGTGTCTCAGTATGTTGCCCAGGCTGGTCTTGAACTCCTAGACTCAAGTGATCCTTCCACCTCAGCTTCCCAAAGTGCTGGGATTACAGGTGTGATCACCTGGCCACTATGCCTGGCCAATTTTTTCCATATTTCTAGGCAATGCGTTCATCTGCAAGTTTTTTCAAATTGTCACAAATCTCCAAAAAATTGGCTGGCCGCACATCCATCCACCGCAGCACTCCCACCTCTTGCAGCACTTGGGCTCACTCCTCCACTGCCGGCCCCGCTCACCCCTATGTCGCTGCCCCCCTCTGCGTGCGCCATGGCTCCCTGGGAGCTTCCAAGAGCCAAGCCAGCAGTGTGCCAGCACTGCTTCCTGGGCTCGACCAGGGCGGCACGTCCTGGTCACAGCAGAGTGTGCCTACCCGGCAAAGCCCTGGCTCCTGCCTCTTCTCCTGGCAGGCCCAGCACCCCCAGCCAGCCTATGTTCTTGGTCCAGGGGTTCCAGGGAGGGGAGGGGTGGGGCAGGTCCTAAGGGGACGGGGCAAAAGCCTGTGCACAATTTCCAAGCAAGAGTGAAGCACCAGCCACTAACAGGGAGGACCAGGGTCAGAGGTTTCAGGGGACCCTGGGGTGTCTAGGTTTTCTAGAGCATCTATCCAGATGTCCCACTCAGGATCAGGGTCCCACCTTCCTAACCTTGGTGTGGCAGACTTGGCAGGGTTTGAAGTTCAACCTTCTTGGAGCTTTGGGGCTCTTGGTAACAAGCCCGACTGACCCTTCAGCTTTGTCTGCCCTCCTGACTGGCTGTGAAGGAGGCTTCTGGTCTCACACTGGCCTTTAATCGGTGATTGATCCTGGTCATTGATTCATTGTCTTTTTCCAAAGCATCACCAGTAGCCCCAACAACAGCTCTCAAGGGCACCGTTCTTATAGCTACTCCTTCCCTAAACTTCCTGGAAGCCTAGGATTATTGCATTCTCTTCCCCAGTGTCCTATCCTAGTATCTCCATCGTGAAAGTTTTTTTTTTTTTTTTTCAGTTTCCAAAGGCTTTAATATGCTTTAGAAAAGAATGATCATCACCACTAGATATTATCACAAAAAAAAAAAAAAAAAAAAAAAAAAAAAAAAAAGAAAAGAATGATCAATCCTATTGTTTCCAAGTCAGTGGAATGAGGAGCTGAGTCCAGGGACACACTAAGTGGTGCTGAAAGGGACTGCAACTTTGTCCACCTCTTATTCATAGACCAGTCATGAGCACAAGACTTGTAGTCAACCAATTCTTCAGGCTTAAACCATAGGCTGGTTTCTTTTTCGGCACTTTTCACTGAGTCGCTGCCGTGAATGATGTTCCTGCCAACTTGAATGCAGAAGTCCCCACGAGTGGTGCCTGGCTAGAATCTGCTGGAGTGCTCTCCCCGAGCATCGCTCGGCCTGTCTTCACCCATTCAGCCCCTACCAGACCATGGCCACAACCCGGTCTGAGCTCATGTTCTTCACCAGCCCAGGGAAGAATGGGCGGTCTTTCAGGTCAACGTGGTGCTGCTTCAGATGTTCCTCAGAGGCCCGAAGGAACTTCATGGCCACGAGGCGGAACCCCTTCTGCTCGAAGTACTTGATGATCTCGCCCACCAGGCCTCGCTGCACGCCGTCCGGCTTGATGGCGACCAAGGTGCGCTCGAGGTTGGCCACGGTGCGGGAGGCTGGTGGGGCGGGCGGCGGTTGCGCTGAGCTGAGCTGCGGAGGCCCACCGTGGTGAAAGTTTCAGCACACACCCCTCACCTTGCACCAGCTCATCTGGCACCAAGGGTGGGGTCATCATGGCCAGCGGCCAGCAGTAAGCCAGCTCCCAACCCCCACTTTGGAGTCAGCTTTCTGAGCCCACTCCTGACACTGTCTTGGGTCAGTCTCCCCTGAAGCAGATTTTGATGGGCAAAAGCACCCCCATAAGGGAGCAGGGGTAGCTGGACTGGGCAGGGGAGACTGAACTGAGATGCAGCCATAACAGAAGCCTCAGCCAATCCTACAGGTGCAGTAGACCTGGGTGACCCTTTGTTGATGTCCCAAATTGAGGCAAAGGGGTCTGGGCCTTTGTACCACAAATTTTTTTAAGAGATAGGGTCTTGGCCAGGTACAGTGGCTCACGCCTGTAATCTTAGCACTCTGAGAAGCCAAGGTGGGAGGATCACTTCAGGTCAGGCGTTTAAGACCAGCCTGAGCAAAAGTGAGACCCTGTCTCTACCAGGAAAAAAATTTAGCTGGGTATGGTGCCATACGCCTGTAGTCCCAGCTACTCAGGAGGCTGAGGCAGGAGGATCGCTTGAGCTCAAGAGTTTGAGGTTGCAGTGAGCTACTGCACTCTACCCGGGGCAATAGAGCGAGACTCTATCTCAAAAAAAAAAAAAGGTCTTGTTCTGTTGTCTAGGCTGGAGTGTAGCGACATGTCATAGCTTGCTGTAGCCTGAAACTCCTAGGCTCAAGAGAATCTCCTGCCTCAGCCTCCAGAGTAGCTGGGACTACAGGTGTGCACCACACCTGGCAAGATTTAAATCTTTTACTATTTGAGGGCTAGGACCTCCTTAGGCCTCCAGCTGTAAGCACAACACAATGTAGTAGGTAGGATGCAAATATCTAGAGCTCTCAAACTTGAAGATTCTGCATGTGGTTGGGCTCTGTCTTATGTTAAATAAAAGAATCTGGATAGAGTCATCCTAGAACCTTAAAATTTATAAGGAATGGAGATGGTATCAGTAGTAGTATGTCCAAGCCATCATTTGTCTCTGCCACATAAAATGCTGTTAGATCTTCTCATAACTTCGTAAGAATATAAAATTCATTTTTCTTTCCTTGACCTGAAAAAGTTCTGATTTCCGGGTACAAAAAAACACAGATCCCTCTGCACTGATGCCACGTAGCACCCTGGCAGCCCTCTATGCCCTGCACTGGCCTGTCCTGCTTCTCGGGCAGCCTGTGTGACCAGGACTTGGCCCTGTTGCCTGCGGTGCTGAAATGCTTGGATGTGGTCGCCTGCTGCAACCCTGTCCCCCGATGGCAGCTGCTGAATTTATGGCTTTTGTTTTTGCAGCAGACAGCATCTTGTTTTCCCTAACGTAGGCTCCCCTTCCCAGAAGACGGCACTCCAGGAAATTGATATAATGGTGGATCTACGAATTCTGTCCTTGCAATGCTGGTTTCTGCTTTGGGCAGGAGTCTGAAGTCATCTTTCTCAACTTTCATGAAATGGTCTTCACACACTGAATAGACTGCAACTCAGCTTACTGCAGCCATTCAGGGACCAAATTACCCCTGAAGCATAACCACAGCCACACTGAAGAGTGGCTGGCACACTACCAGCTTCAAGACAGAAGGGGAAAGCCAGTCAGGCAAACTTACCCCACCCACCATTTCTGGTGCTGGCCAGGGGAGTGCCTGGACACTTCACTTCAGCTACTTCAGCCTTGGACGAAGCTTGCAGGCAGCCACCGTTTTGCCTTCCAGCAACTTTGCAGCCATACTGCCAGTTCCAGGCCTCATCAGCTGGGTGGCCTTAAGGCAGCCTTATTAACAACACTGCTAACATGGCATGGCAGTCTGACCCCAGGATGAACAAGAGACCCCTGAGCTTGCCCTCAACTTACCTTGGGCATCTCCTAGGGCTGGGCAGGCTGGTAGCCTTGTGTGGCCTGGCAGAGGTCCCACGACAGCACGGCGTGCACTGCGGCTCAAAAGTACCTGGAGGACAGGTGAAGGCCACTCCTCTACTAGATGCAATGGTACATCTTTTGCTTCTTAACACGTGGCAGGCATCTGTTAACTTTGCCTTTTCAGCCCCCCTTTCTTTGGAGGAGCTTCCTCTCCCATCCCATGTGGCTTCGGGGCCTTTGCCATGGCCAATTCCTCTTCCCCAAGGGCTTGGTTGGCTGGGTCCTTTCGAGCTCTTGGGCCTCAGTTAAATGTCACTTTCTTAGAGGCCAGCCCTGGCCTTCGTGTCTACAGCAGCCTGCAGTCCGCCCTCCATCTCATCACCCCACGCTGGCTTCTTCTCAACACTTACCTCTGGCGTTATGTCACTGACCTGCGCAGTGTGCACGTGGCAAGCTCAGGGAGCACAGCCCTGGCCTTCCCACGGTGACGCACTCCTGCCACGCCTGCCCCCCGGGGCTCTGGCCGCGCAGCAGGAGCCCAGACGGGCGAGGGTGGTGGTAGAGCTGCAGAGACATGGGACGGCCTGGCCCTTGGCAATCCTGAGGCCGGCTGTTCAATGCCCCCTTTGCTTCTGAAAGTTACCTGGGAACCTTAAGTGGGCTGTGGGGAGGGAATTTTTAGGGTTATATCAGCCAGACTTTTCTATTGGCTTGCAATGTAAGAGCCCCAACAAAACCATTATTCCAAATTACTTTGTTCAAAACCTTCATAAATATTTAAAATAATTACATCCTATCTCAAGTAGAAGCATCACAATTTATTTAACCAATCCCCTATGGCAGCTTAGTTTAGATTATCTTTTTTTCTGTAGTATGAACAGTACTACTATGAACATCACTGTGTTCTAACCTTTTTCTGTATCCAGAATTATTTTCAAGGACGGCTTCTCAGAATCCAAATTGTAGGGTCAGCCATGGCGTTAACACTTTTTTTTTTTTTTGAGACAGAGTCTCACTCTGTTGCCCAGGCTAGAGTGAGTGCTGTGGCGTCAGCCTAGCTCACAGCAACCTCAAACTCCTGGGCTCAAGCGATCCTCCTGCCTTAGTCTCCTGTGTAGCTGGGACTACAGGCATGCGCCACCATGCCCAGCTAATTTTTTCTCTATATATTAGTTGGCCAATTAATTTCTTTCTATTTGTAGTAGAGACGGGTCTCGCTCTTGCTCAGGCTGGTTTCGAACTCCCGACCTCGAGCAATCCGCCCGCCTCGGCTGCCCAGAGTGCTATATGGCGTTAACACTTTAAGGGGCTTGATGATAACTTTTGCAAACTTTCTTCCCTCAGAAATTGTCTAGCAGCCTGCTTACCACACTGCTGCCCACCCCAGCAGGACTCATCACTCATCGCTGGCCCTGACACGCAGAACACGCCACATTCCCCCACAACCGCAGATGCCATGTCAAGACTTCACAGGGAGTTTTTCCTTTACTGCACCTTGCATGGCAAGGCTGTGCACATTATTTCATATTTGTCACAGATTCTCCCCTTTTATTAGCTTATTATTTTAATTCTATCATGGGACGTGTTTCCTCACTCCTCCCCCCTTTTAAGGTGCTCTGGCTTCCCTGGGCCGACCTGCTTCCAGCTCGCAGGGCACCAGAGCAGGGAGCTTGGTGAGAGGGGCCCTCACCCCTGAAGTCCAGGCTCTACCACCTGGTTCCTCTTCAAAGGGAGACACTGACAGGAAGGAGGATGGACATGCCATTCTTACAACAGAAAAGGGAAAAACAAAACCCCACTCTGAAGAGAAACGAAATAGGACCTGGAGAAAAAAATGCTTTGAGGGTAAACCTAAGGGCTTTAAATAAAACATCAGAACCACTAAGGACCTAAGATACCACTGAGTTATCTAGTTCAACTTTTCTCAAATTAGACACAAAGACATGGGTGAGCCCCAAACACAGGAGGGAGACCGATTTCTCTGGTGACATTAGCTGTATTTAATATCTACCATCATATAACAGAAGTTAACCTGAGGTGCCAATCAAACCAACCCCTGTCCCCCCCAACAATGCACAATAAGCAGCTAAGGCACAAAAGAAAATTAACCCCCCAACTCTCCCTGCCAGCAGACCCCAGGTGAAGCCAAATACACAGGCAATTTCCATACTAGCAAAATACTTTTATTATTTTTATGATAAAACAAAGAAAAAAAATTTTTTTTGGTGTATACAGAGTTAAGGGTAGTAAAAGAATAAGGGAATTAATAGGATTTCTATGTACTTTTGATGACAATAAAAAGTTAACAATACCGTTTGCCATAAAACTTATCATAGCTCCCCCAAAACACATATATAAGATCATAGTTTAAAAATCTATAAAAGTAAAAAATATACAGTTGGAAGCTCTAACGCTTATTCTGTCTTTAATATAAAATTGTAAACATTTATTTACACAAAGCAAATGTGTGTAATAAAAGCCCGAGCGCCCTTTCTTCTGAGTCGTGGCTCCTGGAAGACGGGGCTGTGCACAGAAGCAGGGTCATCTCCTCCCAACTCCCCAAACCAGATTTATAAATAAAGCCATGGGCAGCTCCTGGGGGGACCCCAAGAATCACATTTTATTGCTATGACATTGCAGCAAGTGAGGAGCCCCAGGCTGTGTGGCCGGCCCAGGACTAAGGCAGAGTGCAGGGCCGCGAACACCCTGGGGACAGAGGCAGGAGCAGGCAGCAGCCGGAGGGAGAAAGGAGAGGAAAAGGATCCATAACCAGCTGTCAGCCCTATTTTTGGCAGAAAACCCGCTGAAGTTACCCCCTTCCCCTTCAGATTGGGGAACTCACTCAGAGGGTGGAATCTTCACTGGCTTTATGATTTGTTTCCTTCTTTCAGAGCTAAACTAAGCATTTGGGGAAGGCAGGGAGGGTGTTTTAAGGGGAAATGGCCCATACGCCACCAAGGGTGGCAAATGGCTATTAGAGAAGATCTGAGGGTCTAAGTAACCTCAGGGAGAAAGGCACTGCTGGTGCAAAATAATTACCAATGCATGTACAACCCTCACAGCCCCTCAAAGCGACTTAGGCTGGTCACGTGAGTGCTTTCCTTGGCTCAATTCTTTATGTGTGGTGCTCCTTGAATGATCCATTTTGAGACTGCATGAAATTGAAAACAAGGCTGTGGTTTCTCAGTGCCACTCTGCAAAGAAGCCACTCTTCGGCGTACTCCTTCTCTCCACCATTCTGTGGGAAGCGCTCGCCCTGCGCTCACCACTGTGCTTCCGTTGTGGGGAAGGGCCCTCTGCATCTTCCCTTCTCACCAACAGCCCACATACCACATGGTATCTTGTGGACTCTGTTCAGCCGAGTCCGCCTGAACCTTTAGGAAGGATGTGTTAGTGTTATAAAGCAATCTCTTTAAAAAGTGCAAGTCATCCAACATGGGAGTGGCGAGGTCTGTAAGAAAAGTGGAGCTCCTTCCTGTGGGCCAGCCTGCAGTCTCCTTCCCCAAAACCTGGCAATGCTAAGTTCCCCCAGAGATTCTAGTGACTCTTTCTTTCCCCCCCAATGAGTAAGTCATTGCTTTCCACTTTGGCTGGAAGAGAGGAAGAGGAGGCAGAGAGAAAGACCATGGGAACTGAGGACAGGTAAAGGAAAGACACCTGTGACACCCACATAGTCGCCATGCTCTCACCACATTCAACTGCGTGTTCAGAGGAACCTCAGAAGGTGGGGTGGTATGACAGAGGACACAGGAACCCCAACTCTCTACCTGCAGCGTTTACCTGGGCTCCTTCTGCCAGGACACGGCAGGAAGGGATTCCTGGGGGCCTGGGAAGGAAGAGGAGGTGCTAGGAAGACCCTATCTGTGTCACCAGGTCTGCCATCCCACGGCATCCTGTTCCTTCTTGGCATATGCAGTCACAGCCTGCACTTATGGAAATGATTTTCCAATGGCCTCCTTCTCCCTTGAGAGCTGACAAAGAGCAGAAACAAAAAAGGCTCTTAATTAAAAGGAAACCCTAGGTCTCCAATGCTACTTGATTGACTTACACCACCACCTATCCTAATCTGTTTAAAAACCTTCTAAAATTTTTTTAAAAATCTTTTCTATGCTACAAATTGCAAAAAATTCTGCTATATAAAGTTTCAACAAAAACTTGTCCCCAACACTGGGGAAAGTGGAGAAATCTTGGATAAAGTCAACATGACAGCACAAGTTTTTATAAGCCCGACACTGTGTTTTACTGTTGTTACTGTCGTTTTTTTGGTCATTTGGATACAAAACCACCTTTAGAATTCTATCCTGCTGTCCCGATACCAGATAATGATGCCAGCAGCTGGGCTGGGGCCAGCCCAGCAGACCACAACTGCTGGCTGGAGAGCCACACGCCCATGGACCCTGACCAGGCCAGGCCTCAGCCAGGGCTTGGGCTCTACCTGTCCAGTCCCCGGGCCATAGGCTTTTGGTCCAAAGTAGTTGCTCTTTCTTGAATCTGAGAACAAAAATATAGGATGTATGAATACTAAAACCACCACAAATCCCTCCACTACTGAGACCCTAAAAGGTCATCCAAATCATTCATCCACTCCTCTGAAGTCCTGTTCTTCAGCAGGGAGTCAATCAGGTCGCTGTGCCCAGCCGCACTGGACAGCCCGCTGCTGCCTGGCTGCCCGCTGTAGGCGAAGGGCAGTTCCTGGCCCGAGGTCCGCACGGGGTAGGCCTGGGCACAATGGAGCCCCACCCGGCCACCCATCTGTGAGGCTGGGCCCTGGCCGAAGGCCCCCAACTCAGGCCCCGCTGGGCTCAGGCCAGGCAAGCCCTGCTGTGTGGCCACCTGGGGAGGTGCCGGGGCAGGGCCACGGGTCCTCTGCTGCGCGCTCACCGGGGGCAGCAAGGGCCCGGCCGCAGCTGCTGAGCTCATGGGGGCTGTGGGCCTGCCGGGCATCGCCTGGGAGAACTGGGGGCTGGGCATTTTCAGGTGGGCCTGCTGTATGTGGAAACCGGAGGCTGCAGTGAAGGGGCTCACGCTGCTGCTCCCCGGGGGCTGGCCACTCAGGGCCGGCATTCCCTGATGCTGCCATGCAGAGTTCTGGCCTCCAATGGCTGCTGAAACCCTTGGGACCTGTGGCTTAGTTAAACCAGAGTTGAGGGTCCCCTTATTGTGCTGCTGGGAGAGGCCAGAGCTTCCTAGAGAGTTCTGCCCATAGGGAGCTGACACTGAGGTGTTCTGGCCCACGCTGGTCTGCCGTGGAACGTGGGCATGTCCGTTGGTAGCCTGTGGGGGGGGCTGGGCAGCGATCTGGGTCATGCCAGAGGACATGCCGTAGAGGCTGCTCTGAGGCACGCTCTGGGCGCCGGCAAACTGAGCCACAGCCCGCTCCTGCTGGCCAGAGTTTGAGGGGAGAGAGGGAACCGATGTGTGTCCAGGGCCCATTGGCATCAAGTTCCCAGCCTGAGGGAACACTCGAGGACAGCTGGGGTTGGGCGGACCCGAGTTGTTCATGCCAGGCAGAGCAGCAGAGGACCCTAGAAGACAGAGAAGATTTTGTCAGTCAAGCTGGCATTTCTTTTTTTGTTGTTGTTATTATATTTATATATTTTTCTCTTTTAGAGACAGGGTCTTGCTCTGTTGCCCACGCTGAAGTGTACTGGACCGATCATATTCACAGTAACCTCAAACTCCTGGGCTTGAGTAATCCTCCTGCCTCAGCTTCCAGAGTAGCTGGGACTACAGGTGTATGCCACCATGTCCGGCTAATATTAAGATTTTATTTGTAGAGATGAGATCTTGCTATGTTGCTCAGGCTGGCCTCAAATTCTAGGCCTCAAGTGATCCTCCCATCTTGGCCTCCCAAAGTGCTAGAATTACAGGGATAAGCCACCACACCCCGCCAAGCTGGTATTTCTTGACCTCCACTGTGGAGATACCTCTGAGACCCTAGTTACAGCCTATCCTACATGCAAAATTGTAACCCTAGACATCTCGTAGTCCACTAGTGGCACACTGTCAGGAAGAGAGCTCTAGGGGATAGAGGGATAGAAAATCTCCCCCAGGGTGGAATGGAGGCCAGGTCTAGAACAATGACAGGGTTCAGAAAGGCACAGTGGAGGGAAAGCCAGTGGACTGGTTCATTCAATTTTCAAACACACATAAAATTTCTGCCCTATGGGGGCCCTAAGCTAGGCCCTGGGGACTTCAAGATGTATCTAACCCAAGATCTGCCCTGAAGAGGCAAAGTCACACATGGTACAGTCATAGCCTGGACAGCAGGGTGTGGGAACACAGGGGCCTGAAGCCTCAGTGTCTGGGAAAGATGTGGTGAGGACTTCAGAGAGATGGTAACAGATATACTGGGTTTAAAAAGCACAGAATTTTAGCAATTTAACAGTTTAGATAAAAAGTATATTCTAGGCAGACAAAGAATGTGCAAAGGCAGAATCACGAAAGGCTGTCCGCGTAGAGAACTTTAAGAGGCTGGCCATGGCTGTGGTGTGGAGACAGGGGCCAGCTGTTCAGAGATAAAATGGAAAGGCTACACCAGGTGCGGTGGCTCACGTCTGTAATCCTAGCACTCTGGGAGGCCTAGGCAGGTGGATCGCTCGTGGTCAGGAGTTCGAAAACAGCCTGAGCAAGAGTAAGACTCCGTCTCTACTAAAAATAGAAAGAAATTAATTGGCTAACTAAAAATATATAGAAAAAATTAGCCAGGCATGGTGGCGCATGCCTGTAGTCCCAGCTACTCGGGAGGCTGAGCCAGGAGGATCGCTTGAGCCCAGGAGTTTGAGGTTGCTGTGAGCTAGGCTGAGGCTGCCTACTCTAGCCCACACAACAGAGCGAGACTCTGTCGAAAAGCTAGTCTGGGCCAGACAGGGAAGAGCTGTGTACAGCATGTGAGGAGCAGGGTTGTGAAGCCCACACTGACGGACTGGGACTGTAGCTCAGACCCTGCTAGGAGAGGCAGTTCTGATCTGACTGGATGAGGGGGTGGCACAGTGTGGCAAGGCGGGATGGAGGACCCAGACGTGTGGGGACATTTCTGAGAGTTATCCCAAAATGGCAAGATGGTCAAGAGAGGAAGGAGGCTGGCATGAGATCGCCACATCATTTCTGAGCACCTGCTGGGGAAACAGCAGGGAACAGAGAGAGGGCCTGTGCTCAGAGAACCTGCTACCCAGGGTTTCTGGTATAAACAATGGACACATGGCAAAACCTGTTAACTGAGACAGGTTTTTGTGGGTAGGAGTCTCCCTGGGCCATACAGAAGTGGCCTCTATAACTCTTAAGAAAGTTCTTTGCTTCTGCCTTTATGTGTCTTCAATAAATGACCTTGTCCTATTTTCCAGATAAAGAGGGATTATTCAGGGATTGGTCCTAACTTAGTACTTTGTTTTTCCTCTTTCTCTGTCCACTAGCACCTAAATAAAAATTGGGTTGAAGAAAAGAGTCTATCTCCCTCCCATTGACAGCCCACACATTAGAGGGGACTGAAGGCAGGAGAATGGCCAAGACCAGGCTTCTGAGATGCTTGAAGACTTCAACTCCACGTTCCCAGTTAGCACACACATGTAGCCCCCTCTACCCTCCTCCAGGACACATGGCTGTGGCCAGTCTCTCTGGGACACTTTATGGCGAATACGAAGTGAAGAAGAGAGGTTTCTGAGACACTCCAACAGGGGCAGGAAGGCAGGTGCAGGCCAGATCTTACTGTATCTACCCTGTGAAACTTCTACACATTTCTAGAGGGCCAGTCTAAGCAAGTTCCTCTGGCACATCTCAGAAGTGACAGCTGAGACCACAGTGTACTTCCTGCCCTTTTCTGGCCAACTGTCCACTGCTGACGCTGCCATCTGTGACACCAAAGTGAGTTGGCAGGAGGAGACAAAAGAAGCAAAAGGCCACAGAACCGCATAAAGTCTTTCTTTATCTGGAAAATAGGAGAGGGTCATTTTTTGAAAACACATAAAGGCAAAAGCAAAGAACTTTCTTAAGAATTACAGAAGCCACTTCCTGTATGGCTAGAGATCCAGCAGAAGCATTTTCAGTGGTCTACCTCTATGCCCTCTTCTCCTTAGGCAGGATAACTAGAAAGCCAGGCTCCGTAGGCAGACTGAAGTTGAGATGATAAAGTAAAGGCATCACCCCTCGGGTAAAGCCAGGCCGAGAGCAGGGCTCAACCAGCACTGCACAGTGACCAATACAAGCTGCGATGCTCCATGGGCAGCCCGCCATCTCCTCAGACACCCCTTACCTGGGAACTGTCCAACCTGCTGCGGAAAGGTGCTCTGTGTTGGGTCTTGGTACTGGGGTGGTGGGCGGGTCAAATGGCGCTGAAACTGCTGCTTCTCCTAGAAAACGCCAAGAACAACAAAATAGCGAAGCCCACATAAAACAAAACCAAACAGAGTTAGGCCAGAGAAAAGTAAATTGTCCCAGTGTGTCACTCTCAAATGGGCTCCTGTGGAAATAGTGCTAATGATTTTACTTTGGGGGTTTTAATAAATAGTATGAAACAGATCTAAGGAACAATGAATAAGAAAAAAGGTAGGCCTATCAGTTTGAAATAATGGAGGGCAGATAAGGCAAATGAAAACAAAGCCATGATGAGATCCCACTTCACACCTACCAGGATGGCTAGAATCAAAACTCAGCTGTTAACAAGCACTGGTGAGAATGTGGAGAGACCAGCACCCTCATACACTGCTGGTGGGAATGTAAAATGGTACAGCCACTACAGAGAACACTCTGGCAGTCCCTCCAAAGGTTAAACGTAAGAATTACCACATCATGGCCGGGCGCGGTGGCTCACGCCTGTAATCCTAGCACTCTGGGAGGCCGAGGTGGGAGGATCGCTCAAGGTCAGGAGTTCGAAACCAGCCTGAGCAAGAACGAGATCCTGTCTCTACTAAAAAAAAAAAAAAAAAAAAAATAGAAAGAAATTAATTGGCCAGCTAAAAATATATAGAAAAAAATTAGCCGGGCATGGTGGCACATGCCTGTAGTCCCAGCTACTCAGGAGGCTGAAGCAGTAGGATCTCGTGAGCCTAGGAGTTTGAGGTTGCTGTGAGCTAGGCTGATGCCACGGCACTCTAGCCTGGGAAACAGAGTGAAACTCTGTTTCAAAAAACAAAAAAATAAAAAAAAGAATTACCACGTGACCCAGCAACTGCACCCCTAGGTATATATCCAAGATAAATGAAAACATGTTCACATGAAAACTTGTATGTGAATTCTCACAGCAGCATTATTCATAACAACCAAAAAGTAGAAACAACCCAAATGTTCCTCAATAGATGAATGAATAAAATATAGCATATCCATACAATGGAATCCTATTCAGCTACAAAGACGAATGAAGTACTGATATGCAGCACATGGCTGTATCTTGAAAACAGTCATACGAAATGTCCCGAACAGGCAAGTCTGTAGAGACAGAAGGTAGGCTAGCTGTTGCCTAGGGCTGGGGAGGCTAGAGGGTGGGAGAATGGCTGCTCACAGGTATGGGGTTTGTTTGTGGGTGATGTAAAGATTAGACAATGGACTCTGGTGATGGCTGTACAACTCTGCAAACACACTAAAAACCACTGAATTGTTTGCTTAAAATGTTATGTGAATTATATCCCAATAAAGCTGTTATTTTTCTAAATGGCAAAACTAAGGCAGTGATCATCCTGAATCAACTTTACTCTCTGGAGCTAGTTCTTGTGTCTTAAGGTGCAATTTAAAATCCTGTGAACTCACACTTGTTACCCTTTGTGCCTGCACACTACACTTGGTGACTGAGTGAACTATGTGTCCTGATCCTAGAACCTCAAGGACATCTTCACTCTTCATGCTCTGGCTTATGACAAACTGTACTCACAGCAAAGCTGGGACCCACAGCAGATGGATGGACAAGTGAGCTCAGTGGTTTGGAAGCTGCCAACTAGCAACATGGGAAAATGCCCCTTATGTGAACACATTCTACCTTCATAAAACCCCACTAAGTAACACACAGCAGCTAATGACATAGGCCACCTCTGTCTGAGACATGCACACTCCTGGAAAGGAGTTTTTAAAGAGCAAAGTACTCTAACACCAGGCCTACAAAATCAGTGCAAATCTATATGCACGAGTGGAGCTTGTGACTAAAACAGTGACGCAGGAAGCAGGTGAAGGTAGGGAGTGGGACGGTTTTCTTTTTACCTGTTCTGCCAGAAGGTGCTGTTGCCTTTGAAGGAACTGCTGTTGCTGCAAATGCTTTTGCTGCTGCTCCCTCTGTTTCTGCTGGTCCAAAAGCATCTGATGCTGCTTCATCACAGCCGCCTGCTGCTGGCTGCTGAGATAGGGGGGGCTGTTGTGAGAGCTGGCCACGGACACAGCAGGCGGCTGGGTCCCAACACTGGCGGCCGGGGCTGGTACAGGGACACTGGAAGGGTTCTGCTCCTGTCAACACAGGGGAGCCAGTGAAGTCTCTACGCTCTGATCAGACCAGATATGCCCCACCCAGTGAAAGCCTCATTCAAGGCTCACTCTCTTGAAGCCAAGCCTCTGCTGACCCCAACCACCACCATCTCACAGGGTTAGGGCGCAGCCAGAGCAGTAACACCTGAGCACGCAGGCATTTAGCAATGAACAACCACTCCACACGTTAGCCTTGCTCAACTATGATTCATCAGCGGCAAAAATGTGATTTTACATTAAAAATATTTAAGCTCTCATACTTGCACAAGACAGTTCCAGTAAGCAACTGAGGCTTATCAGAATGTCTGAATGAGGAGGGGACCCACAGAAGAACACTCTGAAGAGGGCTTTAGTTGACAGAGACACACCATTCCATGTGTGTGAACTTTGGGTTTGGGGCTGTTCATGAACTGCCTGAAAATGGACGTCTGTCCGCTTGTGTACAAGCATTTCACCGGGAAGAGACTGCTTAGCTTTTGTCAGATACCCAAGCTCAAAAAATACAGAGTATCAATGAGAACTGAAGTGAAGAGTCATAGCCAAGGCTACCACAATATTATTCAACATCATAACTTACATTTAAAAGAAAACGGAGGCCGGGCGCTGTGGCTCACGCCTGTAATCCTAGCTCTTGGGAGGCCGAGGCGGGCGGATTGCTCAAGGTCAGGAGTTCAAAACCAGCCTGAGCAAGAGCGAGACCCCGTCTCTACTATAAACAGAAAGAAATTAATTGGCCAACTGATATATATATAAAAAAAAATTAGCCGGGCATAGTGGCGCATGCCTGTAGTCCCAGCTACTCGGGAGGCTGAGACAGCAGGATTGCTTGAACCCAGGAGTTTGAGGTTGCTGTGAGCTAGGCTGACGCCACGGCACTCTAGCCTGGACAACAAAGTGAGACTCTGTCTCAAAAAAAAAAAATAAATAAATAAAAGAAAACAGGAAAACCAAGCACAGGAAGAAGGCAAAAAGCAATTATTATTTAAACAAGTTCAAATTTTTCAGTTTCTTTCCAGTTCATATTCGTTTGTATATTTAATCTTCTCAAGATTCTAATCTTAGATTCTGTGGTGTGATTTTATTCCAGTCACCAGAAGCTTAAGGACTACTGAGAGTACAGCGCAAAGCACTACTCAAACAACATTTATCACTGCGGTGCTTTGCCTTTGCTAAGGTTGTGTTTCATGGCTGTGTAACATTTTAATGGCTGAAATAAGTGGAAGTATCAATATTTATACATGGATTCTCCTATTGGGAGATGCTTAAACTGCTTCCAGGTTTTGGCTATTAGAAATAATCATGCAATGAATATCTCATATATAACTTTTTTGCTCTGGATTATTTCTTTAGACCAACTTGCAGGGGGTAGAATATGTCAATATTTATGGACATTTTTGTGGCTTATGAAGAACACATAATGCCAATTACTTCCCAAAAGCAGTGTGCCCAGTTCTATATGCTCACCAATATAGGAGTGTGTCGATTTCCTCAAGATACTACCATCATTGGACTGTAAAATTTTTGATTTTTAAAATTTTAGAGTTTACTACAAATACAAAAGATACATACACAAAGGTATCCACTGCAGGCCTACATACAGTAGTGAGAAATGGGAGGCAGCCCACAGGGCTATTTCTCCCCTGCAGAGCCATGTGATTCTGCTCAGCTTGAGCATCATGACTAAATAACTACAGGGTTTAGATGTGCTGGGAAGCAGCACAAACCTAAAATGTAATAAGCATACAAAAAACTAAGGGATTTTGAACATAGAGATCTGAAAGGTGGCAAAAAACCAAAACCTCTAAGAAGCACACTGAATGTGATCTTTACCTGTAAAAGTACAGCTACAAATGACTTAATTTAAATCCTATGGAATGAAAGAGACACTGGAACTAAATGCAGGTGATTTTTCAGATGTTTATGCATTTAAAATCCAATTACACTAGGGAATTTTACTCTATTTTTGTTTCTTAAGAATCAACCCGGGTTTATTTTATAAATTTTCACTCCCAGAGGAGTCACAGGACAGCAGCTGCTCCTCCTCTCTCTGTTCCCATGACTACTTTGGACAATTTACATCCAACTTAGCGAGTAACCTCACTAAAGTATCTGCAGCAGTGACAGAAAAGGAAGCCACATACTTACCTGGCCAGGCGGAACTAGTGATCGGAAGGGCATACTTCCTGGCTTTGGTTTCATCAGAAACAAGGGGCTTTGCTCACTGCTCAGATGGGACAGCTGCTGGGGAAGATAAGCCGCCAGGGCTGGCTTGCTCGGGCCAGACCCGGGGCTGCCTTGCCCACAGTCTGCTTTGTAATGAGAAAGGGGTTTTGTATTGCCATAGTCCAGCACTGACCCTGGGTTATTCACAGAGTTCTGATTCAAGCTACTTGGTGGCTGGTGACTCAGCAGGTTCACATGGCTGGGCTGGAGGTAGGGTCCTCCAGGCCGAGGGGAACTCTTGTTCACACTAGACATCATGAGCAATTTGGAGTTAGTGAAGTCTTGCTTATAGCCAGGAGGGCTGGCAGGGTTCTCCATGGGGTAAGGGACATCTAAGGGACTATGGGAGGGCCCCGTCTGCTGCCATGTGGACATCTGGCTGGGGGCTGGTGCTGGGGCAGCCTGCTGTGGGTTCTGGAGCATTTGCTCACGCTTCTGCTTGGCAGCGATCTGCTGGAGCTGGTGGGCGGAAGACAGCTCCGAGGCCCCTCCTGGACTCTGGGTAGGCAACACTACACTCGCGAGGGCTCTTTGTGTATTCTGGGCTTGGGCTGATGCCGGCATCAGGTTTGGACTGGTATTGTCTGCCCCAGGCTGACCAGAGGTGTGGAACAGGGTCTGAGAGCCTCCCAGGCTGGGAGAATCTGTGTTCACAGGGGCAGATGGAGGCCCCATAAAGGTCTGTCCTGCAGACCCAGCCCTCACTTGTGGAGAGCCTAACTGTTCTTGCTCAAAGGCTGCTGGAGAGAATTCCGTCTTAATATTAATGTCCTGTGCCAAGGGGGTTTGTGTGGCAGAACCAGAAGACTCTGGGTCCTTCTTCTCCTCAAAGTCCTCATTAAATAGGTCCTTCATGTCTTCATCAGGCACTGACCTGTTCAGCTCCTCGATGAGCTCCTTCCACTCCTGCTCGTTCAGGTTGAGGTCAGGCATGAGGTTGCTTTGCGATATGGAGCCTCCAGCCCCAGCAATCATGCAAGGCAGGTCATCGACAGGTTCCTGCTTCAGTTCTTTACTCAGGCTCAGAGCAAATGACTCACTTGGGTTATTCCCACCATTCGAGTGGAGGTTTGAGTCAGCCAGACATGTTTTGTTGACAGAGTCCAGCCCCAGAGAGTGCTTCCCGCTGGACTGCAAGGCCTCTCCTCCAGGAGGCTTGCCAGGCTGCCCACACGGGGAGGCTGGAGGCAGTCCATTGGAAGTGATGGCTCCTGCCAGAGGGGCCTCCCGGCGGGTCTTCTTATGCCCAGGGAAGAGTTCTCCATAGCCATTCTGTTGATCGCCATTCTGAGGGGAGGCAGCGCTGTCAAGATTCCTCTTCACCGTATCAGGAAGATGCTGAAGAACAATGAAAAAGAGACATGTAGGTACACCCCACGCGTGAGGCCTCCCTGCCTGTAGCAGTGACGAAAGCCGGGGGCCTGTGCCCTGCAGTGCTCCTGGGGGCTGCCAGCTCAAGGCTCACCCCCTCTTCTGGGAAGACACCTCTGTACCCGACAACGCTGCCTCTCACCAGCTCTGCACTGGGCAGAACTGATGTCTAGGTCAGCCCTGGGGAACTGAGGTGTCAGTCCCTGGACCTCTGCAGTCCTCTCTTTCTGCAGGATATAAGCCTGATGCTGCCCACAGTCACCTCGTCTGAGGGTTTGCCTGGGGATGGAACCAATGAAAAAGGGCCAAAGGATACACATACATTTTTGAGTATGTCATTGAGCCCTGGATCTAGGTGTACCTGAGACCGGCTACCCCCTAGACTTTCTACTTATGTCAATTAATAAATTCCTTCCTGTGTTAAGCCAGTTTAACTTGAATTTCTGTTGCTGTCAACTGAAGGAGCCCTGACGAGTAAGGTTTCTCCCTCAGGTCTTGGTGGGGGCTGACCATAGCACCATGCATCCATATAGCCACACAGGCTGGTGTTCACGCCCTTCTCGGGCCCAGCTCTTCTCTCCAGGCTGGGCTGCTCCCTCACATGTCATGCAGGCGACTGCCCCTCAGCTCTTGTCCCACTTTCCTCCCCATCAATCCACTCCCCTGCTCCCAACCACCACCCTTGTAGACCTGGCCACTTCTTACCAAAACCGTGCATGTGAACACAATGTTTAGTCTGGCACCATGATTCTCTGCTTTCCATTTTCTCCCCAACTAGATGCCTTCGGCTAACCTTATTAAGAGTCCACCTTGTGCCAGAGACAAGTGCTGTGGGGCACGTAAAGAGGAATAAGGTGGTTCCTGCTCTCATGGGCTCCCAGTCTTCTAGGACAAGGGGCGTGACTACAGAACAAGAACAGTATATTAATGAGTACCCTCAGAGTTCTGGGGCAGATATTTCATGATGAGAACACGACAGAGGTAGGAGGGGGAGGAGAGAGATGGTATCTTTCTGCTATTTCCCCAGCCTCGTGTTCAGTTGTCAGGATTTGACTCCTCCACTGCCCAAAAGAGGTGCCTTTGCTCGGCCCTATAAACATGTACTGTTCCTTTCCTATGTTTTACCTGTATTACATTCTTGCATTTCATTCCCCATCCCCAATATCATCCTCCCTCCTAACACTAAACATCTCTAGTGTGTTATTTAAAAATGTCCCAAATAACAGCTTTAATTATTATCTTTAAGAGATTTCTGAGGAGTCAGCACTCTGTGCTGTTACTCCTGTTGCAGAGAAGGGCCATCCCGACCACCACGCCCAACCTAGCAGCAGAGTGCAGAGGTGCTCTAGCCTGGGCGTCCTGCCCAAGGCGACTCCGTGGGCACCAGCTCTCAGCAGCAAACTACCCACTGGACACCAAAGAGGACCATTTTCTCAACCTCAAAGTCCCAATTCCAATGCTCCCATTTGTTTTTCCCCCTTAACTGTTAAAGCTGACTGACCAGTGCTCCACAAATCCTAGCTGAGTCAGTATTTCTTTAAATCCATATATGGGTGTCTAAGTTGGTTTGAAAAAAACCTTAGGAATGCCTGACAAATGTAACTGTAGGGCAGAGGTAGGTATCTCAATCCTAGGCCCCAATTCAAAACAGGACTTTACTTTCATGTAGATTATTTTGCTTCCTACTGCCACCTAGAGGGAAAGGGGACTTGAACAATACTCCTAAAATGAACCCTTTATAAAAGCCATTGTTTGAAAAGTTTTCCTTTGGGGAAGGTAAAATCATACCTATTTAAGGTCAGAAAAAATAAAAATAAGCTAACATTTCTTGGATTTTTGTTTTTTCTATTATTTCCTTTTGCTCCACAGTGCCAGGTCTGGGCTGTCTGCAAACCTGGGAGCTCAGTTTTCCATTTTCCTAAGGGGAAAGATGGAACCTAAGGGGTCAAGGTACTTGATGAGTCAGCTGGTCATCCCAGATTAGAAACAGAATCCTCTGCCCTAACAATTATAAAAGCTACCACTCACTCTTTCATTATCCACATGCAAACAGCTGCAGACAAGTTCCAGAGTAAGAACTCAATTTTGCAATACCAATTGCTTTTAGCCAAAGGAAACACTGAGCCGTTTTCTCAACTCCTCACAAAATTTAACTAGAATGACATAGGCAGGAATGGGGGTTGTGGAATATGGTGGTCCTGGAAAGATTGTTTAGCCTTGAGCATTTGCAGAGTGCCTGATATGTGCAGGGCACTGCAGAGGAAGGCAAAACTGAGTAAGCCTTTGAGCCTAAGCTCCAATAGAGGTGGGAAAACAGTCTGAATAGATTAAAAGTTATGTAAAAACAAACACACAAGATGCTATAAAGCAATATAAGACTGGCTGCCATAAATAAATACATGAAAAAATAAAAATAATAAACACACGAGCCTGTTCTCATCCTATCTGGTACTTCTGGGCACTAAGCCCAGAGGCTCCTGCTGCAGATACAGAATGCTCTCCGTGCACGGGGCTCCAGGAGACCTAGTCCTGGGAGAGAGTGCAATCAGATGTTCGCGGTCTGCTGGAGAACGGTGTGTGCTCACTGAGTTCGCCTTCCACCAAGGACACTGTAGCCTGACTCCCACTGGCCAGTGCCTGCTCCCTCCTGGGAGGCCTCCGCCTCCAGGTGCCACCCCCATCTTCTGCTCTGGGAAAGGCTCCAGGATGTTGACACTGCTCTGAATCAAACTGGAGCTAGTCACACCTTGTGGAACGCACTAGCCTGACAGGAGGGTCCTTCGCCCAGTCTCCACTTCCTCTTTCTTCAACCACCCACCACTGCAATCCCAGGGTGCTCTGTGGTCAAACTCACCTAAGAATGACAGCACCTACACTCTTCCACTCTGAGTTAGCAGATGTGGCTGTCGGAGACAGGTGTGACTCTCTCATCAGTGCTTCTTATGCACAGGTAGTAAACTGGGGCAGCTACCGCTGCTTCCTGCCCTTCCTCACTGGGAAACTTGCTTCTCCTTCCCATTCTTCTTTGCTTCTTCTGTCACCCTCCTTATTAGCCAGGTACCACATCTCACCACCCCTGCAAGCCAGCGCCTTGGTCTACTGCAATGTGGGTCACCTCGCTCACCAATCTGGGAAGGAGAGAGATGCTGAGGAGGGCTACATTCTCTGAAGGTCAGCAATGTTCTTCATGCTATCACATGCAGGTCACGTGTTCAGTCCTTCCTTTCCCACTCTCCCTCTCCCTCCACCATCTGGCACTTAATTAATTTCTTCCATCTTTAACGCTCTCTTTCCTCACATTTCTCTAAAACATTCTCTTGCTTTCTCTTTTACTTTTCTGGTTGTTTCTTCTCAGTTTCCTTTGAGAAGTCTCCTGTACTCTTGCCCTTCGATTAAATATCGAAGTCTTCTCCCCTTTTCACTCTATGCTCTCTCCCTGAGATTTTCCACCCATTCCCATGTCTTCAAACTCCTACGAGTGAACAGCTCAGAATAAACCCAGCTGCCCCCGGGACCAAATATTGATTCCCACCCAGTCCAAGCTCCTTTCACCACTCTCCACACTGTATTCCATGCTGGCCACACGGCCCCTTAGAGCACCTGCTCATTCCTGTGCTCCTTTGCCCAGAAAGCTGCTTTCCCCTCTGACCCTTCCTGGATGGCGACGCATCGCACAACTCAGGTGGCTGATCCCCTCAGTCACTCACCATCACCTACTCGTGCCCACAGACTTCCTTGTTGGTTTCCCCATAGAAGAGACTAAGTTGAATGAGCCCAGCTCCCCAATTAGGATGAAGAGCAGAGAACCCAGCACTTCGGACAGTGCCTGGCACTCAGCGAGTGTTTCTGTATCTAACCCACCCACCTCTGCAGAGCTCCTGACTCATGCCTGTCCAAAGACTTACCTAGCACGCCTCTGCTTGAGTAGATACAGATATTTCAGATGAAATCTGTCCAAAGTTCATGCCAGCTTCTCCCTAGTCCTATCTTCTTTTCCCCTGTTCCTATCTCAGAGAATGACTCTACTAGCCACCCAGCCACATAAAGCAGAAACCAGACAGCTACCCCTCCTTCACTCCCCACATCCAATCAGTATCCAAGTCCTACAGAGTCCAGCATTTCTTGAACCCACCCACTTCTCTCCATCCACCAACACCAATTTCTGTCACTTGAATCATTTAATTTAATTTAATTTTTTAGAGACGAGTCTCACTCTGTCACCTAGGCTGCAGTGCAGTGGTGTGATCAGAGCTTACTGCAGCCTAGGACTCCTGGGCTCAGGCTCAAGTGATCCTCCCACCTCAGCCTCCTGAGTAGCTGTGACTAAAGTTGTGTACCACTGCTCGAGGTCAGGAGTTCGAAACCAGCCTGAGCAAGAGCGAGACCCCGTCTCCACTATAAATAGAAAGAAATTAATTGGCCAACTAATATATATATAGAAAAAATTAGCTGGACCTGGCAGCACATGCCTGTAGTCCCAGCTACTCGGGAGGCTGAGGCAGGAGGATTGCTTGAGCTCAGGAGTTTGAGGTTGCTGTGAGCTAGCCTGATGCCACGGCACTCACTCTAGCTGGGGCAACAGAGTGAGACACTGTCTCAAAAAAAAAAGAAACAGTCCCAGCTAATTTTTCTTGTTTTTCTTTTCTTTCAGAAATGAGGTCTTACTATGTTGCCCAAGATGGTCTTCAATTCTTGGCCTCAAATGATCCTCCCACCTGAGCCTCCCAAAACACTGGGATTACAGGCATGAGCCACCATGCCTGACCTCACTTGAATTAACACATTGACTACCATACCAGAAAAAAAAATTTTTTTCCTTGAGGCCACGTGTTTGATTATAACAACAGAATAAAAACTTCAAAAACAAAATGATCCTTTCTAATTTAATGAAAATTTGATTTTTTATTGTTGTGTGTGCATGAGTTACATGCAACTAAACTGTCAATATTAATTGTAACAATAAGAACACCAAGTAAGATTTTCACAAACCAACTGTAGTTACATATGCTTCACAAGGCCCTGGGCTCAAAACTAGTGTAAGTTAAACACAACTCACCCGGCAGCTATGTGTTAACAAAGTATTATAGGAAGCCTCCTGTCGAGATTCCATGCCATGGTCACAAGGATGGTGCTGAAGGACAAATCTGATTGGGTCATTCTTTTCCTTAAAGCCCTTCAATGGCTGCTGGTTGCCCTCAGGTCTTCACAACCCTGAGCTTGGCTCCTTCCTCTCTCAGGCTTTGGCATGGGATTAACTGCCCACCATCTCCCCAACCATGCCCAGGCTGCACTCCATGGTGCTGTTTACTGGTACTTAGCAGAAGTTCAAACCTATAACACTGGAAGTTTCTAAGGTAACAATTACTAAATACTGGCAAATTTCAACTTAATACCATGCTGTTTGGCCAGGCAGTGGCTCATGCCTGTAATCCTAGCACTCTGGGAGGCCAAGGTGGGTGGACTGCTCGAGGTCAGGAGTTCGAAACCAGCCTGAGCAAGAGCGAGACCCCGTCTCTACTATAAATAGAAAGAAATTAATTGGCCAACTAATATATATATAGAAAAAATTAGCCGGACCTGGTGGCATATGCCTGTAGTCCCAGCTACTCGGGAGGCTGAGGCAGGAGGATTGCTTGAGCCCAGGAGTTTGAGGTTGCTGTGAGCTAGGCTGACGCCACGACACTCACTCTAGCTGGGGCAACAGAGTGAGACTCTGTCTCAAAAAAAAGAAAAAAAAAAAAAATACCATGCTGTTTTCTTTTTCCCATGAACTTTTCCAGTACCCTGCATATATACTCAGAGGACCCTCAGAAACCCTGACTTTTGTTGGAAAAGACCCTCTCTTCAGGTAAAGTAGATCCATTTTCATGCAATGTTCAAGGTTTTAATAATTTGAGGACAGGAAAGCCATGTCAAGTAGCAACCTGTTACTTTGAAAAGGCACAAATTTGAAGTACTATAGGGATAAGTCATTAGTTACCTAGTGTGCCTCACCAAACACTCATTTCCAGTAATTTCTTCTTATTTTTATTCATTTATTTATTTATTTTGAGATAGGGTCTCACTCTGTCACCTGGGCTATGCTGCAGTGGCGTCATCACAGCTCACTGTAACTTCAAACTCCTGGGCTCAAGCAATCCTCCTGCCTCAGCCTCCTGAGTAGCTGGGACTACAAGCACCACCACCACACCCAGCTTACTTCTTATGATTTCTTCCCATTATTATTATTAACTTATAATTCTCAGTTAATTCAAGATTTCACTTAACTTTCAAAACTTAACGTTCGGAACAACCCTGGAGGATACGTATCACTGTTCTTGTTTACAGCCAACGAAATTCAGAAAATTACGAGAGGTTTCCTGAGATTTGAACATTCAGATGTCTTGGGAAGGATCTCTTGTGAATGTTGGGTCTGCTGCCAATACCCATAGCCCAGTCACCCGCATCAGAATGAGAACTGGGCCCAAATTAGTCCCATTTCCAGGAGTGATGCTGAAGGAGCAGCGTGTGTATGAATCACCAGCAGCCGAAGGGAGTGAGTCAGAGTTTCAAAGTGTGAAACAAAGAGCACCCTCCCTAGGCAAAGCATGAAGAGCCCTAGCCAGGTGTCATTACCAGAAAAACAGGCTACGCTACGATGAAATCCCACACACCATGCCCACAGACAATTCTTTGTGAAATACTTAAAAAAAAAAAAATCAACAGAACCATCTACCTGCTACTAAAAACTACCATGTTGAAGACATTATTTGTCTTAATAGTTTGGAATAGTCATTGATTTAGAATGCAAACGACCCAGCATGGTCAGTACTACAGATCTCTGTAAGCTCCACTCTTGTCACTGAATCTACTTGTCAAGGACATACAGAAGATGGTAAGTTCCAGAACAATTTCTTTTCCACAAAACTTTATAGTTTGGTGCCTAAACATTTATACCATCACCTTACTAAAAAATCCTTTTATTCTGAAATAATTATAGATTCGCAGGAAAGTGCAAGGTAGTGCAGAGAGGTTGTGTGTACCCTTCACCCAGCTTCCCCCAGTGGTTGTATGTTACAAAATAATAGCATGATACCAAAACCAGGCATTTGAGACAGGTATAATGTGAGAATATAATTTGAAGGAGCTCACAAAATTTCACTCCAAAATATGACTCCTTGATATAAAGAGTGTTTTAAACTAAAGGCCCTTAAAGATCAACAAACAGGGCCCAGTGTGGTGGCTCACACCTGTAATCCTAGCCCTCTGGGAGGCCAAGGTGAGAGGATCGTTTGAGCTAAGGAGTTCAAGATCAACCTGAGCAAGAGTGAGACCCCATCTCTATTAAAAATAGAAAGAAATTAATTGGCCAACTAAAAATATATAGAAAAAATTAGCCAGGCATGGTGGTGCATGCCTATAGTGCCAGCTACTTAGGAGGCTGAGGCAGGAGGATTGCTTGAGCCTAGGAGCTTGAGGTTGCTGTGAGCTAGGCTGACACCACGGCACTCTAGCCAGAGCAACAAGTGTGAGACTCTGTCTCAAAAAAAAAAAAAAAAAAATCAACAGATATGGGAAGGGGGCTTCCCTCTTTCTTCACAAAAAAAAAAATCAGACCCATCAAAAAGAACTGACTTCCCTTCCCCTCCTTTTTATCTCAATATGTTGCAGAAAAGATCAAGAATGCAACCAGACCTGGTCCAAATCATTTGTAATATAATACCTATCTCTCAGGTTAATTTAACTTCCAAAGAGAATCATTTATAAGTCAATCTATTCCCCCTACCCCATTCATTTATTCTCCCAAGTTATCTTTTCACCCTTGCTAGTAACCACTTACTGCCACTCAACAGAATTACTTATATTCCTCATCTCCCCTCTCCTCTAAAATGAGGGTACTTCAACTTCTGGCTCCCACTGGGATATTGGGTAATCACTCTGTGATTCTCCCCAAGCACACAGCAAGTTAATCTCTTCCTCTTACCAATCTGCCTTGTTGTGAGTTTAACGTATTGTAAGTTTCCTCACACTCCTATCCTACATGTTCTATGTCATCTTAGCACAGGACCACCACCTCTTTTTTGACAGAAAGCTTTTAAATAGGCCAGACATGTTGGCTAATGTTCATAATCCCAACACTTTGGAAGACTGAGGTGGGAGGATTGCTTGAGCCCAGGAGTTTGAGATTGTAGTGAGCTATGATAACGCTACTAAACCATAGCCTGAGTGACAGACTGAGACTTTGTCTCAAAAAACAAAACAAAACAAAAAACAAAACAAAGCTTTTTTTAAAAAGCTATTTAAGAAAGCAAGGCTATGTAAGTATTTAACACAATATAATCTCTTTCTGCAGGATTATATAATAAAACGGAAAATTAGAATTCATTGAGAAACAAAATTGTTAAATAGATTGATTCTTGTGCTTGGCAGGCAGGCAGGCAGTGTGTTCTCACTATAGAAAAACTAATTTGGGAACCAAATGAGGCTCAGAAGGTTTCTTGGTGAACATGAAGTACAAAGCAGGCCACTGCCAACTGGCTGTGTGACTTTAAGACATAATCCATTTAGAATCTGCTTTCTTGGCCTATAAAATGAAGTTGCCTGGGTCTATAATGCTATACTTTTTTTTTTTTTGAGACAGAGTCTCACTTTGTTGCCCAGGCTAGAGTGAGTGCCATGGTGTCAGCCTAGCTCACAGCAACCTCAAACTCCTGGGCTCAAGCAATCCTCCTGCCTAAGCCTCCCAAATTGCTGGGACTACAGATATGTGCCACCATGCCCAGCTAATTTTTTCTATATATATATTAGTTGGCCAATTAATATATTTCTATTTATAGTAGAGACGGGGTCTCGCTCTTGCTCAGGCTGGTCTTGAACTCCTGACTTCGAGCAATCCGCCTGCCTCGGCCTCCCAGAGTGCTAGGATTACAGGCGTGAGCCACCGCGCCCGGCCTATAATGCTATACTTCTAATATTAATTATGACCCTGTACAGGGAGACACTTGGGGGTTCATGCAGGACTCATTCACCAAGGCCTACTATGTACCAGACATTGCTCAATACAGGCTGTGCATAGAATAATGATACAGTACAACTCATCATTGAAAATTCACTAGGTTTTTTTCTTTTTTTTTCTTTACTATATTCTAGGCAGAGCAATAGGCACAAGGGGATAAAAAGATTAATAAGACATAAAGATCTATCCCTCCCCTGGATGTGATGGGGAAGCTATGGAGATGGAGGCAGGCCAGAGTATTATGTGGGAAGGAGAAGGGAGGGTGGGACAGCGTGAGGAAGGCAGGGAAGACTTTCTGGAAAAGGGGGCACCAGAGTTAGGGATTAAAGGAGCGGAGAAGTGATCCAGCAGAGGGAGAGCATTCCAGGCTTAGAGGCAAAGGCAAGCACACAAACGAGCAGAGAATGGGAGTGGACAGAAGTGGCACACAGAAAAGAATCAGGAGTAGTTTAACGCTGCTGATGAGTAAAGGGCACAACAGGGAGTTTTAAAAGAGAGATGCTGGGAATGGATCAGGATGGCCCCAAAATATCACTTATGGGAAAATTTCAAAATACACAAAATTAGAGAGAACAGTATGATGAACCCCCCCATATAACCATCACCCAACTTGGACAATATCAGTATTTAGCCAATTTTGTTTCATTTCTACCTCCCTCCCTCTGCCAACTGGATTATTTAAAAAACAAATCCTTAGGCATTGTATCATTAATCCACAAATACTTCTCAGTGTATATCTCCAAAAAGTAAGAACTCTTAAAAATATGTGTGTATATATCATCATAATAGCATCATTATACCTAAAACATTAATAATTCTTTATTAACTACCTCATTCTCATTAGGGTTGGCTATGATAAAAAACAAACAAACAAAAATCCAAACCAGAAAATAAGCACTATCAAGGATGTTGAGAAACTGGAACTTTGGTGCACTATTAGCAAGAATGTAAAGTGATGTAGCTGCTGTGGAAAACAGTGTGGCCGTTCCTCACAAAACAAAAAACAGAATTACCATATATGATCCAGTAATTCTACTTCTGAGTACATAGTCAAAAGAATTGATAGGAAGGACTCAGAGATATTTGTACACCTGTGTTCACAGCATTATTCACAATAGTCAAAAAGTGGAAGAAATCCACGTACCCATTTAGAGCTGAACAGATAAACAAAATGTGGCATATACATACAATAGAATGTTATTCAGCCTTTAAAAGAAAGGAAATTCTGACACATCTGTATAACATGGATGAACCTTTAGGACATTGACATCAAGTAAAATAAGCTGGTGATAAAAGGACAAAGAGTATACTGAGTCCACTTAAATGCGGTACCTAGAGTAATCAAATTGATAGAAAGTAGATGGTGATTGCCAGGGGATGGGGGAATGGACAGTTATTGTTTAATGGATATAGTTTTATTTATTTATTTATTTATTTTGAGACAGAGTCTCACTTTGTAGCCCAGGCTAGAGTGAGTGCTTGGCATCAGCCTAGCTCACAGCAACCTCAGACTCCTGGGCTCAAGCAATCCTGCTGCCGCAGCCTCCCAAGTAGCTGGGACTACAGGCACGCGCCACCATGCCCAGCTAATTTTTTCTATATATATTAGTTGGCCAATTAATTTCTTTCTACTTATAGTAGAGACGGGGTCTTGCTCTTGCTCAGGTTGGTTTCGAACTCCTGAGGATATAGTTTTAGTTTTGCAAGATGAAAAGAGTTCTGGAGATGGATGGTGGTGGTGGTGGTTGCAAAACAATGTGAATGCACTTAATGTCATTGTACTGTACATTTAAATATAGTTAAGATGGTAAATTTTACATTATGTAAATTTTACCACAATAAAACGTTTGTGTTTTTTTTGTTTGTTTGTTTGTTTGTTTTTTGAGACAGAGTCTCACTTTGTTGCCCAGTCTAGAGTGAGTGCCATGGCGTCAGCCTAGCTCACAGCAACCTGAAACTCCTGGGCTCAAGCGATCCTCCTGCCTCAGCCTCCCTAGTAGCTGGGACTACAGGCATGCGCCACCATGCCCGGCTAATTTTTTCTATATATGTTACTTGGCCAATTAATTTCTTTCTATTTATAGTAGAGACGAGGTCTCGCTCTTGCTCAGGCTGGTTTCGAACTCCTGACCTCGAGCGATCTGCCCGCCTCGGCCTCCCAGAGAGCTAGGATTACAGGCGTGAGCCACCGCGCCCGGCCAATAAAACGTTTTTAAAATAATTACTTTTAAATTTTTTATAGAAACGGTCTTGCTATGTTGCCCAGGCTGGTATCAAACTCCTGGCCTCAAGTGATCCTTCTGTCTCAGTCTCTCAAAGTGCTAATTACAGGTATGAGCCATTATGACCAGCCTAAAAATAATTCTGTATCATCCCATATCCCATCAGTGTTCAAAATTTCCCTGTCTCATCAATATCTTTTTATTATTATATTTTTTTTTATTTTTGAGGTGGGGTCTTGCTCTGTTGCCCAGGCTGGAGAGCACTGGCATGATCATAGCTCACTGCAGCCTCCAACTCCTAGGCTCAAGCAATCCTCCTGTCTTAGTCTCCTGTGTAGCTGGGACTACAGATGTGCAACACCACACACAGCTGATTTTTTTTTTTTTTTTTTGAGACAGAGTCTTGCTTTGTTGCCCAGGCTAGAGTGAGTGCCGTGGCGTCAGCCTAGCTCACAGCAACCTCAAACTCCTGGGCTCAAGCAATCCTGCTGCCTCAGCCTCCTGAGTAGCTGGGACTACAGGCATGCAACACCATGCCCGGCTAATTTTTTCTATATATTTTTAGTTGGCCAATTACTTTCTTTCTATTTTTAGTAGAGATGGGGTCTCACTCTTGCTCAGGCTGGTTTGGAACTCCTGACCTCAAGCAATCCGCCCGCCTCAGCCTTCCAGAGTACTAGGATTACAGGTGTGAGCCACCATGCCCGGCCTGATTTTTAATTTTGATTGTAGAGACAGGGTATCACTATGTTGTCCAAATTAGTCTCAAACTCCTGGTCTCAAGTGATCCTCCTGCCTTGGCCCCTCAAGCACTGAGATTACAAGTATGAGCTATTGTGCCTAGCCTCAATAATATCTTTTAAAGAAAAACAAAATAACCCCTTTATTATATGGAAGATTTCAAACATACACCAAAAGTAGAATGGTATAATGGACCACAGCCCAACTGAAACACATGGCCAACCTTTTTTTTTTTTTGAGACAGAGTCTTGCATTGTTGCCCAGGCTAGAGTGAGTGCCATGGCTTCAGCCTAGCTCACAGCAACCTCAAACTCCTGGGCTCAAGCAATCCTGCTGCCGCAGCCTCCCAAGTAACTGGGACTACAGGCATGCACCACCATGCCCGGCTAATTTTTTCTATATATATTAGTTGACCAATTAATTTCTTTCTATTTATAGTAGAGACGGGGTCTCGCTCTTGCTCAGGATGGTTTTGAACTGCGGACCTCGAGTAATCCGCCGCCTCAGCCTCCCAGAGTGCTAGGATTACAGGTGTGAGCCACCATGCCCGGCCCACATGGCCAATCTTGTCTCATTTATACAAAACCCACACCCTGGGTTAACCTGGGAATTGTATCATTTCTCCTTAAATACATATCTCTAAAATATAAACGCTCTTTAAAAAATAACCCCATCATTATTGACTGTCCAAAAAAATCAAATTGTTTTTACAGTTGGTTTATTCAAATCAGGATCAAATACACTATATTTGGTTGGCATGCCCTTAAGACTCTTTCAATATGTAACAGTGCTCTCTCCCTTTTTTCCCCTTTCCTATTTACTTGTTTAAGAACCTTAGTCACCTGTGCTATAGAATTTCCCACTTCCATAGCCGGCTGATGAATACCCAAAGTGTTCTTCACAAGTTCTTCTATCCCCTGTACTTCCTGTAAACTAGCAGTCAGAGGCTTGATAGGATTCAGACTTGGGCGCAGGCATAAATACTTGCAGGCAGTGTAGTCATTTTAACAGGACCTTAGCAGGTGAGGTCAGATTTGCATATTTATAGGCTATCTATAATTACTGTGCAGTGAATGAATTTCAGGGAGGCTACAGCCAGAGTGACTAAGTAGGAAACTGTTGAAATAGTCCATGAAAGAGGAGGAGGACCTGACTGTGGGTATGAGCAAGGAGAAGCAAGATATTTAAAATAAGGGTGGAAGAAAATTCAGCAGGTATGGGAATTTGAAGGAGAAAGGTGTTTCTATCCAATTTGGGTGCATGGTAAGAAAGAGAACAAAGGAAAAACAAGGTTTTCCTTAGCAGGAAGAATTGAGTTCTGTTTTAGCCATGAAGAAATGACATCCAGGTAATATCCAAGGGGCAGTGAATGACACTAACTATGAGTTCTGTGGAAAGACAGTCATCCTCAGGGCATGCAGCTGAAACTGTAAGTGAATCCAATTCCTCAGAAAGAGTGAGAAGCCAGCCAAGGGGCAGTTACAGAGCCCACAGGGAGACAGAGCACAAAGGAGAGAGACAGGTTAAATACATCAGAAAGGAACGGAAAGGTCAATGCTGAACGTGTCCTTTTGGTCTGACAGTAAAGGGGTGACTGATGCTGCTGTCCTGAGCAGTTTCAGAAAGGTGACAGAGTAAAAATCCTTAACTTGAGAAATAACTGGGAGGTAAATATGAATAGAAACAGTATGTACAGTTCTTTCCCAAGTTGTTTTAAAAGGAAGATAAAGAGACAAAAGTACATTAGTGGTTGTCTAGCACTGGAGGGCAGTGGGGAGGACTGATTGGGTGATACAAATATTCTAAGACTGTTGCATTCACTTTAGCCTGGGTAACAAAGCGAGACTCTGTCTCAAAAATAAAATAAAATAAAATAAAACGGTTGCACAACTCTTGTAAACACACTAAAGATCACTGAAGTGTACACTTTAAATGAGTGAACTGTATGCCAAGTGAATTATATATCTCAATAAAGTTGTTATTTTTTAAAAAGTGGGAGCCTGGGCATGGTGGCTCAGGCCTGTAATCCCAGCACTTTGGGAGGTTGAGGTAGGAGGATGGTTTGAACCCAGGAGTTTGAGGCTACAGTGAACTATGGTCACACCACTGCACATCAGCCTGACCAAAAGAGACAGACCCTGTCTCTCAAAAAAAAAAAAAAAAGTGTGGGGGAGGGGAGAGACTGATTGGTGGACAGAGAGGATCAAAGGAGGGTTATTTTGGAGTAATAGACTTGGGCTCACTTAAAGAACAGCACATAATTACTTGTTTTGTTTTTTCTTTGAGACAGAGTCTTGCTTTGTTGCCCAGGCTAGAGTGAGTGCCGTGGCGTCAGCCCAGCTCACAGCAACCTCAATCTCCTGGGCTCAAGCAATCCTACTGCCTCAGCCTCCCGAGTAACTGGGACTACAGGCATGTGCCACCATGCCCAGCTAATTTTTTCTATATATATTAGTTGGCCAATTAATTTCTTTCTATTTATAGTAGAGACGGGGTCTCGCTCTTGCTCAGGCTGGTTTCGAACTCCTGACCTCAAGCAATCCGCCTGCCTTGGCCTGCCAGAGTGCTAGGATTACAGGTGTGAGCCACCGCCCCCGGCCATAATTACTTGTTGATTAAAGCAGATCTCTCTAAAATCCTCAGGAACTCTGTTATTCTATGAATGTAATCAGGCTCTTCCATATGAAAAATATGTATCATGACAACTCCTAAAAGCATAAACATCAAGATCTTCCCATTTATGGGGAAATTATGACTTAAGTGAGGGGTTCTGTGCATGCAAGAGTGATGTCCTTCCTTTCCAAAGCCAAGCTCTCCACTGGGCTCTCCTGCCATCCTCAGCCAAGCTCTTCCAGGCCTTCCTTCATTCACTCCATGCTTTTCTCTGTTTTCCATTCTTCCTCTTTGCTGGTTCTTTTCTCCCCTAACAATGACCAATGCTCACAGTACCTCCCATCTTTTAACGAGGTCCTATTCCATGAACCATTTAGCTGTGTTTAGCTACTTTAACACTATGTTAAGAGCACAGCAAGACTTGCTTTGAATCCCCTTAGGATGCTTGGCTGCAGTGTGCTCCCTTCACTGGGTTCCTTATCATAAAAAGATAGGGGAGAAGGGTGTCTTAGGCACTTCCTGGGGCAGCTGTGAGACATTTCACTACTACTTACTGAGCACCTAGTAATGCTTTTCCTGTCCAGCTAATCCTCCTCCTTTCCTTCATAGCTTCTTCAAAGTCTGGTCTCTACTTTGAAGGTGACCTCCAGATTCTTAAATCCAAGAACCCTTTTCAGTGTATATCTCCTTGACTTCTCTGAGGCACCAGGCACTGATGACTACTACTCTCTTCTCTAAACGTCTTCCTCCCTTGATGCACACGCTCCTGCCTCCAAAGCTACTCGTTGCAGTCTGCTCCTTCTCACACCTGCAAGGCCTGCATCTCTTTTCACTAATGTCCTCTCCCCAAGCAACTCCATCCACACTCAGGGTTTCAACTACGGCCTGACAACCTGGCCCAGAGCAAGCACTGGCATTTCCCAATCTTCATCTTTCCCTCTATCCTGTAAGCTAAAATAAAATCTTAAGCCCCCCAGCTGACTGCATGGGGCCCTTTTGGCTAAGCAGACCCCAGAAGTACCCCACAGATGAATTCCTAGCTGAGAAGGAAAGTATGACAGGCCTCGTCATGCCCCCTTCCCTTTTTGGAGATATCCTTTGTAACTCATTAACTGGACTAAGACTATATAAGACAAGGCTTCAACCATACCTGCAGGTAATCAATTTATTTAGGTTACTAAGCATGAAATATCCGATTTCCTTAAGTACTAAGTTTAATAGTTGATATCTCTGACATTTCCTGTTTTATTTTTATTGTGAAGGTACATCCTTAGTCTTGCAAACACACATTTTGGCTTGTAATTATCTGTCAAATTTTTTAGAGCAATTTTTGTGAAACCATGGACAAATTAAAAAATCTGGGCCGGGCGCGGTGGCTCACGCCTGTAATCCTAGCACTCTGGGAGGCCGAGGCGGGCGGATTGCTCAAGGTCAGGAGTTCAAAACCAGCCTGAGCGAGACCCCGTCTCTACCATAAAAATAGAAAGAATTTAATTGGCCAACTAATATATATAATATAAAAATCAGCCGGGCATGGTGGCTCGTGCCTGTAGTCCCAGCTACTCGGGAGGCTGAGGCAGGAGGATCGCTTGAGCCCAGGAGTTTGGGGTTGCTGTGAGCTAGGCTGACGCCACGGCACTCACTCTAGCCTAGGCAAGAAAGCGAGACTCTGTCTCAAAAAAAAAAAAAATAAAAAAAAAAATAAATAAATAAAAAATCTGTGTTATTTTCAAACATGAGTTACATTGTGGAACCAATGCAGCACAGACAGTTGGAGATATCAGCAAAGTGTTTGGGAAGGATGTGGCTAATGAATGGCAGTACATTGATGGTTTGAGAAGTTCCATTCTGGTGATTTTAATCTTGAATGTGAGCCACATGGGCGACCTGAGACCAAGGTGAACAATGACAAGCTAAAAGCTGTAGTGGAAGTGAATCCCTCTCAATCTACGCTTGAATTAGCAGCAAGGTCTGACAGTAGTATTCCAACATTGGACCATTTGAAACAAATCGGCAAGGTAAAGAAGCTGGATAGATGGGTTCTGCACGAATTAAACGAGCGTCCAAAGAGAAATCTTCTCGAAGACTGCCTTTCTTTGCTGTCGCGACATAAAGGCGAACATTTCTACACTGTATTGTTACATGTGATGAAAAATGGGTTCTTTTTGACAATCACAAGTGTTCAGCACAATGGCTAGATAAAGATAAGCACTGAAATACCGTCCAAAACCAAATATTCATCAAAGAAAGCTAACGGTGTCTGTTTGGTGGTCCAGGACTGGTGTTATCCACTGCAGCTTCATGACACCTGGTTAATCGGATTACAGGGGATGTCCACTGCAATCAACTGGATGCAATGATGACGATGTCTGCGATTAAGTAGCTGAAATTGGTTAACAGAGACAGGCCAGTCCTCTTGCAATGCAATGTTCCACCACATGTCGCACAAACAATGCTGGTCAAATTACAGAAGCTGGACCTGGAAACTCTCTGTCATCCACTGTATTCACTAGACCTTGCACAACTGACTACCACCGTGGCCCACGGGAAAAAAATTTCTTTTCTAGTTGTGGCAGTCATTGTGTCTACCTGGCATATAGGGTTTGTCTGACCTGATCCCAATTAACTTCTCTGTTTAATCCCCTGCCAGCCTCTTGAGGCCCAAATTTAAAATGAACCTCTTTCAGGACTTAAAATATACCTCCAGCCTGGTGACTTCCAACTAATCTTTTAAGATTTACCTCAAACATCAACTCTGTAGTATTTTTTCCCTGATCACTTACCCCACAGCTGGTCAAGTTCCTTATTCTATCCCTAGTGCTCTAACAATACTCTGTACATAATATTTATGTTCCACTTTCATGGAAAGCATTTCTGTCATACTGTAAATGTTCACTGTTTCTCTGCATCTCCCTGCATCCCTGGAGGGCAAGAACCTTGACCATTTCCTCCCCAGCACCTGGTCCAATGCTCAGCAAGTTAGGAGTCCCACCGCTCCCTTCACAGTCACTTAGTTCTTTGTCATTGTGTCTCACAGGCTCACTCTCTCTGCCCAATAAACAGGAGGCAGTACTAGCTCACTTAATCTTCAGAACAACCTGCAGGGCCAGTTTTGTACTAGTATTCCTAAGTTCAAGATAAAAGCACTAAGTTAGAACTCAGGAAAATCAGCAAGAAAAAAAAATCAAACAACCCTATCAAAAAATGGGCAAAGGACATGAATAGAACTTTTCAAAAGAAGACAGAATAATGGCCAACAAATATATGAAAAAATGTTCAACATCTCTAATCATCAGGGAAATGCAAATCAAAACTGCAATGAGATATCACTTATCTCCAGTGAGAATGGCCTTTATCAAAAAGTCCCCAAACAATAAATATGCGGAGAGACAGGAACACTCCTACACTGCTGGTGGGACTGCAAACTAGTGCAACCTCTGTGGAAAGTAATATGGAGATACCTTAAAGAGATGCAAGTAGATCTACCATTTGATCCAGCAATCCCATTACTGGGCATCTACCCAAAAGAACAAAAGACATTCTATAGGCCGGGCAAGGTGGCTCACGCCTGTAATCCTAGCACTCTGGGAGGCAGAGGAGGGGGGAGGACTGCTCAAGGTTGGGAGTTGGAAACCAGCCTGAGCAAGACCCCGTCTCTACTAAAAATAGAAAGAAATTAATTGACCAACTAAAAATAGATATATAGGCGGGGAGTGGTGGCTCATGCCTATAATCCTAGCTCTCTGGGAGGCCAAGGCGGGGCGGATTGCTCAAGGTCAGGAGTTCAAAACCAGCCTGAGCCAGACCCCGTCTCTACTATAAAAAAATAGAAAGAAATTAATTGGCCAACTAATATATATAGAAAAAATTAGCCGGGCATGGTGGCACATGCCTGTAGTGCCAGCTACTCGGGAGGGTGAGGCAGAAGGGTTGCTTGAGCTCAGGAGTTTGAGGTTGCTGTGAGCTAGGCTGACACCACAGCACTCACTCTAGCCTGGGCAACAAAGCGAGACTCTGTCTCAAAAAAAAAAAAAAAAAATATATATATATAATAAATTAGCCGGGCATGGTGGTGCATGCCTGTAGTCCCAGCTACTCGGGAGGCTGAGGCAGGAGGATTGCTTGAGCCCAGGAGTCTGAGGTTGCTGTGAGCTAGGCTGATGCACAGCACTCACGCTAGCCTGGGCAACAAAGTGAGACTCTGTCTCAAAAAAAAAAAAAAAAAAGAAAGACATTCTATAAAAAAGACACCTGCACTCAAATGTTTATAGCAGCACAATTCACAATCGCAAAGGTGTGGAAACAACCCAAGTGCCCATCGATACATGAGTGGATTAATAAAATGCGGTATATGTATACCATGGAGTACTATTCAGCTATAAGAAACAATGGTGATCTAGCACCTCTTGTATATTCCTGGATACAGCTGGAACCCAATCTACTAAGTGAAGTATCCCAATAATGGAAAAATAAGCACCATATGTACTCACCAGCAAATTGATTTCACTGATTAACATCTAAGTGGACACATAGGAATAACATTTATCAGGTGTCGGGCAGAGGGGAGAGAGGAGGAGGGGATGGTATATACATACATAATGAGTACGATGTGCACCATCTGGGGGATGGACAGGCTTGAAACTCTGACTCGGGGGAGTGGGAAGGCAACACATGTAACCTAAACATTTGTACCCTAACCTAAACATTGTACATATTAAGCATAATATGCTTAAATTAAAAAAAAAAAGATAAAGGCACTAAGGCTTAGAGAAGTTAAACAACTTGGAATGTGAGAGCTGAACCAGGATATGAACACAGATCTACATGATTTAACACTGCTTCCCAAAGTCCAAGTTATGTGATTCCTTTTATTCAGGATTCTATCTCAAATATATATTACTCCTTTAAATGTGCCCTTGGCACCTCAAAACTTTCCAGTATCTTAACTCTTTTCTTTCCCTCTTCTTTGAGATAAAAACTTCACTCCTTGCAAAGATTAACTCCTTTCAGCTACACCTCCTTATGGCCTCTGGACCATGCCTCATCTGAGACTTTTCCCCTTCAAATTCTTCCCCTCTCATCTCTAGAGCTGTGGTTATCAATGTGTCCCAGACCAGTGGCATCAGAATCTATTAGAAACGCAAATTCTCAGGCTCTGCCAAGACCCACCAAGTCAAAAATTCTGGAGGTGAGGCTCAGAAAGCAGGTTTAAAAAGCCCTCCAGGGCCTGCACAGTGGCTCATGCCTGGAATCCTAGCATTCTGGGAGGCCCAAGGTGGGAGTATAGCTAGAGGTCAGAAGTTTGAGGTTGCTGTGGGCTAGGCTGACAGCACTGCACTGTAGTCCAGGCAACAGAGGGAGAAGGTCTCAAAAACAAAAAAACCCTCCAGGTGATTTTGATGAATGCTAAATTAGACAACCACTGCTGCAGTGGCTTCTTTGAAACTTAAATTCCACTTCACATTTTAAAACCACCCAAAAATGCTTCCCTATCCTGCCATCTCACCCCTTGCCACTAGCTTTCTTAAGAGCATCAATCACTAAGTACTTTTAAGTCCAGAACATTCACTTACTCCTCAAACCCCTCTCTGATCAGCTGGGCACCCTTATGCCCCTTACAAATATGAAAACTGAAACTCTTGAGAGTTTTAATTACTTATCCAAATAAATCTGGAAATACAGCAATTCTTCTCTTCATAAGTAGACAAATTTCAAATATCAAATGTAGAACAGAGCATAAAAAAATAAAGATGTCAAGATAGACTGGTTTTATAGAGTAGTCAATATAGAAAGCAGACTGCCAGAGACCAGAGAGAGAGTGAAGTCAGGACCCCTCACCCCAACACAGGCACAGACACTCTCCCTGGAATTAAAAACTCAGGATTTAGGTGAGCAAAGTACAATTATTTTTTTTTTTTTTTTTTTTTTTTTGACAGAGTCTCGCTTTGTTGCCCAGGCTAGATTGAGTGCCGTGGCGTCAGCCTAGCTCACAGCAACCTCAAACTCCTGGGCTCGAGTGATCCTTCTGCCTCAGCCTCCCGGGTAGCTGGGACTACAGGCATGCGCCACCATGCCCGGCTAATTTTTTATATATATATCAGTTGGCCAATTAATTTCTTTCTATTTATAGTAGAGACGGGGTCTCACTCTTGCTCAGGCTAGTTTTGAACTCCTGACCTTGAGCAATCCGCCCGCCTCGGCCTCCCAAGAGCTAGGATTACAGGCGTGAGCCACAGCGCCCGGCCTACAATTATTATTTGTCTTTTCTGTTCTTGTGATTGTGAAGCAACAGTGAGATAAGAGATCCATGGATGAAATAGGGCATTAAAGAGTATCTTATAACGTGTTAACTCAATACAGTAAAAACCTGCTTGTTACTGAACAGCACTTATAGAAATGTCAGCCACAAATATGAGCAAAATATGCAGCTTTAAATGTCTAGTCCTCACATTAAAAAGAAACAGAAAGAGGGCCGGGCGCGGTGGCTCATGCCTATAATCCTAGCACTCTGGGAGGTTGGGGGGGGGGGATTGCTTGAGGTCAGGAGTTCGAAACCAGCCTGAGCAAGAGCGAGACCCCATCTCTACTATAAATAGAAAGAAATTAATTGACCAACTAGTATATATAAAAAAAAATTAGCCGGGCATGGTAGCACATGCCTGTATTCCCAGCTACTCGGGAGGCTGAGGCCGAAGGATTGCTTGAGCCAGGAGTTTGAGGTTGCTGTGAGCTAGGCTAACGCCATGACACTCACTCTAGCCTGGGCAACAAAGCAAGACTCAGTCTCAAAAACAAAAAAAAGAAAGAAACAGAAAGTGAATTTTTATATTATATTTTATTTAACTCAATATGTTATTTTAACACGTAGTATTTTTTAAGTTGAGATTTTTTTTGGCACTAAGTTTTCAAAATCCAGTATGTATTTTAAACTTTTAGCACAACTAAATTTGGAGTAGGCAAATTTCAAGCGCTTAAGAGCCCTACCTGGCTGGTGGCCACCTTAATGGACAGTGTAGCCCTAGAGATAAGCCTTGGGTGTAAATTTTCAGGACAGCAATGAAGACAAAAGTGTGTGCTTGGGAACTTGCTGCCTGGTTTTGGCAGCAGGCTCCTTACTGCACATGGGGCTCAACATACCAGGCACCTTTGTGCCAGCTGCTTCCTCACCTGAAATACTCAACTTTGCCCTTCTTTTCTTTTTCTAGCAAACTCCTCCTCATTATCCCATTCAACTTATACAATAAGAATCTACTGAGAACTGAGTGAGCCAGCCACTGTCTGGGCCCTGAGGATACAGTGGACAAAACAACAGACAAAACCCCTTGCTCTCTGGCAGCCTACATTTTAGTGGGGAACACTCACCAGAAAATAAAGCATAGAAAGAGAGGGAGTCTGTGGGGCTCATGATCCTAAATACGGTGCTCAGGAAAGGGCTCATAGTACAGCATGTGAAGTCTGAGCGAGAGCCTGCAAGAGATGAGAGAGTGAACCACGCCAACACCTATGAAAAAAGATCCAGGCCAAGGGATGAACAGTGCAAAGGCTGAGGTGGGAACATGCCTGATGTTTGCATATCAGTAAGGAGGCCAGTGTGGCTGACATGGAGTGTACAGCACAGGGTGGGGGGACGGGAAGGATAGGTGCACCAGACTGCACAGTGCCATGTAACCCTGGCTAAGGGTTGGCTTTTCCCTCAGGTGATGGAAGACCTGTGGAGAGGTCTGAGCACAGGAATAAGATCATTTTGAGGGGAAAGCAGACTGCAGAAGGGCAACAGCAAACAGGGAGATCAACTAGGAGGCAATAATGCAGGTAAAAGAAATGATGGCTCAGACTAGAGTGGTAGTGGCAGAGGTGGGGAGCAGCGGCCATATTCTGGATGTGTGTTGAAGGTGGAGCTGATGTATGGGCCATGGGGCTGGCCTAAGGGTCTCTGGAGAAGAGTGTCCCTGGCAGGTTCAAGTGTGGCTAGAATACAGGGAGAGGTGGCAGAAGAGAAGTCGGGCTGATCTGCGTTGTCTTGACAAGTCTGTGGAGCTATGGGTGGAAGTGGGCAGAGAAGTGGCTTTGCCAGGAGCACAGGGGGTTCTGGGGATACCCTTCAGCACTTGCTGGGAAAGAGCAAGCAGTGCCCACCTTGAAGTCTTCCTCAATTTCCCAGGTGACTGCAGAGCTTGCCACTGGCTCTCCCAAGTAGCCAAAGCTTTTTGGACCACCCTCTAATGTGGTACATAAAATCTGGAACATGAATGGCCAGCCTCTCCATCTGTCTCCACTAGCTCCAAGCACTGGGGTTCTTCCTCATTCACCTCGATCTTTTTTTTTTTTTTTTTTTTTTTTTTTTTAACAAAGGCTTGGATGCAGATTCACCTCGATCTTTCCAGCACTCATCATGGCACTTAATTCATCATTTTGTTCAATAAACAGACCCAAAATACTGTCTTTTGGTTGGGACTGGCCAGTTTACCAAACCAGAAAGAACTCCATGGTTGTCTAGGTCTTGTGGAAAAAGCCATACTTGATTAACAGAGGTAATCAGGACATTAAAAACAAAATAAAGGCCGGGCACGGTGGCTCACGCCTGTCATCCTAGCACTCTGGGAGGGCGAGGTGGGAGAATTGCTCAAGGTCAGGAGTTCAAAACCAGCCTGAGCAAGAGTGAGACCCCATCTCTACTATAAATAGAAAGAAATTATCTGGACAACTAAAAATATATAGAAAAAATTAGCCAGGCATGGTGGCGCATGCCTGTAGTCCCAGCTACTTGGGAGGCTGAGGCAGGATGATCGCTTGAGCCCAGGAGTTTGAGGTTGCTGTGAGCTAGGCTGACACCATGGTACTCTAGCCCCAGCAACAGAGTGAGACTCTGTCTCCAAAAAAAAAAAAAATTTTAAAAAGAAATCCCTGGCCAGTCTTGGTGGCTCATGCCTGTAAACCCAACACTTTGGGAGGCTGAGGTGGGAGGATCACTTGAGGCCAGGAGTTTGAGGTTGCAGTGAGCTATAACTGGGCCACTGCACTCTATCCCAGGCAGCAGAGCAACACCCTGTCTCAAAGCCCCTGCATTCTCTCTCTTCACCTTTCTCAAAGACAACCACTATTCTGATTTTGTGTTAATTGCTTTTCTTCATAGTTCTACCACCCTCATGTTATCCCCAAACAATATACAGGTGACTCTTGAGCAATAGGAGTTTGAACTGTGAGGTCCACTTATATGTGGATTATCTTCTGCCTTTGCCACCCCTGAGACAATAAGACCAACTCTTCCCCCCCCTCAGCCTACACAACATGAAGATGATGAGGATGAAAATCTTTATGATGATCCACTTCCACTTAATGAATAGTAAACATATTTTCTCTTCCTATTATTTTCTTAACATTTTCTTTTCTCTAGCTTACTTTATTGTAAGAATACAGTATATAACACATATAACATATAAAAGATTTGTTTATCAACTGTTTATGTTATCAGTAAGGCTTTCAGTCAACAGGAGTCTATTAGGAGTTAAGTGTCTGGGAGTCAAAAGTTATATGTGGATTTTTGACTGTGTGGGGGTTGTGGAGGAATTGGCGCCACTAACCCACAAGTTAGTTCAAGGGTCAATTGTACTGCCTACTTTTGAAAGCAGAGGGCAAGCACGCACTAGCCATAAGGAGAGGGCGGCACTGCCCCTGCTGGGTCGAGGCTCCAGGAGGAGGTTAATGTATCAGCTTCCAGCTCATGATCTAACTTCTGCTTCTCTGGGCATTGATAAGGCCCCTTCTGGGCAAGTCATGAGCAGTCATAAGGAAGTCTTGGGAAACACAGGGCTCAGCACCTGTGTTTGGGCACCTGGCAGGGCTGAGGTGTGGGCCACATACTGGACATGCAGCAGAAATATGGTCAGGGCAAGAGCTGTCCTGTACCTTCTGCTCCTAAGTTTGCCATGGCCTCCCTCCAGCTCTCAGGAGAAAGCTGGAAACTTCTTTGAGTGATGTGCGTGTCCTCAGCAGAGCAGGAAGAGAGAGACCCTCATCAGCACGTGGTCAGGAGGAGCCACGTTCTGCTGAGAACCTGGGCCAAGCCCTCCTGGGCATTCTGTCCTCAGGTTAAAAAGATGGCCTGTCCTCAACCAGCCTGAGCAACATAGCAAGACCTTGTCTCTACAAAAAACAGGAAAATTAGCTAGGAGTGGTGGCACATGCCTGTAATTCCAGCTACTCAAGAAGCTAAGACAGAAGTATCTCTTAAACCCAGGAGTTTGAGGTGGCAGTGAGGTATTATCATGCCACGAGCAACACAGTGAGACCCTGTCTCAACAGCAATGACAAAAAGAGGGCCTGATGGAAGTAGGGGTCTTGGTGATGACAGTCTACCTCCTGGGTCACACTGCTGCAGTAGAGCTCAGTTGCCATCCACATCTGGTGCAGAACTGTCATCCCGGGATTACTTTTCACCTTTTTTTGAGACAAAGTCTCACTCTGTTGCCCCAGTTAGAGTGCCTTGGCGTCAGCCTAACTCACAGCAACCTCAGATTCCTGGGCTCAAGCAATCCTTCTGCCTCAACCTCTTGAGTAGCTGGGACTACAGGCATGTGCCATCATGCCTGGCTAATTTTTTCTATTTTGGTAGAGATAGGGTCTCGTTCTTGCTCAGGCTGATCTTGAACTCCTGAGCTCAAATGATCCGCCCGCCTCAGCCTCCCAGAGTGCTAGATTACAGGCGTGAGTCACTGTACCCGACCCTCCCTTGCCATGTTTTCTGAGTTGGGTCTCCTGTTTCCTGAATCTTGTGTCTTACTCTTTTTTTATTTAGTATTTCAGTTTGGTGGAGTACATCTTCCAATAGCTTCTTAAGAAGGGGTATATGGGCCGGGCGTGGTGGCTCACGCCTGTAATCCTAGCACTCTGGGAGGCCGAGGTGGGCGGATTGCTCGAGGTCAGAAGTTCGAAACCAGCCTGAGCAAGAGCGAGACCCCATCTCTACTATAAATAGAAAGAAATTCATTGGCAAAGTAATATATATATATATATATATATATATATACAAAAAAAAAAAAATTAGCCGGGCATGGTGGCGCATGCCTGCAGTCCCAGCTACTTGGGAGGCTGAGGCAGCAGGATCGCTTGAGCCCAGGAGTTTGAGGTTGCTGTGAGCTAGGCTGACGCCACGGCACTCACTCTAGCCAGGGCAACAAAGCGAGTCTCTGTCTCCAAAAAAAAAAAAAAAAAAAAAAAGAAGGGGTATATGATAGTTAAACTTTTTAAACCTTTTATCTCTTAAAATGATGTTATTCTACACTCAATCTTGTTGTATAGTTTGGCCAGGTATAGAATTCTAGGTTTGGTAGTCACTTTCCTTCAGAATTTTGAAGGCATTGTTCCAACTGTCTTCTTGCTTCCTATGTTGCTGCCATAAAGCCCAAAGACATTCTGATTCTTAGTATGTGTCCTAGTACATTGCCATCCAGAAGCTTGTAAATCTTTTCTTTAAACCCAATGTTCAGAAATTTCATGACTGGTGTGGGTCTCTTTTCTTCCCTAGTGCTGGGCACAAGCATACCCTTTTAATCTGGCAATCATGCCTTCAGTCCTTGAATTTTCTGTTTTCTGTTTGTTTTGTCTTTTTTCCTTTTGGGGGAATTGCTAATTTTTTATATGCATGTTGCCCACATATAGTTCATATTTTTAAAAATTTTCTGAGATTTTGTTTCCTGAATTTTAAAAATTCTTGTTCTATAGATACAATATATTCTCCTATCTCGCTCATTACCATCTCATTGGCCAAGCAAGTCATATGGCAAGGTCCAAATTCAAAAGATGGGAATTATACTCTGCCTACTATGAAGCCATGGCAAGGGTGTGGATATATAAAATGACCTAGAATGAAGAATTGAGACCATTTAATCTATCCTCACACAACCAAGGGCTATGCCATTCCCATGAATAATAGCAACTCATTTGAACAGCAATAGGGATAAAAGTCAGGGGAGAATTGGAGGAGGGAAGACATCAGCAGGCAAGTAGATGTACAGTTAAAAAGTGTTCGAGGTAATTCTGACATATATGCCACAGAGAATGTTTTTGGGCTGAGTGTGGTGGCTCACGCCTATAATCCTAGCACTCTGGGAGGCCAAGGCGGGCGGATCGTTTGAGCTCAGGAGTTTAAGACCAGCCTGAGCAAGCGAGAGACCCCATCTCTACCAAAACCAGAAAATATTAGCCGGGCATGGTGGCGCATGCCTGTAGTCCCAGCTACTGGGGAGGCTGAGGCAGGAGGATTGCTTGAGCCCAGGAGTTGATGTAAGCTGGGCTGATGCCACGGCACTCACTCTAGCCTGGGCAACAAAGCGAGACTCTGTCTCAAAACAAACAAACAAAAAAATCCTGACATCATTAGCCCATCAGCAACACTTAGAGACTTTGCCTTCCCAATAAGGAAAGAGATGGCTCATGGTCTTCTGGCCTTTAAAAGACTCACCCTATTTTTCCTCCCCTGAGCCACATCCCTCAGAGGCTAGACTATGTTGGAATGGTTTCCTTGCTTGAAGGTAACATTTTTCTACTTAGCTTTTTGAATCTTTGCTCTCTTAGAAATTTTTTTTTCCTTTAACATCTTTTAAAAATGAGAAAATTGGGGCAGAGAGATCCTTTTCCATGCCTAAAGTCATACAATTACTTTAGGCCAAAACTGTCACTGCATTCAGGTTTTTTGACTCCTGCCCTATAATTTACTTCATCCTGTTTGTACACAAATGTATTATCTTCCTTCTGCTCATTAGCTGCACCACCCTTCCCTGAGACACAGGGCCTACTATCTTGCTTTGTTTCTATTAACAGACTTTGTTCTTTTTTTTTTTTTTTTTTTTTGAGACAGAGTCTCGCTTTGTTGTCCAGGCTAGAGTGAGTGCCGTGGCATCAACCTAGCTCACAGCAACCTCAATCTCCTGGGCTCAAGCAATCCTCATGCCTCAGCCTCCCAAATTGCTGGGACTACAGGCATGTGCCACCATGCCTGGCTAATTTTTTCTACCTATATTAGTTGGCCAATTATTAATTTCTTTCTACTTATAGTAGAGACGGGGGTCTCGCTCTTGCTCAGGCTGGTTTCGAACTCTGGACCTCGAGCAATCCTCCCGCCTTGGCCTACCAGAGTGCTAGAACAGACTTTGTTCTTAACTGAATAGCAATAAAGAACTATACAGCAACAGAGATACATGCATATAAAAATTTTTCCCCTATTTCATATTTTAGGCAGAGAATCATAGACTCTATCCCATCTTTCTTTGACTGACTTTCAAATCACTCTAGTCTCTTTAATTTCCTTGATGTGTTTTTATTAAGAAGCCCTTATAATACTGTTAGACAATTTTCAGGACATACGGTTTATAAAAACATAGTTTCTGTCTTTTAATTTTTTAAAAACTGTGTCAAAAACACATAGAATTTACCATCTTAACCTTTTAAAATGTACAGCACAGTAACTATATGCAGATTGTTGCACAACAAATCACCAGAACTTTTTCATCTTGCAAAACTGAAATTGCTATATCCATTGAACAACCCCACTTTTCCCCTTCTCCAGCCCCTGACAACCACCATTCTACTTTCTGTTTCTGAGTAGATATCTCATATAATTAGAATCATACAGTTTTTGTCTTTTTATGAGTGGCTTATTTCTGTTAGCATGTCCTCAAGTTTCATACATGTTGTAGCACATAACATATCCTTTTTAAGGCTAGATAATATTCCATTGTATATACATACCACATTTTCTTTATCCATTCATCTGGTGATGGACATTTAGGTTGCTCCCACTTAGTGTCAACAATGCTGCAATAAACACGGGTGGGTAAATCAGGGCCTACTGTCTTTCCTCTACCAATCCACTTCTGAAATGGTCCCAACCTACAGCCATACAGCTTATGACACGGAACTGAGAGTTCCTTCCATAACACCATTAACATTCACTCAAGAGATGTCTGCTGCCTGCTGAATATGCGGCAGGTATAGTGCTACACTCTTGGTCTTACTCTCAAGTTGTCCACAGTCCAATAGAGAGCAGCAAAACACACATATTAAAGCTCATGTTGTAACTGTTCTCACAAAGGCCTGGTCAACTTGAAGAGCTGACTTATGAGGTATCCTGAAGGAGATGGATTATGAGCAGAGTTCTGAATGGTGAAATGTCCAACATTATGAGACTGGGGGAAGGACATATATAGGAAGGTACCAAGAGAAATTAGGCCATTTTCAAAGAATCACATTGAAAGTATTTCTGGGATCTTGAAGTAAGGCTTCATTCCCGTGGCAACAGATGTCGCCCCATGACATGATCTTATAGCAGGCCTGGTAGCACTGGCACTGCTCCAAGTATTCAGATATGTGCTGCAGTCTCTCCTGCTGCTCTGCTCTGCCAGGCACAACAGTTCCACACTGACCTAAAAGGTCTGGACCCACCTGGCAGGGGTGGGGAACCTGCTGCTTTCTGCTTTCAAGATTATTTTTTCTAAAGCACCAAAGGAGACAAGAAAAGCTTTATTTTTCTCTGCTACAACCCTTTTTAATGAAAGGATTTGTTCTGTAAGATTTGGATTCAGTCATAAGGCCGCACTTAAGGACCTAGAAAGCCACACAGGTTCCCCACCCTTGCCGGCAGTTGCCAGTGATTGGCCTGTGGGTTGGGATGCTTTGAATTCAGATATAGCATAGAGTGGGCAGAAGTTGTGCTATTTCTCATTTAAAGACATCATTCTTTCATCCTCAACTAATCAAACAATGTATGGCTGTTCAAAGGAGTGTTCTATGAGAGAGCAAAGAAAATATGGGTAAGAAATATGTAGGTAAGACAAGACACCTTATTTGATGCGGGCAACAAAACTCATGACAAGGATCCATGCTCTTTAACCATCTCTCTTGGAATTCAGAAGTGAGATGGTAGTCATGGGAATGCACATTATTATGTTTATTTGAAAAATGAAGTCAAACTTCCTTTTCTCTCTCTTTTTTTTTTGAGACAGAGTCTTGCTCTATTGCCTGGGCTAGAGTGCCGTGGCATCAAGCTAGCTCACAGCAACCTCAAACTCCTGAGCGCAGGCGATCCTGCTGCCTCAGCCTACCCAGTAGCTGGAACTATAGGCATGCACCACCATGCCCGGCTAATTTTTTCTATATATTTTTAGTTGTCAAGCTAATTTCTTTCTGTTTTTAGTAGAGATGGGGGTCTCGCTCTTGCTCAGGCTGGAAGTCAAACTTTCTGATAGAAAGTTGAGTCTGATGTGACTATTTGACAATGAGGACTGGTTTTGTACATTAGGTTATACAGCAGGTATCTTCCATATATTAAACAAGCTATAATAGTCACAGCTCTAAGGTTTTGATGAAAATATACCTAAAGCAGATAAAAGTATTTAATAAAAAAATAGCATATTGGCAAAAGTGTATTGAAATGAATAGTACTTTTGTTTTCCCAACAAATTTTATGTATATTAGGTTAAACAAGGTAGGTACCTCTAGGTGAAAGAATAACAAGTACAATCAATAATCAATTGATAAGACTTGGTAAAGACTTTTTGTTATATTTCTCAGTAACTGAGAAAGTAAATGACTAATCAGATGGTTTCTAATTCTTTGTTTTCAATAAAATTGAAAAACTACCTAACCAAGTTATCAGCTAATTAGTAAACTAATTTTTAATGACATGACACTGATTTTTTGGCACACAACTGAGGTTTCAAAATATTGAATAACATTGCTATAACTAAACTTCTCCCTTTCCTTTGTAGTTATTAATATTTATGCAAACAAGGATTTCTGGGGCTTAAATTTACAAAAACATAACATAAGAACTGAATTGAGAACTCTCATTTTGGCAAGAAGTAATATTCAGGGATGGGCACGGTAGCTCACGCCTGTAATCCTAGCACTCTGGGAGGCTGAGGCAGGCGGATTGCTTGAGGTCAGGAGTTTGAAACCAGCCTGAGCAAGAGCGAGACCCCCATCTCTACTATAAATAGAAAGAAATTAATTGGCCAACTTCCAATATATAGAAAAAACTAGCCGGGCATGGTGGCACATGCCTGTAGTCCCAGCTACTTGGGAGGCTGAGGCAGCAGGATTGCTTGAGCCCAGGAGATTGAGGTTGCTGTGAGCTAGGCTGACGCCACAGCACTCACTCTAGCCTGGGCAACAAAGCAAGACTCTGTTTCAAAAAAAAAAAAAAAAGAAGTAGTAATATTCATCCATGGTTATATGAATAAATCAAGGGGAGAAGGAAGCCTCATCTACTTATTAAGGGAGGCATTTCTAATAAAAGTATTTTTTTGCTTAATAATTATTTATAAAACTTTATAATGCATGTTATCTGTTGTGTACTAAATTGGTATAAATCAACTTTAAAAAGAGCAAAAAATGCACAGCTTTATGATCAAAATAAATTTAAAAGTTTTAATTTCAATTTTTTTTTTTTTGAGACAGAGTCTTGCTTGTTGACCAGGCTAGAGTGAGTGCCGTGGCGTCAGCCTAGCTCACAGCAACCTCAAACTCCTGGGCTCAAGCAATCCTACTGCCTTAGCCTCCCGAGTAGCTGGGACTACAGGCATGTGCCACCATGCCCGGCTAATTTTATATATATATTAGTTGGCCAATTAATTTCTTTCTATTTATAGTAGAGACGGGGTCTTGCTCTTGCTCAGGCTGGTTTCGAACTCCTGACCTCGAGCAATCCGCCCGCCTCAGCCTCCCAGAGTACTAGGATTACAGGCGTGAGCCACCGCGCCCGGCTTTAATTTCAACTTTTATACCTATTTTTGATGCAGAGAAATATGCTAGAGTAATCAATAAAAAGACTTTCAAATATGTATTAAATTAAAATAAAAAATATTATACAGAGTAAGTGCAGAAAGAAAGCAAGTTCAAGGAGAAAAAAAGAATCATTTAAAACTTGTTAGGCCAGGCCCGGTGGCTCACGCCTGTAATCCTAACACTTTGGAAGGTCGAGGCGGGAGGATCGTTTGAGTTCAGGAGTTCAAGACCAGCCTGAGCAAGAGCGAGATCCTATCTCTACCAAAAATAGAAAAAATTAGCCACGCATGGTGGCACATGCCTGTAGTCCCAGCTACTCGGGAGGCTGAGGCAGCAGGACTGCTTGAGCCCAGGAGATTGAGGTTGCTGTGAGCTAGGCTGACACCACAGTACTTGAGCCAGGGCAACAGAGTAAGATTCTGTCTCAAAAAAGAAAAAAAAAAAACTTCTGTTAAAGAAAATCATTCTTTAAATGGTTGATGAAAGACAGCGTATACAGCATATTGCTAAGATATTCAGATTCTGCTGGCTACATTTTAAGAAGTGATATAACCTTTTTAAAAAAATATTTATAATTCTCGTGTTGGTGGTATAGTGGTGAGCATAAAAAAAAAGAAAAAATATATATTTATAATTCTCTGTAAGTTACAATTCCTGCTATATATTTATAACTATTTATAGGTATAAATAGCATTTTTTGCCCTTTTCTTTGTTTAAAATAGTTAATTCATCTTAAATATATGTAGCATTTATAAGGCTGTGTTACATAAATTTCTTATTTTGTATTTTTCACTTACTAAACTGAATTATAGTAATTTAGTATACAAATGATTAGGTATAATTTTTGATAACCCTACAGACTTAGGATGAAAAGTTTTAGATGCCAACTTAAAAATATGTGAGAGGGTTCACAGTGTTTCAAAAGTATTTAGTCCAAACACCCAGTCTCTAATATTAATATAAGGCTCTTCCTGACCTGATTCCTACCTTTCCTGCTTCATCTTCCAGCCTCTGGCACTTTAAGTCTCAAATTCAAAGAACTACTATCATAATTTTGTATTTTTGCTTAGTTTCCCAAAAGGATCAAAGTCCTATTAGATGCCCCTTGATAAGAGCTCAAGTTAGCATGCATATCAGTATAATAAAGGTTTGGAAATCTCCTAAAGGAAACTGTTACATTTGTTTAGCCTACATGTGCAAATGCTCAGAAGCAAAAAAATCTGTTTAGCCCAGTGAGTCCCAAATTTGTCCCACTCTAGAACTCTTTGAACAGCCCATGAAATTAGTGTTCCATGGAATACCCATTAGGGCGGGCATCTGACTAAAACTTAAGATCTATCTTAAAAGTCAATTCTTTTTTTTGAGACACAGTCTCACTCTGTTGCCCCATTAGAGTGCCATGACGTCAGCCTAGCTCACAACAACCTCAAACTCCTACGCTCAAGTGATCCTCCTGCCTCAGCCTCCCGAGTAACTGGGACTGCAGGCATGCGCCACCATGCCCGGCTAATTTTTTCTATATAATTTTAGTTGTCCAGCTAATTTATTTCTATTTTTTTTAGTAGAGGACAGGGTCTCACTCTTGCTCAGGCTGGTTTCGAACTCCTGACCTTGAGCGATCCGCCAGCCCCGGCCTCCCAGAGTGCTAGGATTACAGGCGTGAGCCACAGCGCCCGGCCTTAAAAGTCAATTCTTAAAAGCCTTCCAAACTTCACCAAAAAGGCATCCCCCCCCCAATATTCCCACAGGCTTTATAGTCGTTAACATGGCTTTGCAATGACCCATCTACTGTCTGCTCCCATTAGGCTCTGTAATACAGGTCCAGCATCTACCACAATTCCTGGTTGGTTGAAAGAACAATCAACTGGAAGCTGGAAGCAAAGGGAAAGAAATGGTTAATTCCTAGGTTTCTATTTTGGATCACTGGGCTAGGGAAAATACTCACAGGGTACATAAGATTTGTTAGGAAAAAGGCAGAGTCCATTTTGGAAATACAGGAAATCAAAATGGAAATGTCCAAGAGACAGTTGAAAAGACTGATTTGAACCTTGGAAGACAGATCTGGATTGCAGATTTGGAGAAGCCTTTTCTTACAGGTGACAGATGAAGCCATGAAAGAATCAATGACATTACCAAGGGAAAAAAAGAATAAAAAAGTAGAGGATGTAGTTGCCCAGGGAACATTTTTTGTAGAGGGTCTCACTATGTCCCCAGACTAGAGTGCAGTGGCACAATCATAGCTCACTGCAACCTTAAACTCCTAGGCCCAAGTGATCCTCCTACCTCAGCCTCCCAAGTAGCTAGGAATGCAGGTCTGGGGCTCCAGGTTTGTGACACCATGCCTGGCTAATTTTTTAATTAAAAAAAATTTTTTTTATAGAGATTGGGTCTCACTGTTGCCCAGGATGGTCTCTAGTCCTGGCCTCATTTGATCCTCCCACCTTGGCTCCCAAAGTGCTGAGATTACCACACCTGGCAAGGAACAATAATAATTAAAAACTGTGCAAAGAGGCCGGACGCAGTGGCTCACACCTGTAATCCCAGCACTCTGAGAGGCCGAGGCAGGCAGATTGCTCAAGGTCAGGTGTTCAAAACCAGCCTGAGCAAGTACAAGATGCCGTCTCTACTATAAATAGAAAGAAATTAATTGGCCAACTAATATATATAGAAAAAATTAGCCGGGCATGGTGGCACATGCCTGCAGTCCCAGCTACTCGGGAGGCTGAGGCAGGAGGATCGCTTGAGCCCAGGAGTCTGAGGTTGATGTGAGCTAAGCTGACACAACAGCACTCACTCTAGCCTGGGCAACAAAGTGAGACTCTTGTCTAAAAAAACTGTGCAAAGAAAGTTTCTCAAGCCAAAAAACTAAGAATTCCCTTGACTAGTCCCCTCTCTCCTGCCCCCACAACTAAACAATCTAGTCCAGCAACCCAGTCTTATCACCTCTGCTGTCCAAAATCCATCTCTTCCTCTCCATCTCCACTACCACCACTAGTCCCAGTCCTGGCATCTCCAACCAGCCTAGACAACTAGAAAAGCCTCACCTGTATCCACTCTTGCCACACCAACCCCAGGCATCCTCTGCTTGGCACAAGAATGATATTTATTTATTTATTTATTTAGAGACAGAGTCTCACTCTGTTGCCTGGGCTAGAGTGCCATGGTATCAGCCTAGTTCACAGCAACCTCAAACTCCTGGGCTCATGTGATCCTCCTGCCTCAGCCTCCCGAGCAACAGAGACTACAAGCATGCGCCACCATGCCTGGCTAATTTTTTCTATATAATTTTAGTTGTCCAGCTAATTTATTTCTATTTTTTTTTAGTAGAGGACAGGGTCTCACTCTTGCTCAGGCTGGTTTCGAACTCCTGACCTTGAGCGATCCTCCTGCCTTGGCCTCCCAGAGTGCTCGGATTATAGGCGTGAGACACCATGCCCGGCCTGACAGCAGACTTTTAATTTGTCCTGTACACTGTTGTATCCCTAGCGCCCTGAATACAGTCATCCCTTGGTATCCATGGCGGATTGGTTACCAAAATCTGTGGATACTCAAGTCCCTTATGTAAAACGGCCTAGTATTAACATTTCCATATAACCTACTACACACATCCACATCCTCCCATATACTTTAAATCATCTCTCGATTACTTATAACACCTAATATGATGTAAATGCTATGTAAATAGTTGTAATACTTTTTAAAATTAGGTATTATTTTTATTGTTGTATTGGTACTTTAAAAATTTTTTCCCTAACATTTTTTATCCACAGTTGGTTGAATCCACTCAAATATTTTTTTTTTTTTTTTTTTTTTGAGACAGAGTCTCGCCTTATTGCCCAGGCTAGAGTGAGTGCCATGGCATCAGCCTAGCTCACAGCAACCTCAAACTCCTGGGCTCAAGCAATCCTACTGCCTCAGCCTCCTGAGTAGCTAGGACTACAGGCATGCGCCACCATGCCCGGCTAATTTTTTTTCTATATATATTAGTTGGCCAATTAATTTCTTTCTATTTTATAGTAGAGATGGGGTCTCATTCTTGCTCAGGCTGGTTTCGAACTCCTGACCTTGAGCAATCTGCCCACCTCGGCCTCCCAGAGTGCTAGGATTACAGGTGTGAGCCACCGTTCCTGGCCTCCACTCAAATATCTGCTGCAAGAATTGAAAAGGGAAAGTAGGAAGGAGACTGAGAAAAAAAAGTCAGAAAGCTGGAAAGACAATCATAAGAGAGCAGAAGCTAAGAGAAGAGACTTATGAATGAAGACGTCAAGAAGAATGATGACAAAGAAGACAATGAATTTGGCAATTCCATCCTTGGTGTCCTTTCCAAGAGGTGGAAGGCATATTACAATGGGCTAATGAGTAAGTGGGAAGTTCAAGTGGAAAGGGAAAAGGGAAGGAAGAATAGAAGTACTATTTTGAGAGTGAGAAAACACAAAAGAAAGGACTCTACTTGTTCATGTTTTCAAGCTGAAGGGAAGGACCCAGTGGGAAAGGAGATACTGAAGATAAAAAAGGAAAAAGGGTGCTAGACAAACTCACAGATACATGAGTTTAATCTACAAAATTACTAATACCTTTCTTAACTCTGCACACCTTTTAAAAAGGCACACACTGGGGTGTTTGTGGGTAGAGAGCCATGAGGTGTGCAACATATCCTCAAGAGGTTCAGAGAACAAGAGCTTGAGAGAAAAGAAGGGGGGGGAGGGAAGGAGAGAAGTGGGGGTGGAATGTGCAAATCAATGATAAAGTAAATGGGGCACAATAGTGACAATGGGTAACTCTAGGTAAAGAGTATGCAGATGTTCTTTGTACTATTTGTGTAGCTTCCTCTATGGTCCGAAGTTATTTACAAATAAAAGGTTAAAAAAGGGAGAGACAGAAATTTTACAAACCTAAAACCAAGCTAGGAAAGAAACTTCCAGGGTGAATGGCTGGCATTCTTTGTCAACTATCACAATCATTGACAGTTCTTGCTCAGCAGCAAAACTGTAGCAACAGTTGATAAAGGGACTGGGAATAAACTTTTATAACATTTTATTACAGAAAGAAAATGTGCATGCTTTTGTAAAGAGTATTTTCACTTACAGAATGAATGTTTGTGTAAAGTAGGTGGGTAGGTCTCCCTAACCCAGAATTCCTAATATAAATAAGTCAATTCTGTCATTAGAATACTACTATTTGTTTTTGAAGAACACAAAGAATATAAAGAAAATCTAATAGGCTCATTCCTTGAAAACTAGAATATAAAAAAAAAAAAAAAAAAAAAGACTGAAGCACTGTTCCTGATTCCTCTCTAACAGACTAAGTGGCAAACACTTTGCTGTGGTGGGACAGCCTAAGAAGAAAAAAATAATAAGCTGAACTTAAGGTAAACCCTATTAGTAAATCTGATCCCTTTCCAATTGTGCAAATGGCTTGCTGATTAAGTAACTTTGGCAACGAAATGACTGTCTAACAGTACTATAGCACACTTGGAAAAAAAATAAGACTATAATATTCTTTATATAAGGAATATATAAGGAATATTAATGAGATCAAATACATATACAAAGTTGTCAAAAATAACGACTAAGAGGTACGTTCTTGCCATCTTGCTGTGCAAAGCTATGTTTTCCAAGCCAAAATCATACAGTCAAGGACTCTCCCCATCTGAACTGAAGGACCCACTAAAACGGAAAACGCCACTGTTTTCATAGTGATACTTATCTTTTGTTCCTATGACCCCATTCCAAGGCCAAAGAGCTCAGCCAGAATCACTTGGAACCTGACATGAAAAGGGTCCCTCTTCCTACATACATACACAGGAGAGCACTTCTACTGTAAAATTTAAAATCAGGAAATCCAGGGGTCAAGGTTTAAATGTAATGTCTATCAACATAACATGGCACATCTGATCAGGCTCTGACACCAAAGGAATGACTGACAAGCTAGATTCAAGTTCTAACACACTCAGAATTAATTTCTCTTTATATAGCGCACTGACTTTCTCCAGTGATTCAGGTCTGAAAAAATCATATAAGGTCTAAACTCTTAAAAGAACTTTAACTGGAAATGGAATCACTACTAACATACTTTCTAAGGGGTATTCAAGGCAACTACTTGTGTGTAAAAACATGATTTTTATGAGCCTTTTTTACTTCAATTGGAATGACAACCTACTACTACTCTTAAGAGTCTTTCCTGAAAACAAGAGTTGTTAGTAAAGGCAGCTTACGAAGTTAAGCTGTTTATTTAGCTTTTTGAGGTTAGCACACAGGAGGACAGATTACTGAGTAAAGAAAGCACTGACGAGTTTTTATCACTCACTCAACAAACATGCTCTGAGGGCCTCAGACATGTATGTGCAGAACTCTGAGCCCAAGCACTCCCTGCTTCCAAGAGCTTAGTCTAGTTGTAAATATGTGACCTAAAGTAATATGTGAGCACATGCTAAAAATAAATAGCAAAAACAATGTTTCCTAAATGTTCTGACAAAAGTGATTCTGATTGCTGTGGGCTAGACTGGTCAGAAACTGCTTTAAAGAAGAGGGAAGAGATGAGCTGGGACTGGTGGCATGGTAGGATTCTTAAAGATGTTGAGGAGGATCCTGCAGGCAGCCTTTCAGTTTACAGAATACTGTAGTTTTACATCCACACTCATTTCTTTCAATCCTAAAGAACTCTGGGGATAAGAAGGCCAACAAACCACCAGTTTACAAATGAGAAAAGTGAGGATGAGATGACTTGACCAGACAATACAATAAGCAATGAAACCTGGGTTTGAACCCAAGTATTTTGTCTTCTAGTCCAACAGCCCAGGCTAATGTAGTAGAAAATGAGGAAAATAATTCAACCAGAGCAGAGGATCTGCAGGGGACATGAAAAGATGGGTTAGGTCAGATGTTACGTCTTCAAAGCAATAGAAGGGTTTCTATCAATTGGAGAGGCAGAAAGAGAATAAATGCCTAAAGTTAGTTACAACAGCCCAGGTAAGAGAAAATAAAGGCATGAATTACAAATATACTGAACCGATTAGACTGCAGCATTTGTTTTAAACTAAAACTACCAAGAAAACCACACACAAAAAAAATCTTGTCTCCCTTTTACACACCAGTTTCAGAGAGAAAAACCTAACCAACAAATTTCACAAGTATCTACTGAGAACCCAATGGGCATAATAACTTACTAACAATCTAATATTAGAGACTTTAAACAGGTCTCATAAATTAAAACTAGAACTGTCAACAATATTGCAGGAATCTCAAGTTCACAAATTTCAGGCTGCCTAAAGAAGGAATACTGTTACGCAACTCACTGAGCAGCAATGTGCACTTTATAAGTCCAAAGACTTTTTTTTATTTTTCATTCAGAACAGTTAGGTCAACTGAAAGCCAACTTATTTTCATATTAAAGATCTGACCCTGCTTACAGCACAAAGACCCAATAAACATATGAAGAATAAATGAAACCAGGCCTATGTGCAAGAACTCCCTACATCACAGGCAACTCGAGTATCAGTGTGTTCCAAAACAACGTTCTCAAATTTTAGAATTAAGTCTGGGAGAAAAACCTTTCGGCTAGCGTTCGCCAGCCGTCCCACGCCGAGCCTCAGGCAAGGACTCCTCGGTTATCTTTTCGCAAAGTGATGCCACAGTGCCATTTCCCAAAGATGACAACCGCTCAGCTCCCTGCCATGTTACCCTCCCTCGAGCCAGACCCGGGAGCTGCAGGCGCTCGAGGGAGTTTCCTGGGGGCCCGAGCGGCGTCAGGGGACGCATTTTCGGGCGAAGAGGCTGCCCTGCGCCCTACTCACCGCGACCGGGCGGCCGAGCTCCGAGCCGTCGGCTGCGTCGAGGCGCGCGGCCGGGGCGGGCGCGGCGGACGCCGGGGCCGGAGCCGCGGCGGGCGGCTGCCGGTGCTTCGCGCCGGTGCGCTTGGCCTTGGCCTGGATGCAGCGCTGGTGCAGCGCGAAGGTGTGCTGGCGCTCGAGTTCCAGGCGCTCGGGCGACACGGCCTCGTAGCGGGCCTCGCAGGTGCTGTGGTGGCGCCGGCACAGCTCGATGCGCCGGCGGAGGCGCTCCATGACCGCGCTGTGCCGCGGCAGCGCGAACTCCGCCATGGGGCAGGAGGGCAGCACCATGGGCCGCGGGCTGCACGGGCCGGGCCTCTCGGGGCCGGCTGGCACTGCGGGCTCCGCGCCCCGCGGCAGCCCCGGGCCGCCTCACGGCCGCCCCATGCTCCCGCAGGCTGTGGAGCGGGCTCACGCGCGGCGGTGGGTCTTTCTCCTGCCCCGCTCGGCCCGACCCCCAGCCGGAGCTCGCTGCCCAGTTCAGGCCTCGGCCTGTCCCCGCCACCTCGGTCCCATTGTTTTCCGTGCCGCCGACGCCGCCATCTTAAAATTGTTTTCAGGGCTCTCGGAAGAGGGCGGGGCCTCAGCAGGCAACCTCGCGCGTCATGACTGATGGACAGGGGCTCCGGCCAATCAAAAAAGGAAGAACTGGCCGCCCGAGGGCGTGAGGCCGAACACGTAAGAGGTGCGCTCGGACTCCGGAGCGGTATTTAAAAGGAACTCTCCAGCGAAGGGCGGAGGGAAGCCCCTGGGCGGGCGTCACCCTTGGCCCGGGGAGCTAAGCGTGACTGACAGGAGCCCTTCCTGGAGGTGACTAGAGGCTTCCCAAACGCTGCCTCTTGAAGGCAGGCCCCTCCGGACCCCTGAGGAAAGGGAGTGAATCCAACTCGGTGTCCAGACCCAGCCGTCCGCCTCACAGCATGGCGATTCATTTTCTCCCAACCTTTTGATTTTAGCTTTGATAAGCTGAAAGTAGCTACGCTATTTCAACGTCAGCCGTTTTTCTTTCACCTTATCCAGCCCCATAATTGGGCTAGAAGGGTCTGCGAGGGAGCTGGTAGAAGTTTCCTCTAGCACCGTTCTGAATCATTGGGGCTGTCAACTTCCACTTATTTGTGAATGTCTGAACAAATGCAGAATTCAGAAGTGCAGAATTACTACTTAAAAGCTTAGCAGATGTGAGTGCAGCTCCATTAGAGGGGACTAGAAAAGCAAAGGATAATGCTTCAATTAAAAACAGGAAGCCTGGACTGCAAGTTTTACATTTAAAAGGTAGTCCTTAAAGCCAACCAAAGACAATTCTGCTCCAGTATTATTAGTAGGTAGAGGGCGTGGGTGGGACTGTATAGGAAAAAGCGGGACAAAAGTGTCAATACTAAAACTAGACAGGGGAGGCGCCAGGGGATATTAGGAACAGGTATTGTCACCCTAATTGCTAACAGGTTAAAAAAGGAGGTGCCAGGAGGCTCTAAGTTGAAAGACACCATCAGCAGGTCAAACATTCGTTGCTTTTTACTAGGGCTCACGAAAACGTTTTATTTTAAAAGCCAGAGAAAAAAATGGACCTTAGTCAAATATTGTTCTTATACAAATGCAGTAGAAAAATACAAATTCTAATTTTTAGTGTAGGAAGTGGGCTACCAAGGTGAAAATGCCCTAATGTAGCCCTGCTTACTTCAGACATATAAATTTTATACCAGAATTAAACTATTCTTTTTAATGGAAAAAATAGGCTGGGTGCTGTGGCTCACGCCTGTAATCCTAGCACTCTGGGACGCTGAGGCGGGCGGATTGCTCCAGGTCAGGAGTTCGAAACCAGCCTGAGCAAGAGCGAGACCCTGTCTCTACTATAAAGAAATTAATTGGCCAACTAATATATATAGAAAAAATTGGCCAGGTATGGTGGTGCATGCCTGTAGTCCCAGCTACTTGGGAGGCTGAGACAGCAGGATTGCTTGAGCCCAGGAGTTTGAGGTTGCTGTGAGCTAGGCTGATGCCACGGCACTCACTCTAGCCTGGGCAACAGAGTGAGACTGTCTAAAAAAAAAAAATAGTAACTAGGAGTACTAAATTTTGTGTATATCTTTTCAGCAAGGCATCTAAAAGCATAAATCATGCATAAAAACTTTTGGCCTAATTTTCAAAAACATCCCTGAAATATTCAAGTATATGTAAAATACGGAGTCTGATTCTAAATAAAGATTATTTTCTAATAGAAATTTAAAAGTTCAATGGTTCCTCTAAGTCTTAAAGAATATTATCTATAAATTACCAGTAGCAAAGAAGATGAATATGATCACAACTCACTGTAGCCTCCATCTTCTGGGCTCCAGCAGTCCTCCTGCCTTGGCCTTTTGCCAAGTAGTTGGGACTACAGGCCCAAGTCACTGTACCTGGCTAATTTTTTAATTTTTTATAAAGATGGGGGTCTCGATACATTGCCCAGGCTGGTCTTGAACTCCTAGCCTCAAGTGATACTCCTGCCTCAGCCTCCCAAGTCACTAGAATTATAGGTGTGAGCCACCTCTTGGGGCTGGCATCTCTTCCTTTTCTGAACTGCTGTCCTTGCATACAATAGAAACTACTGAACCACAATCAGCAACAGGAGGAGGCAAGAACTAAATATAAAAGACTGAATCAAACTCAGGTGGTGAGATAAGGTAATTATTTCACCATCTATAATAGTTTCTGCACATTAGCAAACTTTCATATAGGGGCCAATTAAAAGAAGATTAACCCACTATTGAAACAGTAAAAAACACACTGAAGGTTACTATGAAGAAGTTCAGTCAAAAGCAAACACTTAACACAGGGCTTTAATGTAACACCATTTAGTAATGTGACAGTTTGAAAATATGTTGACGAATACTTTGTGGATAAGAAAAATTGAGGAACACAGCTGATGGAGACTGGGTATTTTACAACAATGGGACAGGTAACCAGCATGTGAAATCATAATATAAGTGCCTTTTAAGAGCTGAAAACTGCTAGTCATTCATTAATGTGCTGGACATTTAATCAGGATGCTGTAACTTCAGCAAAAACTGAAAAAAAGAACCAAGAAAAGGCATTGTTTTTGCTTTATTTTGGATAAACTACAAAATAATCCTGGAACAGCAATGAACACTCTAATGGTTTAAAGTTCAGCTGGAAGAAGTGAGGCATGAAATATAACATGAGTGGAGAATGAAGGCAGCAGATTTCTAGAAATGCAAGGATCCCCCATATTTGCTTCAAGGAGCAATCTGCAGACATGTTTTCAGGTCTTGCTAAGTAACAACTGTTTATTTGCACTCAATACATTTGGGAATGTCCGCTACCCAGCTAATGTCACTGTGACCACAAACAACAGATGAAAAGGAAAAAGCACTGAACAGCAAGAAAAATGCATACAACCCTCAAAAGAATTTAAGTGAACCAGTTTAAAAAAAAAAGAAGATAAAATAAATGGATATAGCCTTCATGTTTTACAAATATACGTCCTCTCCAACATCTCCCCAATATAAACACTGTGGAGTGTTTATATATTCAGTGCAAGGAATAGTATCATCAGTATATTTGAAACGCCTATGAAGAAAGAATAAAGCTATAATAACATCTAATTCTGAATATGTTTCAGTGTAGTGTGATAATATTACACTATAGTGGTATAGGAGAGGCTCTGATAGCACCCATCTGCATTCCACATGAAAAACAAACCTAAGATCATTTTTTTAAAAAATTTTACAAGCCACATAAAAAAAAAATTTGAACAGGACTGCTTTATTGTGTAATTTAAGACACAAATGAATTACATGAATTGCAAATGAAGGCTTAAAATATTTAGCAGCTACAAAAATCAGATAGCTCATGCTATGTGTCACTCCTCCCATAAATACTTTTAGCCTATGTTCAATTACAGTCAATTCTAAATTGGCTCACCTCTGAATTAGACTCCTAAAGTCTTTACACAGAGTAAAAGAAATGGATAAAAATGAAAGATTGTATTCTATCCTGTACTTTGACCCTGGAAAGGTGTGGGTCTGCTTAAAAGAAAGAAATACACATAATCACAATAAAGCTTAACACTATGCAGAGTTTATAATCATTTTCAGCAACGGACTGCAAGCTGCACTGTGAAGAAAATGCATAGCAGAGGAGAAAGCTGGGAATTTTGGGGAAATCGGTAAGGAAAACAGTGTCAACACAGTGGAAGAAGTGATGAAAACACCAACTCCAAAGCTCACATGGCATACCTTGCTAATGGGTTCCTTAACAAGCCACTGCTCCAGAAGCTCAATGCTCCTTGTATATGGGGTATGAATACCCAAGTGCCCATATGAAGCCACCTCCTCCACTAATTGTGAAGCTATCTGGAAACTAAGCAGTTCCAAGGGCAACAGAACACACACGTTTTATGATCTAACCAACACCAAAGTGAAAAGTTTTTTTTTTCCTTTTTGTATGTCTATTTTTAATACAACTTAAACAGAACCTCTACATAAATTTGGGCTTCCATCCAATTCTCTCCTAGATTTCTTTAGGAGAAAAGAGTAATGGAAAGCAAGCAAAACAAGTTTAAAGCCATAAATGACTACTTTAAACATGATTATCAATTTTGAGGGACAGAGACATTTGAATGTTTTATAATACCAAACTTAAAAAAAAAGTCTGTTATAAAAACTGCAACTCATCTCCTAGCATTTTTAAGTATTGGTGTTATTTCTGCATGGACAGATTAATATATTAAATTAAGCCAAGATTTTAAAGATTGGCAAAGTTCTATCATTCTATTTTAAAAAAACAAAGATGTTTACAAACAAAAACAAAAATACAAGTTAGTTGCTTTATGTTAAATTTCACAACCATTATGTTAAATGTTTTCTTTTCTACAGAAACAGGGTCCTTTATGTCACAATTGCAATTATTTACTGCTAGATGTTTAAAATTACAGACTAGTGTTCAACTGGAACCTGTTGATGGTGACGTCTTGAGGTTTTCTGAGTTTCAACCTAAAGTGTGCCGGGTACTCTCTTAGGACCACGCTTGCAGGAAGGGGAGGGAGAGGAAATCACAGATCAAGTTCTTAAGATTGTTTCATTCTCTTCGAGGCTTTCTGTTTCTTGGTGATCTGTTCAAAATTTCATCCTCCTATTGGATAAAAAGAAAAGAAATTCACTATAATTAGCACATTTTTGAAAAACAAAAGGTCGCCATATTTTCAAGATCTGCCAGGCTAACAGTAACCCATTTGAGGAAAAATCAAGAAACATAATTAGAAGAAAATGCACCAAAAACAATGGCTGTCTCAGAGGTAGCAGACTAATTCAGTTTAGTCTTTTTTGTTCCATAAACATATGCTTTTCTTAATCTAACCCATAAGCCTTTCCTTCCTCCCTTCTCCACTCCCTCCCTCCCTGCCTTCCTTCCTTCCTTTTTTTTTTTTTGAGACAGAGTCTTGCTTTGTTGCCCAGGCTAGAGTTAATGTCGTGGCATCAGCCCAGCTCACAGCAACCTCAAACTCCTGGGCTCAAGCAATCCTGCTGCCTCAGCCTCCCGAGTAGCTGGGACTGCAGGCATACCCCACCATGCCCGGCTAATTTTTTCTATATATAATAGTTGGCCAATTAATTTCTTTCTATTTATAGTAGAGACAGGGTCTCGTTCTTGCTCAGGCTGGTTTCGAACTCCTGACCTCGAGCAATACGCCCGCCTCAGCCTCTCAGAGTGCTAGGATTACAGGCGTGAGCCACTGTGCCCGGCCCATAAATCTTTTCTTAGAAAAGGATCAGGCACTGGATTTTCACATTATCTTGCTTAATCCTAATCTATTGGTCCATGGGTACATTAGCCCCATTTTGAGGATGAGAAACCTAGGATTCATAAAGACTAAGTAGACTACAAGCCCAGTGCTCTTTCTACCCTATTTTAAGTTCTTAACATTCTAAATACTCCCTTTACTTAAATGTACCAGCAACTTAACACATGAGGCTGTTCGGGCGATATAAAAAGTATGTAAGACATGATCCCTACCTTCAAGAACTGCATTCTTGTTGAGAATGAACACATCCATTAAAAACATAATCAAGATATAAATAGCACTGTTTATCAATAGAAAGGCAGAGTTGTGGTAGCTGGAAATGGATAGAGCTTTGAAGGAGGGACTAGACTTAAACACAGAGGTGCTAAAAAAGAGTTCCTGGTAAGCAAAGTTATAGACAGTGACTATTCTCTCTCTCTCATACCCCATATATCCAATCACCACAAAACCTAGATCCAGAACCTCAACTACTTCTCATACCCTCCTCTCCTCCAAGCGCCCTGAGTAGGGCCACTATATCTTGCCTGGATTATTACAAGTGCCTCCTAACTGGTCTCCCTTACTCTCCCTGGTCTATAGAAAACACAACAGCCTCAGTAATCATATCCTGTCACATCTGTGCCCCAAAGCATGCAACGCCTGCCCATTTCACTAGGAAGAAAAGCCAAGTCCATACAATGACCTATGAGTTCCACCTAATTAAGAGCCTTCTCCATCCTCTTTTTCTCCACTCTCACTCTATGGGTCATACTGGCCTTGTGGACAACCACTTTAGGCCTTAGTACTGGCTGTGCTCTCTGCCTGGAATACTCTTGCCACTGACATCCTCATGGAAAAGTCCTTTTTCTCTTTCAAGTCGTTGCTCAAATGTTATCTTTCCAATGAGGTCTTTAACACTGTGACCCACCCCACCTCCAGCACTTCAATACCTTTTCCTGTCCCAATTTTTCATAGCTTATCAGTTCCTAATATATAGTGTCATTTACTTCCTTATAATGTCTACTGTTTATTTCCTGTTTCCCCCCACTAGAATTTAAGCTCCCCAAAGGCAAGGTATCTTTGTATTATTTGCTAACAATGCCTGGCACAAAACAGGCACTCAATATTTGTTAAATGAAGGCATGAGTCCATGGAAACCAGGGACAAAATATATGGAATGCAGTGATTCATGCAAGAAAAACTTTTTAGGAAACAGTGAGAAGAGGTAGATGAGACAGAACTATAATAATAACTTTAAAAGTTCCCATCTTAGAAACCATTTTATTATTTGCCTTCTACAACCTTCTGCTTAATCCAGAAAGCCATTTTCAGCACAAAAAAAATACTTTTGAGATTGAGATATAGCTTAAAATTATCAAATGAAATTTTGACTTATATATTTATATAGCTAAAAATCCCACTTCAACAAAACCAACACTAAGAGAATTTTTACTGCTACAAGCCATTGTAAACTACCCTATAAAAATATTCCCTTTACTTAAATGTACCTTCAATTTGAAAATACAAAATGCATAACTCTTTTCTTTTTACCTCTGCTTTAGGTTTTCTATCTTCTTCCTCTTGACTGACAGTGCCACCATCTTCTTCAGCATCACTTTTTTGTTTCTCTTCTAAGACAGAAGTTAAACAACTAAGCAAAACCTTATACTTGTTTTGGTGATTAGGGAATTAGCATTAGAATACATCTCTAGATCTAAAAAAATCTTTACTGTAACTTGATTGTAAGTGTTTGAAAACAACATCTTAGGGTCTTGGCTTAAAGCAGGGTTTTGGGGGTCAGCTTCTTACCAAGTTTCTCTTCTGCTTCCTCCTCCTCATCTCCCTTGTCCTTTTCCTCCTCCTTCTCTTCTTCCTCTTCCTTCACATCTGGTTGCGGAGCATCAGTCTTCTTGTATTCCATAGCACTGGGTTGTCTCTGAAATATTACCCAAAGTGCAACAATTTTGTTTATATTGTCATATATTATGTTATCATATAATTATAAAATGCCTACAGGCACTGGCAAAGTTCTGTTCTAGGCTGTATACAGGGTAGTATCAATTCCTACTCTGAATAGCTTTCTCTTCATTGAATATGCATGTGTGGTTCAAGGTAGAAAGAATAGTAAGAATAAAAGAGTCAGGCAGGAAAGTACAGGTCTAAATAGTCAAGTTGACTGAGACACAGATACACAGAAGAGTGGTGGAGAGTAAAGCTGGAAAAAGAACTTTGGATCCAGTTACAAAGCGTTTTGAATGCAAAGTGAAGTATAATTCTCACTTAGAAGTAGAGAGCCTAAGTAAGATATTCTTTTTTTATGATTACATGCAACAAGGGGTAAACAAGAAAAACTAACAATAAGGCTATAGCACCTCCAAATGAATTGTTTTGGGAGGGGGGGTGTGGTGGGGGAAGAATGGATAATGAGAAATCAAAGATTGAATTATAAAGTATAATAACAGAAATACCTATGGCAGGAGAAAAGGCTGGTTTGTTCCCAGATAACTGGTTTTATATCTAAGTTTATTTTTTTTAAGCAAGTTGCTGCCAAATATTACAGAGAGAAATAGAGTAGGATAAATAATACTAGCAACCGAGGGGCTATAAATTCTACTCCCATCTTGGCACAATAAACAGCCATTGAGGAGTAGTGAATAAAGTTTCAGAAGTCAACACCAAATGTGGCCCCGTCATTACTGAGAAAACTTCAGGCAACATATCTTCGTTATTTTTAACATCATGAGTTCTTTCTAAAAGTGATGCCAAAAAATAATAACAATAATAATTCATACCTTTCCAGAACAGCAGAAGAGGATAACAAGGAATACAGGCAGAGCCACAGTCAAAATGTAGACCACCCAGAGCCACGGGCGCTCTTCAGCTGCCTCAATCATCTGCCCCACTACACCTGGCTGAAAAACAAGACAGGACTGAAAGTTCTGGCTTTTTTTTTTTTTTTTTTTTTTCTTGAGACAGAGTCTTGCTTTGTTGCCTAGGCTAGAGTGAGTGCCGTGGCGTCAGCCTAGCTCACAGCAACCTCAAACTCCTGGGCTCAAGCGATCCTTCTGTCTCAGCCTCCCAAGTAGCTGGGACTACAGGCATGTGCCACCATGCCCGGCTAATTTTTTCTATATATATTAGTTGGCCAATTAGTTTCTTTCTATTTATAGTAGAGACGGGGTCTCGCTCTTGCTCAGGCTGGTTTCGAACTCCTGACCTCGAGCAATCCGCCCGCCTCGGCCTCCCAGAGAGCTAGGATTACAGGCGTGAGCCACCGCGCCCGGCCGAAAGTTCTGGCTTTTGAAACCAAATATAGGCTGCACCATTTGTTCTACTGTTCAATTATGGCACAGCACTACTCAAGCTCCTCCTTTTTCAAAGAGTCCAAGCCAAGATGTCCATACGACATAAAAATGAAATTAGAGAAATGCTTCCATCTTCTTGCTCTCCTTATCATCAAGGTAATTTCACTTTCATAGTTACCAACGCTGGCATCTTATTCCCCTGCAAAAAGCTCCCTTAACTTCAAAAACCAGTGAATCAAGAATTTTCCAATCTGTTATCTCTGGCTCTCCAATTTGCAGCTTGGACATATGACCAGTTCTCTGAAAATTCTGCATGTTGGATAAATCAAGATTCAAGTTTGCATTACAATATACCCCAAATGGCAGAGTTTAAGATATATATACACACAGACACACATTATTTAAAAAAATAATTTTTTTTAAAAAAGCTGCAGAGTCAAGTCGTTTCCTTGAACGGGCACAGATGGGCTGCTCGTTGTGCCCTCTCTTTGCGTTCTTGTCCCTGCGGCGCGCCAGCAGGATGGCCCACAAGCAGATCTACTACTTGGACAAGTACTTCGACAAGCACTACGAGTACCGGCATGTCATGTTACTCCAAGAACTTTCCAAACAAGTACCCAAAACCCATCTGATGTCTGAAGAAGAGTGGAGGAGACTCGGTGTCCAACAAAGTCTAGGCTGGGTTCTTTACATGATTCATGAGCCAGAAACGCATATTCTCTTCCAAAAGATCAACAAAAATGAAGTATACCTGGGATCAATTAAATCTTTTCCAAATTTAATGTATATGTGTATATAAATGAATTCAGTGAATACTTGAAAAATGTACAAATCATTCATCCATACCTGTGCATGAGCTGTATTCTTCACAGCAACAGAGCTCAGTTAAGTTCAACTTCAAGTAGGTTACTATAGGGTATTTAAGATAAAATTTCTTCTAGTCAGTTTTTCTCTTAATATAAGTAAGTGCCTGTTTGACTTTACCTGTTACTTTTTTTTTTTTTTTTTTTTTTTGAGACAGAGTCTCACTTTGTTGCCCAGGCTAGAGTGAGTGCCGTGGCATCAGCCTAGCTCACAGCAACCTCAAACTCCTGGGCTCAAGCAATCCTACTGCCTCAGCCTCCCAAGTAGCTGGGACTACAGGCATGTGCCACCATGCCCGGCTAATTTTTTACATATATAAATCAGTTGGCCAATTAATTTCTTTCTATTTTATAGTAGAGACGGGGTCTTGCTCAGGCTGGTTTTGAACTCCTGACCTTGAGCAATCCGCCCGCCTCAGCCTCCCAGAGAGCTAGGATTACAGGCGTGAGCCACCGCGCCCGGCTTACCTGTTACTTTTGTTATATATAAAGTTGGTATGTTGCATTTACAAAAAAAAAAAAAAAAAAAAAGCTGCAAATCACAAATAGAGAATCTAAAGCCACCATATTAGATTAATGAAATCATGGCCAAAAACCCAACATCTTGTCTTTAGCAGGCCTGTGGTCACACTTTTTATGCCAAGATTCTCAAATAAGGGAAAAGATAAACCCTCAAACATACCTTTTCATAAAAGTTACCCACAGTAATAGATATAAATGCACAAGAAACAAGCAAACACAAACCTCAGCAGCCCCATCAGCAGCTTTCTTCAGGCCCCATCCATCATTGGCCCAATCATCAACTACTCTTCGATCAGCACAGATTATAAAGTTGTCAAAAAAAATGTCAGAGGTCATAGACCACAGCTCCAAACCAACAGCACTAAAAGGAGTCATTTTGAAAGGTTCAAGATCTTCAAAGAAATCCGGATTTGGTATTTTCCTGGGTTTCCAGATTCCCTAGAAAACAATGTTTTAAAAAACTATTTCAGATAATGATCAACAAAAACTTACGGGGAACCTACTATGAGATGAATTCTACATAATCAGTGGAGATAAATGCGGACTTTGTGAGATTTAAATGAGCAAGAGGAAGACAGTAAATGCTACTGATCTTTTACACACACTGCCTCTAAGATTTCTAAACTCTGACTACTTTTTCAGTGGTGATTTAAAATAAAATGTACATAGTCTTCAACCAGCAATTCACTTCTAGATAACTACCTAGATCTCTCCCCTGAGATCCACTTACTACATACATTCAGGCATGTATAAGGATGATTACGGCAGCACTGATTCTAAAAGGAAAACTGACAATCCACCTAAATAGAGAATAGCTAAAGGGCAAGTTTTTAAAGTGAAATTTTTATTTTATCTCATTGCTTGCACAGTTAAAAATATACTAAAAAACACGGCCGGGCGCGGTGGCTCACGCCTGTAATCCTAGCTCTCTGGGAGGCCGAGGCGGGCGGATCGCTCGAGGTCGGGAGTTCGAAACCAGCCTGAGCAAGAGTGAGACCCCGTCTCTACTATAAATAGAAAGAAACTAATTGGCCAACTAATATATATAGAAAAAATTAGCCGGGCATGGTGGCTCATGCCTGTAGTCCCAGCTACTTGGGAGGCTGAGGCAGTAGGATTGCTTGAGCCCAGGAGTTTGAGGTTGCTGTGAGCTAGGCTGACGCCACGGCACTCACTCTAGCCTAGGCAACAAAGCAAGACTCTGTCTCAAAAAAAAAAAAAAAAAAAAAAAAAAAAAAAATATACTAAAAAACAGAAAAACACACATCTAGTATATGCATATAGACTTATACCTTAAAGTTTGACAAAGTGAAAATTAATGATTATAAATAATTTTACTAGGATAAAGAAAGGGGCCTAGGCGGTACATTACATAGACCTGAAACTTCATAACCTCACTACTTATATCCTTACCATCTCACTTGAGCCTCAGACTTTTTACAGTTGAAGACATTAAGGCTAAGCAGTGAGCTGCTCTGACGTGGTTGGGGTACTAGCTCCCCTCACAGTCCTCTTATCCACCATGTCACACAGATTGCCAAGCCTAGGAATTGGATCTTGTGACTAAAGCACCCCTGCCGCCTGAAAACAGGGTGCCCAAATCACAAGTTTTCCATTTCTCTTTTCTGTTTCTAAACATAGTTATGAAGCAATTGTAAGAGCTATTCCCTCCAGTTTCTAGGTTTATCTTTGCAGCACCTAACCAATTAATAAGCTCTCTCTCGACTTATAAAGTTTACTTTCTGCTTTTAATTCAACAGCTTGAATATAATAACCATCCTAGCAGCCTCACTTTAGACAAAACTATCTGAATGCAAACAGATCAATGAAAGCAACTCAACCATCAAGAGGCACAAACCTGGTAGTTAGGATTGTCCATCATAGGAGGCTTCCATTTGCCCTTATAATTGGGGTTGTCAATCATAGGTCGCTGCCAGACACCACACCCGGGGGCTGACTCACACTTCGGGTTGGCAATCTGAGGAGCCTCCCATTCTCCGTCCATGTCTTCATCCCTTTAGAGATACAAAAACAACAAATTACAAATGGGTTCTGTGATATAGGACCATGAATAAATAGCTCGCTGGCCAGTACTCCCCTGAGATCCTACTGAAATGTTTTCAGTGTCATACTATGGAAGACCATCTTCTCTTGTTTTTGTATTTCCAGTAACAACAGTTTTTCATGACAGATTAAAAAAAAAAAAAAGTGAAAATGTAAATTTGTTAAGCTCTACCCTAAAATTTGGGCACTTAGCTGTATTTAAGTATTAAATTTCACTTCAATTTAAAAAAAGATAATTTATTCTCTTCTTCTGATAGCTATGAAAAAATAAATAAATAAATAAATAAAAGAAAAAGAAGATAATTTAAAAAGTTATCGGAAGCTCTTACCAATCCTCTGGCTTCTCTGCATCTGGATCAGGTATATATTCAGGCTCATCATCTAACCAACCTTCAGGTTTTGTGGCTTCTTCATCTGGAATCTTAGCAGGGGCATCTTCATCCCTTAAGCACAAAAGAAAAACCCAGTTATGACAACACTGGCCGGTGAATCAGAGTACTCCCCCTTTGTGAATCTGAAACACAGCACTCTAGAAATATTTAGAGCCCTGTAATCCCAGCATTCTGGAAAGAGACAGTGAGAAGATCACCCAAAGCCTGGAGTTTGAGACCAGCCTGAGCAACATAGCATAGCAAGACCCTGTCTCTACAAAAAAAAAAAAAAAAAAAAAAAAAAGTCCTCCATGGTGGCATCGTGGTACACACCTGTAGTCCTCACTATTTTTGAGAGACTAAGGCAGGAGGATCACTTGAGACCCAGATTACCCACAGCAATGAGCTATGGTCATGCCACTGTACTCCAGCCTGGGAGACACAGCAACATCTCAGGGAAAAAAAAAAGATTTAGATCATAATCTGAAAATTAAAAATAATTGCTCCTAGAAAAGAGTTGTAAATCATATATCTGATAGGGGCCTCGTAAAAGAACTCTTGCTTGCAACTCAGTAATAAAAAAAGACCCATCTAAAAAATGAATAGACATTTCTCCAAAGAACATATACAAATTACCAATGAGCACATGAAAAGATGCTTAACATCAATAGTCATCAGAGAAATGCAAATCAAAACCATAATAGCACATCACACCCATGAAGTGGCTATAATAAAAAAGACTGATAAAAATAAGTGCTAGCTGGGTGTGGTGGCTCATGCCTATAATACTAGCACTCTGGGAGGCCAAGGCAGGAGGACTGCTCAAGGTCAGGAGTTTGAAACCAGCCTGAGCAAGAGCGAGACTCTGTCTCTACTAAAAATAGAAAAAAATTAATTGGCCAATCAAAAATATATAGAAAAACTTAGGTGGGCATGGTGGCACATGCCTGTAGTCCCAGTTACTCAGGAGGCTGAAGCAGAAGGATCACTTGAGCCCAAGAGTTTGAGGTTATTGTGAGCTAGGCTAATGCCACGGCACCCTAGCTGGGACAAGAGAGTGTCTCAAAAAAAAAAAAAAAAAAAAAAAAAAAAGTGTTGATGAGGATGTAGAACCCTCATACATTGCTTGTGGGAAAGTAAAATGGTGCAGCCACTTTGGAAAATAGTTTGGCAGCTCCGGCAGCTCCTCAAAAAGTTAAACAGAGTTACCACATGACCCAGCAATTACACTTTTAGGTGGAAATGAACATATGTATCTACACAAAAACTGGTATTTGAATGTTCACAGCAGCATTCTACATAACCACAGCCAAAAAGGAGAAACAACCTAAATGTCCATCAACTAAAGGGTGGATAAATAAAATGTGGAATCATCGACACAATGGAATATTATTCAGTCATAAAAAGAAATAATGAAGTACTAATATGTGCTTCAATATGGATGAACCTTGACAACATTATGCTAAATAAAAGAAGCTAGTCACAAAAGGTCACATATTGCATGATTCCATTTATATGAAATGTACAGATGGACAAATCCAGAGCAGAGTAGTGGTTGCCAGAGGCTGGGGAAAGGGAGAAATGGGGAGTGACTGTTTAATGAGTATAGGTTTCTTTTTGTGTGATAAAGCTAGTTAAGGAATATAACACTGAACAAGGCTGACTCCAAATCTAACGTTCACCAAATATACAAATAAATTTAGCATATGTATTAGTGCAGCATAAAATTTCAAATACATATATCTTACCTTTCAGAGAAGAAAAAGATTATTTAGAATTTAATTGCTAAGCATAGGAAGATACTTTTACAAAAAGTAAGAATGATTTATTTCTTTGTCGAAATTCTAACATTTTTGGAAGTCACTGTACTGGATTTCAAATATAGCCAAATATGACAGTCTGACCACACCTATCTTCATTTCTCATCACTCTCCAATATGAACCCTACGTAAAAGGCCATATAATACTCATAACTGTCCAGATGAGGTAGTTTAGGCCTGTAATCACAGCACTCTGGGAGGCCAATGTGGGATTACTGTTTTGAGCTCAGGAGTCTGAGACCAGCCTGAGCAACACAGCAAGACCCCATCTCTACAAAAAATAAAAACTAAAAAAAAATTAGCCAGGAATGGTGGCATGTGTCTATAGGCCCAGCTACTCAGGAGGCTGAGGCACGAGGATAGCTTGAGCCCAGAAGTCTGAGGCTGCAGTGAGTTATGATGACACCACTGTCATCTAGCCTGGGTGACAAAGTGAGACCCTGTTTAAAAAAAATAAAAAAACAAACTTCTCTCATGCATGTCTAGATCATTCCCACTCCTATATTTTTGCACATAATGTTCTTCGATCAGGAACATCCTCCTCTTCCATCCTCACCACTTAGTTAACTATCATTTTGTTTTTAAGTCCCAGTTTAATTTGCCCTGCTCCCAGAAACCATGCCTGGGTTAGGCACACCTTGTACTCTGGTCCCCTAGCTAGCTGCATCTTCTTGTGGGCCCTTACCATAACTGCACACCAATTTTATTTACTTGCCTTACAACTGGACTTGGAGCTCTGGGTAGGCAAATGGTAGTGTCCTGTGCCCTTGTATTCCACTGCTCAACACAGAGCAGAGATCTCTAAGCATTGTTTTTAATAGGAAATAGGAAAAAGGTTACTTTTCAATTTAAAATTGAAAATTTCAATTTAAAATTGAAAATTTCAGAACTTTAAATTTAAATGTGAATTGAAAGCAGCACTAGAATGGCCAGGCCACAAGACCTGAGGTTCTGCCACAAACTGACCACAGGCAATCTGTATAACTAATTTCAGCATTTTGTGATTTATAAAATGGTACAATCTAGATCAAGGGTCCCCAACCTATGGTGAGTTGTATGATTATTTTATTACATATTACAATGTAATAATGATAGAAATAAAATGCACAATAAATACACTTGAAACCATACTGAAACCATCTCCCCCGTCCCCAGTCCATGGAATAATTGTCTTCCATGAAAACGGTACCTGCTGCCAAAAAGGGTTGGGGACCACTGATCTAGATGATGACACTATGGCTTCTTTCCAGCTAAAGCAGTCTACATTTTTTCCTACAGTTCATATTGCATCATAGGCCAGGTGCAGTGTGGTTCATACCTGTAATGCTAGCACTCTGGGAGGCCAAGGCGGGAGGATGGCTCAAGGTCAGGAGTTTGACACCAGCCTGAGCAAGAGCAAGAGCAAGACCCTGTCTCTACTATAAATAGAAAGAAATTAATTGGCCAACTAAAAATATATAGAAAAAATAGCCAGGAATGGTGGTGTTTGCCTGTAGTCCCAGCTACTTGGGAGGCTGAGGCAGGAGGATCGCTTAAGCCCAGGAGTTTGAGGTTGCTGTGAGCTAGGCTGATGCCATGGCACTCTAGCCCAGGTAACACAGTGAGACTCTGTCTCAAAAAAAAAAAACAAAAAAAAACAGATTGCATCATAGATTGCTGAAATTATCAGATCTTACTCAACCAATATTTGGCTGCTCAAGCCATGAGGAATATACAAAATGCTCCCTTATACTCAAAGACAGGCCCCCAAGACTTACCAGTCATCTGGTTTAACAGCATCTGGATCTGGTATTTTTGGTCTTTCATCCCAGTCCTCGGGTTTCCGGTCTTCTGGGTCCTCAATTTCACGTGAAGGATTTACAGCAGGAGTCATGTCATTTAGCAGATTTCCACTATTCACAACAGATTGGTCAACTAATATTTCAAAACTATTATCTGGATTCAAGACTGAAAAAAAACGTTAAATGCAATTAAAAACAGTTAATTAACCACTCACTCCCAAACTCTCTTTACCATAAACCAAGAGATGGTGATGTCTCATTGGAAGCAACAACATGGAAAATCATAGAGGAAAGACCACAGGCACTAGGGTCATAACAGGATCACCAATGCCTGGCTCTTGAGGCCTTGGGCAACTTAACCCCCTTTTCCTTTCCTATTTTTTTGGTGGGGAACTGCCTTTGAACCCCTTTTCCTTATCTGCAAAATTAGGTGCTAGATCAGGTGTCCTCAAACTACAGCCACGTGAGGGTGTTTTTGCCTATTTGTTTTTTTACTTCAAAATAAGATATGAGGAGTGTGCATAGGAATTTGTTCATAGTTTTTTTTTTAAACTATAGTCCGGCCCTCCAACAGTCTGAGGGACAGTGAACTGGCCCCCTGTTAAAAAAGTTTGAGGACCCCTGTGCTAGAGTCTCAGTTTTCCAGGAATTATAACAAATAATAGCTAAAATTTATAACACCAAAAGACTGTACTTACAGACAATAAGAACATCAAAAAACCTATACAATTAACTTAATTATTGGTCTGACACAAATTGTTGTACACTAGTCAGCAGACAAGTATATTTCTCATAACCACCTCTCAGTAGAAAAGGCCCATTTCTTCATTTTTTAATGGAGCTGGTATTATCATATACATTACCAAATATTTGAATTACAGAAGTCTTTTATTTATTAAAACACGTTTACTAATGGTTGCACTTTTGAAGTCCAAGAGAAAATGGAAATACACAAAATAAAAAAAAATAAAAAAAAAAAACAAAGAAAAAAAAAAAAAGAAAATGGAAATACAATTTTAAATCCATAAAATCATCCTAAGTGTGATTTATACTTAAACCTGGATCCCACACTAAAATGCCTAATAGGCAGCTGACCAAGTTAAAGCACATCCAGATAACAGGACATTATGCTGCTGTTAACAATGACAATGAAGATAGTCTTTCGTGGGAAGATTTTCATACTTTTGTATAGTTAAGTGAGATATGTAGCATATTTAACTTTGTAGAAGTTATACACATACGTTTATATACATATGGACAAATACACATCACAATGTTGATCTTTCAGATAATTTTTTTGTGTGTGTATTTTTTCATTGGTATATCGTAGTTGTACATATTTTAGGACTACATGTGATGGTCTGATATATGTATACAATGTGTAATGGTCAAATAGGGTAACTGGCATATCCATCACCTCAAATATTTATCTTTTCTTTGTGCTGGAAACAAATCATCTATTCTAGCTATTTTTAAATATATAATAAATTACTGTTAACTATAATTTCCCTACTGTACTACTAAATACTAGAACTTACTCTTTTTATCTAACTGAACTGTTTCTGTACCCATTAACCAACTTCTCTTCATTCCCCCACCTCAAGTGTCTATTTATGTATTCTTTTGTTTGAAACAGAGTTTCACTCTGTTGCCCGGGCTAGAGTGCCGTGGTATCAGCCTAGCTCACAGCAACCTCAAACTCCTGGGCTCAAGCAATCCTTCTGCCTCAGCCTCCAAGTAGCTCAGACTACAGGCATGTGCCACCATGCCCGGCTAATTTTTTCTATATATTTTTAGTTGGCCAATTAATTTCTATTTATAGTAGAGACAGGGTCTCACTCTTGCACAGGCTGGTTTCGCACTCCTGACCTTGAGCGATCCTCTCCTGCCTTGGCCTCCCAGAGTGCTAGGATTACAGGCGTGAGCCACTGCGCCTGGACAATTTATTTATTCTTTATTGACTGATTTAGAGACAGAGTCTTGCTCTGTTGCCCCAGCTAGAATGTAGTGGGGTCATCATAGCTCACTGTAACCTCAAACTCCTCCTGCCTCAGCCTCCCAAGTTGCTATAGGCACATATCACCACACCTGGCTAATTTTTTCTATCTTCAGTAGAAATGGGGTCTCACTCTTGCTCAGGCTGGTCTTGAACTCCTGAGCTCAAGAGATCCTCCCCTCCCATCTTGGCCACCCAGAGTGCTAGGATTATAGGCATGAGCCACCAGCTCAGCCCCTTAAGCATCCTTTTTTTTGCTTATTCACATCTTCTGAATTCCTGTACCCTAAATATATATGTTAGTTTTGAAATTCTAAAAAAAATAGGTTATTACATTCTTTACAAAAAGAGGCAGTCTATAAATTATCTCAAACAAGCAGGAAAAGCTTCATTTAAAAAACAAAGCAGGGCCCAGCATGGTGGCTCACACCCATAATCCTAGCACTCTGGGAGACCAAGGCAGGAAGATTGCTAGAGGTCAGAAGTTCCAGACCAAACTGAGCAACAGGGAGACACCATCTCTACTAAAAAATAGAAAGAAATTATCTGGACAACTAAAAATATGTAGAAAAAATTAGCCAGGCATGGTGGCACATGCCTGTAGTCCCAGCTGCTTGGGAGGCTGAAACTGGAGGATCGCTTGAGTCCAGGAGTTTGAGGTTGCTGTCAGCTAGGCTGATGCCAGGGTCCTCTTCCCTGGGGCAACAGAGTGAGACTCTGTCTCAAAAAAAAGAAAAAAAAAAAACTTATTCTAATATCCAAATGACTAAACTCAATTGTCCAGGTGGTACTAGAACATCCAAAGAAAGTTCAACTAAAAGATAATTTTGAAACCTTGTATATATTTCTATTATATATCCTATTATTCAACATTTTATCAACAAGAAAATATACACAAGGAAGAAAAGAGAGAAATCAGCAGAGAAGCTCTGCATGGGACATAAAAGCCTATTCTTGATATTGTCTAAAACCTCAGTCCTCAGTTCAACTAGTGAAAGAGACGTTTATTTTAATGTTGACAAATTAAGATCATTTCCCTGCTAAGATATTAAGTCAAGACAGTCTTATCTGCAGGCGTGGGTATTTGCAGGATGAGCAATCTTTAAATAGATGATACATTTGTAATGCCGTTAAACCCCCAAATTAATAGTTTTTCTTACTTAATGTGTAAAGATGTGTTTTCTTATCAGTAAAATAGGTCTTCAGATCTGCATCTGGCCTCTTAGAATGCTTTTCTTCATAAATACCCGTCTTAGGGTTTTTGTGGCGGAAGATGAAGTGCAATTTATAATCTTCTCCACATTTATCTGGACCAAACATAATTGTATAAGGGGTCTTGTCGTGGAACTGATCCTTCAGAAACAAAAATGAATTATTTTAAGTAACTCTAGTCAAAGTGTTCAAAAACAATCTTTCAAAAGTATATATTTCCTCTTATAAAATTCCAAATAAATTAGTCACTATTAAAGTTGAAAAGCTGATTATAAGGTTTTTATAGTGAAAAGGAGTAACCAGCAATCATCAGGAAATTTAAAATAAGAACATAGTTAAGTGGTTTTAAAAAAACATGTATGTCTAGTTTCCTTCATAAAACAAAAAAATAAGCCTGCTAAAACAAAAAACTACACAGAACAGAAACCAGAGATAAGACACAAACAATAATAGCTTTAAAATTCACATTTCAAATAAAAAGCACATTAGTGTCAAAGTCAATATTCCTAACCTTCTCAAAGATTTAAACAGCAGAGGAAGAAGCCTTTATTTTCACAGGTCTTACAAAAGTTTCTTTTCCTTTTCTCCAAGCTTATAATTGTGGGTGGCCAGCCACATAAATAGGAATTACCTACCAGGTTGAGTTCTGGTGTTTTAGAAAGTAGTTTCACATAGGCACCGCCACATTCTATTCCATTTTGGAAATTAACTTCATACCTAATTTCAAAAAGGAAAGCAGAAACTAGTGTGGCATTTTGAAAGATTGAATCTCTTTATTTATTTTCCCCTTTCTCCATGTTGGTCATATGTTTAACCACAGGTCATATGTTTATCCTTAAGAAAGATTCCACCTTCCATTGTTTTTTATGGCTACCCAATACACAAAAATAAATAAATATTAATTATAAGATGCTTAAATTCACCACAAAATCTCTATTGCAACATATACTCTCATAATTTTTTCTGGAGTAAAAGTTTTATAATAAGATGTCTTCTGAGATTATTCTTTCTAGAAAGCTTTTATCATATAAGTATTTCACTTACTGAACAATCAGAGGCTTGGTATCAAACACAAACGGCTTGTTCAGTTTAGCAGAGATGGCATGATGCTTGGCCCGAGACATCAATACAAGTCCTTTATCACCTGGAAGCTTTGATTCTTTCATCTCATCTACCTCCCACTTTCCTACAAGACAACACAAAAAAGCTCCACACCTCTGAAGGTCCTTTAAATGGTAACAAACTAAACTCTCAAGTTGTATAAGTCTATAATACTGACAAATTTCTAACATATTCCATTTATCTATGAGTTAGCCTATTAATACTAAACACATATATGCATATATTTGAAAAAAAATTAGGATATGAGTTTTTTCATTGTAACTTATTAATTATACCACTGCCTAGAAAAACCTTCTATTAATATTTCCAACATTCAGCTGCATAGGTGATTACAGAGGTATAATACTATTAAATATGAGGCAACACACAAAGATGGCAAAACTTCCAAAGGAAAATCTTGAGGCTTATATCTCCTTTTAAACTAGTCTTAAGAGATGCCATGGAGACAACATGTCAAATTTCTATCTGCTATTACATCTAACAAAATGTAATTCTCACCATCATATTTGGCAATTTCATCATCAGTATCATCTTTCTTGGCTTTGGATAAAATCCACCTGTAATTAATACAAACCCCCAAATTAAGATTCAAATGACAGTTCACCTGTGAAGAAAAACAATGTAAATGCTCATGCTCATAAAAGGACTTTATCCTGCTCTTCTTAGCCTACTTAAACACTCTGCTTTCAACTTTTAAATGCCATACAAGTAGTATTGATAACATTATATTCAACTCACAAATCTTATAAGAAAAAGTACCAACCTATGAAATAATTCTCTTTTTCTAAGACTCAAGAGAAAAAAATTTTTCTCAAATAAAATATAGGGTGGAGTAGGGGAAAGAAAGGAATGGAAGAACCACAAATTCCAGAAGACTATTCTCCTAAATGGATGGGAACACTGGAGATACAAAAGGTAGACATTTCACTACGTAAGATGCTATCCAGAAAGGAATCCACTTTTCCCCACCTTATTTACATGTTGTTTGCCTCTAAGAATTTTTCTCCCTAGGAAACACTTACCCAGATAAAGTCCCTCTGTCAAAGGAATCAGCAAAATATACTTCCCCTGTTGGAACTGGAGCTTTATAGGTGACCTGTGTTAAATATATAAATGAATTAAAAAAGCAACATGCCTTTTTTTTTTTTTTTTTTACTAGATTTTATTCTCTTGGTTTGCTTCCTATTGTCATAAAACTTTCAATGCCAGCATTCAAATTTGATCTATATACCTGGCCTTTGGCAAGACAGAACAAAGGCTGTCAGGGAGATCAATAGGTATTTCAGCAAACTTTGCTTTCTCTTTGAGAAGGATTCAAATTTACCTGCATAACTTCTTTTTTAGAGATGGGGTCTTGCTATGTTGCCCAGGCTAGACTTGAACTCAAGTGATATTCCCAACTCAGCCTCTCAAGTAACTAGAACTACAGGTACACCCCACTGCCTTCAAAATTTTATCATCTCAAGAGGTAAAACGAATAGATTCAAACACTTCAAACCTTTGGAGATGGAGGAGGAGTGCTGGTATCTGACTTCAAGTCTTCTACCTCTTCAATGACATCGTCAAGGTCATCCTCAATATCAATCACATCATCATCATGTCCATCATGAGCCTGAAGGACAGCAGTTCCGAGGGCCAGTAACATACACAGTAACCACTTCCCTTCCATGATCTACATATAAAAAGAGTAAAATAACTTAAACATATTGCCTCCTATCTTAAACATCATAATGACCACTAAACTCTCTCATTTAAAACTAAAGCTTTCAAATCAGAGCTAAAAGGAACTTTACTATGAGTATTTAATTTATAGACAAGGAAAGTGAGCCCAAAGAGATTAAGAGGTTTTCCTAAAATCAGTTAAGATTCAATTTCAAGAATATTGCAAATAAAACTCAAACATACACAACTGTCCCCATAAAGCAAGCGTATCATATTGGCTACATAGATCTAGGATATTCAAATACAATTCTCAACTAACCTCTTGCATTTGTAAAGTGCGTTACAATGGATAAAAGCCCTTTAACGTACTGATTTATAATGCATACTGATGAAAATATTATAATGAAATGATAACAGGAGATAACTAGCCTCACATTAATGACTTAATATGGATACTGCTATTGTCCAAAGATCAAGTGTATTCATGTTTTCAAACTAGTGTTTTTAGACTCAACAACAAAAATATTAAAGCAAGAACCAGCTACTTTTATCTCATATTTTCTAACCACTTTAAGTGTTCTGTGTATGATACTAGACTGTCCAGGTGGTAGTAGGCTCTCTTTCCATGCACCATAGATCAAAACCAATAAAAACTTAGCCACATAGATACACAAAATGATTTGGTAGTAGGTGGATTTTCGTTTTGGAGCCTGAGAAAGTAGAGCCAAGAGGTTTGGGAAAAAAACAAGTAGAAGGTATAAAAATACGTGTATAAACACACAGGGCATGCTTTTTCCTTACTTCCTGTGCCCACACAGTCCCCCAATTAACCCTAGTCTTTCATTCTTCTGCATTACCAATATCAAGAGACTTACTGGTACATTGTATTACTATGGCATCCAGTTTCTTCTTCCTCTTTCAAACCATCCTACGCCAAGCCAGATGACAAGCTTACCCAAGTTCTCTTTCATGAGAGTCCATTTTTGCAAATGGACTTCTACTTTAGCAGTCAGAACCCTCTCCCCCTATAGCTGCACTCCATGGTATTCTCCTAAGAATCCTCTACTCCCTCTGGTGTAGACATTTCCCATATGCACACCAAGGTTTGTTATTAATTTTCCCCTCTGCTCCCTTAACATGCCATTAAAAAACTAAAATGCAGGCCAGGCGCAGTGGCTCACGCCTGTAATGCTAGCACTCTGGGAGGACGAGGTGGGTGGACTGCTCAAGGTCAAGAGTTCAAAACCAGCCTGAGCAAGAGCAAGATCCTGTCTCTACTATAAATAGAAAGAAATTAATTGGCCAACTAATATATTGAAAAAATTACCCGGGCATAGTGGCGCATGCCTGTAGTCCCAGCTTCTTGGGAGGCTGAGGCAGCAGGATGGCTTGAGCCCAGGAGTTTGAGGTTGCTGTGAGCTAGGCTGACGCCACCGCACTCACTCTAGCCTGGGCAACAAAATGAGACTGTCTCAAAAAAAAAAACAAAAAACTAAAATGCACACCAGAAGTACTGTTTTCCTCTTAATTTTCTCTTTATGACAAACTCTATGGATTCTTCTCATCTTTCTCCCCAACTGCCACAACCTACTTTTGCCCACTAGTTTGCTTTCTTCCCAGGGTTATGTCCCTTTCCATATTCTGAAATAAGAACATGAGCCAAAGGTTTTAGCTAAAAATCACTATGTAAAGATATCGTAACAGGGCCGGGCGCGGTGGCTCACGCCTGTAATCCTAGCTCTCTGGGAGGCCGAGGCGGGCGGATTGCTCGAGGTCAGGAGTTCGAAACCAGCCTGAGCAAGAGCGAGACCCCGTCTCTACTATAAATAGAAAGAAATTAATTGGCCAACTAATATATATATATATAAAAAAAAATATTAGCCGGGCATGGTGGTGCATGCCTGTAGTCCCAGCTACTCGGGAGGCTGAGGCAGAAGGATTGCTTGAGCCCAGGAGTTTGAGGTTGCTGTGAGCTAGGCTGAGGCCACGGCACTCACTCTAGCCTGGGCAACAAAGCGAGACTCTGTCTCAAAAAAAAAAAAAAAAAAAAAAAAGATATCGTAACAGGAACATTCAAGCCTGAAAACTCAAAAAAAAAGTTTTTATGAAGCTTCTATTAAAAGTGTAATCAAGTTCTATCATACAATATTCAACAAGTATTGACAGGCATGTAGAGAAGTCAGAACTCTCGTGCACTGTTGAAGGGACTGTAAAATGATGCAGCTGCTATGGAAAACAACTACTGTATGATCCAGTAATCCCAATTCTAGGTGTATATCCAAAATAATTAAGAGCAGAGTCTCCAAGAGATATCCATACACTCATGTTCATAGCAGCACTACTCACAACAGCCAAGAGGTGGAAGAAATTTTAAATCTCCATTAACAGATGAAAGGAGAAACAAAATACTACTTACACAAACAATAGAATACAATTCAACCTTAAAAAATAAGGAAATCAGCCAGGTACCGTGCTCATGCCTGTAATCCCAGCACTTTGGGAGGCAGGAGAATCTCTTGAAGCCAGGAGTTTGAGACCAGCCAGGGCAACACAGTGAGACTGTATATCTCCAAAAATAAAAAAGATTAAAAAAAGAGAAGGAAATTCTTTCACATGCTATAATATGGATGAACCTACAAGATGTTATACCAAGCAAAATAAGCCAGTCACAAAAGAACAATTACTGTATGATTCCACGTATATAAGAAATATAAAGTAGTCAAGTTCACTGATAAGGAAAAGGAGAATGGTGTCTACCAGAGGATATGGGGAGGGAGCAAAGGAGAGTTGTTAATGGATGTAGAGTTTCGATTCTGCAAAATGAAAAAGTTTGGCCAGGTGCGGTGGCTCACGCCTATAATCCTAGCACTCTGGGAGGCTGAGGTGGGAGGATCACTCAAGGTCAGCAGTTCAAAACCAGCCAGAGCAAGAGCGAGACCCCGTCTCTACTATAAATAGAAAGAAATTAATTGGCCAACTAATATATATAGAAAAAATTAGCTGGGCATGGTGGCGCATGCCTGTAGTCCCAGCTACTCGGGAGGCGAGGCAGAAGGATTGCTTGAGCCCAGGAGTTTGAGGTTGCTGTGAGCTAGGCTGATGGCCAAGGCACCCATTCTAGCCTGGGCAACAAAGCGAGACTTTGTCTCAATAAATAAATAAACAAACAAACAAACAAATAAAAAACATTGTCTTTTTTTTTTTTTTGAGACAGAGTCTTACTCTGTTGCCCAGGCTACAGTGAGTGCCGTGGCGTCAGCCTAGCTCACAGCAACCTCAAACTCATGGGCTCAAGCAATCCTGCTGCCTCAGCCTCCCGAGTAGCTGGGACTACAGGCATGTGCCACCATGCCTGGCTAATTTTTTCTATATATATTAGTTGGCCAATTAATTTCTTTCTATTTATAGTAGAGACGGGGTCTCGCTCTTGCTCAGGGTGGTTTCGAACAGGCATGCGCCACTACGCCCAGCTAATTTTTCTATTTTTTTTTTTTTTTTTTTTTTTTTTTTTGTAGACACAGGGTCTCACTCTTGCTCAGGCTGGTCTAAAACTCCTGGCCTCCCAAAGTGCTATGAACCACAGTGGCTGGCCAGGAAACAAAATTTCTAAAAATAGACTGAGGGTGACCTTGATATCACATATATCTGCCCATGTTTTCTGAGTTTATGAATAAACTGTGGTATTAATTCTACTAATCAAGTTTTTTGTTTTTGTTTTTTTTTGAGACAGAGTCTCACTTTATTGTCCAGGCTAGAGTGAGTGCCGTGGCATCAGCCTAGCTCACAGCAACCTCAAACTCCTGGGCTCAAGCGATCCTCCTGCCTCAGCCTCCCGAGTAGCTGGGACTACAGGCATGTGCCACCATGCCCAGCTAATTTTTTTATATATATATCAGTTGGCCAATTAATTTCTTTCTATTTATAGTAGAGACAGGGTCTTGCTTTTGCTCAGGCAGGTTTTGAACTCCTGACCTCGAGCAATCCGCCTGCCTCGGCCTCCCAGAGAGCTAGGATTACAGGCGTGAGCCACTGCGCCCAGCCTACTAATCAAGTTTTTGAGTTTAATTTAGTATCAAGATAAACTTACAATATTATAACCTATCTCTTATCTAACTTACAAAAAAAATACAAATTTGTTAGTACTACTTAAGACTCATGCTAGACTTTTCCTTCTATTAAAAGATATCAAAGGGCCGGGCGCTGTGGCTCACGCCTGTAATCCTAGCTCTTGGGAGGCCGAGGCGGGCGGATTGCTCAAGGTCAGGAGTTCAAAACCAGCCTGAGCAAGAGCGAGACCCCGTCTCTACTATAAATAGAAATTAATTGGCCAACTGATATATATATAAAAAAAAAAAATTAGCCGGGCATGGTGGCGCATGCCTGTAGTCCCAGCTACCCGGGAGGCTGAGGCAGAAGGATCACTCGAGCCCAGGAGTTTGAGGTTGCTGTGAGCTAGGCTGACGCCACGGCACTCACTCTAGCCTGGGCAACAAAAGCGAGACTCTGTCTCAAAAAAAAAAAAAAAAAAAAAAAAAAAGATATCAAAAAAGTTAAATTTCCAAAACCAATTATTGACATCAAATTGCACAGAACTATACACACACCACATAAATACACATAGAAACTGGTGAAATCTAAATAAGATCTATAAATTGTACCAATATTAACTCCCTGGTTTTGACATTATACTACAGTTTGCTACCATTGGGGGAAGGTGGGTGATGGGTACCCTTGTAATGACCTCTCTGTAATATTTTTACAACTTCCTGTGGGACTTCAAAATTAAAAGTTTTTTAAAAAAATGTATTACTGGATCAGTGAAATGGTTCCTCAGAGTTGATCAAAGTTGTCTATAAACAAACTTAAAACAGACCTGGTCTTCTAAAGCTGTGGGCTGAGGACTAGTATTGGTCCCTGGCCTATTAAGAACCAGGCACACACCAGGAGTGGCAGGTAAGCAAGCGAAGCTTCACCTGTATTTACAGCTGCTCCCTATGGCTCACATCACAGCATAAGCTCTGCCTCCTGTCAGATCAGCAGGAACATTAGTTTCTCATAGGAGCCAGAACCCTACTATAAACTACAAACTGCACAGGTAAAGGTCTAGGTTGACAATCTAATGCCTGATTATCTGAAGTAGAGCTGAGACAGTGATGCTAGCGCTGGGGAGCAGCTGCAAATTCAGATTATCATTAGCAGAGAGGTAAACCATCTACGCTCCCCTCCATGGTAAAATTATCTTCCATGAAACTGGTCCCTGGTGCCAAAAAGGTTGACGACCACTGCTCTAAAGCACAAAACTGGCCGAGTGTGGTGGCTCACGCCTGTAATCCCAGCACTCTGGGAGGCTGAGGCAGGTGAATCGTTTGAGCTCAGGAGTTCAAGACCAGCCTGAGTAAGAGCGAGATCTTGTCTCTACCAAAAAAAAAAAATAGAAAGAAATTAGCTGGACAACTAAAATTATACATATATAGAAAAATTAGCTGGTGGTGCATGCCTATGGTCCCAGCTACTCGGGAGGCTGAGACAGTAGGATTGCTTGACCCCAAGAGTTTGAAGTTGCTGCGAGCTAGGCTGACGCCATGGCACTCTAGCCTGGGCAACAGAGACTCTGTCTCAAAAAAAAAGAAAGGGTTTTCATTTTGGTAATCAAATATAATTATCTATCTATACCCAGGTAAAAGATTCTCTATCTTCTAGGATCACAGATACAAATGTGAACAAATATATACAAAGCCAAGAAGAAATAGGCCAAACATGTACACATTTATAACATACAGCTTTACGGTTTGATTCTCAAAGATAGAGCAAAAAAGCCCAGGGCTCAAATCCTCAGATCAGAAGTAATTTTCAAGATTACCTAAGCTACTCACATTTGATATTTCAATCCACTTTTCTGAAAGAGTGAGTTAAATTCTAGAGATGGAAGCTTCTTATTTTAAAGCTGATGATTCATGGCCAGGAGCGGTGGCTCACGCCTGTAATCCTAGCACTCTGGGAGGTCGAGGCGAGCGGATTGCTCGAGGTCAGGAGTTCAAAATCAGCCTGAGCGAGACCCTGTCTCTACTAAAAAATAGAAAGAAATTAATTGACCAACTAAAATATATATATACAAAAAAAATTAGCCGGGCATGGTGGCGCATGCCTGTAGTCCCAGCTACTCAGGAGGCTGAGGCAGTAGGATCGCTTGAGCCCAGGAGACTGAGGTTGCTGTGAGCTAGGCTGATGCCGCGGCACTCACTCTAGCCTGGGCAACAAAGTGAGACTTTGTCTAAAAAAAAAAAATAAAAATAAAAAAATATAGCTGATGATTCAGAGAATTTATTCCTCATACACAGGGCAGCATGGTGCATGTGGTGGACCTGGGTCCCAGTGTCTCTAGGTCCTCTGGGTGGCCTTGGTCAACTTATTTAACTCCAAAAGTCCTCTTTCCCTATTTTATAGATGTGGATAATGGTGCTACTGCCTCAAAGGCTTGCTATGAAAATACAAAACGGTAATATAAAGTCTACCAGAGTCTAGCACTTCATAGGCATATTCAAATGTTTTGTTCTTTGAAACATAATTCATACAATCATAGTGAAAATTTTTAAATTCTCGTACCTGACCAAAAGGTCTAATATGCCTGGATGATTTTACATAACAAGAAAAACTTGCTTTCTTCCAATAATGTTATATGATTTCTCCTTAACTCTTCTTTGCAACGGTGTATATGTAATTTTAGCATTTGGATACAGAAATTTCTGTTTATTTATTCCTGCTTTATCAAATAATTATTTTTCTTTGTGAATTTTCCTAAATTAACATTTTTTTATTACAATTGTGTTCTCAGCACACTTTTTTTCTTTTTTCAAAGTCACACTCTGTCACCCTGGGTAGAGTGCAGTGGTGTCATCATTGCTCATTGCAACCTCAAACTATTGGGCTCAAGTGATCTTCCTGCCTCAGCCTCCTGAGTAGCTAGGACTACAGGCTCACACCACCATGACTGGCTAATTTTTTCTATTTTTGGTAGAGAAATGGATCTCACTCTTGCTCAGGCTGGTCTCAAACTCCTGAGCTCAGTTTTCCTTCCATCTCTGCCTCCCAAAGTGCTAGGATTACAGACGTGAGCCACCTCACCTGGCCTCAGCACACATCCTTAAAAAAAGACAGTCCATATTATTTTACTACATTTAATAACATACATGAGACTTCAAATGAACACAAATATTCTATTTTTTAACAGAGGTAGGCATGCTCTGCATCTATTTCAGCAAATCCAAACAACTATTTAGATGAACTTTAGGAATGGGCAAATACTAAAGAAATAGTAAATTTCTCACTTCTCAAAGGCAGAAACTTTATCCTCAGTAAAGGTCCTCTCAGAAAAAAAGATCATTAAAACAATTGTGGGCTCAAAGTATTTTCAGGTTTCTTTCTATATTTTATTTTCAAGTGAAGAGATAATTTCTTTGTCTCTGAATCAGGCTAAGGAAGTCCCGTTCTACTGATAGTTTTTGTTGAATGTTTATCATGAAAGAGTGTTTTTCTCCAACTATTGAAATGATCATGTGGTTTCTGTTCTTTATTGATGTGGCATACAAGACACACATTCATTGCTATACGTCGAACCAACCTTGCATTCCTGGGATAAACACCAGTTGGTCATGGTGTATCACCCTTTTTATATGTTGCTGGATTTTCTTTCCTAGCATTTTAGTGAAGAATTTTGCACCTGTTTTCAGAAAAGATACTGGTCTATGCACAGTGGCATACCTCTATAATCCCATCTACTAAGGAGGCAGGTGGGAGGATCATTTGAGCCCAAGTGTCAGAAGCCATCCTGGGCAACATGAGGCCTTGTCTTAAAAAAAAAAAAATGGGGGAGACACTGGTTTATGAAATATCATAAACAAAGACAAAGAAGTCTTTGTCTTATTTTGGTATTATCAGGGTAATATTGACCTCACAGAGTGAGTAGGGAAGTTTCCCCATCCTTCATTCTTCAAGAGTTTGTGAAAGACGGTGTTAATTCTTCCCTAAGTATTCAGCAGAATTCACCAGTGAAACAGACCAATTGGAACTCTGCTTTTATTTGTGAGACTGTCTTTCAAAAGAAGAAATTTGAGCCCTAATTCCTTTAATCCATGAGAAATTAGAAAGAGGAATAGAAAAAAATGACCTAATGTTCTTGGTTGTTTTTAAAAAACATTAGCAAACTTTTAAAATAGGCGGTATATAAGGAAAAAGAGGCAATCTTTCATGTAAGCTATCTATTCATCTAATAAGCACTTTTAAAATTTTGATTTGTGGTTTATAGACATTTTATGTAATCTAATAACTCTTACAAGGACCCCTGAAGACTATCATCCCCATTCTACACACAAGGAGACTAAAACTAAGAGAAATTACATTATCCATCCAAAGTCAAAGATAGAGATATAACAGTGTTCATGAACTGGAACTCAAGTCAGCTCCAGGAATCCTGGCTGACTACTTAAACTTGTCATCTTGGTAAATTACTAACCTCTGGGCCTGTTTCCTCAACTCTAAAATGACAATTAACAATACCTACCTCCAGGCCGGGCGCTGTGGCTCACGCCTGTAATCCTAGCTCTTGGGAGGCCGAGGCGGGCGGATTGCTCAAGGTCAGGAGTTCGAAACCAGCCTGAGCAAGAGCGAGACCCTGTCTCTACTATAAATAGAAAGAAATTAATTGGCCAACTGATATATATATAAAAAATTAGCCGGGCATGGTGGCGCATGCCTGTAGTCCCAGCTACCCGGGAGGCTGAGGCAGAAGGATCACTCGAGCCCAGGAGTTTGAGGTTGCTGTGAGCTAGGCTGACGCCACGGCACTCACTCTAGCCTGGACAACAAAGAGAGACTCTGTCTCAAAAAAAAAAAAAAAAAAAAAAAAAAAAACAATACCTACCTTTTAGAACTGTTGTATAAACAAAATGCAGGCCGGGTACAGCAGCTCATGCCTGTAATCCTAGCACTCTGGGAGGCCAGAGGTGGGAGGACCACTCAAGGTCAGGCATTCAAGACCAGCCTGAGCAAGAGCGAGACCCCATCTCTACTAAAAATAGGAAGAAATTAGCTAGATAAATAAAAATATATAGAAAAAATTAGCCAGGCATAGTGGCGCATGCCTGTAGTCCCAGCTACTCAGGAGGCTGAGGCAAGAGGATTGCTTGAGCCCAGGAGTTTGAGGTTGCTGTGAGCTAGGCTGATGCCACGGCACTCTAGGCGGGGCAACAGAGTGAGACCCTGTCTCAAAAAAAAAAAAAAAAAAAAAAAAAAAAAGCATATCAAGTGCTTATGACAGTGCCTGGTTTACAGCACATGCTCAACATTAACAGTGATTATTATTATTACTAGATGTTGCTCAGTAACATAACATTTTTTTATTTGGGATACTCAACTGATAAATATAATGCAAATCTCCCAAAATCCAAAACAATTCTGACCCAAGCATGTTAGATAAGGGATACTCAACCTGTACTACTTTTGGTACCTTCTGATCTTATTACCACATGCATCTAGTCAAAAACTAAAAACACTTATCCAGGTCTCATCCCCTTTTAGGAAAAAAAAAAAGTAAATAAAAGCATTTAAATTCCTGATTATTGTCTTAGAGAAAAAATAAAAATTAAAAAAAGCATTTAAAGAGGACAAATACACAAAATTCAAAGTAGTCTTTATCGTAAATGCTAATCCATTTTAAAATAAATCTATACTGCCTTACTTACATGTTGGATTTTGTTTTTAGCCGACAGAAACATTAAAATTGATTTTTCCATAGCACTTTTCCCCTTTAACCTTAAAGTAGGTTTAAGATGTAAATACTCAAAATATAATTTAGATTTCTAAATTCTTTAAAAAACAAAATTCTCAAATAATTTTTACAGCTCACAGTTAAGCTTAATTTACAAGTACATCTGTTGCAGTAACAAAGCATTCAACTAGTACTTTCCTGACAAGTTTTACTGCAAGCTATATAGGTTACAACTATGTTTGGGCACTTTTTATTATTTCCTAGGAAGTATTATTAGCTGCCAATTCTCCTATTTGCAGTTCATTACACTTCTCAAAGTAATTTTTTTTTTTGAGACAGAGTCTCGCTCTGTTGCCCAGTCTAGAGTACCTCAGTCTCCTGGGTTTAAGCAATCCTACCTACCTCAACCTCCCAAGTAGCTGGGAATACAGGAATGCGCCACCATGCCCAGCTAATTTTTTCTATGTATTTTTAGTTGTCCAGCTAATTTCCAATTTTAGTAGAGACAGGGTCCCGCTCTTGCTCAGGCGAGTCTCGAATTCCTGACCTTGAGTGATACTCCTGCCTCAGCCTCCCAGAGTGCTAGGATTATAGGCATCAGCCACTGTGCCTGGCTTCCAAGTAATTTTCTGTTCAACATTTTATTTACACCTCTTGTTGCCCTGTAAAGGTGAAGCATCCAGGAGACTTCTCATTCTCATTTTATGTTATGGAAACCAAAGTGGCACATAAGCTAGTTATCATGCTGGACCCAGAATTCAAGTCTCATGAGTCTGCATTCATGCTTACCAACTGCCACTTTATCCCTTTAAGCTGTATCACAGGGCAAAGTGAACTCTGTAACTAAAAGGATGCAATTGTAAGATTGCCAAAACTGCAGCAACTGACTTCTGTCATAACATTTACCTTTTGTGGCCCCTGGAAGATAATGTGCTAAATGAACTGTAGAGTTAAGATAATGAAGGGGGGTGGGGCAGAGAATGCTGGCACCCATTTTCAGATAGGTTAGAAAATTACTCTAATACATAGTTCACTGGAGCTTTCTCATGATCCAGTTACCTGGGCTTATTTGTGTACTCTGGCTAATAGAACTCCCATACAAATTCTTTACCTCTTCTCTAGATATAATTAGAGGAAATCTACATTTGATCAATATGATGGTTGATTCTATTCATGTCTATTCATGACTCTCAAACCCTGCTGGGAAAAGACTGATTAAACAATTTTAGAGGTCAACACAATTCTTTCCCTTAAAAAGGAAAACAAGGCTGGGTGTGGTGGCTCACACTTTTAATCCTAGCACTATGGGAGGCCAAAGTGGGAGGATCCTTTGCATTCAAGAGTTTGAGACCAGCCTGAGCAAGACCCCATCTCTACTAAAAATAGAAATTAGCCAGACAACTAAAACTATATATAGAAAAAATTAGCTGGGCATGGTGGAGCATGCCTGTAGTCCCAGCTACTCGAGGCTGAGGCAGGTGGATTGCTTGAGCCCAGGAGTTTGAGGTTGCTGTGAGCTAGGCTGACACCAGGGCACTCACTCTAGCCCAGGCAATAAAGTAAGACTCTGTCTCAAAAAAAAAAAAAAAAAACTTATTAAAAAATTGAGCAAAATCTTCCATTACCTAAATTAGAGATAAGGAAACTTAACTGTGGTTCATCTTTGTCCTCTCAAGCTTTTAATATTCAGCTCAGTTTAACTTCCCTAAACTAGCAATCACTTGTGTTATGCCCAGCAGTCAATCCACAATATCAGTTTCTTCCTCCGTTGCCATAAATGTGACTTCAGGACCTGGGAAACAGTACTTACCCAACTCAAAGACGAGGATATCAGTGTAGTGTACCAAAAGCATTCAGATTATAATAATTTATTGCAATAATTATTCAGCAGTTACTATGTATCAGACTTCCCTGTCTTATTTTATACAAATCTTAACTTAATCCTCACAAGTCCATCAAGTAACCATCACTTGGCAAGAAATGGGCACAAAGGGTAAGAACTGCCTAAGCTGATTCACGTAGTAACAAATGACCGATTAAGGACCTCAACCAGGGCCTTCACCTTAACCACTACACCAGAACTGCCTAGACCTCAACTATAATGCCAGTGATCATTAAACTAATCACATGACCTTGGGCCAGTCATTTCAGACCTCTAGACCTCCACTGTAATAAAACAAGGTGTACTTAGCTTTCGGGTTCTTTGCTGCTTTTAATGTCCTGTGACTCTCTGACTGGATTACTCCCCATACCCAAATAGGTGCTTTAACTGTTAAGACTAAAGTTTTTCAACCCCTGTGCGTTCTCGCTGTAGTACATTCCCCTTATCCTTTAGGGTGCTAGGATCAAGTCTTCGCTTTACGATTTTATTTTCGAATACTGAACAGTAACACTAACCCTAAATATCCTCTCGATCTAATATCACCTTTCCCCACCCACCAATAGGGGTACCTACTAGGCCCAATCCCATTCCAGACCTTTGCCTGGTTACTTCAGCCCACCATTCGGCTGCCCAGGCAGCCAACAAGAGGCCTAAGAAAGTCCTAGAAGCAAAGCTACAGGAATAAGTTAGCTTTCCCAGAGGTCAAGAAAGGCTCTAGGGCACCTGCCACGCCTCCCGAATCCAGCGGCACGGCCTGGGCCTGGCTCCTCAACCGAAGGCGCCGGCGTTTGGGGCTCGTCCCTCAGCGCAGACATGTCTGCCAAGGCCAGGCCGTCTAAAGCCAGCCCGTCCCCGCGGCCCGCGGCCCCCGGCCACGCCCGACCCCTCGGCCGCGAAGGCGCGCTCCTAGTCCCCCTGGGTGCTCACAGGCCCCAAGACGCGCGCAGGCCTTCGGTCTCACCTCCAGCCTCCCTGGGTCCGCCGGCAGTACCCAAGCCTTCTCCCGCCCGCACACCTGGCCCCGCGCTGCAGTGGCGACGGCAGCGGACGGGGTCCGACCGTCACGTGCCGCAAAACCAGGAGCCCTCGGCCACCACAGCCGCGCGAGCGAGCCCCACTGCACGAAGTCCGGCCCCGCGTCCGCCCCTCGCTCCTGAGTAGCTACAGCCAACGCTAAGTCCCGCCCCCCGTGCAAGCTCCAGCGTCCGGTTGGTCGGCGCCGACATCGCTCCATGCACCTTCCCATACGCCCCCTAGGGCTATTCTTCGTGGAGTGTGAGGATTGGCCGAGAGTGAGGCAGGAAGTGGCTGTCGGTTGGGCGAGAGGTGAGGGGGCGGACCACTGTAGATCGGCCCCCGGGCGCGCGCGTCTGGAGGCGGGGCGGCCGGGCCAGGCGGGCGTTACCGCGCGGTTGCCCTGCTACCTTAGCTGGCAGGTCGGCGGCTCTTCTGTCCGCTCCTGTGGTCGCCAGCCCTCGGATGCCTAGACCCGGACCCGGACCCGGGACCGGCTTCCGACGGCCTTCCCTGAAGGGGCAAATGGCAGCTGGCAGAAAGGGTGGGAGGTCCGGTCGGCCATCAGGAAGGGTCATTTGCAGCGAGTGCGGCCCCGACAGGGCGCCTGCGGAACCGGTCCTGGCTGCCTCGCCCGGCCTGGAGGTGGCCGCACCGAGCCGAGTAGGCAGGCGCCACCGTTCCTGCAGAGTCATCGCTCTGGGCCCTGAAGCCTGTGGCCGCCTCACTGCCTAACGTAACACACAGTGCAGATCAACAGTTGAGGTTCTTTCGCTTTCACTTTGTGATGTTTCTTGAAGAAAGATTAGAAGTAAGGGCACGGAGACAGACGGACGACAGGATTGAGAGAGAAGGATGGTGCAATGGAAAGATTTAACACATACCCCCGTGTTAGTAACCCACTCTTAGCACAGCTTCTAGACCTTTAGAGGGCCTGATCTCTGACCTCCATTTGTTTGGAGACCCAAAGGCTTTCAAGGGTGGACAAAACTAGTATCAACGCTCTGAGAACCCAGCTTTATTCTCTCCCACCACCTGGAAGAAGAAAGGAGGCAGGGTTTGGTGTCTGCACAAGTTTAGCATCCTCCAACTCTCAGCCCCCAAGTTTGTGTAGGAGAATTTTGCTTTCCTATTTACCTGGGGAGGTGGATATTCAAAGAAAAATGAAATACTGGGTGCCACATATTCCAAATAATGAGCTTAAAATGGAATCTTATATGTGAGCAAAAGTTACTCCAGCAAAGGTAAGTGCTAAAAGTGTGATACTGAAGAGAAGTTAATGGGATTCTGAGGGAATTACTTCTATTATATAGAATGGATGGGAAAAGAGGTAAGACTTGAGCTAGATCTGGTAGGATATGCAGGGTTTCTATAGGTGAAGAGTTGGAAAAAGGCTCCTTTAGATGAGGAAACAGCATGTGCAAAGGAAGGAAAACAGGCATCGTGTTTGGGAATTGGGGACACCACTACAAGAGTGTTTTGGCTGAAGAAGAGTGTTAGAAAAGTGAGTAATGTGAAGTCAGCTCTAGATTTGGGTTGGGATGAGGCCTTGAAGGTGTAGCCAGGGAGTTTACAGGGAGATATTTCAGATTTGGGTCATAATTTATTAATAGATATATATTATAATTTAAGGAAGAATTATTTTAAAACTATTCCAGGGAAATCTGATAGAGTGTAGCAGCTATGAGGCCAGTTAGGAAGCCACCTCTTGCTGTTGATAAAAAGGCCAGAATTTAGTGAATGGCAGGGTATATAGAAATAAAACCATTAAATGTTGATGTTAGACTCAGGAGAATAAGGAAAAAGAGGAAGCAAAGCCAACACTGAGGTTTTGAGACTGGGTGATTGGAGGTAAAGTGTACAGATCCAAAAGACAGGAAAACCAAGCTTGGCTGATCCTGAGTCTGGGTCCAAGACAAAGGACTGGAGATGGGGATTTTTCAACTCAAGTATGTTATTCAAAGGAGGAAGCTGAGAACAAAACCCTGAAGAATGACATCTTTTCCTGATAATCCAAAAAGTAATTTGAGGCACTGAAGTATTTTATTAAGTGAAATAATCATTTTATAGTTCTTAGATGTAGAAGGTACAGAAAATTTTAATGTATTCTGACATAATGATATAATCTACAAGATGGTTTTCAAAATAAATTATTTATATGCATTATAAAATTCACATATCCTTTGACCCAGCAATTCCCTGGTTGCTGACTGATCAGGGTGGTGGTTGCTCAAGGTTGGGATGCTGTAGCAATTTCCTAAAATAAGACAACAATAAAGCTTGCTGCATTTATTGACTTTTCCTTTCTCAAAAGATTTCTCTGTAGCATGTACTACTGTTTGAAAGCATTTTACCCACAGTAGAGCTTCTTTCAAAATTAGAATCAATCCTCTCAAACCCTGCTGCTGCTACAATAACTAAGTTAATGGTAATATTCTAAATTATTTGTTGTCATTTCAACAAATGTTCACAGCATCTTCGCCAGGAGTAGATTCCATCTCAAGAAACCACTTATTTTGCTTATCCATTAGAAGCAACTTCTCATCTGTTAAAGTTTTATCATGAGATTGCAAAACTCCGTCATATCTTCAGGCTCCATCCCTAGGCTGGAGTGTAGTGGCGCGATCATAGCTCACAGCAGTGTTGAACTCCTGGCTCAAGCGTTCCTCCTGCCTCAGCCCCCCAGCAGCAGAGATTATAGGCATGGGCCACCATGCCCAGCTCATTTTTTTTTCATAGATACAGGGTCTTGCTATGTTGCCCAGGCTGGTCTCAAAACTCCTGGCCTGTAATCCTAGCACTCTGGGAGGCCAAGAAGGTGAGAGGATTGCTTAAGTTCAAGAGTTCAAGACCAGCCTGAGCAAGAGTGAGACCCCATCTCTACTAAAAAAAAAAAAAATAGAAAAAATTAACTGAGCATGGTGCCATGCACCTGTAGTCCCAGCTATAGGTGGCTTTGTAAGAAAAGGAAGAGAGACCCAATTGGCATGTTCTTGCCCTCTTGCCATGTGATACGCTTCACCATCTCATCATGCAGTAAGAAGGCCCTCACCAGATGTGGCCCCTCAACATTCGACTGTGAGAAATAAACATCTGCCTAAATAGCTTTTTAAAAAAAGAAATAAACTTTTTTTTATAAAGTACCCAGTCTGTAGCATTCTGTTACAGCAATAGAAAACAGGCTAAGACACATCATTTTTGTCAACTCAGTTCAATTCTGACACTCCACAGATTTAGGGGTTCAGCCCTACAGACTGTCCTCACTTTATTTATTTATTTATTTTTGAGACAGAGTCTCACTTTGTTGCCCAGGCTAGAGTGAGTGCCGTGGCGTCAGCCTAGCTCACAGAAACCTCCAACTCCTGGGCTCAAGCAATCCTGCTGCCTCAGCCTCCCGAGTAGCTGGGACTACAGGCATGCGCCACTATGCCCAGCTAATTTTTTCTATATATATTAGTTGGCCAAATTAATTTCTATTTATAGTAGAGACAGGGTCTCGTTCTTGCTCAGGTTGGTTTCGAACTTCTGAGCTCAAACGATCCACCCACTTTGGCCTCCCAGGGAGCTTGGATTACAGGTGTGAGCCACTGCACCTGGCTGTGCCCTCACTTTAGATGCCTGCTGCAAATGAGGTCTCCAGGCCATATTTCTGCCCATCCATATTTCTGCCCAGCCAACTACAAATTTGAGCATTCCACAAGTCTCCCTCAGGTTTCCTAATTTGCTAAATAGAACCACTCACAGATGTCAAAGTTGATTATACAAATTAGGTCATTCTTTTTTACCCAACTAAAACAGAGTTGAGAGCCCATGGGGAAAAAGCACTCAAGACACAAAGTATTGCTCCAAGAATGTAAGTCTCTGCAAGCCTGGCTGCTGAAACTGCCTGCTGTAATCTGGAATCAGTTTATCTAATAACTGCTGACACAACCTGCTGCAATTCAAACTAGTGTGACCAAGCACTGTCACTCACCAATCAGAGCCTGCCAGCTCCCCAAATTGTTACTAGTGCCAGTGGACTTTCTTTTGAAAAATGTTATCTTTTTTATAAAACCTCTAACCTCCTCTTTGTTCTACGGACAAACCAAAGGCCACCCAGTCTCCATGTATACCCCGAATTGCAATTCTTGACTCTCAAACAAAATGTTTTAAACTTAAAGATTCAGGGCCAGGTGCGGTGGCTCACACCTGTAATCCTAGCACTCTGGGAGGCCGAAGCGGGAGGATCGCTCAAGGTCGGGAGTTGGAAACCAACCTGAGCAAGAGTGTGACCCTGTCTCTACTAAAAATAGAAATAAATTAATTGGCCAACTAAAATTATACAGAAAAATTAGCCGGGCATGGTGGCGCATGCCTGTAGTCCAAGCTACTCGGGAGGCTGAGGCAGAAGGGTTGCTTGAGTCCAGGAGTCTGAGGTTGCTGTGAGCTAGACTGACGCCACGGCACTCTAGCCTGGGCAACAGAGTGAGACTCTGTCTCAAAAAAAAGAAAAAAGCAAAAAACTTAGAGATTCATCTCTATGTTCGACTTCAATATAGAACTCAGGAAAGTGTTTTATTTACATTTACTGGTTTCTTATAAAGGATATGTCAGGAATAGCCAAACAGAAGAGATGCATAGAGTAAGGGATTGGGGGAGAGGGTATGAGAAGCTTCCATGCCCTCTCTGAGTATGCCACCCTCCAGGCACCTCAGTTGTTGATCAGCCTGGAAGCTATCCAAACCCCATTAGTTAGGGTTTTCTATGGAGGTTCCCTTACATAGTAAGCATGATTGCCTAAATCATAGGTGATTGAATTCAATCTCTAGCCTCTCTCCAGTTTCTGGAGGTAGGGGTGGGGATTGAAAGTTCCAACCCTCTAATCACACGGTTGGTTCTCTAGCCTCTCGAGTTCTGTCGACTCCTGGTTATGAGATAGTTATCCAGAGTAGAGAGAACATGCATCAGCATTTTTTTTCCGAAAACAGAATCAGTTGGTTTTGTTTTTTGTTTGTTTTTGGTTTTTTTTGAGACAAGGTCTTGCTCTGTAGCCCAGGCTTGAGTGCAGTGGCATCACCATAGCTCACTGCAATCTCCAACTTCTGGGCTCAAGCAACCCTGCCTCAGCCTCCTGAGCAGCTGGGACGACAGGTGCACGCCACCACACCCAGCTAATTTTGTCTATTTTTAGTAGAGACAGGTCTCCCTCTTGCCGTGGCTGGTCTCGAACTCCTGGCCTCAAGCATGGGGTGTGGTGGCTCATGCCTGTAATCCTAGCACTCTAAAAGGCCTAGGTGAGAGGATCGCTTAAACTCAGGAGTTCACTAGTTGCTGTGAGCTAGGCTGACGCCACCACTCTAGCCCTGGGCAACAGAGTGAAACTCTGTCTAAAAAAAAAAAAAAAAACCCAGAAAATTCCAATGAACATCCATGGAATTAATTTTAAGGAACACTGGGTTGGGATTAGCATAGGGGCAGGAGCAACAGCAGCCCTAGACCACCACTACTGCCACACTTCTTTTTGCATCCCACCATCTCCTGTCACCATTGAGCCTAGAGAAATAGCAAAGACAGGAAAAAGGCCAAGTGAAGGAAGAACTATAGAGGAGATTCTAAATATGCTCTTCCTAAAAAGGTACTTTGCAAAAAAGTGAGAAAACGTGGAAGTGCTGAAAGAAGCCCATGTTTTGTTTTGTTTTGTTTTGTTTTAATAACTGTGTAATTCTTGTGGTTTTTGTTTTTTGTTTTGAGGCAGAGTCTCATTCTGATGCCTGGGCTAGAGTGTCGTGGCATCAGCCTAGCTCAAACCTCAAACTCCTGGGCTCAAGCGATCCTCCTGCCTCAGCCTCCTGAGTAGCTGGGACTACAGGCATGCACCACCATGCCTGGCTAATTTTTTCTAAATATTTTTAGTTGGGCAATTAATCTCTTTCTATTTTTAGTAGAAACGGGGTCTCACTCTTGCTCAGGCTGGTTTCGAACTCCTGACCTTGAGCAATCCTCCCACCTCAGCCTCCCAGAGTGCTAGGATGACAAGCGTAAGCTACCATACCCGGCCAGTTCTGTATTTTTTAATGATATTTTTTCTTTAATTTTTTTCCCTTGGCTTCAACTGAGAACCCAGACCCCTTGAGTGATATTTTCATCAAATTTTACTCAAATGCAGAATTTTTACTTTTTTAAAAGCCATATTAGGCTGGGCGTGGTGGCTCATGCCTATAATGCTAGCACTCTGGCAAATATCACTAACAGAGCATCACAGAAGCCAGATTGAAATTGCAATGGGTAAAAATTTAACTTCCTTGATTTGAGGAGTATTTCTCTTGATTGCCAGGAAGGATCCACTGATGTTCATACCCCTAGCCAGTGTAGCACAAATGCCTGTGGTGTGGGGAAATTTCTAAAATCACTTTTAGGTCCTCTTCTCCTTCCCTCTCTGCCATCAGAATGAACTTTGTATCTTTAAACTCAGACCTGTTGGGACCTGGCACTCCCTCCCTCACAGGCTCCAAATCCAGACTTTTCATTGACCATATTGAGATGGATTCCCTCAGAGGAGCCGGAAACCACTGTTTTTTTATTGTGAATCTTTAAATTCTGCAGTCTTAATTAAACATCCTCAAAATCAAGGTCTTCTTGGGAAAGGAGTTAATATGTTAAATGGGAATTATTCCTCATCTCTCTTAGCTTTCCCTATTCAAATCATCAAATAAAGACTTCCTTGGGCTTTGTAACTTTCCCTTTTTGCAGTACATGGAAATAAGGGAATTGAAAGTTATTGTATACCATTACTGGAGGTTGCTTATGACCTGCCTGAAATATGATTTTTAATGAAAATTAATCTTAAAAGCATAGACACAATTAGGAGAGAGAGATAGGAAGGTAGGGTGGGAGGGGAAGGAAGGAAGGAGAGAGAGGGAGAGAGAGAGAGAGAGAGAGAGAGAGAGAGAGAGAGAGAGAGAGAGAGAGAAAGGAAGAGCAAGCAAATGAATCACTGGCTCGATTAAAATATTCCTGGGCTCTGATTCCATGCCCATCTGACAACCTTCTGAGGGTTGCTCTGAGTTCTCCACGTGTCCTGATGACAAGATGAGAGAGCTTTAAACAGTGAGCGTGAGGATTTATTTGTGGAAACTGACATTCTAATTCTAAAATTTATATGGAAATACAAAAGACCTAGAAAGCCAAAGCAATCTTAATGAATATTACTGCAAAATTTACACTACCAGATATCAAAACTTTCAGTAAGCTGCAACAATTAAGAAAATATGGGCTGGGCGAGGTGGCTCACACCTATAATCCTAGCACTCTGGGAGGCCGAGGCAGGAGGATCGCTCAAGGTCAGGAGTTCGAAACAGCCTGAGCAGGAATAAGACCCCGTCTCTACTAAAAATAGGAAGAAATTAGTTGGCCAACTAAAAACATATATAGAAAAAATTAGCCAGGCATGGTGGTGCATGTCTGTAGTCCCAGCTACTCGGGAGGCTGAGGCAGGAGGACTGCTTGAGTCCAGGAGTTTGAGGTTGCAGTAAGTCTTCCTAGTCTTGCTAGAGGTTGCTAGTCTTTTCTATAAATGGTGCTGAGTCAATTTAACATCTATATGAAAAAAAATCACAAACAAAAATTAACTCAAAATGGAGCACAGACCTAAATGTAAAGTCAAAACTATAAAACTGCCGGGCGCGGTGGCTCACGCCTATAATCCTAGCACTCTGGGAGGCCGAGGCGGGCGGATTGCTCGAGGCCAGGAGTTCAAAACCAGCCTGAGCAAGAGCGAGACCCCGTCTCTACTATAAATAGGAAGAAATTAATTGGCCAAGTAATACATACAGAAAAAACTAGCCGGGCATGGTGGCGCATGCCTGTAGTCCCAGCTACTCGGGAGGCTGAGGCAGCAGGATTGCTTGAGCCCAGGAGATTGAGGTTGCTGTGAGCCAGGCTGATGCCACGGCACTCACTCTAGCCTGGGCAACAGAGTGAGACTCTGTCTAAAAAAAAAAACAACTATAAAACTTCTGGAAGAAAACAGAGGAGAGAATTGTAGTAATCTTATGTTTGGTGAAGAGTTCTTAAACATGACACAAAAAGCATAAAAAAGAAAATTGATAAATTGGACTTCATCAAAACTAAAAACTTTTGCCTGATAAGGCAAGCCACAGACCAGGAGGAAATATCTGCAAAACATATTAACAAAGGACTTTTTTGTATCATTAAGAAACTACAGTTCAGGGTGGTCACAGTGGCTCACACCTATAATCCTAGCACTCTGGGCAGCAGAGTCTGGAGGATTGCTTGAGGCTAAGCGTTCAAGACCAGCCTAAGCAAGAATGAGACTCTGTCTCCACAAAAAAAAAAAAAAAAAAAAATTAGCTGGGAGTGGTGGCTTGTATCTGTAGTCCCAGCAATTCAGGAGGCTGAGACAGGGGGATCACTTGAGCCCTGGAGTTTGAGGTTGCAGTAAGTTATGATGCCACTGCACTCAAGCCTGGTTAACAGAGCAAGATTCTGTCTTAAAGAGAAAAAAGAGGGAGGGGGGCATGGGCAATATATGTAACCTTAACACTTGTACCCCCATAATACACTAAAATAAAAAAGAAAAAAAGAAAAAAAAGAGAGACCTACAATTATTCAGAATGACAATTCAATTTTTAAAAAATGGGTGAAAGATTTAAACAACCATCAAAGTGGTAACAAACACGAAAAGACACTCAACATCGTTAGCCTTAGTCTTTTGAGAAATATAAATTAAAACCACAATTTATACATACAACTACGATGGCTAAAATTAAAAAGATTTACTATACCAAGTGGTGGCCAGGATATAGAGGGACAGAAAATTTCAATCACTGTTGGTGGGGATGTGGTACAACCATTTCAGAAAAAAAGTTTGGCAGCTTCATAAAAAGGTAAACAAACATCTGCCATATGACCCAGCCATTCCACTCCTAGGTATCATTCAAGAGAAATGAAAGCGTATGTCTAGGCCAGGCGCAGTGGCTCATGCCCGTAATCCTAGCACTCTACAAGGCTGAGGAGGAAGGATCGTTTGAGCTCAGGAGTTCAAGACCAGCCTAAGCAAGAGTGAGACCCCGTGGCTACTAAAAATAGAAAGAAATTATCTGGACAACTAAAAATATATATAAAAAATTAGCCGGGCATGCCTGTAGTTCCAGCTACTCGGGAGGCTGAGGCAGGAGGATCACTTGAGCCCAGGAGTTTGAGGTTGCTGTGAGCTAGGCTGACGCCATGGCACTCTATCTAGCCAGGGCAAGAGAGTGAAACTCTGTCTCACAAAACAAACAAACAAAAAAAGCATATGTCTACACAAAGACTTGTACAGACATGTGCATAATAGCTTTCTTTGTAATAGCCAAAATGGAAACAACCTCAATTAGCACCAACAAGCGAGTGGAAAAACAAATTGTGTAGTATTTCCATGCAACAGAATACTACTCACCAATAAAAAGTAATGAATTGTTGATAAATGCAACAACATGGATAAATCTTAAAATAATTATGCTATAAGAAGGCAGTACCAAAGTAAGTATATACTAAATAATTCTCTGTGTGTGTGTATATATATATATTTTTTTTTATTTTTTTTTTTTGAGACAGCCTCCCAAGTAGCTGGAACTACAGGCATGCACCACCATGCCCGGCTAATTTTTTCTATTTTTAGTTGTTTGGCTAATTTATTTCTATTTATAGTAGAGACGCAGTTTCGCTCTTGCTCAGGCTGGTCTCGAACTCCTGACCTCAAGCAATCCTCCCACCTCAGCCTCCCAATGTGCTAGGATTACACACGTGAGCCTCGGCGCCCGGCCTCTGTTAATATATTATAAAATTCTAGAAACTAGAAACTAATATTTAGTGATGGAAGCAGAAGAAATTTCTGGAAACAATGGATACCTTCATCATCTTGATTTGGGGACTGATTTTACTTGACAAATTATCAAAACATATCAAATTGTGCACCGTAAATATGTGTAGTTGATTCTACCTCCATTGAGGTATGCCAATTATACCTCAATAAAAACTGTTAAAGAAAAAAGTTTCCTAGGAGGTGATGCTGCTGCCTGGCTTTGCCCCAGCTGTGAGCTCCCCTAGAGGTGGGTCTGCCGCCTTCCAGGGCCATGCAAAAGGGAGGATTAACTGGGAGGCCCTGGAAGAGACCCCTGGGGTCAGGAATGCCAAGTAGACAGATAGGAAGGTTCCGCGTGGCTGGTAGGGCTGAGCTTATTTCCTTCCACTGTTCCAACACATGGCATTCGTACTTCCAATGTGCCCAGCTCCTCTCTGCCTCTAGCCCCCAGATCTTCAAGGGGCTAGGGTCTCCTCATCATGCAGGTATTAGCATGGACGTCACAAGTGCCTTCACTGAGCATCATGTCTAAATTAGGTCCCACCCCTCACCTTATCCGAAAGTTACTTTCTGTAATTCCCTGGGTTTTTTTCACTGCATGTATCACAATCAGAAATTCTTATTCATTTAGTAATTTCCCTTCATTTTTATCATCTATTCACCTCCCCCTCCTCTATGCTGTGGGCACCCCACTCAGATCCCTATCACTGGTGATGCTGATGAGTGCTGGCTGGCAAATCACAGTAGCCTCTGCCAATAACTGAGGGAAATATGGGGGAGGGTACAAAACACTGGCTTTCTTGCCTCAAGAACACCTAACTCTGGGGCCACTGGTGCTCAGTGTTCCTGATGGGATCAGGCTGAAGCTAGACCCCACTCAAGACCACACTCTAGCTCAACTTCAGCCTTCTACCCTGCCCTGCTTCCCTCCCTCCCTTCTCCTGAGAGCACTTCCTCAATAAACCACTCCAACAGGAATGCTCATCGTAGACTCTGCTTCTAGGGAACCTGACCCATGACATCCTACGTTAGCTTCATGAGGGACTAAATTGTTAATTCCCCTAGAACAAATTCTGGTCTCAGACTCTGATGACCCCCACCCCACAGGAATGCTAGCTTAATGAAGGAATATCTTCCTTAATTCCTTAAAACAGTGCCTGCAGTATAGTAAGTGCTCAATAATCACACTGAATGCAGGCAGGCGAGAGCCCAAGGTCTGTTTCACAGCTCAGCAACTGACACCCCTTCTGTTCTGGGTTGGCCTGGCTTGGAGGCATTGTGAGTCACAGCAGGTAAACAGGAGTTGAGGCTGAGATGGGGCCAGGTCTGGACAGCAGCTTGGCACCTCCACATCTTCCAGGTGAGGCACAGCATGCAGCCAGCATTATTGGGGAAGGGGCCTCTGGGAAGATGCATACTAGGATGGGCCTGGATGTGGGCTTCTGGAGAAGGCCTCCCTGAACCAGATCTAGGGGATGATACCATCCACCCTCTGCCCAGTTATATGTGAGGAATAAGTGTGTGTTGAACTAACAAAGGCATGACAGAGGGAATCCTGCCCAGCTTTCTCTTTTCACCCTCTGTGGGCGGAAGAGGAATTAAAAACATGTAGCTCCCTTTCTCACACAATGGAATGAGCACATACTAGAAGGAAAGAGGTGGATAGAATGGGATTTGTCTGTTATCTGGACCGTAGATTCCTGGAGGGTGTAGTCTGCTTGGAACAAAAGTCATGTGCACAATCCCTGTTACCTGGAGCCTTAAAGCACATGGCACATGCCCCAGGATGGCACTGAAAACATTGGACTGTGACACACACACACACATCTGTTTTCCCAGCTGGACCAGGAGCATCTTGAGGGCAGGCACAGACTGGGTTGGGACCAGACTGGCGCCCTAGTACAGAGCAGGTGCTAGTGCAAGATTGTCAAATAACAATGACAAGGGCAGTAAAGGTGTTGGCTATGCTAGCATGCCACCAGATTCTTCTCAGAATCCAAATCTAACCCTGGCTTTGTAATCCTTCAGCCGTTCCCTTACCTGCAGAATGTTCTGAGCCTGCCTGTCCACCTTCCTCTTCTGCTACTCCCAACATCAATCCCACCCAAGCTCTTCCTCACATCTGGAACATGAAAGCCTTGCTGGCTCTTCACTCTGCCTAGCAGCCCTCCACTTCCCATCCCCCACCCACCGGCACAGCCCTGCTCCTCCTTCAAGTACCATTCCCTTCTCCCCACGCATAACCCCTTCCAGGTGCAGCTCAGAGCACAGGGATGGCATATCTACCCGCGGGGCCTGACACCGAGTGCTCTTTGGGGAAGGTGGTTTCGGTGAGAATGCTGCTGGGCGCGTGTGGAGGGATGGGGGTCCTCAGCAACCAGCAGCTGGAGAGCCCCCAGTGCAGGCCGCAGGGCTGCAGCCATGTCCACTGGGCCTCGCGGTGTGAGGGGCGGCCTGTGCGGCGCAGGCTGGTCACCCGGACTCTTGCTCCCCAGCAGCGCCCCTGGCTCGCCTTCATCATTCAGGACACCGGGGCTCGAGACAAGGGTGCAGCCCGGGTCGCCGGCGTCCCCGCGGCTCCCCTCCCGGCACCTGCGCGCCCCGCGAGGCCCACCCGGCCCTCACCCTGGCAGCCTTCGAGTGCCTGGCTGCGAGCCAGGCCGGCGGCCTGTGGGAGCAGCTGCGGCGGTTCTGGGCCGACCACTGCTCCCGGCGCTTCTCGCCGCGGCGGCCGCCGCTGCGCCGCATCTCCTCCATGTCCACCTTCTACATGCTGGACCACCGGACGCGCCAGGCCGAGCTCGGCCTCAGCTACGGCGCGCCGCGCACGCGCCTCGCCGACGAGGCCTTCGTGTTCCACGGCGGCCGCTGGGTCCCGGAGGGCGAGCTGGCGCGGGCGCGGCCGCCGCTGCGCTCGCCGACCATGGCGGGCTGGAAGGCGCAGGTGCAGCGGGTCAAGAGCCAGGTGCTGCTGGAGGAAAACAACTACCTGAAGCTGCAGCAGGAACTGCTCATGGACATGCTGACCGAGACCACGGCGCGCATGCACCTGCTGGAGAAGAAGCTCAACCCCGAGCTCAGCCCGGCCGCCGCGGCGCGCGCCTGGCAGCGGAAGATGCGCAAGCGCGAAGGCGCCGGCGGCGTGCTCATGATCGAGCCGCGCGCCCTGGAGTCGCGGTGACGCAATAAAGCCCCGTCCGGGCTCGCGCGCCTCGCGCCTCCCGCGCTGGGACCCTGCCTCGCCGTGCCTGGGGCGGGCTGCGCGCGGCGGGGGGGCTGCGTGCTCTCAGCACTGTCCCTCGGCGCAGGCTGGGGCCGCACACCCGAGCAGCCTGTCTCGGGAGTGCGCGGTGGGGCCGAGGGGCAGGGTCTGTGTTCCGCCCCCCGCAGTGCGGAGGGGAGCCCGGCTTGCAACAGGCAGTGCGGGGCGAGGGGCAGATAGTGCACCCCTGCGACCTGCGGGGAACTAGGGCGAGGTCCAGACGGGGAGGAACCCGCAGCGCTCAGGGAATGGAGGGTGTGGCCCAGAGGGCGGTGAGGAAGCTGGGGTGGGAGGAAAGGGGACTTTGTCCTTGGTCCTTTAGGCCCTAGGCGAAGGAGGGTTGAGACATTGGGCCCTAGGTGAAGGAGGGTTGAGACATTGGACCCTAGGTGAAGGAGGGTTGAGACATTGGGCCCTAGGTGAAGGAGGGTTAGAGACTTGGGCCCTAGGTGAAGGAGGGTTGAGACATTGGGCCCTAGGTGAAGGAGGGTTGAGACATTGGGCCCTAGGTGAAGGAGGGTTAGAGACTTGGGCCCTAGGGGAAGGAGGGTTGAGACATTGGGCCCTAGGTGAAGGAGGATTAGAGACTTGGGCCCTAGGTGAAGGAGGGTTGAGACATTGGACCCTAGGTGAAGGAGGGTTGAGACATTGGGCCCTAGGTGAAGGAGGGTTAGAGACTTGGGCCCTAGGTGAAGGAGGGTTAGAGACCTGGTCCCTAGGGGATGGAGGGTTAGAGACTTGGGCCCTAGGGGAAGAAGGGTTGAGACATTGGGCCCTAGGTGAAGGAGGGTTAGAGACCTGGTCCCTAGGTGAAGGAGGGTTAGAGACTTGGGCCCTAGGGGAAGAAGGGTTGAGACATTGGGCCCTAGGTGAAGGAGGGTTAGAGACCTGGTCCCTAGGTGAAGGAGGGTTAGAGACTTGGGCCCTAGGGGAAGAAGGGTTGAGACATTGGGCCCTAGGTGAAGGAGGGTTAGAGACTTGGATCCTAGGTGAAGGAGGGTTAGAGACTTGGGCCCTAGGCGAAGGAGGGTTGAGACATTGGGCCCTAGGTGAAGGAGGGTTAGAGACTTGGGCCCTAGGTGAAGGAGGGTTGAGACATTGGGCCCTAGGTGAAGGAGGGTTGAGACATTGGGCCCTAGGTGAAGGAGGGTTAGAGACTTGGGCCCTAGGGGAAGGAGGGTTGAGACATTGGGCCCTAGGTGAAGGAGGATTAGAGACTTGGGCCCTAGGTGAAGGAGGGTTGAGACATTGGACCCTAGGTGAAGGAGGGTTGAGACATTGGGCCCTAGGTGAAGGAGGGTTAGAGACTTGGGCCCTAGGTGAAGGAGGGTTAGAGACCTGGTCCCTAGGGGATGGAGGGTTAGAGACTTGGGCCCTAGGGGAAGAAGGGTTGAGACATTGGGCCCTAGGTGAAGGAGGGTTAGAGACCTGGTCCCTAGGTGAAGGAGGGTTAGAGACTTGGGCCCTAGGGGAAGAAGGGTTGAGACATTGGGCCCTAGGTGAAGGAGGGTTAGAGACTTGGATCCTAGGTGAAGGAGGGTTAGAGACTTGGGCCCTAGGGGAAGGAGGGTTAGAGACCTTGGGCCCTAGGTGAAGGAGGGTTAGAGGCTTGTGCCCTAGGGGAAGGAGGGTTAGAGACGTTGGGCCCTAGGGGATGGAGGGTTAAACACGTTGAGCCCTAGGAGAAATAGGGTTAGAGACCTTGGGCCTAAGGGGAAGGAGGGTTAGAGACTTGGGCCCTAGGGGAAGGAGGGTTAGAGACTTTGGGCCCTAGGGGAAGGAGGGTTAGAGACTTGTGCCCTAAGGGAAGGAGGGTTAGAGACTTGGGCCCTAAGGAAAGGAGGGTTGGAGACTTGGGTCCTAGGGGAAGGAGGGTTGGAGACTTGGGCCCTAGGGGAAGGAGGGTTAGAGACGTTGGGCCCTAGGGGAAGGAGGGTTAGAGACTTTGGGCCCTAGGGGAAGGAGGGTTAGAGACTTGTGCCCTAAGGGAAGGAGGGTTAGAGACTTGGGCCCTAAGGAAAGGAGGGTTGGAGACTTGGGTCCTAGGGGAAGGAGGGTTGGAGACTTGGGTCCTAGGGGAAGGAGGGTTAGAGACTTTGTGCCCTAGGGGAAGGAGGGTTAGAGACGTTGGGCCCTAGGGGAAGGAGGGTTAGAGACTTTGGGCCCTAGGGGAAGGAGGGTTAGAGACTTTGTGCCCTAGGGGAAGGAGGGTTAGAGACGTTGGGCCCTAGGGGAAGGAGGGTTAGAGACTTTGGGCCCTAGGGGAAGGAGGGTTAGAGACTTGTGCCCTAAGGGAAGGAGGGTTAGAGACTTGGGCCCTAAGGAAAGGAGGGTTGGAGACTTGGGTCCTAGGGGAAGGAGGGTTGGAGACTTGGGTCCTAGGGGAAGGAGGGTTAAAGACTTGGGCCCTAGAGGAAGGAGGGTTAGAGACCTTGTGCCCTAGGGGAAGGAGGGTTAGAGACGTTGGGCCCTAGGGGATGGAGGGTTAAACACGTTGAGCCCTAGGAGAAATAGGGTTAGAGACCTTGGGCCTAAGGGGAAGGAGGGTTAGAGACTTGGGCCCTAGGGGAAATAGGGTTAGAGACCTTGTGCCCTAGGGGAAGGAGGGCTAGACACTTGGGCCCTAGCGGAATGATGGTTAGAGACGTTGGGCCCTAGGTGAAGGAGGGTTAGAGACTTGGGCCCTAGGGGAAGGAGGGTTAGAGACTTTGGGCCCTAGGGGAAGGAGGGTTAGAGACTTGGGCCCTAGGGGAAGGAGGGTTAGAGACTTTGTGCCCTAGGGGAAGGAGGGTTAGAGACGTTGGGCCCTAGGGGAAGGAGGGTTAGAGACTTTGGGCCCTAGGGGAAGGAGGGTTAGAGACTTGTGCCCTAGGGGAAGGAGGGTTAGAGACTTGGGCCCTAGGGGAAGGAGGGTTAGAGACTTTGTGCCCTAGGGGAAGGAGGGTTAGAGACGTTGGGCCCTAGGGGAAGGAGGGTTAGAGACTTTGGGTCCTAGGGGAAGGAGGGTTAGAGACTTGTGCCCTAAGGGAAGGAGGGTTAGAGTCTTGGGCCCTAAGGAAAGGAGGGTTGGAGACTTGGGTCCTAGGGGAAGGAGGGTTGGAGACTTGGGTCCTAGGGGAAGGAGGGTTAGAGACTTGGGTCCTAGGGGAAGGAGGGTTAAAGACTTGGGTCCTAGGGGAAGGAGGGTTAGAGACTTGGGTCCTAGGGGAAGGAGGGTTAGAGACTTGGGCCCTAAGGAAAGGAGGGTTGGAGACTTGGGTCCTAGGGGAAGGAGGGTTGGAGACTTGGGCCCTAGGGGAAGGAGGGTTAGAGACTTGGGCCCTAGGGGAAGGAGGGTTAGAGACTTGGGCCCTAGGGGAAGGAAGGTTAAAGAGTTGGACCCTAGGGGAAGGAAGGTTAGAGAGTTGGACCCTAGGGGAAGGAAGGTTAGAGACTTGGGCCCTAGGGGAAGGAGGGTTAGAGACTTGGGCCCTAGGGGAAGGAGGGTTAGAGACTTGGGCCCTAGGGGAAGGAAGGTTAAAGAGTTGGACCCTAGGGGAAGGAAGGTTAGAGAGTTGGACCCTAGGGGAAGGAAGGTTAGAGACTTGGGCCCTAGGGGAAGGAGGGTTAGAGACTTGGGCCCTAGGGGAAAGAGGGTAGAGACTTGGGCCCTAGGGGAAAGAGGGTAGAGACTTGGGCCCTAGGGGAAGGAGGGTTAGAGACTTGGGTCCTAGGGGAAGGAGGGTTAGAGACTTTGGGTCCTAGGGGAAGGAGGGTTAGAGACTTGTGCCCTAAGGGAAGGAGGGTTAGAGACTTGGGCCCTAAGGAAAGGAGGGTTGGAGACTTGGGTCCTAGGGGAAGGAGGGTTGGAGACTTGGGTCCTAGGTGAAGGAGGGTTGGAGACTTGGGTCCTAGGGGAAGGAGGGTTGGAGACTTGGGTCCTAGGTGAAGGAGGGTTGGAGACTAGGGCCCTAGGGGAAGGAGGGTTAAAGACTTGGGCCCTAGAGGAAGGAGGGTTAGAGACCTTGTGCCCTAGGGGAAGGAGGGTTAGAGACTTGGGCCCTAGGGGAAGGAGGGTTAGAGACTTGGGCCCTAGAGGAAGGAGGGTTGGAGACTTGGGTCCTAGGGGAAGGAGGGTTAAAGACTTGGGTCCTAGGGGAAGGAGGGTTAGAGACTTGGGCCCTAGGGGAAGGAGGGTTAGAGACTTGGGTCCTAGGGGAAGGAGGGTTAGAGACTTGGGCCCTAAGGAAAGGAGGGTTGGAGACTTGGGTCCTAGGGGAAGGAGGGTTGGAGACTTGGGCCCTAGGGGAAGGAGGGTTAGAGACTTGGGCCCTAGGGGAAGGAGGGTTAGAGACTTGGGCCCTAAGGAAAGGAGGGTTGGAGACTTGGGCCCTAGGGGAAGGAGGGTTGGAGACTTGGGCCCTAGGGGAAGGAGGGTTAGAGACTTGGGCCCTAGGGGAAGGAGGGTTAGAGACTTGGGCCCTAGGGGAAGGAAGGTTAAAGAGTTGGACCCTAGGGGAAGGAGGGTTAGAGACTTGGGCCCTAGGGGAAGGAAGGTTAAAGAGTTGGACCCTAGGGGAAGGAAGGTTAGAGAGTTGGACCCTAGGGGAAGGAAGGTTAGAGACTTGGGCCCTAGGGGAAGGAGGGTTAGAGACTTGGGCCCTAGGGGAAGGAGGGTTAGAGACTTGGGCCCTAGGGGAAGGAAGGTTAAAGAGTTGGACCCTAGGGGAAGGAAGGTTAGAGAGTTGGACCCTAGGGGAAGGAAGGTTAGAGACTTGGGCCCTAGGGGAAGGAGGGTTAGAGACTTGGGCCCTAGGGGAAAGAGGGTAGAGACTTGGGCCCTAGGGGAAGGAGGGTTAGAGACTTGGGTCCTAGGGGAAGGAGGGTTAGAGACTTTGGGTCCTAGGGGAAGGAGGGTTAGAGACTTGTGCCCTAAGGGAAGGAGGGTTAGAGACTTGGGCCCTAAGGAAAGGAGGGTTGGAGACTTGGGTCCTAGGGGAAGGAGGGTTGGAGACTTGGGTCCTAGGTGAAGGAGGGTTGGAGACTTGGGTCCTAGGGGAAGGAGGGTTGGAGACTTGGGTCCTAGGTGAAGGAGGGTTGGAGACTTGGGCCCTAGGGGAAGGAGGGTTAAAGACTTGGGCCCTAGAGGAAGGAGGGTTAGAGACCTTGTGCCCTAGGGGAAGGAGGGTTAGAGACTTTGGGCCCTAGGGGAAGGAGGGTTAGAGACTTGGGCCCTAGAGGAAGGAGGGTTGGAGACTTGGGTCCTAGGGGAAGGAGGGTTAAAGACTTGGGTCCTAGGGGAAGGAGGGTTAGAGACTTGGGCCCTAGGTGAAGGAGGGTTAGAGACTTGGGTCCTAGGGGAAGGAGGGTTAGAGACTTGGGCCCTAAGGAAAGGAGGGTTGGAGACTTGGGTCCTAGGGGAAGGAGGGTTGGAGACTTGGGCCCTAGGGGAAGGAGGGTTAGAGACTTGGGCCCTAGGGGAAGGAGGGTTAGAGACTTGGGCCCTAAGGAAAGGAGGGTTGGAGACTTGGGCCCTAGGGGAAGGAGGGTTGGAGACTTGGGCCCTAGGGGAAGGAGGGTTAGAGACTTGGGCCCTAGGGGAAGGAGGGTTAGAGACTTGGGCCCTAGGGGAAGGAAGGTTAAAGAGTTGGACCCTAGGGGAAGGAAGGTTAGAGAGTTGGACCCTAGGGGAAGGAGGGTTAGAGACTTGGGCCCTAGGGGAAGGAAGGTTAAAGAGTTGGACCCTAGGGGAAGGAAGGTTAGAGAGTTGGACCCTAGGGGAAGGAAGGTTAGAGACTTGGGCCCTAGGGGAAGGAGGGTTAGAGACTTGGGCCCTAGGGGAAGGAGGGTTAGAGACTTGGGCCCTAGGGGAAGGAGGGTTAGAGACTTGGGTCCTAGGGGAAGGAGGGTTAGAGACTTGGGCCCTAGGGGAAGGAGGGTTAGAGACTTGGGCCCTAGGGGAAGGAAGGTTAGAGACTTGGGCCCTAGGGGAAGGAGGGTTAGAGACTTGGGCCCTAGGGGAAGGAGGGTTAGAGACTTGGGCCCTAGGGGAAGGAGGGTTGGAGACTTGGGCCCTAGGGGAAAGAGGGTAGAGACTTGGGCCCTAGGGGAAGGAAGGAGGGTTAGAGACTTTGTGCCCTACGTGAAGGAGGGTTCGAGACTTGGGCCCTAGGGGAAGGAGGGTAGAGACTTGGGCCCTAGGGGAAAGAGGGTAGAGACTTGGGTCCTAGGGGAAGGAGGGTTAAAGACTTGGGCCCTAGAGGAAGGAGGGTTAGAGACTTGGGCCCTAGGGGAAGGAAGGAGGGTTAGAGACTTTGTGCCCTACGTGAAGGAGGGTTCGAGACTTGGGCCCTAGGGGAAGGAGGGTTAGAGACTTGGGCCCTAGAGGTAGGAGGGTTAGAGACTTGGGACCTAGGCGAATGAGGGTGTAGACTCAGAGACTAACAATCCCAGGGTAAGTGTATTTTTGTCCCAGACAAAAAGCTTTTAAAAAATTTGGGACGGCCGCCCTCACCAGACTGTTTGTCTTTTTGGAGAGTCATGTCTCTGTTACAGGCCTCCTTTTTCTCCTCCGAAGAATGAGGGGTCTCTTTGACCCACTGTAAAAATAATTTTGTTTTGCATTAGTTATCAATGTTTTATAATTTGGAGATATCCCATTAAAAAACCAGATTTCTTGTGGTCCCCTGAAAAACCAGGAAGACTTGGCCACCCTGGACCTTCATTCTGTCTGGCGGTGGTTGCCTTTAGCTGAACCGTTGCTATAACCTCTTGGCCAGCTTCACATCCACCAGGGGCCCATGGCAGATCTGTGGGGTGCACCCACCCACGCCCGCACATGCACATGAAGTATTACATGAGTTGTTGAGAAAGGGAGTGTATTGTACCTGTGAAAGATACTTAAGGATACAGAACGAAGATGGGGCCACTGGTCCCTGCAATCTGCAACCTTCCACCCGAATGTAGACAAACCATTTGGACCATTTGGTATTCAAGACAACGTTGTAAGACCTGGCACGGTGGCTCATACCTATAATCCTAGCACTCTGGGAGGCTGAGGTGGGAGGATTGCTCAAGGTCAGGAGTTCGAAACCAGCCTGAGCAAGAGCAAGACCCTGTCTCTACTAAAAATAGAAAGAAATTAATTGGACAACTAAATATATATAGAAAAAATTAGCCAGGCATGGTGGTGCATGCCTGTAGTCCCAGCTTCTCGGGAGGCTGAGGTAGGATTGCTTGAGCCCAGGAGTTTGAGGTTGCTGTGAGCTAGGCTGATGCCACGGCACTCTAGGCGGGGCAACATAGTGAGACTCTGTCTCAAAGGAAAAAAAAAAAGACAATGTTGTAAATTCTGCAGGATTGGGACCCTACCACCACAAGAAAATGTGGGTGTCTTTCCTCAGCCTGGCTTGGTTTCAGGAGTAGATTAGGGATTACAAAACCACCATTTCCTGTAAGAATGTGGTCTTATTTATTAATTCAGCAAAACACAAGACATGTCATTAGGCACTAAGCTTAAAAATGACTTGAGAGATATTCTTTTGTATTTTAATCCTGTATTTAATAGGGATTAAGTAAATAACCTAATTATAATGGTTGTGAAATAAGATTTCCTTAAAAAATAGGTAATAGCTGGGCATGGTGGATCATGCCTGTAATCTTAGCACTTTGTGGTGGGGGGATGGCTTGGGGCCATGAGACCAGCCTGAGCAAGAGTGACCCCATCTCTACTAAAAGTAGAAAAATTAGCTGGGCATAGTTGTGCATGTCTGTAGTCCCAGCTACACGGGAGGCTGAGACAGGAGGATCGCTTGAGCCCAGGACTTTGAGGTTGCAGTGAGGCTATGATGATATGATGTCTCCACGGCACTCTAGCCCAGGTGACAGAGTAAGACTTTGTCTCCCCCCCCAAAAAAGCAACACATGAGAAAAAAAATCAAGCACAAAATGTGCCAGTAATGGAGAAGCCAAACACAAAGGACCACATATTGTATGATTCCATTTATAGAATATATCCAGAATTCCCAGGGGCAGTGGCTCACACCTGTAGTTGGGAGGCTCAAGTGGGAGGATCCCTCGACTCCAGGAGTTCTAGGCCAGCCTGGGCAACATAGCAGGAACCTGACTCTTGAAAATAAAAAAGGATATCCATAATAGAGCCACAGGAACAGAAAGGTTAGGTTACCAGGAGATGGGAGGAAGGAGTTGCTTAATGGAATTTCCTTTTGGGACGATGAAAAATGTTTCAGAGGCCAGGCGCCGTGGCTCACGCCTATAATCCTAGCACTTTGGGAGGCTGACACAGGTGGATTGCTCCAGGTCAGGAGTTCGAAACCAGCCTGAGCAAGAGCGAGACCCTGTCTCTATTATAAATAGAAAGAAATTAATTGGCCAACTAATATATATAGAAAAAAAAAGAAAAATGTTTCAGAACTACAGTGGTAATTGATGCACAATATTGTAATGTTACTAAAAGACACTGATTTATACCCTTTAAAACAGTAAATATTTTTATGTGAATTTTACCCTAATAATAGAAAAGTAAAGCAGGTGCTTATATCATCAAAACATAAAGGCCGGGCATGGTGACTCACGCCTGTAATCCTAGCACTCTGGGAGGCCGAGGCAGGCAGATCAGTTGAGCTCAGGAGTTCGAGACCAGCCTGAGCAAGAGTGAGACCCCATCTCTACCAAAAATAGAAAAAATTAGCTGGGTATGGTGGTGCATGCCTATAGTCCCAGGTACTTGGGAGGCTGAGGCAGAATGATTGCTTGAGCCCAGGAGTTTGAGGCTGCTGTGAGCTAGGCTGACACTACAGCACTGTAGCTGGGCAACAGAGTGAGACTCTGTCTCAAAACAAGGCTGGCATGGTGGCTCACGCCTGTAATCCTAGCACTCTGGGAGGCTGAGGCGGGCGGATCGCTCAAGGTCAGGAGTTTGAAACCAGCCTGAAGAAGAGCAAGACCCTGTCTCTACTATAAATAGAGAGAAATTAATTGGCCAACTAATATATAGAGAAAAAATTAGCCGGGCATGGTGGCGCATGCCTGTAGTCCCAGCTACTCGGGAGGCTGAGGCAGCAGGATTGCCTGAGCCCAGGAGATTGAGGTTGCTGTGAGCTAGGCTGATGCCACAGCACTCACTCTAGCCTGGGCAACAAAGCGAGACTCTGTCTCAACAAAACAAAACAAAAAAACATAAAGTAAAAAGTCAATGTGGTATGCCCACATAGCAAAATCATAAAGGTTCCCAAGAATGCCTGAAGCTTAGGGAATATTGCTTTGGCCAGAATACCTGAAAACAAATAGTCTAGAGTAGAGAAAGGGATGTGCCCTGCCAAGGTGGCATCAGCCAGCAGGGAGCCCCACAGCATGTGCCCTGTTTGGAGAGGCGCATCTGTGGATAAAGGCCTGGATCAGATGGAGTAAGATGATATTTTGAGATTTCTGACTTTGTTCTTTCTGCTCTGGAATTTAATTCCCTGCTTGAGGCAGCCAAATCCATGCCCCAGAAGGAAGTGACAGAGCTGAAAGCAGAACTGAAGACTGGTTTTCTCCTCCTGCAGCTCAGAATCTTCTGTACACCTGAGCTATGCAAAGATATTTTGGGGTTTGAGGAGGTAGTCAAAAGGCTGTAGGTTTGTCCATAGCAAGAGGGGAGCTCCATTAGCTCTCCGAACTTGGAAAAAAATCAGTTCTTGATCCCACATGGTTCCAGCTACTAACTCAGTTCTCTGCTCCCCTTCACAACTAAATTCCAAAAAGTTGTTTATATTCCAGTCTCCAAAGCCTCCCCTCCTGTTTGCTCATGACCCCGTTCAGACTTCTCAGCTCCCACCCTCTCCGACCTGCTCTTGTCAGAGTGCCAGCGGCCTCTCTGTGGTCAAGCCCTGTTGCCAGTTCTCTGCCGTCTCTGCAGGCTGGCAGCGTTGCCTGCATCGGCCCTTCTCCTCCGTGAGCCAGGGCCTCGCGTGGCTTCTGGGGCACCGTGCTCTTCCGCTTTCCCTCCCGCCTCACAGCTGCGCCTCCAGTCCTGCTGGCTTCACTCGTTCGCACTCCTTTCAGGGATGCCCGTGAGTGTCACTTCTGTGAGGTGTTCCCCAGTGACTCTATTTCTAAGAGCACACCTTCTCCCCAGCCCACAACCAAACCTTCCTCCTCTATGTTTTCTAGCATCTATTACTATTTAACATGCTACATATTCTATTTTTTATTTATATTTTTTGATTAAAATAATTTTTTTAAGACAGGGTCTTGCAGCTGGGCGTGGTGGCTCACGCCTGTAATCCTAGCACTCTGGGAGGCCGAGGCGGGCGGATTGCTTGAGCTGAGGAGTTCGAGACCAGCCTGAGCAAGAGCAAGACCCCGTTTCTACTATAAAATAGAAAGAAATTAATTGGCCAACTAATATATATATATATAGAAAAAATTAGCCGGGCATGGTGGCGCATGCCTGTAGTCCCAGCTACTTGGGAGGCTGAGGCAGCAGGATCGCTTGAGCCCAGGAGATTGAGGTTGCTGTGAGCTAGGCTGACACCATGGTACTCACTCTGGTCTGGGCGACAAACTGAGACTGTGTCTCAAAAAAAAAAAAAAGACAGGGTCTTGCTCTGTCAGCCAGGCTGCAATGCAGTGGTGCCCATAGCTCACTGTAGCCTCGGACTCCTGGACTCAAGTGATCCTTCTGCCTCAGCCTCCGAAGTAGCTGGGACTACAGGCATACGTCACCAGACCCAGCTAATTTTTTTTTTTTTTTTGTAGGGATAGAGTCTCACTATGTTGCTGAGGCTGGTTTCTAATTATGGCCTCAAGCGATCCTTCCACCTTGGCCTCCAAAAGTGCTGGGATTACACATGTAAGCCACCATGCCCAGCCTAGATATTATTTTATTTTAAGACAGAGTCTGGCTCTCTTGCCCAGGTTAGAGTGCTGCAGCATCAGCCTAGCTCACAGCAACCTCAAGCTCATTGCTTGCTCCTGGGCTCAAGCAATCCTTCTGCCTCAGCCTTCTGAGTAGCTGGGACTACAGGCATGCGCCACCATGCCTGGCTAATTTTTTATATATATTTTTAGTTGTCCAGATAATTTCTATTTTTAGTAGAGACAGGGTCTCACTCTTGCTCAGGCTGGTCTTGAACTCTTGACCTTGAGCAATCCTCCCGCCTCGGCCTCCCAGAGAGCTAGGATTACAGGCGTGAGCCAACATGCCCCGCTCAGCCCTCAACTCTTAAGATGAAAAACAGATGAGAATCTGTCTAGAAAACAGAACTTTCAAATACCAGGACATGAGCCACCACGCCCTGCCTACATATTTTATTAATTGTCATCCTACCCCAACTTAAATGTAAGCTCCACGGGGCTTTTTGTTCTGTTGTCTCCTATATCTCAGCATAGAGAAGTACTTAATACTCATTAGGTCCTCTACAAATATCTCTGGAATGAACAAAGGCCCACAAGAGATAGGCACTTAAATCTCAGGGAAATATTATCACAGATTTCTGAACCCCTAGAAGGCAGGAAAAGTGTAGCAGATGCTCTTGGACTTTCTCTTCATACCCAATCAGCCCTACTCTGACTTCAGCTGCAGCTGTGGTGGATGACTTTGTGTATACTGTCAGCACTTCACCTCCAGTGTCTACTGGGGCTTTCTCCTCAGCTTCAGGGGCTCTCTCAACCCACAGGCACAGCCTGGTAGTGAGGACAATTAATGCCTCTGAGGCAACCTCCAACCAGTAGGGGACAGAAGCCAAAACACTTCATTAAATTCCTTCCAACCCTGTGTCATTCTTCCTACTCTCTGTTACCTGTTTCCTGGAATCTACCAAATAAACTCCATCCATGTTCTAGACTCAAGCTCTGCTTTTGGGGGGATTTAAGCTACAGCAGTTTGTACTGGAAACAGCATTAGAAGGCAGACCCTCGGGATTGGAATCTCTTATAGAACTGGATGACTTACCACTCATAAGGCAACAAAGACAACCCCAATACACACTGTTGGTAAGTGATAACCTCCTGGTGTCCTCAAAGATTCATACCTGGCCGGGCGCGGTGACTCACACCTGTAATCCTAGCACTCTGGGAGACCGAGGTGGGTGGATCGTTTAAATTCAGGAGTTCGAGACCAGCCTGAGCAAGAGTGAGACTCCATCTCTACTAAAACAGTAAATTTTGTTATGTGAATTTTACCCTAATAATAGAAAAGTAAATTAGCTGGACAACTAAAAATATATAGAGAAAAAATTAGCCAGGCATGGTGGCGCATGCCTGTGGTCCCAGCTACTCTGGATGCTGAGGCAGGAGGATCGCTTGAGCCCAGGAGTTTGAGGTTGCTGTGAGCTAGGCTGACGCCACGGCACTCTAGCCAAGGCAACACAGTGAGACTCTGTCTCAAAATAAATAAATAAATATAGAAAAAATTAGCCGGGCATGGTGGCACATGCCTGTAGTCCTAGCTACTCCAGAGGCTGAGGCAGGAGGATCACTTGAGCCCAGGAGATTGAGGTTGCTGTGAGCTAGGCTGATGACACGGCACTCTAGCCCAGGCAACAGAGTGAGACTCTGTCTCAAAAAAAGAAAAAAGAAAAGACTCATACCTGTGGTAGATGGGAATGAAATAGAAGTTGAAGGGAAAGCATGGCTTATGCAGCAGCTTTAGCTTGGAAGCTGTGTAATTGTGAGGATTACGGAGGTAGCCAGCTTTTGTAAACTGTCTGCGAAGCTTTGGAGCAAGAAAGTGAAAGGCTCAGGTTAGCTATCAACTCAGAGCATGATGTGAAAGCCAGAAACTCTCCCCAGTCAACATGTAAAGAAGTCCTCAGGAAGGCACAGTGGCTCACACTTGTAATGCTAGTACTTTGGGAGGCCGAGGAAGGAGGATCCATTGAGGTCAGGAGTTCAAAACCAGCCTGAGCAACATAGGGAGACCCCACCTCTACAAAAAGCAGAAATATTAGCTGGGCATGGTGGCATGCACCTGTAGTAGTAGCTACTCGAGAGGCTGAGGTGGGAGGATCCCTTCAGCCTGGGAATTTGAGGTTGCTGTGTGATGATGTCAGTGCACTCCAGCCCAGGTGATAGAGAGTCTGTCTCAAAAAAAGAAAGAAACCCTCACTTCCATGGCTAGGAGGCAAAGCATGCTGAAAATGAGGCCCAGGATATAATCATAAGGGCAGCAGAGCTGCAAAAGACACCCAATCCATCCTTAACAGTTTTCCTACATTAAAGTTGGGGCTTTAAAGGGAAGGAATGGAACCCTGACGCCTGGTGTGGGATGTCTGGGTGGATGTGCCAAAGACCTTTAAGTTCCCAGAAACCCCTGAACCCTCCTGGCCAGCAAAATATGCCTCCTTCTCATTGAAAGAGAACAGCTTCATCTAGCCTGGAGGCAATGCAAAGATCTCCATTGTGGTGAGTACCTTCTAAGATGACCTCCTCCTCCAGACCCACCTCAGTTTATTGCCTCCAGACCCATAATCAGGATCAGGTCTCAACATAGCCTAAGCAGTGAAGTATTCCCTACTCCAGGAGGAAAGAGGTCAGTCACCCAAGAAGTTGCAGGACCTGGGAGAACACCTGTGGGAGTGGATCTTGAGGGTACCAGACCTGGGGGGAGGGTGATATATTAGACTGGGTAGGGAGTTGATTGACAGGAGAGCATCCTCCATGACTCAGGATTTAAAGTTCTGCCAAGGGCCAGGCAAAGTGGCTCACGCCTGTAATCCTAGCACTCTGGGAGGCCAAGGCAGGAGGACCTCTTGAGGTCAGGAGTTCCAGACCAGCCTGAGCAAGAGTGAGACTCCATCTCTACTAAAAATAGAAACATTAGCTGGGGATGGTGACATGCGCCCATAGTCCCAACTACTCGGGAGGCTGAGGCAGGCGGATCACTTGAGCCCAGGAGTTTGAGACCAGCCTGAGCAACATAGTGAGACTCCAACTCTACAAAAACTAAGAAAAATTAGCTCAGCATGGTGGTGTGCACCTGTAGTTCCAGCTACTTGGAGGCTGAGGCAAGAGGATCACTTGAGCCCAGGAGTTTAAGGTTGCAGCGAGCTATGATGATGCCACACACTCTAGCTGGGGTGACAGAGTGAGACACTGTCTCAAAAAATAAAGTCCTGGCAAAGACATCTGGATCTGGTCCTCATGTGCTACCAGAGGGCTCCCAGAAGCTTGGACAGGCCTGCAGTTAATGAGGCAGAGATGCAAGCACCACCTTTGCAGAGTTTTAAAGGAGCCTGAAGGCTCAGGGAAGCGGAAATGTTGGAGACGAGAAGATGTTTCCTGGAGTTGCCCAGAGGAGGCTCTGTTCACTAAGGCAATACAGAATGTGCAAGTAAGGGGTACCAGTGTCATAGAAAGTGGTTGGTGGCTATCCTCTGTGGGCCAGGGTTGACAGCAGGAGATGCTGCCATGCGATTCTTAACCATTCTTAACAATTCTGGAATGGCAACATTTAACCACCAGAAGCCAGGAGGGCATTCTTCCCATTCTGTGCAGCAAGACTGGAATGGTAACAGGGTGGTGGTTGGGGGCTGATTCTCAGGGATCTGTGGCAATGACAATAATAGGTCACAGAGTTCATAGAGGCAAAACAGATGGGCAGCCAACCAAAGAAAGGGAGGCATAGAGTGACTAGTGGAAGGGGTTGGGGACAAGGAAGGTGGTGCCATGGAGATCTGACAGTCCTGGCACAGTGTTTCAGTATTGGCTCGGTATTTAGACACACCCCTGGGAAGACAGTAGGGAAATCTCCAAACTGTCTGAAGTTCACTTTCTACCTGTACAGTAGAGTGGCAGGTTTGACCTACAAATCGTGTTATAGAAAAACATTTTAAAACCACATTTCCTGCACATTTGAGAATTGGAGTGAGAGCCACCTCAGCTACAGCACTAAAGTGGAGCTGCGGCAGGAGGCGTGGCCGGCAGGAGGCGACTGGGATGCACAGGGAGGCGCTTCTCCCAAGACCAGACCCCCAGCCCTTGCGGGCAAATCCCAATGTCGGAAGCAGGCTCAGCAAGCAGCAGTGACAAGACCAGGACCTTGACTTGCAGCCAGCACTGTGTGCCTCTCAGCCCAGCCGCCAGCACAGGCAACGGGGACTACAATGAAAGCCAGTAAATATGGTCAGTGGTGACCATGGAGAGATGGGTATACCAGACTGGAATATTAGCAAAAAGAGCACAAGAAGCACAACTTTTTTTTTTTTTTTGAGACAAGTTCTCACTTTGTCACCCAGACTAGAATACAGTGGTATGATCACAGCTCACTGCAGCCTTGAACTCCTGGGCTCAAGTGATGCTCCTGCCTCACCCTTCCAAGTAGCTGGGACTACAGGCACATGCCACCACAGCTGGCTAATTATTTTTTATTTTTATTTTTTGTAGAGATGAGGTCTTGCTCTGTTGCCCAGGGTGGTCTCAAACTTCTGGCCTCTAGAAATCCTTCTGCCTCAGCCTCCTGAATTGCTAGGATTATAGGTGTGAATTATTGCGTCCAGCCCTCGACTTTTTTTTTGAGACAGAGTCTTCTTGTTGCCCAGGCTAGAGTAAGTGCCGTGGCGTCAGCCTAGCTCACAGCAACCTCAAACTCCTGGCTCAAGCGATCCTTCTGCCTCAGCCTCCCGAGTAGCTGGGACTACAGGCATGCGCCACCATGCCCGGTTGATTTTTTTTTTTAAGTTGGCCAATTAATTTCCTTCTATTTTTAGTAGAGACAGAGTCGGAGTCTCACTCTTGCTCAGGCTGGTTTCAAACTCCTGAGCTTGAACAATCCGCTCGCCTCCCAGAGTGCTAGGATTACAGGCGTGAGCCACCACACCCAGCCTAACCCTCAACTCTTAAGATGAAAAAGAGATGAGAATCTGTCTAGTAAACAGAACTTGCAAATACCAGGACAGAGTGCTTAAGAGAGCATGTGCAGGATAAAAGGGGAGAGGAACAGATGTGACTGCGAGTGGGCATGTGCCATGGTCACGGGTCCCATGGAGGACCCATGCATTGGCCCTGTGCTGGCTGGGTGGGGTTGGGCCCTCCTTCTCTTCTTAGGGGTCCTGGGCTGTCTGAGTACAGCTGGCCTGGGGTATTTTTCGGAAAGCCACTTGCTTGCCCTATGTCTGGGCAGGAGCAAAGTGTTCACAGTCTTGGCCCTCATTTTTCTTTCTTTTTCCGGGACAGTTGCCTGGGCTAGAGTGCCTTAGCATCTGCCTAGCTCACAGCAACCTCAAACTCCTGGGCTCAAGCAATCCTCCTGCCTCAGGCTCCCGAGGAGCTAATTTTTTAACAGGCGCATGCCTCCATGCCCAGCTAAATTTTTTTATTTTTAGTAGAGACAGGGTCTCATTCTTACTCAGGCTGGTCTCAAACTCTGGACCTCTAGCCATCCTCCTGCCTTGGCCTCCCAAAGTGCTGGAATTACAGGTATGAGCAACCAAGCCCAGCCATTGGCCCCCATTTTTCTACTTTTCCTAACCCCATCTTGCTCAGCTCTGAATGGCTTCCCATTGTCACTTTAGTCTTGCTTCTGCCTCACCCATCAGTTCCAACACTCAAATGTTGGCCCCAAATCTGGCATGATGCTCTTGAGACCATTCCTACTATGATGACCCCCCAGCCTGGTCAGTGTGCAAGGCCCTTTCCCTGCACTGCCTTGCCTGTCTGTGCTCATGCACGCTCCGAAGAGGGACTAGATAACTCAGAAACTATGTGCAGTACTTTCCCATGTGCATCTGCACACGTGTGAGGCAGGATGAGCAGAGAAGTCTGGTGGCCATCACGGTGGACTGTGGCAGGGACCCAAGGCCCACAGAAACCTGCTTAGTCCCCAAGAACACTTCAAGGAAGCCTAGGCTGAGGCAGGATGGGGCCTTGTTTGGGGCCCTGGGAGCAGGAGTGACCTAAGGCTGGGCCCAGCATGGTCTGTCCTTGGAGCCACAAAGGAGGGGCTTTGGCCTCTGCTCCCTTGGGAGTCATCACCAAAGAGTCTGCTGCTCTTCCCCCTCCTATATTGCACATATACAAATTTCACAGTAGTGTAACACCCAATACCTAGGCCGTTGTTTTTTTTTTTTTTTCAGAGACAGAGTCTTCCTCTGTTGCCCCAGTTACAGTGCAGTGGCATCATCACAACTCATTGCAACCTCAACTCCTGCATTCCAGCGATTCTCCCCCGCCTCGGCCTCCCAAAGTGTTAGGATTACAAGTGTGAGCCACCTCGCCCAGCCTCCTTTGCCCATTTTTAACCAGTCCCGTGTATGTCTTTTTCTTTTCTTTTTTTTTTTTTTGAGACAGAGTCTTGCTTTGTTGCCCAGGCTAGAGTGAGTACCATGGCGTCAGCCTAGCTCACAGCAACCTCAAACTCCTGGGCTCAAGCAATCCTGCTGCCTCAGCCTCCCGAGTAGCTGGGACTACAGGCATGCGCCACCATGCCCGGCCAATTTTTTCTATATATATTAGTTGGCCAACTAATTTCTTTCTATTTATAGTAGAGACAGGGTCTCGCTCTTGCTCAGGCTGGTTTTGAACTCCTAACCTCGAGCAATCCGCCCACCTTGGCCTCCAGAGTGCTAGGATTACAGGCGTGAGCCACCGCGCCCGGCCCCGTGTATGTCTTGAGAACGAAAGGCAGATGGGAGAGGGAGCAGGGATGGGACTCGCAGATCTTGAGCAGACCCGTGAGGAGACTGAGGAAGGAGGACTTTATTTGGCTCTTGATTCAAACAAACTAAAAAATGTAAATAAAATTAACAAAAAATAACACCAGCAACAAAAACAAGACATAAGACAATTGGAGAAAGATGAAAACAGACTGAATATTTGATATTGCAGTCTTTTTTTTTTTTTTTTTTTTTTTTTAGGGATTCAGTGAGTTTTGATAAACTAAGTTTTTTTTTTTTTTTTTTTGAGACAGAGTCCCGCTTTGTTGCCCAGGCTAGAGTGAGTGCTGTGGCATCAGCCTAGCTCACAGCAACCTCAAACTCCTGGCTCAAGCAATCCTCCTGCCTCAGCCTCCCAAGTAGCTGGGACTACAGGCATTCGCCACCATGCCCGGCTAATTTTTTGTATATATTAGTTGGCCAATTACTTTCTTTCTATTTATAGTAGAGACGAGGTCTCGCTCTTGCTCAGGCTGGTTTCGAACTCCTGACCTCGAGCAATCCGCCCGCCTCGGCCTCCCAGAGAGCTAGGATTACAGGCGTGAGCCACCGCGCCCGGCCTGATATTGCAGTCTTGCTAAATTTTTGTGAGTGCAATATATTAGGGTTTTTTAAAAATAATCCTTATCTTTTAGAGATGCTACTGGAATAGTTACAGATAAAGTGATAATGATGTTTGCAATTAGTTTCCAAATGGTCTAGGATGTGGGTAGGGGAAGTAGGTGGGTGTATAGATGAAAAGGTTTGTTCATCAATTGTTAATTATAGAATCTGGGTAATGAGCACATTCTCTCCTATTTTGTATATGGTTTATATTTTCCATAATAAATTTTTTTCAAAAGAAGAAAAAAGGTCCGGCACAGTGGCTCAAAAGAAGAAAAAAGTCCCAGCTACTCGGGAGGCTGAGGCAGCAGGATCGCTTGAGCCCAGGAGTTTGAGGTTGCTGTGAGCTAGGCCAACTCCACGGCACTCACTCTAGCCTGGGCAACAAAAAGCAAGACTCTGTCTCAAAAAAAAATAAATAAAATAAAAATAAGAGGGAAAAAAAAGAAGCTTGAGAGGACAGGAATTTGAGACCAGCCTAGGCAACATAGCAAAAATTAAACATATAAAAATTAAAAATAAAAATAAATTAGCCAGGCATGGTGGCACATGCCTGTAATCCCAGCTACTTGTGAAGTTGGGGCAGGAGGATTGCTTGAGCCCAGGAATTTGAGGTTGCAGTGAGCTATGGTCATGCCACTGCACTCCAGTCTAGGTGACAGAGCAAGACCCTGTCTCAAAAGAAAAAAAATATTATAAAAAGGAGCTTGAGGGTTTTTTTGGTAATCATTAAAAAGATTGAGCTATTAACTAAAAATCTCCCCACAAAGAAAATATGAAACCCAAATGGCTTTTTTTTTTTTGAGACAGAGTCTCGCTTTGTTGCCCGGGCTAGAGTGCCATAGCATCAGCCTAGCTTACAGCAACCTCAAACTCCTGGACTCCAAGTGATCCTCCTGCCTCAGCCTCAAGAGTAGCAGGGGCTACAGGCACGAGCCACCACACCTGGATAATTTTTTGTTTCTATTTCTAGTTGACTGGCTAATATTTTCTATTTTTAGTAGAAATGGGGTCTCGCTGTTGCTTAGGCTGGTCTGGAACTCCTGAACTCAAGCAATCCTCCTGCTTCAGCCTCTCAGAGTGGTAGGATTACAGCACTGCGCCAGGCCCCAAATGGCTTTATAGGCAAGTTCCATCAACTGTCAAGGACAGATCATTTCAACTATAAAAGAACAAACTCTTTCGAAGAACAGAAAAAGAGAGAACATTTCTCAGCTCAGGTCCAATGTAACCCTGATAACAGTGACAGGCAAGGGCTGCATGACAAAAAAAAAAAAAAAAGGCCAGGCAATCACAGGCCAAGCTCATCAGGAGGATAGAAGCAATTAAATTAGAAGTCAGTAACGATAACTGCAAAAATCCCAAAAAATTATTAGCAAACCAAATTCAACAGTATTAAAATGGCAATTGGTCTTAACTAAGTTGAGTTTATTCCAGAAACATAAAAGTGATTAATGTTAGAAAACTCTATAAACATACCATATAAGCAGATAAAAAGAGAAAAACCATATAATAATCTCAATAGATGCAGAAAAACCATTTTATAAAATTCAACAGACATCTCTGAGAAAAATCTTAGTAAACAAACAAACAAAAAAAAGGAATCTCTACATACAAGGTAACCTCCAAAAACATACAGCATTCTTTTTAAAAGAATTTATAAGTATTGCGTATTTTATTATCTCATCTTTTTTTGTGAAAAATTAACTGAACATTTTATTCACTTTCTGCTATCGTCTGAAAGTTGGTGTATCCCCAAAATTCATATGTTGAAACTTAATCCCCAATGTGACAGTATCAGGTAGTGGGCCTTTGGGGCTCTGCCCTCATGAATGGGATAGAGCCCTTGCTAAAGAGGCTGGAATGAACATGTTGGCCTCTTTCGCTCTGTGAGGATGCAGTTGCAAGGCGTCATCTCTGGAGCAGAGCAAGAGCAAGTCTCCACCAGACACCAAACCCACTGGCACCGTGATCTTTCCAGCTTCTGGAACTGTGAGAAATAAATTTCTATTGCAGTTTGGTGTCACTGGATATGTTTTGAGAAATGTGTCATTACGAGATTTCATCATTGCACGAACATCATAGAGTGTACTTACGCAAACCTAGATGGTACTTACACACCTACCACAAACCTACCGTGCTTCCCCGAAAATAAGACAGGGTCTTATATTTATTTCTTATTTTCAGGGGATGTGTTATTTTCCCCTCAAAGCCTCAGCTTGCAGCATGCACAGGATGGCCAGGACCTGACAGGGGAAGCCGACCTTGGTGGGGCTGCCCACACCTTTCCGGTCACCTCTGGGACAGGAGCTGTCACGATGGGGCAGATGAGAAGGGCTGCTCATCTTCTTTACTGTTCCCCACCGAAATGCATGGGTTGTGCAGATACTCTGCATAGCCACGTCCATCACTAGGTCTTACTTTCAGGGTGGGGCTTATATTGTACACATGCTTAGAAATCCTGCTAGGGCTTATTTTATGGGTAAGTCTTATCTTCGGGGAAACACGGTAGGTACCTCATATAAGGGAAATCATATAGTATTTGTCTTTTTGCAACTGGCTTATTTTGTGATTGACTTAGTATAATGTCCTCGTTTTATCCATGTTGTAGCATGTGTCCGAATTTCCTTGCTTTTCAAGGCTGAATAATATCCCATTGTAGGTACATACCACGTGTTTATTCATTCATCTGTCAGTGGACATTTGGGTTGCTTCCACCTTTTGGCTATTGCGAATAGTGCTGCTATGAATATGGGTGTCTAAGTATCTCTTCAAAACCCTGCTTCTAGTTCTTTACAGTATATTCCTAGAAGTGGAATTGTTGGATCATACAGCAATTCTATGTTAAATGTTTTGAGGAACCTCCATACTATCTTCCACAGCAGCGGAATTATTTTACATTCCTACCAACGGCGCACAGCTCCAATTTCTCCACATCCTCACAACACTTGTTTTGTTTTTTAAATAGTTGTCATCCTAATGGGTGTGAGATAGTATCTCATTGTGGTTTTATTTTTCCTGTCTTTTGCTAATGCAATTAATACTGCAATGAAAAGTCTTGTGCACAGGTATGATGCTCAATCTTGTTCCTAATATCAGAAATGCAAAATAAAAATGCACTAAGGTGCTATTCCTCACCTGTCAGATTAGCCAAGAGTCTGCAGTGTACTCTGTCAGTAAGGCTGTGAGAGGACAAAGGCAGGTACTCACATAGATTGCAGGGGGAAATGCAAATTGGTGCACCATCTATATCAGGAGATTAGACAACAGGCAGCAAAATTACGTGTGCCTTTACCCTTGAACAAAAAACTCCACTTCCCAGAATATAACCCAAACACACACAAATCTCCCCCTATTATAAATGGCTCCGAGATGAGGAGCTTGGTGGTAATTGTGGGTGGCTTCCTCAGGGTCCCCTCCCACAGGTGAGCTGTGAAACCAGACCGCTGCTGCGCTCCTCTCCAGACCTCGGCCCCACCTTTCCCGCCAGGCTGCAGCGAGACCAGTCCGGCGGCTCCAGCCAGCGTTGCACACGAGCAACCGGACAGAAGCCCTTCAGAAGGCAGTGGGGCAATCCTCTCCACCCGGGATGGTTCTGAGACAATTTTTTTTTTTTTTTTGAGACAGTCTCGCTCTGTTGCCCGGGCTAGAGTGAGTGCTGTGGCGTCAGCCTAGCTCACAGCAACCTCAGACTCCTGGGCTCAAGCGATCCTCCTGCCTCAGCCTCCCGAGTAGCTGGGACTACAGGCATGCGCCACCATGCCTGGCTAATTTTTCTATATATATTAGTTGGCCAATTAATTTCTTTCTATTTATAGTAGAGACGGGGTCTCGCTCTTGCTCAGGCTGGTTTCGAACTCCTGATCTCAAGCGATCCGCCCGCCTCGGCCTCCCAGAGTGCTAGGATCACAGGCGTGAGCCCGCCCGGCCTGAGCACATTTCTTACAGTGCCCCCAAACGTCCCTGGCCTGAGCGCCAGCGCGGCGGCGTGCTGTGTTGGCTCTCTGCTCCCCCGTCGCTCCCAGCGTCCCTCGCTCTGCCCGGCACCTCCCAAACCCGCGCCCAAAGGCGCTGCTTTCAGGAATTCCAAGCCCGGCCAAGTCGGACGCGGGGCCGGCACTTACTCGGGGTGACGCAAGCGCGGGAACGCGCCGGAAGTCCCCTCAGCTTTCAAAGCGCGGGCGGAGCCGCCCCAGGAGTGGGGGGAGTCAGGGCGGGCGCCCTCTGCTGGTCGCCAGGCTCTGCGCTCCGGAAGGGGTGACGCCTGCCTGGCCGGGCAGAGCGGGGACTGGGCGGCCGCCCCGCTGCTGAGGCTGCTCCGAGGTTCGGGGCGGCCCCGCTCCCCAGGCGCCTCTCCTCCATCCCCAGCGCTAGGACGGGGCTCCCGCCTTCTGTCCTGGTTTCCGGCTGCCTTAGTGTTCCTTTCAGCTAGACGCGCTTGGCTCTTAGACGGGCTGGAGTGGCGGAAGGGGCAGTGGATTTGGACGTGGCCTGGGGTCCACTTCTGCCCTCCCCACTGGCTGGACCTGTGACTGTGCACGTCTCTGAGCCTGTTTCTTGGAGATTTGGGATTGCTGGGAGGCCCCATGAAACAGATGGGGAGCACCCTGCGATGGGGTCTGGCCCGGAAATAGCCGTTGACCGCAACTTGCACGACGGAACTCCTCCCTAGCCCCTGCTGCCACCTGCTGTGGCTGTGGGGAGGTGCCCCAGCCTGCTGCCTCCCACCCCACTCTGTGTGGCTGTGTCCAGCCCTTTACTTTTATACTTGTCCAGGGTCAAAGAGAAGTCTTACATTACTCAAACGCACTCGACTCAGTAAAACTCCACACTAAAACAATTATTTGTCAAATTCCAGGACAAAAAGACTAGGTCTTGTCAGTTGACAGACTCCACCCTGAATGGGGAAAACCCTGGGGATAAGGGTGTGGAAGGTGAGAAACGCAAGGGCTTTCCAGTAGTTTGGGCGTCAGTGACAAGGCCCCGCTCTCACAGGGGACACTGTCATCATATCCTGACTGATTGATCCGGTAAATATTGACTAAGGCAAACAGTGCAAAGGCTAAATGAAATTTAATTGTGCTACCAATTGTGCTACCAAAAAATAGGTTTATTTTTACAGCAAGAGGCATTTTCAATGTGTATATTGCAGAAACACAGACCTAGGGTGGTCGTTCCTACTGTGCACTGATATTTCCTGGTTTTCCTCTAGGTCCATGGGAAGGTTTCATTTCCTGATCTCTTAAGGAATAGTTTGGCTATGTGACTTATTTGATTAACAAAGTTTTGGCAGAAGTAATGTGTGCCACTTATGGGCAAAAGCCTTTAAGAGCCATATAGGACCAGTGAGAAATAAACATTGTCATATTAAGCCACTGAAATTTTGGTTTGTTATTGCAGCAAACTTAGCCCATCCTGACTAATGCATCCTAAATCCTTTCTGGAACAATCAAACAAGCAGGCAAGCAGACAGGTTATTTTCCTTGAGACTGTGAGCCCTGAGAATCCAGAGTTCATTTCTTAGATCATGGATGGCAGGTGAAAGCATCCTCAACTCAAGAATGGCACGCCTCATGTTCATAATGAGCTGAAGATTTTGCAAGTTCAGTCCCCCGGGCCGGGAGGGTGGTGGTCACAGCACTTCAGTTAGGGCTGGCCTGATGCTGTTTACCATGCTCATCTATGTGACAGCCCTGTGAGGCCACAGGATGGAATGAACTCTCTTTAGGGCCTTCGGCCATTCCACACTGTTCTAATAAGAGTCTCTTCATGCCTCCTGGAGGGCTCCTTGGCTATAGCCCTGTAAGTCCAGCCTCTTTCCTATCCATTTTGTTTTTTGTGTTATATATTCATGAGTGGATTGTCATGATTGATTACAGCCTTTAGTGAATATTATAATGCCATGTTAAATTAAATAAGCAGGCGGCCATTAGCCTGAGGCTGTCTATGTACTTTGAGCTCCTACCCAACAAATTGCAACCTACCTTAGTACTTAAATAAATGGAAACCTAATATAGGCGTATATTTTTCAAATTTCAGCCAATGACAAACAGCCAACTCATCAAACCGTGCCCAAGTAAGGCCAATCTCTAGCTATAGCCAGTCAGGTGATTTTTCTACTTTGCTTGTGTTCACCCTACAAAAGCTCACTGCCCATACTTCTGGGTGGAACTCCCTGAACCTCTTCTGGTTCTGAGTGTTGCCCAATTCGTGAATCACTCTTTGCTCATATATACCCTGTTAAATCTAATTGTTCAAATAAACTCTGTTAAATCTAATTTGTCTAAAGTTTTTCCTTTAAAACCACTATGTGTGTAAGGGAAAGAGGTGGGCTGGAGTAGGGTACATACTACGGCTCAAACGGGAAAGAAGTAACTTTATTTTCTATTTGTGAGCATGTCCTGTACTGAACCCTCATTCTTGATGAAGGTGGAAAAAGAGCAAACTGACAATTGTTTGTTTGCTCCAACTTTTATTAAAAAGTTTGTCTGTCTCTTAACATATACATTTTACTCTATTACTCAAATAGTTTATTTCAACTTTTATTAAAAACAAACCAAATCAAGTAACTTTTCCAATGCCTTACTAGAGGGTTACCTCACAACTGAACCATCATTTCTGGAGGGAGAAACTGACTTTATTTTTTTTTTTGAGACAGAGTCTCACTTTGTTGCCCAGGCTAGAGTGAGTGCCATGGCATCAGCCTAGTTCACAGCAACCTCAAACTCCTGGGCTCAAGCAATCCTCCTGCCTCAGCCTCCCGAGTAGCTGGGATTACAGGCATGTGCCACCATGTCCGGCTAATGTTTTCTATGTATATTGGTTGGCCAATTAATTTCTATTTATAGTAGAGACAGGGTCTCGCTCTTGCTCAGGCTGGTTTTGAACTCCTGACCTTGAGCTATCCGCCCACCTCAGCCTCCCAGAGTGCTAGGATTACAGGCGTGAGCCACCGTGCCTGGCCGAAACTGATTTTTTAATGGTGACAATCCTTCTAGATTTTTTTTTTTTTTTTTGAGACAGAGTCTCACTTTGTTGCCTAGGCTAGAGTGAGTGCCATGGCATCAGCCTAGCTCACAGCAACCTCAAACTCCTGGGCTCAAACAATCCTCCTGCCTCAGCCTCCCCAGTAGCTGGGACTACAGGCATGCGCCACCATGCCCGGCTAATTTTTTCTATATATATATTAGTTGGCCAATTAATTTTTCTATTTATAGTAGAGACGGGGTCTCGCTCTTGCTCAGGTTGGTTTCGAACTCCTGAACTCAAACGATCCGCCCGGCTCGGCCTCCCAGAGAGCTAGGATTACAGGCGTGAGCCACCGCGCCCGGCCCCTTCTAGATTTAATTTAGTCTCTTTTGGGTAATTCCTCAGTCTTCCGGATTTTTTTTCTTTCCTCCCCCTTTCTCGTGCAATAGCAGACACTGGTTTGCCAACATAATCCCTGTTACTCCCTTCTTTGCCAACAGAACTCTCACTTTGTTTGGGTTCCACTCTTGGTTAAGTTGCCCCTTGTCCTTGTCCAAGGATAAACCCTGACTTGTCTAAACCAATCATTTAAAGCCATTTTTCTCACCTTGGTTGGCTAGAGGTGAACATGAGACCAAGTTCTGACCATGAACACACAGGGATATATAATTTGGGGCTTGTTGTTAAAAAGAAATTGATTTGGGCCGGGTGTGATGGCTCACGCCTGTAATTCTAGCACTCTGGGAGGCTGAGGCCAGAGGATCACTCAAGGTCAGGAGTTCGAAACCAGCCTGAGCAAGAGTGAGACCCCCGTCTCTACTAAAAATAGAAAGAAATTAATTGGCCAACTAATATATATATAGAAAACTAATATATATATAGAAACTAATATATATATAGAAAAAAGTAGCTGGGCATGATGGCACATGCCTGTAGTCCCAGCTACTTGGAAGGCTGAGGCAGGAGGATTGCTTGAGTCCATGAGTTTGAGGTTGCTGTGAGCTAGGCCAATGCCACATCTCTCTAGTCTGGGCTCTCTAGCCTGTCTCAAGAAAAAAAAAAAAAAAAGAAACTGGATTTGTTATCCAAACCTTCACAAGAAGAAAAATTCAGACCCAGCTGGTTTCATTGGTTAATTTTTTAATTTAATTTTATTATTATTATTATTATTATTTTGAGACAGGGTCTCACTTTGTTGCCTAGGCTAGAGTGAGTGCCGTGGCATCAGCCTAGCTCACAACAACTTCAAACTCCTGGACTCAAGCGATCCTCCTGCCTCAGCCTCCCAAGTAGCTGGGACTATAGGCATGCGCCACCATGCCCGGCTAATTTTTTCTATATATATTAGTTGGCCAATTAATTTCTTTCTATTTATAGTAGAGACGGGGGTCTCGCTCTTGCTCAGGCTGGTTTCGAACTCTTGACCTCGAGCAATCCACCCGCCTCGGGCTCCCAGAGTGCTAGGATTACAGGCATGAGCCACCGGCACCCGGCCTCACTGGTTAATTTTTTAATCAAATATTCAATGAAAAATAAACACCAATCTTATACAAACCCTTTCAGAGAACAAAGGAAGAGCTCAGTTCCTTTTATGAGGCCAGCTTCACCTAAGACAAAGACATTACGAAAAGAAAATTACAGACCAATAGGTTTCATGAATATAGACTTAAATATCCTTAATAAAATGTTAGCAAATCAAGTCCAAGATTACATAAAAAGAAAACACATCATGACCAAGTGGGATTTATCCTAAGAGTCCAAAGTTATTTTAATATTTCAAACTCAGCCACTGCTTCCTTTACTCTGCATCTTTGCCAGCCTTGCAGATTACAGATCTGTAAGTTCTTATTCAAAATCCTTGCATATGTTTTAGAATTCAGAATTTTCTAAATTTTAGGAAGTTATATGACATCTCCAGTGGGCTCTGGGGGAGCACCTCCTATTCAAACACATTAATTAATGGCTCTGCAGCAAAACATAGGTATATTCTCATCCAGCAAGATGAACTGAGTTTGCAAATAGCTTCGTATTAGTTCAGGTTAAGTCTTGCTGCTAAATGAATTGGCCCCTAACCTACCAAACTAAAACATCTTTCCAGTTTTCAGAACTTCATGAATTTTGAATTAGAGATAAGGGATTGTGAACACGAATCATTCTTTAATCTTTGCTGTCTTATTGTTGCTTTAATTTGCATTTCTCTGACTTCTTGTGAGATTAAATCACTATTCATAAGCTTTAGGTCACTTACACATCTGTGTATTTTCTTTTTTGTTATTATTGTTTTTTTATTTCAGCATATTATGGGGGTACAAATGTTTAGGTTATGTGTGTTGCCTTTCTCACTCCTTCCCCCCTAGAGTCAGAGCTTCAAGTGTGTCCAGCAGCCTCCAGATGGTGCGCATCTCATTCATTGTGTTTGTACGTACCCATCCCCTCCTCTCCCTTCCCATCTGCCCGACGCCCGATAGATGTTATTCCTATACGTCCACTTAGGTGTTCATCAGTTAATACCAATTTGCTGGTGAGTACATGTGGTGCTTATTTTTCCACTCTTGGGATACTTCACTTAATAGAATGGGTTCCAGCTCTATCCAAATGCAAGAGGTGCTGTTTCACCGTTGTTTCTTATAGCTGAATAGTACTCCATGGTATATATATACCACATTTTATTAATCCACTCATGTATTGATGGGCACTTGGGTTGTTTCCACGTTTGCAGTTGTGAATTATGCTGCTTGCTTATTTTCTTATTGGCCCATTGGTCTTTTTCTTTTTTTTTTTTTTAATTAAAAAATGTTTTTTCTCCAACCCTGGCCGATGGAGGTCTTTTTTCTTGAAAATATATAGGTAGTCTTGCATATTAGGGCTTTTGACTCTTTGTCTCCCACATATTTTATAAATATTTTCTCAGCCTATCATTTGCTTATTTTTTATTGTATCTTTTTCTAGGAAAATTTAATTTTCTGTGTAGTCAAATATAGCTTTTTCTCCTTGACATTTAGGCTTCCAAACTTGCTTAAGAAGTTTTTTCTACTCCAAAGTTATATGAATATTCTTCCATTTTTCTTCTAATATCTCCATTTAAAATGATTGTTTTATTTTTTAATATTTATTATGAAATCCTTAAAATAGCAGAAAGGTATTTCAGTGTTTTAGGTTCGTTTACAGCAGGATTTCTCAGATAGGACTATTGACACTTGGGGCCAGATAATTCTTTGTGGCAAGGGCTGTCCTGTGCATTGTAAGACATTTACCAGTATCCTTCATCTCTGTGTGCTAGATACCAATAACACCCTCAGTTGTGATAACCAAAGATGTCCCCAGACCTTGTCTGATGTCCCCCACCAGTTGAGAATCACTAGGTTAGAGTCCAGCTTTTGTTTTTTTCCCTAAGGTTGGCCAATAATGCCAGGACCACCCATCAAATAAATCATCTCAACAAAAATGCCATTTTGGCCATATATTAGTTTCCCATATACATCTGCAGCTCTTTCTGAATTCTACTTTTTTTAGAAAAAATTCTACCTATTTTTTGGCCAGCTACTCCCCACCCCCTACTCTTCTATTCATAATATTTTGGGATCTATATCTGTTGTTCTAATTAAACATTTTTGGAGTCTCTGTCGCCCAGGCTGGAGTGCAGTGGGCTATGAGAAATGAGTCCTCATAGCTCATTTCTCAGAGGGGAGGGTATCTTGAATGTTGCCCAGGGTGGTCTTAAATTTCTGGCCTCAGCCTCCCAACTCACTGGGATTACAGGTGTGAGCCATTGCACTCATCCCAATTGAACTTTAAAATCATTGAAACCAATTCTAATTGCACTGTCTAGCTAGATTCTCAAATACAATGTTTTTGTTTGTTTATTTGTTTTTTGGTTTTTTTGAGACAGGGTCTTGCTCTGTCATCCAGACTGGAGTGCAATGGCATCCTGACAGCTCACTGTAACTTCAAACTCCTAGTCTCAAGCGATCCTCCTGCCTCTACTTCCCAAGTAGCTGGGAATACAGGCACATGCCACCATACCCAGCAGATTTTTCTATTTCTTGTGGAGATGGGGTCTCACTCTTGCTCAGGCTAGTCCTAAACTCCTGACCTCAAGCAGTCCTCCCACCTTGGCCTCCCATAGTGCTAGGATTACAGGTTTTGTGCCCCAACAGCCAATATAATGTTGAACAGTAGTGCACATCCCTGTCTTGTTCTGGATTTTAGTGGAAACAACTTTGATCTTTCCTCTTAGTTTGCTTTATATTTTTGGATTTTAGTAAATACTCATTATCACATTTAAAGTATTTTCCTTTAATTTTGATTTAACTTACAATTTTTTTTTTTTTTTTTTTTTTTTTTTTTTTTTTTTTTTGAGACAGAGTCTCGCTTTGTTGCCCAGGCTAGAGTGAGTGCCATGGCATCAGCCTAGCTCACAGCAACCTCAAACTCCCGGGCTCGAGTGATCCTTCTGCCTCAGCCTCCCGAGTAGCTGGGACTACAGGCATGCGCCACCATGCCCGGCTAATTTATATATATATATATCAGTTGGCCAATTAATTTCTTTCTATTTATAGTAGAGACGGGGTCTCGCTCTTGCTCAGGCTGGTTTTGAACTCCTGACCTTGAGCAATCCGCCCGCCTCGGCCTCCCAAGAGCTAGGATTACAGGCGTGAGCCACAGCGCCCGGCCTAACTTACAATTTTATTAGGAATAGATAAGGAATTCTACCAACTGCCTTTTTGAGTACACATGGATATAGTCAGATGATTTTTCTTCTTAATTTGTGAGAAAATGAACTTTCCTTTTTTTGTGATTTTTTTTTATTTCAGCATATTATGGGGGTACAGATTTTAAGGTTTCAATAAATGCCCATTCCCCCCTCCCCCCCCAAGTTTGAGTCTCCAGCATGACCATCCCCCAGATGGTGCACATCTCACTCATTATGTATGTATTTCCCCCCTCCCCCCTGCCCAATACCCTATTACTGTAGTACCTATGTGTCCACTTAGGTGCTGCTCAGTTAATACCAGTTTGCTGGTGAGTATATGTGGTGCTTGTTTTTCCATTCTTGGGATACTTCACTTAGTAGTATGGGTTCCAGCTCTAACCAGGAAAATATAAGATGTGCTATATCACCATTGTTTCTTAGAGCTGAATAGTACTCCATGGTATACATATACCACATTTTATTAATCCATTCTTGGATTGATGGGCACTTGGGCTGTTTCCACAGCCTTGCAATTATGAATTGTGCTGCTATAAACATTCGAGTGCAAGTGTCTTTTTTGGAGAGTGTCATTGGATCTTTTGGGTATCACTTGTATCGCTTTAAGGTATCTCCATATTGCTTTCCACAGAGGTTGAACTAGTTTGCAGTCCCACCAGCAGTGTAGGAGTGTTCCTCTCTCTCCACATCCATGCCAGCATTTATTGTTTGGAGACTTTTTGATAAAGGCCATTCTTAGAACTTTCCTTTTTATTTCATGGAATAAATGCATTAGATTCCTATTGCTATAACAAATTACCAAAACAAATTTGTTACAGCACATTCTAGGAACAGTGTGACAGTATAGCATTTCCCCTACCTTAATCTTCTCAGCGCTTCGATCGGGTGGCCTCCACTCCTGCCAGTCCACCTAACCTGCTCTAACTAAAGGCATCAGAGACCTCCACATTGCCAAATTCCAGAGCCATGGTGCCTCTTTATCTTCTGAGTCCTCCCACAGGAATTTGATTCTGTTGGCCACAATCTTTGGCCTGAAACTCCGTTTCATCTCCTGGTCACCCTAGTGCATCTCTGGCTTTCCCCATCCCTCTGTCCACCCCTTCCCAGCCACCTTTGCTGTTTTCTTCTTTTTCTTCCATTCATTTATTCATCCTTTCACTGATGCAAGCTCCCAGTCTGTAATGTGTGTGATGCCTGATGCTGGGATCCCCAAGGGCCTCTTCTCATAGGTGAGCCCCTTTGTTCATCCCCATTCATCTATATCCAGTGACATCGCATGGGGTTTACACAGCCAGGCTAGTCTACTGTTTCCAGCTTTAAACTCATAAAACTCCAGCTGCTCATATGCTATCACCATTTGAGTATCTTGGAGGCATCTCAAATTTAATGTGTCTAGATGGGTCTACTGACACTGCCTCCCATTTGCCTGCCTCAAGTTCTCCCCATCCTAGTGAATGGTGCCTTCGCCCAGCCCAGGGTGATGACCTTTACATGCCTTTCTCCCTTTGTCTGCTAATCCTTCTGTCATTCAACACTTGATTGCTGGTGTCTGCCATGTGGCAGGTGCTCCATCTGCCACTATTGATAAAGCCTACACTCCAGTGTGGGGCATAGGTAATAAACAAGTAATTGAATAAGTAAACAAGATAATTACAGAGTGTAGAAACCCTCAGAAGGAGTGAAGAGGGAAGTGTAATAGAGAGAGACCTGCAGAAAGAGCTGGTGGTGAGGACATTGGGGGCAGAGAGCACCAGGAAGAGGAAACACAAAGTGCAAGGGCTGTGGGTAGAAAAGAGCAGGAAGCGGGGTCAGTGTGGCTGGGGCTAGTGAGGGGCAGGAGTAACAAGGGGAGGACAGGCAAGTGCATGGGAGCCACTCACACAGGATCTTAGGAACCATGGCAAAGAAACTGGACTTAAATTGAGGTGCAATGAGAGCCACTGAAGGATTTAAAGCAAGCAAGTTACATGATTTGATTTGCAGTTTTGAAAGATCACTATGGATTGCTCTCTTAGTACATGTGTGCTACTATGATGAAATACCCGAGACTGGGTAATTTATAAAGAAAAGAAATTGATTTATTTTAGTTCTGGAGGCTGGGGGTTCCAAGATCAAGGCATCTGAACTCGTGTCTGGTGAGGGCCATTCTGCTTCCAGATGGTGCCTTGTGGCTGTGTCCTCACTGGGTGGAAGGAGGAAGGACAAGAAGAGTGAACTCTTTCTGAAGGTTCTTTCATAAGTGCATCAATTCATTCATGTGGGCAGAGCCTTGATGACTTAATCACCTCCCAAAAGGCTCTACCTCTTAGTACCACAACAATGGGGATTAAGTGTCTGCATAAATTTTGCAGGAAACACCATGTTCAAACCATAGCAACTGCTAATGGGTAAGGGGTTTCTTTTTATTTTTTATTTTTTATTTTTTTTTTCTTTTTATGGAAGGGGTTTCTTTTTAGAGTAATGAAAGTGTTCTAAACTTAGATTGTGGCCGGGTATGGTAGCTCACGCCTGTAATCCTAGCACTCTGGGAGGCTGAGGCGGGCAGATTGCTTGAGGTCAGGAGTTCGAAACCAGCCTGAGCAAGAGCGAGACCCCGTCTCTACTATAAATAGAAAGAAATTAATTGGCTAACTAATATATATATATATATAGAAAAAATTAGCCGGGCATGGTGGCACATGCCTGCAGTCCCAGCTACTTGGGAGGCTGAGGCAGGAGGATCGCTTGAGCCCAGGAGTTTGAGGTTGCTGTGAGCTAGGTTGATGCCACAGCACTCACTCTAGCCTGGGCAACAAAGTGAGACTCTGTGTCAAAAAATAAAAATAAACTTAGATTGTGGTGATGGTTACACAACTCTGTGAGTATACTAGAAACCACAGAATTGTATACTATGTGAATTATATCTCAGGAAAGCTATTAGCAAACAAAGAAACAAAAACAATCACTCTGGCTGCAGCAAGGGTAACCAGGCTAAGGATAAGCGTACAGCCAGATAGATCAGCTGCATTCATCAGATGACCGAGGCCCAGTTCAGAATGGGGCCTGAGGTGGGATGTGGGGAATATCGGATGGGGCAGGGGCAAGGAAGGACTCCTTGTTAAATCATGCTTGGCACAGGAGCCAGAATAAGCTTTTAAGGGTCACTGTGCTGCTTGAGTTTTCAGTGTTGTCCCTCCAGCTGGAAACAACTGCTGCTGCCTGTCCAGCCTGGGTCTTCCACTCCTGACCCCTGGCCTCTCAGCCTCAAACCCTGGTTCCCTCTGCCCAGCCAGGCCTTATCACCTGCCAAATCCCAGTTTAAGTGCTATTTTCTTAGCAACTTTCCTAAACTCCCAAATTATGATAGAGGCGGCTCTCACTATACTGCACTACACTTGCGAAAATCTGTAGTGATGGACTGAATTGCATAATTATTCATTTTTGTTCACTTCCTCTGCTAGAATGTAAGCTATTCCAGGGCAGGGGTCTTTTCTCCTGTGGTCATCCCAGGGCATGGCACATAACACATCTACATTGGGTAGATGAATACATGAGCTAGTAAGCAGTGGGTCAAGCATTCTTCCAAAAGGAGAATGAAATTACAAAGACTCAAAAACTTTCCTAAAGGAAAAGTCCCGGACCAGATGGTTTCACACGGGAATTTTACCAGACCCACAAAGAAGAACTGGTGCCTATCCTGCAGAAATAATTCCATAATATTGAGAAGGAAGGAATCCTCCCCAACACATTTTATGAAGCCAAAATCATCTTGATACCAAAACCAGCAAAGGACGCAACAAAAAAAGAAAACTACAGGCCAATATCCATTATGAATATAAATGCAAAAATTCTCAATAAAATCCTAGCAAACTGAATTCAGGTACTTATCAAAAAAATAATCCGTGACGATCAAGTTGGCTTCATTCCAGAAATGCAGGGATGGTTCAACATACACAAATCTATAAATGTAATTCACCACATAAATAGAAATAAAAACAAAGACCATATGATCCCCTCCATACATGCAGAAAAAGCATTCGACAAAATTCAACACCCTTTTATGATAAGAACACTTAACAAAATAGGCATAGACGGGACTTACCTAAAAATGATACAAGCCATATATGACAAACCCACAGCCAACATTATACTGAATGGGGAAAAATTGAAAGCATTCTTACTTAGAACCCAGACAAGGTTGCCCACTATCTCCACTTCTATTCAACATAGTGTTGGAAGTCCTAACTGCAATCAGACAATACAAGGAAACCATGGGGGCAGAAGAGGTCAAACTATCACTCTTTGCAGATGATATGATCTTATATCTAGAAAACCCCAAAGATTCTGCCACAAGACTACTGAAATTGATAAAGAAATTCAGCAAAGTCTTAGGTTACAAAACCAAGGTATCAGTAGCATTCCTATACTTCAACAACAAACTAAGAACCAATTTAAAGACTCAATACCATTCACAATAGCAACAAAGAAAATAAAATACCTAGGAATATATTTAACTAAGGAGGTAAAAGACTTCTACAGGGAGAACTACGAATCACTGAGGAAGGCAATAGCAGAGGATGTAAACAGGTGGAAAACCATACCATGCTCATGGGTTGGAAGAATCAACATTGTTAAAATGTCTATACTACCCAAAGTGATCTAAAGATTCAATGCAATCCCTATTAAAATACCATCATCATTTTTTTTTTTTTTTTTTTTTTTTGGTTTTTGAGACAGAGTCTCGCTTGTTGCCCAGGCTAGAGTGAGTGCCGTGGCGTCAGTCTAGCTCACAGCAACCTCAAACTCCTGGGCTCAAGCAATCCTACTGCCTCAGCCTCCCGAGTAGCTGGGACTACAGGCATGCGCCACCATGCCCGGCTAATTATATATATATATATATTAGTTGGCCAATTAATTTCTTTCTATTTTTTTATAGTAGAGACAGGGTCTCGCTCAGGCTGGTTTTGAACTCCTGACCTTGAGCAATCCGCCTGCCTCGGCCTCCCAGAGAGCTAGGATTACAAGCTTGAGCCACCACGCCCGGCCCCCATCATCATTTTTTGCAGATCTAGAAAAAATTAATTCTACACTCACATGGAACCAGAGAAGACTCTGTATAGCAAAAGCAATGTTAAGGAAAACGAACAAATTGGGAGGCATCAATTTACCAGACTTCAAGCTATATATAAGCTATAGTAACTAAAATAGCATGGCACTGGCCCAAGAACAGAGACATAGACCAATGAAACAGAACTGTTAAAACCATCCACATATAGCCACCTAATCTTTGACAAAACAGACAAAAACATACACTGGGGAAAAGAATCCTTATTCAATAAATGGTGCTGGGAAAACTGGATTGTCATATGTAGAAGACTGAAATAGGATCTTCACCTCTCACAAAAATCAACTAGAAGAAAATGTTGGAAAAACTCTTATGACATTGAGCAAAGAATTTATGAAGACCCCAAAGGCAATCACAACAACAATGAAAATAAATAAATGGAACCTGATCAAATTAAAAAGCTTCTGCAGAGCCAAGGAAACTATCACAAGAGCAAACAGACAACATACAGAATGGAAGAAAATATTTGCATGCTACACATTTGATAAAGGGCTGTTACTAGAATCTACATAGAACTCAGAAAAATCAGCAAGAAAAAAATCAAAGTGGGCAAAGGACATGAACAGAAACTTTTCCAAAGAAGATAGACTAATGGCCAACAAACATATGAAAAAATGCTCAACATCTCTAATCATCAGCGAAATGCAAATCAAAACCACAATGGGATATCATCACTTAACTCCAATAAAAATGGCCTTTATCAAAAAGTCCCAAAACAATAGATGTTGGCATGGATCTGGAGAGATAGGAACACTCCTACACTGTTGGTGGGACTGCAAACTAGTGCAACCTCTGTGGAAAGCAACATGGACATACCTTAAAGAGCTACAAGTAGAACTATCATTTGATCCAGCAATCCCATTACTGGGCATTTACCCAAAGGAAAAAAGACATTTTATAAAAAAGACATCTGCACTAGAATGTTTATAGCAGAACAATGATGTGGAAACAACCCAAGTGCCCATTAATACATGAGTGGATTAATAAAATGTGGTATATGTATACCAGGGAGTACTATTCAGCCACAAAAAAACAATGGTGATCTAGCGCCTCTTGTATTATCCTGGATAGAGCTGGAGCCCATTCTGCTAAGTGAAGTATCTCAAGAATGTAAAAACAAGCACCACATGTACTCACTATAAAATTGGTATTAACTGATCAACACTTAAGTGCACATATAGTAGTAATATTCATCGGGTGTTGGGGCAGGTGGGAGCAAGGAAGAAGGGATGGGTATATATACACCCAATGGGTGTGGTGCACACCATCTGGGGGACGTACATGCTTAAAGCTCTGACTCAGGTGGGACAAAGGCAACATATGTAACCTAAAAATTTTTACCCCTGTAATATACTGAAAAAAATGCAAGGAACAACCCACAGAATGAGAGAAAACATTGCCAATCATGTATCTGATAAGGGATTAATATCTAGAATATATAAATAACTCCTACAACTCGACAACAACAACAAAAGCAAACAACTCAATTTGAAAATGCACAAAGAACTTTCACAAACATTTCTGCAAAGGAGGTATACAAATGGCTAATAATAAGCACATGCAAAGAAGCTCAACATTCACTAATCATTAGGGAGATGCAAATTCAAATCACAGTGAGATACTACTTCATATTCAGGATAGCTACTATAAAAAAACCACAGTAGCCAAGCACGGCGGCTCACCCCTGTAATCCTAGCACTTTGGGAAGCCAAGGCAGGAGGACCCCTTGAGGTCAGGAGTTCGAGACTAGCCTCAGCAAAGTGAGACCCTATCTCTACTAAAAATAGTAGAGAAAGAAATTAGCCAGGCAACTAAAATAGAAAAAAAAAAAAAAAATAGCTGGGCTTGGTGGCATGTACCTGTAGTCCCAGCTTCTCAGGAGGCTGAGGCAGAAGGATCACCTAAGCCCAGGAGTTTGAGGTTGCTGTGAGCAAGGCTGATGCCACGGCACTCTAGCCCAGGCAACAGATTGAGACTCTGTCTCAAACAAAACAAAAACAAAACCACAACAGAAAATAACAAGTATTGTCCAGGATGTGGAGAAATTGGAACCCTTGTGCTTTTCTGATGGAAATATAAAATAGTGGAGCAACTATGGAAAAGAGTTTGTTCCTCAAAAAGTTAAACATAGCTATTGGTGGGGCATAGTGGCTCATGCTCGTAATCCCAACACTTTGGTAGGCTGAGGTGAGAGGATTGCTTGAGGCTAGAGTTTGAAACCAGCCTGGGCAATATATTGAGACCTCTTCTCTATAAAAAAAAAAAAAATAAGTAACTGGACATTGTGGCATACACCTGTAGTCCCAACTACTTGGGAGGCTGAGGCAGGAGGATCATTTGAGCCCAGGAGTTCCATTTTGCACTGAGGTATGGCCACTGGGTTGCAGTGTGGGTGACCGAGTAAGACCATGTATCTACTGCCGGGCACAGTGGCTCATGCCTGTCATTCTAGCACTCTGGGAGGCCAAGGCGGGCGGATTGCTCGAGGTCAGGAGTTCGAAATCAGCCTGAGCAGGAGCGAGACTCTGTCTCTACTATAAATAGAAAGAAATTAATTGGCCAACTAATATATATAGAAAAAATTATCTGGGCATGGTGGCACATGCCTGTAGTCCCAGCTACTCGGGAGGCTGAGGCAGAGGATTGCTTGAGCCCAGGAGTTTGTGGTTGCTGTGAGCTAGGCTGATGCCATGGCACTCAAGAGACCATGTATCTAAAAAAAAAAAATAATAATAAATAAATCATTTTTTAAAATAAGACATTTTTATTTGTTCAGAATGGTTGTTTTTAAAGTTAACTGAGGTTAAAAATGGTTTTCCAATGAATTTGTTAATATCCAAAAGTGTTAAATTCAATATCAAGAGCTTATAGCAAAAATGAACCTGTAAACAGTCTTATTTGATATCTGAATATATATACTACACAATGACATCTTGTCTTTTTATCATAGGATAGTCTCCCAACCAGACACAGAAAAACAGAAGCAACAAGTGTTATTTTCGTATTTCCAATAGTCTAAATTTTAGTTTCTAGAATTCATAAACTCAAGATTGTTCACACAAACTTGGAATATTTTTTGTTCATGTCTGATGAAGAGCTGTTCTCTAAGACATTTTAATTTTATAATCATTCCTTTGAAATATGAGAAAGATATGTAATCTCCTGAGTTATATATGCAGCTTATACATTCTTTAAAAGTTATTATTATTTTTTTTGGTACCTCCAGCTGGTCTTATTGTACAGTTGTAAATAGCATATATGGCCTTCCCCTGCCTCCTTCCTCATAAGCATTATGCATGTTAGTCAAGACAGTAACATTTCCCTATATATAGTGCACAGATATGTTAAAAACATTTAAGAATTATATGAAATCGTACATTACATGAAGTAGAACCATTAAGATTATCCTAAATATAAATACAGAGAAAATGCATGCAGAGCGAGCCCCATAAAGTAATAGCCTGTGGGATATATAATTTTATTTGTTTATACTTCCTGCAGGATAGTAGCATACATCGTTTCCTACCCAGAGGCAAAATATATTTTCCAAAAGTCTGGACACTGTCCACTGCATTAAGTTTAAATTAGAGTATGCAAACAAAGTTACAACACATTCCATTTTTTTAATATATCAAATGTTTCCAGACTGGAGACCATCCTACTTGTATGGCAAGAATGGAAAAACAAACACCACATGTACTCACTATTATTTTGGAACTAAATGATCAACACTCATTTGTGCATATGGTAGTAAAATTCAATGGAGATCAAGCAGGTGGTGGCGGGGAGAGGAGGGATGGGGTAAATTCACACCTAATGGGTACAACGTACACTATCTGGGTGACAGACACACATAACTTTGACTCAAACTGTACAAAAGTAATTTGTGTAACCAAATCGTTTGTACCCCTGTAATATTCTGAAATTAAAAAAAGTTTCCAAGGCAACATTATTAAAATGATTATACTACAGTCCCTAATGTAACATCAAGCTTTAACTGGAAGACACAGAAAGGGCAGAAAGGTTTCGTCCAGTCAGTGATTTCGGTGCTCCTCTTCACCCAGTAAGTTCACGGTGGCTTTCTTGGCTTCTTTAGTGATGGCATCTGCAGTCTCTTTGGCTTTGTCTTTCAGGTCCTTCACCACACTGTCCAGCTGGGACTCATGCTTCAGGAGAAGGGACGGAGGATGCGCCTGTGGAGCAGTTCTGCCCCGTTAGAAGGGCTCGGGCTGTGCACACCGCAGGAAGCCACACTTCGGCATGTAGTAGAAAGGGAACCGTGACAGGAAGAGGTCAGAGAAGAACTCAGCAATGCTGAACACACCATACACTACCCAGTAGGTCAGCCACTGGGTATCATCTTCTTTGTTGGGGCTCTCTATGGCTTTAATTGAGACGTAGGCTGGGTAGCCAAATCCTATCAGACTGCAGAGGAGAGAGGCTCCATAACCGAAGACCAGGTACAGGGCCACCTGTCCGATGACACCAAGCGCGATGAAGCTCCGGTTCACGCCGGTTTTGGCCTCGAGCTTGGCCAGGAAGTCAGTCATGCAGTTCTTCTCGTGCAGGAACCGGGCGAACCTCTCCCTCACGGCCGCAGACTTGGCAGGGACCGTGGCGCGCCAGGGGCTGCTCCTTCTGCCGGTGGACGCCAGCCGGGTGACTGGGGCGGGGGCGTCTGCGGCTCCGGGCGGGGACAGCCGCGCCCTAAACTTTATTTTTAAAAATACCTCAAATGATGTATCCATATGTCCACGCTAGTCACATAATTCAAGCAATATTCAAGTATATCTGTGCTTTGTATGTTTACATTACTTTTTTTTTTGTTTCGACAGGATTTTGCATGCCGATGTTTACATTACTTTAGAACCTATTTTTTGCTTTCAATGAAAGTACCTACTGGCCGGGTGTGGTGGCTCCCGCCTGTAATCCTAGCACTCTGGGAGGCCGAGGCGGGCAGATTGCTCGAGGTCAGGAGTTCAAAACCAGCCTGAGTGAGACCCCCCGTCTTACCAAAAATAGAAAGAAATCAGTTGACCAACTAAAAATATACATACAAAAAATTGGCCAGGCATGGTGGTGCATGCCTGAAGTCCCAGCTACTTGGAAGGCTGAGGCAGGAGGATCACTCGAGCCCAGGAGTTTGAGGTTGCTGTGAGCTAGGCTGACGCCACGGCACTCACTCTAGCCTGGGCAACAAAGCGAGACTCTGTCTCAAAAAAAAAAAAAAAGTATCTCCAAAGATCTTGCAAATATTTATCAAATGAGGCAAAACAATCATTATGAAAATATAAACAACTACTATAGATTTTTCATCTTTCATTTTATGCATTTCCTATTAACCATGTAATTTCCTGTTCTTTAGAGATATTGATACATTTTTATCGTTGTAGTCTCAGCACTGCTGCTTTCCCAGGCCGGTGTAGCAGCCAATAAATACATCGCTGGGTTTCTGAACGGACAGTACTCTGGGGTGCCAACTGCAGCAGTGAAATCTGATAGCGCTGGTGTTCACCATTTCCAGCCATTCCAGCTGCAGGACCACCTTATTAGCTGCTTCCAAGGAATTTATCAGCTTCTGCAGCTCTTCCTTATTCATTTCAACAGAATACAGTTTTACTTCACCATTTTCTTTTAGATGAAGATGTAAAAGTGGCATTTGTAATACAGCAATCTTGTCACCAGAAAATGCAAGCTTTATTGCCAATCAAAATTCTGTAGCTGTGCAGAGGAAATATCAACAATTTCTCCTAACAGAGCCTGTTTGATCTCATCTTTTCTAGTTTTTAAGCATTTCACAATCGCTTTTTTTTTTTTGAAACAGAGTCTCAGTCTTAACCGGACTAGAGTGCTGTGGCATCAGCCTAGCTCACAGCAACCTCAAACTCCTGGGCTCAAGCAATCCTCCTGCCTCAGCCTCCCGAGTAGCTGGGACTACAGGCATGCGCCACCATGCCTGGCTAATTTTTTTCTCTATATATTATTTGGCCAATTAATTTCTTTCTATTTATAGTAGAGACGGTCTCGCTCTTGCTCAGGCTGGTTTCGAACTCCTGACCTCGAGCAATCCGCCCGCCTCGGCCTCCCAGAGTGCTAGGGTTGCAGGCCTGAGCCGTCGCGCCAGCCTCATGATCGCTTCTTGATGAAATGAGTTCAACTGATTCAACTGCTGAAATATCTCTTCATCAGATAAATTTTTACCAACTACCGCTTTGAAAAGTTTCGTAATATCTTCTAGAACACTCATCCATTCTTTGATCCCCAAACACCGTTATCGTCCTGGCTGAGAGGATAAGCTCGGTCACGAACGCCGTCAATTATCTCGCGAAGCTGCGCCCCACTCCGCGGCCCGTCCCCGCGCGCCCACGACGCGCATGTGGCGGAAGCCGGCGGCGCCGCGGTCCGGCTACCAGGCGGCGAGGCCAAGGCCATCGAAACCCACGGGCTCAGAAGCCCAGGCTCTTAAAACAAAGCTGACGACGGAATCCCCGCACGACCTAGCAATTCTGGCTCTGTGCGCCGCAAGGCCTGGAGAGCAGGGGTCGAGCGCACCCCCGCGCCCGGCGCAGCGCCCTCCGCCGCGGCGGAAAGGCGGCGGCAGTGGACGCCCGCCCGCGCACGGACGCACGGCGCACGGACGCACGGACGCACGGCGCACGGACGCACGGCGCACGGACGCACGGACGCACGGACGCACGGCGCACGGACGCACGGCGCACGGACGCACGGCGCACGGACGCACGGACGCACGGACGCACGGCGCACGGACGCACGGCGCACGGACGCACGGCGCACGGACGCACGGCGCACGGACGCACGGACGCACGGCGCACGGACGCACGGCGCGCGCGCGCACGCACGGCGGCGCCGGCAGCCTTAGCAGGCAGGGCGCGGGGAGCTGCCGGCGGAAGCACTGGCGCTGCGCCCGGCAGGGGCCCACAGGGCGGAACGCGGCGGAGGCCGAGGAGCTGCTGTTTCCTGCCGCCGCGTTTCAGCACGAGCGGCGGAAGGAGCCCTGGAGGCGGACGGCGGCCCTGCTCGCGCGACATTGGGGTGCGCCTACCACCCCGCGACTGCGCCCTCGACACGCTAAAGCGCAGCCTCGACGCTAGACATGCTTACAGCCAAGGGGCCACGTGCGGACGCACGGTCGCCACGAACGCTTTGTGGACGGGCTGGAAACCCGGGCCCGGGAGCGCCCTGGCTGAGCCTGGCAGCCGGCCGCCCGGCGCGCCCGCAGAGGCCGCGCTGCCTCCGCCCGGCCCGAACTCGCGTCGCCACGGCTGGGGAGAGCTGGCGGGCGACCGGGTTTAACGCAGTGGGGCACGTGGGTGGCAGCGAGGCGCGGGGACCGCCCGCCGCGCCCCGTGCTGCTGGCCCGGTGGTCCCCGCTCCCGGTCTCTGCGGCGCTCCGGGCACTCCGAGGCAGCTGGTGCCGCGGGCCACGGGCGCAGGAAAGGAAGCTGTGGAGCCCTGACGTTCCGATCACCTTTATCACCCAGAATTTTAAAGTTTTGTATTTACGAGTAATGAATCAATATTCAGCATTGAAGCAATTTTAAATACTGAGAAGCAAAAAGGTACACCCATGCTCCCACCACCTAAAGTTTCTCTAAACATGTTGGACTGCATCTTTTCCGATATGTATTTTTTTCTATGTACGTGTGTACTAATACATATTTCAGAAAACCGAGAATGTGTGGTATGGATGTACCACAATTTATTCCATACATAATTAGACATTAAGTTTTTTTCTTAAATTTCCGTATTTCATGCTGCGATGAACATTCTTTAATTAAATCTGTGCATAAGTGGAGGTATGGGTCCAAGAGGATGTGTATTTTTAAGATTTTCAATGTATCTTGCAAGTAGCCCCCAGAGAATGTACCAATTTACATTGTAACCACAATATGTGTGCATGACACCTCCTTGTATCCTTTTCAGCTCTATTAGTTGCTCTTTTTTTTTTTTTTTTTTTTTTTGAGACAGAGTCTCGCTTTCTTGCCTAGGCTATAGTGAGTGCCGTGCAGTCAGCCTAGCTCACAGCAACCTGAAACTCCTGGGCTCAAGCAATCCTACTGCCTCAGCCTCCCGAGTAGCTGGGACTACAGGCACGAGCCACTATGCCCGGCTAATTTTTATATATATATATATATATATTAGTTGGCCAATTGATTTCTTTCTATTTTTATAGTAGAGACGGGGTCTCGCTCAGGCTGGTTTTGAACTCCTGACCTTGAGCAATCCGCCCGCCTCGGCCTCCCAGAGTGCTAGGATTACAAGCGTGAGCCACTGCACCCGGCCTATTAGTTGCTCTTTTTTTTCATTTTATTTTTTTTTGAGACAGAGTCTCACTTTGTTGTCCAGGCTATAGTGAGTACCATGGCGTCAGCCTAGCTCACAGCAACCTCAGACTCCTGGGCTCCAGCGATCCTTCTGCCTCAGCCTCCCGAGTATCTGGGACTACAGGCATGCGCCACCATGCCTGGCTAATTTTTTTTATATATATATATCAGTTGGCCAATTAATTTCTTTCTATTTATAGTAGAGACGGGGTCTCGCTCTTGCTCAGGCTGGTTTTGAACTCCTGACCTTGAGCAATCCGCCTGCCTCGGCCTCCCAGAGAGCTAGGATTACAGACGTGAGCCACCGCGCCCGGCCTAGTTGCTCTTTTAAATGGTCATGAATTTCGTGCTCGCTTGGGCAGCACATATACTAGAATTGGAACCATACAGAGAAGATTAGCATGGCCCCTGCTCGAGGATGACACGCAAATTCATGAAGCGTTCCATATTTTTAAGCTAATCTGTGTGTATTAAACTTTAACTGTTGAAGTCTTAAAAAAATAAATAAGTGGTCATTAATTTGAAAATTAGTGGCTAAAAGCATTGCATTATTTTATTTAATTTACATTTGTTTGGTTACCACTCAAGGGGACACCTTTCCTGTATATTAATCATTTGCATATTTTGCAAATGGCAGGTTTCTGTTCCTTGGAGTCTGTACTGCCAGCAGCAATCTAGGGATCCTAGCAGATTGGGAGGGCAATCTCCACGCCCTGTTTACCAGCTGTATGCCTGGAGCAAATTAACTACCCCTACCCTCTCTTGAAGCTACAGTTTGCCATTTGTAATTGGGGGCAGCCATAGTAAATATCTCCCATTGGGTTGTTTTGGGAATTAGCCAATATATTGTTTGTATATATTTCACACACCGTACTTGAACACACACACACAACCCTTGTGTTTCACATATGTTGCAAAGCTTTTTTCTCTCAGTTTATTGTTTGCCTTTCAATTCTCTCACTTTATTCCATACAGAGTTTTAAAAATTATTTTTATGTAATTCAAATTTATCAATCTTTTCCTTCGTGGTCATGTCTTTAATTTCATGCTAGAATTGCCTTTCTTTCAATTAATGGGGTCTAACTTAAGAAAAAAGAATATTAAAATTTATATAAAAAGAATTGCATTCCTTACCTCACAACTTTATAAATACATGTTTTGAGCACCGTTAGCTTTTGATACTTTTAAATTTAAAAATTTCTATTCTACTTATAGTTTACTTTGATACGTGGTGTGAGATAGAGCCCTAATGCCATTTTTCCCCCAAATTGCTAGTCATTAGTTTTAATACCTTTTATTGAAAATCCTTTCCAGGCCAGATGTGGTGGCTCACGCATTTTGGGAGGCCTAGGCAGGCGGATTGCTCAAGGTCAGTAGTTGGAAACCAGCCTGAGCAAGAGTGAGATCCCATCTCTACTATAAATAGAAAGAAATTAATTGGCCAACTTCCAATATATAGAAAAAATTAGCTGGGCATGGTGGCGCATGCCTGTAGTCCCAGCTACTGGGAAGGCTGAGGCAGGAGGATTGCTTGAGCCCAGGAGTTTGAGGTTGCTGTGAGCTAGGCTGACGCCACAGCACTCACTCTAGCCTGGGCAACAAAGTGAGACTCTGTCTCAAAAAAAAAAAAAAAAGAAAAAGAAGGCCGGGCCCGGTGGCTCACGCCTGTAATCCTAGCACTCTGGGAGGCCGAGGCGGGCGGATTGCTCATGGTCAGGAGTTCGAAACCAGCCTGAGCAAGAGTGAGACCCCGTCTCTACTATAAATAGAAAGAAAATTAATTGGCCAACTAATACATATAGAAAAAAAATTAGCTGGGCATAGTGGCGCATTCCTGTAGTCCCAGCTACTTGGGAGGCTGAGGCAGCAGGATTGCTTGAACCCAGGAGTTTGAGGTTGCTATGAGCCAGGCTGATGCCACGGCACTCACTCTAGCCTGGGCAACAAAGTGAGACTCTGTCTCAAAAGAAAAAGAAAATCCTTTCCATTCTGGAGTTTTTTAGTTTTTTTTTTTTTTTTTTTTTTTTTTGAGACTGAGTCTCACTCTGTTGCCGGGCTAGAGTCAGCCTAGCTCACAGCAACTGCAAACTCCTGGGCTCAAGCAATCCTTCTGCCTCAGCCTCCCCAGTAGCTGGTACTACAAGTATAAGCCACCATGCCTGGCTAATTTTCTCTCTCTCTCTCTCTCTCCATATATATATAATTTTTTTTTTTTTTTGAGACAGAGTCTTACTCTGTTGCCCTGGCTAGAGTGCTGTGGCATCAGCCTAGCTCACAGCAACCTCAAACTCCTGGGCTCAAGTGATCTTTCTACCTCAGCCTCCCGAGTAGCTGGGACTACAGGCATGCACTGCCATGCCTGGCTAATTTTTTTTGTATATTTTTAGTTGTCCAATTAATTTCTTTCTATTTTTAGTAGAGATGGGGTTTCGCTCTTGCTCAGACTGGTTTCGAACTCCTGACCTTGAGAGATCTGCCCACCTCAGCCTCCCAGAGTGCTAGGATTACAGGCATGAGCCACTGTGCCCAGTATCCTTTCTATTCTGATATGAAATGTCACCTTAATGAATACTGAATTGTCAATGCACCTGTTTCTAGATTTTGTTCCACTGAGCAGTCTCTTTCTGTGCTATGTTTGATAATGCTACTTGTTAATATTGTATTCTGCTTTTTCCGCACATATCATTACATTTGTCTTTTTTTTTTTGAGAGAGTCTCACTTCTGTTGCCACAACTAGAGTGCCAAGGTGTCAGCTTAGCTCACAGCAACCTCAAATTCCTGGGCTCAAACGATCCTCCTGCCTCAGCCTCCCGAGTAGCTGGAATTACAGGCATGCGCCACCATGCCCAGCTAACATTTTCTATATATTTTCAGTTGTCCAGCTAATTTCTTTGTATTTTTAGTAGAGACGGGGTCTTGCTCTTTCTCAGGCTGGTCTCAAACTCCTGACCTTGAGCGATCCTCCTGCCTCCACCTCCCAGAGTGCTAGGATTACAGATGTGAGCCACCATGCCTGGCCCATTACATGTGTCTTTAAGCATAATCCTCAACCCTGCCTGTTCCGTCTGTGTTCACCTCAGACGCATGGAGATATAGCTCAAAGAAATATATTGGATTTGACATGAGCAAAATTAAAAACTCCTGTATGGTTAAACCTTAAAAAGAAAAAAAAAAAAAAAAAGAAAAAAAAAAAAGAATAGCAACAATTAAAAGGTAAGCAATCTGAGAAAAATGTCTGGGGGACCTATACCGAGGGTCAATAGCCTTAATAAAGAGTTTTGTATAATAAGTACACCAAAACTGAAAGATCATCGGGGAAAGAAGTTGAACTTTTTCTATAAGAAACTTTAAAAAATATAAGTTGGACAATTTATGTATGAGGGCATTGGCTATAAAGGTATGTAATTTGTCCTACCTCACTGGTAATCAAACAGATGCAAATGAATTGGCTAGAAAAGTATAAAATTTATTCTACTTCATAAGTAATTAAATAGATGCAAATGAGAAATAGTTTTTCTCAGTAGTAAACCAAAAGCAAAGGAGCTGGGCGTGGTGGCTCATGCCTGTAATAGCATTCTGGGAGGCCGAGGCGGGCGGAGTGCTCGAGGTAGGGAGTTCGAAACCAGCCTGAGCAAGACCCCTCGTCTCTACTAAAAATAGAAAGAAATTAATTGACCAAGTAAAAATATATATACAAAAAATTAGCCGGGCATGGTGGCGCATGCCTGTATTCCCAGCTACTTGGGAGGCTGACGCAGGAGGATCGCTTGAGCCCAGAAGTTTGAGGTTGCTGTGAGCAAGGCTGACGCCAGGGCACTCACTCTAGCTGGGCAACAAGTGAGACTCTGTCTCAAAACAACCCAAAACAAACAAACAAACAAAAAAAACCAGGCCGGGCGCGGTGGCTCACGCCTGTAATCCTAGCTCTTGGGAGGCCGAGGCGGGCGGATTGCTCAAGGTCAGGAGTTCAAAACCAGCCTGAGCAAGAGCGAGACCCCGTCTCTACTATAAATAGAAAGAAATTAATTGGCCAACTGATATATACATAAAAAATTAGCCGGGCATGGTGGCGCATGCCTGTAGTCCCAGCTACTCGGAAGGCTGAGGCAGAAGGATCGCTCGAGCCCAGGAGTTTGAGGTTGCTGTGAGCTAGGCTGACGCCACGGCACTCACTCTAGCCTGGACAACAAAGCCAGACTCTGTCTCAAAAAAAAAAAAAAAAAAAAAAAAAAAACCAAAAAAAGCAAAGGAGAGGAGATTCTCAGTGCTAGCAAATGGAGGTTATGGAACTCTTGCACACCACAGAGGATTACCAAGGTTATTACTATAACCTTTTAGTATTAGTAGTCCTAAAAATACTCAGATCCCTTCATATAATAATTTTGCTTCCAGAAATCTATCCTAATGAAATGATCTAATCTTTCTATGATGATTACATAGTATATTTACTCTCTTTTTTTTCAGCTTAATAGACATTTATTCCTTTTGTTAAACAACGTCTACACAAAATCCAAATTAATTTTTTTTTAGAAAGTAATTTAGGTCTTAGGTCTCAAATTTTATGAGCCTATTAATATTTTCTGGACATCGATTAACTGAACCTTTTGAAACCCCTAGAGAAAAATTGGTTCAGGAAAACCATCAATTGAATTTTGAAATCAAATTACTCTTAAGTCAGAAAACTCAGAATTTGGAAAAAATGGAGCAACTCCTCTTCTGTATTTCCTTCACACTCCAATTTACCCTGGGAAACATTAGCCTAGTCCACTGAACACAGGAAACATAAATGTGGCAGGGTGCTTAAAGTGAAGGTGAGCCATAACTGACGGCCCAACTTTGTGAAAGGCTAAGGATTTTCAGGGTGTTTTGATCAGAAACAAACTGCAGATATGTAAGGTTATATTGGAAACCATGAATTTACATTGACACCAACTATGTATGACTCTTCCCTGTAACCTTATGGATTGGGTTGACCCAAGATGATTTGTTAAGAATGGACTGAGAATGACGTATTTTTAAGCAGCCAACTATACTTTTACCCCTCATGTGGCTAGAGGATTTATAATGGTCGCAAGTTAGTGTTACAGATAAGTATTTAAAAATCTTGAATAAAGGTGACTTTGATTTTCTCACCTGACATTTGAAATGTATTTACCTAATGGCCTCTGGCTTGCCAGCTAACAAACATAAGGTTAATGATTCTTATTTGCCTAACATTCAATTTCCATCAGTTTCAAAATACAGTGTAAATATCACTACTGTCTATATGTATAGAATCCACGACTCTAGATTTCATGGAGCCATGGGATTGAATCAGGAGCAGCTTTTATCTCTTATGTCAATTTAAAATGGTACAATGAAGACTGAGGCAAGTTTTAGGTTAACCCAGAGGTTTCATTCGTAAGATAAGCCTATTGCAACAAGTATATCCAGTTCCAAAAATGGTGGCATTTTAAACTTTTCTTTCAGAAACAAATGGAACACTGGACTAAATCTGAAGACGTGGGCTCTACACGAGCTCATATTTTTCTACGTGACCACGACATAGGGTTAGGATATCCTCCTCCTACCCTAAAGATTTCTAAACAAAACCCAGCAGAGCATTGCCATCATCCCAGTAAAGCTGTAGGTTTCACCACATGCACCAAACAAATCTACAGGGTAGTTGTAGCACTCCTCTTTTAAAGAATTTATTTTACACCTATTATACCACACAGCATGTTTTAAACACCGACATAAAACTCCCTAATAAGATAAAGCAAAGACAAAAAAAGCTTATCTTATTAGAAACAAGACACACCATCACTTACAGTCTTCAAACATTATTGCACTTTTAACTTCATATTTGACAAAGCATTCATGAAACAATCTGCAGACTAGCTTAACAGACAAATAACACCTTTAAGCAGACATGACCGTCCTAAATTGTTTATTAGGTATGAATTTTACAAACATTACTTATTAGCGGTAACGGCGGAGCTGGAGAGTATTGCGCCTTCTCCAAGCTGCACGGCAAGAACCACCAATAGTGCGGTGGAACTTACGGCCCTTTCCAAGGCCACGGCTCTTGCGGCCTGCAGATGTCAGCCCAGCATCTCCCTGTGCTTGTGGACCGGTTTCGTGATCCACTGGGTATCAGGATTTCTTCCGATAGCTTTATGGAATGGATCAATGAGGATAACCTCAAAAAATTTGTATGTGGAATCTTCACCAACCCAGTAAGAATTCAGGACTCTCAGAGCCCCGCGGTGGCGTCCAGCTCGCTCCTCGGCAACAGACTGAAGGCTTCGAGCAAACTTTAGCTGGTTAACACCATGATGGACAGGCTTGCCATAAGTTGCACCCTTAGGAACTGGGCGTTTGCGGCCACCACGGCGCACACGAATCCTATATATGACGTAACCTTGCTTGGCCTTGTATACCAGTGTGCGTGCTTTATCCGGTCGGGTGGGGCGGGGAGCCCTGTGGAGCGCAGAGAGCTGCCGGCATTGCCAGCAGCGACCCTCAGAAGAAAGCGCATTGCATCAGACTGCTGCTTCCTCCACAGCTCCTGGATATACTTGTATGCACCCATCTTGGCTTACCTGACGGCTGCCGCCAGACGGAAAGGCTCTTTTTTTTTTTTTTTGAGACAGAGTCTCAGTTTGTCACCCAGGCTAGAGTGAGTGCCGTGGCATCAGCCTAGCTCACAGCAACCTCAATCTCCTGGGGGCTCAAGCGATTCTCCTGCCTCAGCCTCCCCAGTAGCTGGGACTACAAGCACGTGCCACCATGCCTCTCTATATATTAGCTGGCCAATTAATTTCTTTCTATTTATAGTAGGGACGGGTCTTGCTCTTGCTCAGGCTGGTTTCCAACTCCTGACCTTGAGCGATCCGCCCTCCTCGGCCTCCCAGAGTGCTAGGAAAACAGGCATGAGCCACCGCGCCCGGCCCTACACTTACTCTTATTGTGGAAGAAAATCCCAGAAAGCTTTAGAAAAGAATTAGGAAAAATAAACATCTTAGGTTTGTGGCCATGTTGTTAAAAGGTAAAAGGAGGCGGGGCGCAGTGGCTCACACCTGTAATCCTAGCACTCTGGGATGCTGGAGGCGGGAGGATGGCTTAAGTTAAGGTCAGAAGTTCAAAACCAGCCTGAGCCAGAGCCAGACCCCATCTCTACTATAAATAGAAAGAAATTCACTGGACAACTAAAAATATATAGAAAAAATTAGCCGGGCATGGTGGCGCATGCCTGTAGTCCCAGCTACTCAGGATGCTGAGGCAGAAGGATCACTTGAGCCCAGAAGCTTGAGGTTGCTGTGAGCGAGGCTGATGCCATATAGCACTCTAGCCTGGGCAGCAGAGTGAGACTCTGTCTCAAAAAAAAATAAATAAATAAAAGGAGACATATATATATATAAAATATATAAACACACACACTATATATATTTTAAGGGAGTTTCACTCTGTCACCCAGTGTTTTTAGGTGGTCTAGTAAGACCAGAGCTCCCAAATGCTGTAACTTAGTAAGGGGAGGTGGAAGGTGTCTGTGTGATGTCCTGGAAAGAGGGCATTCAAGAGCACAAAATGTTGTTTTGCTTTTGAATTACACAGATAATAGACCTCCTGGCTAGAGGACCTGAGAGTCCCATCTCTTGATGACCTCAGCCAAAACCTTCCATTTCCTGTAGCTGTGTTTGCAGTTGAATGCATGCATAATCCTTAACCCTGCCCGTTCACTTGCAGCAAGAGTTTTCCTGTACAGCAGCCCCTATTCCTCCCCTGTGAAGAGCTGTTATTAATAATTCCTTCTTCTCTACCTGGAGTTAAAACCCTTGCTAAGGCCTAAATGCTCTTTCAAATCCTACCCTGCCTATACCTGGGCTCCTGTCTTTGTTTTGATCTCCTCTGCAGTATTCTCAAACCTATCAAGACTGGATTCAGTTCTCCATTGTCCTTGGCCCGCATCTTCCCATGGTGGCACTTAGAGAGGACTTCCCTTCGGTAGCCCTGTGGCACTGTCCAACACTGCCTTTTGTTTGTTTATGGGCTGTGTGTACCAAAGCTTGGGAGGTGGGAGCGAGAGCAGCCAGATCAGACGCGGGAGGCCACATACATCGTCCCGGTTTTCGGGCATGTTGCTAGAAATCACGAACGTTACTCTTCTCACGCCACATGTGCTCACGGGAGGACCCTGGGCCTCCTCGAACTGCGTCTGGAGACACTGGCACCTACTCAGCCTCCGGAGGATTAAGCGGGAACCCAGTCCCGAGCAGGGCCCGGCACGCACCGCGGCTCGTCGCAGGCTCACGGAGGCGCCCCAGCGGAGGCCCAGGCGTTCAGCGCCGGCGGACCCCGGGGCGGGCAGCGCGGAGGCGGGATGCGAGTTCGTTAGGCAAAAGCGGGGTAGGGGACGGGAACCCCAGCGCGGAGAGCCGCTGGTCCGCAGCCCCAGGCCCGAGGCGGCAGGTGAGAAGAGTAGGCACGCACGCTTCGGGCGCCCCAGGCGCCGTGGGGGTGGTTTCGGGCACCGGAGCTCAGCACCCAGGGAGGCTCGCTGGTCTGGGGCGGACCGCTCCGGCAGGCTCTAGGGACAGACAGGAGGCAGCCGGCGAGGGACAGGGAGCGCCTGAAGGCCTCGCCTGTCCTTTCCGGTCGCCAGGACAGAGCTGAGAAAAGAGTCAGGGGTAGGGGTAGGAAAACGTCTACCTCACCACAACCCAGAGCTCGGGACTACTACACGGTCCCCACAGGGTGCAGACTACCGCCATTCCCCTCCCCCACTCCGGCGGGTAGGGCTAGAGAGCCGTTTGAAGGAAGACGCATGCGCATGAAACTAAATTGTAAACCGCTGAGGCTCGTAGTTCACTATTCGCGGGAAGAGTCAGGCGCAAAAAGGCCAGGCGGGTTTATAGCTGCGGGGAATTAAGCCCAGGACGCATGCGCGTGATAACCTGTCTGCGGGCGGGCGGCCAGCTCGTGAAATTACGCATGCGCTCGAGCTATTTGTGACGCAAGGGGGCGGTACGGCCTCTGGCCGCGCGTGCGCAGAGCTTGCTCAAAGGGCCTTATTTAGGTTGCGCAGGCGCCCGCTGGCCATTTCTTCTTAGCCACGCCGGAGCTGTGTCTCTAGGTGAGTCGTCGGCCACCCGAGTTTGCAGCCTAGAGGACCCCCCACGTAGATGCCATTTTTGCGAGGATTGCTGCCCCCAGACCTCTCGTACAGCTTGCGGCGCCTTGGCAAGCGGAGGGCTGCCACTAACAGCCGCGAACGGTCCCCCGAATCCTCGCAGCGCCGCCGAGGCCTGCAGGCCGCGCCGACTCTATTGTGTGAGATGTCGGAGGAGGCGGAGCGGAAGCGGCCGCCGCCATTTCCTTGCTCCACGCTCGCTCCGGGCCCGGCCCCTCGGTGCGGGCACCGACACCTGGGGAGTCCAGCGCGGCTTCGCGTGCGGTCGCTGGCCAAGGCGGCGTTGGCTGTTGGCGTCGCCGGGCTTGAGGCGTCCGCGTGGGTTCTGCTCCTGTCGGTGCGCCCAGGGCCGAGGAGCGCCCCGGGGCGGAGGGCAGTTCAGTTAGCATTTCTCAGGTCTGACCCTCGTCCCCGCTTTGCAGTCCGTTTCGCCGACAGTACCCTTTAAGAGACGATGATGTTGGGCACCGAAGGCGGCGAGGGATTCGTGGTGAAGGTCCGGGGCTTGCCCTGGTCTTGCTCGGCGGATGAAGTGCAGCGTTTTTTTTCTGGTGAGTTAGAAGGAGGCGGTGGGAGTTCGAGACCCGGGCCGCGGGGCGGGCGGGCAGGCGGCCGGCCGGCCGGCCTGGGCGGGGCGGGCCGGATCCCGGGCGCCCCCTGGCGGGGCTCGGGCGGCACCGGTTCCCGCTGTGTTGCTCGCGCCCGGCCGGACACTATTACGCAATGGAAATTGCGAAAGCCCCGCCCTCCCCCCTTGCCTCCTTGGGAGAGTGCGGCTGATTTGCAGGACTTTTTTTCCTGCTTCTTTACCCACGTTTAAACACCAGCCCTTTCATGGATGTCTTTTCCAAAGGATAAATTGGGGAAGATGAGATAGCCCTCTTAATTTTGAGCAAATTGCCTAGTAGGTAGGCAAATAATAGTATTTTTCAGTATTTTACGGTATAGGTAGTATTTCCAATTTTGCTATTTGCTTGAAAAGGGACATTTCTGCTTCGGAAGGTAAAATGCCACTTCTTAGTTTCAGACAATTTAATCAAGATTTGGTAATTGAAGAGTTCTTGCTTATCTACTTCTTGACCTGGCTCACATTACAGTTGAGTACACGGAAGCCCAGGGAAGTTTTCTTGCCTATGTAGCTCCTCCCCCGCCCCCCCCCCCCAGTATGTAGGTTTCCAGAATAACGTTATCAGAATGTTCTTGTTCCCATTATTGGCTTAAGGCTAGACTGATAAAACTATATTAAGAAATTGAGAGGTTTTGTAAAGACATTTGTAGTATTGACTTACTATCTGAATTTAGCATTGGTAACGGAAAACGACCTGTAAAACAAGAACCAAGTACACTGGAAGCCACCTTGCAGGGGGCAACACTGGGTTTGGCTTCAGCTGTGCAACTTGGAGCATTTTAGCTTGGTATCACTGACCCCTTTCACAGGTGAGTATTGGGCCAGCAGTTTGGAATTGAGTAAGAAATCTTAAAATGTGGCTACTGGTCATGTAAAACCAACAAATGCCCCAGACCAAAACTCTTAAGATTGTTCAGAAAATGCCATAAAATCACAAGGTCCAGACTTGGTAACTCTTTTGGTAACTCTTTTGTCCTTTAGGATGTCTACTGGAAACACGATTAGCAAGGACTTAGAAGTAACTTCATTAAGAAACTGCTTTGATTATTGGATTTTCTTGGTGGATTGGGAATATATCACTTTGGGACTGAGATAGTTTTTGAGAGGATGACTGCTTATTAAATATTGGAGATACTCTAGGAGTTGGCAATAAACAGTGAGGTTATTTTAGGCTTCAGAAGTGATGTACATTACTGTGGGGACATGAATAGGCATTCCTTTATCACCCAGAGGTGGTTGTAGGTTTTAAATTCTATATTAACGGTTGTTTTCTTTCCAGACTGCAAAATTCAAAATGGGGCTCAAGGTATTCGTTTCATCTACACAAGAGAAGGCAGACCGAGTGGCGAGGCTTTTGTTGAACTCGAATCAGAAGATGAAGTCAAATTGGCCCTGAAAAAAGACAGAGAAACTATGGGACACAGATATGTTGAAGGTTTGATATACATTGCCCTAGTAACAGTAAATAAAACATTAAACACGGAGAGGTCTTACCCCTTCTGAATTTTAGGTATTTGACCGCATGGAAATGGTCATCTAAGGGAGTTTGTGGCAGCTCTTCCTAGCTTATCTAAAGACCCAGTTCTCTAACTTTCCAAAATTGACTAATTCTAAGCACCTCTTTCAGTATTCAAGTCAAACAACGTTGAAATGGATTGGGTGTTGAAGCATACTGGTCCAAATAGTCCTGACACGGCCAATGATGGCTTTGTACGGCTTAGAGGACTCCCCTTTGGATGTAGCAAGGAAGAAATTGTTCAGTTCTTCTCAGGTATGTAGTCCTGTTGATGAATAGTGAGTTTTGGCTAGCTTACCTTACAGTTGAATAGCTTAGGTACTTAAATAGGTTGTAAGTATATGCCAATGAGTTTATGTTTTCTTCCTAGAGACCTTCAAATAATTTAAGCCCATCTTAAAGGTGGAAATTAAGTACTTGCAAAATGTTAACTTTGCCTATATTTAGTATAGTTCACAGTAGATCTTTGAGGATTGTTTTCAACAACATTGCTGTTCAGCAAAGTACTTGAACTTAAAGGTAAGGATCCCCTAACATTAGATTAGTATGAGTCAGGTTGTTGTAATTTTTGGGCAAGTGTCTGTTGTAAGAGACAATTATTTTGGGTAATGGGACCAGAAACATCTCTAATGGTCTCTTTGTGCAAAAAACTGCTGTAGAAGCAACTTGGCTTAGCCAGCCTTATTATAAAAACTATTAGTGAAAGTCAAAGATAGTTTGCTTATAGTCTCAGTATCTGAAGTAGAAAAGCATTTTGAAATTGTTCTGGGCCTAAAGTATTTGAATGTTTTTATGCTGAAGAGCGGATAAGATTGCATGTTTAGCAGAATGTTAGATTGTATATTTTAAATGCCATTAATAGTTGTGATAAACTGGAATTAAGAGCAAGAAATCCTTTCATAGTTTAGTATGTATTAAAATTTTTGACTATTAGATATATATCAAGTCCTAATATTTTGTCAGAAATTTAGAAATCAAGTCTGTTTTGTTTTTAATCTAAATTGGTGAGAATTGAATGCTGTCTGTCAACGTTAAATATGAACATAATTTCATATCTTCTAGGAAGGTGCTTTAAGTCCTTTTTGTAAGCTTGGGAATGTATCCACGGAAAGAATTTTTCATAGACGGAATTTCCAGAAGTGAATGATACTACTGTTAGAGCATAAGAGTGCATGATTTGTGCTGTGTAGATCAGTTTTGTTGAAAGTTTAGATTGTATGTTTGTCAATTATATGATTTAACTAATGTTTGAATTTTATTTAAATGTTTAAATGTGTACATTATAAAACTTGAAGTTCCAATAACTTTAAAGCATTGAAATATAAAATGAGGTAAAAGGTGTGTCTTGAATTTAGTAAAACTGTTGCTGTTTAATGCTTGAAACTTGTTGTATAATTCTCAACATAATTAAGTTGAATAGATAAGAATGTTCTTAAGTTGTTGAATTCTTAATGCATCCTGTGTTCAGCAAGTTTTTAAAAATGTACTGTACCATGGGGTGTGTTAAGAATTGTTATAATTTGTAATAATGGAACTTCATTTTATTGCAATGCATATTTAAAGAGTACTTGTTGAAAGCATACCATTCACCTAAAGTTAAAATTCTGGTTTATTTAAAGCTATAAGAAGAATCATTTCTGGGCTTGTGATGTTAATATTGCCCCCCTACTGGGGTTATTTGTCCTTGGGTTGAAGGGTTGGAAATCGTGCCAAATGGGATAACATTGCCGGTGGACTTCCAGGGGAGGAGTACGGGGGAGGCCTTCGTGCAGTTTGCTTCACAGGAAATAGCTGAAAAGGCTCTAAAGAAACACAAGGAAAGAATAGGGCACAGGTGGGGATGGATGGTTGGTTGGATATGTCACTTTTCTTATGGTAAATAATTAAATCCATATTCTCTCTGCTTAAAAGGATGAAACTAATCTATTTCCTAGTCCTAGTTAATTGACTTTTGCCACAATTTTCAGAATTTTCCTATGTCAGTCCCATGTTGCAATCAAACTAAATTTTAGGTGTTAAAATTGTCCCCAGTTAATTTGGTCTCCTTTACAATTTTGTAAGATTCTTAACTTATTAACCCCAGTCAATGGAGTTGAGAGACTATGGCTTTAAAAAATTAATGCAAACCTGGCTTTAGCTGTAATAACACCCACCTAGTAAATTAATGTTACCATAAGAAAATGTGATACTTTCTGATCTTGTTTTTAAAGTTGAAATGCAACAAACTTTTTCTTGCTGTATAAATATTCTGCATATGTATTAATAAGCATAGCTTTCAAGAAATTGTCACAAAAGGTTTTATTCTCTTTGCTTGTGACTATTTTTCATTGAAGCATGCGCTTACCTATGCTGATTCCTACTAAAAGCATAGGCTGGGGTATTTATTGGCAAAAGGAAATGTGTAGTGTGGGCTAGACTGTTGGTGGAGGCTGGCTTTTTAGCCCACTTGCTATACATGCTGCCAATGGATTTACGACTTGAAATGTTGAAAGTTGAGTGGAATTCTTTCCCTCCTAAAACATTCACAGTACTCCTCTCTTTACCCCTAAGGTTGGGCTCTGCCTCAGAGGAGTACGTTTTTTCTGTAAAGTTTACGTTAAATCTTACTATTGAGTGAATTTCTGGTCATTGCCTATGCAAATATAAGAAATCTGGCTTTTAAATATTAGTCAGTTTCATGGCTATGACTAGATTGTTTTCTTGTATAACTAAATGCCTGTATAAAATGAACTAATGTTTTCTCTCCCCTCCCTATCCCCTCCCTTGTGAACAATGCTTTAGGTATATCGAAATCTTTAAGAGCAGTCGGGCCGAAGTTAGAACTCATTATGATCCACCACGAAAGCTTATGGCCATGCAGCGGCCAGGTCCCTATGACAGACCTGGGGCTGGCAGAGGGTATAACAGCATTGGCAGAGGAGCTGGCTTTGAGAGGATGAGGCGTGGTGCTTATGGTGGAGGTATGTGAGAGTTGAGAAGGGTTGGCAAGTCTATTCCTTCGTTGTTTGAATATCTGCATTTGATTGGCTGTATTTTTTTATCTTCTAGGCTATGGAGGCTATGATGATTATAATGGCTATAATGACGGCTATGGATTTGGGTCAGATAGATTTGGAAGAGGTAAGGTAAGAATTGAATTTCTCAGCTGCAGGATACTTAACACTCTTGTCCATCTAGACCTCAATTATTGTTTTTCAGGAATGTCTGATCACAGATACGGGGATGGTGGCTCTACTTTCCAGAGCACAACGGGGCACTGTGTACACATGCGTGGATTGCCTTACAGAGCTACTGAGAATGACATTTATAATGTAAGTGTAAGGTACATTCACAAATCATTTTCAGTTGTGGCTGTAAAAACTTGAGCCTTGGTCTGTTTAAGTGGACACCATGTTATAAATTTCCATTTTTCCTAATGATAGAAAGTTGATTTGATTCTTTGGAATGCCTTGTGTTTTAGTTTTTTTCACCACTCAACCCTGTGCGAGTACACATTGAAATTGGCCCTGATGGCAGAGTAACTGGTGAAGCAGATGTTGAGTTTGCAACTCATGAAGACGCTGTGGCAGCTATGTCAAAAGACAAAGCAAATATGCGTAAGTGTGATTTAAGTATTTAAGGGCTCTTAACAGGTATTTGTATGACATTTATGATTGAGTAGAATATTAAAGGATGTATGAGAAATTGACACTCTGATAACTTGTTAGATGTGTTAAAAAGTTTGGGTTTTTAAATTAGCATGCCTGAAAGGGATTTGTGATATATACCTAACTTGGGAAGCATATCCTTAATTGACAGTTGAGATGAATGTTTAAAGGCTAGTCTAAAATTAGTTCAAGTAAATCACCTTAGAGAAGCTGCTAGAATTTTTTTTTGCCTTAAGTATTTGAAGTTCATAGATCTACTTGTTTAAATGCTTACCTTTTCTTGTGCCAACAAACATTTTCAAACTTTTTTTTTTCTCATTTCAGAACACAGATATGTAGAACTCTTCTTGAATTCTACAGCAGGAGCAAGCGGTGGTGCTTACGGTAGCCAAATGCTAGGAGGCATGGGTTTGTGTAAATATCACTTTAGTGTCTTTTTTTAAGCTAACCTTGTATGCCTTTTCTCTCATTTCAGAACACAGATATGTAGAACTCTTCTTGAATTCTACAGCAGGAGCAAGCGGTGGTGCTTATGGTAGCCAAATGATGGGAGGCATGGGCTTGTGTAAATATCGTTAGTTTTTTTAAAAACCAAAACATTTTTATCTGTATAAGTCAATTGTAAGTTAAGTTAATCTATTTAGTGAGTTTAGGATATGACAATTTAAGTTAGGCAAAGACAGCAGTGTCTTGATATGAATGAATTTTGTGTCTGGCTTTTTCTTTAAACCTTTGTGTGAGTTGTATAAAAGTTAAGATAATTTGTTATATTTAAGTGCTTTTGGGGGGAGGGGACTACAGAATGAAACTAGTTAAATTTTCTGAATATAAAGTTTAAAATTGCTTAGCAAAAACACAGGATTAAAATTTAAATTTGGGCATAATTAGTTAGGTATAAAACCCCCACTAAATCCAGTCCAAGCAGTTTTATAAGATCTTCAAAATGCCTCTACTTACGGAGTTGTGGATTTAGTCCTGCTGATGTGTATACTGTTAGCTATTTGGTTTTACATATTTACTAGCTCAAATGATGGTTAGAAGGGGAGTTTGTTTCTAGACAATAGGCAGAAGGAGACAGGGGGTTATAGTAATATAAGATGAAGTCTGGAAAATCATAGATGTAGAATTACAAGCCCGGTACCACCAGGTACCACATTACATGTGGAGCAAGGTTCTAATGTTCTCTTAACTTAACAGCAAACCAGTCCAGTTATGGTGGCCCAGCCAGCCAGCAGCTGAGTGGTGGTTATGGAGGCGGCTATGGTGGCCAGAGCAGCATGAGTGGATATGGTAAGTATTTTTTTTTATATACTTAAAATAATTTGTTTTAGGCAGGTTTCTTTAGTTGGGAATATGCAGGCTCTTTGGGTGAAATTGGGTTATTAAATATACTTTCAATCCAAATATAAGTGTTCTTAATAGCTTAATTTTCAGAAACAATCATTGGGAGGGGGAAGTGTTCTATGAATTAAAACCTAGTCATTGCAGTAAAGCTGCGAGCCAGAAAACATCTGCCTCCACTTAAATAAAATAGTTCACTTTTGTCTTTTGGTTTGTATTAAATCAATTTTAGATGGAGGGAGAATTTTAAATAGTGGAATGGTGGTTGGGTTCAGGACCGTATTTACTAGTCAGTTAACCTAGGATTGGTTTTATTTTATTAACTTTCAGTTGGTCTAAAGAATGGTGATTTTGGTATTATAGTCTTACCCTACAAAATCCTTTTGCAGACCAAGTTTTACAGGAAAACTCCAGTGATTTTCAATCAAACATTGCATAGGTAAATATTTTCTCGAAAAATATAATTTAAATTCCCAATAGCAAATACTGATATGTTGTAATAACACTTTCTATAGCAGTCAATGGCTCTGACTTAACTCCATGGAGGCTGCCATTTTGGGCACAGTGAGTTGCCTTTAGTCCAGCTTTGTCTCACTTCCTGCCCATCATGAATAGGAAAAGCAAGACTTCCCTGTGTTCCCTATTCCTATATGCCATTTGAGGGACACATTGTAAATGTTTACATTACATTTTTAAAAATGCCTTGTTTAGCTTAAAACACATGAAGTAATTTTGCAATTTTTGAAAAACACTAGTTTTCCTTTAAACTTAATTTTCCATGTTGATCCTGAAGAATCCATTTAAATGGTAGCGCAAGAATCTGGCAAGTTGGTACTGCAGAGAAAAGGGGTTAATTGAGACTTGTTTGGAGTCGGGATTCCCCTTTCCCAAACATGCTTCTCGCCACTTTGGACAGCAGCCATTTGTACTCGTATACTTTTTAAACTTTTTCTTGGAATGCTATGTTTTATTTGACTGATGATCTGATGCTACTCCTAACATGTCAAATTGATCTCTTTGCAGGTAGCCAAGGAGCAATGAACAGCAGCTACTACAGTAGTGGAAGCCGAGCATCTATGGGCGTGAATGGAATGGGAGGGATGTCTAGCATGTCCAGTATGAGTGGTGGATGGGGAATGTAATTGATCCTGATCACTGACTCTTGGTCAACTTTTTTTAAGAAAAACAAAACCAGTTTAACAGTTTTTTGCAATACGAGCTTGTGATTTATGCTTACTCTATAAGTGGAAATCAGGATTGTTTTAAAGATTTAAGGTTGGGTATTTTTGAACACTCATCTAGGATGTAACAGCAAAGTTGAGTAAAGTATAACTGTTAAACAAGTTCCAGCTTTTCTCAAGTTAGTTATATATTGTAGGATGTACTTAAGCAGTAAGTGTATTTAGGTTAAAGCAGTTGAATTACGTTAAATGTTGCTATGATACCACATGATATTGAACATTGTTTGGATGCATGTTGAAAGACATGCTTTTTTGTAAAACTCAATATAGGAGCTGTGTCTACAATTAAAGTGAAACATTTTGGCATGTTTGTTAATTCTAGTTTCATTTAATAACCTGTAAGGCACGTAAGTTGAAGCTTTTTTTTTAAGTTAATGGGGAAATTTGAGACGCAATACCAATACTTTAGGATGTTGGTCTTGGTGTTTGTACGAAATTCTGAGGCCTTGATTTAAATCTTTCATTGTATTGTGATTTCCTTTTAGGTATATTGCGCTAAGTGAAACTTGTCAAATAAATCTTCCTTTTAAAAACTGCACTTTGTCTTGTCTGTGCTTCAGTGTCATGTGGACTGTTTCTTGGTGCTCTATTCCTGCCTGAGGCATAGGTCAACATCTCTGGCTGTGGCAGAAAGGCTCCGCAGTTGAGGCTGTTGTGTAGATGTCTTCAGACTTCTCTTCCGTCCAGTGCAACTGAAGGTAAAACTTGGCTTTGAGGCCCTCGTGGAAGGGCTGTGTGTTGTTTGGCTGCACGGAACCTGGTCTGAACTGCTTGTAACTTGGGAAGCATTGCACAAAGCACCGAGAGGCGCACCAGTGCATGTACTGCATGTTCACAAGGCCTTCAGGCATGGCTGTGAAGTGCCAGAGGCAGGGGGTGACTGGAAGCTTTTTGAATTGTGTATATCTAGGGTGTGTTCTAGAAGGAGCTTGCTCATAGATGGTTTTCAGGCTTTATATTTTTGCCTCATTCTTAAAAATCCCACTTGGGATCAATTCCATTCTCTGTGAACCACCTGAGGCAGAATACCAAGTAATAGTTGGGAGCAGACATGATTAGTTTAAATCTATTCTTCAAATAGTATTATTCCTGTTTTGGTAGATTGGAACTCCAGTGACATGGTAAGAAATACTCTGTGTACCCAAACTGATTTATTTGAGACAGTCTCACTCTGTTGTCCAGGCTAGAGTGCAGGGGCGTCCGCCTAGCTCACAGCAACCTCAGATTCTTGGGCTCAAGCAATCCTGCCTCAGCCTACCGAGTAGCTGGGACTACAGTGATGTGCCACCATGCCTGGCAAAATTTTTTTCTATATATTTTTAGTTGGCCAATCAATTTCTTTTTTTTTTTTTTTTTTTTTTTTTTTTTTTTTTTGAGACAGAGTCTTGCTTTGTTGCCCAGGCTAGAGTGAGTGCCATGGCGTCAGCCTAGCTCACAGCAACCTCATACTGCAGTGCTTAAGCAATCCTACTGCCTCAGCCTCCCGAGTAGCTGGGACTACAGGAATGCACCACCATACCATGCTCGGCTGATTTTTTCTATATGTATTAGTTGTCCAATTAATTTTTCTATTTATAGTAGAGACGGGGTCTCGCTCTTGCTCAGGCCGGTTTCGAACTCCTGACCTCGAGCAATCCGCCTGCCTCGGCCTCCCAGAGTGCTAGGGTTACAGGTGTGAGCCACCACGCCTGGCCCCCAAACTGCTTTAAAGGTGTAGTCCCAGAATGCCTTCTGGTGGATGCTTATGTTATGGGCACTGCAGTTTGCAAACTGCCAGTGCTCATTAACCCTTTTAGACTCAGTGGTAATGAAAGAACATAGAATTTGAGCTAGGATGTAACAGGTTTGGGTCCTTTAAAGCCAAGTGTGTGTAAGTTCTTGCCAAATGTGTGTAAGTTCTTATACTTTCTGTGATGTGCTGAAGGTTTTCCCAGGTTCTTGGCAGGTCTAGTGATAACTTCTGGGTAACCTCACCCATTAGAGGAAGAGAAAGGATTAGAACTAGCAATCTGGAGAATGGTTAAACTAACCCGGAACTACTTGGTTTTTTAAATAATGGAGTCTAAAGCCATTACGGTTCTTGGAACCTTGTGCTCTGTGGACCAACATCACCCAGGAGTAATGAGTCAATCTCTAGACCCTATTAAATCAGAATCTGCAGTTTAGCCACTTTGGTACGAGTGTCGACTATAGTCGACAGCCACAGATGCAGCGCGCACAGTCAAGCGTGGACTTTAGCCAACAGCCGTGATATGACTTCTTATTTTTCATTTATCAAAATAAAATTGTGGGCTGGGCGCGGTGTCTCATGCCTGTAATCCTAGCACTCTGGGAGGCTGAGGCGGGTGGATTGCTTGAGGTCAGGAGTTCGAAACCAGCCTGAGCAAGAGCAAGACCCTGTGTCTACTATAAATAGAAAGAAATTGACCAACTAATATATATATAGAAAAAATTAGGGCATGGTGGCGCATACCTGTAGTCACAGCTACTTGGGAGGCTGAGGCAGTTAGGAGCGCTTGAGCCCAGGAGTTTGGGATTGCTGGAGCTAGGCTGATGCCACAGCACTCACTCTAGCCTGGACAACAGAGTGAGACTGTCTCAAAAAAAAAAAGAATAAAATTGTGAACATTTAAAAATAACATAGTGAAAACATATGTATATGTTACCTATTCTGATTTACATGACAAGTAAAGCTGCCTGTAAAGTAAAACAAGCTTTCCTCATCACACAAGAGCAAAATGGATTCGTCGTCAATGCACAGCAGACTCTGCCGCGTTGACTGTGAGTGCCCACTGTGGGCCGTACTAAAGTGTTTAACCAAGACCCTGAACCCTCACTCCCAGGCTTATTGGCCTGCACATGGAGAAGCATGTCCTTAGACCATCTATCCCTTATTTCTCAGGCTGGGGAAAGACGGTGTGGTGCAGACCTGAGGGCTCAAAGTTTAGATGTATGTTTGGATTCTCAGTAGAAGTTAGTGACTACTAAGGCAGCTTTTGGTAGCTTTGGTGTTGGGATCTGCTGTGAATAATGCTTACTTGAACATTTGTTCCTTGGCCATGGAGGTGTGAGATTGGGAAAAGAAATGGGTGTGAGGCCGGGCGTGGTGGCTCACGCCTGTAATGCTAGCACTCTGGGAGGCCAAGGCGGGTGGATTGCTCGAGGTCAGGAGTTCGAAACCAGCCTGAGCAAGAGCGAGACCCCGTCTCTACTAAAAATAGAAATTAATTGACCAACTAAAAATAAATATACAAAAACATAGCCGGGCATGGTGGTGCAAGCCTGTAGTCCCAGCACTTGGGAGGCTGAGGCAGGAGGATCGCTTGAGCCCAGGAGTTTGAGGTTGCTGTGAGCTAGGCTGGCGCCACGGCACTCACTCTAGCCTGGGCAATAAAGTGAGACTCTGTCTCAAAAAAAAAAAAAAAAAATGGGTGTGAAACTTTTATTTGAATAGATAAGTGTCAGGCACAGTGGTGGGAACGTACATGTTTTAACTACTGGAAAAGCAGTCTTGAAGTAGGGAGGTAGTATCCACTTTATTGTGTGTGCCCATGAGAGCTAAGGCTCAAGTGAAGCTAGTCCAAATAGGAAACAAGGTACAGATAACTAATACTAGAAATGTGGGGGTAGTGGGTGGCATGTAGACATCTTTTTGAAAAAATTTGGCTCTTTATTTCAGAATATTACCAGGTAAAAATGTTTAGGTTACCTATATTGGCTTTGCGTTCCCGCCTCCCAGTCTAAGCTACGAGCGTGTCCATCCCCCAGACAGTGCGGACCGCACCCATTAGGTGTGAAGATACCCACTCTTCCCCCCCTCCCCAACGCCTGATGAATGTTACTACCATATGTGCACATCAGTGTTGATCAATACCAATTTGATGGTGGGTACATGTGCTTATTTTAACATTCTTTTGATACTTCATTTAGAATGGGCTCCAGCTCTATCCAGGATAATAAGAGGTGCTAGATCACCATTGTTTTTTGTGGCTGAGTAGAACTCCATGGTATGTATATACCACATTTTATGAATCCATGCATGTATTGATGGGCACTTGAGTTGTTTCCACATCTTTGTAATTGTGAATTGCGCTGCTATAACATTAGAGTGCAGACCCTGCTTGAGATTAACTCAGGTTAAGTGAACCTCTTGCTGCCATGCTTCCCTAACAGGCTTTGAAAACTTGCTAGAATATGGTGGATCTGGGGCTGGGCAGACTTAGTCTTGAAGTCTGGCTGCAGTTTTTAAGCTGTAGGACACTCTGGGTAAATTCTGGGAACTGCTGAGCTTTCCATACTTCCCATCCATAAAACGTGTTTAGAGGAGAAACGTGGAATCCATGGTTTAAGTTGTGGGCACAATAGCAGTGTGAAGAACCAGTGCTGACCCAGGAGGCAGGAGAGCCAGGATTCAATCGGGCAGAGGCTCTGAGCGGGGTGTCAGTCTGGAGGGGTGGGTAGGGGTAGCGTGGAAGGATGAGGCCTGGAGACTTCCATGGGGATATTAACCCAGTGCTGCTTGTTTCTCATTGACTTCTATGGGGCTGCAAAGGAGGAAGACTTGGAGCCAGTCTCAGCACTGCCTTTTCTTTTTTTGAGACAGAGTCTCTGTTGCCTGGGTTCAAGTGAATCTTCCTGCCTCAGCCTCCTGAGTAGCTGGGACTACAGGCAATGTGCCACCATGCCTGGCTGATTTTTTTCTGTATATTTTTAGTTAACCAATTTCTTTTCTATTTTTAGTAGAGATGGGGTCTTGCTCTTGCTCAGGCTGGTCTTGAACTCCCGACCTTGAGCAATCCTCCTGCCTTGGCCTCCCAGAGTGCTAGGATCACAGGCATGAGCCACCATGCCCGGCCGTCAGCACTGCTTGTGAAATTAAAAATAGCTGCCTGGCACATAAGTGAACTTTTGAGCTTTGGTGACAGGCTTGAGGTTACATTCTCTGTGTCCACTAATAGTAGGCTGACCCTTGGCACACGTGGGTGGGGGTACAGTTCAGCAATGCCAACAGCTTCACAGCAAACCTTCCCTGTGGGCCTTCAGTCTAGAGACTCCATGAGGGGCTCTCTGAGGCCCCTAAGGGCAGGCTAGGGGTGAGAGCTTGACAGGTTCCTGTGTAGTTGGCAAAAGCTCATTTTCTGTAAAAAATAAATGATTTTTATTGCAGGGCCAACAATAGGTATTCACAAGGGCATGAAATGGCAAATCTCTGGACTGACGCAGAGGAGGCACCGACAGACCCTGCATGGTATGAAGTATTGGGCACAAATCAAAGTTTCTGTGAGTTGGGGGGGTGGGCATGAGAAACATTACTAACAAGTATAGTTGCTGTAAAATAGGTTATTTCTTTGAAGAGGAAAAGATCAGTAGCAAAATCATGAAGTTGCATCTGAACCAAAGCCAGTGATGTGGAAGAGTTTTGATCCATAGGAGTTGATCCCACGTGAGGAATGGAAAGGCGCTCAGCTTCCAGTTCCTGAATGCTGTCTTCCAGGGCCAGCAGCTCTGATGAGGGATAGATTCCTTTTTGATTCTCTTGAGAATCAACTTCCCAAGCTCCTGGTGGTCCCTGGAGACCCAAAGAGTTTGGCACTGTTCCCAAGGCTGCCTGCTGCCCTGAGGACAAGGTCAACAGGCTGATGCCCCTGTAGGCAGCTTCTGGGCCTAGGAGGCCATGGAGGAGCAGCGCTGCAGGAGCAGAGTGTGGCAGCTGTCACACACACGCACTGGCTTGGGGTAGGAGGGCAGGGCCAGCTCGTTGCTGGAGCAGGTGTTGCAGAAGATGTGGCCACAGTTGCGGCAGTGGTGCTAGAAGAAAGAAGGCAGGCAGTCAGCCGACGCCGGGAGGAGGGATCTGCACACCCACCCTACCTGTTCCCCTGACATTTAAAAACTCAGTAAATGCTTTAACAACCCTCCCCCAAAGCACAGTAGTCATTTACCTGAAGTGCTTTAATTTTTTTGAGACAGTCTGGCTCTGTGGCTTCAGCTGGAGTGCAGTGGCGTAATAGCTCACTGCAACCTCAGACTCCTGGGCTCAAGTGACCCTCCTGCCTTAGCCTCCCCAAGTAGCTAGGACAGCAGGCACGTGCCAACATGTCCCTTTAATTTTTACATTTCTTTTAGAGACTGGGTCTCATAATGTTGCCCAGTCTGGTCTCAAACTCCAAACTCAGCCTCCCAAAGTGCTAGGATTACAGGTGAACTGGCAACAAACCATGTTTTATTGTATTTCCTGACTCAATGAGTGTATAATTTGAGTCACATAAAGAGCCTGGTCCATCCCATGGGGGAAGGGAGACTTTCACTTTATAAGCAGGGCTGCCTTGGGCCTCGTGCAGTGGGTTCCTGGGTGTCTGACCAGACACCAAGACGAGCACAGGCACGGCCTCTGCTGGCCCTGCAGCCCACTGCCAGCCAGCCCTGCCTCAGGCCAGAGCACAGGCTGCCCATGTGTGGGTGCAGCCAAGCCTTCCAGACAGATGTGCTCACAAAGGCAGCTTCAGGAGGGTTTTTTCCTAACTCTGAACATATTTATTGCAAGGCACTGACTATAATTTTGGCTTCCTCTTTCCCAGAGAAAGGCTGTTCATGGAGCAGATGAGATCGTGGATCACAGGGTAGCAGTTCAGGTGGCCTTGGCAGTGTGACAAGCATCCCCCTTCCCGTCAGTAATTCCTTTAGCTCCTGGTTTTGCTTGTGATCTACACCCGACTCCTCCCTTGCCCAGCTGGTTGTCTTGGTGAGATGCAAGGGGCAAGCACAGGACCTGAAAGGCAGGCTACACAGCCAAAGGCAGTTCACCAGGGGCAAGTGCCCTGCCCAGATCACCAGGGAGTTTATGGTGACCTGCTGTCTTCTATAGGTTCCCATAAATTCTGTTTTTGCCTCAGTTGGCCAGTTTTTGGTCCTGTTGACACACAGAACTTCTAGTGATACGTTCACCTAGAGCAATCCTGAAAGGGGGCCAGCCTCGACAGCCAACTGCATGGCCGGCAGGGGCGCCGCCTGCCTGCACCCTGCACACACGCCAGAGCGCCACAGCGCAGTGAGCGAGGGCTCTGCAGCCAGAGGAGGGATCCCGCAGCGCGGCAGCTCCAGGCACTGTGCAGGTGGGGCAGGGCCACTCTACTTACCTTCCTCCGGGAAATGGAGAACTCCTTTTCACACTGCTTACAGTGTGTTGCTTCATCATCTTTCAGCCAAGTATGGCCCTGAAAAGGAAAGAACACTCGAGAAACACATTTTATGTCTCAGGCCCTGATGAGAGATTAGCAGTGTTCTGGCTATAGCCATTGTCACCATAGCACCTGGTTTCCTAATGACTTCCTTCTCATTAGCTGTGGCCTTGAGGGACAGTAATGAAGGGGCCCTTCCTCCTGGTTTAACCAGAGCTGGAATCCATGTGTCATAGCTCCACCCTGTTGACTTCCTGGCCTCTGCACGTAGCCACTGGGCTGAGGCAGGTTCTCCAGCATTCTGTTAGCCTGAGACTCACACCTACACTTTCAATAAATTCCCTACAGTTGAGGTAACTAGAGTCAGGTTCTGGTGCCTGCCACTTCAAGCCCTGGCTGCGACACTATCCAAAGAGACTAGCTGTACTGGCAGCAGGGAGAAGAGCCAAATCTGAGCAAAACTAGAACAGTTGGTGATAACAGATCCCTGCAGAGAGACAGTGTGCAGCAGGGCCCAAGGAAGCCCTTCACGTGGGCCAAACTCCGAGCCTCACACAGCCACAGGAAGCAGATGACTTCCAATTCCATGGAAGAGGCAACTGAGGTTTTGAAAGGTGCCTTTTGGGAGGTGTCTTCTTAGGGAAAACTAAGACATGGGATTGTTTCAGCCTTAGGGACTGAGGTGTCAAAGGCATGATGTACCTGACCGGCTCCTTAGTATCTGCTGGACATGATTCTCTTGATAACACAGACCCTCACGACTGAGCTGGAGTGACACACGTTGGGCTCCCAGCATGTGCCCAGGGTGTTCATCCTCACATCGAAGAGCTCCAGTGGCTCCAAAGTCCTCTTTTATGATTCTTATCCTCCCTCTGGTGTCGTTAGCTGTGATTTTGTGCAAACAATTCTGTGCAGTGCCAGGGACGTGTGATAGGCAGCTCACAGCAGTTACATCCAAGGAGGTTTTTGTCTACAAGGGAGGATCAGTCAATGTTGCCTAGGAGTCCAGGCTGCTGTCAGTTGCTGTGACAAATTTGCGGCTTCTACCCACTGTGTCCAGGAGAGGGCGCCCAGAGATGCCGGGTGTCTGCTCTGGAGTGCGTGGAACATGATGTGTGGAGGACTGTCCTTGCACTGCTGCCACAGCATGGCAAGGGACAAAGTGGGAGAAGCTCCTGCCAGCAGAGAGCCCTGGGGGCAGTGGCCCGGAACACCCACCTCCTTGCCCACCCTCCCAGGGCTCTTGGTCTTAAAGTGAATGCATCATTCTTCCCTCCCCTAAACAGTCCAGAAACTTGGCCCAGGACAGGGTTTGGCTGTGCCAGAAATGGCACAGGACACTAGAGTGGGGCTGGCTGTTTTAAGCCCATGTTCACACCACAGCTGATAGCAGAGGAACTGGAGGTGTAAGATTCAGGTTCCAGCCCTAGCCCTGCCACTTGTCAGCATTGCCATCCCAGCCCAGGAACATGTTTCTGACTAGCATTTTGCTTATCTGTGAACATGGCATCACCACTGCCTCAACCACATGCTCCCACCCCGCTGTTGGGGGAAAATTAAGGGCATGCATGCAAGGTATCAGCACAAGCTGACGGTGATGACAGCAATTCTTATGCTTGTGGTACCCTCCAGTACCTTCAGTGCCTTGTTCACTTCTTTTATGTCTTCCATCTTCAGCTTGGACCTGAAAAAAGAAAAAAACAAGACCACTTTGTAGCAGTGAGAGAGGCTCTAAAACTCGAACAGCTAGTTCCAGTGACCGTTTGGCTTTGTGAGAATAGGATTTGGGAAGACAGCCATACATGAGTTATTCTGAAATGCTGCCCTCTTTTTACATCCCAGAGTCACCCATCACTGGCTCGTGTGTCTGTGAGCTCCGAGGCTGAGCCTGGGGACTGCATCTGGCCGGAGAACAGACTGTTTAGCCTGCAAAGGTTTATAAAAAGATTTTGAAATGGTTGCATTCATTTAAAAATTGAGAATGATCTCAAGAGAAGCCCAGGTCTCTGGCTTCTCTGAGCCGCCACTCCTGCACACAGCAGGCACTGGCAGCGGCCGGCAGGCACTGGCAGCGGCCGGCAGGCACTGGCAGCGGCCGGGCCCTCCCAGCCGGAACCTGGGCCTGCAGCACCTCCGGCCTTCGCCTCTGCCGCCTGCGCCATCTCAAGGGCCAGACTCAGCGCACTCGGCCACCTGTTCCTCCTCCTCCTTGCCAGTGTGAGAACAGTTCCTCAGCTGTCCACGTAAGACAGGACTGAACATGGTCTCAACTGGCAAAACTAAATCAAATAGATGATGAATTACAGATACATAGTATTTCATAGATGAAATACTATGTATCTGTAATTTGGGGGAACAGTCTGAACCTTTCTTTCTTTTTTTTTTTTTTTTGAGACAGAGTCTCACTTTGTTGCCCAGGCTAGAGTGAGTGCCCTGGCGTCAGCCTGGCTCACAGCAACCTCAATCTCCGGGGCTCAGTGATCCTCCTGCCTCAGCCTCCCGAGTAGCTGGGACTACAGGCATGCACCACCATGCCCGGCTAATTTTTTGTATATATATTTTTAGTTGGTCAATTAATTTATTTCTATTTTTGGTAGAGACGGGGTCTCGCTCAGGCTGGTTTCGAACTCCTGACCTTGAGCAATCTGCCTGCCTCGGCCTCCCAAAGTGCTAGGATTACAGGCGTGAGCCACCGCGCCTGGCTGAACCTTTCTTAAAAGCTGAGATTATCTCCAGGTCATATATTGTCAAAAAAATAAAGAATAAAAAAATAGTAAAAAAACAAAACTAACCTGTCATCAGATTAGAGTAAGTATCAAAATGGCATGCCTCTGGGAGACACAGAATAGACTTCTAAGGGAGGGATTAGAAAGCCAAGTGTCAGGGCGTTTAGGCAAAACCCTGCAGTGCATACTGAAGATTGCAGGCAGCTCCCTCGCTCCTTGCCGGCTGTAGAACTAGGCCAGCAGACTGCTAGGATCAGAGGCTGCCAGGCAGACAGGCCCTGGGCAAGCAGATCAAAATGGCAGCCTGAACATCTAAGAACTTCTTGGGGAAGCACAACTTGGGAAGAATTCAGATGTTCTTAGGATAAAGAAACTGGAAAACTACTTCTGTGGATACTGGCAGGGTCTGAGAATAGGCATTTGCCTTCTCTGTCATCACAGCGTGGGCTTGCAAGAGGAGGGGGAAGGGGGAGGAAGCACAGCTCCACGGGTGATCCTATCTGGGGGCATGTGCCAGACTCTGCAACACCCACGCTCGACTGTGAGGGAACCAGTCCCTGGCCAGCAGCTCAAGCCGGGATTCTGAAGCCAGACCGGGCAGTAGCACTGGGAGGCCATGAAGTGCAATTGTGCATTTTAAACATCCGAGACTATCAACATTTTTGAGGTCTGTCATCCAGTATGAGGGTGACCTCTGACTCCGCCTTACTGTCTGTCCACTGTGAAGAGGACAGGTAAGAGAAAAATGGTGCTGAACACAACTGTTGTAAACCCAGGAGGCCAGCCCATGCTGGCCTGTGGCTCCATGTCTCCCTGTGCTGATTGTGGGGACAGATAGCTGGCCTTGCCCTGCTGAAGGAGCTCCCCCAAGAATGGTGGCAGGGCCAGAGGACGGCCCAGGGCACTCAGCCGAGAGAGGGTGGCAGGCAGGGCTCAGGGTGGGAGGGACTGAGCACAGTGGGACTGAGCTGGTCTAGAAAGATCTGGGCAGTGGGAGAGGATGGCGAGTGGGCAGCACCTGCAACTGGCAACAGGAAGACCCTGGGCTCTGTCTTGTTCCTGTGGGACCAGACCCACCCAGCAGGTAGACATTGACAGGAGAGCAGAGGTGGAGGTACAGGCTGATTCCTGATCGCTTCTTTCACTTAATGCCAGTCTGAACCGCATTTCCATCACATGCAACCCAGAGCCCTGACTCGGGAGGAGAAAAGCTGTCCACCCCCATGTTTGAAAATGCGGCAAGCACCACAGTGCAGTGCGACCTACTTCTAGGGCCAGCTATGCAGAGCCACCTGTCTGCACTGGGACCCTGGGGAGGGAGCTGTCGCATCAAAGGGGAATAGAACTCCCGGGCTCTATACTCCAGCCACACAGGCTACCGAGGGCGCCTCGGTGTGGGACACAGGTGTGCTGCCTGAGAAGGGCAGTGGCTGTGTGGCAGCAGGGCTGGGGGGCAGCTCCCCCTGGCGGCTGTGGGCTGACCGAGCCACCTGTTCACCGCCCGTCCCCTTAGGGCCCGGACAGCCAGTGAGCATGAGTGTTCTGGTCACTGGAAATGAATATGCTCAGTGAATTAACCAGCAGCTGACTGACATCCCCATTTGGTGGGCAGGAGTCAGTGGTGGCCTGGCTTCCTGGGAGGCTGCCTCAGTGTACGGCCTCCCGAATGGCTTGCCCTCCTCCTGCCTGCAGGGGACAGGTTTGGGGCCTGAGCCATGGGGTGTGCAGCTGGCAGGACGTGCGCCATGGGGAGCGGCCAGAGCTGCGTGTGGGTGCAGATGACGGTGGCGGGTCCTTACTGGCTGAGGTGCAGTCCCATTTCCTGGAGGGCTTGTTCCTGCTCGTCACAAACCTTCCGTAACTCTGCCTTCTCATCCTGGAGCGCCCGCAGCTCCTGAAACGAACGAGCCAGACACTTGACACAGAACACAAGTCCTTGCAGACAGAACCACAAGTCCTTTTGTTTTTCTTTAAGGCTTAGTGACCAGAGCGAGGAGCAGATCCAAATGTTTTTCAAGAGCAGAAGGCGCTCGAGGCAGGTCTTTCCCGGGTTGCTTGTCCCTCGTTTGTGTCTCAAGAGCGGGCCACTGGAGGCGAGCACCGCGGGAGCAGTTCTGCATCTGGGGGCAGCGCCGTGGGACGGGACAGCTGCATTCATCAGCCACATTAAAACAGCTGCCCTCACAGGGCAAATGAGGTTCTGCCTATTTGAGCTCCTAATAAAAGATGGATTTTAAAAAAATAGATAGCTATCTCAAAAATCTATAGGTGAACCTCACACAAAATTATAGAAAGTTTGCATCAGCAAAGGCTAGTTTGAAAGGTGGCTTTTTTGTACAATGAAAAAGCCATTTTTTTTGGAAAGGGCTGGTCAAGGGTGAGGAACGCCAAGACCCGGGACCTTATTCATGGCCTGAGAGTGGCGAGAGCCTGTGGGCTCGCAAGGCCACGCGAGGAGCCGTGCAGAGGGAAGCTCGCCAGCGCGAGACAGCACTGGCCACTGTGCCGGTGCACGAGAAACAAGCCTGCAAGGCCAGGACCGAGACCCAGAAAATGTCCCGGGGTTTCTGGGCTGAGGGGGAGCAACGGTGGGGTTAGGCCCAAGTGGTGGGCGGCTCCCCCAGCCGCCCCAGTGCACCTCTGACCAGCGCCGGCCAACACCAGGCACAGAGACACGCGTGCCTTACTGAGGGTGTGAGACACTGTTTTGTTTCTTTTATCTCGGGGCGGGTGTGTGCGTGTTTGTGTGTGGTTCAAATCTTAGACCCACGTATTCTGGAGCAGAATAAAGGGGTATATTCCGTGATTGGTATGTTCCAGAATAGTCCTCTGCCCTCTTCCCGCCTTCCCCAGCAACGCCAGGCACTTTCCATACAAATCAAGAGCCTTTCTTCAGGAAGGTCCCCAGAGCCCAAAGGTTCAAGGCTGCAGTGAGCTGTGACTACACCGCTGCACTCCAGCCTGGGCGACAGAGCAAGATCTTATCTCTTAAGAAAAGAAAGCCTGAGGGAAACCTCTTGTGGACTAGTCAGCTGGAGTCAGTGCTGGGAGCCTGGGCAGAGGCTGCACTGCCCCCCAGGCAGGAGCCAAGGAGGTCAAGGACACTCCCACCAGACCAGGCTGCAGGTAGCACCTGTTGGGATTCTTGGAACCCTCCTGCCTTCTGGGAAGACAGCTGATGATTTTACATTACAGAAGTTTAAGGCTGTGGCTGAGTTTCCCGGGAGGCCCAGCTCTAAAATCACACAATGCCATGCTTGCATCCACTTCTCTTGCCCCGAGCCCACAGCGTTAAGGCCGAACCTTCAAGTGAGATGGGGCCTTCAGAAGACCGAGGAGACGCCAGGGATAAGCAGATGGCTCGGGCTCAGTCTGCTGCCCAGGGATGGCCTGACCTTGGGCAGAGTGCGACCCACCTCCAGGGTGAAGGGGGACTGGCATTTGGTCAAAAATGTTGACTGGTTATCCCTGGTTTCCTCTCCTGCAAGCCTACCACCCAGGCTCCACACAGTGCCAGCGACCACCTGAAAACGAAAGGATCCTGTCCCCCCACAACTTCCTGTGGTGCTCAGAATAAATCCACATCCCTTCCCGAGCTTACAGGGCCCCGGAGGCTCCCTGCCCCAAGCCTCCTTCCTCTGCTCATCACATTCCTGTCCTTCAGCAAGACAGCCCTCGTGCCCGCTGTCCCTGGCTCCCTTGCCGCTGTCTTCCCAGGCCCCTGCCCACACTGTGAGGACATGTTCCCGTCTTAGTCTCTTGTTGGCACTCACCCTGAGTTTATCTTTTGGCTTATGGTTTATGGTATGTCTTTGCTTCTCCTTCCAGAACAGACGCTCCCAGGGGGTAGGGACAGCATCCCAGGCCCTGGACTGGGCTTGGTGCTCGAAGGACACAGGGACAGGGCCTGCGTGGGCGCATCTGCACGGCTTTATGGAAACTGCTTAGATGCTCTTTTTCTCCCAAGGACAGGCCACTTACCTTTTTTAATCCTTCTACTTGTTGTAGCTCTGTTCGGAGTAGAGAGGAAGTGTCCTTCTCATGCTGTAATTCTCGCTGAAGAGCTTGTCTTTGCTCTTTTTCTGATTTCAACTCTTTCTCTAGACTTGAGCTGTTTTCCCAAAATGAACTTGTTAGTCTCAAAGGACGATTTTCATAAAAGATCCACAATCCACAACCCAATCCACTGCGCAGGAAATGGGGAACTATCTCAGTCACCACTCATCTCCCAAGGCTCCACTCTGCAGGCCCGCCACACCTGCGCCAGCCACGGCAGGCGGAGGGGAGCGGCCGGACACGCACTGGCTGTGGTGCCTGTGCCCAGGAAGGCCGGAGGACCACTCAAGGACTCCTCTAAGGTGCAGACTGCAGGGGAAAGAAAGTTCAAAATTTATTCTGCTTTTCGCAGCCCTTGGCCAGCTGACAACGGAGGATACCGGAGGAAAATCGCAGGAGCTCGGCTAGAACCAGCTGCGGAGCCCGCTCTCTCACAGTGAGACGGGGAGTTAGACAGGATCTCACTCTGTCGCCTGGGCTGCAGTGGCGTCATCGTAGCTCACTGAAGCCTTGAGCAATCCTGCCTCAGCCTCCTGAGTTGCTGGGACAGGCGCATGCCACTGCGCCCAGCTAAAGGTAGCTTTTTTTGTTCAAGGCTGAAAAGGTTCCCAGCTACTTGGAGGCTGAGGCAGGAGGATGGCTTGAGCCCAGGAGTTTGAGGTTGCTGTGAGCAAGGCTGATGCCATGGCACTCTAGCCCGGGCAACAGAGTGAGATTGTGTCTAAAAAAAAAACCACCAAAAACCCAAAACACAAACAAACAAAAAAACACTGGGATAAAAGCTATTTTTTTGGAAAGGGCTGGTCGAGGATGAGGAAGGTCACGACCTGGGACTTCATTCATGGCCCCAGAGTGGCAAGAGCCTGTGGGCTCGCTGGACTGAGGAGCTGTGCTGGAGGAACTCGCTAGGGGACGACATACTAGCCTTGCAGGGTAAACTACCTGCCCCAGTTCTTTCTGGAGATGAGAGAAAAACTCCTTCCGAGCCCCTCCCAGGCCATGCCCCCTGCCAAGGCTCTGGCCACGGCCTACCATTGCTCGTGCAGCTGGGTGAGCCGCAGCTGCAGGGCGCCGGCCTTCCTGCCCAGCTCCTGCTGCAGCTGGTGGCTCCTCTCTTCCGCCCCCTTCCTGGCGCGCTCCGAGTGCTGTGACCTGCACGGCAACACCAAGGAGCATGCGAGTGAGCCTTTGTAGGGAAAGGGTCACTTCTCACAAGGTACGGTGTAACTTTTGCAAACCTTTGCTGGCTCAAATTTTTTATCTGAAAATTAACACACAGTGAAACGGACTCTTCTGCGTGTACAGTTGCATGAGCTTGAGCACATGTGGAGATTCGGACACACCATAATCAGGACGGAGAACAGGCCCATCGCCACAGAGCTCTGCGGCACTGCCCTCTGTAGTCACACATTCTCCCCGCTCCCACCCCTGGCAGTCACTCGTCTGTTCTGTGACACTATGGCTTTGGCTTTTTGAGAATGGCATATAAATGAAATTATATTTTATATAACTTTTTGAGACTGGCTTCTTTATTATGAGAATAAAGTCTTGGAGAACAATCTCAGTTTTTGTATCAATGGTTCATTCCTTTTGTGGCTGAGCTGTATTTTATTGTATAGATGTGCCAGTTTGTTTATCCACTCGCCCAGTGGTTGGGGTTGCTTCTAGCTTTGGGCAGTTATGAACAAAGCTGCAATAAACATTTCTGTACTAGTTTTTGTGTGGCCATAAGTTTAATTTCTCTTTGGGTCATATGGTAAGAGGATGTTTAGCTTTTTAACAAGGAGTTTTCCAAAGTGGTTGCACCATTTTGCATTCGCACCAGCAATATCTGAGAGTTCCCATTGTTCTGTATTCTTACCAGCACTTGATATTTTCATTTAAAAAAAACTTAGCTGTTCTAACAGACGTGCAGTGCAATTGCTTGGTGATTTTTTTTTTTTTTTTTTTTTTTTTTGAGACAGAGTCTCACTTTGTTGCCCAGGCTAGAGTGAGTGCCGTGGCATCAGCCTAGCTCACAGCAACCTCAATCTCCTGGGCTCAAGCAATCCTCCTCCCGAGTAGCTGGGACTACAGGCATGCACCACCATGCCTGGCTAATTTTTTCTACATATATTTTTAGTTGTTTGGCTAATTTCTTTCTATTTTTAGTAGAGACAGGGGTCTTGCTTTTGCTCAGGCTGGTCTTGAATTTCTGAGCTCAAGCAATCCTCCCACCTTGGCCTCCTAGAGTGCTAGGATTATAGGTGTGAGCCACCTCGCCCGGCCGAGAATTCTTTATATTTTCAGGATACAAGTTCTTTGTCAGACATACGATTTGCAAACTTTCTATGAATTTATAACTTGCCTTTTTATGTTCTTAACTGTGTCTTTCACAGAACAAAAGTTTAAAATGTTGATAAAACCCAATTTATAAAGTTTGTGTTTTATGGATCATGTTTTTATATTAAATTTAAGATTTCTTTGCCTAACCCAAAGTCATGAAGATTTTTTCCTATGTTTTCTTCTAAAAGTTTTATAGATTTAAGTTTTATATTTAAATTTATGATTTTTTTTTTTTTGGAACAGGGTCTTGCTCTGTCACCCAGGCTGGGCTGCAATGGTATCATCACAGCTCACTGTAAACTCAAACTCCTGGGCTCAAGGGATTCTCCTGCCTCAGCCTCCTGAGTAGCTGGGACTACAGGAGCACACCACCACGTCCAGCTAATTTTTAAACATTTTTTGGGGCAGGGCGTGGTGACTCACACCTGTAATCCTAGCACTCTGGGAGGCCGAGGTGGGTGGATCACTCAAGGTCAGGAGTTCAAAACCAGCCTGAGCAAGAGCGAGAACCCGTCTCTACTAAAAATAGAAAGAAATTAATTGGACAACTAAAAATACATAGAAAAAATTAGCCAGGCGTGCTGGTGCATGCCTGTAGTCCCAGCTACTCAGGAGGCTGAGGCAGAAGGATCGCTTGAGCCCAGGAGTTTAAGGTTGCTGTGAGCTAGGCTGATGCCATGGCACTTTAGCCTGGGCAACAGAGTGAAACTCTGTCTCAAAAAAAAAAAAAAAAAATTATTTTGTAGAGACAGGGTCTTGCTATATTGCCCAGGCTGGTCTCAAACTCCTGACCTCATGCAATCTCCTCTCCCAAAGTGCTGGGATTATAGGCATAAACCACAGTGCCTGGTCTATGATCCATTTTGAGTTAATTTTTGTATAAAGTGTGAGGTGTAGATTGAGGTTCTTTTTTTTGAATATGGATGTCCAATTGTTGTAATATCATTTATTGAAAAGACCATCCTTTTTCCACTGAATTGCCTTGGCACCTTTGTAAAAGCAGTTGATCATATTTGAGCGGGTCTATTTTGGGGCTCTATTCCGATCCACTGCTGACCTGATATTTAAAGGTGACAGTGACAAGGATCTCACCGTATAGTTCCAACCCCAGAGAGGACAACCTGATGCAGTAGTCAAAAGCCTGACTGCATGCTTAGGCAAGGCTGCTGATCCTCATGCTCACCGGGCAGACTGTGGACCTGTAGGGCAGTCACACCTCATCCGCACTTCCGAGAGGGAGCCTCCAGGCACGGAGAGTGCCCAGCACCATCTGGGGAATATCTGCGGGGAAATGATTACCTTTCTTCCATTTGTTTCATGCTGGACATAACTTGGTTCATTTTTCCTTCAAAGGATGTGATGGCTTCATCCTTCTGCTGTAAGCTGCTCTCCGCACTCTACAAAAGCAAGGGAAAAGGTTCACACACGACCTGTCCCTTACTCCAATGCCTGTTGGATTACAAATGTAGTTTAACTCTTACCTTTGTACTTTTCTTACTCTTTTTCAAGAGTATTTCATTAATTGCTGCTCTTCACTAGAGCCCTGGAAGACAAGCTGGGTCAAGGCTCCTAGCTTTGTCTATAGAAAGGCGAAGAGGGAGGTAGTGGGGTGTCCCCGCTCCTTTCTGACGAGGAATTCCAGAGTCGGGTCAGGGTCAGACTTGGCATTCCTGAGCTGTCCCCGTTTGCCAGGCACATTCCCTAGTTCACCCGAACTGAAGGGCTGGTTCAAGGGAGATGTCAGCCCCACTTCTCCCATTAAGAGTGGGAGGCTCAGAAAGAAAAAGCAGCTGTTTGAAGGTGAGAGAACAAATGAGGGCTGGGGCTGGGTTTACACCCACATCTGCGTGGCTTCATGCGTCCAGGCTTTTAACCTTGACAGTCATGGAGGGGGCACTGTGTGCTCCTGTGTGTTTATAACAGACTCCCTTAAACTAAAAGGGTACAGAAAGGCTGATGAAAGAAGTCCTAATAAATGCCTAAGAAATAACAGACAGCATTTCCTGATCTTTTTTTTTTTTGAGACAGAGTCTCGCTTTGTTGCACAGGCTAGAGTGAGTGCCGTGGCGTCAGCCTAGCTCACAGCAACCTCAAACTCCTGGGCTCAAGCGATCCTCCTGCCTCAGCCTCCTGAGTAGCTGGGACTACAGGCATGCGCCACCACGCCCGGCTAATTTTTTTATATATATATATTAGTTGGCCAATTAATTTCTTTCTATTTATAGTAGAGACGGGGTCTCGCTCTTGCTCAGGCTGGTTTCGAACTCCTGACCTCGAGCAATCCGCCCGCCTCGGCCTCCCAGAGTGCTAGGATTACAGGCTTGAACCACCGCGCCCGGCCTCCCTGATCTTAGTGTAACAAAATTAGAAACTAACAAAAAAAGAATAGCTCAAAATACCCCATATCTGAAAACTACATAGCATATTACCAAGAACTACTAAGCTAAAAAACAAATTGGAAGGGAAATTATGAAATACTCAGAGGAAAAAGACAATACAAATACTATGTGCTATTTCACTGCATAGAAAATGCCACGAGAGTCAGGCATTATACTGCGATGGAGGAACTTTTTAGATGCATTTCTTTTAAAATAAGAACTATAAATTTGCTCATAATTTCTACTAGTGTTTAATGTAGTCCTTGAGTCCCCTGTCAATGCTACAAGAAATGAAAAAAGAAATTAAGTACAGAAATTTAGAATGAAGAGATTAAACTTTATTTTTCAATGATATGATTGATTACATTAAAAACCAACAGGGGCCGGGCGTGGTGGCACATGCCTGTAATCCTAGCACTTTGGGAGGCCGAGGTGGGCGGATTGCTCAAGGTCAGGAGTTCGAAACCAGCCTGAGCGAGACCCCATCTCTACCAAAAATAGAAATAAATTAATTGACCAACTAAAAATATATATACAAAAAATTAGCCGGGCATGGTGGTGCATGCCTGTAGTCCCAGCTACTCGGGAGGCTGAGGCAGGAGGATCGCTGAGCCCCGGAGATTGAGGTTGCTGTGAGCCAGGCTGACGCCAGGGCACTCACTCTAGCCTGGGCAACAAAGTGAGACTCTGTCTCAAAAAAAAAAAAAAAAAAAAAAAAAAAAAAAACCAACAGGACCAGCAGACAAGCTACCGGAATGGGGTGCTGAGCAAGGCTGTCAGATACACGATGAACTTGCAAGAACAGCAGCGCTGCTCCATACCAGCAAGGCCCAAGAGAAGGAAGCAAAAGTCAAGCACCAGCCACACTAACAACGAGAACTACAAAGAATTTAGGAATTCACCTAGAGAAAATGCAAGACCATTACGGGGTAAAAAGGACCAAAAACAAAAAACAAAAAAAAGGAGTATCAGAATAAACAGAGAGCTATCCCATGCACTTGTATGGAATGACTTTGTAGAATAGAGAGCACAATTTTTTTTCCCCAAATTAATCTATAAATTCAACATAATCCTCATTTAAGAAATTCAGTTGGGGGCCAGGTGTGGTAGCCCAGGCCTGTAATCCTAGCACTCTGGGAGGCTGAGGCGGGAGGATCGTTCGAGGTCAGGAGTTCGAGACCAGCCTGAGCAAGAGCAAGACCCTATCTCTACTAAAAAATAGACAGAAATTAGCCGGATAACTAAAAATATATACAGAAAAAAATTAGCCGGGCATGGTGGCACATGTTTGTAGTCCCAGCTACTCGGGAGGCTGAGGTAGGAGGATTGCTTGAGCCTGGGAGTTTGTACTCTAGCTGGGCAACAGAGTGAGACTCTGTCTCGGAAAAAAAAAAAAAAAATTCAGTTGGGTTTTAAAAAGAAAATTTATTAACTTATTCTAAAATTTTTATCAAAAATAAGGGTGTAGCCAGGTGTGGTGGCTCACACCTGTAACCACAGCTACTCAGGAGGCTGAGGTGGGAGGATCACTTGAGGCCAAAAGTTTGAGACTAGCCTGGACTACACAGTGAGACCTTGATTCCTTAAAAAAAAAAAAAAAATTAGCCAGGTGCGTGCTGTGCCACTGTAGTCCCAGCTACTCAGGAGGCTGAGGCAGGAGGATGGCTTGAGCCCAGGAGTTTGAGGCTGCTGTGAGCTATGATAACAGCACTGCACTCTAGCCTGGGCAACAGAGAACTTGCCTCAAAAAAAGTCTACAAACAGATAAGTCAAGAAAGGGGGGAAAAATGAAGAGCAAAGAGGGCAAGCCTGACCTCTGTTATGGGTTGAGCTGTGACCCCTCAAATTCATATGCTGAAGTTCTGACCCCCAGCACCTTACAATGTGACCGTTTGGAAATAGGGTTGTTTTAACATAACTAGTTAAGGTGAGGTCATACTGGGATAGGGTAGGCCCTTAATGCAATATGAGGGGAAATTTGGACACATACATGCACACAGGCAGAATGCTGTGTGAATATGATGGCAGAGATGGGGATGATGTTTCTCCAAGCCAAAGAATGCCAAAGATTGCCAGAACCACCAAAAGCTAAGAGAGAGGGATGGGAGAGATTCTTTCTCACAGCTTTCAGAAGAAACCAACTCTGCTGACACCTTAATTTCAGACTTTTGGCCTCCAGAACCAAGAGACAGTACATTTCTGTTAAGCCACCTAGTTTATAGTACTTTGTCACAACAGCCCTAGCAAACTAATACAACCTACTATCCATTAAAACATACTGTGAAGCTACAGTAATTAAAACATTAGACTAATGAATAGAATAGAGACCTCAGAGACAGTTTCATTTTATATAGGACCATAATATACAATGGAGGTGGCAATATACAAAGGCAAATGCCAGATACATTCAAAACCTAAATGTGAGGCCGGGTGCAGTGGCTCATGCCTGTAATCCTAGCACTCTGGGAGGCCGAGGCGGGCGGATTGCTCAAGGTCAGGAGTTTGAAACCAGCCTGAGCAAGAGTGAGACCCCGTCTCTACTAAAAATAGAAAGAAATTAGTCAGACAACTAAAAAAATATATAGAAAATATTAGCCAGGCACGGTGGTGCATGCATGTGGTTCCAGCTACTTGGGAGGCTGAGGCAGGAGGATTGCTTGAGTCCAGGAGTTTGAAGTTGCTGTGAGCTAGGCTGACACCACAGCACTCCAGGCAGGGCAGCAGAGTGAGACTCTGTCTCAAAAAAACAAAAACAAAAACAAAAAACAAACCTAAATGTGAAAGGTAAAACTAGGGTAGGATATCTTTGACACCCAGGCATGAGAAAGGGCTTTTTAAACAACCCCCCAACTACAAACCCACAAGGTACATATGACTACACCAAAAATAAAGACTATGGTTACTAGATTAACAGACTAGGAGAGGATATTTACAATATGTAAACCAATAAGGGACTAATATTTGGACTATACAGTCCACAGAATTACTGCTAATCAGCAAGGAAAGACAGGAAATGCAAAAGAAAAGAGGACAAGAAATATGAACAGGCAAGTCACAAAGAGGGAGACATGAATGGCTAACACACGTATGAAAGGGTGTTCAGCCTCCTAGATTGAGAGGAAAATACTGGAACAGGTGGAAACTCCCACACGTGCGTCGCCACCCGCAGCCCGAGCGCCTGCGGGCGCAGCCCTTCAGGAACGCGGCATGGCTGTGCGCTCGGGCGCAGAGGCTGACCAGCAGTTGCAGTCCAGGTTAGCAGGCTGGGGAAGGACGCCCAGGTTCCCAAATGGTGTGCGCAAACCAGTCCCCAGGGCCGTGCGTGCTGGGGGGTCTGGAGGGAACCGGCCTGTTGCTGGGGGCGCACCCTGGGGTGCCGAGCCGTGGAGCAGCGCTCAGAGGGCAAGGGAAAGGCTGAGACCTCCACGTCGGTGGTGTGCCACCCACGGTACCACTCGGCAAATTAAAACCCATGTGCTCGGAAGGACACGACATGTCTTAGAAGGATAAATATGAACAAAAACAAAACACTTTAGAATGCTGGCCCGTGGGAAAGAGGACAGGAGGAGGGAAGGAGGGGAAAAGGAAATATGAAAACAAGAGAAGTGTTTTTAGGACAGTGTGCCTCAAAATGAGGAATAAGACTGACCCAACCTTTAACATCTGAAGCCCAAAGGGGAAAAAAGGGTTTGGAGAGAAAACCAAGATGATACAGTCAATCCCAGCAGTGTCAGAGGCTCACCTGGAGGGTGGCACTGCTGCAGAGAGACACGGCCATGTGGGCGTGGCCTGGCAGCTGGGTAGGTGTTGCGCGAGCAGACCTACACGCCGGGCTGCTGACCCTGTCTGCTATGGCAGGGCGTCTGGGACAGCTGGCACGTGGCCCAGCTTGGAGAAGAGCACATGCCACCTGTGCCAGCGCTCCGGGGGAGGTGCGTGTGCAGTGAGGGAGGACGGGCAGTGAGGTTGGCTGGTCTGCACAGACATGAACAGGTACAGGGAGAGTCCAAAGGTAGGGAGCTTGCAGGACTAGGAAAGCCAACTACTTCTGGACCCTAAAGTAGTGGAGATAAGACTAAGAACTGAGTGATGAAGGCCCTGTCAGACGTCCCTGCCATAAAAAAAGCAGGTCAAGGGTGCTTGCCTCCCACATCAATCTGTTCTTTCAGATGAGCAGCCATGCAAACAGACAGAGAAACAGAGACAGGGACAGGGACGGACACACAGACACATAGACAGGAGCGAAGGATAAAAGCAATGAGGCAGGTGCAAGAACTGTGTCCAGTGAGGAACCCTGGTCACTGACACAGAGGCCAGTGGAATAAACACAGAGCTATGACTGAGGCAACTGTGCTGTCAAAGCAACCATGAGTCTAGTCTGAAAAATGCCTGTGAGCATCTTATCCCTCCCACAAGTGCCAGGTTGGCACAGGGATACCAGCAAGAAACTGGCCGTAAAAGCTGTGTGGTCTCCTTCATCCTTCAAATGTGGCCACAGACAATGGTGACCCTTTCAAGGCCCATGGAGGTCAGCTGATAAAGCTCCTTCACAAGGCAGGAGCACAGTGGCTCACTGTGTAAGAAGCAGAGCCCGGCCAGGCGTGGTGGCTCACGCCTGTAATGCTAGCACTCTGGGAGGCCGAGGTGGGCAGATTGCTCGAGGTCGGGAGTTCAAAACCAGCCTAAGTGAGACCCCGTCTCTACTAAAAATAGAAAGTAATTAATTGACCAACTAAAAATATATATACAAAAAAAAAATTAGCTGGGCATGGTGGTGCATGCCTGTAGTCCCAGCTACTTGGGAGGCTGAGGTAGGAGGATTGCTTGAGCCCAGGAGTTTGAGGTTGCTGTGAGCTAGGCTGATGCCACGGCACTCACTCTAGCCTGGGCAACAAAGTGAGACTCTGTCTAAAAAAAAAAAAAAAAAAAAAGGCAGCAGAGCCCACTGGCAGGTGCAGCAGGTTTGACAGTTCCTGCCCTGAGCTGTGTGACCAGTGACTGCAGTGTGTTTCCCTTTTCCAAAGGGTCACTTCCACCGTGTCTTGTTTCTGCTCTACCATCTGACGCTAGTGTGACTGGCTAGGGTGAGAGATGGCGAGTCTCCCAGTTTGCAGGTCAAGTGGGCTGCAGCAGCTGCGCGTCAGCCAGGACACCAACTTGGGAGAAGATGCAGGGTCTGGACAGGACCTCTGGGCAGCTACCATGGGGTTGGCTGTGAGAGGGACCATTTCCCGTCTATCTCTTCTGCCCTCATCTTGCTACTTGTAGCCCAGGAAAAATGCTATTCCCAGGCCCCCTGACGCCAAGAATGGCTGAAAAACTAAAGTAGCTCGTGCGACTTCTGTTTCGCTGTCTCAGGAAGTCCCTGACTCTGAACAATTTTCCTCCCCTTCAGTGGCAGGAATGGTGACGAGCAAAGTGGCTAGGAAAGCTGGAGCCGTACCAGCCAGGCCCCGAATGACTGCGGGGAGCAGAGCTGTCCGTCTGAAATACTCACCTTGGAACAGTTATATGACAGAGATGCAGATGCCCAGATCTCTCAGCTACACTATTTTAGGTCCTGCTAAATTATTACAGCAGTTTAGTTCCCAAAACTAACACACGTTATACATATATAATACTGATCAAAACCAGAAGAAAATGTAAAAATATTTAAAATAGACAATTTGTCAGGAGGATAAAACTATTTCCCTCCTTTCCTCTTTTGTTTTACTTTAATTTTCATTGTTGCTGTTATATTGATTATATAATAATTTAAAAAGAGAGAGGAAAAAATAACATAGTTTATTAGTAGTTTATTAGTAGTTAGTTTATTAGTAGTCTCTACTCTCACATTCACATTATCTTTGACAGAGTTGTTAGTGGAAATGAGAGTGAAACCATATCCACGGAAAATGAGGTGTGACTGTTTTGGCAATAAAATAGGAAACAGAAAGTCAAAAAAAGAAAAGTTTTAAGAAGGACACGGAATGGCGCCCTTTTGGGTAGCTTCTGGGCAAAAAAGCTTCCCAACTTTTAGATACTATTTTTCAAACTCTGGGACGATTGAGTTTTTCTGGGCTAGTTTCCCTGCACCACTCTGAAATGACGTAGGAGAGGCAAGCAGCTACAGCTGTGTGGCCCAGAAGACTCAGCAAGACTTTTTTTTTTAGAGACAAACTCTCACTCTGTCACCTGGGATACAGTGCAGTGGCCCAATCATAGCTCACTGCAACTTCAACCTCCTGGGCTCAAGCGATTCCCCCACCTCAGCCTCCCAGGTTGTTAGAACTATAGGTGTAAGATACCATGCCGGGCTGATCTGTAAATTTTTTGTGAAGATGGGGTCTCCCTATGTTGCCCAGGCTGGTCTCTAACTCTGGGCATCAAGATCCTCCTGCCCCGGCCTCACACAATGCTGGGATTACAGGTGTGAGCCACCACACCTGGCAAGATTAAGTTAATAGCAAGTTAAGATTAACTTAATGGCAAAGTTTGAAAAAATAATACTAAATGATATCCTTAATCTACTTCTCGTTTGTTGGTGGAAATAATTAGTTACTTAAATAGAAGGAAACAGTGAGCAAGAAGACAATGAAGGCGGGGCGGACAAAGTTTGGGTTTGGATTAAAGACATGGCTCAGTTTTCAGCTCTATTTAGTAGCTGTGCCACTAGGCACATGTGATTTTGCCACTTGGTTCTGCCTTGTCACTTACATTTCTCCCTATTTCTCAGGGATCCATGCTGTGAGGATCAAATAAAATAAATGCAATCACATGTGACAGGGCTGGGACCAGCTCTGGCGCACACGAGGGTGCGCTCTGTGGGAGGATGATGCAGGGCTGGCAGGCAGCAGAAACCAGGCTGTGATACAGACACAAAGGCAACTCCCACCTGAACTTTGTGAAACATCTGTAAATTAATCGCTTTGACCTCTTCCAGCTGCTGGCGGAGGGCAACGAGTGTGTCCTGCTTCTCGTGGGTGTCCTTTTCCAGTAATTTCATTGCAATTTCCATTTCAGTTTTCATTCCAATTTGTAACTCCAGTTCTTTTTCTAGTTCCTTAAAAGGATATGTACAAGGAAAATGTTATTAAAGTAGATCACAGAAATGTATTTAACTGAGGTTGTATCTTGGGCAATGCCTAAAATGCAAAATCCTAAAGGTCCAAACAGGTCAGGGAGATTGAGACGAGTCTGCAGCAGAACCAGAGGACATTTTTTCTCACTGTGCAATTAAAGCTGGCTCCACACCAAGCCAACAGAAAGCTGGTCATTGGCAAGAGGGGGCTAGATTCCCAGCACCCACGGCCCTTAAACCCACAGATCAGAACGCAGTCTCACGAGCGTCTGTCTTGTGTGTGAGCGCTGGGAGGGATCTGACCGGGTAGTGTTAGAATTTCTGGAATGGTTTGCTAGCTTATGGCAACAAAGGTGAAACCATTTTTAAATGGTTTTGTCCTAGATAAGTTAGTACACCTTTCCCTGCATCCATGCAAAGAAGCAAAGAAATAAAGCAGGTGCAAGAAAAGTGTTTAATAGAGAACTTTGGTCACTGATACGCAGATTGAACAGAAATAGGCCAGAGGCCATGACTGAGAGAACTATGTAGTCAGAGAAACTGTGAGTCTAGTCTCAAACAATCCCTGGAAAAGGTTTAGAAAATGGGAAAAAATATAAGTGACAATGTAGAACTGACTTGTAAACAAATGGACAAAACAACTTTTTTTTTTATTTTTATTTTATTTTATTATTTTTTTTTTTGAGACAGAGTCTCCCTTTGTTGCCCGGGCTAGAGTGAGTGCCGTGGCGTCAGCCTAGCTCACAGCAACCTCAAACTCCTGGGCTCAAGCAATCCTCCTGCCTCAGCCTCCCAAGTAGCTGGGACTACAGGCATGCGCCACCATGCCCGGCTAATTTTTTGTATATATTAGTTGGCCAATTAATTTCTTTCTATTTATAGTAGAGACGGGGTCTTGCTCTTGCTCAGGCTGGTTTCGAACTCCTGACCTTGAGCAATCCACCCGCCTCGGCCTCCCAGAGAGCTAGGATTACAGGCGTGAGCCACCACGCCCGGCCGACAAAACAACTTTTGACTTCCCATGAGCATGTATTTGAAAAGCACTGACGATTTAACTTAGAGAGCCATCAGGGAACTCTTCCCAAAGACATTCAGTCTCCCACACTCACCACTCGGACTTTCTTCTCCTCTTTTAGCTGCTTCCACACATCACTATACATTTCATCCAGACCTTGCCGGGTCTGCTTGTAAGTCTCCAGCTCAACTTCGGTATCCTGCTTTGTCATCTATATCAAACAAGAACACCAGAGGAATGGCTTGCTTATGGAAAGCAAGCTAATTACAAAGTATTTAAAAATATATAATTTAAAAAAATGTAGGATAATATTTCTTTTTCTTTTTTGAAACACAGTCTCACTCTGTTGCCTGGGCTAGAGTGCCGTGGCGTCAGCCTAGCTCACAGCAACCTCAAACTCCTGGGCTCAAGCGATCCTCCTGCCTCAGCCTCGAGTAGCTGGGACTACAGGCATGCGCCACCATGCCCGGCTAATTTTTTCTATTTTTAGTAGAGATGGGGTCTCGCTCTTGCTCAGGGTGGTCTAGAACTCCTGAGCTCAACCGATTCTCCCGCCTTGGCCTCCCAGAGTGCTAGATTACAGGCGTGAGCCAGCACACGTGGGTCTTTCTTCTTTTTGCTATAGAATGAAGTGTTCCTCAGTTTCTATTTTGTAAGCATGATAGAAAAAGGTCAAAGTATTAAAGGTATCAGAATTTGAAAATAAAGGACTAGAGCAAGCTAATAGATTTGTAAAAAGTTAGGTTCATAAAGCAATTTATATTTAATTTTCTTTAAAACAGACAATAGTGCTTTGCAGGGAAGGCCCCCAGTCAATCCGTTCAGTGCTTTTAGCACTCAGTAGATTTTAGGGTGAATCAGGTACGGTCTCTGTCCCTGAGACATTAGGTGAGACGCAGCCACGAGACCGCAGTTCCACAAAACAACCAATGGTTCTACGATGGATGGATGTACAGAACACTATGGAAATACGGGAGGAGGCCTAAGCCACCACCGGCCCCAGGGATGGCACTACAGAGGGTTTAGCACGTGAGTGGAAGCTCAGGAAAGAGCAGGGACTGTCGGATGCAGAGGGACAGAGGTGAGGGAGTCCGAGTGGCCCAGTGCCCTGGGAGTGATGTGGCAGTGGCAGCGGCACTGCTGGCACCAAACAAGGCGCCTCTGCAATTCTGAGGACTGGGTCATTCGACTAAGCTTGAGACAGACGATGGGGACGTCAGAGTGTGAAACGGGCCGCCCGACTGTAAGGTCGATTTCTCACCTCTGCACTCTTTTCACTTCTTTCTCGAATTAAATCATTTTGTTCTCTTAATTGTTGCCGTTCTTCTTCAAGTGAACAAATCCGGTCTGTTGCAGCTGAAAGCTGAGTAAGAAAGATTTTGATATTTCTTAATATCATAATTAATCTTACCGTTTAAATTAAAAGCTAGAACTTATTTGGCATCTTTATAATTTGCAATGTATTTTCACATGCTTGATATTTTATTTCCTTGTTTTTTTTTTTTTTGTTTGTTTGTTTTTGAGACAGAGTCTTACTTTGTTGCCCGGGCTAGAGTGCTGTGCCATCAGCCTAGCTCACAGCAACCTCAAACTCCTGAGCTCAAGTAACCCCTCTGCCTCAGCCTCCTGAGTAGCTGGGACTACAGGCATGCGCCACCATGCCCAGCTAATATTTTCTATATATTTTCAGTTGTCCAGCTAATTTCTTTGTATTTTTAGTAGAGACGGGTTCTTGCTCTTGCTCAGGCTGGTTTCGAACTCCTGACCTTGAGCCATTCTCCCACCTTGGCCTCCTAGGATTACAGGCGTGAGCCACCGTGCCCGGACCTTATTTCCTTGTTTTGATTAGGTAATACATGGTTCTAAATTTCAAAGATATAAAAATGTATGTAGTAAATCTCTCTCCCACTTTGCCCCCAGTCATCTCTGCCCTCCCTTTACAGAAAGGATTATATACTACTTAATGTGGACAAAGATTTACAGACACAAAAAATTTAAAATAGCCTGAATGTCCACTATTATAGAAGTGGTTAAATAAATTATAGTGAAAGCATCAAATAGAAATATGTAGTTATTAAAATGCTTACAAAAGTTTTTAATGACTTGAGAACATATTTAAGATATAATACCAATAGGAAAAAAAAGGAGGTTATATATGGTATGCTCTCATCTATAACTAAAAAAAAGAACCAAGTTAAAAATGCTTAAGATGAGGACAATAGACATTAAATGATAAAAATAGCTGTCACTTAGCAAAGTGATTATAGATTTTTAATATTTTTTATAATCAAAGAAAGTTTTTATTTCTAAGAGACAGGATCTTGCTCTGTCATCCAGGCTGGAGTGCAGCAGCACGATCATAGCTCACTGCAGCCACGAATTCCTCGGCTCCAGTGATCCTTCCATCTTAGCCTCCTATAGGTGGAACTATAGGTGTGTGCCACCACATGCATCTAATTTTAAAATTTTTGGAGAGAGAGGGTCTTGCTATGTTGCCCAGGCTGGTTTCAAACTCTGGACCTCAAGTGATCCTCTTGCCTCAGCCTCCCGAGAAGCTGGGACTGCAGGCGTGTAACACCACGCCTAACTCATAGGTTTTGCTCTGATTCTTCATTCTTTTAAGTGTTTCTATCAGATGAGCAGAAGTATATTTTATCACTAGAGAGAGAAATAAAGATTTTGGAGGGAGGAATCAAAAACAAATCCTTAACCACTTCGGTATGAGTGTCCATGCACAGCCCAGCGTCGACTGTAGTTGACAGCTACAGATGAACATGCACGGCTGAGTGTCAACTGCAGCCGACAGCCATGATATGACTTTTTAAATTTTTCATTTATCAAAATAAAATTGTAAACATTTAAAAATAATAAACATATATGTCTATGTTCCCTATTCTGATTTACATGACAAGTAAAGCTGCCTGTAAAGTAAAACAAGCGTTCAGTGCTTTGAAGCTTTCCTCCTCACACAAGAGCAAAACAGACCCGCCGTCAATGCGCAGCGCACACCACCGTGCGGACTGTGAGTGCCGCTGCGGGCGAGGTTTCGCAGCCCGTGAGCACTGCACCCAAGTGGTTAAAGAGGAACTTTTCCTCTCCTGGAATGAGTTAGAGTGGGGAAGTTTAGGGAAAAGCTTATGGAAGCAGGATGCTTTCATGGCCCTGCCTCAGGAGAGGCTATCCTGAGAGGCAAGGCGGGTGTGTAAATATACCCACCACCCCCTCTGTTCCAGCCTCAGAGCCCAGCCGGCGGAGTGGGCATGATGCTGGAGGAGGAGAAAGCAGCAAGACCTTTGTCCTTGGTACGTGGCTGTGCTCTCAGCACCATTCACTCACGGAGGGACCCTAAAGCCTGAAACTCCTCACCTCTTTGTCAACAGCACTGATAGTCCCTTAGACCCAGGTCTGGGGTTCCTAGACCTAACTGCTGTGCCCAAATCGGAACCTTTGAGCCTCTGATGGAGGGGTGAGTTGCTAAAGAGGAAGGAGCAGGCAAACTCTGTGAGCTCATTGCCACCCCATGCTCGGAAGATGCAGAGAGCACACCCTGAAAAGAGGTATACGTTTCTCCAAAGCACATTTCCTATTACAGTCATTTGCCTTTAAAGAAAACATAACCCAGTTTTCTGGTCTCAAAACCTTGCTGAGAGAACTAAGAGTAAATCTGCTTGTTCTAAATCAAACAATTCCTAAGGTACCTCCCCATGCCAAGTGTTTTATTAGGCGTATCTATGATATTAATCTTACTTAACCTTTACAACAATATTGTAACTTATGTATTATTACCTAATTTGTTTTTTTTTTTTTTTTTTTTTTTTTTTTTTTTTTTCTTTTTTGAACCTGTTCTACTTGGGAAATTACCTAATTTGGAGATAAGAAAGTGAGGCTCCAAGGCCGACCAACAAGGTGAATGCAAACCCTCCAATGCTAAGTTCAGTGATGTTCCTCCCATGGTGATCTACGAACACTATCTTTGAATTTCCCTCTACTAACACAAATCTGAGCTCCTCCCCTGATAGTCTTTCAGGGCCTGCCCCTCAGGAGAGAACAGTCAGTTTAAAGGGAGACTTAAATGGGGGTCCTTCGATATAGGAAATGTTCTGAGACTTTCCTTTGGCTAGAACCCGCCTCTAGGCCATGGAGGTGTTCATTCTCAAACCCCCTCTCAAAGCCCTCTCCCTTCCCAATGAGACTAGGTGGGGAGGCTTGGGCCGCCATGGACCGCTACCTGTGGAAAGCCTCAGAAAGGCTGTGCAACCCCCCTCCTGCTAACAGGAGACAAGATGTGTCCACCAAGGAGACTGCCGGGCAGCTGGCAGCAAGCTCTCTTCCTCGGCCTCAGCCCTCCTTCTTCCTGTCCTTTCATTCTCTCTTCCTAGTGAGAAAGCAGAGAAAGACCACACTGTGGGGCGACTGGTTCCGTGCTCTTGAGAGGCCGAAGGAGAAGGGTGGGCTAGGGTACTCACACTTTGTAACAGAGTCTGTGCCTTCTGGGGCAGCAGGGAGGCACATGACATCACAGGAAAGGCAGAAAAAGAGGAAGAAATGGCACTTTGACAACAAAAGTTGGGTATTTCCAATGAGGAATTTTTTTTCTATTGGACTACTTTGAGGTGATAAAACCTAAGTCACTTAGAACTGGATTATGATCATCTGCAGTATCTCACTGGGAGCCCTAGACAGGGCAGAACACAGACACTCTCCTGTCCCACGTACAGTGCAATTCCCCTTCCTACCAGCAAGAAGCTCTGGTTAGACAGACCAACTATGCCATTTCTCTTAACCTTGGGTTGTTCTGTTTTGTTTAAGAGTTTCAGTAAGTTACAAACCTCTTCTTGAAGTTTTGAATTTGTCTTTTCCAAGGCATCTATCTTGATTTGCAGATCCCCAACTGTGCAGCTGTAGAAAATAAAATTATTAGGCAAACCTGAACTTATATAAGCTGACTGTTCTCCCAACCTCTAAACAGTAAGAAAAATTCCTAGATTTCCTGTATTAAATGGAAAGGCAAAGGGTCTCCAATTAACTCAGAGGAGATGAGAATTCTAAGTGTGTATGTGTGAGTGTGTACGTGTATGTATAGACACACATACACTCATTTTTCAGTAAGTTTTATCTCTCAGATATGTTATTCATTCTTAGTTAATTGAAAAGGAAATATTTTTTCCCCAAACACAATAGATGATGGGAACAAAAATGTGTTGGCAGTCATGTATCTAAAGTAATATTCATGGCTGGGCATGGTAGCTCATGCCTATAATCCCAGCACTCTGGGAGGCCAAGGCAGGAGGATTGCTTGAGGCCAGGAATTTGAGACCAAGAATAGCGAGACCCTATCTCCATAAAAAATAAAATTAAAAAAATTAACCAGGTGTGGTGGCACATGCCTGTAGTCCTAGTTACTTGGGAGGCTGAGGCACGAAGAATTGCTTGAGCTCAGGAGTTTAAGGCTGCAGTGAACTATGATCATGACATTGAACTCCAGCCTGGGTGATAGAGTGAGACCTCATCTCAAAAAAAAAAAAAAGTTAATCATCACCACAATAATAGTAATTTATTTTTTTAGAATATGTGCCAGACCTTGTTTGTTCTAAGCACTTTAAACGCATCAACTCATTTAATCTTCCCTACAGTTCGAGGAGGTAGACCCTGTTATTAACCTACTTTACAGATGAGGTCCTAAACTTTATGAATCTGGCTCCAGAGCCTGTACTTTTAGGCAACAGGCCACACTGCCAAAAATCGGTCCCTTTTGCCAGTGAGAGGGACAAAGAAATAAACCTGCTAAGGTCAATGAAATGAAGGTTCAGGAATTGGGCAGGAGAAAAATAAAAATACAAAGATGTAAAATGAAAAAGTAAAAAAAAAAAAAAGATATGGAGGCAATGAAAAGTTCTCACAGTATACAATATTTAATTCTATACCAACTATATAATTTAAAAATACCCATAAAATTTACATTTTTCTTAGAAAATATAAATTACCAAAAATAGACGTATCCTTACCTAGATGAGCTAACAATTAAGGAAAAACTGAAAAGCTGGCAAAATATTGTCTCATAAAGGCTTTGAGTTTCCCATTTTCAAGGAGCAAATAATGCCCATGACCTGAAGCTGTTCCCAGGCACAGAAATTAGGTAAAGCTTACTAATTCATATTGTGAGGCTGCATAACCCTGATATGACACCAGAGAAAGAAAACTATAAAACAGTTAAGTCAGCTTACATGTTAAAAGGATGGCTAAATTATTAAAACTATCATCAAGTAGAGTTTACCCCTGTAATACAGGAATGGTTTGATATGAAAGATCCATTAATAAAATGCATCACATTTATTAATAAGGAGATAAGGGCTAAAAACCATGATTGCTTTAATGAATGCTAAAGTCATTCGATAAAATTCAATATCTATTCCTTATAAAAACTCTCAATAAAGTAGGAATCAATCAAGGATCACTCTCAAAAATAGCCAACACAGCCAGGTGAGGTGGCTTACACCTTTAATCCTAGCACTCTGGAAGGCCGGGGAGGGAGGATTGTTTGAGCTCAGGAGTTCGAGACCAGCCTGAGCAAGAGCGAGACCCCGTCTCTACCATAAATAGAAAGAAATTAGCCAAACAACTAAAAATAGAAAAAATTAGCCAGGTATGGTGGCACATGCCTGTAGTCCCCTACCCAGGAGGCTAAGGCAGGATTGCTTGAGCCTAGGAGTTTGAGGTTGCTGTGAGCTAGGCTGATGCCACCGTACTCTAGCCTGGGCAACAGAGTAAGACTGTCTCAAAAATAAATAAATAAATAAATAAATAAATAGCCAACATCAGTTAAGGAGAACCTCAGAGCAGTATTTCCTAAGTGTGTCTGGAGGAACACGCCAGCTTCCTTGTCTGGCTTTTGGGGCCAGTGGCTGCCCCTGTGGAGCACTGCAAATGTGCACTGTACTCTCTAGAGCAGGGGTCCTCAAACTTTTTAAACAGGGGGCCAGTTCACTGTCCCTCAGATCATTGGAGGGCCGGACTATAGTTTAAAAAAAACTATGAACAAATTCCTATGCACACTGCACATATCTTATTTTGAAGTAAAAAAACAAATGGGCAAAAACACCCACATGTGGCCCGCGGGCTGTAGTGTGAGGACGCCTGCTCCAGAGGGAGCTCAGAGAGAGAATAACCTGTCTTCCAAACACATTAGGCTGAGCGCCCCCTGGACTCGCCACCAACACCTCTAAGGACTAGTGTTTCAAGAAACACATCAGCAATTTTCCAGCTAAAATAAAAAGTCCAGATAAAGATGCCTGTACTCATGATCACATTGCTCTGGAAGCCTAGCCCAGTGGTTTTCAATCCTTTTTTCCTGCCCCAGTGCACCCCAGGGCTGCGCGCTAACTCCCAGCAGCAACAGTGTGTAGAGTGTCTGTTTAATGTATTTACCTCTCCACACCGTATACTACATGAGGCAAAGAACCAGAGACTTCCCAAGAAGAAATCTTACTTCTCCAGTCTGTGCATATGAATGTTACCTGAATGATGACCTTTTTTCTTGGTTTGGAAAAGTTAGTTATAAATACATGGCAACTCAGAAAAGTTCCATGAAACAATGTCAGGAATGACAGGATACCAAGTGTGTAACTGTAACACTGATAAAAAGGAGTGAGTCCTACCTCAAGTGCCGGTTAAGTTCTTCCACATAATTTTTTTGATCAAGGACATCAGTAATTCTTTCGTGCCTTTTAAAAAGAGCATAAAAAGGGATAAATTTTTAAATTTGTGGTTAATACTTTGTAACTGTCTCTAACCTTCCTAACAAGAAGGTTATAGAAATACCAGTGTCTTTAGGAGACCAAGAGACTGTCAGAGCTTAGTAACGTCTACATGGTGCCAGAGTAAACAGAGAGCACATCTGGTCTGGGAACAGGCTCCAGGGGAGGAGGCTCCCTGCAGACACCTTCCCCCTTCTGCAGACGGAGTCTCTGGGGTGAGGAGAGAAAGCCATGTGCAAACGGCTCCTACTGTACTGAAGGAAAGGAGGCTCACCCAGGATAGGATTCCACTGAGACTTTGTAAACACAAAGCTTATCAGTCTAAAGGCCAGGAAATTTGGGTTTAAAAAATGTCTTTGATATTTTAAAGTTAGGCTCTCCCCTTAATTTCCTTTTTCTTATGCAAAAGTTAAAAATGTAGTTTATTGAAAGATATTTATCTTCTCACAGAGCAACAGCAAACAATCCAAACTAAAAGTTTAAATAAACATAAATAACTTTAAAACTAATAGTATAGGCTGGGCGTGGCGGCTCACACTTGAAATCCTAGCACTCTGGGAGGCCAAGGCAGGCGGATTGCTCGAGGTCAGGAGTTTGAAACCAGCCTGAGCAAGAGCGAGACCCCGTCTCTACTATAAATAGAAAGAAATTAATTGGCCAACTAATATATATAGAAAAAATTAGCCGGGCATGGTGGCACATGCCTGTAGTCCCAGCTGCTCGGGAGGCTGAGGCAGGATCGCCTGAGCCCAGGAGTTTGAGGTTGCTGTGAGCTAGGCTGATGCCATGGCACTCACTCTAGCCTGGGCTACAAAGCGAGACTCCATCTCAAAAAAACCCCACTAACAGTATAAATAAGAAGCTGAAGTAACTGCCTTTATACACTGCATCCATTATTTTACATGAAACATTCATTCTTAAGGCAGAAAAACCTCAATGACACGTAATGACTGGGTTCTTACATGCATGGGTCAAGCTGAGAGTAGACTAGAGTAGGCCGATTCCTTGCTAACGAGGATTTATCTGTGGGGACAACTTGGTTCTTAGAGTATGTTATGTAAGAGACACATACTTGAGAGAACATAAAAGGATGAATTTTAAGACAAAGAAATATTTTTTTTTTTTTTTTTGAGACAGAGTCTCACTTTGTTGCCCAGGCTAGAGTGAGTGCCGTGGCATCAGTCTAGCTCACAGCAACCTCAAACTCCTGGGCTCAAGCAATCCTGCTGCCTCAGCCTCCCGAGTAGCTGGGACTACAGGCATGTGCCACCATGCCCGGCTAATTTTCTTTTTTTCTATATTAGTTGGCCAATTAATTTCTTTCTATTTATAGTAGAGACGGGGTCTCGCTCTTGCTCAGGCTGGTCTCGAACTCCTGACCTCGAGCAATCTGCCCGCCTCGGCCTCCCAGAGAGCTAGGATTACAGGCTTGAGCCACTGCGCCCGGCCAGAAATACGATTTTTTAACAAGATGTCAATAAGACTCGGCATTGTATGATGAGGGGAGACGACACCCATAACAAACGAACAGACTCAGACATACTCCTGATGTGGTACATAAAAAGTATGAAATATCAAAGAATTATCTTTTTGGGGTGTGTTACTTTAGACTTTGGTTTTCAAGGTCTAGTATAAACAGGTAGCCTGAACAGTTAAAAACAGGAGAATGGGCCGGGCGTGGTGGGTGGCTCACGCCTCTAATCCCAGCACTCTGGGAGGCCCAGGAGGAAGGATTGCTCAAGGTCAAGAGTTCAAAACCATCCTGAGCAAGAGCGAGACCCCGTCTCTACTGAAAATAGAAATTAATTGGCCAACTAAAAATACACAGAAAAAATTAGCCGGGCATGGTGGCGCATGCCTGTAGTCCCAGCTACTCGGGATGCTGAGGCAGCAGGATTGCTTGAGTTCAGGAGTTTGAGGTTGCTGTGAGCTAGGCTAACACCACAGCACTCTAGCCTGGGCAACAGAGACTCTGTCTCAAAAAAAAAAAAAAAAAAAAAAGGAGAATGGTAACTCGTACTGCTACTCAGAAGGCCTCCACTTAGGATATTCCTACACCACCAATGAAGCGCTGTGCAGGGAGGAATCAATGTGTATTATTAATAAAATAAAAATGAAGCCCTTTCCCCAAACATGTGCAAAAACACTTGGCAGTTACTAACAAGAATTTCTTTAACAAAAAACATCTTAATTGTAGAATGAGAGGCAGCAGCAAAGCCAGAAAGACATAATATACCACTCTGCCTAGAAGGACGGGTATTTGGGGTAAAATTAATTGTTTCATGGGCTCCTTGGGAGATGTGCTACTCAGAGTGGGAGGGAGCACAAAGACGAACTGGACGCGGCGTCCCCAGACACCGGGGATGTGCATCCTCCTTAACCTCGGGCCATGTGGTTCTCTGCATCCCAGCACCAACTGCATCCCAGTACCAACTGCATCCCAGCACCAACAACACTAGCAAAACAAACACAAATTTACAAGACAATTCTTTTTTTTTTTTTTTTTTTTTTTGAGACAGAGTCTCACTTGTTGCCCAGGCTAGAGTGAGTGCCGTGGCGTCAGCCTAGCTCACAGCAACCTCAAACTCCTGGGCTCAAGCAATCCTCCTGCCTCAGCCTCCCAAGTAGCTGGGACTACAGGCATGCCCCACCATGCCCAGCTAATTTTATATATATATATTAGTTGGCCAATTAATTTCTTTCTATTTATAGTAGAGACGGGGTCTTGCTCTTGCTCAGGCTGGTTTCGAACTCCTGACCTCGAGCAATCCGCCCGCCTCAGCCTCCCAGAGTGCTAGGATTACAGGCGTGAGCCACCGCGCCCGGCTTACAAGACAATTCTTAAGCAGGTAATGAAAAGTATAACCAAGTAAGACCTTTTTGTGTGCCTATTATTTATGCGTAGCTCCAGCCAGTGTACAAAGGTATCTCCCTAATTTTTGAAGACATGAAGTTTTCTTCTTTCACAGTGGCAGAAGTTCATGCAACATTTGTGAACAGCGATACAAAATATCGTAACATGACTTAGAGCTTGTATAAAAACAGAAGAAGTAAATCCAAATTTACAAGTGGGTAAAAAAAACAGAGGGCAGCTTCATACAAAGTTCTTCCTCCTGTGCCAAGTGATTTTTTTTTATTACAGATATAATCCTAAGCTAAAAAACTGAGACTTGGGGAGAGCCATCTTTACATACAAAATATCCAAAGGACACTTCCTCTGTACTTTTCTCTAGCAATGTTCAACTGCCAGAAACAGTTCTGAAAGTTGTGACTTGGGAGACATAACAGTTTGGTGTGGCCAGTCTGGAGCCTGCTGCAGCACTTGCCATGGAAGTGCACGTGGCGCACCCTTTGCTCCCTCCAGCTCGTATCCTGGAGCTCCTGGCTGACAGCAGAGCGAGGGTGCGGGAGTGAGCCCCTGCTTTGGAAGGCAGCGTGGTGGAAAGGGTTTGCAGGAGCCAGGAGCCACAGCAGGCAAGCCAGTTCGTCCAGCGAGGAATCTTTCCCACTCAGAATCTCTGATAAAGCCGAAGAAAACTGATTGCAGTTTTTACATATCAAAGATAACCTTTGTATTCTTTCCCCAGTTCTTCTATCATTGTTTCTATATCATCTTGTAGGAAGTCAGTGCTCCCTAAAACAGTAGCGTCTTTAAATTTAAATGTTACTCCTAGTTTAGTAGCATTGCCTGGGAATTTCAGATATTCCAGAAAAGGGATAAGGATGGCCAACATGAGTAAATTCTCTGCCATATACTCAACTCCTGAATGAAAAACTCCAGTTCCAACGGGTGAGGTGTATTTGTTCATCCAGTACACGCTGTACGCGTTGAGCACCACTAACTGGTTGGCCCCACACCCTCTCCATGGCCGCCGCTCACCCTCAAGCAGCTCTGTCTTCGCGGCCGGATGCCGCCTTTACCCATGTGGGTGCTTCAGCGAGCCCGCGCCAGGCACTAGGCGTACAGCCTGGCCTGCAGCAGCCAAGGTGGAAGCACAGGGCAGCCCGGCAGCTCCAGGGCACCGCCCACAGAAGCCTCTGCGCAGGCCGGGCTGGAGTGGTGGCAGGCTCCCCCTAACTCCTTTACCTATACATGTACATATGTGATTATCATAATGGGCTCACCCAGCACAGGTGCAAGTCATAGGTGCTGGATTTGTTTTCCAGGGCAGTCATCTTTTTTCCTTGTTCTGTTCTCCCAGGTAACCCACACTCACAGCCTATTGAGTATCCTGCTACATGCATATAATCATAATCTCTAATATTCATAGAGTGCATATAATCTTTTTCTTAACATGAATGTGAAGACAGAAGACGTACCTTTATGTTCATGAATTACAAATGCATTTCTGTTCATATAGCAGTCAATATAGTACATATAATTCAAATATAAAATATATATTGGAAAATTTTTTTGGTTTATAAAAATGGGATACGTATATTTCTCAACACCATACTTTTCTCATTCAATAATACTTTATGGAAATCCCTCTAAGTCTAGTATACAGTAGCTCAAATTTATTCTGTTTTTAATGTCTGCATGATATACCATAGTGTACAATGTATGAATGTTTCATAATTCATTTAATTTTTCCCATACTGGTGGATAATCCATTTATTTCCAGGGTTTCTTGGACATTAAAAGTATATTTTAAATTTCAAGTGAGTGAGCCTTTGTACTTAAATGGGGTTCTTGCTGGTCCCTTCTTTGGTAAGGTACACTGTCAGGCATTGAGACTAGGGAAGTCCTGGTCAGGAAGCTGTGTGAAAGGCAGGTAACATGTGCACACAGTGAAATATTCAAGCATGACCAAAGGTTTACAGTGACAACTTCCTCCCATGCCTACCTCCACAGGCAGGCCTTGTTACCAGGCTGATGTGCCGCGGAGACATGCTCCATGCATATCTATGGAAGTATAACATGAATATGTATGTATATCTTTTCTTGTTATAACATAAATGGTATTATGTTTCACACACTGCCTTTTCCCTCTGTTTTTCTCCCAGATTACTTATTTTAAAAGAATGCTCTTGTGGGCTGGGTGCAATGGCTCACACCTATAATCTCAGCACTTTGGAAGGCTGAAGCAGGAGGATTGCTTGAACCCAGGCATTCGAGACCAGCCTGAGCAACACAGCAAGACCCAGTCTCTACAAAAAATTTAAAAAATTAGCTGAGTGTGGTGGTGTGTCTGTGTAGGCCCAGCTACTTGGGAGGCTGAGGCAGTAGGATTGATTAAGCCCAGGAGTTTGAAATGGCATTGAGCTTTGTGCCATTACATTCCAGCCTGGGTGACAGACTCTGTCTCTCTCTCTCTCTCAAAAAAAAGAATGCTCTTGCAAACAAGGGTGAGGAGGTGAGGGAAAGGCATGAAAAGACATCCAAAACACACTATGATCAAAGAACAAGTCCAAGGTAACTTATATAGTATCGTCCCATTTATATGCAAACAAACTATACTGTAAAGCAAAATACACTACCAACAAACATACAAGTGCAAGGCATTAAACAAAGGCTTGGAAGGATATGCAAGAGTAGCTTCCTTTTGAGGGGAGGAGTGGGGCTGACTGAGGTGAGGGGCGCTCTCATCACTTGCATCACCACATAAGCTCTGCTCCTGTCAGATCAGCAGTGGCATCAGATTCTCATAGGTGCGTGAACCCTACTGTAAACTGCGCATGCATGGGATCTAGGTTGCACACTTCTTATGAGAACCTAATGCCTATGAGCAGGGAAATTCCACAGGTACTCCCTGTTCTTCTGCATAGCTTATTTCCTTAAACAATGAGAACAGTAATGTATTGACTTTGAAATTAAAAATAACTAAACAAAAACTAAAATCTCAAAGCAAAAACAAGAGAAGTGTTCTTTACCAGGATTTGGTTAAAAATGTGAAGAACAACATATAACACAGTACTTACTCCTTGCCACCATCAATATCCTGCACATCCTTAAGGTAGAGGGAAAAATCAATCACTCCAACCTGATCAAAATAAAATGTACAAGTTTAAATTAAAAAATGACATTTTTTTATATTTCACAAACCTTACAACTTTTGAAATTCAGGGTATTTACATTCTTATCTCTTTCCTATGGACATTTAGTTAGGCTAACCAGCTCTATAAAGTGGCAATAAATTGAACAAACCAAAAGAAAAATAGCCCTACAACCTTCTAGAAGAAAATATTACAAGATGTCAGATTTAAGAGAATATTCTGAAATTTCATCCCCTAGTTAAGATTAGTTTTGCGTATTTAATCAATAATAACATTGTTTATAAAGATCAACAAAGTTCTTTGGGTACAAAGTAGTTTAAGAAAAGGAGAGGGAGAGAGAGATCTCTCTCTGGATCTCTAGACTAAAGTGGTGACCTTAACTGACACTGAGCTTTCTTCCCTTAAATTTTGGTAAAATAGTCTAGTTAGTATTTCAGGAAAATTCTCTACCCCTGCTGGGAATGGGGAGGATCAAGACCCCTTACACATCTAAACATCAAAGGCATTGCTAAGGAATAAAGCAGTTGAGAGTGAGTAAGTGGAGCCATTCCTAGAGCCATGTCATCGAACTGTAGTCCCCAATCCCCAGAGACCCATCTGTGGCCTTGGCCACACAGCAGGAGATGAGCTGTGGGCAAGCTGAAGCTTCATCTGTATTTACAGCCGCTCTCATCACTTGCATCACCACATAAGCTCTGCTCCTGTCAGATCAGCAGTGGCATCAGATTCTCATAGGTGCGTGAACCCTACTGCAAACTGCGCATGCGTGGGATCTAGGTTGCACACTTCTTATGAGAACCTAATGCCTGATGATCTGAGGTGGAGCTCAGGCAGTGATGCTAGTGCTGGGGAGCGCCTGCAAATACAGATTATCATTAGCAGAGATAAATAAATATAAACAAATAAAATAATAAACAATAAATATAATGTGCTCGAATCATCCCCAAACCACCTTCCATCCCTGTCTGTGGAAAAATTATCTTCCCTGAAACCAGTCCCTGGTGCCAGAAAGGTTAGAGACCACTGTCATAGAATCTACATGACCATAACAAAGAACGCAATTGATGGATGTGTAATAATATAAAAAAGCTCCAGGATACAATTTTAAGTCAAAGAATAATATGTACTGCATTAACCCCATTATAGTAATCGCATTTGAAGCTTAATGACACTTTAGGCCTGATGATTAAAAAAAGAAAAAAGAAAAAAAAAGCCCAAAGCTATGTGTGATGGTTTTAAGACATATCTCCAACTTCTCTGATACACCTCCTACCACAGGGAATCTATATTCCTAACCCTTGAACCTGGGAGGCCTTAGTGTCTGTCTTGATGAGTAAAATGCAGTACAGATGATGCTGTGTGACTTCTACAGCTAGGTTTAAAGAGGCAATACAGCTTCCACCTGGCTCTATCTCTTGAGGCACATATCTTTAAAGTTCTGAGCTTCCATGTAAGAAGTCTTGGCTACCCTGAAGCCATGCTGGTGGGGAGCATATGAAAACCACATGTAAAAAGAGATGCCCTAAAGGTCCCTGCTGTTCCAGTCCCCAGCTCTTTCGGTCTTCTCAGACCAGAAGACAGACATGGGAGAGATGGGAGGTGATTCCAACCCCTGCCACCATCTGACTGTGATCACATGAGCTCTTGAGCAAGAACCACCTAGCTAAACCCAGTCAACGCCAACTGTGAGAGATACCATGACTGTTATAGCTTGACTGTTGTTGACTTGTTACACAATAATAGAAAACCAGAAAAGGTTTAATTTAAAACAAAACCTATGTATACATAAATGCATAGAAAAACAGAAAAGCTTCTAGAAAGATTTTCCCCCAAATTGTTACGATTACCTGTGGGGAACAGGGAGGAACTCAGGGGGGATGGGAGAAAGGGAGGTTAAATTTCTCTTTGAACATTATAGACTTCTATAACGCCCAATTTTCCCCAACCAGCATGCATTTCTTTTGTAATAAAAAAGTAAGTCATAAAAAACATATTCAACTGGAAAAAACCAACCCCTAAGAAATCAGAAAAAAAATTTTATAACAAAAAATTCTAATAAAGGGTTAATATCCTTAGTCTATAACAAAGAAGTGGAAAAAGACAGAAAACTAAGAAGGATATGAAAAGATAGTCACAAATGCTGAACCACCAATGGCAAATAAAACATGAAAAAATATTTATAAATTTGAAATGATGAGTAGTTTCATCAGACTGAAAAAGACCAAGAGTGCTCATCATATACCGAGTCAGCAAGAGGAAATGGGTTCTCTCACATGTTGCCAGTGGAGTGTGCAATGGAAGACTTTTCTGGAGGTCAATTTTACAGGATCTATCAAAATGTATAATGTGTATACTTGTACACAAATCTAAAATTTATCTTAAGGAAATAAATGGACAATGAAAAAGCTCTAAAGATGTTAATAATATTGTTGTTACAATATGGAAACAACCTAAATTAATAAGGTATTGGTTAAATTATAGTAATTAAAAAATGGAATACTGGCCAGACTCAGAGGCTCACACCTGTAATCCCAGCACTTTGGGAGGCCAAGGAAGGAGGATTGCTTGAGGCCTGGAGTTTGAGACCAGCCTGGGCAACACAGTGAGACCCCTGTCTCTACAAAAAATTAGAAAATTAGCTGAGCATGGTGGTGAACACCTGTAGTCTAGGCTACTCAGGAGGCTGAGGTAGGAGGATCACTTGAGCCCAGAAGTTCAAGGCTGCAGTGAGCTATGATTGCACCACTGCACTCCAGCCTGGGAGACTCTCAAAAAAAAAAAAAAAAAGAATACAGGCCAGCGGTGGCCTGTAATCCTAGCACTCTGGGAGGCCCACGTGGGTGTAACACTTGAGGTCAGGAATTCGGGATCAGCCTGAACAAGAGTGAGACCCCATCTCTACTATAAATAGAAAAATTAGCTGGGCGTGGTGGCGCATGCCTGTAGTCCCAGCTACTTGGGAGGCTGAGGCAGCAGGACTGCTTGAGCCCAAGTGTTTGAGGTTGCTGTGAGCTATAATGACACCACTGCACTCTAGACCAGGCAACGTAGCAAGACCCTGTTTCCAAAAAAAAAAAAAAGAGAGAGAGAATACCATTTACAATGGTTTTACATCTCTATTGTCATTGAGAGCTGTGTGGAAAATTTTGTTAAAGTTTTAAAAATTACAAAATGGAGTACTAAGAAGAATCAGTTTGGCTAAGTAAACAAAGAAAATGCCAAAACATCTCACTCAAAAATACACAAATACACACACGCACACCTTTGTTCACGTGCTGGAAGGATATATACCAAAATGTAACACTGAGTTACTGTCCTGATGTAACAGGAGTATGTGTGATGTTTAGTTTCTTTTCTTTTTTTTGAAACAGAGTCTTACTCTGTCACCCTGGGTAGAGTGAGTGCAGTGGCAGTGGTGTCATTGTAGCTCACTGTAAGCTCAAACTCCTGGGCTCAAGCGATCCTCCTGCCTCACCTCCTGAGTAGATGGGGACTACAGGTGCGTGCCATGATGTCCAGCTAGTTTTTCTATTTTTAGCAGAGCCGGGGTCTTGCTCTCGCTCAGGCTAGTCTTGAACTCTTTTTTTTTATTTTTTGAGACAGAGTCTCGTTTTGTTGTCCAGGCTAGAGTGAGTGCCGTGGCGTCAGCCTAGCTCACAGCAACCTCAAACGCCTGGGCTCAAGCAATCCTGCTGCCTCAGCCTCCCGAGTAGCTGGGACTACAGGCATGCGCCACCATGCCCGGCTAATTTTCTATATATATGTTAGTTGGCCAATTAATTTCTTTCTATTTATAGCAGAGACAGGGTCTCTCTCTTGCTCAGGATGGTTTCGAACTCCTGACCTCGAGTAATCTGCCCGCCTCGGCCTCCCAGAGAGCTAGGATTACAGGCGTGAGCCACCGCCCCTGGCTAGTCTTGAACTCTTGGGTGCAAGCAATCCTCCTCTCTCAGCCTCCCAGAGTACTAGGATTACAGGTGTGAGCCACCATACCTGGCCGATGTTCAGTTTCTTTTCAAACATACTTCTCGTAATTTTTTGGAAAAAGTTTCAACATGTGAAAAAACAAACTATTTTTTTTAAAAAGGAGAGGTTACCAAAAAAGTTACCTGGGTGTGGAGGGATGAGGCAAACTTTGACTTTTTCAGGTCCAAATGAGTGGCAGGAAGAAACCTGGGTACTAAGCCGGGCATGGTGGCACATGCCTATAGTCCCAGCTACTCGGGAGGCTGAGGCAGCAGGATTGCTTGAGCCCAGGAGTTTGAGGTTGCTGTGAGCTAGGCTGACGCCACGGCACTCACTCTAGCCTGGGCAACAAAGCGAGACTCTGTCTCAAAAAAAAAAAAAAAAAAAAAAAAACCTGGGTACTTGCCCAGCCACAGCTACAAGAGGGTGCAGGTGGAAGATGGGTCAGGGTGCCTGCTCCCCTGCAGACGTTTGCAGTCTCTGCCACTGGGAGCTCAGGCCTCAGCCCTGGCCACCAGTTCCCATGCAGGAAGAAAGCACATCCCGAGGGGCTGTGCCTCCCCCCAGAGGGAGCTCCACACCTTACCACTTACTTTCCTTTGTGCCCATTTTATGAACTTGACTTCACAAATCTCTCCTGACTCTATCTTACCACTTTCCATCCAACCTTTTGGAACTTCTAGATTAGTCTTCTCAATGTTTTTGCTGTCTCTATTCTTGGCTACTTCTAATTCATGACCTGAATGGCTACTAGATTGATCTTTCTCAAACCCAGGCCTGATCATTTCAGTGTACAGCTTAAAAACTTCCAGCAACTTTCCAAAGCTCAAGGGATACAAGCTAACCCCTTTAGCATGGCACTGATGGCCTAAAAACTGGGCCCAGCCTCCACCTTCACTGTGTCCACTGAGCATCCTAAGTCCCAGCCACAGAGAACTGCCTGCTGGTTACCAAACAAGCCGAGCTTTCTGTGTGTGCCTCTGCCATGCCACTCTTCACCCTTTCCTGAGACCTTCTCCAGCTGCTCCCTCCCCCTCAGCACAGTACCTCACCCAGTCCCCTACCAGGGGGCTCTTTGCCAGCTGCCCCTTTTTTGGTGTAGCACACGGCTGCAGATGCTATGTAACATCCCTGGCCTATTGAAGATATTCTATCTAGAGCCAAAATTCCATTTTACCTGAGAATCCAAGTCCTCTCCTTTTAAGCAGAGATTGGCATCAAGAACATTGAGTCCCACGAGCAGGCCGACAATCACCATCCCTTCTTCCTCCATCATTAATGCCTCAGGCTCATAGAACTCACTGCAAGAGATGGAGAAGACAGGGACAAGGCTGAGAAACACCTTTACTCCTCCTTCACCCCATCCCGCCCTGCCCCGCCTTTTCCACTTTGCCCCCTTCTATTTCCTACCGTCACTTCCAGTGCTGTTCCCTCTGTGTCCTCTCCCCTCTTCCTATAGTAGAACGGGCTCTTCCTTCCTCCTGTCTAAGGTTAACTCCTCCGTTTAGACCCAGGACACCAGCCCTTTTCATCTCCTCTCCGCCACTGCATTCCTGACATCACCCTGCCCCTCCTATGTCTCCAGGGGCTCCTCTTCCAAGGTGATATGAACTACTTCTACACAGTAACGGGATTCCAAAGATTCCTCATGTCCAAGAATAAAACTCTTCCCTCTTCCTGTGTCCTACAAAGCAACTTGCTGCCTTTATGTCCTTACCTGCCAGTCATCTTGGCCATTTGCTGTGAGGCTCCATCCCCATGTCTATTACTGCTTTGCTCACCAATGATTTACTAGGTTACCACATCCAATGGCACCCAGGCCACTGTGTGTGTGCATGTGTGTGTATGTGTTCATGAGAACTTACTGTCTTAAGAATCAGTTCATTAGCAAAGTGACAGATATGGCAATTACCTGGATTTGGTCATTACACAATGTATACATGCATTGAAACCACACTGTACCCCATAAATATGTATAATTATGTGTCAATTATAAATTAAAAAATTAACTGATAAAACGAACTGGTTCATTAAAACAAAATCAGCAACTCAAAGTTATTCAGTGTAACTGTACTCAGAGTACAAAGTATATGAAATATTCTAAATCAGCATTTATCATGTAAAGATATTTTTAATAATAAGCCATGACTTGAAAACACTGAAAAACTTGGGTTTTAGGCCATGCTATTAAAGTTACTTTATCTCAATTAGACAAGACATTTAACTCTAGAGAGATTTTTCCCTTCTGTTAATAAATTATCAGACTTGAAAAGGTTCTTTTATAAAGACTGTTTAGTCATATAGTTATAAATATAAAAAATGAACCAGTCATAAATTTTTCTGAACATTATATACTCTCATTTTAACTAAAAATGGTCTATGGAGCTATGTTCTAATTATTTACAAAGCAAAAGATAAAAAAAGAGGTGACATAATACCTTAAGAGATGTTTATTGTCTATGAGCACTTTCAGATAATCTGCCAGTTTCTTTTGCATGAGTGCAAGATAAAGCCAAGCTCTGCCTCTTCCTACAGCTGTCCTAGAATTCAGAGAGTCAAACTGTTGTGGTATAACAACAACAAACACAGAATAAACCCTCAATTTAGCCAGAGAGATATACATGTTCATACATATTCATGCTTATGAATGCAGAGAATACTCTAAGAATAGCCGCTTTGGGGTGCGGGAAGAAATGTACACTGTCTGGGCAGGCAGAGAGAATGGCTCGCTGCACACCTTTGGCCACTATCTGAATTTTGTGCCAGGGCATGTATTTTTTTTTTTTAATACAAAAGGAAAAAATTTTAAGCCACAAAAATCTGATTTCTGGAAAAAATACCATTAGATAATGCTTTGCATATATTTATAAAATTTCACGGAGATTCAGGAAATAACAGGTTAGATTTGTATAATGGATAAACATTCTTTCTTTTTTCAGACAGAGTCTTACCTGTTGCCCGGGCTAGAGTGAGTGCCGTGGCGTCAGCCTAGCTCACAGCAACCTCAAACTCCTGGGCTCAAGTGATCCTTCTATTGCAGCCTCCCAGGTAGCTGGGACTACAGGCATGCGCCACCACACCTGGCTAATTTTTCTATTTTTTAGTAGAGACGGGGGTCTTGCTCTTGCTCAACCTCAAACTCCTGAGCTCAAATGATCCGCCCCTCCCAGCCTCCAGAGTGCTGGGACTACAGGTGTGAGCCACCGCGTCCGGCCTGCAACCATTTGTAAGCATGTAATTCAGTAGTGTTAAGTACATTCACACTGCTGTGCAACCGATCTCAAAGGTACAACTGTGAAAAGGCCTACATTAAACACTAAGAGAAAGGAAAGAGCGGGGTTCAATGACACATGCCTGTGGTCCCAGCTGTCAGGAGGCTAAGGCAGGAGAATCACTTGAGCCCAGGTGTGCAAGGCTGTAGTGTGACTGCACCTGTGAGCAGCCACTGGCACTCCAGCCTGGGCAATATAGTGAGATCCCATCTCTAAAAAAACAAAGAAAGAAAAAGAAAAAAGGGACTCCCAATTATAGACTTAGAACTGTTGAAGGAAGAAAAAGAATCTGTTTTAAGAGAGTAGCTGCATTTGTAACATCCGAAAGTAGTAAAGGTAAGGCTGTAACCAATAACCTGCATAAAAGGAGCTCTCAGAGCCAAAGACCATGCCACAGGGTCAGAATGCAGCCTCGGTGATTTCAGAAGCCAGGCTCAGAAGGGCTACTCTAATTTCATCAATAAAAAAGCCTTTGGAGCCGGGCGTGGTGGCTCACGCCTGTAATCCTAGCTCTCTGGGAGGCTGAGGCGGGCGGATTGCTCGAGGTCAGGAGTTCGAAACCAGCCTGAACAAGAGCGAGACCCCGTCTCTACTATAAACAGAAAGAAATTAATTGGCCAACTAATATATATATATAAAAAATTAGCCGGGCATGGTGGCGCATGCCTGTAGTCCCAGCTACTTGGGAGGCTGAGGCAGCAGGATTGCTTGAGCCAGGAGATTGAGGTTGCTGTGAGCTAGGCTGACGCCATGGCACTCACTCTAGCCTAGGCAACAAAGCGAGACTCTGTCTCAAAAAAAAAAAAAAAAAAAAAAAAAGCCTTTGGGCCGGGCGTGGTGGCTCACGCCTGTAATCCTAGCACTCTGGGAGGCGAGGCGGGTGGATTGCTCAAGGTCAGGAGTTCAAAACCAGCCTGAACGAGACCCCATCTCTACCATAAAAATAGAAAGAAATTAATTGGCCAACTAATATATATAATATAAAAATCAGCCGGGCATGGTGGCTCGTGCCTGTAGTCCCAGCTACTTGGGAGGCTGAGGCAGGAGGATCGCTTGAGCCCAGGAATTTGAGGTTGCTGTGAGCTAGGCTGACACCAGAGCACTCTAGCTTGGGCAACAGAGTGAGACTCTGCCTCAAAAAAAAAGAAAAAAAGATGCTATAGATGAATATTTGATACTCTAATATTAAATGTAAAACACACTACACAACTGTATATACAGTTTAAAACTAAATTTTTTTGGAATAGCAATAATACCTATACTTAGTTTACAAACCAGAAAGTATTAAAAGGTATACAGTTGCAGTTCTCTCTGACCTATCCTCCACCTTCCCATTCCCCCTTTCCCACATGTTAATACAATGGTCTTGGTTTAGGTTCACTTCCAAAACATTTTTATGCATCTGAAAACAAGTACAAATTCTTTTCTCTACTTTACAAAAAAAGTCAACATGCTTTACATACTGTTCTCAACTGGCTTATTTCACTTAACATCATCTTGAAAATTTTCCATATCGGTACACTAAGGACTGAGTGCATTTTTTCATAGATTTAGTGTTTCATTATTGGACTACACTGTAATTTATCTAGCTGGTTTTCTTTTTTAAATCTAGGCTGGCTCTAATGTTCTGCTGTTGCAAATAATGCTGCAATAGATAATTCTGCACAGGTCACCTTCATGTGTGACGTCTGTAAGAGAGAACACCTGTAAGTGGCATTGCTGGGTCAAAGGGCAAACGCATTTGTAATTTTGGTGAATAGTGTGAAGTTGTCCTCTATGAGAATGAGTGCAATACAGTGCCATGGTGTGTGTGTGTCGGGGGTTAGGGGGGTAAAATAAAAATAGAATCTTATTTGTCTGACTATGCACTGGAAGAATCTGGAAGGATACTGACAAAGATTTTTGTCTTTTTTAAAGACAGGATCTTGCTAGATTGTCCAGGCTGCTCTTGAACTCCTGGCTTCAAGTGATACTCCTGCCGTGGCCTCCCCAAAGTGCTGAGAACCACTGTGCCTGGCAGATATCAGTAGTAGTGATTTTCTGGGTAGTCAAATAATAGAAGTTTGACAATTCCATTGTAAAAAAATTACATTTTTTGGCTTGCTTTTATTTCCTAATTATTTATTCAGAAAAGGTATGGGAAATTGTACCATATAAAGAACAGGTCTGGGCATGGGGACTCACGCCTGTAATCCAATCCTGAGAAGAATAAACAGGGCTTGGCAGCAGTGGAGTTTTGTGGGATCCAGAGTCAAAAGGACCTGTGTTCTCTTCTGGGCTCCACCACTCCCTTGCCAAGGTCCTTGGACAAATTACTTAAACACTCTAAGTCTCAATTTCCACTCTTATAAATAAGGACCAACAGCTATCCTGGAGGGCTGTTGTGGAGGATTAAATGAAATGAAAAGAAATGTCCTCAGCATATGCCTGGTATAGGGCAAGCCCCTGTACGAGACTCTGCAAGAGGGTTCTTTTATATTGGCTTAAGGATCCATAAGGCCCCTTCTAAATGCCAAATTCCATGATGCCTTATTGGTGTTCTGCAGACTTTGAGCCTATGCATAGAGGTCCCAAGAGCAAATCCAGACATGGCAAATAATTAGTCACAGCCTATTCACAAATGCCCCTTGTCATGGAGACTAAAATCTGGCCCAAAATGTATTATTCATTCAGAAAACTGCCCATATGTATCTGAAGCAGTTGATTCCAGTAGTGTAATCATAACTCCTTTTCCCTCTGTGAGTGCTCTTTGGTTGACAACACCTTTTCAATCTATTTAACCTGTGTGGCAAGCAGGAGTCACTGTTCCCATTTCAAAGAAAAGGAAACTGAGGTCTAGGGGGCAAATCTTGCTCAAGATCATGTGCATAACAAACAGCAGAGCTGGGACTAAAGTCTGAGTATGGTTTATGCTACAGTTTTTTCCAAATTAAAAAAGTTTGATCAGCAAAGAATTGAGAAATGGGTAAACGATAGAGAGTTTTCAAAAAAATCAAATAGATGTAACTACTTCTCACTCACCTTAATTCTGGCAGATTTCTGACACTAGTAGCTATATCTGATGCTTCTGGACAAAGTTTCTCCACCAGCTCCAAAGGACCAAAGAAAGATTTATTTTGGCCAATAAAACTCTTCTTAACTAAAAGAGGAAACAGAAGTGTTACTCATAAGAACAGGTTGCAAAACTTCTTCAGGGTCCCAGTCTTTCTCCCAAAAGCCAAATGAAAGCTGCAGAGCTCCAGTACTTAATTCTTTTGATTTAGCCTTGGAGACTGGGAGAGGCTAAGTAACACATTAGCTCTCCCTCCCTCTGACAATAGAGTTTCTCTGATATACCTACTATGCTCTTTCTCCAAGTAGTTACTGCCCATCCAATAAAATAGGTGCCTCATATGATCATCTGGGAAATTCTTCCCTTTCCTTTCTCCTGATGGCAAGATCAATGCTTGATTTTTTGCAAATCATCACTATCATTTGTCACCTGAACTGCTGTAATAACCCACTGATCCTAGTATTGTTACTTCCCTGCCCTTTGCAATCTGCTCTACACATAGCTAGAAGTTCTTTTAAAAATGCAAGATGGGTCACATTTCTCTTTTATTTAAAATCCTGCAAATACACTTAAAATAAAATCCAACTCCTCACCATGACCTTTAAGGGCCTACATAAGCCTACTCCCATGACCTCATCTCTTCCCATTTTCTCTCTCAGCACACCTCAGTTACCTGGTCTTCCTCAAGCCAAGGCTGGTCTCACTCAGGACCTCCGCCCTTTGCATCTGCTTGTTTTTAAGCTAAATGTTCTTGCCCCAAATTTCTGCATAGCTGGCTTCTTCTTCTCCTTTGGGTCTTGGCTCACATTTCACCTTCTCATTAAGATCTTCCCCTCCCACCCTGGCTGAAAGTTTCCTTCTTTGATTCTTTGTCATTTAACTCATTTTGCTTCCTTGAATTCGCAGTATTTTGTAATTATGTTTCTGCCTTTATTGTCCGTCTGCTTTGTCCTCTAGAACTGCATTGTCCAAGGCAGTCACTAGCCACATGTGCTATTGAGCACTTGAAATGTGGCTAGTGCAACTCAGGAACCGAATTGAGATGTGCTGTAAGTGTAAAACACACAGTGGATTCTTAAGTCTTAGATGAAAAAGAATGTAAAATATCTGATTAATAAGGCTTTTAAATATAGATTATGTATCAAATGATTATATTTTGGATACATTGGGTTCAATAAAATATATTTAAATTAATCTTTAAGTTTTAAAGTAAATTAGTGTTTTAACTAATTAGTAAATTAAAGTAAATTAGTGTTTAAATTGTTTTTTTTTTTAACGTGGCTACTAAAAATTAAAAATTGCCTATGTATCTTTCGCGACATTTCTTTAGGACTGCACTGCTCTAGAATGTCGCTTCTTGACGGCAGGGACCGGTCTGTTCTGTACACTGCTGTTACCCCAGCACCCAGAACAAATTTTGGCACTGATGAATAAATGCTGAGCCAACACCTAGCCCAAACTTCACTCTCCCGAACGTCCCCTCAGGCTCACCTTTCAGCCCATGTTTGAGGCAGTGCTCCATCACTACAAAGAACTGCTGCAAGGGGGCATGGTCTGCATCCAGGCTGCGGCCCAGGCTCAGGGCCGACTGGAGCAAGACCTTGATGCTGAGTTTCATCATGTGCATCAGGTTGGTACGCTCCTCCATCATCTGGCACTTGGAAGCTGTGGGGCAAAAGTAGGGACAGCTTCGTTAGTGGACTGAGTGTGGTCCGGGGCGGAGAGGTCGGACGTCGGGCGATGGCAGGAAGACGGGCCAGGCAGGGGACCAAACGGAGGGGTCTGTTCAGGGCGCGGACGTGCTGGCGGGCGAACAGCTGGGACTCGCAGTCCACCGGTCCTTGATGCCTGGAGGCCGCAGTCCCGCCTGGATGGCTTGGTCCTTGGGGCAGAAGAGAAGCCCTCGACTTCCTACTCAAGGCCTCTCCCAGGCCGCTCCGCGCGTTGCTACGGCGACGGCTCTACCAAGACTCACCACGATTGGCCTCTCCCACAACCCTATTCCACTTTCAACCAATGGAAGGGCGCAAATATCAGGAAGCACTGCTCCAAGCTGGAAGGCGTGCCGGGAGAGCGTTCCTCCCCCCAGGATTCCGATTGGACAAGTACAGCTCGCGGCCACGCCCACGGAGGTCGAGGTCGTGGACGCCATTTCGCGTTCTCTGCCCGAGGCAGGGCGGGAGCTCTCCTGCTGGGCCTGGGCATTTGTTTTGTCTCGCGCTGGCAGCCGAGGGCCAGCGGGAAGGCATCTGCCCCTCGGCTCCAGACTTTCATTCTTGTTGTTGCCAGCCTTTCGTCCACGGATAGTGGGCAATTCCAATTTTTACACGCTTTGTCTGTAGGTAAAACCGACAACCGAATGAGCTCAGCTACAGCTCCATTAATCTTGTTGCTATGTATTGAGAGTGAAAAAGTCTTGTCTGTAGTCCTTATTGGATATCTGTGACAAGTTCCTGGCAAGAGTTCTCTCAAACCCAGTAAGCTGGCATCCTAGAAATTTAAAAAAGAATTTATACCCCAAACTCGGTCTGGCAGGAAAACTACCGCCCCTGGGGAGCCGGGCTTTCCTGGGCTGCGCCCCCTTTCTGCCCGCCTCGGTTCGGTCTTTCAAAGATCTGCGGCCCCACTGGGGCGGAAGGCCATATTGTTTCAGTTTGCAGCTCTCTCCTACTATTTCTTCTGCGAACTGCCTGCTCCATCTTTTAACTTTTGTATTGAATTGCTTGCCTTTGTCTTACTGATCTGTATATTCTGGATATTAATCCTTTTTTTTATTTCATGGGCATCAGTATGGATATATAAGTTCAAAGAGCTTATGTATGGCCCGCTGCGGTGGCTCACGCCTGCGCCTGTAATCCTAGCACTCTGGGAGGCCGGCAGGTGGATTGCTCCAGGTTAGGAGTTCAAAACCAGCCTGAGCAAGAGCAAGACCCCGTCTACACTATAAATAGAAATTAATTGGCCAACTAATATATATAGAAAAAATTAGCCGGGCATGGTGGTGCATGCCTGTAGTCCCAGAGGGAGGCTGAGGCAGAAGGATCACTTGACCCCAGGAGTTTGAGGTTGCTGTGAGCTAGGCTGACACCAGGGCACTCACTCTAGCCTGGGCAACAAAGGGAGACTCTGTCTCAAAAAAAAAAAAAAAAAAAGGAGCTTATGTATACATATATACACAGTTTTTTAAAACTATAGTTAAGGCCAGGTGTGGTGGCTCACGCCTGTAATCCTAGCTCTCTGGGAGGCCGAGGCGGGCGGATTGCTCCAGGTCAGGAGTTCGAAGCCAGCCTGAGCAAGAGCGAGACCCCATCTCTACTATAAAATAGAAGGAAATTAATTGGCCAACTAATATATATACAAAAAATTAGCCGGGCATGGTGGCGAATGCCTGTAGTCCCAGCTACTTGGGAGGCTGAGGCAAGAGGATTGCTTGAGCCAGGAGTTTGAGGTTGCTGTGAGCTAGGCTGACGCCACGGCACTCACTCTAGCCTGGGCAACAAAGCGAGACTCTGTCTCAAAAAAAAAAACAAAAAAAAAAAACTATAGTTAAATCTGAAAGAACAATAATATTATGAATAAATTTGTAATAAAGGTCTTAAGTAAATATTGAGACATCCTGGAACTAAAAATTCTAAATTCAGCAAAATCCAAGAAAAGAAAAAACGGTCTAAGCCCAACTCTGTAAAATAATTTAAAGAGGTTTATTCTGAGCCAAATTTGACGGCCATGACCTGGAGCCACACCCAAGAAGCCTTGAACAAGTGGACTTGCTGTGGGTTGGTTACAGTTTGGTTTTATACATTTCAAGGAGGCAGAGATTACAGGTGAAGTCATAAATCAATAAATGGAAGGCATACATTGGTTTGGCCCAAAAGGTGGGCCTTCTTGAAGCCAAGGCTTACAGGTTACAGGTAGGTTTAAAGATATTTGACTTGTAATTGGTTAACCACTTCGGTACCAGTGTCGACTGTAGCCCCGCGTCAACTGTAGTCGACAGCCACAGATGAACGCACACAGTTACTAGCTGACAGCCGTGATATGAATGAAGGTGCACAGCTGAGAGTCAACTTTAGCTGACAGCCGTGATATGACTTTTCTAATTTTTCATTTATCAAAATAAAATTGTGAATATTAAAAAATAACATAATGAAAACATATATGCATATGTTTCCTATTCTGATTTACATTACAAGTAAAGCTGCCTATAAAGTAAAACAAGCTTTCAGTGCTTTAAAGCTTTCCTCATCACACAAGACCAAAACGGATCTGTCATCAATGCACAGCACAGACTATTGTGTGGACTGTGAGTGCCAGCTGGGGGCAAGGTTTTGCTGCTGGTGAGTGCTGTACTGAAGTGGTGAGGCATGTTTGACCTCTCTCCTCATGGCAGACAATTTAGTTTTAGGATATCCCTTTGGCCAGAAGGGGGTCCATTCAGTCAGCTGGTTGTGAGGAAGCCTTAAGATTTCATTTTATTTCATAGTATTTTGGTTGTGGAGAGGGAAAAGTAGGTTAAGAAAAGCATTTGGATGGGAGTGGTATAAATATCTTTAAATTTCAAGAGAATCCTATGTATTACCTTTATAAATATTAAAACTTTAATGAAATGGATGATTCACAAAGGAAATAAAAATTGTAAAACCTCACCAAGGGGGAGAAACCCTGAAGAGACAGACCAATAACCATTGAAACAATTTGTAAAGACTTATCCTTAAAGAAGTCACCATGCCCAGTTCTATAATTTAGTGGTTCTCAAATTGGAATAAATATACACTTCAGTCGTGACAAAGGCTAGGCATGTCCAGGTATTTTTTTTTTTTTTTTGAGACAGAGTCTCGCTTGTTGACCAGGCTAGAGTGAGTGCCGTGGCGTCAGCCTAGCTCACAGCAACCTCAGACTCCTGGGCTCAAGCAATCCTTCTGCCTCAGCCTCCCGAGTAGCTGGGACTACAGGCATGCGCCACCATGCCCAGCTAATTTTCTATCTATATTAGTTGGCCAATTAATTTCTTTCTATTTATAGTAGAGACGGGATCTTGCTCTTGCTCAGGCTGGTTTCGAACTCCTGACCTCGAGCAATCCGCCTGCCTCAGCCTCCCAGAGTGCTAGGATTACAGGCGTGAGCCACCGCGCCCGGCTATGTCCAGATATTTTAAGGAACTCAATTTCCAGATCTTCAAGTCTCACAGGCACTGCTTCTCCTCCTGCTCTGCAGAAGGGCAGTTCACTCCTTACGCCTCTTGCAGTGACCAGGGCTGCAGAAAGTCCCCCACAAATGGAGGCAAAGTGATTAATCAAGTAATCTAATAAAAAACAGGAAGAGTTTCCAGTTTCTCGTTCCTTTATTTTACTTAGTTAAACCTGGTCTTGGGCCGGGCGCTGTGGCTCACGCCTGTAATCCTAGCTCTTGGGAGGCCGAGGCGGGCGGATTGCTCGAGGTCAGGAGTTCAAAACCAGCCTGAGCAAGAGCGAGACCCCGTCTCTACTATAAATAGAAAGAAATTAATTGGCCAACTGATATATATATAAAAAAATTAGCCGGGCATGGTGGCGCATGCCTGTAGTCCCAGCTACTCGGGAGGCTGAGGCAGAAGGATCACTCAAGCCCAGGAGATTGAGGTTGCTGTGAGCTAGGCTGACGCCACGGCACTCACTCTAGCCTGGACAACAAAGTGAGACTCTGTCTCAAAAAAAAAAAAAAAAAAAAAAAAACAAAAAAAAAACCTGGTCTTGGGGGAGAGGGGTTGTGTCTAGCCCTTTGCTAAGTAGAAAGTTAAACATCGCCCCACAAATATAAATATATGTAATTGTTTTCAGCCAGTTCCAATTTGCATTCCTAAGATGTGCCATTAACTTGATGGACATTGTCCATGAATCAAATGAGCCAAAACTGCCAGCTTTAGGTTTATGAAAATGGATTTGAAGTGCCTGCTAAAGTTGTCAAAAAATATTGTATTGGCAAAGGTGTAATAAAATAAGCACTATTTAGATGTCCCCAACCATTTTGAGTATTCTGTGTTAAGCAAGGTGACAAAGAGGAAGAATAAGAAATATAATTATCATTTGATAAGTCTTGGTAAAACTGTTTTTTGGTAACTTCCCAGAAGTTGAGAAATTTCTTTAATATGATTAGGTTGCAAGTCAGATGATGTTCAATTATTTGCTTTGAACAAAAATAAAAGAACACAAAAATAAATTAGATACCAGGCCAGGTGTGGTGGCTCACACCTGTAATCCTAGCACTCTGGGAGGCTGAGGCAGGGGGATTGCTCAAGGTCAGAAGTTCAAAAACCAGCCTGAGCAAGAGCGAGACCCCGTCTCTACTAAAGATAGAAAGAAATTAATTCGCCAACTAAAAATATATAGAAAAAATAAGCCGGGCATGGTGGCGCATGCCTGTAGTCCCAGCTACTTGGGAGGCTGAGGCAGTAGGATCTCGAGCCCAGGAGTTTGAGGTTGCTGTGAGCTACGCTGACTCCACGGCACTCACTCTAGCCTGGGCAACAAAGTGAGACTCTGTCTCAAAAAAAAAACCACAAAAAAACAAAAAAACACATATAAATCTATTACATTAAGATAAGAATCTATACCAGCAGTGGAATGGAAATTCAAATTCAATTTTCAATATTAAATAACTAGCTATTTATTTTTAAGATGGATGGTAGTGATTATTAGTTCATTAAGGTCTTTACATACCATTTGATACACTTCAAAGAACCATGTAAAAGTTTTATTTTAAAATGTCAATATTTATACTAAACTGAATTCTTTTTGAGACAGAGTCTCTTGTATGGGCTAGAGTGCCGTGGTGTCAGCCTAGCTCACAGCAACCTCTAACTCCTGAGCTCAACTGATCCTCCTACCTCAGCTGCCCAAGTAGTTGGGACTACAGGAATGTGCCACCATGCCTGGCTAATTTTTTCTCTCTATATTTTTTAGTTGTCCAATTAATTTCTTTCTATGTATAGTAGAGACAGGGTCTCGCTCTTACTCAGGCTGGTCTTGAACTCCTGATCTCAAGTGATCCTCCCACTTCAGCCTCCCAGAGTACTAGGATTATAGGTGTGAGCCACTGAACCCAGCCTGATTGATTCTTTATAAATTTGATTTTTGGTTTTGAGTAGCCCTTTGGTATCTTGGAAGATCTTATAATACAATATGGTGTTAACCTGTATTGATAGGAAGAAAAACATCTTAAACTTTCCTAATTTTCAAGAATTTTCACTTATCTCAATGGCTAACTTAAGTAGTTTGGCAATGCAAAGGGGAAAAAGTTATCATGCTTCAGTTTGGAAGGAGCTGCACCAGTTATACCTGGAAAATAAAATCTGCCATGGAAGAGAACAGAAAGGCATAATACATACCACTGACCTAATGACAAATATATCTACATAATTTTAAAATAAAGGGATGCCTTCTATGAGCATTCATGTGTAAGACATTGTACTTGGCACATTAATTCTAATACCATGGTTTTGTTACTTAAATCTTAGCAGGCATCACTCTAAAAAGCAGCATGCAGTCCTATGTGCGCATCCTCAGAAAGACACAATAAGTAGCACTGGGGACAGTTTCTGGGAAGGAGGACTTACTAGTTGTTGAATGTTCTTTTGTACGTTTTGATTTTTTAAAAATCATATTCATTTATTACTTTAAAAAAATCCCCCAAAACCAACAGGAGAACACAATCACTGTGGTACCAGACCCACGTGGGCTAACACTGTAAAACAAGTATTGGAAGCATTCGTCAACATTCCACAGCGTTTTCCTTTAACCTGTATCAGGGAAAAAATGTTATCTGGCAAGAGTGCTGTTCACATTGCATCTCTGCTCCTAAACTGCTCCCTCTGAAAACCATCACTGTCTTTACCGCTGTGTAGGCAGATTCATGGGAAAAGAGACAGATGAGCCGGCCCTGGCCCTGGCCGTAGTGGTGGCCATTGTTTTACTCCTACCCGGTTTTTCTGAAGCCTCTGCAGAGCTGCTGCCTGTGGCCCTTTTTTTCCCCACCTCCACTTCCTACTTGATGACTTCAAATCCTGGTGACCTTAGGGCCCAGCCATATAACTCATCTAGCAGTTCCCCAAATTTCGGCCCTTTGTAACCCATTTTTTTTTTGCCAGATTGAATGGCAGTTATTTATTCAGTATTTTCTTTAAATTGACTAATAAAAAAATCTATGTGTTATATATCCTGACATCTTACAGTTATTATTATTTTTTCAGAGATGGGGTCTCCCTCTGTTGCCCAGGCTGGAGTGCAATAGTGTGATCTTAGCCCACTGTAGCCTCAAATTCCTGGATGAAAGCAATCCTCCCACCTCAGCCTCCCCACTACAGGTGTGTGCCACCATGCTCAGCTAATTTTTAAAATTGTTTGTAGAGATAGGGTCTTGCTATATTGCCCAGGCTGGTCTCAAACTGCTGGCCTCACTCAAACCTTCTGCTTTGGCCTCCCAAAATGCTGGGATTATGGGTGTGAGCCACCATGCCCAGCCCTGAAATTCTTAATAATTTTATCTTTAAATTGTTTTTTTTTTTTTTGAGACAGAGTCTCATTCTGTTGCCCAGGCTAGAGTGCTGTGGCATCAGCCTAGCTCACAGCAACCTCAAACTCCTGGGCTCAAGCAATCCTGCCTCAGCCTCCCGAGTAGCTGGGACTACAGACATGCGCCACCATGCCTGGCTAATTTTTTCTGTGTATTTTTAATCTTTTCTATGTTTTTGTAAAGACAGGGTCTCGCTCTTGCTCAGGCTGGTTTCAAACTCCTGACCTTGGGTGATCCGCCCACCTCGGCCTCCCAGAGTGCTAGAATTACCGGTGTGAGCCACCACACCTGGCCTTGAATTTGTTTTGTAAGTGAAATTCTTTGGAAGAAGTGTGTGTGTGGGGGCTCAAGTGTGGGCCCACCTTCCACTGCCTCCCTGGGACAGATCTTCAGCTGCCCTGGGGCTTCTCCCTAACCGCCCTGATCCCCACTTTGCAACTACACCTGGTCCAGAAGGGGTCAGGTGACATTCTGAGGGGTTGTATCCCCAGAATGTCAGGGCAGGGTGGGTACCACAGCACATTAAGCAAGTGGGCAGGGGCCTCTCACCCACCCCATCCCTGCAGGGAAGTTGTAATCCATTATGGCAGTAGGGAGGGAAGGATGATTTCATTTTGCTCCAAGGCCTGAATTTTGCACTGAGCCTCCCAAATTACTTAGCTGGCCCCAGGTAATAGATACATTATCCCTGTTTTATAAAAAGGAAAGCTGGATTAAAAATTTAAGTAACTTCACCAAGTTACTTAGAAGTGGTAGAGCCAGGACTTGAACCAAAATAGTCTGCTTCTTGAGCCCATGCCCTTAAAATAAAGCTAGGTGCAGTGGCTCATGCCTGTACTCCTAGTACTTTGGGAGGCCAAGGTGGGAGAATTGCTTGAGGCCAGGAGTTTGAGACCAGCTTCAGCAAGAATGAAACCCTATTTCTACAAAAAATAGAAAAATTTAGCTGAGTGAGGTGGCTAACGCCTGTAATCCTAGCACTCTTGGGAAGTCAAGCCTGGAAGATTGCTTGAGCTCAGGAGTTAGAGACCAGCCTGAGCAAGAGCTAAAAATACAAAAATTAGCCTGGTGTTGTGGTACACGCCTGTAATCCCAGCTACTTGGGAGGCTGAGGCAGGAGGATCGCGTGAGCCCCCAGGCATCTGAGGTTGCTGTGAGCTAAGCTGACACCAGGGTACTCTAGCCCAGGTGACAGAGTGAGACTCTGTCTCAGAAACAAAAAAAACCCCAAATAGAAAAATTGGCCCAGTGAAAATTTGATGAGGTGTTGAGCACCTGTAGTCCCAGCTATGCCTGCAGACTGAAGCAGAAGTATCACTTGAGCCTGTAAGTTTGAGGTTGCAGTGAGCTATGATGATGCCACTGCACTCTAGTCCAGGCAACAGAGCGAAGACTCTGACATACATACATACACACATAAATTTAAATAAGTAAATAACTCTCTCTCAAAAAAAAAGTCGAATTCAATTTTTAATGCTGATGCCATGGCACTAGACCAGGCTAGTGAGACTCTGTCTCAAAAAAACAAAAACAAAGTTGAGGAATTCAATTTTTAATTGAAGTTTAATTTTGCATTTCAACATCACACGTGGCTAGGGGCTACTGGATTGGATAGCATAGCTCTGAATGTCTGGCTTTAGAGGTCTAAGTCAAAAGTTTACTATCATAAACCATTCAATGTTTTCATTCTTTTCACTGGTATGCTGAACCTGCATTCTAGATTGCAGGGGCTCAAAAGGATTTTAAGAGATCACTGGGTGAGCAAAGAAACCCCGCCTCGGGCGGGAGCGGGAGCGCGCCGGGGAGCCCGCACTCCAACGTGCGGCCGGGCGTCGCGGGACCGGAAGGCAGGAGACCAGCACTGGTTTCGTCTTCAGTATTTCAAAAACTAGTACAGATTTCTTACACCTGAACGTGCGATTTCCTTCATCTAACGTGACTGGGTGGGCAGAGTGCCGCCATCCCGCCCGAGCCGAGGCCCTCACAGGGCAAGCGCCCCCGCGCGGCAGGCTTCCGACGCCGGCTCCCGCCGCGACCTGGGCGGGCCACACGCCTACCTGCGCGCGCCGCGCCGTCCCCGCCGCCGTCCCCGCCGCCCAGCACCGCGGCCGCGCGCAGCGCGCCCCCGCAGCTCGCCGACAGGTTCTCCGTGGCCTTTCGCGCCAGGGTCAGGATGGGTGCTGACCAGCCTTCGGCTGCCGCCCGCGGCCTCCCCACACTCCGCAGCTCGCCCGGCGTCGGCAGCTGGCTCCGGCCCACGATCTCGAACTCTTCTCCAGCCTCGGGCGCCCGCTCCGGCCCGCGCGCAGACGCCCGCCCCGCCGCGCAGCCGTCCTCAGGGGCGGCCATCTTGGCGGTCACGTGGCCGCCGCTCCCTGCGCGGGACTCCTCTCCTCTCCCTCGGCCGCCTTGCCGTCTTTCCCTTAAAAAAAGTTTCGAGGAAGTACAAGTTATGACATAAGATACACATCCCCAAGCAGCCCGGAGGACTTGTTTGCCTGAAAGTTCCTTCTGAACGTTCTTCCAGGACCCCTGTGCACCCTGCAGGGCACTTAACAGGCCCTCCCTGCGCCCCCCAACGGCCCCCAGCTCTGCCCTGTAAGGTCTCTCGGCTGCAGAGAAGAGAGAGAGAGTGGGGCCAAACCAGGTGGCTTTATTATGCACTCCTGGACAAGGTTCTGGGGTCCCAAGAGAATGGGGGCCCAGAAGTCGCCTCCGTTTGAAGGGGGTGCGGCCTTTTATACCGTTTGGGGTGGGCTAGGGACTTTTGGCGGGAAAAGCTGGGAAGACCTTTGGTGGTCACTGAGAAATAGGAGGGGCTGGAGGTATTTGTGGAATCCAGGAGCCAAAACTCTCTTATCATGGTGTGGTAGTTCTCAGCAGGGCAGTCATCCTTGGCAGATCCTTCCTGGGTCTGGTCTCATGAGCCTTTTCTTTTTTGATCTAGGGAAGGGAGGGGGGCCGGCCACCAGCCTAACACACCAGACCCCACCGGGCGCGCACCTTCTTTGTAACACTATTTCCTCTTTTTAGTTTTTATTTCATATTTTATATTTGCCACTTAGTTTTGTGCAGCACTCTTTATAACAAGCCCTAAAAGAGCAATCAAGGAAACTCTGGATAGGTGAGACAGGAAAGTAGGATTTTGTTTTTATTGACACAGTCTCACTCAGTTGCCCAGGCTAGAGTGCCATGGCGTCAGCCTAGCTCACAGCAACCTCAGACTCCTGGGTTCAAGTGATACTTCTGCCTCAGCCTCCCGAGTAGCTGGGACTACAGACATGTGCCACCATGCCCTGCTAATTTTTTCTGTATATTTTTAGTTGGCCAATTAATTTCTTTCCATTTTTAGTAGAGACGGGGTCTCGCCCTTGCTCAAGGTGGTGCTGAACTCCAATGATCCTCAACCTCCACCTCCCAGAATGCTAGGATTACAGGCATGAGCCACCATACCCAACTGGATATTTTTCTTTTTTAATGGAATGACTTATGACAGTTTGGCAGGAAAGAGTACAAAGTGGTGGCCTGGGAATCAGAAGATCTGGATTCTACTATTAATTAGTTAAGTGGAATAACAATAGAACTGACCTTATTATTAAATAAGATTTTGCAGTAAAGACCACATGGCAGATGTTAGCAATTGTGATTACTGGTATCCAACTATACAGCTTGGGTAAGTCACTATATACTTTAACAACCCAAAATAAGTGACTGAAGCAAAAGTCTCAATCAATGGAGGTTTATTAAGCCAAAGTTGAAGATGTGCTGGGAAAAACACAAACCACAGACAAATCCATGGTTGTTTTCCCAAAGGGGAATTTGGGAGCTTTGGTATTTAAAGGCTGATAGGGCATGCAGAAAGGGAAAAAAAAAATGCAGAGGTTGGGTGGGTAGTGAGACAAAATAGTTACATTTTTGTGAGACCCAGGAAAATCTACATTTTACATGAGATAAGGCCAGTGTTAGAAGAGAAAAAGGGAGTGAAAGAAGTAGCATCAATTATGTAGATGTCCCTGGGCAGGTGGAAGAATGTGTGATCCTCTCCTGTCTCTGTTCTGCACCTGGGAAGATAAACTTGTAATTCGTTATTAGCGTGGAATCTAACAGACTTTTGTTTTAGGAGGTAGACACAGCCTACAGTCCTAATACCCTTGCTTATAGGAGGCCAGCAAGGAGTTTCCTTAATGAATGGTTTGTGGGGCCAGCTCTTCACAGGTGCCTGAGGCCCTTACCTTCCCTTTTACATAAAGATTTGCCAGAGTGGTCCTGAGATGATTACTTTCTTTTACAACTTGGACAATGTTCAGTCTGTTTCTTCACTTTGAAATGCAATTTTTTTTTTTGTTTGTTTTGTTTTTTTTTCAGAGACAGGATCTTGTTCTGTCTTTTAGGCTAGAGTGCAGTGGTGTGCTGCCTTCAATTCCTGGACAAGCAGGGCAGGCAGACCTGATCAGATTAACCTCTCAGTTTCAATATGAAAATATTTCACACAAGAATGTGGATTTTAGCCTTCTCTTGAATCATTGAAAGATTTGGCAACTCAGAGTATTTTCCTTGATGGTAACAAATTGTTGGAGTGGGCAATGGCTACTCCTTTAGAAGCACAGCTGCTCCCTGGATCTCAGTTTTGGTCCAGCCTACTTCACTAGTTTTATGATCTACCTGGTCCCTGAAGGTCAGATGTTCTCAGTGGGGCAGTGCTACTTCCTAAGGGAGTGTTTCGGGAATTTGTGGGGTTGGTGTTTGAGTTGCCATAATGGTTGAGGGCATGCTACCAATCTTGCTGGGCTGGGGCAGAAAGGGATGAAGATAGGCTGGAATAACAAAGAATTGCCCCACATCCTTCATAACTTTGCAGTGGTCCTGGACATTTATGCAGGCAAAATGCTTGTTTATAATGATCAGATCCTGAAACTTAATTCCATTTTGCATAAAAACATAAACTCTATTTTGGGAACACTTAATATTGTATTTGGCAAGGTTATGCTTCTGTCACAAATAATCCCCAAATCTCAGTGGTTTAACATAAAAGTTTGTTTCTCATCATGCTACATATCAATGAAGACAGAGGGAGTACTCTGCTCAACTCATGGTCTCTCGTGACCCAGGCTATTGGAGGCTCCATCACTGGGAGCAGAGTTTTAATCAACATTAAATGCTCCAGCCCTCTGGGGACAAACTTCACTTATACACACTTCATTGGTGAAGTGTCACATGGCCATGTCTAACTTCTAGGGAGTTGGGGAGTTCAGTCCTATTAGAGTCTGGGAAAAGGAGAACTAGGAATATTGGTAAGCAGTATAACAACTACCACAAATGTACCCTGAATTTTCCCAGAATGCAGCTAAATTGATTTGTCCAGACTCTAAGCATTATTAGCCATTTCAGAAAATTACATTGCCCACAACAGTGCTGCTTTTGGTATTTGAGTTGTCAGAGCAATACCTAAATCAGTCAACATTTGTGCTATGGCAGTCATGGGGATTTTACATACAGGTGCAAATGTCTGCCTACGTCATTTCTTTCAGTGGTAAGTTGTGCCTTATTTACATATTGGAAGACAGGCATACCCTGTTTTATTGTGTTTCAGTTTATTGTGTCTTTTACCAATTGAAGGTTTGTGGCAAACCTGTATCCAGCAAGTCTCTTGGCACCAATTTTTCCAACAGAACATGCTTACTTTCTGTTTTTGTGTCACATTTTGGTAATTCTCATAATATTTCAAACTTTTTCATTATTATTATGTCTATCATAGTGATCTGTGATCAGTGATCTTTGATGTTACTAGTATAGTTGTTTTGGGGAGTCACAAACTGCACCCATATAAGGAGGTGAACTTAATAAATGTGTGCATTCTGATTGCTCCACCAACCAGCCATTCTTAACCATTTGGGTAGGTTCATCTGTGTGGATGTTCCCTGGTCCCCCGATTCCCAGTGTCAAGAATGACTACTGGTACTGAGTCAAGCTGGTGACAGAGTGATCACAGACACAGAGCAATTTCATACAAATAGTTTATTGCATAAAAGGAAGAATGAAAGTACAGAAAGAAGCTACACAAAGTGAAAATAGGTTCCAGAGAGAGTAGAATGGGTCAATCTCCAAGGGTGGAGAAAGATCCCTAAAATCTGATCACATGCTGCCTTTTATAAGCTCACTAGTTTGTCCCACCTTTCTCCTAGCAGGATTGGTTGCTGTTTTCTGCCTTTGGGGGTGATTGACAGGTTAGTATTGTACTAATATAACAGGTTGGCTATGTAACAGTTTCCCTTTCTGCGCTTGGGTATTCCCCAGAATTCTTCCCTTGGCCCCACCCATGTTATGCTAATTAGATGGTAATGAGCTCTAGGTTAGTTAAAGTTACTAGGAACTTTTTACTATGTATGTTCCCACCAGGGAACAGTTCCTAGCCGCAGTTTGGTTCCCGCTCTTGGCTTTTAGCCACCTCTTTGCCACCTGTTTACTCTCCATCAGACCTAACAATCTCTCTCCCTCTCCCTGGGGCTTTACACTCTGAGAAACAGCAATATTGAAATTAGACCAATTAATAACCCTATGATATCCTCTAAGTGTTTAAGTAAAAGGAAGACTTGGACATCTCTCACTTTAAATCAAAAGCTGGAAATGGGCCAGGCGAGGTGGCTCACACCTGTAATCCTAGCACTCTGGGAGGCCGAGGCGGATGGATTGCTCAAGGTCGGGAGTTCGAAACCAGCCTGAGTGAGACCCCGTCTCTACTAAAAATAGAAAGAAATTAATTGACCAACTAAAAATATATATAGAAAAAATTAGCCGGGCATGGTGGCACATGCCTGTAGTTCCAGCTACTCTGGAGGCTGAGACAGGAGGATCGCTTGAGCCCAGGAGTTTGAGGTTGCTGTGAGCTAGGCTGACGCCTCGGCACTCACTCTAGCCTGGGCAATAAAGCCAGACTCTGTCTCAAAAAAAAAAAAAAAAAAAAATGAAAGTCAAAGAAAGCTGGGTGCTAAGCATTAGCCAAGTTGTGAATGCAAAGGAAGGGTTTTTCAAGGAAATTAAAAGTGCTACTCCAGTGAACATAAGAATGATAAGAAAGTGAAACAAACTTATTGCTGAAATGGAGAAAGGTTTAGTGGCCTGAGTAGAAGATCAACCCAGCCACAACATTCCCTTAAGCCAAAGCTTAATCTAGAGCAAGTCCTCAACACTAAGGCTAGACCCTCCACCAACAAAGGACTAGGACTCACTAAAAAGTTCAGATGAATATTAGCATTTTTTATCAATAATGTGTTTTTAATTTAAGGTATGCATGTTTTTTAGACATAATGCTATTATTGCACACTTAATGAACCACAGTATAGTGTAAACTGAACTTTTATGTACTCTGGGAAACCAAAAAAATGTATGTGACTTGCTTTATTGCAGTGGTATGGAACCAAACTCACAATATCATTGGTGTGTGCCTGTACATATTATATGCTTATTTCTTTTCTTATATCACAGCGAGGCCATCTTATATACATATTTATTTCTTTTATTCTTACTTTTATAGAGACAGGGTCTCACCACGTGCCCAGGCTGGAGTGCAGTGGCTATTCACAGGTGTGATGATAGTGTACTACAGTCTTAAACTCCTGGGTTCAAGCGATCCTCCTGCCTTGGCCTCCAGAGTAGCGGGAGTAGCTGGGACTGTAGGTGTGAACCACTGTAGTCAGCTATGGACATTATATTGTATTAATTGTTTTGAAATTTTGAGTGCTGGTAGATTTATTATTTATGCATTTTGTTTCAAGATAGTACACCCTGCATTATAAAATGCATATTATCAAAAGGGAGTGATAGGCCTGACAGGGCAGACAATTGAGTCTGCACATAATCACCTTAATTCTCTGAGCAACAAACACAGCAATTCTAAGTTCTTTTAATTTTTATTTATAGGAGACCATTTTTGGAGAATACTTGGTAAGAGAGGTTTTGGTGAGTAGGATGTGTGTAATTATTTTAGGTGCAAATAGCAAAATTTGCACTCAAAAAGGCCATTTGCACTAAAAAGAGGCACTCAAAATGTCATGTTATTCTCTACAATTTTCCCTATACTCAAAATGTTCTATAATAATTAAAACATCCCTCCCTAGAACTATGTGTCCCTCCATATGCCCTGGCTTTGTTATCAGCACCCCTGTGTGCTTCCTCCCCAGTCCTCAGGCCTTGGGTCTCACTTGTCTGCTGCCTCACCAAGGTGTGATTCTGTCCTCTGTCCATTGCCCACTACTCTTACTTTCCTTTTTAATCTTTTGGAGAATTTCATCAAATTCCTTGGGCCCTGTCCTGCTTTTTGTTTATTTATTTAATAGTATCATAAACTTTTGGCCTACCCTTTTCTCTCTAGTTGTCCTGCTTTTTATCCTCGGTGCTGCCCCTGCAGCACTCCTCCCCTGGTCTTTGCCATTGCTGTTGGAATGTCCCTTGTGTCTTGGGGCTTTACTTCCCCTGTTGTGCATTCAGCTGGGACACTGTGGCCCAAGTCTTTTCTGAGACCCAGCTCTGCTCCTTTCACCTTCCTACTTACCTCCCATTGCTTTCCCCATTGCAGTCGGCTTTGTCTTGTCCAGGGGCTGCAGTTGCCAATTGCTCATTTTCTACTTGGCATGGGATAAAAATTTAGTTATGTGGCACCAGTTTGGGTGACTTGCCTGAGTGCAAAGGGGTATCCAAAGAGATGGAGCCTCACAGCTTCATTGGCATTGTGAGTTAGTTGGCCACCTGGGCTGAGAGTGGCCTGGGCTTTACTAATTTTATCTCACATGTACCAATTTTACACTTTTTTTTTGAGGCAGAGTCTTACTCTGTTGCCCTGGCTAGAGTGCTGTGGTGTCAGCCTAGCTCACAGCAACCTCAAATTCCTGGGCTCAAGCGATCCTCCTGCCTCAGCCTCCCGAGTAGCTGGGACTACAGGCATGTGCCACCATGCCTGGCTAATTTTTTTCTATATATTTTTAGTTGGCCAATTAATTTCTTTCTATTTTTGTAGAAACAGGGTCTCGTTCTTGCTCAGGCTGGTTTCAAACTCCTGACCTGGAGTGATCTGCCTGCCTCAGCCTCCCAGAGTGCTAGGATTATAGGTGTGAGCTACCGGCCATGGCCCAATTTTGCACTTTGGTTATAAAATCTAGGAGATTCTAACTATGTGGACATAGTCGACATCCTAGTGCCAGGAACGGGTGATTAAAATAAGATCACTTTTCTGAACAATGCTATAGAAAGAACACTTCATTGGTTATGAAGTCTTGCCAAAACTGTTTACCTAAAAACAAGCGTTTGAAGTGGTGCTGTCCAACAGACCCTTACGAGGGTGGAAGAGCTCTCGATCTGTGCGTCCCACTCAGTAGCCAGAAGCCACAAGTGCCTGCTGAGTACTCAACATGTGTGTCACATGACTGAGGAACTGAATTTTCCCTTCAGTTAAATTAACTAACTCTGTCTGTGGCTAGCGTCTACTCTATTGGGCAGCACAGCTTGAGATCTCACCTGCGACAGACAGGAAGCGTAAGGAGAAGCAGCACGTAGTGAGCCCCAAAGCTCTGAGACACTCTGATCAGCTCTAAACTACCTGCTGGAAAAGAGCTTTTTTTTTTAATTGAGGAAATTTGAATATGGACTGGATATTAGATGATATTATGAAATAATGACAATTTTGTTAAATGTGATAATGGATTGTGGTTATATAGGAAAATGCCCTTATTTTTTAGAGCTGCATTAGGGTATTAAGTGGCAACATGTCATGATGTCTGGAATTACCCTTAAATACTTCCAAAAAATAAAATAGATGGTGCCAATATGGCAAGTGGGTTGACATTTTTAAATTTAGGTAATAATGAGTATAAGAGAGTCTTGTATATTCTCTCTACTTCTTTGAATGCCTCTGGATGCCTGAATGTTCATAGTAGAAGTAAAAAGATATATAAAGAAGTGAATCCATATGAAACAGGAACCAATATTTCATAAACACTGAAAAGCCTCTACAAAAGGCTTGACTGAGACTTTATTTTGGGTGATAAAAACAAACATTATGAAAATAAGTTTTATTTTATCTTACTTTTAACAAAATTTAGAATGTGTTTGGAACCATGTGCTACTTTTTAGAATGACTCAGGAATGAATGAGTGTTGATTTTTTTGCATAATTTTTCTGGAAAATTATATGATTTGAGATATAGCATCATTCATTTTACATCTGACTCACAGTTGAGTCAGAAAGAGGGTCTAAAAATATTTAGGGTGCATCCTTTCTTCTCAAGGGCCTATTTAATCCATTGATAGTCAAATCATACTCTTTTTTTGGTGTCTATATTTTCATTTTTATGTGTATCTTTTTGGATGTAGCTGTCTTCAAGCTTATTGGCCAAAAGAGGTGAAGTAATTATCCCATTCATCATTTATTCCTCATTCTGGATATTTTTGTGAGGTGTCTCACAGAAAACAATAAGCCATTTTATGATGTTATTACTCTACATTTTGGGCAGAAGTGCACTTTTCACTTTTAATATTAATAAAAGTTGGCCTATTTTTTTTTTTTTAGATAAAGTCTCACTCTATTGCCTAGGCTAAAGTGCCATGGTGCCTGCATAGCTCACAGCAACCTCAAACTCTCAGTGTGCACCACCACGCCCAGCTAATTTTTCTATTTTTAGCAGAGATGGGGTCTTGCTCTGCTTGGGCTGGTCTGGACCTCCTGAGCTCAGGCAATCTTCCTGCCTCACCTTCCCAGAGTGTTAGGCTTATAGGCGTGAGCCACCTCACCTAGCCTCACATTTTGAATTTATTGCTGTCTCAAACCATTCTATTTTGAAGTGCCTATTGAGTCATCAGCACTGGTTTTTTTTTCTTCCATTGTGGACTGGTTCATAACTCTGTGACCTCGTGTGCCAGTGGTTTTGGGTGAGAATTGAATGGGGCATGAATATCACTTTTGTTTTTTGTGTGAAATCCTGCATTGTGTGCAAAACTCACACTTTCACTGTCCAAATAATTGGCATTGAGAGACTGGCTCTTGGAAGAAAAACTGAGCTAAAAAAAAAAGAGAGAGAGAGACTGGCCATTGGTACAGTATGTAGGAAAGGATGCTCTGGGGTTCAGCGGGAAGTAAACTTTGAGTAGGGGCCAATTTTAAAGGGTTCATTCATTAGAGAATATTTTATCATTACAAAGATTTTTACTTCTCTAAATGGCCTTGTAACCACAGGGACTTGGGGAAAATACCCTCAGATAGTGAAGACCTTCTCTCTTGAGTTTAGAATATCAGAGAGAGCTTTTTGTGGTGGTTATAATTAAATGGGAAGAAGGTGCTGTTGCTAAGATGGCTTATTGGCAGTTATTTTATGAAGATAATCTTGTATTCATTCAAAAATATTATAGATAACTCACTTGCAAAAAAGTTAAACTGAGAATTTGTATTCTGTATCCCTAATAGAAAGAGTTGTCATATGTCAGCTACGTATCTCTCCTTTCCCTACTTGGTACCTTGTGGGACTAAGGGGCAGTGGAGAGAATCTCGAGTTCAGCTGAACTCGTGCTTTTGGAGGAAATACCAGGAGACTGCAAGCCCAGGAAGGTGGGCGTAAAGCCCTGGCCAGCAGTTTTCTGATTTGGTAACATTTTCCCTTGACAGGCCATAAAAATTTATCTAGTTCTACCCTCTGCTCCACAGCATTTTATTATGAAAAATTTAAAACAAGTATAACATTTTGCCATATCCATCCATTAGCATTCCTGAATTAATCCATTAATCTATCTTATTTTTGATGTATTTCAATGGAAATTCCAGACCCTAATACTTTAAAAAACGTTTTATTTAGAAATTATTTCAGGCCAGGCGAGGTGGCTCACGCCTGTAATCCTAGCATTCTGGGAGGCTGAGGCGGGTGGATTGCTCCAGGTCAGGAGTTTGAAACCAGCCTGAGCAAGAGCGAGAACCCGTCTCTACTATAAATAGAAAGAAATTAATTGGCCAACTAATATATATAGAAAAAATTAGCCGGGCATGGTGGCGCATGCCTGTAGTCCCAGCTGCTTGGGAGGCTGAGGCAGGAGGATCGTTTGAGCCCAGGAGTTTGAGGTTGCTGTGAGCTAGGCTGACGCCATGGCACTCAATCTAACCTGGTCAACAAGCGAGACTCTGTCTCAAAAAAAAAAAAAGAAATTATTTCAATCTTACAGAAAAGTTACAAAAATAAAGATAGTAAAAAGTATGACTGTATAGCTTTACCTGGATTCACCTGTAGTTAACATTTCCCTCCGTTTGTTTTATCATCTGCAAATGCTCTCTTGGGATCCATGTTTATATATGTGCATTTTTCCCTGGACTTTTTGAGAGTGCGTTATATCTATCATGACCTTTTACCCTTAAATCCTTCAGGATATAGTTATTAAAAAATTGTATTCAGATTTTATTGTATTAAAATGATGCATAATCTCAACATGAGAATTTTTAGGAGAAAAAAAGAAAAAAATGATGCATGAAATATGTAGCCCCTCAGGACTTGTAAATTTTTGTTTACAGAGATCATTCTCTTGTTAGTTTTTTAGCTTTATAGGTTTAATAGACAAAAATTGTGTATATTTACGGTATACAATGTGAAGTTTTGATATATGTAAAATGATTAAATCAAGCTAATTAACATATCCATAACCTCACATACTTATTTTTTTATGGTGAGAACATTTACAATCTATTATCTTAGCAATGTTTAAGTATACAGTGCATTATTAAGTATAGTTACCATGCCGTACAATAGATCCCCAGAACTGATTCCTCCTGTCTCACTGATACCGTACCTTTGACCAACATCTCCCCACTTCCCCACACCTGGCCCTGGCCCCTGGTAACCATTATTCCACTCTCTGCTTCTGTGAATTCCACATATAAGAAAGATCATACAGTATTTGTCTTTTTGTGCCTGGCTTCTTCACTTAGTGTAGTGTCTTCCAGGTTCATCCATGCTCTCACAGTGACTCAACTTTCTTCATTTTAAAGACTGAATAGTATTCCATTATGTGTGTGTATATATATGCATTTTCTTTATCCATTCATCTGTTGATGGACATTTAGGTTGATTCCACATCTTGGCTATTGTGAATAGTGCTGCAGTGAACATGGCAATGTAGGTATTGCTTCAAAATACCAATTTCTTTTCCTTTGGATATATATACCCAGAAGTGGGATTGCTGAATCATATGGTAGCTCTATTTTTAATTTCTTGAGGAACCTCCATATTGTTTTCCATAATGGCTGTACTAATTTACATTCCTACCAACAGCAGGATATATTTTTTGAGAATTGGGATATTCTCTTATATAACCATGGTAAAGGTGTTGCCTTCAGTACATTTAACATTGATACACACTTTTAATCTAATCTTGCATTTGTATCTAATTCCTAACCCCCAAAAATGATTATATTATATTGCATACTATGGATCTATCTTCATTTATTTTACCAATTCCCTATTGTGAGATATGTGAGTAGTTTCCTAATTTAACAATACCTTATCTTTGTGCACTTATATCCTTAGAACAACTTTCTAGTATTGCTGGGTTAAAGTGTATTAACATTACAAAAAAATCTTGATTTGCATTATATTACCAAGTGAGGGTTGTATACTTCTACCAACAGATTAGGAAAACATTCACTTTCCTCCATCTTCCCAACACTAGATATTATCCACCTTTTAAAATCTGGGCCAGTCTGATAAGCAAGAAACACCTCTTATTTTCATTTTCATTTCTTTGACACACTGCTAATTCCGTACTCAATATCTAAACCCCTTTTTGCTAATGGAGTTCTGATTTTGTTTTGTAGGCTCAGCCTCGGGTGAGAACCCCTGCCTGGCTTTGGCTGTACCCCAGGACATAGTTCTGACCAATGAGCTGTCATATGGTTTGGACATTTGGTCCCTCCAAATCTCATGCTGAAATTGGATCCCCAATGTTGGATGTGGGGCCTGGTGGGAGACGTTTGAGTCATGGGGGTGAATCCCTCACGACTGGCTTGGCGCCCTCCCTGCAGTAATCAGTAAATTGCTTCCATTGGTTCACAGGAGAGCTGCTGTTCAGAAGAGCCTGGCACCGCCTCCTGCCTCTCTTGCTCTCGCTCCTGCTCTCACCATGGGATATGCCTGCTCATCCTTCACCTTTCTCCTTAGTTGGAAGCTCCTTAAAGCCCTCACTAGAAGCAGAGGCTGGCATGATGCTTCTTGTACAGCCTTCAGAACAATAAGCCAAATAAACCTCTTTTCTTTATAAATTACCCAGCCTCAGGTATTTGCTTTATAGCAACACAAAATGTACTAACACAAGCTGTAACCAGAATGCGTTGGGACTTCTGGGAAGTCTTTTATTTTTCCCAATAGATGGGGAAATTTTAGTTGATGATCCATGTCCTTTTTCCTTCCTGCTTTGAATGTAAATGTGATGCCTGGAGCTAGGGTAGCCTTTATGCCATCATAAATTGACAAGCATGAGGAAATGGCCAAAGTAAATAACCCAGATTATTTAAACCACAGTAAATCTTTTTTTTTTTTTTTTTTTTTTTTTGAGACAGAGTCTCACTCTGTTGCCCGGGCTAGAGTGCCGTGGTGTTAGCCTAGCTCACAGCAACCTCCAACTCCTGGGCTCAAGCGATCCTCCTGCCTTAGCCTCCTGAGTAGCTGGGACTACAGGCATGCACCACCATGCCTGGCTAATTTTTTCTATATATTTTTTGTTGGCCAATTAATTTCTTTCTATTTTTAGTAGAGACGGGGTCTTGCTCTTGCTCAGGCTGGTTTTGAACTCCTGACCTTGAGCAATCCACCTGCCTTGACCTCCCAGACTACTAGGATTACAGGCGTGAGCCGCCGCGCCCGGCCCACAGTAAATCTCTTACTTGCAGCTGAAAGTATTCTTGAGTGATGTAACCAGCGAGGCTGAACTTTGTTCTGTTTGCTAGTTGATGTGTGGCATGCGACGGCCCTTGGTTTGTCTGGCTCCTTAAGACAAGGGACCACTGAGCAATGATACTGCTTGTGCTGCAGAGTGGGCAGAGAGAGTGCTCACTGTCTTTGTTTGTTTCTGTTGCCTATAATAGAATATTTGAAATTGGATAATTTATAAAGAAAAACAATTTATTTCTTACAGTTCTTCTAGAAGTTGAAGAAGCCCATGGTTGAGGGGTGGCATCTGGTGAGGGCTTTCTTGCTGATGGGGACTCTCTGCAGAGACCGAGGCAGAGCAGGGCATCATATGGCCAGGGGGCCGAGTGTGCTCACGTGGCAGCTCAGGTCTCTCTTCATTTTCTGATAAAGCCACCAGCCCCCTCCCACAATGACCCATTGTTCATTAACCCATTAGTCCATGAATGGATAATCCATGAGTGGAGGGCTTTGCTCTTATTGGGGATTGAGTTTCAATGTAAGTTTTTTGGTCTTTTTACTCCTTTACTGGAATCAGAGATTCTCACTCTCCAAGGCCGTGCCTGCTAATCTTTTCCCCGTCATGACAGTAGCACAATGTTGAGGAGTAGCACAGCATTGCGAATGGGCGGCTGCAGAGGTAACACCTGCCAGAGGTAACACCTGCAGTCTGGCTCCCCAGATTTCACCTGCCCATCCCTGGGCCGGAGCATTAACATCTCGGCACAGCCAACAGCACAATAGCCACGCTAGTCAGGAAGCTCTGCTCTGCTCAGAGGGGAAGGCTTGTCTACTTCCCACTGAAGAATATCATGAATGGTTTTTTTTTTTTGGAGACAGAGTCTCACTTTCTTGCCTAGGCTAGAGTGAGTGCCGTGTCGTCAGCCTAGCTCACAGCAACCTCAAACTCCTGGGCTCAAGCGATCCTCCTGCCTCAGCCTCCCAAGTAGCTGGGACTACAGGCATGTGCCACCATGCCCGGCTAATTTTTTCTATATATATTAGTTGGCTAATTTCTTTCTATTTATAGTAGAGACAGGGTCTCGCTCTTGCTCAGGTTGGTTTCGAACTCCTGAGCTCAAACGATCCGCCCACCTCGGCCTCCCAGAGAGCTAGGATTACAGGCGTGAGCCACCGCGCCTGGCCATGAATGGTTTTAAAAATTTGTGCCCATGTAAAGGCACAATCAACTGTTTAACAGCTATGAGTGTTTGGCTGCCATCTAGTGGTCTAAAGGGGATTTTGGTTTCTAAACGTCCAGGATTTGGTGGGTTCCATCCTACCGTCTGCCCATTTTCTTTATTTTCTATTTTAATTTTTAAACTTTATTATCTATTTAAAATTTTAAACCTGGGAGCATTGATTCAAGAATCCCTGAATATACATTTCCATCCCACTATCCCCCATCTATCCTCCTGTCCACCCACCCACACGTCCTCCCTCCTCCCATCCTCTCTCTATCCACATATCCACTCACCTGTCCATCCATCCTCCCGTTCTTCCATCTATTTATCCGTATCTGTCCTTCCATCCATCCATATCCATTCTCCCATCTTTCCATCCATCCTGGCCTACAATGCCCTAAGCGATCTGGCCCCTGCCAATCTTTCTGGCCCTCTCGCGTCATTGTTTGTGGACTTGTTAAGTCCCAATGACTTCTCTCTGCTCCTTGAGCACACCAAGCTTCTTGTTTGCCTGTGCTTCCTCCTCTGTTAGGACTGACTTTCTCTCAGTCTTAGCATGACTGGCTTTGTATTGCCATCATTCCTATCCAAGCTTGAGCAGACTTTTCAGGGAGATTTTCATGACCATTCTAAAACATGCACCCTGCCAACCACATGTGCCTCTTTGTCACCTCTCTGGGCTCTGTTTCCCTCACAGGGCTTGCCTCTTGCTCAAGTCTCCATGCTGGAGTGCTACTGGTCCTGCCTTCCCCCCACCAGGATGCAGCTCGGAGGCAAGCTCGTCTCTTGCTCACCGCTGCGTCAGCCATACTCAGGACAAACTACCCCACATGTTAGTGACTTCAAACAACATTGGTTTCGTGCTTAGGCTGCCCAGCCTCCTAGGGCTGGCCGAGCTGCCCTGTGTCTTTCTCCCTTGCAGACCCGGCTGGCCTGGCCTCCACCTTCTGCAGGTGGAAGGGAAACCGGAATAGTGGCCTCTTCTGAAGGCTTCCTCATAAAGTGACCGGTGCCCCTTCTGCTCCCGTTTCACTGGGCAGAGTGGACACATGGTTATTCCTAACTTCAGGGGGTGGGGAATGCAATCTCACCGGGTACCTAGAAGAGGATCCAGGACCAAGGATGACTTGTGACTCCACCCCGGTGAAGCAGACACAAACAAGGAGTGCCACCAGGGGATTGGAAAGGGCAGCCGAGGACAGACTCTTCTGATACACGAGAGAGCCAGTGGTCAGTCTCGAGTGGAGGTGGGTGTGTGGCCCAGGATTCATGGGGAGGTGGACAGGGCCTGAGCCCTGAAAGAGGAGCAGTTGTCACCTGCCAGCGGAGCTGGGGTGGCAGCAGGTGGAGCCAGGCCCTCTGGGGTTGTAGAACCCGGCGTTTTTACTGACTGAAGTCATGTAGATGGGACCGGGTTCAGTGCTTGCTCCCTGCCCAGCAGCCTTACTGACCATGAGGCACCGTTCTTTGTCAGGTGGGAGGAGACCACGCCAGGGTCGTGAGGAGAATCTGCGAGTTTGTTTTGCAGCTAGAATGAACATCCCTGAAAAAGTTGCCACTAGCTGCTGACACCCAGAAGTCCGGTTACTCAAGGTGTCGTCTGAGACTAACAGCAGCACAGATTTTTCTCTTTGGTTTCTGGAAATCCCCCTGCCTTAACTCCCCAGAATAAAAGCTCGTTGCTTCATCTCTTTGGGAAGATGGATTTGAGAGATCTTGCTCTCCTGTCTCCTTAGTTTGGCCAAGTCGAATAAACCTCTGTCTCCAAACACTGGTGTAAAACGCTGTCTGGCTTTAGCTGCACACTGGCACATGAGCCTGAACTCGGGGTTCCGCCGCACGAGCGCAGCGGCCGCGGGGCGGTGGGGTGGGGCGCAGCCGCCTGTGCGCGGCGGCGCGAGTCTGGAAGATGGTGTGGCGCAGGTCTTGGAGGGCGCACACAGGACCCTAGACGGTCTGCACTCATCCTGTAATAACCAGGACCCCTGGTGAGGTTTGTGGAGATCAGAACTGTGCTTCGTAAACGACAGCACGGTGGCCAGCGGACTCGGGTCGTGGAAACGTTCGCAGGTGAGGACGGGCCCTGCATCCCTCTGGCCTCGATTTTCTCTTCTGCACAAGAGTGACGCTGCCTCGAGAGCTGCGGAGAGGCTCACACGAGATTTTTTCTTAAGAGAAATTACCTGGCTGCACGAGCGTAATCTCGTCCAGCTTCCGCCTCCGGGCGGCCCTCCCAGACCCGCCTCCCTTCTGGACCTCTGTGCGGCTGTTTCCTCGGCGTCCATGGACGGACAGACGGACGTGGGCGATGCAGATGTGTTCTGTTTGCGTGTTTCCCTCTAACATTCACTGTGAAGATCACACAAACAAGCTGAAAGAATCGCAGAACGCACACCCGCGGCCGGCTCCCGAGTCCGCGCTTTGCCGCCTGGCCGCAGGCTCCCTTCCCCCGCCCTGCCTCCCGCGCCGCCGGCTCGCCCTGTCAGGAAGGCGGACGGTGAAGTGAGCACGTTGCCCACACCTCTCCCCCAAACTCGTGGGCTCGCAGGGGCTGCGGCAGTCCGGCAGTCCGGCGCGCGGGCTGTGACCCGCCACACGGCACTGCCGCCGCACGGCACTGCCGCCACACGGCACTGTCGCCGCACGGCCCTCCGCAGCCCGCCGGCCCGCGCCAGGGTGCTGCCGCCTCCCCGCCTCCCGCTTCCTGGCTCAGACTGGGTCCGTTCTAGAATTTTATGTGACTGGGATCATCCGGCCCTGCTGTTTCCTGTCTGGCTTCTCTCATTCACGTGAGATTCCTGACACGTGCTGCGGCACGTGGCAGTAGTTTCTTCTGTAAAAATCATTGCGGTATGATCGACACACAACTAACTGTACATATTTAAATTATACAATGTAAGTTTTGACACATGTACATACCCATGAAACCATCACCATGATTGAGAGAGTGAACATACTACCCCTCAAGCCCCAGAGTGGCGTCAGCCTAGCTCACAGCAACCTCAAACACTTGGGCTTAAGCGATCCTCCTGTCTCAGCGTCCCACATAGCTGGGACTACAGGTGTATGCCACCATGCCCGGCTAATTTTTTTGTTTCTATTTTTAGTTGACTGGCTATTTTTTTTTTTCTATTTTTAGTAGAGATGGGGTATCGCTTTTGCTCAGGCTGGTCTGGAACTCCTGAGCTCAAGCAGTCCTCCCACCTCTGCCTCCCAGAGTGCTAGGATTACAGGCGTGAGCCACCACACTCAGCCTGTAAGTTTGACTGTGTTAGATAAGTGGCATTATGGAATATTTATCCTTCTATGACTGGCACAATGTCCTCTAGGTCCATCCATGTTATCACATATGGCAGGATATTCTTTTTAAAGGCTAATGAGGGCTGGGCATGATGGCTCATGTCTGTAGTCTGGATCCACACTTGGGGATGGATGAGGTGGGAGGGTCACTTGAACCCAGGAGTTTGAGACCAGTCTGGGCAACATAATGAGACCCTATTTGCGCGCGCACACACACACACACACACACACACACACACACACACGTAGCCAGGCATGGTGGCACATGCCTGTAGTCTCAGCTACTAGGGAGGCTGAGGAAGGAGGATTGCTTGAGCCCAAGAGTTCAAGGCTGCAGTGAGATATGATCATGCCACTGCACTCTAGCCTGAGTGACAGAGCGAGGCCCTGTATCAAAAAGAAAAAAAAAAAATCAAACTACCTGAACTACAGAAAAAAAAAAAAAAGAAAGAAAGAAAGAAAGAAAGAAAAGGAAAGAAAGAATAAAAGGCTGAATAATATTCCATTGTAAGTATATACCACATTGAAAACATCTACCCATCTGTTGATGGACGTTTTGGTTGTTTTTAAGTCTTCGTTATTGTGAATAATGCTGCAATGAACTTGGGAGTGCAAACATTCTTGGAGACCCTATTGTCAATTCTTTTGGATAAAGAAGATTGCTGGATCATATGGTAGTTCTAGTTTTAATTTTTTGAGGAGTGTTTATACTGTTTTCCACAGCGGTTGTACCATTTTACATTATCCTTGGCAGTATGCAAGGGTTCCCTTTTGTCCACATTCTGGCCAACGGCTGTTGTCTTTTGTTTTTTTGATACTAACCATCCTAACAGGTGCGAGGTGATATCTCATTGTGGTTTTTCACTTGCATTTCCCTGATGATTAGTGATGTTGAGCATCTTTTCATATACCTATTGGCCATTTGTATGTCTTCTTTGTAGAAATGTCTATTTAAATATTTTGCCCATTTTTAATTGGGTTATTTGGGTTTTTTTGCTATTGAGTTGTAATAGCAAACAATGTTTTCTTTCTTTTTATTGATGAGTAGTATTCCATGGTATGGAGATACCAAAACTTGTTTATCCATTCATCTTGTTGATGGACATTTAGGTTCTTTTCAGTTGTTGTCTTTTGCAAATAAACCTGGTATGAGAAATTCAAGTCATTTAAATAATTGTTTCCCTGTATGTAATGTGTCTTTTTTTGTGGCTGCTTTAAAACTGTTAGTTTGGTTTTGATTTTCAGCAATTTGATCATGACATTTCTAGGCATATCTTTGTGTTTATCCTACATGGGGTTCACTAAGAGTCTTGAATCTGTACATTTATGTCTTTTTCCAAATTTGGGACATTTTCAATTATTATTTCTTCAAAGACTTTTAGCAGTGTACCCTTACTTTTTTCCTTCTGCAGTCTAGATGACATGAATGTTAGACCGTTAGGCATCGTCTTGCAGGTCTCTCGGGCCTGTTTGTTTCCGTCAGTCTTCTTTGATTTCTGTGCTTCACATGGGATAGCATTTATTGGTCCATCTTCAAGTTCACTGACTCTTTTCTCTTCCATCTGAAGTCTGCTCTTGAGCTCCTCCCGTGACGTTTCATTTCTGTGATTATATTTTTCAGTTTTAAAAATGTTGCTTAGTTTCCTTTTTTAAAAATTATTTATTTATTTTTAGTGTATTATGGGGGTACAAGTGTTAGGGTTACGTATATTGCCCATGCCCCCCCTTCGAGTAAGAGCTTCAAGTGTGTCCATCCCCCAAACATTGCACATCTTACTCATTGTGGATGTATACACCCCTCCCTTCCTCCCCCCTCCCGCCCTCCCGACACCTGATAAATGTTACTCCTATATATCCACTTAAGAGTTGATCCGTTAATACCAATTTGCTGGTGAGTACATGTGGTGCTGGTTTTTCCATTCTTGGGATACTTCACTTAGTAGAATGGATTCCAGCTGTATCCAGGAATATACAAGAGGTGCTATATCACCATTGTTTCTTAAAGCTGAGTAGTATTCCATGGTATACATATACCACATTTTATTAATCCACTCATGAGTTGATGGGCACTTCGGTTGCCCACAGCTTTGCAATTGTGAATTGTGCTGCTATAAACATTCGAGAGCAGGTGTCTTTTTCATAAAGTGACTTTTGAACTTTTGGGTAGATGCCCAGTAGTGGAATTGCTGGATCAAATGGTAGATCTACTTGTGTCACTTTGAGGTATCTCCATATTGCTTTCCACAGAGCTTGAACTAGTTTGCAGTCCCACCAGCAGTGTAGAAGTGTTCCTGTCTCTCTGAATCCACGCCAGCATTTGTTGTTTGGGGACTTTTTTTTTTTTTTTTTTTTTTTGAGACAGAGTCTTGCTTTGTTGCCCAGGCTACACTGAGTGCCGTGGCGTCAGCCTAGCTCACAGCAACCTGAATCTCCTGGGCTCAAGCAATCCTCCTGCCTCAGCCTCCTGAGTAGCTGGGACTACAGGCATGCGCCACCATGCCCGGCTAAATTTTTCTATATATATTAGTTGGCCAATTAATTTCTTTCTATTTATAGTAGAGACGGGGTCTCGCTCTTGTCAGGCTGATTTCGAACTCCTGGCCTCAAGAAATCCACCCGCCTCAGCCTCTCAGAGTGCTAGGATTACAGGCTTGAGCCACTGCGCCCGGCCTGTTTGGGGACTTTTTGATAAAGGCCATTCTCACTGGAGTAAAGTGATATCTCATTGTGGCTTTGATTTGCATTTCCCTGATGATTAGAGATTTTGAACATTTTTTCATATGTTTGTTGGCCATTATTCTGTCTTCTTTTGAGAAGTTTCCGTTCATGTCCTTTGCCCATTTTTTTATGGCGTTGTTTGATTTTTTCTTGCTAATTTTCCTGAGTTCTAAATAGATTCTAGTTATTAGCCCGTTATCAGATGTGTAGCTTGCAAAATTTTTCTCCTATTCTGTGGGCTGTCTGTTTGCTCTCTTGACAGTTCCTTTGGCTGTGCAGAAACTTTTTAATTTGATCAGGTCCCATTTATTTATTTGTGTTGCTGTTGTGATTGCCTTTGGAGTCTTCTTCATAAATTCTTTGCCTAGGCCAATGTCTAGAAGACTATTTCCAACATTTTCCTCTAGGATTCTAATAGTTTCACACCTAATGTTCAAGTTTGTTACCCAGCGTGAGTTGATTTTTGTGAGAGGTGAAAGGTGTGGGTCCTGTTTCAGTCTTTTACATGTGGCTATCCAGTTTCCCCAGCACCATTTATTGAATAAGGATTCTTTTCCCCAGCATAGTTTTTGTCTGGTTTGTCAAAGATTAGTTGGCTATATGAGGATGGTTTTCTATCTGGGTTCTCTGTTCTGTTCCACTGGTCAATGTCCCTGTTCTTGTGCCAGTCCCAAGCTGTTTTAATGACTATAGCCTTGTAGTATAGTTTGAAGTCTGGTAAATTGATACCTCTATTTTGTTTTTATTGCCTAGGATTGATTTTGCTATACGGGGTCTTCTCTGGTTCCATATAAATCGTAAAGTTATTTTTTCTATATCTGTGAAAAATGATGATGGTATTTTGATAGGGATTGTGTTGACTCTGTACGTCACTTTGAGTAGTGTAGAAATTTTTTTTTTTTTTTTGAGACAGAGTCTCACTTTGTTGCCCATACTAGAGTGAGTGCCGTGGCGTCAGCCTGGCTCACAGCGACCTCAATCTCTGGGGCTCAGCGATCCTACTGCCTCAGCCTCCCGAGTAGCTGGGACTACAGTCATGCGCCACCATGCCCGGCTAATTTTTTGTATATATTTTTAGTTGGTCAATTAATTTATTTCTATTTTTGGTAGAGACGGAGTCTCGCTCAGGCTGGTTTCGAACTCCTGACCTTGAGCAATCCGCCCGCCTCGGCCTCTCAAAGTGCTAGGATTACAGGTGTGAGCCACCACGCCCGGCCTAGTGTAGACATTTTAACAATGTTGATTCTGCCGACCCATGAGCATGGTATATTCTTCCATCTGTTTACCTCCTCTGCTATTTCCTTCTTTGGTGTTTCGTAGTTCTCCCTGTAGAGGTCTTTTATCTCCTTAGTTAAATGTATTCGAAGGTACTGTATTTTTTTTTGTTGCTATTTTGAAGGGAATTGAGTCTTTGATTTGGTTCTCACTTGTACTGTTGTTGGTGTATATGAATGCCTCTGATTTCTCTGTATTGATTTTGTATCCTGAAACTTTACCAAATTCATTTGTCAGATCAAGGAGTCTCTTGGTTGAATCCTTGGGGTTTTCTAGGTATAATATCATGTCATCAGCAAAGAGTGAGAGTTTTATTTCTTCTGCTCCCATTGGGATGCCCTTAATTCCACTCTCTTGTCTGATTGCTGACTTCCAGCACTATGTTGAATAGAAATGGAGATACTGGGCATCCTTGTCTTGTTCCAGTTCTAAGTGGGAATGCTTTCCATTTTCCCCCATTCAGTATGATATTGGCTGTGGGTTTGTCATATATAGCTTATATCATTTTTAGGTAAGCGCCGTCTATGCCTATTTTGTTGAGTGTTCTTATCATAAAAGGGTGTTGAATTCTGTCAAATGCTTTCTCTGTGTCTATTGAGAGGATCATATGGTCTTTGTTTTTGCTTCTTTTATATAGTGAATTACATTTATAGATTTGTGTGTGTTGAACCATCCCTGCATCCTTGGGATGAAGCCCACTTGGTTGTGATGGATTATTTTCTTGACAAGCACCTGGATTTGATTGGTTAGGATTTTGTTGAGAATTTTTGCATTTATATTCATAAGAGATATTGGTCTGTAGTTTTCTTTTTTTGTTGCATCCTTTCCTGGTTTTGGTATCAGGGTTATGTTTGCTTCATAAAATGTTTTGGGGATAATTCCATCCTTCTTGATGTTATGGAATAATTTCTGCAGGATAGGCACCAAGTCTTCTTTATAGGTGTGGTAAAATTCGGGTGTGAAACCATCTGGTCAAGGACTTTTCTTTTTAGGAAGGTTTTTTATTGCTGTTTCAATTTCAGTACTTGATATTGGTCTGTTCAGGAATTGTATTTCTTCCTGATTGAGCCTAGGGAGGCTGTGTGTTTCTAAGAAATTGTCCATTTCCTCCACATTTTCCAGTTTGTGTGGATAGAGGTTTTTGTAGTAGTCATAAATTATATCTTGTATCTCCGTGGTGTGAGTTGTGATTTCTCCTTTATTGTTCCTGATGGAGCTTATTAGAGATTTTTCTTTTCTGCTTTCTGTTAGTCTAGCCAAAGGTGTGTCAATTTTGTTTATTTTTTCAAAGAACCAACTTTTTTTTTTTATTAATCTTCCGTATAGTTTCCCTGTTGTCAATTTCGATTAGTTCTGATTTGATCTTAATGATTTCACTTCTTCTGCTAGTTTGGGGTCAGTCTGTTCTTCTTTTTCCAGCTCTATGAGATGATTCATTAGGTTGTCTATTTGTGATCTTTCACTTTTGGATATAGGCATTTATGGAAATAAGCTATGGTCTCAGGACTGCTTTAGCTGTATCCCACAGGTTTTGGTAACTTGTGTCACCTTTGTCATTTAGTTCAAAGAATCTTTTGATTTCCATCTTGATTTCCTCATTTATGAAATGATCATTCAGCAGGAGGTTGTTTAGTCTCCATGACTTTGTGTAGAAATGAGGAGTCCTGTTAGGATCAATTTCTATATTTATTCTATTGTGGTCTGAAAAGATACGTGGTATAACTTCTATTTTTTTGAATTGTTTGAGACATGCTTTGTGTCCTAGGATGTGGTCAGTCTTAGAGAATGACCCATGAGCTGATGAGAAGAACATATATTCAGTGGTTTTGGGGTAGAATGTCCTGTAAATGTCAGTCAGGCCCATTTTGTTCTAGGGTTCTGTTTCAGTCCATTATTTCTTTGTTGATTTTCTGTTTGGAGGATCTGTCCTGTGCTGTCAGTGGGGTGTTAAAGTCTCCACTATTATGGTGTTGTTGTTTATCCATTTGTTTAGATCCAGTAGTGTTTGCTTTATGAATCTGGGTGCACCAAGGTTGGGTGCATATATATTTAGAATTGTTATGTCTTCTTGTTGAACTGTACCCTTCACCATTATATACTGACCTTCTTTGTCTTTTATTACTTTTGTTGATTTAAAAACTAAGTTATCTGTGATCAGCACCGCCATACCAGCTTTCTTTTGGCTTTTGTTTTCTTGAAATATCATTCTCCACCCCTTTAGCTTTAGTCTAATTGCATCCTTGCAGGTAAGATGTGTTTCCTGAAGGCAGAAGATACTTGGCTTTTGTTTTTTTATCCATTTGGCCAGCCTATGTCTCTTGAGTGGGGAGTTCAAGCTATTCACATTTATTGAGATAACTGATAGGTGGGGCAAATTTCTGTTCATTATTTTGGGTTGACCTTTGTTGCTTTGTTTTCTGTCTTGAGCCATTGTGGTATCTGGGCTTTGATCTTTAGCTTTGAGTAGATTTACATTCATGAGTGTTTATTGTGCTGATCCTTGGGTAACAACTCTGTTTTGAGTATTTCTTGAAGGGCTGGTCTTGTATTAGTGAATTCCCTCAGTCTTTGCTTATCTGAGAATGTCTTGATTTCTCCTTCATATACAAAAATTAGTTTTTCAAGGAATAAGATTCTAGGCTGGGCATTGTTCTGTTTCAAAAGAGTGAGAATGGGGCCCCAGTCTCTCCTTGCTTGTAAAGTCTCATTAGAGAAGTCTGGCATTATTCGAATTGGCTTTCCTTTGTATATTACTTGCTTCTTTCATCTTACAGCTCTTAGAAGGGCCTCTTTAGTTGATATTTTGGTCAGTCTGATGACTGCATGTGGTGACGTCTTCCTGTTTGCATTGAATCTCCCAGGGGTCCTCTGAGCTTCTTGAACTTGGATATTGAGATTTTTAGCAAGGCCTGAGGAATTTTCCTCTATTATATCTTCAAATAGCTTGTCCAACGTTGAGTGTTGTCTTCTTCCCCTTCTGGTAACCCTATGACCCTCACATTAGGTTTCTTCACATAATGCCACATCTCTTGTAGGCTTTGCTCTTTTGTCTTGTTTCTCTGCTCTATCTCTGTGACTGGTTTATTTAATTGGAAGGTGTTATCTTCAATCTCTGAGATTCTTTCTTCTGTTTGATCTACTCTGTTCTTGAGGCTTTCCACTGTATTTTGTAGTCCCTGAATTGATTCTTCATTTCCAGAAGTTCGGTTAAACTTTTCTTCATTGTATTGATTTCTTTAGTGAATTTTTGTTCCAGGTTCTGGAGTCTTTTTGTGGTTTCTTTGTGTTGGTTAATGAGTTGTTCTTGCAGGTCATTGAATTTTCTTATGATCCACATTGGAAATTCCTCTTCTGTCATTTTGGTTGCCTGATTTTGGTTGTTGTCTGTTTCTAACGAGCTGGTGCTCTTCTTCGGAGGTGTGGTTTCTGTTTGGTTCTTTATATTTCTGGAGTTCCTTCGCTGATTTCTTCTCATGTCGATCAGTTGTTGTTTCTTTCCTTTAGGTTTTCTTTTGGGTATTCACACGCCTTGTTTAGTTTCTGTGCTAGTATGTTGGGTTTGTGGGTGAGATTCGACCACTCCCTGTATGATGAGTCAGTAGGTGTCGTGAAAAGGGTGTGTAGGATGTCCTCCCTGTCAGTAGTTGGCGCTTGCTTGGAGGAAAGGCTACGCTGTTGGTTTTGTGTCCTGTAACCAGCTCTTGTTCCTCTAGGGAGACATTCTAGTGCCTCAGGTGGTGGGTGGGGCCCTGGGACTTCCAGGTGTGTCCTTTTCTCCCTCTCAGTGCGGGCTGGTCTAGGAGAGAGTCTGGGCGGAGCTGGGTTGGGTAAGCCTGCCCTCAGGCACCACCAATGCCATTAGCAGGGGTCAAAGTTCTGTTCTCTGCTTCTTGGAGAAGCTGTCAGGGAGGGGCGTCTAGTTCCCCTCAGTCAGCTGTAGGGCCCCAAAAGAGAAGGTCCTATTCCCTGGAGGTGCCTCTGGCTGGTGGCTATATTGTCTCTCTCAGCAGCCACGGATAGGGACGGGGGAGGGGAGAAGTGTAAGGTTTTTCGGCGGTGGCGAAAAGAAAAGAGACCACAGAAAGAGAAAGAGTGGGGGGCCAAACCACGTGGCTTTATTATACACTCGTGGACGAGGTTCTGGGGCCCCAAGAGTGGGGCCCCGGAAGTCGCCGCAGTTTGAAGGGGCTGAGGCCTTTTATACCCTTTGGGCGGGGCTAGGGACTTGTGGCGGGAAGAGCTGGGATTCTCTATTGTGACCTTGGAAGGTCGTTGAGAAATAGGAGGGGCTGGAGGTATTGTGGAATCCAGGAGCGAATCCAGGTGGAGATCTGGGTGTGGTTCCTCTCAGTGGGGCCTGGCAGTTTGTCCTTGGCAGGTCAGGTCACTAAGTGTTTTCTTTTTCCCTCTAGGGAGGGGAGGGGGCCGCCACCAGCCTTACATTCCGGCCTTTTTGGTTATGATGGGCGCCGCTCTTTCTGACTACTTCCTGCTAGGAGGGGGCGTAGTTAGGGGCTATCGGCCGGGTCGGTTGGTGGAGGGGTGGTTGGTAGTGGAAAGTATGGATGAAGAAGTAGTTGGTTTACCGCCACTCCTGTCAGCTCTTGTAGGTGGCGCTGGAGGAACTGTAAAAGACAGGGAACAAACAGAAAGATTAGGCAGATGATGACACTGGGTCCTATTAGTGGCAATGGCCAGGTAGCCAAAGGGAATTGTATCCAGCCAAAGGGGGACGCATCCCAGCGGCGGAGGTTGTGCAGGTCTTTACTCAGGTTGGTGAGCTTGTCTATGTTCTGCTCCATAAGGCCTGATTCACCAACATAGCAGCAGCATTCTTTATGAAGGAAAAGGCAGGTTTTTCTTTTTTCAGTCATCAGCAGATCTGCAAAATCTTGGGCAGATATGACACCATGGCCGGGTCACCTCCCGAGAGCCCTGAGGCCACAATGGAAGAGGCCAAGCTGAGACTTACCATGACAGGTAGAAAGGTGGCTAGTCTTGGCTGGGGCCCTGGGAGAAGCCATTTAAACTCAGACTCACCGTATAGAGTTAATTGAGGGACCACCATGACAGGGAAACAAGGACCCGGGGTGGATGTATTGACGCAGCGGGTAAGTGCTCCGTTGCACCAGAATAACTGTCCCAGAGCAGGGGAGGTGGTCGTGGTCACAGTATGGTTGGTAAGGCGGCGTCCATGAAGTTGTAGGCAGGGGTCAGTGCGGGAGGTGAGAAAGCACACGAGATCTGCATAGGGTTGGCCTGTAGGCTCAGGTTCCCAAAGGGAACGCGAGTGAGCGGAGTGGAGCATGAGGGAGCTGATGAGGGAGTTTGGGGGTTAGAATGGTTTAGAGGGACAGCAGCCAGCAGGGGCTGCTGAAGGGAGGCACAGAGGAAACGGTGGGAAATATTAGGGATTATTTCAGAGGAATTGAGGAAGGTGAGGGTGTGCTGTATGATATCTAACCAAGAGGTGAGAGTGGGGTTATGGGGACGAGAAGGAGCAAGTTGTCCAGCCAGAGTCTGTTCTGCCTTCTGGGAAGCGGTGCCTTTGGGGAGGCGGGCGCCTCTGTAACCTGAGAGGTCGAGACAAGGGCATGGGCTGCCTGGCGTTTGCCGTCATCGCCCACGGTCGAGCCGCCATCAGCAAACAGTGTTAAGTCTGCATCTGAGAGGTCCGAGAGGTCGGGCCTAGAGGTGGTGGCAGCATTGACCGTCTCAGGGCAGGAGTGAGAGGAGAGGGTTAAGGACGGGATGGGCAGCAAAGTAGCGGGGTTTAGAGTAGGAGACTGTGTTAGGGTAATGTTGGGATTTTCTATGAATATGAGCTGGAATTCCTGTAATCTAGAGGGAGTGAGGGGCGCCAAAGAGCGGTGAGTCAGCAGATCTTGAAGGCAATGGGTGGAAAAGTCATGAAGGTCCTGTCTGAGGGAAAGCTTCAGTGCTTCCCTGGCGAGAGAGGCTGCCACGCCCAGTGCCCTAAGGCCAGGCGGCCAGCCAGGACCGTGGTGTCTAGTTGTTTGGATAAATAAGCCACTGGAGTACAGGTGGGTGGGCTCCAGGAGCCTAAAGGCTGGGTGAAGACACTGAGGGCCAAGCCCTGGTGCTTATCCGTGTCTAAGTAAAAGGGTTTTTTAGGATGAGGGAGTCTTAGAGGTGGTGCCTGGAGTAGAGCTTCACGAAGCTTTAGAAATGCATGGCCGACAGCTTGGGGGTTTAGTAAAGGGCCAGCAGAGGCATCGTGGGCTGCATCATAGAGGGGTTTAGCAAGGAAAGAGAAGTTAGGGATCCAGTGTTGGAAGAAACCAACAAATCCAAGGAAAGACAGAATCTGTTCAGCGGGCGTGGGTGGTTGGAGATCGCAAAGAGCCCGTTGGCGGTCAACAGTGAGATCCCAGGACGTGGGAGTGAGCCGAAGTCCAAGATATGTGACCGTGGGCTTGGACGGCTGGACTTTGGAGGGGGACACTCGACAGCCCTTGGAAATAAGGAAGTTAAGCAGAGAGGCAGTGCGGGTCTTAGAGTGCCGTGAAGAGGAACTACAGAGCAGTAGATCATCAACATATTGGAGAACAGTGCTAGGCTGTAAGGGACATTGGAGTAGGTCCTGCACCAGAGCCTGACCAAATAGGTGGGGGCTGTCCCCAAACCTCTGGGGCAGGACGGTCCAAGTGAGTTGTCTAGATGTATTTGTGTCAGGATCTCCCCACATAAAGGCAAAGAGATTGTAACTGGCTGGGTCTAAGGGGATAGCAAAGAAGGCATCTTTGAGGTCCAGACCGGAAAAGCGGGCAGTGGAGGGCGGAATATGGGAAAGTGAAGTGCAGGGATTAGCACCACAGGGTGTATGGGGATAACAGCCTCCTTAAAGAGCCTCAGGTCCTTAACCAGCCGGTAGGACCCGTTTGGCTTCTTTACTAGGAGAATGGGTATGTTATAGGGAGAATTAGTTGGGATTAAACATTTTTCATGCAGAAGACGTTCTATCATGGGTCTTAGACCTCTGTGGTGGGTCACTGAAACAGGGAACTGGGGGCGGGAAGGGAAAGATGAAGGGTCTTTGAGTCGAATGAGGACGGGGTGTGGTGTGTGGCCACTACTGGGGTGGAGGTGTCCCAACCCCAGAGTCTACAAGTTCAGGCGGGAGAGGGCGCGTCTTGGGAGAGGTGGAGGGTGGGGGTGAGGAATCTGAAGAGAGGGATAGAAGGAGAAGGGCGGATGTCCCTGAGGAAAAGTGGAGTGTGGTGCCTAATTTGGCTAATAAGTCTCTTCCTAAAAGTGGAGCGGGATAGGAGGGCATGATGAGGAAGGAGTGGGTGATGGGATGGTCGTCTATAAGACGTGTCAGAGGGCCAGTAGTAGGGGCCGTGAAGGACTGCCGTCAGTGCCCATAACCGACACCTGGGAAGGATAAGTAGGGCCTGAAAAAGAAGCAGGACAGAGTAGGTAGCCCCGTGTTGACCAGAAGGGACACTGCCTCACCCGCTACCCTGATTGCTACCCTGGGCTCAGCGAGGGTGATCGGGGTGGCAGAGCCGGGGCTTCGTGGGTCTTCTGCAGCCAAGTCCAAAACCGTCAACGGCAGGTCTGGGGGTGGAAGGACTGACCCTCTAGACGTTTGTCCCAAGGGGCAATCACTCTTCCAGTGTCCCTCTTGACCACAGGCCGGACAAGGCTTATTGGGCTGACGTGGCTGCGGGCACCGGTTGGTCCAGTGGCCTCCTTACCGCACTTGAAGCAGGTGCCCGGCGGGGCGTGGCTGGTGGCTGGTGGTCGATGGCTTTCCGGGCCCCACCGGCCGCAGGGCTGCAACCGAGGCTTGGGCTTGCAGGTGTGCGTTTTGGTGGGCACGGGCTTTCCTTTGGGCCTCTGCCTGTTTATCTCGGGAATTAAAGATTTTAAATGCCATGTTCACCAGGTCTCGGATGGGGGTCTAAGGGCCTTCTTCTGCCTTTTTGAGTTTGTGCCTAATGTCAGAGGAGGACTGGTGATAAAGTGAGCTGCAAGGACGGTGGCCCCTGCTGGGGAGGTGGGGTCCAAGCGGGTGTGTTGGATGAGAGCATCCGTAAGGCGGCTGAGGAAGCCGCGGGATTTTCATCGGGCTTTTGAGTGATTTCTCTAAGCTTATTAAAATTAACTGCCCGATGGGCGGCGGCCTGGAGACCAGCAAGAACGCATTGCAGCATGCGATCTCGGCGGGTTCTACCATCTCGGCCGGCGGGGGTGTCTGGCTGGTATTCCCACCCTGGCTCACTGCGTGGACAGCCTCGGCCCCGACCGGCATGCTGCGGTCTGCTAGGTGGACTTGATCAGCATGTCCCTGAGCTGCCGCCCAGACACGTTCCTTTTCATCAGTAGTGAGAGTAGAAGCCAGAATGACAACAATGCCATGCCAGGTCGAATCATAGGCTGGTGTAAGACAGCGGAACTCTTTGGTGTAGGCTGGGGGTCGTTAGAAAAGGAGCCTAAACGCTTCTCAATCTGACAGAGATCAGAAAGGGAGAAGGGAACATGGACGTGCACGACCTCTTCGGCACTGGCTACCTCTCTCAGGGGACAGAGAAGGGTTTGGCCTGAGGGCCCTGCGTGGGATCGAGCGTGGTGACTGACAGGGGACGTTGGCAGAGAGCCAGCGCAAGCAGTAGCGGAGGACGGTGGGGCACTAGGAGGAGGAGGAGGAGGAGGAGGACCTAGATATGGTGGAGGCCGAGCAGGGGGACAGGTAAGGGAGTCAGGCGGGCCAGAGAAGGCGGAAGAGGTTTCTAACGGGTCCTTCAGCTGAGAGGTAGAAGAGGCCAAGGACGGTGGAGGACTCAGTGCAAGGAGGATTTGTGACGGGTCACAGGTCTGACAGAGGGAAGGACGGGAGCGCAGATGGAAGAAAGCCTGGACATAAGGGCTCTCCCACCATTTGCCATTTTGGTGACAAAAGTTGTCGAGATCTTGTAAAATTTTGAAATTGAAAGTCCCATTTTTAGGCCATTGTGACCCATTGCCTAATTTGTACATCGGCCAGGCGATGTTACAATAGAAAATGAGTCGCTTGGGCCGAATATCAGACTTGAGGCCCAGGGCTGCAAGACTGGCTAAGAGACAGCCCAGAGGCGTGCTAGATTTGATTTTGGAGGGTTGACTGCCCATGGTGTCCTAGTCCAATGAGGGGAGGAGATCGGGAGCTGGCGTCCCAGGTCACCGATCAGGCCTTGGAGAGAAGGCTCTGAGCCTTGGAAAGGACCGACTGAGGGGATCAGGCGTCCCTGAGGCACTCAGGGCCTTATGGATCCTTATGGATGGAAGGACTGACTGAGGGGGCTCGGGCGTCCCCGAGACACTCAGGTCCCTTTGAATCCTTATGGATGGAAGGACTGACTGAGGGGCTCAGGTGTCCCCGAGACACTCAGGTCCTTATAAATCCTTACGGATGGAAGGACTGAGGGGCTCGGGCGTCCCCGAGACACTCAGGTCCCTTTGAATCCTTATGGATGGAAGGACTGACTGAGGGGGCTCGGGCGTCCCCGAGACACTCAGGTCCCTTTGAATCCTTACGGATGGAAGGACTGACTGAGGGGCTCAGGTGTCCCCGAGACACTCAGGTCCTTATGAATCCTTACGGATGGAAGGACTGACTGAGGGGCTTGGGCATCCCCAAGACACTCAGGTCCTTATAAATCCTTATGGATGGAAGGACTGAGGGGCTCGGGCGTCCCCGAGACACTCAGGTCCTTATAAATCCTTACGGATGGAAGGACTGACTGAAGGGGCTTGGGCGTCCGAGACACTCAGGTCCTTATAAATCCTTACGGATGGAAGGACTGACTGAGGGGCTCGGGCGTCCCTGAGACACTCAGGTCCTTATGGTGGAGGATCTCTGACTTGGGCTATGGACAGAGACCCTGGAATGGACTCATTGGGCTAGGAACACAAGGGCAGAGGGACTTACCCAGGCCAATTGGTCGGCTGGCGTCCGGTGGAGGTCCCGGTCCAAGGTCTAGAAGACACGAGGGGACGGCGCGACCACGGCCCTGAGGCAGGCCGGCGCAGCCAAGACTCCCCTCCCGGGTTTCGGCACCAAATGTAAGGATTTTCGGCGGTGGCGAAAAGAAAAGAGACCACAGAAAGAGAAAGAGTGGGGGGCCAAACCACGTGGCTTTATTATACACTCGCGGACGAGGTTCTGGGGCCCCAAGAGCGGGGCCCTGGAAGTCGCCGCGGTTTGAAGGGGCTGAGGCCGTTTATACCCTTTGGGCGGGGCTAGGGACTTGTGGCGGGAAGAGCTGGGATTCTCTATTGTGACCTTGGAAGGTCGTTGAGAAATAGGAGGGGCTGGAGGTATTGTGGAATCCAGGAGCGAATCCAGGTGGAGATCTGGGTGTGGTTCCTCTCAGTGGGGCCTGGCAGTTTGTCCTTGGCAGGTCAGGTCACTAAGCGTTTTCTTTTTCCACCTAGGGAGGGGAGGGGGCCCCTGCCACCAGCCTTACAAGAAGGAGGCAATATGGGGCCTGCTGCGCAGCTCGGGTCTATGCACAAGGAAGTGGTCTGCGGGAGTTGGGAGCCTGGTGCCATATCCGCTACTGGCTTACTGCTCACTGGCGGTGGCCATCTCTGGGCTGGTGTCCGCAGTTCTCTCCACCTGCTGGGGGCCCACCAGTAGTCCAGGATGCAAGGGAGGGGAAAGTTAATCACTCCATCTACCCTTGCCACTGGTCTCCTGGCTGCTCCTCCACAACCTCCTCCCGTGGAGTCTTCCGTGGTCTCTGGTACCCCTCCTTCTGACCTTTGTCCGATGTATGGTTGTCTTCTTGCTTCTTTCTTCTAATTTCTGCTAGAATCTGTCTTTTCTGCAGAGACACTCTGTCTGGCGGTGTTTCTCCTTGGTTTTTTTTTTTTTAAGCTACTATTTATCTGCTGTGATATTCAATCTTCCATTTGTTTCAAGCATGCTTGCCCTCCCTTCTTGGAACATGATTATTGTAACTGATTAAAAGTCTGATAATCCCAATATATGGGCATCATGAAGTTGGTGTCTTTTTATTGTCTTTTCTTTTCAAAATGAATTGTAATTTCCTGATTCTTTGGATATTAAATAATTTTGTAATGTATCCTGGACATTTTGAATTTTATATTACAAGACTGTGGGTGTTTTTAAAACTTGTGTAGTTATTATATTTTTCTTAGCAGGCAATTCACATGGTTAGGGTTAGGCTACAAGTTCCAACTTGCCCTTGGTAGGTTCTGATTCCAACATCAGTTCAGTTTCCAAAGCAGTTCTGAGTCCTGGTCACTGGCCTAACGTGTAACTCAGTTCTCAAAGCTTCTGTTTCCTGTTTAGGGTTAGATCTACTAACGTGCCACTTGGGGGCGGCCCGGGGCTTCACACACAACTTTGTGGGATCCCTTTCTCAGCTCCTTCCTCTTCACAATTTTCTCCAGACTCTCACTCCCAGATGCCCCTTCCCATGTCCTCTGGCTGGAAAGCCAGGACAGTCGTCTCCTTTCTTCTGTGCACTGTCGGTGAAAGGTCTGCCTTTGTGCTCTGGCTGTGGGAGGAGACAGAGGAGTAAAAAGTACCGGGCTGAGAGGAAAAATCAAACCCAACCCAGGGGGTATTTCCCATTTTCTCTGTCCCTAGGATTCTCACCCTCAAACAAGAAAGGGAGAGCTTGTCTTGGAGCTCTTTTTGTTCACCCCTGTATTCAGTTCCAGAATTTGTGCTGCCTTTGGACCTAGACCAAGAGGCATGGGAGGAAAAGACCCCCAGGCAACTCACCACGGGGTCCTTTCTACTTTGTGCTCTGTCAGCTGCCACTTCTCTTTCAGAGCCCTTGGAGAGCTGCTCTGTGCATTGTATCCAAAGTTTTTATTTGTTTTTGTTTTTCTCTTTTAATTTATCTTGCTTCTGAACAGCTATAATATCCAGAGTTTTTAGGCCATTCAGCGGGAGAGACAGAGAGGACCGTGCTTACTCCCTCTTGCTTGGAACCAGATCTCCTCATTGTTTCTAAGAAGATTTAAAAGACATTTTGAGCTACACTTAATTTTTTTCCAGTGGAAGTTTTTGTTTGAATAAACTAGTCTGCCATTACTAGAATCAGGATATTTCAGAGTAAGTTTATCAAGTTCCCTAATAAAGCCAATTGAAATTATAATGGAATTACATAAAATTACAGGTTAACTTGAGGGAGACCTTGACATGTTTCTCCATTTATTCAGATAATCTTCTATGTCCTTTAAAAGAGTGTTTAAATTTTCTCCATAGTGGTCTTGTACATATTGGTTAAATTGATTGATAAATAATTTGTATATATACATATAAATTTGCCATTTTGTATGGTATCTTATTTATTTATTTTTTTGAGACAGAGTCTCACTCTGGTGCCCGGGCTAGAGTGCCATGGCGTCAGCCTAGCTCACAGCAATCTTAAATTCCTGGGCTCAAGTGATCCTCCTGCCTCAGCCTCCCGAGTAGCTGGGACTACAGGCATGCGCCACCATGCCTGGCTAATTTTTTCTATATATTTTTAGTTGTCCAATTAATTTCTTTCTATTTATAGTAGAGATGAGGTCTCGCTCTTGCTCAGGCTGGTCTTGAACTTCTGACCTTGACCTTGGCCTCCCAGAGTGCTAGGATTACAGGTGTGAGCCACCACCCCCAGCCTGGTATCTTATTTAAATTAATTTTGTGTTGGTTTATGCTAGTGTGAAAAAGTGACATTAATTTGTATATATTGTACCTGGGAAAGTAGCTGAATTGTTTGATTAATTTTCATTGTCTGTTGTTTTGGCTGTTTCTTTCTAGGTAGATGGTGATACTGTCTTCAAATTATGACAGTTTTACCCCTTATCTTCCAATCCTTACACGTTTTATTTCTTTTTCTTTATAGAGGGCATTGGCCAGGACAATACAGTTCTACGTCAAACCATCGGAGATAGTGTTTCTGTGTTAATTAATCCTGATCTTAAAGGGAATGTTTTGAAATTTTCTCTATCAAGTAAAATCTTGATGTAGGGTTTGGTATATGAAATTTACTAGTTAAAAAAGCTTTCTTCTGGTCTTAATTAGCTAAGAGTGAAAAAAATCATAAGTAAGTTTTGGCATACTGATATGTATGGAATTTATTTTTGTGTACAATATGATATGGGAATTTAACTTCATTTCTCCTCAAAACATTAGCTATTTATTCAAAATTCCATCTTTCCTCCACTGATTTTAAATGCAGAGTATTGATTTTTGCACGTTGAGCTTATATCTGTCTACCTTATTGATTCTAATCACTTATCAATTTATTCTTATGGATTTTCTAGGCAGACAATCACATCTTTTGCAAAATATTTTTTTTTCATATTTCCCATTTATATCTGTTTTTTCCTCATCTTGTTACTGATTGACTCCTTCTGGCTATGGTACTTGTTTCTTGCTATGGGTTTATGGGGAGACACTTTTATTTTTGAGACAGAGTCTCACTCTGTTGCCTGGGCTAGAGTGTCATGGCATCAATCTAGCTCACAGCAACCTCAAACTCCTGGGCTCAAGCAATCCTTCTGCCTTAGCCTCCCGAGTAGCTGGGACTATAGGCATGGGCCACCATGCCCGGCTAATTTTTTTCTATATAGTTTTAGTTGGCCAATTAATTTTTTTCTATTTTTAGTAGAGACAGCGTCTCACTCTTGCTCAGGCTGGTTTCGAACTCCTGACCTCGAGTGATCCACCTGCCTCAGCCTCCCAGAGTGCTAGGATTACAGGCATGAGCCACCATGCCCGGCCTATTTACTAGTACCTCTTGCATACTTTGTCTTCTCTTATCTTGAGGTCATTGTTCTGATTTAATTTTCATGTTGTAGAGAATTTCCTTGAATAATTTCTTTAGAAAGAGTGTATTTGTGGAGGACTTCCAACTCAAATGTTGGAAGTCTGATTTTATTTTGCTGAAAACTCATAAGATTATCTTTTGATCATGGTAGTAAAAACATTTCACAAGATATGTCTATATTTATGACTTTAAAAACTAAAGCTAGGGTTGAGTACAGTAGCTCATGCACATCCCAGCACTCTGGGAGGCTGAGGCAGGAGGATCACTTGAGGCCAGGAGTTCAAGATCAGCCTGGACAACATTTTGAGAACCCCATCTCTATAAAAAATTAAAAAAAAATTAGCCAGATGTGGTGGTGCATGCCTGTGGTCCCAGCTGCTTGGGAAGCTGAGTCAGGAAGATTGCTTGAGCCCAGATTTGAGACAGTAGTGAGCTATCATTGTGCCACTGTACCCAGTCTGAGCAACCAACTGGGACCCGGAGAAAGAAAAGAAAGAAGGAAAGGAAAGGAGAGGAAAGGAGAGGAGAGGGGAGGGGAGGGAAGGGGAGGGGAGGGGAGGGGAGGGGAAGGGAGGGGAAGGGAGGGGAAGGGAGGGGAAGGGAAGGGAAGGGAAGGGAAGGGAAGGGAAGGGAAGGGAAGGGAAGGGAAGGGAAGGGAAGGGAAGGGAAAGGAAAGGAAAGGAAAGGAAAGGAAAGGAAAGAAGGAAAGGAAAGGAAAGGAAAGGAAAGGAAAGGAAAGGAAAGGAAAGGAAAGGAAAGGAAAGGAAATCTCGCCTGTAATCCTAGCACTCTGGGAGGCTGAGGCGGGCGGATTACTCCAGGTCAGGAGTTCGAAACCAGCCTGAGCAAGAGCGAGACCCCATCTCTACTATAAATAGAAAGAAATTAATTGGCTAAATAATATATAGAGAAAAAAATTAGCCGGGCGTGGTGGCGCATGCCTGTAGTCCCAGCTACTCGGAAGGCTGAGGCAGGAGGATCGCTTGAGCCCAGGAGTTTGAGGTTGCTGCGAGCTAGGCTGACACCACGACACTCACTCTAGCCTGGGCAACAAAGCGAGAATCTGTCTCAAAAAAAAAAAAAAAAAAAAAAAAGAAAAGAAAAGAAACAAGAAAGAAAGAAAGAGAAAGAAAGGAAAGAAGACAAACCCAAGTCTTTTTTTCAGATGAGGGAAGTTTTCATATATTGTATCTTGTGTTACTACTTTTCCATGCCTACCCCTTTCTTTCACTTTAAAGCTCCTATTTTTTGTTGTCTGTTCTCCATGTTGCTTTTCTTTTCATGAATGGTTTCTTTTCTTTTTTTGTGTGTATTTGTGGAGTTACTTTATGTGTTTTTCCAACAATCATTAATGAATACTGCCTCTGCGCTCAAATTCAGGCACTGGAGTGAGATCAGTGAAAACACGAAGAAGGCTGCCTCCATGGAACTTAGGTTTTAGTGGAAAAAGACAGGTAACAGACACATGAGAAGGTGATAGGGACTACTGAACACAGAAGCAAGTGGAATTGAGTGGGGAGCCTTGGGAGTGGCAAGGCAGGGAGGGTTGAAGTTTTTTTTTTTTTTCTTTTTCTTTTTGCTTTGAGACAGAGTCTCGCTTTGTTGCCCAGGCTAGAGTGAGTGCCGTGGCGTCAGCCTAGCTCACAGCAACCTCAAACTCCTGGGCTCAAGCGATCCTGCTGCCTCAGCCTCCCGAGTAGCTGGGACTACAGGCATGCACCACCATGCCCAGCTAATTTTTTCTATATATATTATTTGGCCAATTAATTTCTTTCTATTTATAGTAGAGACGGGGTCTCGCTCTTGCTCAGGCTGGTTTTGAACTCCTGACCTCCAGCAATCTGCCTGCCTCAGCCTCCCAGAGTGCTAGGGGATTGAAGTTTTAAATGGGGTGTTCAGGCTAGGCCTCATTAAGCAGAGGAGATGTGAGAAAAACTCTAACGAGGTAACCGGAGTGAACCACATGAGAAATGGAGAGGAACATTCTAGAAAGCAGCTAATGCAATGGCTCTAAGACAGCAGTGTGCTTGGAGTGTTGGATGACAAGCAGGGAGGCTGGTGTGACCTGTGGGGAAGAGGGGCGTTTGGATGGGTAACAGGGGGGGAGGCCCTGTGGGCCCTTACAGACCATAGTAGAAACTGTTTTATTATTCTGTTTAAGAAGGGAGCTGCTATGCTCTGAATGTTTGTGTATCCCACAAATTCACATGTTGAAATCCTAAGCCCCAAGGAACTAGGAGGTAGGACCTTTGGGAGGTGATTGGGTCATGAGAGCAGAGCCATCATGAATGGGATTAGTGCCCTTATAAGAAGCTGAAGAGAGGCTGGGCGTGGTGGCTCACACCTGTAATCCTAGCACTCTGGGAGGCCGAGGTGTGAGGATTGCTCAAGGTCAGGAGTTTGAAACCAGCCTGAGCAAGAGCGAGACCCCGTCTCCACTAAAAATAGAAAGAAATTAATTAGCCAACTAAAAATATATAGAAAAAATTAGCTGGGTAGTCCCAGCTACTCGGGAGGCTGAGGCAGAAGAATTGCTTGGGCCTAGGACTTTGAGGTTGCTGTGAGCTGGGCTGACACCACGGCACTCTAGCCTGGGCAACAGAGTGAGACTCTGTCTCAAAAAAAAAAAAAACTGAAGAGAGTTCTTCCCTTCTACCATTCAAGGACACAGCGAGAAGGTGTCATCTATGAACCAGACAGTGGGCCCTCACTAGACCCTTAATCTGCTGGCCCCCAGATCTTGGACTTCCAGCCTCCAGAACTGTGAGTAAATTGCTGCTATGTATGAGCCATCCAGTCCATGGTATTTTGTTATAATAGCCTGAACAGTATAAGACAGAAACCACTGTACAGTTTTGAGACACAAGAATGACTTGATTTGCTGTAGGGTGTAGAAGGTTTCTCTGGCTGACCCACTGAGACCACGCTGTACAGGGGCCAAGGTGGAAGCAGGAAGGACTGCAGCAATTAGGTGGCAGACGAGGGTGGCTTGAGCAGGGGGAGCGGTGAGGGTTGGTGAGAAAAGGTGACCACCTGGAATTTAAGTGGCCATCAACTGAAACAGGAAATGCTATGGGAGTAAAATCAAGAATTCAGTTGGGGGCTGGGTGAGGTGGCTCACGCCTGTAATCCTAGCTCTGTGGGAGGCCGAGGCAGGTGGATTGCTCAAGGTCAGGAGTTCGAAACCAGCCTGAGCAAGAGCGAGACTCTGTCTCTACTATAAATAGAAAGAAATTAATTGGCCAACTAATATATATAGAAAAAATTAGCCGGGCATGGTGGCACATGCCTGTAGTCCCAGCTACTTGGGAGGCTGAGGCAGGAGGATCGCTTGAGCCCAGGAGTTTGAGGTTGCTGTGAGCTAGGCTGACGCCATGGTACTCACTCTAGCCTGGGCAACAAAGCGAGACTCTGTCTCAAAAAAAAAAAAAAAAAAAAAAAAAAAAAAGAATTCAGTTGGGGCTGGGCGCGGTGGCTCATGCCTGTAATCCTAGCATTGTGGGAGTCCGAGGCGGGCAGATTGCTCCAGGTCAGGAGTTCGAAACCAGCCTGAGCAAGGGCGAGACCCGGTCTCTACTATAAATAGAAAAAAATTAATTGGCCAACTAATATATATAGAAAAAAATAAGCCGGGCATGGTGGCGCATGCCTGCAGTCCCAGCTACTCGGGAGGCTGAGGCAGGAGGATCGCTTGAGCCCAGGAGTCTGAGGTTGCTGTGAGCGAGGCTGACGCCACGGCACTCACTCTAGCCTGGGCAACAAAGCCAGACTCTGTCTCAAAAAAAAAAAAAAAAAAAAAAAGAATTCAGTTGGCCACATTGAGTTTGAAACATCTAAGTGGAGCTGTCAAGTAGGCAGTTGGGTATTCGAGTCTGGAGTCTAGTAGGATCTATCAATTTGGAAGTTATTGGCAGACAGGTGGCATTTACAGCTGCAAGACTGGATGAGATGGCTGTGTTAGTCAGGACAGACTCCGCCTCGGCGGCGGCAGCTCCCCGACCCCAGCGGCCAGCACGGCAGACACTTTGCTTCCCTGCCATGGGGACCTGTCGCAGGTCTGGGCTCCTTTCCAGGACGCCTGTCTCTCATGGAGTGACTCCGTGATCCTGCTGCTTTGGTTTTCGGTCTCACATCTCAACATGAGGATTTCCTCAAAAAGCTGCTGCAGGAGAGGAGACAGTTGGACAGTCCTGCTCCAGCTTCTTGGGGAGTGACCCGCCTCCTGCTCACAGCTACTGGCCAGACCCTGCTGCAGACGCCTCCCACTTGCTGGGAAGGCGCTGAGGAGGTGAAGATGGGGCAGGTTGCCCAGGATGGAGCGCAGGAGGCGAAAAGAAGGTTGTGGGGAAGTGACGCTGGCACAGGAGACAGAGGGAATGTTCCAGGAGGCAGAGGAGGACCGGGAGATGGCACTGTGGAACTGAAAGAGGAAACGTCACCAGGAGGAGGGAGTGACTGAGATAGGCCAGGAGACCAGGACCGAGGACTGGCCGTCAGATCTAGCAGGGTGGAAATGATCTGTGATCTTGAGCAAATTTCTCAGAGCTACATGCAAAAAAAAAAAAAAAAAAGCCTGTTTAGAGTGGGCTTAACAGAGGTGGGAGCAGGTGGGGAGGAATTAGGGATGAGCACAGCCAGGAAAGCGGGGAGCTGCTGGCGGGGGAGTGGGTTTAAGGCAAGGGTGTTTCCGTTTGTTCTTTTCAGCTGGGGGAGGTACCAGCAGCATCTTCACACGCTGTCGAGAAGGTCCAGGAGGGGAGCGCGGCAGGGCTGTGGCGGGCAGGAGCAGGTGAGGCGGGGGCTATGCTGGAGGGGGTGGGGCCTGGGGAGGCAGGGGCCGTGGAGGTGCAGGGCGTGGCGGGTGGGGAGCTGGCGGGCGCAGTGCTGGGGTTTGAGGACAGAGGGCAGGGAAGTAGCCTTCTGCAGATGAGAGCCTTGGCAGGCCAGGGAGGCTCTGTGTGGCCTGGCAGACCAGGAGCCTCTGAGGTTCGCAGTCGGGAATGGAAGTGCGGCGCTAACATCCATGTGGCCTGTGACTCTCCCAGCCGGCTCCGCTGGGGAGTGGGATCTCACTGGGCTGAGGCTTTGTCAAGAGCTCGAGGAAGTGAGAAGAGCAGGGAGTTGGGGATGGCGCGGACTATGACAGTGTTAGCTTTTCCAGTCGCTCCTGTGGCCAGCTACGTGGCCAGCAGCATCTGCTGCATTGTCACCACCACTACTGAAGGGCACGATCCGAGTGTGTGTCTGTGTTATCAGTGTGTATGCATGTATATTAAATAAAAACTATAATAAAATCTAATATAAATATAGACATACACATATAAAATAGATATCAAAGAATGAGTAAAAATTGTAATGAAAAATAAAAATGACTGTAATGAGGACCATTAAGGAGAGTCAAGATGATATTGCAAAGAACCAATAAGAAAAACCAGAAAAGATTTGGGATATTTATATATGTAATTGAAATGTATATGGAGCCACACACTCTGATGGGTAAGTCCCTTCCCTCAAGCCACTGAGTCCTTCCCGTCAGTGCCACCCAGTGTGGTCTCAGGCCAGCGGCATGTTGGGGTCACCTGGGGCCGGTTGGAAAGGCAGATTCTTAGGCTCCTCTTCAGACCCCCTGGATCTCAGATCTCTGGAGTGGGGCCCAGGGATGTGGGCATCGCTAGCTCCCTACGCCTTCTGCTGAGGAGCACGTTCCCAATGGCCTGTGTTCCCCTGCTCCCACCAGGGGCCTGGCTGCACCAGACCCGGGCTGGCCAGGACCTGTGTGCGGAAGCCGCATCAGGCACAGAGGCAGTTCTCTTGCGGAAGGTGAGACGATCAATGAGGACCTTGCAACTGAGCCATCAAGGACTAAGCCGTCAAGGGATCCCCGCCCCCCATGCCTGTTTCTCGGGGTTCTCCACGGATATGCCTTGGGCTAGACTGAGCCCCAGCAAGCTCTGTGTGTGTGGGTCACCTTTCTTGCTTTTGCTGTGGCTTTCTCAGTGCTCTGCCCTGGCCCCAGGGAAGGAGGACAATGAGATCTCAGATCCAGAGAGAACAAAGAGGCCAACTGAGTTTCTAAATGGATTTGAAGAGCTCACAGCAGAGGAAATACAAATTTGAAAATCAGGATGTGTTTGATTTGCTTTGGTTCTCAAGAGACAAACCCTGAAGGGCTATGTCCAAACATTTTTCTGCGAGAAGCACTGAGTGGGGACCAATGCAGCTGCTGTGGGGGCTAAAGAGCTGGGCTGGCTGCGTGTGGGGGCAGCCCCCCAGGAAGGAGAGCCGGCAGGCTGCGGGGCCCAGCACCTGGGAACTGGGGGGTGGGAGGGAGAGGACCGGCAAACCTCAGGGATGCTCCCAGCTGTCCTGAGAGCATGAGCAGTGCTCCACCTCCCAGCCAGTGGCCACAGCTTGGCGGTGCGGGCTTCAAAGGATGCTGGTGTGCACAGACACCAGCCCTCTGGCACTACCCGGCAGGTGCTAGGGGCCTGAGGGCCAGGCGTCATTCTCCCTCCCTGGGACCGCCCAGAGGAGGGCGGGAGGACAGGGTGGTGTGAATCTGCCTGAAGGGGCTGAGGGACCGTAATCAGGGCTGAGCTTTCCTGGGAGGGACTAGATTACATTTTCACAAGTTGAAATCAGAAATTAAAATGAAAAATGATGTTAGATTTTGCACATGTGACTTTTGATGCTGAGAATTTGTGCTTGTTATGTTTATACTTGAAGGTCAGAGTACAGGCAGTCCGGTTACAGACGGATGAGACACATTCCTGAGGGCATCTTTAGTGTCATTTGTCTGTGACTCAGATCCCCAATGAACAGAACATATAGGTTATAATAACAACAACAATACTATAATGCCTCATATGTGGCAATGATAATAATACTGTAATAATAACAATATCCCTGTACTGTAATAAGTTAAGAAACTATTGTGCTCTTTCCTTTAATTCAAACAAACAACATAAAACCAAACTCATACAAAAGGTTTATTTTTTTTATTTTTATATTTTTTTAGAAATTCTTTTTGTTTATTTCAGCATATTATGGGGGTACAAATGTTAAGGTTATGTATATTGCCTTGTCCCCCCCTCGAGTCAGAGCTTCAAGCGTGACCTTCCCCCAAACGTTGCACATCTCACTCATTATATTTGCATATACCCATCCCCTCCTCCCCCTTCCCACCTGCCCGACACCTGATAAATGTTATTCCTATATGTCCACTTAAGAGTTGATCTGTTAATACCAATTTGCTGGTGAGTACATGTGGTGCTTGTTTTTCCATTCTTGAGATACTTCACTTAGTAGAATAGGTTCCAGCTCTATACAGGAAAATACAAGAGGTGCTATATTACCATTGTTTCTTACAGCTGAGTAGTACTCCATGGTATACATATACCACATTTTATTAATCCACTCATATATTGATAGGCACTTGGGTTGTTTCAACAACTTTGCAATTGCGAATTGTGCTGCTATAAACATTTGAGTGCAGGTGTCTTTATTGTAGATTGTCATTAGATCTTTTGGGTAGATGCTTAGTAGTGGAATTGGTGGATCAAATGGTAGATCTACTTTAAGGTATCTCCATATTGCTTTCCACAGAAGTTGAACTAGTTTGCAGTCCCACCAGCAGTGTAGGAGTGTTCCTATCTTTCTGCATCCATGCCAACATTTATTGTTTGGGGACTTTTTGATAAAGGCCATTCTTACTGGAGATAAGTGATATCTCATTACAGTTTTGATTTGCATTTCCCTGATGATTAGAGATGTTGAGCATTTTGTCATACGTTTGTTGGCCTTTATTCTGTCTTCTTTTGAACATTTTCTGTTCATGCCCTTTGCCCACTTTTTGATAGGGTTGTTTGATTTTTTTTCTTGCTGATTTTCCTGAGTTCTAAATAAATTGTTATCAGCCCTTTATCGGATGTGTAGCTTGCAAGAATTTTCTCCCATTCTGTGGGTTGTCTGTTTGCTCTCTTGACAGTTTCTTTGGCTGTGCAGAAGCTTTTTAATTTGATCAGGTCCCATTTATTTATTTTTGTTGCTGCTGTGATTGCCTTTGGGGTCTTCTTCATAAATTCTTTGCCTAGGCCAATGTCTAGAAGACTATTTCCAATGTTTTCCTCTAGGATTCTAATAGTTTCACACCTAATGTTCAAGTCTGTTACCCAGCGTGAGTTGATTTTTGTGAGAGGTGAAAGATGTGGGTCCTGTTTCATTCTTCTACATGTGTCTATCCAGTTTCCCCAGCACCATTTATTGAATACGGATTCTTTACCCCAGTGTATGTTTTTGTCTGGTTTGTCAAAGATTAGTTGGCTATATGAGGATGGTTTTCTATCTGGGTTCTCTGTTCTGTTCCACTGGTCAATGTCCCTGTTCTTGTGCCAGTCCCAAGCTGTTTCAATGACTATAGTCTTGTAGTATAGTTTGAAGTCTGATAAATTGATACCTCCTATTTTGTTTTTATTGCCTAGGATTGATTTTGCTATACGGGTCTTCTCTGGTTCCATACCAAGGGTCTGCAAACTATGGCCCATAGGCCACATGTGGCCCACCGAGGACATTTCTCCAGCTCGTTGGGTGTTTTTGCTGCCGATGCCTGTCCTGAATAGCAGCAGACTTATCCTGGCCCACAGTGCGCATGTGTGGAATGTGTGCCACACTCTCCAATGGCCCTACAACGGTCTGTGGGACAGTGAATTGACCCCCTATTGAAAAAGTTTGAGGACCACTGTTCCATACGAAGCGTAAAATTATTTTTTTCTATATCTGTGAAAAATGATGATGGTATTTTAATAGGGATTGCATTGACTCTATAGGTCACTTTGGGTAGTATAGACATTTTAACAATGTTGATTCTGCTGACCCAGGAATATGGTATATTCTTCCACCTGTTTACATCCTTTGCTATTTCTTTCTTCAGTGTTTCATAGTTTTCCCTGTAGAGGTCTTTTACTTCCTTAGTTAAATATATTTCTAGGTACTTTATTTTCTTTGTTGCTATTTTGAAGGGAATTGAGTCTTTGATTTGGTTCTCACTTGTACTGTTGTTGGCGTATATGAATGCCTCTGATTTCTGTGTATTGATTTTGTATCCTGAGAGTTTACCAAATTCATTGATCAGATCAAGGAGTCTCTTGGTTGAATCCTTGGGGTTTTCTAGGTATAATATCATGTCATCAGCAAAGAGTGAGAGTTTTATCTCTTCTGCTTCCATTTGGACGCCTTTAATTCTGCTCTCTTGTCTAATTGCTGTAGCAAGGACTTCTAGCACTATGTTGAATAGAAGTGGAGATAGTGGGCAACCTTGTCTAGTTCTAATTGTAAGTGGGAATTCTTTCAGTTTTTCCCCATTCAGTATGATATTGGCTGTGGGTTTGTCATATATGGCTTGTATCATTTTTAGGTAGGCCCCATCTATGCCTATTTTGTTGAGCGTTCTTATCATAAAAGGGTGTTGAATTCTGTCAAATGCTTTCTCTGTGTCTATTGAGAGGATCATATGGTCTTTGTTTTTGGTTCTGTTTATATGGTGAATTACATTTATAGATTTGTGTATGTTGAACCATTTCTGCATCCCTAGGATGAAGTCCACTTGGTTGTGATGGATTATTTTCTTGACAAGCACCTGGATTCGATTGGTTAGGATTTTGTTGAGAATTTTTGCATCTATATTCATAAGAGATATTGGTCTGTAGTTTTCTTTTTTTGTTGCATCCTTTCCTGGTATTGGTATCAAGGTTATGTTTGCTTCATAAAATGGGTTGGGGATAATTCCATCCTTCTCGATGTTGTGGAAAAATTTCTGCAGGATAGGCACTAGTTCTTTGTAGGTGTGGTAAAATTTGGGTGTGAAACCATCTGGTCCAGGACTTTTCTTTTTAGGAAGGTTTTTTATTGCTGTTTCAATTTTAGTACTTGATATTGGTCTGTTCAAGAATTCTATTTCTTCCTGGTTGAGCCTAGGGAGACTATGTGTTTCTAAGAAATTGTCCATTTCTGGCCAGTTGTGGTGGCTCACACCTGTAATCCTAGCACTCTGGGAGGCCGAAGCGCGAGGATCACTTAAGGTCAGGAGTTTGAAACCAGCCTGAGCAAGAGCGAGGCCCCATCTCTACTAAAATAGAAAGAAATTAACTGGCCAACTAAAAATAAATAGAAAAAATTGGAAGGGGGAATCAAGATGGCGGATGAGAAACACCGCCAGACAGAGCGTCTCTGCAGAAAAGACAGATTCTAGCAGAAATTAGAAGAAAGAAACAAGAAGGCGAGGCTACATCGGACGAGGGCTGGAAGGAGGGGTACCTGAGACCATGGGAGACTCCACAGGAGGAGGTCTCGGAGGAGAACTGGAAGCTGAGACGGCCGGAGCAGCCTGGAGACCAGCGGGAAGGGTAGGCTAATTGGCCAGGTTTCCCCTCCCCTGCATCCCGACTGCTGGTGGGCTCCCCAGCGGGTGGAGAGACCTGCGGACACCAGCCCAGCAACGGCTGCCACAGTTGGTGGGGCCACAGCGGTAAGCCAATATCGAATGCGGCATCAGGCTCCCAAATCCCTCGGGGCACCTCCGTGTGCGCAGACCCCAGCTGCGCGGCAGGTGCCATATTGCCTCCTCCTCCCCCCTGCCGACCCTACCCTGGGCTGCCCAGAGAGACAATACAGCCACCAGCCGGAGGCACCTACAGGGAACGGGACCTTCCCTTTTGGGGAGGTCCAGCTGACTAAGGGGAACTCAGACTGTGAGCTCCCTACCCGCCAGCCCTCCCAGGTGCAGCTGGCACGGTGATCCCAGGAGAACAGGGCAGACCCTGAGGCTGGGAGACATAGACCCAGCTTGGGCTCCCTGTGGGTGAATTGGGACTGGCACTCCTCTCCCTGGTCAGGATATAGTTTGAACTCTGGGACCCAGAGGTCGGACCTGCAGACCAGATCCCATGCACCCAGGTCTCGCATTGCCCGGGGCACAAAAGGGATATACGTGAACAGCCTACTGAGGTGTGTGTCCCTTCAGGGGCAGATCAGCGTCCTAGAGGGCAACCCTCCCCCAAAAGGGAGGCCGTGTGCCCAGCCCAGGTGGCGTTCCTGCGCAGGGAATCTCCTGGCCGGCATCACAGTCAGGGGAGGCCCAGTGGTGTGAGGTCTGGCCTGCTGGCAGAGGCTCAGGAGTAGCCACGGAGTTGGGGAGGGTGGAAAGAAGTGAGGCTCACTCTAGACTCGGGTCTCAGACAGCCCCACCCCACACGTAGACTTTCTAACTGAGCGGGACCATTCCAGCCCCTCCCTGACAGCTTTTCCTGGAAGCAGAGAACAGAACTTTGACCCTTGCTAACAACATTGGTGGTATCTGAGGGCAGCCTTACCCAACCCAGCTCTGCCCAGACTCACTCCCAGACCAGCCCTCATTGAGGGGGAGAAAAGGGCACACCTGGAAATCCCAGGGCCCACCCACCACCTGAGGCACTAGAGTGCCTCTCTACAGGAACAAGAGCTGATAACAGGACACAAAACCAACAGCTGGCCGGGCGCGGTGGCTCACGCCTGTAATCCTAGCACTCTGGGAGGCCGAGGCGGGCGGATTGCTCAAGGTCAGAAGTTCAAAACCAGCCTGAGCAAGAGCGAGACCTCCTCTCTACTATAAATAAAAAAGAAATTATTTGGCCAACTAATATACATAGAAAAAATTAGCTGGGCATGGTGGTGCATGCCTGTAGTCCCAGCTACTCGGGAGGCTGAGGCAGGAAGATCACTTGAGCCCAGGAGTTTGAGGTTGCTGTGAGCTACGCTGACGCCATGGCACTCACTCTAGCCTGGGCAACAAAGTGAGACTCTGTCTCAACAAACAAACAAACAAACAAAAACCCAACAGCGTAGCCTGTTCCTCCAAGCAAGCGCCACCTACTGACAGGGAGGGCATCCTGCACACCCTTTTCACGGCACCTACTGACTCATTATACAGGGAATGGTCGAATCTCACCCACAGACACCACCTACCGGCTCAGAAACTAAACAAGGTGTGTGAATACCCAAACGAAAACCTAAAGGAAAGAAACAACAACTGATCGACATGAGAAGAAATCAGCGAAGGAACTCCGGAAATATGAACAACCAAACGGAAAACACACACCCAAAGAGGAGCCCCAGCCCCCTAGAAACAGACACCAACCAAAATCAGGCAACCAAAATGACAGAAGAGGAATTTCCAATGTGGATCATAAGAAAATTCAATGACCTGCAAGAACAACTCATTAACCACAAAGAAACCACAAAAAGCCTCCAGGATCTGGAACAAAAGTTTACTAAACAAATCGGCACAATGAAGAAAACTTTAACCCAACTCCTGGAAGTGAAGAATCAATTCAGGGAACTACAAAATACAGTGGAATGTCTCAAGAACAGGGTAGATCAAACAGAAGAAAGAATCTCAGGGATTGAAGATAACACCCTCCAATTAAATAAATCAGTCACAGAGATAGAGCAGAGAAACAAGACAAAAGAGCAAAGCCTACAAGAGATGTGGGATTATGTGAAGAAACATATTGTGAGGTTCATAGGGTTACCAGAAGGGGAAGAAGACAACACTCAACGTTGGACAAGCTATTTGAAGATATAATAGAGGAAAATTCCTCAGGCCTTGCTAAAAATCTCAATATCCAAGTTCAAGAAGCTCAGAGGACCCCTGGGAGATTCAATGCAAACAGGAAGACGTCGCCACATGCAGTCATCAGACTGACCAAAACATCAACTAAAGAGGTCCTTCTAAGACTGGAAGATGAAAGAAGCCAGTAACATACAAGGGAAAGCCAATTTGAATAACACCAGACTTCTCTAATGAGACTTTACAAGCAAGGAGAGACTGGGGCCCCATTCTCACTCTTTTGAAACAAAACAATGCCCAGCCTAGAATCTTATTCCCTGGAAAACTGAGCTTCATATGTGAAGGAGAAATCAAGACATTCTCAGATAAGCAAAGTCTCAGAGAATTCACCAAGACAAGACCAGCCCTACAAGAAGTACTCAAAACAGTGTTACGCACGAAACACCATAATAAAAACTCACGAATATAAAAACAACCAAAACCCAAAGATTATGGGCCAGATATTACAATGGCTCAAGAGAGAAATCAAAGCAACAACATCCAACCCAACAGAATGAATACAAATCTACCTTACCTATCAGTTCTCTCAATAAATGTGAATGGCTTAAACTCTCCACTCAAGAGACATAGGCTGGCTGAATGGATAAGAAAATACAGGCCAAGTATATGCTGTCTTCAGGAAACACATCTAACCTGCAAGGATGCATATAGACTAAAAGTAAAAGGGTGGAGATCAGCATTCCAAGCAAGTGGAAGCCAAAAGAAGGCTGATGTGGCAGTTCTAATTTCAGATGATTTAGTGTTTAAACCAACAAAAGTAGTGAAAGACAAAGAGGGTCATTATATAATGGTGAAGGGGACAGTTCAACAAGAAGAAATAACAATTTTAAATATATATGTACCCAACTTAGGTGCACCCAGATTCATAAAGCAAACCTTACTGGATCTAAGCAAATGGATTAATAGCAACTGCATAATCACCGGAGATTTCAACACCCCACTGATGGCACAAGACAGATCCTCCAAACAGAAAATTAATAAAGAAATAATGGACTTAAACAAAACTCTAGAACAATTGGGTCTGACTGACATTTACAGAACATTCTACCAAAAATCCACTGAATATACGCTCTTCTCATCAGCTCATGGGACATTCTCTAAGATTGATCATATCCTAGGACACAAAGTAAACCTCAAGAAATTAAAAAAAAATAGAAATCATACCATGTATCTTCTCAGATCACAGTGGAATAAAAGTGGAAATCAACCCTAACAGAAACTCACATTTCTACACAAAGACGTGGAAATTAAACAACCTCCTACTAAATGATTACTTCATAAATGAAGAAATCAAGATGGAAAGAAAAAACTTCTATGAACAAAATGACAATGGAGAGACAAGTTATCAAATCCTCTGGGACACAGCTAAAGCAGTTCTGAGAGGAAAGTATATCTCCATAAATGCCTATAACCAAAAGTCAAAAAGATCACAATCTAATGAAATGACTCAAAGAGCTGGAAAAAGAAGAACAGACCAACCCCAAACCCAGCAGAAGAAGTGAAATAAACGAGATCAAATCAGAACTAAATGAAATTGAAAACAGGGAAGCTATTGAGGAGATTAACAAAACAAAAAGTTGGTTCTTTGAAAAAATAAACAAAATTGACACGCCACTGGCTAAGCTAACGAAAAGCAGAAAAGAGAAATTTCTAATAAGCTCCATCAGGAACAAAAAAGAAGATATCACAACTGATCCCAAAGAGATACAAGTTATAATTTATGAGTACTACAAAAATCGTTATTCACACAAACTGGAAAATGTGGAGGAATTGGACAAATTTCTAGAAACACACAGCCTCCCTAGGCTCAATCAGGAAGAAATAGATTCCCTGAACAGACCATCTCAACAGCTGAAATAGAAACAGCAATTAAAAATCTCCCTAAAAAGAAAAGTCCTGGTCCCGATGGCTTCACACCCGAATTTTACCACACTTACAAAGAAGAACCAGTACCTATCTTGCAGAAACTATTCCACAACATCGAGAAGAACGGAAACCTCCCTGACACCTTTTATGAAGTGAATATTACTCTGATACCAAAACCAGGAAAGGATGCAACAAAAAAGAAAACTACAGACCAATATCCCTAATGAATATAGATGCAAAAATTTTCAACAAAATCTTAGCTAACCGAATCCAGACGCTTATCAAAAAAATAATCCATCACGACCAAGTGGGCTTCATCCCAGGGATGCAAGGATGGTTCAACATACGTAAATCTATAAATGCAATTCACCACATAAACAGGAGCAAAAACAAAGACCACATGATTCTTTCAATAGATGCAGAAAAAGCTTTTGACAAAATTCAACACCCTTTCATGATACCAACATTTAAGAATATAGGCATAGAAGGGACATACCTAAAAATGATACAAGCCATATATGACAGACCCATAGCCAACATCATACTGAATGGGGGAAAATTGAAACCATTTCCACTTAGAACTGGAACCAGACAAGGCTGCCCACTATCTCCACTTCTATTCAACATAGTGCTGGAAGTCTTGGCTACAGCAATCAGACAGGAAAGTGGAATTAAAGGTATCCAAATAGGGGCAGAAGAGATCAAACTTTGACTGTTTGCTGATGATATATTATATTTAGAAAACCCCAAAGAAACTCCTGGAACTGATCAATGAATTTAGTAAAGTCTCAGGATACAAAATCAATGAACAGAAATCAGAGGCATTCATATACACCAACAACAATCAAATTGAGAACCAAATCAAAGACTCAATTCCCTTCACAATAGCAACAAAGAAATTAAAGTACCTAGGAATATACTTAACCAAGGAGGTAAAAGACCTCTACAGGGAGAACTATGAAACACTGAGGAAGGAAATAGCAGAAGATGTAAACATATGGAAATCCATTACATGCTCATGGATCAGCAGACTCAACATCATTAAAATGTCTATACTACTCAAACTGATCTACAGATTCAATGCAATACCCATTAAAATCCCATCAGCATTCTTCACAGATATAGAAAAAATAATCTTACACTTTGTATGGAACCAAAGAAGACCCTGAATATCAAGAGCAATTCTAGGCAACAAAAACAAATTGGGAGGTATTAATATGCCAGATATCAAACTATACTACAAAGCTGTAGTAATTAAATCAATATAGTATTGGCACAAAAATAGGAATATTGACCAGTGGAACAGATGTGAGAATCCTGATATAAAACCATCCTCATATAGCCATCTAATCTTTGACAAAGCAGACAAAAACATACGCTGGGGAAAAAAAAAATCCCTTTTCAATAAATGGTGCTGGGAAAACTGGATAGCCACCTGTAGAAGGCTAAAGCAGGACACACACCTTTCACCTCCCACAAAAATCAACTCACGCTGGATAACAGACTTAATCCTAAGGTATGAAACTATTAGAATTCTAGAGGAAAATGTTGGAAACACTCTCCTAGACATCGGCCTAGGCAAAGAGTTTATGAAGAAGTCCCCAACGGCAATCAAAGCAGCAACAAAAATAAATAAATGGGACGTGATGAAACTAAAAAGCTTCTGCACAGCCAAAGAAACAGTCATGAAAGTAAACAGACAACCTACAGAATGGGAGAAAATTTTTGTATCCTACATATCTGATAAAAGGCTGGTAACTAGAATATACTTAGAACTCATGAAAATCAGTAAGAAAAAATCAAATAACCCTATTAAAAAGTGGGCAAAGGACTTGAACAGAAAGTTTTCTAAAGAAGACAGAAAAATGGGCAACAAACATATGAAAAAATGCTCAACATCTTTAATCATCAGGGAAATGCAAATCAAAACTACAATGAGATATCACTTAACTCCAGTGAGAATGGCCTTTATCAAAAAGTCTCCAAATAACAAATGCTGGCGTGGATGCAGAGAGAGAGGAACACTCCTACACTGCTGGTGGGACTGCAAACTAGTTCAACCTCTGTGGAAAGCAATATGGAGATACCTTAAAGCAATACAAGTGAATCTACCATTTGATCCAGCAATCCCATTGCTGGGCATCTACCCAAAAGATCCAATGACACTCTACAAAAAAGATACCTGCACTCGAATGTTTATAGCAGCACAATTCATAATCACAAGGCTGTGGAAACAGCCCAAGTGCCCATCAATCCAAGAATGGATTAATAAAATGTGGTATATGTATACCATGGAGTACTACTCAGCTGTAAGAAACAATGGTGATATAGCACATCTTATATTTTCCTGGTTAGAGCTGGAACCCATACTATTAAGTGAAGTATCCCAAGAATAGAAAAACAAGCACCACATATACTCACCAGCAAACTGGTATTAACTGAGCAGCACCAAAGTGGACACATAGGTATTACAGTAACAGGGTACTGGGCAGGTGGGAGGGGGGAGGGGAACGGGTATATACATACATAATGAGTGCGATGTGCACCATCTGGGGGATGGTCATGCTGGAGACTCAGACTTGTGGGGGGAGGGGGGAAGGGCATTTATTGAAACCTTAAAATCTGTACCCCCATAATTTGCCAAAATAAAAAAAATTAGCCTGGTATGGTGGTGCATGCCTGTAGTCCTAGCTATGCAGGAGGCTGAGGCAGTAGAATTGCTTCAGCCTAGGAGTTTGAGGTTGCTGTGAGCTAGGCTGACGCCATGGCACTCTAGCCTGGACAACAAAGTGAGACTATGTCTCAAAAGAAAAAAAAAAAAAAAAAGAAATTGTCCATTTCCTCCACATTTTCCAGTTTGTGTGCGTAGAGGTTTTTGTAGTATTCATAAGTTGTATCTTGCATCTCTGTGGCATCAGTTGTGATTTCTCCTTTATTATTCCTGATGGAGCTTATTAGGGATTTTTCTTTTCTGCTTTTCATTAGTCTATTCAATGGTGTTTCAAGTTTGTGTATTTTTTCAGAAAACAAACTTTTTGTTTTATTAATATTAATATATTATTAATTATATGTCTTCCATATAGTTTCCCTGTTGTTAATTTTGTTTAGTTCTTATTTGATCTTAATGATTTCACTTCTTCTGCTGGGTTTGTGGTCAGTCTGTTCTTTTTCCAGCTCTTTGATAGGAGTCATTAGGTTGTCTATTTGTTATCTTTTTGACTTTTGGATATAGGCATTTATGGAAATAAACTTTCCTCTCAGGACTGCTTTAGCTGTGTCCCACAGGTTTTGATAACTTGTGTCACCCTTGTCATTTAGTTCAAAGAACCTTTTCATTTACATCTTGATTTCCTCATTTATGAAGTGATCATTTCAAAAGATTGTTTAGTTTCCTGACTTTGTGTAGAAATGAGAGTTCCTGTTAGAGTTGATTTCCACATTTATTACATTGTGATCTGAAAAGATACATGGTATAATCTCTATTTTTTAAAATTGAGACATGCTTTGTGTTCTAGGATATGGTCAATCTTAGAGAATGACCCATGAACTGATGAGAAGAATGTATATTCAGTGGTTTTGGGGTAGAATGTCCTGTAAATGTCAGTCAGGCCCATTTATTCTAGAGTTCTGTTTAAGTACATTATTTCTTTGTTGATTTTCTGTTTGTAGGATCTGTCCTGTGCTGTCCGTGGGGTGTTAAAGTATCCAACTATTATGGTGTTATTTGTTTATCCATTTGTTTAGATCAAGTAGAGTTTGCTTTATGAATCTGGGTGCACCTAGATTGGGTTTCATATATATTTAGAATTATTATAGCTTCTTGTTGAACTGTACCCTTCACCATTATATAGTGACATTCCTTGCCTTTATTACTTGTGTTTATTTATTTATTTATTTATGTATTTATTTCTTTTTTTTGAGGCAGAGTCTCACTTTGTTGCCCAGGCTAGAGTGAGTGCCATGGTATCAGCCTAGCTCACAGCAACCTCAAACTCAAGCAATCCTTCTGCCTCAGCCTCCCAAGTGGCTGGGACTACTGGCATGCACCACCATGCCTGGCTAATTGTTTCTATATATATATGTTAGTTGGCCAATTAATTTCTTTCTATTTATAATAGAGACTGAGGCTCACTATTGGTCAGGCTGGCTTCGAACTCCTGACCTTGAGCAATCTGCCCACGTCAGCCTCCCATAGTGCTAGGATTACAGGCATGAGCCACCACGCCCGGTCACTTTTGTTGATTTAAAAAGTAAGTTATCTGTAATCAGCACCACCATGCCAGCTTTCTTTTGGCTTCTGTTTGCTTGAAATATTATTCTCTACCCCTTTACCTTTAGTCTAACTGCATCATTGCAGGTTAGATGTGTTTTCTGAAGGCAGCAGATACTTGGCTTGTATTTTTTTTATCCATTTGGCCAGCCTATGTCTCTTGAGTGAGGAGTTCAAGCCATTCAAATTTATTTGTTTGTTTGTTGTTTATTTATTTATTTTGAGACAGAGTCTCGCTTTGTTGCCCAGGCTAGAGTGAGTGCCCGTGGCGTCAGCCTAGCTCACAGCAACCTCAAACTCCTCGGCTCAAGTGATCCTCCTGCCTCAGCCTCCTGAGTAGCTAGGACTACAGGCATGCGCCACCATGCCCGGCTAATTTTTTCTATATATATTAGTTGGCCAATTAATTTGTTTCTATTTATAGTAGAGACAGGGTCTCACTCTTGCTCAGGCTGGTTTTGAACTCCTGGCTCGAGCAATCTGTCTGCCTAGGCCTCCCAGAGTGCTTGGATTACAGCATGAGCCACCTCGCCGGCCCATTCACATTTATTGAGATAACTGATAGGTGGGGCAGATTTCTGTTCATTATCTTGGGTTGAACTTTGTTGCTTTGTTTCTCTCTTGAGCCATTGTGGTATCTGGGCTTCAGTCTTTAGGTTTTCAGTAGATTTACATTCGTAAGTGTTTACTGTTCTGGTCCATGGGTAATACTGTTTTGAGTACTTCTTTAAGAGCTAGTCTTGTCTTGGTGAATCTCCTCAGTGTTTGCTTATCTGAGAATGTTTTGATTTCTCCTTCATATACAAAACTTAGTTTTTCAGGGAATAGGATTCTAGTCCAGACATTATTCTGTTTCAGAAGAGTGAGAATGGGGCCCCGGTCTCTCCTTGATTGTAAAGTTTCAGTAGAGAAGTCTGGCATTATTATTATTGGCTTGCCTTTGTATGTTGCTTGCTTCTTTCATCTTACAGCTCTTAGAAGGGCCTCTTTAATTGATATTTTGGTCAGTCTGATGAGTGCATGTCACGATGTCTTCCTGTTTGCATTGAATCTCCCAGGAGTTTTTTGGGCTTTTTGTACTTGGATATCTAGATTTTTATCAAGGCCTGAGGAATTTTCCTCTATTATATCTTCAAACAGCTTATCCAACCCTTGAGTGTTTTCTTCTTCCCCTTCTGGTAACCCTATAACCATAACATTAGGTTTCTTCACATAATCTCACATCTCTTGTAGGTTTTGCTCTTTTCTCTTGTTTGTCTGCTCTATCTCTGTGACTGATTTATTTAACTGGAAGGTGTTATGTTCAATCTCTGAAATTCTTTCTTCTGTTTGATCTACCCTGTACTTGAGGCTTTTCACTGTGTTTTGAAGTTCCCTTAATTCATTTTTCTTTTTCAGGAGTTCGGTTTTATTTTTCTTTATTATTTCAATTTCTTTAGTGAATTTTTCTTCCAGGTCCTGGAATCTTTGTGTGTTTTCTTTGTGTTGGTTATCCAGTTTTTCTTGCAAGTCATTGAATTTTCTTATGATCCATGATTGAATTTCTTTTCTGTCATTTTAGTCGTCTGATTTTGGTTGATGTCCATTTTTAAGGGACTGGTGTTACTCTTTTGGGGTGTGCTTTCCATTTGAGTGTTCATATTTCCAGAGTTCCTTTGCTTATTTCTTCCCATCTGGATCAGTTGTTTCTTCTTACCGTTAGGTTTTTGTTTGGATAATGACACACCCTGTTTTGTCTCTGAGCCAGTAGGTGGTGTTTGTGGCTGAGATTCAACCACACCGTGTATGATGGATGAGTCAGTAGATGCTGTGAAAAGGGTGTGCAGAATGTCTTCCCTGTCAGTAGGTGGTGCTTACTTGGAGGAACAGGCTGCACTGTTGGTTTTGTGTCCTATAACCAGCTCTTGTTCCTCTACAGAGGCACTCTAGTGCCTTAGGTGGTCGGTGGGGCCCTGGGACTTCCAGGTGTGTCCTTATTCTCCACCTCAGTGAGAGCTGGTCTAGGCATTAGTCTGGGCGGAGCTGGGTTGGGTAAACCTGCCCTCAAGCACCACAAATGCTGTTAGCATGCATCAAAGTTCTGTTCTCTGCTTCCCTGAAAAGCTGTCAGGGAGGGGTTGGAATGGCCACACTCAGCCAGAAAGTCTGCGTTTTGGTGTGGGGCCATCTGAGACCTGCATACTGGAGCTGGCCTTGCTCCTTTCCACCTCCCCAGCTCCGAGGCTTCTTCTGGGCCTCTGCCAGCATGCCAGACCTCACACCAGTGAGTCTCCCTTGGCTGTGATGTGGGCCGGGAGGTTCCCTGCACAGGGTCACTGCCTGGGCTGGGCACACGGCCCTCCATGGGAGGGGGGAAGCCCTCAAGCACGCTGATCTGCCCCTGAAGGGACACACACCTTAGTAGGCTCGGTTCACCAATGTCCCTTCTGTGCCCCGGGCAATGCCAGACCTGGGTGCACGGGATCTGGTCTGCAGGTCTGACCTCTGGGCCCTGGTATTCAATGCCTGACCCCACCAGGGAGAGGAGTGCCAGTCCCAATTCACCCACGGGGAGCCCAAGCTGGGTCTATGTCTCTCAGCCTCAGGGTCTGCACCGTCCTCCTGGGATCACCGTGCCAGCAGCACCTGGGAGGGCTGGCGGGTGGGGAGCTCACAGTCTGAGTTCCCCTCAGTCAGCTGTAGGGCCTCAAAAGGGAAGGTCCTGTTCTCTGGAGATACCTCCGGCTGGTGGCTATATTGTCTCTCTCGGCAGCCGCGGATAGGGACGGGGGAGGGGAGAATGAGGCAATATGGCGCCTGCTGTGTTGCTCAGGTCTATGCAGGGGGAGGTGCCCCGAGGGAGCTGAGAGCCTGATGCCATGTGCAACAGGCTTATCGTTCACTGGCGGTGGCCGTCTCTGGGCTGGTGTCCGCAGGTCTCTCCAACGGCTGGGAAGCCCACCAGCAGTCTGAGATGCAGGGGACGGGAAAGTTAACCCCTCCACCTACCCTTGCCGCTGGTCTCCAAGCTTCTCGGAAGGTCTCTTCCAGTTCTCCTCCACCATCTCCTCCCATGGAGTCTCCTATAGTCTCCGGTACCCCTCCTTCCGACCCTCGTCCAATGTATGCTCGTCTGCTTGCTTCTTTCTTCTAATTTCTTCTAGCATCTTTTGCAGAGACAGTCTCTCTGGCAGTGTTTCTCATCCGCCATCTTGCTCCGCCCATCCATACAAAAGGCGGAGAGAAGAGAGGAGAGAAGGGAGAGAAGAGAGATTTCAAAAAAGAATATTGAAAGTTGACACTCACCTAATGTTGCATCAATGTTGCTAATAGGAAAGTTACACTTATTTTGATCTTCTGACCAAGTCAATAACAACCTTGCATTTCAATAATGAATACAGTTCGCTGCTTAAAACAACTGATGCTTCCGTCAGAGCACTGCCTGTCACAGGTCCCGTCACTCTCACTTCACCCTTGCAATTGCTCTGACAGTCCAGCGGCTGAAGCCTAGTGCTTTCCCAGTGAAGGATGGCATCTGGCCTTTCTCTGAACACTTCATTACTATATTTCTACTTTTGCTCCCATTGTAATCACCTTTCTTTTTCCTGCGGTCTCACCTGGACTCACAGTGGACTTTTGCTTTGGAGGCCTGGTCACAAGGGTACACACAGGCTCACGACACCTGATAAAAAAATAAGAGAACAGTTAAGATGAAAGGGACACTGGGCATACATGGCTGTATGAACGAGACTAGCCACCATGTGGATGTGCTTACGTGTGTGGAAGAAACTAATATTTGAATTATTAATTTAATTATTTAATTATAACTCATCCTTACTGGAAGCCTTAGGAGCCTGTTGGCAAGTATAGAACACCGTAAGTAAGGTGGCCTGTAGCTGGGGACTGCCTGTGTCTTGCACAGTGCCTGCCGAATAATCAGTGCCCAGCAAGGGCTAGTTAATGCCTTTCCAATTATGCACATATCACACGCCCCAGTGCAAACGGTTACTGAGCAGGGAGAATGCCCCAGGTGCTGCTGTCGTATTGTTTTTATTCAGAAATTTGTTTTCCTTTCTTTCTTTTTTTTTTTTTTGAGACAGAGTCTCACTTTGTTGCCTAGGCTAGAGTGAGTGCTGTGGCGTCAGCCTAGCTCATAGCAACCTCAAACTCCTGGGCTCAGCCGGGCGGGGTGGCTCACGCCTATAATCCTAGCACTCTGGGAGGCTGAAGCGGGCAGATTGATCGAGATCAGGAGTTTGAAACCAGCCAGAGCAAGAGCAAGACCCCGTCTCTACTATAAATAGGAAGAAATTAATTGGCCAACTAATATATATATAGAAAAAATTAGCCGGGCATGGTGGCACATGCCTGTAGTCCCAGCTACTTGGGAGGCTGAGGCAGGTGGATTGCTTGAGCCCAGGAGTTTGAGGTTGCTGTGAGCTAGGCTGATGCCACGGCACTCACTCTAGCCTCGGCAACAAAGCAAGACTCTGTCTCAAAAAAAAAAAAAAATTCCTGGGCTCAAGCAATCCTCCTGCCTCAGACTCCTGAGAGTCTTTGTAGAATGGAGGGAATGCCTAATTCATGAAGTGGGTGGGAAAAACTGTTGGAGAAGTATGAATGTCTCTTGAGGACTTACACCTGCCTGGTACTCCCTGAGCAGTTAAATGAATGTTTTCTGAACATTAAAGGATCAGCACAGGGCAGGCATATATGCAGAAGGTGATGAAATATATTAATAATAACATTCTTCCATGTATGAGTTCTAAACACACACCACACACACGTGCACACACTCCCCTGAAACAGACACACAACATATGCCATGCACAATACACACACAACATATGCACACACACTCACTGCAGCAACATACAGTGTGCACACACACTACACAATGCAACCCATCCACACACGACATGCACACATCACATGCACATATACACCCCATACCAGCACCAAACACATGCATCACATGTACATGCAATATCTCATATGCACACATGACCCATGTGAACACACACATATCCCACACTATCTGCATACACATATATTTCACATAAAACACATGCACCTACAAGCCATATGTACACGCTGCGTGCACACACATTTTATACCACACTACATGGACACCCCCATGTTCATACATACACACACCACCTTATATGCACATATGTACACACATACACATCCCACCACACCCCGCTCGCACACACACCATGTTATGCACACATCCCTACACCCAGTTTGCTAAAGAGGGATTGCAATAACTAGAGATACCACTAAGTGGCATCATGACACTTTTACTCAGAAACTTTTATTTGCCTATTTTTATACGGTTGTGTTAACAACTACTATACTCTTTATTAGTAGTTCTTGAAGTGTGGCTGAAACTATTTTTGTAATAATCCTAAGATGTCATTTGCCTTTTTTCATTCTCATTCTCCCATGAGTGTACAGTGGAATTTTCCAGAGACTACATGATGCGTGTCATTGCAGCAGACGGAAGGCCAAGGAGATCTGAGAATCAGCTCTCTTCCACTGAGCCAGGCATCTCTTTAGAGATTTGCAAATGTGAAACATGCCACTCTTTTCACAGATATTTTTAGAGGATATAGCTATTTTTCATGAAAATATCATTTAATATGCAGTGGATTTATTTTTATTTCTTAAAATTAATTTTTTATTTTGAGCAGTTCGAATTCTTTTAAACTTATTATTATTTTTTTTAACTTTCCTCTTTTACTGGATAAACTTATTTTTTAATTGAGAAAAATTGTATATATTTATGACGTGCAACATGATGCTTTGAAAGATGTGTATGTTGTGGAATGGCTGAGTCGGGCTCTGTCTGAGCCGTGTGGCTGTCCATCTCGCTGCCCCGTGGTGCCCACTCCCTCAGCCCCGTGGCCAGGGGCGCCCTCTCTGTGTGCCAAGCTCTCCCGTGCGAGAGACCGGCCTTGCCCACGGTCAACTCTTTGCAGCAGATGCGTCAGCGGACCTGCAGAGTCACGTAAGACCCCCGGGGAGCTAAGGTGGAAGGGGCTCTGTGAGCTGAGCAGCCAGCGAAGGGGGCTCAGCCTGCCCGGCCTCCCAGGGCTCCGCCCAGATGCGGCTGCTTCTGCTCTGCAGCTCGAGCCCTCTGCCCAGCTGCTGGCTGCCTTCCTTGGCTCGCTCCTCACCGTGGGCAGACAGGTCAAATGTGACTGTGTGCGCAGTTGAAGTTCTTTCCCTTGGTGCATCTGGGCCCTCAGAAAATCTAGAGATGTGGCCCAGTCCCTGAGCCCCATGAAAAGTGTTCTCAGGTCTTCTGTGAGAGGGAAGGGCTTTGTCTGCGAGGGGCGCTGCGTCTGGCAGCCCCGCAGCTGGGCCTGCCTGCATTTTAGTCCGGACACGGTGTCCAACTCCATAATATGTTTTTAAAAATTTGAATTTTGTTTTTCTGGTTTTGAATTTCATAAATCTATATTATCAATTACGTACTCCTTTCTATGGCTCCTTTAGTTAAAACATTTTGTTTTGTTTTGTTTTTTGGTTTTTTGAGATGATGTCTTGCTATGTTGCCTAAGCTGACTTAAAACTCCCGGCTCAATCGATCCTCCCGCCTCAGCCCTGAGTGGCCGGGGCTGCAGGTGCTGGCCACCGTGCCTGGCCAGAGCAGAGTCTGTCTCTGGGGAGAGCAACCATCGTAACGGATAGGCTCAGGAACCGCTCACGCCTGCTGTGGTGGCAGCTGCACCCCAAGCATCAGTTAGCTATTGACACCGTTGTGCTGCATAACAGCCAGCTCTGAATCTCAATGGGAGACGGTATAAATAGTAATTTCTCCTTCATGAGTTTGTGGGTTGGCTGGGTGGCTCTGCCCGTGTCTCCCGTCCTGTCCCTGGACCAGCAGCGGCCTTGGAGGGCATGTCTCAGCACAAACACGTTTTTTTTTTTTTTTTTTTTTTTTTTGAGACAGAGTCTCACTCTGTTGCCCAGGCTAGAGTGAGTGCCGTGGCGTCAGCCTAGCTCACAGCACCTGGGCTCAAGCGATCCTGCTGCCTCAGCCTCCCGAGTAGCTGGGACTACAGGCATGCGCCACCATGCCCGGCTAATTTGATATATATATTAGTTGGCCAATTAATTTCTTTCTATTTATAGTAGAGACGGGGTCTCGCTCTTGCTCAGGCTGGTTTCGAACTCCTGACCTCGAGCAATCCACCCGTCTCGGCCTCCCAGAGAGCTAGGATTACAGGCGTGAGCCACCGCGCCCGGCTCACAAACACGTTTTAAGGCCTGACTTGTGTCATGTCCGCCAAGCCCTGTTCCTGCCATCGCAAGTTAAGAGAAAGTTCTTTTGTGGACTTGGAAGGATAAAGGAGAGATTTCTGTTAAACTTAACATGTTGTTATGCCAGGAATTCCTGCTTTGCATATCTCGTCAGCTCCGTACTCTCTGTAGGAGGACCTGCCTGGTTTCAGCTTTTGCCGCACAGCTCCTGTCACGTGTGGTCCGTCTGGCATGCAGGCTGCTCCCCAGCGAGTGTGATCTGACTTAGAGTAGTTTGACCACGGGGTGCGGCGCTCACGGGCCGCGACACCTCTCCCACGGCCGCACCAGCCCGCAGGGCGGTCTGCGCTGCGCATCCACGCGGATCCCTCTCGCTCTCGTGTGCTGAGGGAAGCTTGAGAGCACTGAACGCTTGTTTCACTTTACAGGCGGCTTTACTTGTCATGTCAGTCAGAATAGGGAACATACACATATATGTTTTCATTATGGTATTTTTAAATGTTCACATTTTTATTTTGATAAATGAAAACTTAGAAAAGTCATATCACGGCTGTTGGCTAAAGTCGCTGTGTGCGTTCATCTGTGGCTGTCGGCTACAGTCGGTGCTGGGCTGTGCACGTTCATCTGTGGCTGTCGGCTACAGTCGGTGCTGGGCTGTGCACGTTCATCTGTGGCTGTCGGCTACAGTAGGTGCTGGGCTGTGCACGTTCATCTGTGGCTGTCGGCTACAGTCGAGGCTCGTACTGAAGTGGTTAAGGGGAGCGAAAAGGATATGTGATCATTGAAATGAATTCCTTAGATGTGTTTCCTCTCTTCCGTCTGCCCTTGACTGAGTTCAAGGACACAAAATTTATAAACACTTTAACTTAAAGCAGAACTGGTTTACTAGTCCAATTATTTAGTGAATAGGTCTAGTTTATTAAAAATCCAAAATTAACCTATTTTCGGAAGTGTAGCAGTTCTAACTGGCTAATCTGCGAACAGACCTGCCCCGGCGTCTGGGCGCTGGCGCCTGTGCGGGGAGTGTGGCCCTGCCGCCCGCCACGCCCGCCGCCTGCACAGTGCCCGCCACGCTGAGCTAATTTGAGATCTTAATTTGAGATTGAAATTTAATATTTTTAAAACCAGCTTAATGTGTCAACTCTAACTTTTTACCCTGTTATATTCTATATCTTTTACTTTTTTGGATTATTTGGAGGACTTTATAGATGGTCTGAACCTATGTGTGGGTGAAAATGTCTTTATTTTGCATTCACTTGAGTGCTAGTCTGAACTAGGTATTGGATTCTAGGTTAAAAATAATTTTTCCTTCAGACTGTTAGGGAAATTGTTTTACTGACTTCTAGCATCCAGGATTGGTGACGAGTCTGATGTCAAGCTGGTTTTCATTCTGTTATGATGACCTATTTTCTCTCTCTTAGAAAGCTGTTAGGATTTCCTTTTATCCTTGGTATTCCAAAATTTCACTGCAATGTGCCTAGATTTCTAAAATTCCATTTTACTTTTCATTTGATCTGCTTGATATTGAATGGAACCTATGCACTTGAAGACCAGTGTCTTTCTTCAGCTCTGGAAGATCATAGCTCCATGCAGCCTTGAACTCCTGGTCTCAAGTGACCACCTGCCTTGGCCTCTCATACTGGTGGGATTACAGGCGTGCACCGCTGCACCTAGCACGTGCCATTATTTCTTTGAGTATTTATTTACTTCTATTTTATCTGTTCTCTCCTTTTGGACTTCCTATTATACTGATATTGGAATTTCTGAGTCTATCCTCCGTGTCTCATGACATTGTTTGTTTCTTTGTCTGTTACACTAAGCTTTAGGAAGATGTTGGTTTGATCTTCCATGCCACTAATTTTCCTCAGCCATATTTTATTTTGCTATGCATCCCATCTATTGACTTTGTTTCCCCCTAAAAGGTGGGATCTCACTATGTTTCCTGGCTTATTGAGTTTTTGAAGTTAATCTTCAGTTTCTACTATTTATAATTAATTTTTTTCATGGATGAAATATCCTCTATTATCTCTCAGGAGATAGAAATTTTATCTATTACCATGTCTTCTTTATTTTATATATTATTTATTTTGGTTATAATTTTTCAATATTATGTTTGATGTCATGTTATCAGAGTTGTTTTTTTCTCAAATGTTTGTAGATTCTTGGCCACCTGCCCATCTTTCTATCTAAGAATTCCTATTACTCTGCTTGTTTTATCAATCATACCTGCCTGTGATGATTATTGGGTTGAGGCAGGCTGTATTCCTCAGGGTAGAGTTGGAGTCCCCTGTCCTTCCTGGGAACAGAGAACCAGCAGTCACTGGGTAGACTGTCTTGCCTCTCTGGACCAAGTGTTCACACTCTCAGGTTTAGATTGGGGCAAATGCTGTGGTCCAATGAGGGTGACCTTTCTTATTTTCCCATAACATTACGCATTTCCTTTTCATTTCGAGTTGTTTCCATTTTGTGCTTCTTCTAATTAAAGATGACTTTTCTGTCATTTATGAGATTGTGATTAGGAGGGAGGTCAAATAGGGTGTTCGGTCCTCCATCTGGCTCTGATCTGCATTTTTAGCAAAACAACTTGGGAAGTTTGAAACTAACATTAGGGCTGAGAGATTTCTTAATGTAAATATACTTTAGCAGAGTTAATGAAAACTTGGAGTGCTTACAAAGTTGGATCTATTACATGTGTGACAAATTATATATAAACCAGAATTCACTTCCTGTTTTTCTTTCTTTCTTTCTTTTTTTTTATCAGCAGAGGAAAAATGGCAAGAAAACCAAGCCTTCTATATTATAGCTACACATAGGGGAGAATGCATATTTAAACTTTTTCAACATTGCTGTTAAAACAAATAAAACTTACCCCCCCAAAATCCCCCCAAAACATAAAGTTGCAGGCAGCGATGAGCCCCTAGTTCAGATATGATCCAGGCTTTGCCTTCGGGCCTGTCAGCCCCAGGCTGCTGTTGTTAGCAATGGCTATGCCGTTTCTCTCGCTCGTTTCCCGTCGCTATGGAGATTCTTGTTAAATAAAGTGAACAGCCCCAATCGTGCACTAGTGCGTTCTGTGGCATTTTGTCTATGGCTTTCAGTTTCCACAAAACAACACCCATCTATTCCACAAATACTTGTTCAACACCTACTACATGTTCAATATCTAGTCAGATAGAGGTGAATAGGACAAAATGCTTCTTCCCCACGGAAGCTTTCTGTAGGGAAGAAGAGGTAGAAGATTCCATGGATCATCCAGCAAGTGGAGCCCAACTTTTCCTTCTTTTTGTGAAGTTACTAAATTGAAAAGTGTTTTATGCTTGTATAGATATAACCTCCTTAAAATTATGTTTAACTTTCAAAAGGGAGACACAGATATAACCTCCTTAAAATTATGTTTAACTTTCAAAAGGGAGACACATGACATGGTTGGAAAAAATCAAAATGATACAAACAGATATTCCCATCTGCTAGTTCTTCTCCCTTACCTCCCCCTCTAGGTAACTGTTTTTATGGTTTTATTTGCATGTCTAGTGTTTCCTTATGCAATTACATGTGAGTGTGTGTTCTTGCTTTCCCTCCCTAAAAGGGCGCATGCCGTGTATCCAGCCATGTGCCCTGGAGACTTTTCCTGCAGGTCCACAGAGATCTCCCTTGCTGTCTTTACAGTGCTAAGTGTCCCACCTGTGGGTGGGGCATAGCACTTAACCAGGCCCTTGTTGATGCCCCCTTGGGGTGTTTCTAGTCTTCTACCATTGCAGCGAATGCCCCAGTGGATAACCGTGTACACCTGCCATTTGCATACCTGCAGGGGCATTTGCAGAATTGAAGCGGGCTTGCTGAGCCAAAGGGCACTCGTAGCTATAATTCTGGCAGATTCTGCCAGCTGTCCCTTTGCATGGGTTATGCCACCTCACCCTCTCCCAACAACGTCTGAGAGAGTCCTTTCTTGTCATCTAGTACCAAATATTATAATACTTATGCCTTCCACTGCAGTGCTGTATGTGTTCTTGGGCTCTATCGAAGTTTCTGTCAGCAAAAGGAAAGCCACCCATGAGTAGACAGTGTGCTATGCTTGCTTCCTGGTGTTTCAGATGAGAGCTCACTGATGGCAACACTGCAAGTTTCGGGGACGATGTGGAGGGCGGGCTGGCCAGGGGCCAGGTTCAAGCTGTCGAGCAGCCGGAGGGAGATCAGAGCCAGAGTGCAGAGAATGTGAGCTGTCACACACTCAGAGCTTTGGGCTTTTCCTACAGGCACTGGGCAGCCATGACGGTTTCATAGAGGAGGAAGGAGATGGCTAGAACTCCATCGAGGCAGATTTTCATTACAGTGGCCTGTGCAGGATGGGGAAGAGACTGCAGAGGGACTAACTTTTAATTCTGAGAGTGACCCGCTGTGGCTTGCTGCGGTAATACAGGCATGACACTGCTACTTAGCAGTCGTCAGTTACATCACATGGGGCCGTGGGGTGGGAGGTGGCAATTCTTAACCAGGAGGGGTACTCGCTCTATGATCCTTTCCACTGCAAGCATTGAGGGGCCACTTCCCCACTTGGTTCCTCAAGAGGTTACCTTCGTCATTCAACACAGGGTAACCAAAACACAAGTGACTTGCTTCAAGCTCACAGAGCAGCTGGTGCCTCTGAACCAGGATTTCTTATCCCTGAATCTAAGTGCAACACTATTCCCTACTTTCGAGGAAGGGGCAGTCATTAACGGGGCAATTCCTTGTCCCAGACCCCATTAAGTAGGGGTGTCAGACCTCAGAACAGAAGGCCAGCTTCCCGGGGCTTTGCTCAGCTGCTGTCTACCACAGTGGCCTTGCCCGACCCGGCAGCTTGCTGCTGCTGTGTGCAGTTTCGATGGCAGTGGGCTGCAGGGCTGGGGACAGCAGCCAGGGGGCTTGTGCTGTTCACCTGCCTTGCTGTCGGCAGCCTCGGCGGTAATGGAGGGCAGGAGGCCCCTTCCACTTCTTTCAGCTCATAGAGCTCTCAGAATGTGTCTGGTTACTCCTTTTGTGAGTCTGATCTCTGTGTGAGAGAACCTTAAAGTTCTGGGCTTATAAAAAGTCTGGCTTTATCTCCAAATAGATGGCAGTCATTCAGAATGTGGGGATGGAACAATACTGGGAGAGTGAGTGTCTCTTGCAAGTGAGGCTGGGGCTCAGGGGCCAAGGCCCAGCCTCCTGCCTCGAGAGAGGATGCTTCCCACGACGACAGGGCTTCCTCTGGCGAGGGCAAAGGAGTCTGTCCTCAGGGCTATCGGCACCTGGCCCTTAGAGCTCAGGGTCTGACATCTACGTCTGATCTGGTCCCTCGACTTAAGGAACTCAGGACCTGGGCGATCGGGACGCACTTGCCACAGCCCACAAATGCGGGCGACTGGCCGTGCCACAGCGCTCCTGAGTGTGCGTCCCCACAGGGTGCTGGGAAGTCAGGCCCAAGCAGGGGGCACACAGGCTCTCAGACGGAGAAAGCCTGCAAGGCCAGGTCCATGCTCACAACGTGCATGTTCAGCAAGTGCCTCCTGCCGTCAGTCAGCAGCTGGTGCCTGCCGTGTGAGCAGCTGGCTGATATGGGGCACGAGGCTTGGGGCTCGGCCCTCAGGGTGGGCTCTGGCAAGCTGTGGGCTTTATCTAAGAAGAATCCCACGACAGGCATGGAGGGAAAGGTTTGGGGTCAGGGACTCGGACTTTGGCTCTGGAAATGAGCGCGTGCCTCATGGATTCTGGCCGGCACAGTCCTGAAGTCGTGATGGCAGGGCTGGGGACCATGGGACAGAACAAGGCTCTTGCAACTCCCTAAGACCCTAAAGAAGTGGCCCTGAAGCCAAATGTTCTTCTTGGACATATTGAAGAATCAACAAACAGAATGGAACATATTTTCCACTCTGGGAAACAAGCACCACTGGGAAACAAAAAATAAAGCTCAATTTAAGACTGCATATGAGTCAAAAGCAGATTTAGTTTTCTTTAGGGGCAAAATATTCTTTGCCCTAATCATCTGCTGTCAGGTCATGAACAGAAACAGTGAAATTCCCATGCACTCTCTCAGACTAATTCGGCACATTTCTTTGGTTCTGTGTTATGACCAGTTAAAGGAGAAAGAGAGGAGTAGGTCCATTCCATCACTCCTCAGGCAAACATTTTTTGAGCACTACTATGGATTAGGCTCCAAAGCAGGAACTGAGCGACCAACCCTCGCCCCCGCAGAGGCCGAGTTTCCGGGCACTCAGAGAAGCCCTGGGCCAGCGGGCGGGGGAGGCCGGATGTCCGGCAGGCAGTGGCGGGAGCAAGAGAACCCGCTAGGCGGGGCCTGGCCTCCGTGCTGCCCCAGGACGGCCTTGGTACAGGGGTGGGCTCTCCGGGGGATGGGCAGGCCGTCACAGGGACAGAGAATCCCCGAGACGCCGCCGCGAGCAGCCAGAGGGAGAGCAGGTGGGCCCAGGTGGAGGGCGGCCGCTGACTGGCCGTGGGAGTGAGGGGCAGTCCAGGCAGGGCCCGTGCTTCTGGCTTGGGCAGCGGCGAGGCAGGTCACGCTGCCCAGCGGGAGGAGGACAGTCGAGGGCGCCTGGTGGGTGTGGTGGTGGGGGCAGAGGGAGGCAGAATGATGAGTTTGGGTTTAATTCATTTTATTAGGTGGTGTATTGGTCAGGGGTCTGCCAGAGCAACAGAGCTTGTGTGTGCGTGTGCGCATGAGAGAGAGAGAGAGAGAGAGAGAATGAGATTTATTGCAAGGAACCGGTGCCTGCAGTCGTGGGGTCGACTGGGCAGGGCTGGAATCTGCAGGCCAGGCCACCTGGAAGGGCAGGCTGGAGCACTCAGGTGGGAGCCGACACTGCTGTCCGCAGGCAGAATTTCTTCTTCCTCAGGGAAGCCCCCGATCAGCTCGTGAGGCCTTTCTTTCAGTCAGGGAGGCCCAGCCAGGTTACCAGGGGAAATCTCCTTTACTTAATGTCACCTGACTGTAGCTGTCAGTCACGTCTACAAAATACCTTCACAGAAACACCTAGATTAACGTTGAATTTGTTAAAGTAGATGAAAGTGGAGTCTTGGCCTGAAGAATCTCTGAGCAGACAAAGCTGTAAGGCTTCATATGTGACCTTAACCTTGCTTGATTTGCATAAGTGAAACTTAATTTGAGCTATTTCTTATAAATGTCTATATTAAAGAAAACATAACTGAAACTCAACTAATCAGAAGTAGCCAACAAACTTCTAATAATGCAACTAGGGACTTTTCAGCAGGCTAGACCAAGTAAGGTAACTTTGTAACTGTAACGGATCAAAGATTTTCTTTGTGTGACTTCTACATTGGCGGTATAAATGCTTGTCCTTTATGCTACTTCAGTGGAACCTCCAAACTACTTCTGGTTTGGAGCTGTCCAAGTCATGAATCTCTGATTGCCCAAATAAACTCTTTAAAATTTTATTGTGCCTCAGTTTACTTTTTTAACAGATTAAATAACTGGGTACTAGAGTCTAGCCAAGTTAACATGTAAAATAACTAACCATCACAGGTAGTAAACCATGCACAAGTAGTAGAAGATGATTTGAGTAAGAAATGTATTTCTGGGCCGGGCGTGGTGGCTCCTAGCACTTTGGGAGGCTGAGGCGGGCGGATTGCTCAAGGTCAGGAGTTCGAAACCAGCCTGAGCGAGACCCTGTCTCTACCAAAAATAGAAAGAAATTAATTGACCAACTAAAATATATATATACAAAAAATTAGCCGGGCATGGTGGCACATGCCTGTAGTCCCAGCTACTCGGGAGGCTGAGGCAGGAGGATCGCTGAGCCCCGGAGATTGAGGTTGCTGTGAGCCAGGCTGACGCCACGGCACTCACTCTAGCCTGGGCAACAAAGTGAGACTCTGTCTCAAAAAAAAAAAGAAATGTATTTCTGCCATCTCAAACTCCTAGTAGTTTCCCCCAAGCAAACCAGTTAAGAGTTCTGTGTCTCCGGCCACAGATGGGAGGGTTAGACAGGAAACAGAAACGGGGCCTGCAGGTTCTGGGCAGGACGGGAAGCCACGGGACCTGGTGAGGGCAGCACGGAGAGTGTGGAAGTCATGAGCACAGAAGAGGGAAGAGCAGAACTCTGGGGACACCAGGCATAAGGAGAGGATAGGAGGGGGACCCTGAGGGGCACGTGGACCCCTCAGTCCACAGAATCCCAGTGAGCTTGTGCAGGGTAGTCCAGAGCAAGTGCCCACAAAACCGGGCTAGATGTGTGTTCGAGGGACAGAGAGCGGAGGTACAGGCAGGACAGCGACCTCCACACCCACTTCTGGCTGATAAAGCAGGAAGAGACACCTTACCCACTTCACCTTGCTCATAAGCAGGTCCAGGGGATGTCGAAGGAAGAGAAATGGAAGCTTCCACGCTGTGCTGCTGAGAGCAGAGGGCAAGGGCAGCGGGGCTGTGTTTAGGGCTCACCATGGTGAGTTTCTGGTCAAGGAGAGGTTTTCCTGGAGCCTCATCTGGGATTGTGGACAAGAATTGGAGGGTGACGGGCTGACACTGTGAGAGAATAGCAGAGGAGGAGACCCAGCCCATGACAAGAGGATGTATATGAGAGGGGGTGCAGTGGAGGGTGTTTTGCAGACATTGTCTATTATCCGAGTTCACACTGTGCCCTGTTGTAACCCCACCCCCTCTTTCTCCCAAGCGTGGAGGGACAGTCAGGACCGTGGGACAGAAAATGTTTGCTGAGTGCACGCCGACGTCTGGCACCATGTGGAGCCTCTGCGAGCGGTGGTGGCCTCAGGCGTCCCGGGCCCGGCCCTGGAGCAGGCCTTTCAGAGCCGCACCTCGAAGGAGAGACAGGGCACTTGCAGAGAGGGTGGGCGCTGGCCAGCGGGTTAGTCTGTCACTCCCTCAGAGCCTTCAGCTACGAAGGAGCATTTCTGTCCAATGAACGGCCTGTCTCCTGGACCCAGAGTTGCTTGTTTGGAGTCCATGTTCTAAGGCCCAGAGGGACAAGTCCCATGACAGCCCTTCATGCAGCTTTCTAGAGAGACAGCTCTCCTTCCTCTCATCCTTTCTTTCCCAAGCTTTCTTTCTTGGTCCCCTTGTCTGTTCTGATAAGTTCCAGCCTTTCACTATCTTGGGCATATTTATCAGAAATGTCCTGAGTTTCATAGTAAAGAATTTGTCTGTTTTTTGTCTAGAGTTCCTAGGATGCAGCTTCTAAAATCCTTGGAATTTTCTAAGTGACAAGAATGTCCTTGTTATTCATGGTGGCCCTGGGGCCACATCCGAGTTTATGCTGTCAAGAGACTCAGGATGTGAATTGATCATGCCAGGAAGACCAAGCATGTGCTTTCGAGGGCTGGGGCTTTGAGCCATTGACACTGTCCTGACCTCCCGACCTCTGGGGAGGAGAGAGGAGCTGAGGATTGAGTTCACTCATGTGGGCAGTGATTCAGCCAGTCCCGCCCTGCAGTGCAGCCGCAATGGGGACTCTGGCACTGAGGCTCAGGTGAGTTCTCCACTGGCAAACTTATCTGGATGCTGAGGGTGTGGTGTGTCCTGATTCCAGGGGAAAGGACGTGCAATCTTTGTGTTCAAGTCCCTCCCGGAGCTTGCCCTGTGCATCTCAGTTAGCTGGTTCTGACTTGTATTCTTTATGATAAAACGGTAACTATAGTACTTCCTGAGTTCCACAAGCCATTCTAGTGAACTATTGAACCTGAGGGTGTCCTGAGAAGCACCGGATTTAGAGCCAGCTGGTCACACCTGCAGGTGACCTGGGGATCGCTGTGCCTGCCGCCGGTGTCTACAGTAAGGGAGTCTTGCTGGGGACTGCGCCTTTAGCACGTGGAGGCTGATGCTGCCGTGTTTCCCCGACAATAAGACAGGGTCTTACATTTATTTTTCCTCAAGAAGACACCCTAGGGCTTATGTTCAGGGGATGTGTCATTTTCCCCTGAAAGCCTCAGCTTGCAGCATGCACAGGATGGCCAGGACCTGACAGGGGAGCTGACCTTGTTGGTGGGGCTGCCCGCACCTTTCCGGTCACCTCTGGGATAGTAGTCTCACGATGGGGCAGATGAGAAGGGCTGCTCGTCTTCTTTTTTTCTTTTTATTTTCTTAGTTGAACATCCTCTATGTTTATTAATCTATTATCTTTCCTATTACACTAAGAACATCCCATAAGACATCATTCCATAAGGTTCCCTTTGTCCTAGATAAAACCTGCACAAACACTTTTCTCTAGAAAACAGATAGTTTTTTTTTGGGGGGAGTTTGATATTTATTTATTTATTTTATTTTATTTTTTATTTCGGCATATTATGGGGGTACAGATTTTAAGGTTTCAATAAATGCCCATTTCCCCCCCTCCCCCCACAAGTCTGGGTTTCCAGCATGACCATTCCCCAGCTGGTGCACATCTCACTCATTATGTATGTATATACCGGCCCCCATCCTGCTCCCCCCTGCCCAGTACCCTATTACTGTAGTACCTATGTGTCCACTTTGGTGCTGCTCAGTTAATACCAGTTTGCTGGTGAGTATATGTGGTGCTTGTTTTTCCATTCTTGGGATATTTCACTTAGTAGTATGGGTTCCAGCTCTAACCAGGAAAATATAAGATGTGCTATATCACCATTGTTTCTTAGAGCTGAATAGTACTCCATGGTATACATATACCACATTTTATTAATCCATTCTTGGATTGATGGGCACTTGGGCTGTTTCCACAGTCTTGCAATTATGAATTGTGCTGCTATAAACATTCGAGTGCAGGTGTCATTTTTGTAGAGTGTCATTGGATCTTTTGGGTAGATGCCCAGCAATGGGATTGCTGGATCAAATGGTAGATTCACTTGTATTGCTTTAAGGTATCTCCATATTGCTTTCCACAGAGGTTGAACTAGTTTGCAGTCCCACCAGCAGTGTAGGAGTGTTCCTCTCTCTCTGCATCCACGCCAGCATTTGTTATTTGGAGACTTTTTGATAAAGGCCATTCTCACTGGAGTTAAGTGATATCTCATTGTAGTTTTGATTTGCATTTCCCTGATGATTAGAGATGTTGAGCATTTTTTCATATGTTTGTTGCCCATTTTTCTGTCTTCTTTAGAAAACTTTCTGTTCAAGTCCTTTGCCCACTTTTTAATAGGGTTATTTGATTTTTTCTTACTGATTTTCATGAGTTCTAAGTATATTCTAGTTATCAGCCCTTTATCGGATACCTAGGATGCAAAAATTTTCTCCCATTCTGTAGGTTGTCTGTTTACTTTCATGACTGTTTCTTTGGCTGTGCAGAAGCTTTTTAGTTTCATCACGTCCCATTTATTTATTTTTGTTGCTGCTTTGATTGCCTTTGGGACTTCTTCATAAACTCTTTGCCTAGGCCGATGTCTAGGAGAGTGTTTCCAACATTTTCCTCTAGAATTCTAATAGTTTCATATCTTAGGTTTAAGTCTGTTATCCAGCGTGAGTTGATTTTTGTGGGAGGTGAAAGGTGTGGGTCCTGCTTTAGCCTTCTACAAGTGGCTATCCAGTTTTCCCAGCACCATTTATTGAAAAGAGATTCTTTTCCCCAGCATATGTTTTTGTCTGCTTTGTCAAAGATTAGATGGCTATATGAGGATGGTTTTATATCAGGATTCTCACATCTGTTCCACTGGTCAATATTCCTATTTTTGTGCCAATACCAGACTGTTTTAATTACAACAGCTTTGTAGTATAGTTTGATATCTGGCATATTAATACCTCCCAATTTGTTTTTGTTGCCTAGAATTGCTCTTGATATTCGGGGTCTTCTATGGTTCCATACAAAGCGTAAAATTATTTTTTCTATATCTGTGAAGAATGCTGATGGGATTTTAATAGGTATTGCATTGAATCTGTAGATCAGTTTGGGTAGTATAGACATTTTAATGATGTTGAGTCTGCCGATCCACGAGCATGGAATGGATTTCCATCTGTTTACATCCTCTGCTATTTCCTTCCTCAGTGTTTCATAGTTCTCCCTGTAGAGGTCTTTTACCTCCTTGGTTAAGTATACTCCTAGGTACTTTAATTTCTTTGTTGCTATTGTGAAGGGTATTGAGTCTTTAATTTGGTTCTCAATTTGATTGTTGTTGGTGTATATGAATGCCTCTGATTTCTGTGTATTGATTTTGTATCCTGAGACTTTACTAAATTCATTGATCAGTTCCAGGAGTTTCTTGGTTGAATCTTTGGGGTTTTCTAAATATAATATCATATCATCAGCAAACAGTGAAAGTTTGATCTCTTCTGCCCCTATTTGGATACCTTTAATTCCACTTTCCTGTCTGATTGCTGTAGCGAGGACTTCCAGCACTATGTTTTTTTTTTTTTGTACGTAAAATGCAAGGAATAGCACTATGTTGAATAGAAGTGGAGATAGTGGGCAGCCTTGTCTGGTTCCAGTTCTAAGTGGGAATGCTTTCAGTTTTTCCTCATTCAGTATGATGTTGGCTATGGGTCTGTCATATATGGCTTGTATCATTTTTAGGTATGTCCCTTCTATGCCTATTTTCTTAAGTGTTGGTATCATGAAAGGGTGTTGAATTTTGTCAAAAGCTTCTTCTGCATCTATTGAAAGAATCATGTGATCTTTGTTTTTGCTTCTGTTTATGTGGTGAATTGCATTTATAGATTTACGTATGTTGAACCACCCCTGCATCCCTGGGATGAAGCCCACTTGGTGGTGATGGATTATTTTTTTGATAAGCGTCTGGATTCGGTTAGCTAAGATTTTGTTGAAAATTTTTGCATCTATATTCATTAGGGATATTGGTCTGTAGTTTTCTTTTTTTGTTGCATCCATTCTTGGTTTTGGTATCAGAGTAATATTCGCTTCATAAAAGGTGTCGGGGAGGTTTCTGTTCTTCTTGATGTTGTGGAATAGTTTCTGCAAGGTAGGTACTAGTTCTCTTTGTAAGTGTGGTAAAATTTGGGTGTGAAGCCATCGGGACCAGGACTTTTCTTTTTAGGGAGATTTTTAATTGCTGTTTCTATTTCAGTTGTTGAGATTGGTCTGTTCATGGAATCTATTTCTTCCTGATTGAGCCTAGGGAGGCTGTGTGTTTCTAGAAATTTGTCCATTTCCTCCACCTTTTCCAATTTGTTTTACCGCTCTGTGACGACATGCATGGGCTGTGCAGATGTGTTGCGTAGCCACGGCTGTCACTAGGTCTTATTTTCGGGCTAGGGTTTGTATTGCGCAAATGCTTAGAAATCCTGCTAGGGCTTATTTTATGGGGAGGTCTTATCCTCGGGGAAACATGGTAACTCTCAGTGGTTGGCATCAGAATTGAATTGCCATATGAGCCCTGGCTCAATAAACCAGCAAAAATGTGGTGCGAGGGGTGATGTCCTCTGTTCCTTGGTGAGAAAGTTGCATGAGTGCGACCTAGGAGCACCCCAGCTCCAAGGGCAGGGCAGCCGCCCTGTGTACTTCTTATACAAACTGTGGGCAAGACTGAGTTGCTTGTAAATAAAAGTTCAGGAGTATTTGGAAGGGCACTTGGGTTCTGGCAGGAGCTTGGCAGCAGCTTAAGTTCCAGATCTTCCTTTCTTGGTTCTAAAAGCTATACAGAGCAATGAGGATCCTGAACTTCCCTCTACCCCACAAGTAACAAAAACTTTGCATCTTCAGTGATTCTAGAATACAAAGAAAAACTCAAAATTACATTTAACTGGGGCCGAAAGTTCTCAGAACCAGTGGAATCTTCACAGGCAGTCACAGTGGGGCGGCAGTGTGGCCGAGAAGCCCAGGAGCAAGGAGGAGTCAGCAAGCAGCCATAGAGGAGACGGCTCTGCTCTAAGGAGGAAATGCTGTGAGCAAGATTGAAAATCAGCTGCAGAGGTTAAGACAAGGTGTGGGTCGGGCCTGGAGGGCTCAGAAGTGGCCCACTTAGGCAGGGCCACTTTGGGGAGAGGGCGGATTCCTCTGGAAGGGAGGAGATGCAGTATCCATTGGGGCAGAAGCTGCTGGTGAGGGAAGAAGCCCTACTTTGGGCTTAGTTTTCTATTTTTTCCCCTAATATGTTAAAGTAGAATGTTAGGATATTGATTTGAGATCTTGTTTCTTTCTTAATACAGGTTTTTTTTTTGAGACAGAGTCTCACTTTGTTGCCCAGGCTAGAGTGAGTGCCGTGGCGTCAGCCTGGCTCACAGCAACCTCAATCTCTGGGGCTCAGCGATCCTCCTGCCTCAGTCTCCCGAGTAGCTGGGACTACAGGCATGCGCCACCATGCCTGGCTAATTTTTTGTATATATATTTTTAGTTGGTCAATTAATTTATTTCTATTTTTTGGTAGAGACGGGGTCTCACTCAGGCTGGTTTTGAACTCCTGACCTTGAGCAATCCTCCTCGGCCTCCCAAAGTGCTAGGATTACAGGCGTGAGCCACCACGCCTGGCCTTAATACAGGTTTTTATAGCTATAAATTTCTCTCTAAGCACTGCATTAGCTGCATAACATAAGTTTTGATATGTCATGCCTTCATTTTCATTCATCTCAAAGTACTTTTATGTCTGAAAAAACAGGAGAAACGAGAAAGAGTCAAACCCAAACCTAATGCTGAGGATTTGAGCCTGTGTGCTTGAGGATTTTTTTTTTTAATGTTGGAAATCTAGTAGCTATTTTATTTATTATTTATTTCAGCATATTATGGGGGTACAAATATTAAGGTTCCCTACATTGCCCATGCCCACCCTCCCTACACTCAATAAATGTTATTCCTATATGTCAACTTAAGTGTTGATCCGTTAATACCAATTTGCTGGGGAGTACATGTGGTGCTTGTTTTTCCATTCTTGAGATACATCATTTAGTAGAATGGGATCCAGCTCTATCCAGGAATATACAAAAGGTGCTATATCACCATTGTTTCTTAAAGCTGAATAATACTTCATGGTATACATATACGACATTTTATTAATCTACTGATCTATTGATGGGCACCTGGGTTGTTTCCACACCTTTGGGATTGTGAACTGTGCTGCTATAACATTCGAGTGCAGGTGTCCCATTTGTAGAGTGTCATTTGATCTTTTGGATAGGTGCCCAATAGTGGAATTGGTGGATCAAATGGTAGATCTACTTGTATCACTTTAAGGTATCTCCATATTGTTTTCCACAGAGGCTGAACCAGTTTGAAGTCCCACCAGCAATGTAGGAGTGTTCCTCTCTCTCTGCATCCATGCCAACATTTATTGTTTGGGGACTTTTTGATAAAGGCCATTCTTACTGGAGATAAGTGATATCTCATTGCAGTTTTGATTTGCATTTGCCTGATGATTAGAGATGTTGAGCATTTGTCATACGTTTGTTGGCCTTTATTCTGTCTTCTTTTGAAAAATTTCTGTTCATGTCCTTTGCCCACTTTTTGATAGGGTTGTTTGATTTTTTTCTTGCTGATTTTCCTGAGTTCTAAATAAATTCTTGTTATCAGCCCTTTATCGGATGTGTAGCTTGCAAAAATTTTTCCCCATTCTGTGGGTTGTCTGTTTGCTCTCTTGACAGTTTCTTTGGCTGTGCAGAAGCTTTTTAATTTGATCAGTCCCCATTTACTTATTTTTGTTGCTGCTGTGATTGCCTTTGGGGTCTTCTTCATAAATTCTTTGCCTAGGCCAATGTCTAGAAGACTATTTCCAATGTTTTCCTCTAGGATTCTAATAGTTTCACACCTAATGTTCAAGTCTGTTACCCAGCATGAGTTGATTTTTGTGAGAGGTGAAAAGTGTGGATCCTGTTTCATTCTTCTACATGTGTCTATCCAGTTTCCCCAGCACCATTTATTGAATAAGGATTCTTTACCCCAGTGTATGTTTTTGTCTGGTTTGTCGAAGATTAGTTGACTATATGAGGATGGTTTTCTATCTGGGTTCTCTGTTCTGTTCCACTGGTCAATGTCCCTGTTCTTGTGCCAGTCCCAAGCTGTTTCAATGACTACAGCCTTGTAGTATAGTTTGAAGTCTGATAAATTGATACCTCCTATTTTTGTTTTTTATTGCCTAGGATTGATTTTGCTATACGGGGTCTACTCTGGTTCCATACGAAGTGTAAAATTATTTTTTTCTATATCTGTGAAGAATGATGATGGTATTTTAATAGGGATTGCATTGACTCTGTAGGTCACTTTGGGTAGTATAGAAATTTTTAACAATGTTGACTCTGCTCACCCAGGAGTATGGTATATTCTTCCACCTGTTTACATCCTCTGCTATTTCTTTCTTCAGTGTTTCATAATTCTCCCTGTAGAGGTCTTTTACCTCCTTAGTTAAATATATTTCTAGGTACTTTAATTTCTTTGTTGCTATTTTGAAGGGAATTGAGTCTTTGATTTGGTTCTTACTTGTACTGTTGTTGGCGTATATGAATGCCTCTGATTTCTGTGTATTGATTTTGTATCCTGAGAGTTTACCAAATTCATTGATCAGATCAAGGAGTCTCTTGGTTGAATCCTTGGGGTTTTCTAGGTATAATATCATGTCATCAGCAAAGAGTGAGAGTTTTATCTCTTCTGCTTCCATTTGGATGCCCTTAATTCTGCTCTCTTGTGTGATTGCTGTAGCAAGGACTTCCAGCACTATGTTGAATAGAAGTGGAGATAGTGGGCAACCTTGTCTAGTTCTAATTGTAAGTGGGAATTCTTTCAGTTTTTCCCCATTCAGTATGATATTGGCTGTGGGTTTGTCATATATGGCTTGTATCATTTTTAGGTAGGCCCCATCTATGCCTATTTTGTTGAGCGTTCTTATCATAAAAGTGTGTTGAATTTTGTCAAATGATTTTTCTGTGTCTGTTGAGTGGATCATATGGTCTTTGTTTTTGGTTCTGTTTATATGGTGAATTACATTTATAGATTTGTGTATGTTGAACCATCCCTGCATCCTTGGGATGAAGCCCACTTGGTTGTGATGGATTATTTTCTTGAAAAGCACCTGGATTTGATTGGTTAGGATTTTGTTGAGAATTTTTGCATCTATATTCATAAGGGATATTGGTCTGTAGTTTTCTTTTTTTGTTGCATCCTTTCCTGGTTTTGGTATCAGGGTTATGTTTGCTTCATAAAATGTTTTGGGGATAATTCCATCCTTCTTGATGTTATGGAATAATTTCTGCAGGATAGGCACCAGTTCTTCTTTATAGGTGTGGTAAAATTTGGGTCTGAAACCATCTGGTCCAGGACTTTTCTTTTTAGGAAGGTTTTTTTTATTGCTGTTTCAATTTCGGTACTTGATATTGGTCTGTTCAGGAATTGTATTTCTTCCTGGTTGAGCCTAGGGAGGCTATGTGTTTCTAAGAAATTATCCATTTCCTCCACATTTTCCAGTTTGTGTGCATAGAAGTTTTTGTAGTATTCATAAATTATATCTTGTATCTCCGTGGCATCAGTTGTAACTTCTCCTTATTGTTCCTGATGGAGCTTATTAGAGATTTTTCTTTTTTGCTTTTTGTTAGTCTAGCCAGTGGTGTGTCAATTTTGTTTATTTTTTCAAAGAACTAACTTTTTGTTTTATTAATCTTCTGTATAGTTTCCCTCTTGTCAATTTCATTTAGTTCTGATTTGATCTTAATGATTTCATTTCTTCTGCTGGGTTTTGGATCAGCCTGTTCTTCTTTTTCCAGCTCTTTGAGATGATTAATTAGGTTGTCTATTTGTAATGTTTTTGACTGTTGGATATAGGCATTTATGGAAATAAACTTTCCTCTCAGGACTGCTTTAGCTGTGTCCCACAGGTTTTGGTAACTCATGTCACTTTCCATTTAGTTCAAAGAATTTTTAGATTTCCATCTTGATTTCCTCATTTATGAAGTGATCATTGTGCAGAATGTTGTTTAGTTTCCACAACTTTGTGTAGAAATGAGAACACCTGTTATGGTTGATTTCTACATTTATTCCACTGTGGTCTGAAAAGATACATGGTATAATTTCTATTTTTTAAAATTGTTTGAGATGTGCTTTGTGTCGTAGGATATGGTCAATCTTAGAGAATGACCCATGAGCTGATGAGAAGAATGGTTTTGGGGTAGAATGTCCTGTAAATGTCAGTCAGGCCCATTATTTCTAGGGTTCTGTTTAAGTTCATTATTTCTTTGTCGATTTTCTGTTTGGAGGATCTGTCCTGTTCTGTCAGTGGGTGTCAAAGTCTCCGACTACTATGGTGTTGTTGTTTTTCCATTTTTTTAGATCAAGTAGAGTTTGCTTTATGAATCTGGGTGCACCTAGGTTGGGTGCATATATATTTAGAATTGTTATGTCTTCTTGTTGAACTGTACCCTTCACCATTATATAGTGACCTTCTTTGTCTTTTATTACTTTAGTTGATTTAAAAACTAAATTATCTGTAATCAGCACCATCATGCCAGTTTTCATTTGGCTTGCATTTCCTTGAAATATTGTTCTCTACCCCTTTACCTTTAGTCTAACTGTATCATTGCAGGTTAGATGTGTTTCCTGAAGGCAGCAAATACTTGGCTTTTGTTTTTTTATCCATTTGGCCAGACTATGTCTCTTGAGTGAGGAGTTCAAGCCATTCACGTTTATTGAGATAACTGCTAGGTGGGGCAGATTTCTGTTCATTATGTTGGTTTGAACTTTGTTGCTTTGTTTTCTGTCTTGAGCCATTGTGGTATCTGGGCTTTGGTCTTTAGTTTTTGAGTAGATTTACATTCATTAGTGTTTACTGTGCTGATCTGTGGGTAATACTGTTTTGAGTACTTCTTGAAGAGCTAGTTTTGTCTTGGTGAATTCCCTCAGTCTCTGCTTATCTGAGAATGTCTTGATTTCTATTTCATATATAAAACTTAATTTTTAAGGGAGTAAGATTCTAGGCTGGGCATTATTCTGTTTCAGAAGAGTGAGAATGGGGCCCCGGTCTCTCCTTGATTGTAAAGTTTCATTAGAGAAGCCTGGCATTATTCGAATTGGCTTTCCTTTGTATGTTACTTGCTTCTTTCATCTTACAGCTCTTAGAAGGGCCTCTTTAGTTGATATTTTGGTCAGTCTGATGACTGCATGTGGCGACGTCTTCCTGTTTGCATTGAATCTCCCAGGGGTCCTCTGAGCTTCTTGAATTTGGATATTGAGATTTTTAGCAAGGCCTGAGGAATTTTCCTCTATTATATCTTCAAATAGCTTATCCAACCCTTGAGTGTTTTCTTCTTCCCCTTCTGGTAACCCTATGACCCTCACATTAGGGTTCTTCACATAATGCCACATCTCTTGTAGGCTTTGCTCTTTTGTCTTGTTTCTCTGTTCTATCTCTGTGACTGGTTTATTTAATTGGAAGGTATTATCTTCAATCTCTGAGATTCTTTCTTCTGTTTGATCCACCCTGTTCTTGAGGCTTTCCACTGTGTTTTGTAGTTCTGTCAATTGATTCTTCATTTCCAGGAGGTCCATTAGTCTTTTCTTCATTGTATTGATTTCTTTAGTGAATTTTTGTTCCAGGTTCTGGAGTCTTTTTGTGTTTTCTTTGTGTTGGTTATCCAGTTGTTCTTGCAGGTCATTGAATTTTCTTATGATCCACATTCGAAATTCCTCTTCTGTCATTTTGGTTGTCTAATTTTTGTTGGTGTCCATTTCTAAGGAGCTGGTGCTTTTCTTTGGGGGTGTGTTTTCCATTTGGCTCTTCATATTTCCAGAGTTCCTTTGCTGGTTTCTTCCCATCTGGGTCAGTTGTTGCTTCTTGCCTTTAGGTTTTTGTTTGGGTATTGACACGCACTGTTTAGTCTCTGAGCTGGTAGGTGGTATTTGTGGGTGAGATTGGACCAACCCTGTTTGATGAGTCAGTATTTGCCGTGAAAAGGGTGTGCAGCACATCCTCCCTGTCTGTAGGTGGTGCTTGCTCGGAGGAACAGGCTACACTGTTGCTTTTGGGTCTTGTATCCAGTTCTTGTTCCTCAGGAGAGGAATTCTAGTGCCTCAGGTGGTGGGTGGGGCCCTGGGACTTCCAGGTGTGTCCTTTTCTCCCCCTCAGTGAGGGCTGGTCTAGGAATGAGTCTGGGCAGAGCTGGGTTGGGAAGCCTGCCCTCAGGTACCACCAATGCTGTTAGCGGGTGTCAAAGGTGTGTTCTCTGCTTCTGGAAAAGCTGTCAGCGAGCAGCTGGAATGGCCCCGCTCAGTCAGAAAGTCTGCGTGTGGGGGTGGGGCTGTCTGAGACCTGCAGTCTGGAGCGGGCCTCGCTTCTTTCCACCCTCCCCAACTCTGCGGCTACTCCTGGGCCTCTGCCAGCAGGCCAGACCTCATGCCACCGGGCCTCCCCTGACTGTGATGCTGGCCAGGAGGTTCCCTGCACAGGATTGCCACCTGGCTGGGTGCACGGCCTCCCTGTGGGAGGAGAGTTGCCCTCTAGGACGCTGATCCGCCCCTGGAGGCACACACACCTCAGTAGGCTGTTCACGTATATCCCTCTGTGTCCTGGACAATGCGAGACCTGGGTGCACAGGATCTGCTCTGCAGGTCTGACCTCTGGGCCCCAGAATTCAACCCCTAACCCCACTAGGAAGAGGGGTGCCAGCCCTAATTCACCCATGGGTAGCCCAGGCTGGGTCTATGTCTCTCAGCTTCAGGGTCTGCCCTGTTCTCCTGGGATCACCGTGCCAGCAGCACCTGGGAGGGCTGGCGGGTAGGGAGCTCACCATCTGAGTTCCCCTCAGTCAGCTGTAGGGCCCCAAAAGGGAAGGTCCCTGGAGGTTCCCCTGGTTGGTGGCTATACTGTCTCTCTCAGCAGCCACAGATAGGGATGGGGGAGGGGATAATGAGGCAATATGGCGCCTGCCGCGCAGCTCGGGTCTGTGCACAGGGAAGTGCCCTGCGGGAGTTGGGATCCTGGTGCCACGTCTGCTACAGGCTTACCGCTCACTGGCGGTGGCCATCTCTGGGCTGGTGTCCGCAGGTCTCTCCACCTGCTTGGGAGCCCACCAGCAGTCCGAGATGCAGGGGAGGGGAAAGTTAACTGCTCCACCTACCCTTGCCACTGCTCTCCAGACTACTTGGGAGGTCTCTGCTTCCAGTTCTCCTCCGCAGCCTCTTCTCGTGGAGCCTCCTGTGGTCTTAGGTAATCCTCCTTATGACCCTCCTCTGATGTATTCTCATCTGCTTGCTTTTTTCTTCTAATTTCTCCTAGAATCTGCCTTTTCTACAGAGACACTCTGTCTGGTGGTGTTTCTCATCTGCCATCTTGCTCCACTTCAAAGTAATTTTTGATTTCCCTTAAGATACATTTTTTGAGCCATTGGTTATTCAGGAGTATGTTGTTTGATTTCCATGTATTTGTGAATTAGGGAGGACCGCTTCCAGACAGGTGGCCTGGCTCAGCAGAGCCATAGGTAAAAGAAACTGTCAGCCAGGCATGGTGACATGTCCCTGTAGTCCTAGCTACTTGTGAAGCTGAGGTGGGAAGATTGCTTGAGTCTAAGTTTGAGGCCAGCTTGGGTAACATAGTAAGATCTGTCTCAAAAAAGGAAAAAAAAAAAAGGCAGAAAGAAACAGGTAAAGAAACTGTTCTTCACAGCTATAGAGGAAGATGCCTTGAAGGCATGTCCCTCAACACCACCAATACCCAGGATTCTCCTAATAGCTGGTCCAGGAATGTAAAACTCACCCCAATATCAGTAATCAAGTAAGCATAACTTCAAATTTATATAGCATACCACAGGGAAACCCCAAAGAGGAGCAGCAGAGTTTCCCTGTAAATGAAGAAAATGGACATCAGAAAAATACTGCCAAAGTGGAGGAAAATTGCATCCAACTTTCCAACATATATTAGGAAAAAGACCTCAAAGAAGTAGTCACAACTATAAAGAAAGACTGCAAATCAGATATTCAAAACTCAGAATAGAAATAGCCAAACAGAGGAGGAGATGACCAGAAATCAGGTGGACATTATGGACTGGTAGAGGTTAGGACAGAAATGGAAAAGACAAACCCATTTCAGAAATGAAGAATGAAATTGAACAGAGCTCAAGAAAAAGTAGACAGCAGAAAATGCAGTAAGGTATATGAGGTTAGGAAAAAACATTACATAGAAATAAAGGGATAAAACAGGTTGGAAATTTCAGGAAAAGCTGTGGAAGACTTTGAAATGGACCAAAAGGATTATTGGGTACCCTTAATGGAAACCACGCTTTGGAGCACAGTGGAAAAGTAAGTGTCCCCTTTTGGATTACCTGCTTCTGAGTTTGTACCTTTCATTGTCTTTGTGCTATTTTATACCTTTGTAAATTGGAGATAACCAACAGCAATGCAAATGATTTTTCTCTGTAGATGCGCAAATTAATTCTTTCCGGTGGAGGGAACACTTGATCCCTCATTGTAGTAGGCAGGATGATGGACCCCCAAAGTAGTCCACATGTGAATCCCTGTAACCGTTTCCATGGCAAAAGAGACTTTGCATATGAACTTAAAGAACTTTAGACTTATTAAGTCTAAAAAACAAATGAAATTCTGACACATGGTACAATATGGATGACCTCAAACACATTATGCTAAGTGAAATAAGCCGGTCACGAGAGGAGATTGCCCTGAATTATCCAGGAGGGTCCAGTGTGATCACAAGGGTCCTGTTGATGTAAGAGGGAGGTAGGAGGGCTGGGGTTAGACAGGAAGATGTGACAGTGGAAGCAGAGGTTGGAGAGGTCAGGGTCATGAGCCAGAGAATGAGGATAGCCTGGTTCTGGAAAAGACAGAAGAACAGATTCTTTTAGCTTCTAGGAGGAACTCGGCCCTGCCAACCTGTTTCAGGCTTCTGATCACCAGAACTGCAAGATAATAAATTTTATGTTTTAAGCTGATAAATAAGTGGTAATTTGTTACAGGAGCAATAGGGAACTAATACATACTCCACCAAAAAAAGGGTCAATTTTGTGTATGTGTGTATATGTATATATATATATATATATATATATATATATATATATATATATATATGTATAAATTATTTTCATGGTCCATATATATTTCTGTTCTTCAAATTCTCTTTTAAACTGTTGTAATATCTTATTGATTTTTATTATTCATTAATGAGTTAAATAAATATTTTAAATGTATTTATTTTATTTTTTATGAAGTCATAATTTTCCTCTTCAGAAAAAAATCTGTTTTAACAAGAGCGCCAAGATCATTTAATAGGAAAAGAACAGTCTTTTCAGCAAATGGTGCTGGGAAAACTGGATACACATGCAAAAGAATGGAGATGGGCTCTTATCTAACATCATATACAAAAATTAAGGCAAAATGGGTAAAAAAATCTAAAGGTAAGAGTCAAAATGATAAAAGTCTTAGATGAAAATAGTGGCAAGAATCTTCTGGATTTGGCAATGATTTCTTGGGTATGACACCAAAGGCAAAAGCAACAAAAGAAAAAGTAGATAAATTAGATTTCATCAAAATTAAAAACTTTTATGGATCAAAGGACTTTTATGCAACAAAGTAAAAGGTGAGAAAATATTTGCAAATCACATATCTGGTAAGGGATTAATATTCAGAACATACACAGAACTCCTAAAATTCAGTAACAGGAACAAACAACCCTATTAAAAATGAGCAAAGGTCTTATATAGATATTTCTCTAAAGAAGATATATATTAAATAAATGCCAACAAACATATGCAAAGATGCTCAAAATCACTAATCATTAGGGAAATGCAAATCAAAGCAACAATGAAATGTCACTTTATATCCTTTAGGATGGTTATTATAAAAAAAGGAGAAAACAGGTGTTGGTGTGGATGTGGAGAAATTGAGACCCTTGTGCATTGTGGATGGGAATGTAAAATGGTGCAACCACTGTGGAAAATAGTATGGAGGTACCTCAAAAAATTAAACATAGAATTACCAGTTGATTCAGCAATTCCACTTCTGAGTATATACAGACAAAAAATTGAAATCGGGGACTTAAACAGATATTTGTACACCTGTGTTCATAGCAGCATTATTCACAGTAGCCAAAAGGCGGAAGCTGCCCAAATGTCCATCAATGGATGAAAGAGTGAACCAAATGTGGTACATCCATACAATGCAATATTATTAAGTCTAAAAAACAAATGAAATTCTGACACATGGTACAATATGGATGACCTCAAACACATTATGCTAAGTGAAATAAGCCGGTCACGAAAAGACAAATATTGTACGGCTCCACTTATATGAGGTAGCTAGAGTAGTCAAATTCACAGAGATAGAAAGTAGAACAGTGGTTCCCAGAGGCTAGGGGCAGAAGAAAATGAGGAATTAGTGTTTAATGGATACAGAGTTTCAGTTTGGGATGATAAAAAAGTTCTGGAGATGGAGAGTTCTGGTGATGGTTACATAATGCTATGAATGTATTTAATGCCACTGAACTTTACATTTAAAAACGGTTAAAATGTTAAATGTTATGTTATGTATATTTTATCACAATAAAAATGAAAAATTATCTTTTAACAGAGAGAAAGTGATAGGTACAGAAAATAGGCCAGGGAGACCCAATATATACATAATTGGAATCTACAAAGAAGAAAACTGAGTGAGTCAAAATACATATTTGAAAATACAATTTAAGAAAGTTTTCCTGAAAGAAATATTTTTTAATCCATATGTTGAGAAAGCACACTGGATTTCAGAGAAAATTGCCACAGAATGTCAGCACTGAATCATGGCCTAGAAAATGAATACACTTTGAAGATGAAGAAAGAATCTTTCACAGTCAGGAAAAAATATTACTTGAGAAAAATAAGATCAGGTTGGCCTCACACTTCTTCACATTAACATTCAAAGTCAGAAGACAGTCAAATAACATCCACAAGAAATTCAGTAAAAGAAAATGTGAGCCAAGGCTTGTCTGGCTAAGCTAAACTTCAAGTAAAAAGCCTACAAACAAATTTATTTTTTAATATCATTAATATTTAATATTAATTATTAATTAAAATATTAATTAAAAATAATAATAATAACATTATTAATTATAATTAATAATAATTAATATTTAAATATTTGAGAACCTTTACCAGTATTGTTCCCATGAGCACTTGTAGAGGAATCCACCTGGGATGAGGTGTGACCAGATAAAAGATGCCGAGAAACCGCAGGGAGAGATCAGATGGCGAACGTCGAATGCAAGTGACTGTAGAGCTAACGCTATGAGGCAAGCGCGAGGGACAACAGAGTCTAATGTGAATGTTACATGTCCTGATGACACAGATATAATCAACTTTCAAAATCATGGGAGGAAAAGAGGACAAGAAAGTAGAATAATTTTGCTGATTGCCTCAAATGCAATATAGATAAAGGACATTTTAAAAATCAGCAAATCAAGTAGAATTTTAAGCATATTTAAGGTAAACAAAGGTAAAAAACGATAACACTCATGTCTAAAGTTGAGAGGTAGAGGAGAGGAAGGGGAATGAGAAGAAAGAGGCTAGAAGCTAAAAAAAATTTTTTTCTTTCTCTTTTTAGTAGGGAAACAATGGATACTGTCTATAAAAAGGGGAAAAATTGTTATATAAGACTTAACATTTAATCTAACACGTAATCTAGGAACCACTAAAATAAAAATACAGACCTTCTAAAATTTAGAACAATGATGAAATGAGTAAAGAAAATAGACTGCATACTGAAATATACATACTGTAATATACTGAAATATAAGACTACGTACTTAAAATATATACAGAGAGTGGCGGGGCCTGGTGGCTCACACCTGTAATCCTAGCACTCTGGGAGATCGAGGCGGGAGGATTGCTCAAGGTCAGGAGTTCAAAACCAGCCTGAGCAAGACCCCATCTCTACTAAAAATAGAAAGAAATTAATTGACCAACTAAAAATATATATACAAAAAATTAGCTGGGCATGGTGGCGCATGCCTGTAGTCCCAGCTACTCAGGAGGCTGAGGCAGTAGGATCGTTTGAGCCCAGGAGTTTGAGGTTGCTGTGAGCTAGGCTGATGCCACGGCACTCACTCTAGCCTGGGCAACAGAGTGAGACTCTGTCTCAAAAAAAAAAAAATATATATATATATATATATATATATATGTGTGTGTGTGTGTGTGTGTGTATATATATATATATATATACAGAAAGCAAGCACAACATTATATGGCAAAACTAAGAACAAATTTATTTCATACCAATAAACATAAATGTACTTAACTCATGTTTTAAAAGAGATTTTCAGATTAGCTCACAAAGTAGAATCCAGCCCTGTGCCATATGCTAGAGTGCCAGAAAAGCCAAAATGAAAGGCTAAAGACACGTCAGTCAATGCAGATACGTAAGTAAACAAATAAATTAGGGTTGTGTTTTTAATATCAGAGAAAAGATGGAATTTATACAGAAGTGTTGACTGAACTAAAGAAGGACACTTTATGATGGTAGAAGCTATAATTCATAGCAAAGATATAATAATTATGAATTTCTGTATATTAGATAGCAGCAGCTGCTGAAATAACTGGGTAGCCATCTGGAAAAATATAAGGTTGGAGTCATACTTCACACTGCTCATGAAGATAAGTTTTAAATAGGCCAAAAATTTAAATTTTAAAAATGAAATCATAAAAATACTGGAAGAAAACATGGCAAGTTTCTTTGCAACCTTGACATGGAGACATCTTTTCTATTACTCAAAATTAAAAGTTATAGAATAAGACCAATACATTTGATTATATTAAAAATATCTTCTATTCTGCTTCTAGAAAGCTTTAGTAGATGTACTTTTCCCTATTCTTTCTGCAAAATACAACTAAAACTCCTAGAAATTATATATAAAACAAGCATAAGAAGGCTGGGCACAGTGGCCCACATCTGTAATCCCAACACTTTGGGAGGTTGAGGTGTTAGAATCACCCGAGGCCAGGAATTTGAGACCAGCCTGAGCAAGAGCAAGCTTCTGTCTCTACAAAAAATAAAAATAAAAAAATTAGCCAGGTGTGGTGGTGCACGCCTGTAGTCCCAGCTACTTGGGAGGCTGAGGCAGGAGTTGATCACAGTTCATTTGATCACAGGAGTTGGAGGTTGCAATGAGCTATGATTGTGTCACTGCACTTCAGCCTGGGTGACACAGTGAGACCCTATCTTAAAAAACAAAACAAAACAAAAAAACAAGCATAAAAAGACCCTGAAAGACATAGAGAAAAAGGCAAAATGATTAAAGGCCTCATCAAAGCCTGCTCTTTGCAGCCAAAGACCCAGGAAAGAGGCAGTCTAGCAAGACATAAAACTTTTAGATAATAGCTGCTCTACTCCGGCCAAACACCACAGAAAAGATTATACCCCCACCATGAACAAAAGCTGTGTGGAGAGTCTAGACTTCTATTCTTGCCAGGCTATAATGAGGTACTCTAATCTATGCTCCCGTCACTGGGGTCATGTCAGAGAAAGCCAAGTTAGGAGCCAGGACTTTTATCCCTGCTGGGTGATGAGAACAAAGCATAGCCCTCCCACCCTGACATGCTACCATACCAGTGGAGACTGCGTGGAGAGCCTGGACTTCAACTCCCCCTCGGTAGTCACAAGGCGCCTTTTGCCTCCTTGGTGGGTGGTGTCAGGGGAGAGGAATCAACCGCTGCTCAGCAGTAAAGAGGCCACCTTCTCCAGGAATCATGCAGGGAGCAATAATGAGGCACCCCTCCCCCTCCAGGGAGGGTAGTATCAGTGGAGGCTTAGTGAAATGCCTATATTCCCATCCATACACAGCAGTAAAAAGGAACACCTTCCCCTCACCTGGGCATCGGTGGAGGCTGTTGGAGAAATTGGACTTCTGGACTTCTACTCCCATCTGGCAGTGACAAGGCAGCGTCTGTCTTCTCCTGCTGGAGCAGTGTCAGAGGTCTGCTAAAACACAAGATTTTTTTTTTTTTTTTTTTTGAAACAGAGTCTCACTTTGTTGCCCAGGCTAGAGTGAGTGCCGTGGCGTCAGCCTAGCTCACAGCAACCTCAGACTCCTGGGCTCAAGCAATCCTGCTGCCGCAGCCTCCCAAGTAGCTGGGACTACAGGCATGCGCCACCATGCCCAGCTAATTTTTTATATATATTTTTAGTTGGTCAATTAATTTATTTCTATTTTTGGTAGAGACGAGGGGTCTCGCTCAGGCTGGTTTCGAACTCCTGACCTTGAGCAATCCGCCCGCCTCGGCCTCCCAAAGTGCTAGGATTACAGGCATGAGCCACCACGCCCGGCCTAAAACACAAGATTTAAATAAGATCTGGAGTCTTATAGCATAATCACCAAAATGTCCAAGTTTCAATTTAAAAAATCACTCATTATACCAAGAAACAGGAAGATCTCTAGATGAGTGAGAAAAGACAATCAATAGACACTAACACCATGATGACACAGATATTATGATTATCTGATAAGCATTTTAAAGCAGCCATCATAAAAATGCTGCATTGTACAAATTATGAATGTGCTAGAAACAAATTAAAAAAGAAAGTCTCAGCAAAGAAATAGAAAATATAAAAAACTAAATAGAAAATTTAGGATAAAATGTACAATAACAAAATAATTCAATGGATGTGCTTAACAGAAGAACGGGGAGGACAGAGGAAAGAATCAGTGAAGTTAAAGATAGAATGATATGTGTTATCCAATCTAAACAACAGAAAGAAAATAGACTGAAAAAATCCAAAGACAACAGAGCTTCAGAAACATGTGGGACTGTAACAAAAAATCTAACACTTATGTCATCAGAGTTCCAGAAGGAGAGGAGAAGGAAGGTGGGACTGAAAAGTATTTGAAAAAAGTAATGGCTAAGACAAGTCTACCAGTTAGGCAAAAGACATAAACCAAGATTCAAGAAGCTAAATGAACGCTAAATAAGAAATCCATGCCAAGACACATCATAGTCAAATTTCTAAAAACCAAAAACAAAGAAAACATTTTGAAAGCACCCAGAGAGAATTTAAATATTATCTATAGGGGAAAAACAATTCACATTACAGCAGATTTCTTATCAGAAACCATGGAGGCTAGAACAGTTTTCAAGTGCTGAAAGAAAAGAACTATCAGCCCAGAATTCTATATCCAGTGAAAATATGCTTCAGGAATAAAGGGAAAATTAAGACATTCTCAGACAAAGAAAAACTAAGAGAATTTGTTGTCAGCAGACCTAACCTAAAATAATTGCTAGAGGGAGTTCCTGAAACAGAAAGGAAATGACAAAAGGTGGAATCTTGGAACACTGGGAAAGAAGAACAATAGAAATAACAAAAATATAGAGTAATACAATAGGCTTTCCTTCTCTTCTTGAGTTTTCCAAATTATGTTTGATTGTAGAAGCAAAAATTATAATGCTGTCTAATGTGGCTCTCTATGTATGTAGAGGTAATATTTATGATAATTATATTATAAATGGCTGAGAGTAAAGGGACATAAGAGAGGTAATGTTTCTATACTTAGCTCAAACTGGTAAAATGACAGTATTACACTGTGTAAGTCATGTAAAATATAATACCCATAGCAACCATTAACAAGGCTATACAAATAGATACATTCAGACCTTTGAGAGTTATAGGCAATGTTTCCAGAAAAATGTAAGCATGTACAAGAACTTACAATATAAGGAAAGTTCAAAATATCTTTTCAAGAATAAAGTAATTTACATGTGAACCAATTCCTTCATAAATCCCCTCTCATCTCTCTGTCTGTCTATCTATCTATCTATCTCCTATTGGTTCTGTGTCTCTGAAGAACTCTGACTAATATGCTAATCAAGCCTTCACCCTGCAACATTCTAATGAAACTTCTACTCAAGGTCACTGATGACCTCCACAATGTATGCCCAAAGGTCTGTTCTCATTCCTCTAGTTACCTCATTTGACTCCTAGGACGCCACACTGATTTTCTGCCTACCTCACCTGCCTCTTAAGTCTCCTTTGCTATTTTCTCATTACATCCTCAGAATGCAAAAGATTAAGTGCTCCAGGCCTAATCTTCTAACCTTTTCTCTTTTTATCTATACAACCTTTCTAGGTGATCTCAAACAGGTTAATGGCTTTGTATATTATCTATACGTGGATGATTCCCACATCTGTATTGCCAGCCCTGATCACTCTCCTGCACTTGAGACTCAAACTGCTTATTTAATATCTTCACTTGGATGTCTAATAGAAATTTCAAACTTGACAGGACCAAAAATGAGCTCCTGATCTTACCCTCACACCCAAATGTGTTCCTCCCATATTCTTCCTTACTTCAGTTAATGACTCTTCCATGCTTCCTGTTATTTAGGCCAAATATCTAAAAGATATTCTTAATTTCTCCCTTTCTTTCTCACCTCACATACAATCCAACCCACTTTACTTTCAAAATGGAATCAGAATTCAACAACCCCAAAACCAAAAGAGACACATTTAAAAAAACTAGATATATATTAAGATAGAATTCTAAAAACAGTTTAAGTGACCCATTAGAAAGTAGGAATAACAAAATAGAGAAATTAAAAACAGAGGGAATAAGCAAGGATAAAAAGAACCAGATGTAAGCCCTAATAGGTCCACGATTACATTAAATGTAAATAGTCTAAACACATCAATTAAAGGCAAAGATTGGCAAAACGAATTAAAGAACATGACCCAATAATATGCTGTTTACAACAAACTCACTTCAGTTATAATGATATAAATAGGTTAAAAGTAAAAGGATAGAAAAAGATATACCATCTAAAGATTAACTAAAAGAAAGCAGGACTGGCCATATTAATATTAGATAAAGTAAATTTCAGAGCAAAGAAATTACTAGGTACAGAGAGGGAAATTACATAATAGTAAGAGGAACAATCCACCAAATGAAAGGACCAGTCTGTCAAAAAGACATATCAATCTCACATGTATATGCCTCAAACAACAGATCTGCAAAATATGCTTAGAAAAAAATAGAAAAATATGAAAAAAGAAATAGACAACTACACAATTATAGATGGAGACTTTGATAACTTCTCCTCAACAACTAATAGAACAATTAGAAAAGCATCTCAAAGATAAAGAACTCAAACACACCACCAACCAACAACATTTATACAACATTCCACCCAACAGTAGAATACACATTCTTTTCTGGCATCCACAATTAATATTCCAAGATAGACCATATCTTGTGTCATAAAACAAACCTCAACAAATACAAAATAACTGAAATCATACAAAGTGTGTTCTTTTTTTTTTTTGAGACAGAGTCTTGCTCTGTTGACCGGGCTAGAGTGCATGGCATCAGGCTAGCTCACAGCAACCTCAAACTCCTGGGCTCAAGCAATCCTTCTGCTTCAGCCTCTTGAGTAGCTGGGACTACAGGCATGCACCACCATGCCTGGCTAATTTTTTCTATATATTTTTAGTTGTTCAACTCATTTCTTTCTATGTTTAGTAGAGACAGGGTCTCACTCTTGCTCAGGCTGGTCTTGAACTCGTGATATTGAGCGATCCTCCCACCTCAGCCTCCCAGAGTGCGAGGATTAGAGGTGTGAACCACCGCACCAGGCCTAGAGTGTGTTCTTTAACCATAATAGGATCAAACTATAAATCAGTGACAGAAAAATAACAGGAAAATGTCTAAACACCTGGAAACTAAACAGCACACTTCTAAATAATCCATGCATTCCAAGAAGAAATCTCAAGGGAAATTTAAAATATATTGAAAATGAAAGTATAATATCAAAATTTGTGGGATGCCTCTAAGGTAGTGCTGAAAAGGACATTTATAGCCCTAAATGCTTACATTAGAAAAAAGGAAAAGTCTCAAATTGATAATATAAATTCTCAGTCAAGAACCTATAAAAAGAAAACTAGATCTGCACTTGATCTTAGCCAAAAAGCCAAGAAGGGATGAGAAAAATATATCCAAAACAAGCAAAAAGAAGGAAATAATGACAAGATCTGAAATTAATGAAATCAAAACCAGAAAAGCAATAGAGAAAATCAATAAGACAAAAATCTAGTTCTTTGAAATGATCAATAAAGTTGACAAAGAATTGATGAGGCTAACAAAGGAAGAGAGAAGACACAGATTACTAATATCAGGAATAAAATAGGGGATATCATTACAGACCCGGAAGACAAAGAAAATACTGTGAACAACTCTACATGTGTATATTTAGATTAAATGGACTAATTCTTTAGAAATACGAATTCCACAACTCACCCAATATAAAATAGCTAAATTAAATAATTCTATCACTATTAAGGTAATTGAATACATAATTAAAAACTTCTCCAAAAGGAATCTCTAAGGCTTATGACTTCACTGGTAAATTCTTCCAGACATTTAAAGAAGAGTTAACACCAATTTCATACAATCACTTCCAGAAAATAGAAGAGGAGGAACACTTCCAAACTCATTTAATGAAGCTAGAATTACCCTGATACCAAAACCAGAGAAAGACAGTGAAAAACAGACAAGAAAAACAAAACAAAAAAATACTCCTACAGACTAATTAGAATATTATTTATATATATATTAATATAGATATAACATATATATTCCTCATGTATATAGGTATAAAAATTCTTTTAAAAATTAGTAAATAGAATTCAATAATATATAAAAACAATTATACATCAGGACGATGTGGAGTTTGCTGGGGTGCCAGGCTGGTTCCACATGCAATCAATGTAATTTATAGGCTAAAGAAGAAAAATGACATGGTCTTATCAAAATTGATGTAGAAAAAGCATTTTATAAATTTCAACATCTAGTCATGATAAAAATTCTCAGATAAATAGTAATAGATGGGAACTTCTTCACCTTGATAAAAAACATTTACAAAAAATCTATAGCTAACATCATACCTGTTTAGATCCTCTTTGATGTCTTTCATGAGAATTTTGTGGATTTCAGCATATAAAACCTATATGTGTTCTGTTATTAACAGATTTATACCTAAGTATTGTTAAGCTATTATAAATGTTATTCAATTGTTTTTTTTTTTTTTTTTTTTTTTTTTTTTTGAGACAGAATCTCATTCTATTGCCCGGGCTAGAGTGCCGTGGCATCAGCCTAGCTCACAGCAACCTCAAACTCCTGAACTCAAGTTATCCTCTTGCCTTAGCCTCCTGAGTAGCTGGGACTACAGGCATGCGCCACCATGCCCCGCTAAGTTTTTCTATATATTTTTTTAGTTATCTGACTAATTTCTTTCTATTTTTTTTTTTAGTAGAGATGGGGTCTCATTCTTGCTCAGGCTGGTTTCGAACTCCTGACCTTGAGTGATCCTTCTGCCTCGGCCTCCCAGAGTGCTAGGATTATAGGCGTGAGCCACTGTGCCTGGCCAATGTTATTGAATTTTAATTTCGGTGTCATTGCTAGTATATAGAAATACAATCAATTTTGTATCCTGTAAACTTACTGAATTTACTTATTAATTATAGAAGTTTTTTGTAGATTACCTGGGATTTTCTATGTAAACTCTATATGTCATCTACATATAGGAACAATTTTATTTCTTCCTTTCCAATGGTATACCTTGTATTTCCTTTTCTTGACTTATCACACTGGCTGGAACTTTGAGTAGTATGTTGAATAGCAGTGGTGAAAGAAGACATCCTTTCCTTGTTCCAGATCTTAGGGGAAAAGCATCCAATCTTTGCTATTGAAATCTCAGCAAGATTGTTTTTGTATATATAGACTAGATTATTCTTAAATTTAAATGGAAAGGAAAAGGGACTAGAATAGCTAAAACAATTTTGAATAAGAAGAACAAGCTGGGTGCCATGGTTTGTACCTGTAATCCCAGCACTTTGAGGGGCTGAGGCAGGAGGATTACTTGACCCCAGAAGTTCCAGGTTACTGTGAGCTATGATTGTGCCACTGAATTCCAGCTTGGGTGACAGAGAGAGATATTGTACAAAATAAATAAATAAATAAATGAACACACAAATAAATGAATAAATAAAATAGGAGGAATCATTCTACCTGATTCCAAGACATTATATAACTATAATAATCAAGATAGTGTGGTATTGGTGGAAGAATCAATGTAACAGAAAAGAGAATCCACAAATAGCCCCAAATAGGTATGGATAACTGATTTTGACAAAGATCAACAAAGGAAGGATAGTCTTTTCCTGAAATGACATTGGAACAATTGGATATCCATAAGCAAAAAAATGTACCTTGACCTAACCTCATACCTCACACAAAATTTAACTCAAAATGGATTATAAATTTACATGTAAAATGTAAAACCATAAAACTTTCAGAGGATATGGGAGAAAATCTTCAGGAGCTAGACCTTGGTAAGAATTTCTTAGACATGACACTGAAAGCACAATTCATAAAAGAAAAAAATTAATAAATCAGACTTCATCAAAATTAAAATTTAAAAATTTTGCTCTGTGAAAGACCCTGTTAAGAAGATGAAAGGACAAGCTATAGGTTGGAAGAAAATATTTGTAGATCATATGGTTGACAAAGGATTCATATTTAGATTATATAAAGTACTCTCGAAATTCAACAGTGAAAAATTCAATTAGAAAAAGGGCAAAAGATGCAGACATTTCACCAGAGAAGATACAGATGGCAAATAAACACTGAGAAGATGTTCAACATCACTACACAATAGGGAGATGCAAATGAGGACTATGACGATATACCACTTCACACCTATTAGAACAACTAAAATAGAAAAATAGTATAATACCAAATGTGAGTGAGGATGCAGAGAAACTTGATCACTTATATGTTGCTGGTGGGAATGTGAAATGGTTTAGCCACTCTGGAAAATAGTTTGGTAGTTCCTTATAAAACTGAACATACACTTACCATATGACCTAATAATTGCACTCCTGGGCATTTATCCCAGAGAAATGAAGACTGACGTTTGCACAAAACTGTACATGATTGCTCATATCGGTTTCCAGCCAAATACTGGAAACAGCCAAGATATTCCTCAGTAGGTGAGTGGTTAAGTAAACCATGGTATTCCGTACAATGGAATGGACTATTTTACACGCAACAACTCGGGTGGATCTACAGGGAAATATGCTGAGTGAAAAAAAGTCATATACTGTATGATTCTATTTATATAACATTCTCAAAATGTCAAAATTATAGAGATTGTATTAGTTTCCTAGGGCTTCCATAAAAATTTCCCCAAACTTGATGACTTAAACCAATAGAAATTTATTGTCTCACAGTTCTGGGGGCCACAGTCTGAAATCAAGATGCTGGCAGGATCGATTTCTTCTGAAGGCTCTGAGACAAAATTCATTTCATGCCTCTTTCCTGGCTTCTAGTGCCAGCAATCATTGGCATTCTTGGGCTTCTAGACGCATCACGCCAATTTCTGCATCCATCTTTACGTTGCCTTGTCCTCTCTGCGTCTTCGTGTCCCACATGCCATTTTGCCTTTCTTTTGTAAGCGTCCCTGTCATTGGATCCAGGGCTCACCTGAAGGTGAGCCTCGTCTTGAGATCCTCATAGCAGCTGCAAAGACTCTTTTTGCAAATGAGGTTATATTCTCAGGTTCTTGGGGTGAAGAGGTGAACATATCTTTTTAGAGGCCACTACTCAACCCTCAACCTTCTATCTAGACATAAAAAACAGATGAGGGTTGCCAGGAGTTAAGGATGGTGGGGACAGGGCAGCGTGTGTGTGATTATAATGGGATGGCTCTAGAGGGAGATCTCTGTGCTGTTGAACAGTTTTGTATCTTGACTGTGGTGGTGACATGAATCTACAAACGTGATAAGATTACATATATTGTACTAATGTCAATTTTCCTGGTTTTGATATTGTACTATGGTTATGTAAGATGTTATCATTAGGAGGAACTGTGAAGTATACACCGGGACTTTTCTGTACTATCCTTGCAACTTCTGTGAAGCTATAATTGTTTCAAAATAAAATGTTAAAAAACCCTACATGGTACATGCACAACACAGACATAAACAAATGTAATCAAAGTCAAAAACAATTGTCAACGCCAGGCATGGTGGCTCATGCCTATAATCCTAGCATTTTGGGAGGCCGGGGCGGGAGGATCACTCGAGGTCAGGAGTTCAAGACTAGCCTAAGCAAAAGTGAGACCCCGTTTCTACCTAAAATAGAAAGAAATGAGTCAGACAACTAAGAATATATAGAAAAAATTAGCCAGGCATGGTGGCGCATGCCTGTAATCCCAGCTACTCTGGAGGCTGAGGCAGGAGGATCGCTTGAGCTCAGTATTACAGGCATAATTTATACACTATTCTGCATCTTGCTTATAAAAAGTACAAATGTAGTTATCCTTTGACCCAGCAATCCTATCTCTGGGAATCTATTCTACAGATAGATATTCACAAGTATAAAATGACCTGTGAATGAGGTTATACACAACAGCATTGTTTGTAATTGGCAAAAGCTTGGAAACAAGCCAAGGGTCTGTAGGTGGGGGACTGATTGAATAAACATGAAGCACAACTGTAAGAAGGAATGAGAATGTAACATACGATATATTAAGTAAAAAAGGAAGATACAGAATAGTGTATAAATTATGTTGCCTTTCTGTAAGAAAAAGGTGGAAAATAGGAATAACTACATTTGCATTTCCTTGTATTTGCAAAAAATATACAGAAGAAATAAACAGAAAACTAACAAATGGTTATGTATATGAGGGGAAAGTGGGATGAGGTGGGAGTTAGAATTCTCTGTGTATATTCTTATACATACTTTGTACCTCATAATGCCATTTTGACTTTTGAACCATGTAAATATACAGCATATTAAGAGCCAATCTCAGATGGTAAAGGGAGAACAGAAATGGGCTGTTGATGCGGATGGGATTTCTTTTAAGGATGCTGAAAATGTTCTAAAATTAGATGGTGGTGACAGGTGTACAACTCTGTGAATATTCTAAAGGCCACTAAATTGTACACTTTAAACTGTGAATTTTATGGTATGTGAAGTATATCTCAATGAGGCTGTAAAAAAAGAAATAAGGCATTCATATTCCCCAAAACTTTCAGGAACGAAAGAGAAGATATACTTCATATACAATAGAGATTAAAATGGTAGTAAAAAGATAATATGGGTAGCATGATGCCTATAAATTCAAACCTTTTGAAACATCTAGAAAATACAATAAAGCAAAATTGGCTCAAGGAGAAATAGAAAACTTGAATGAACAGTTCAATAATATTTAAAGAAATTAAATCATTAATAAATAATCTTTCACAAAGAAAACAGACTGAGGTAAGTTTAAGAAATCTTTAAAGGAGAAGATTGTTTTGGTTTTATATAGAAAGTCTTCTTTTTTTTTTTTTTTTTTTTTTGAGACAGTCTCACTTTATTGCCTAGGCTAGAGTGAGTGCCGTGGCGTCAGCCTAGCTCACAGCAACCTCAAACTCCTGGGCTCAAGCAATCCTACTGCCTCAGCCTCCTGAGTAGCTGGGACTACAGGCATGCGCCACCATGCCCGGCTAATTTTTTGTATATATATATTTTTAGTTGGCCAATTAATTTCTTTCTATTTTTTTTGGTAGAGACGGGGTCTCACTCAGGCTGGTTTCGAACTCCTGACCTTGAGCAATCCGCCCGTCTCGGCCTCCCAAAGTGCTAGGATTACAGGCGTGAGCCACCACGCCCGGCCCTTTCTTTTTTTTTTTTTTTTTATAGATGCCTTCACATTTGTTTTTTTTTTTTTTTTTTTTTTCGGCATATTATGGGGGTACAGATTTTAAGGTTTCAATAAATGCCCACCCCCCCCTCCCCCCACAAGTCTGAGTCTCCAGCATGACCATTCCTCAGATGGTGCGCTTATCACTCGTTATGTATGTATACACCCGCCACCCCTCCCCAATACCCTATTACTGTAGTACCTATGTGTCCACTTAGGTGCTGCTCAGTTAATACCAGTTTGCTGGAGAATATACCTGGTGCTTGTTTTTCCATTCTTGGGATACTTCACTTAGTAATATGGGTTCCAGCTCTAACCAGGAAAATATAAGATGTGCTATATCACCATTGTTTCTTACAGCTGAGTAGTACTCCATGGTATACATATACCACATTTTATTAATCCATTCTTGGATTGATGGGCACTTGGGCTGTTTCCACAGCCTTGTGATTATGAATTGTGCTGCTATAAACATTCGAGTGCAGGTGTCATTTTTGTAGAGTGTCATTGGATCTTTTGGGTAGATGCCCAGCAATGGGATTGCTGGATCAAATGGTAGATTCACTTGTATCGCTTTAAGGTATCTCCATATTGCTTTCCACAGAGGTGGAACTAGCTTGCAGTCCCACCAGCAGTGTAGGAGTGTTCCTCTCTCTCCGCATCCACGCCAGCATTTGTTATTTGGAGACTTTTTGATAAAGGCCATTCTCACTGGAGTTAAGTGATATCTCATTGTAGTTTTGATTTGCATTTCCCTGATGATTAGGGATGGTGAGCATTTTTTCATATGTTTGTTGCCCATTCTTCTGCCTTCTTTAGAAAAGTTTCTGTTCAAGTCCTTTGCCCACTTTTTAATAGGGTTATTTGATTTTTTCTTGCTGATTTTCGTGAGTTCTAAGTGTATTCTAGTTATCAGCCCTTTATCAGATACGTAGGATGCAAAAATTTTCTCCCATTCTGTAGGTTGTCTGTTTACTTTCATGACTGTTTCTTTGGCTGTGCAGAAGCTTTGTAGTTTCATCATGTCCCATTTATTTATTTTTGTTGCTGCTTTGATTGCCTTTGGGGATTTCATCATAAACTCTTTGCCTAGGCCGATGTCTAGGAGAGTGTTTCCAACATTTTCCTCTAGAATTCTAATGGTTTCATACCTGAGATTTAAGTCTGTTATCCAGCGTGAGTTGATTTTTGTGGGAGGTGAAAGGTGTGGGTCCTGTTTTAACCTTCTACAAGTGGCTATCCAGTTTTCCCAGCACCATTTATTGAAAAGGGATTCTTTTCCCCAGCATATGTTTTTGTCTGCTTTGTCAAAGATTAGATGGCTATATGAGGATGGTTTTATATCAGGATTCTCACATCTGTTCCACTGGTCAATAATCCTATTTTTGTGCCAATACCAGACTGTTTTAATTACAACAGCTTTGTAGTATAGTTTGATATCTGGCATATTAATACCTCCCAATTTGTTTTTGTTGCCTAGAATTGCTCTTGATATTCGGGGTCTTCTATGGTTCCATACAAAGCGTAAAATTATTTTTTCTATATCTGTGAAGAATGCTGATGGGATTTTAATAGGTATTGCGTTGAATCTGTAGATCAGTTTGGGTAGTATAGACATTTTAATGATGTTGAGTCTGCCGATCCACAAGCATGGAATGGATTTCCATCTGTTTACATCCTCTGCTATTTCCTTCCTCAGTGTTTCATAGTTTTCCCTGTAGAGGTCTTTTACCTCCTTCGTTAAGTATATACCTAGGTACTTTAATTTCTTTGTTGCTATTGTGAAGGGTATTGAGTCTTTAATTTGGTTCTCAATTTGATTGTTGTTGGTGTATACGAATGCCTCTGATTTCTGTGTATTGATTTTGTATCCTGAGACTTTGCTAAATTCATTTATCAGTTCCAGGAGTTTCCTGGTTGAATCTTTGGGGTTTTCTAAATATAATATCATATCATCAGCAAACAGTGAAAGTTTGATTTCTTCTGCCCCTATTTGGATACCTTTAATTCCACTTTCCTGTCTGATTGCTGTAGCCAGGACTTCCAGTACTATGTTGAATAGAAGTGGAGATAGTGGGCAGCCTTGTCTGGTTCCGGTTCTAAGTGGGAATGCTTTCAGTTTTTCCCCATTCAGTATGATGTTGGCTATGGGTCTGTCATAAATGGCTTGTATCATTTTTAGGTATGTCCCTTCTATGCCTATTTTCTTGAGTGTTTGTATCATGAAAGGGTGTTGAATTTTGTCAAAAGCTTTTCTGCATCTATTGAGAGAATCATGTGGTCTTTGTTTTTGCTTCTGTTTATGTGGTGAATTGCATTTATAGATTTGCATATGTTGAACCATCCCTGCATTCCTGGGATGAAGCCCACTTGGTCATGATGGATTATTTTTTTGATAAGCGTCTGGATTCGGTTAGCTAAGATTTTGTTGAAAATTTTTGCATCTATATTCATTAGGGATATTGGTCTGTAGTTTTCTTTTTTTGTTGGATTCTTTCCTGGTTTTGGTATCAGAGTAATATTCGCTTCATAAAAGGTGTCAGGGAGGTTTCCATTCTTCTCGATGTTGTGGAATAGTTTCTGCAAGATAGGTATTAGTTCTTCTTTGTAAGTGTGGTAAAATTCGGGTGTGAAGCCATCTGGACTGGGACTTTTCTTTTTAGGGAGATTTTTAATTGCTGTTTCTATTTCAGCTGTTGAGATTGGCCTGTCCAGGGAATCTATTTCTTCCTGGTTGAGCCTAGGGAGGCTGTGTGTTTCTAGAAATTTGTCCATTTCCTCCACATTTTCCAGTTTGTGTGAATAAATATCTTTGTAGTACTCATAAATTATATCTTGTATCTCTTTGGGATCAGTTGTGATATCTCCTTTTTTATTCCTGATGGAGTTTATTAGAGATTTCTCCTTTCTGCTTTTCGTTAGCTTAGCCAGTGGCGTGTCAATTTTGTTTATTTTTTCAAAGAACCAACTTTTTGTTTTGTTAATCTCCTGAATAGCTTTCCTGTTTTCAATTTCATTTAGTTCTGATTTGATCTTGTTGATTTCACTCCTTCTGCTGGGTTTGGGGCTGGTCTGTTCTTCTTTTTCCAGCTCTTTGAGTTGTTTCATTAGATTGTCTATTTGTGATCTTTTTGACTTTTGGTTATAGGCATTTATGGAGATAAAGTTTCCTTTCAGAACTGCTTTAGCTGTGTTCCAGAGGAGTTGATAACTTGTCTCTCCATTGTCATTTTCTTCATAGAATTTTTTTATTTCCGTCTTGATTTCTTCATTTATGAAGTAATCATTTAGTAGAAGGTTGTTTAATTTCCATGTTTTTGTGTAGAAATGTGAGTTTCTGTTAGGGTTGTTTTCTACCCTTATTCCAATGTGATCTGAGAAGATACATGGCATGATTTCTATTTTTTTAAATTTCTTGAGGTTTACTTTGTGTCCTAGGATATGGTCAATCTTAGAGAATGTCCCATGTGCTGATGAGAAGAGCGTATATTCAGTGGATTTTGGGTAGAATGTCCTGTAGATGTCAGTCAGACCCAATTGTTCTAGAGTTTCGTTTAAGTCCATTATTTCTTTATTAATTTTCTGTTTGGAGGATCTGTCTTGAGCCGTCAGTGGGGTGTTGAAATCTCCGGTGATTATGGAGTTGCTATTAATCCATTTGCTTAGATCCAGTAAGGTTTGCTTTATGAAACTGGGTGCACCTAAGTTGGGTGCATATATATTTAAAATTGTTATCTCTTCTTGTTGAACTGTGCCCTTCACCATTATGTAATGACCCTCTGTGTCTTTCACAACTTTTGTTGGTTTAAAAACTAAATCGTCTGAAATTAGAACAGCCACGCCAGCCTTCTTTTGGCTTCCACTTGCCTGGAATACTGATCTCCACCCTTTTACTTTTAGTCTATATGCATCCTTGCAGGTTAGATGTGTTTCCTGAAGACAGCATATACTTGGCCTGTATTTTCTTATCCATTCAGCCAGCCTATGTCTCTTGAGTGGAGAGTTTAAGCCATTCACATTTATTGAGAGAACTGATAGGTAAGATAGATTACTGTTCATTCTGTTGGGTTGGATGTTGTTGCTTTGTTTTCTCTCTTGATCCACAGAGATATCTGGCCTTTAATCTTTGGGTGTTGGGTTTTTTTGTTGTTGTTGTTTTTTTTTTATATTTGTGAGTTTCTATTATGGTGTTCCGTGTGTAACACTGTTTTGAGTACTTCTTATAGGGCTGGTCTTGTCTTGGTGAATTCTCTGAGGCTTTGCTTGTCTGGGAATGTCTTTATTTCTCCTTCATATATAAAGCTTAGTTTTGCAGGGAATAGGATTCTAGGCTGGGCATTGTTTTGTTTCAGAAGAGTGAGAATGGGGCCCCAGTCTCTCCTTGCTTGTAAAGTCTCATTAGAGAAGTCTGATGTTATTCGAATTGGCTTTCCCTTGTATGTTACTTGCTTCTTTTGTCTTACAGCTCTTAGAAGGGCCTCTTTAGTTGATACTTTGGTCAGTCTGATGACTGCATGACGTGACGTCTTCCTGTTTGCATTGAATCTCCCAGGGGTTCTCTGGGCTTCTTGAACTTGTATATCGAGATTTTGAGCAAGGCCTGGGAAATTTTCCTCTATTATATCTTCAAAAAGCTTGTCCAGCCCTTGAGTGTTGTCTTCCTCCCCTTCTGCTAACCCTATGACCCTCACGTTAGGTTTTTTCACATAATCCCACAGCTCTTGTAGGCTTTGGTCTTTTCTCTTGTTTCTCTGCTGTATTTCTGTGACTGATTTATTTAATTGGAAGGTGTTATCTTCAATCTCTGAGATTCTTTCTTCTGCTTGATCTACCCTGTTCTTGAGACTTTCCACAGTATTTTGTAGTTCCTTGAGTTGATTCTTCATCTCTAGGACTTCGGTTAAAGTTTTCTTCACTGTGTCAATCTCTTTGTTGAACCTTTGTTCCATTTCCTGGAGGCTTTTTGTGGTTTCCTTGTGTTGGTTATTGAGTTGTTGTTGCAGGTCAGTGAGTGTTCTTATGATCCACATTCGAAATTCCTCTTCTGTCATTTTAGTTGCCAGGTTTTGGTTGTTGTCTGTTTCTAAGGGGCTGGTGCTCCTCTTTGGGGGTGTGATTTCCGTTTGTTTCTTCATAGTCCCGGAGTTCCTTCGCCGATTTCTTCCCATTTTGCTCGGTTGTTGTTTCTTTCCTTTAGGTTTTCGTTTGGGTATTCACACGTCTTGTTTAGTTTCTGAGCCAGTAGGTGGAGTTGCTCTCTGTCAGCAGCCTTCGCTGGGGTGGTGTCTGCAGGTCTCTCAACCTGCTGGGGAGCCAGCAGTCTGAGATGTAGCGGAGAGGAATCAGCCAATTACCCTACCCTTCCTGCTGGTCTCCTTAATTACACAGGTGGAAATAGATGGCAGGAACCGGAGCAGTTCCTATCTCAGCTCCACCCCCAAGGCGGGGCTAGAGACTTTGGAACCGAAGGTCCAGCTCCAAGTCACCAGAGTGTGTGGGTTGTAATGTCTCTCTGTCTTTTATTCACCAAAGGCTGCTTCCTACAAGGCTCGGCTCTGCCCAGGCAAACTCCAGGGCCTGGACACCGAGCGCAGAAGACCTTTGCTTTAGGCTGTAAATGGTCTTATCCTTCCGTTTTCTGTTGGGTATCTGCAGGCTTGCAAAGCTGGTCTCGTGGAAGTGCAGATCGCTGGAGTGTCTATATAGAAAGTCTTCTGGAAAAAAAGAGGAAATACTGTCCAACTCATTTTATAATACCAAAAACCTAGACTCTAAAACTAGATGAGAAAATGAGGAGAAAAGTAAATTACAAGCCAATCTACTCATGAGCATGAATGCATAAAACTTCTAAGTACAATATTGGCAATCTCAACTTAAGAAGCACACACACACCACAATGTAACAGTTCATATCAAGGTTGGCATGTTCCAGGAATTAAAGGTTGATTTAGCCCTAGAAAGTCTACCTTCGAGTTCATCACATTAATGGCCAGAAAGAGAAAATAGTAGCTGACATTCTCAATAGATGCAGAAAAATAATTTGATAAAATTCAAAAGCTGCTCATGATTAAGAAAAAAATCAAACTCTTGGCAAACTAGGAATAAGAGAGGGTGAATACTAACAATCTATGGCAAACATTACATTGGAAGATGACATGCTAGAAGCAGTTCTTAGCCAGCCAGGAATAAGGTTGGATGCCCAGTGGCTATTTCCAACATTGTCCCTGAGAACCCAGACAGTGCAAAGCAGAAAAAGAAACTGTATATATAAGAATCAGAAAAAGGAAACCAAACTGTAACTGTTGTCTAATGATATTTTTATATAAGTAGGACTTTCCCTAAATTTACAGATGACTAGAATTAATAAGGTAGCTTAGCAAGTTGTTTGATATATGATAAATAAATAAAAATCAATTGCCTTTCTATATTCAAAAAGAAAGAAAGAAAGAAAGAAAGAAAGAAAGAAAGAAAGAAAGAAAGAAAGAAAGAAAGAAATTTGCCAGAACAGCAAAACATATGGGACGCCTAACAATAAAGCTGGGAGACGTTTACAAGGGACTTCTAAAGGTTACAGGTCCAACAGCCTCGGGTCCCACCGAGATGTGGCGGCTGAGGCGAGGAGAGATGGAGCCTAAGCGGCACTCCATGGCTTCTGCCGTGGCTTTGCCCTTCATCAGCCTGCGGCATGGTGACACAACGTCTTGGGTTGGACAGGCAGTAACCGGAGGGCTCAGGCCGCTCCCCACGCGGCGCCGTCTGGAAGCTGGGCCGCTCCATGCAGCCTTCCCTGAGGAGCAGCTGCGGTGTGGGTGCAGGCCGGGGCCCTGGTGGCCACTGGCCCTCCCAGCAGGTGTCTCTGACCACACCTGGCCCTGCTCACAGAACAGGTGGGCACACCTGCCGTGCCTGCTGGGGTGAAGGGCGGCAACGGGGTTCGAAGCTGGCTTGGGGTGCGTTAGCCTCACATTTCTGCACGTATTTTTAAGATGAATTTTATTTTGCCAGTAGGTTATTTTATGGTTTGAATGTTTGTGCCCTCGCAAAAATCTTTGTTTTTGAGGGAGGTTCTTGCTCTGGAGAGTAGAGTGCTGTGGCATGATCACAGCTCATTGCAGCCTTGAACTCCTGGGCTTAAGTGACCCTCCTGCCTCAGCTTCCCAAGTAGCGGGGACTATAGGTGCGTAGCACCACACCCAGCTAATTTTGTTTATTTTTTGTAGAGATGGGGTCTTGCCATGTTGCCCAGGCTGGTCTCAAACTCCTGGCCTCAAGTGATCCTCCTGCTTCAGCCTCCCAGAGTGCTGGGATTATAGGCGAGCACCACTGTGGGGATCTCTGCCCCTACACCCCCATCCGAATGTTGAAGCCTAATCATCAACGTGGCTGTATTAGAAGGTGGGGCCTTTTGGGGGTGACTAGGGGAGGAGGGCAGAGCCCTCAGGAATGGGATTGGGTGCCACCTACGAACCAGGAAGTGGGCCCTCAACAGACACTGAATTTGCCAACACCTTGATTTCGGACTCTCTAGCTTCCAAAACCATGAGAAATGAATGTCTGCTGTTGGCGAGCCATCCAGGCTATGGTATCCTGTTATGGCAGCCTGGATGGACCAAGTCAGGCAATGAATCTATACTGTGAACAGAATGAAACTAAGCCCCGGTGGCAGGTGACAGAGGGGACCCGCAGCACGAGGGGAAGCAGTGTGAGTTGGAGGAGCACCACCCCCCGCGCATCCCCCGGGACCTGCCACTCCAGCTGTCTGTCCTCTGGTGGTGCCTGCCTGCTCCTGGACTCCCCTCCCTCAGTCCTGTGATTCTTTTCCTCAAAATCTGCATCCTGGAGGAAACAGATCTACTGGAGGAAACAGAACAAAGATGGCACTTCCTTGACAGCGTCCCTACCCTGAGAAGACCACTTGAACCCTCAGGGCCTCCTGCTCTATGCTGGCTCTGCTCTCGGCCTGGCACGGCCAAGGGGCAGCTGGTCTTCCCGAGCAGAGCAGAGGGCGGTTCTCCACGCGGCCCTCAGCCCCACCCTCGAGGTTGCTGCTTTCCCGAGATGGCGGGACGGCAGGGCAGCGCAGGGCAGCCTGCACCGGGCACAGGGACTCCAGAGCGGAGGGTGCTGGTCTTCCCTGGTTGGTGAGGGCGGGTGAGGGAGGCACAGGAGGGCGCAGCCTTGGTCTGAGGCAGAGAGTTGTGGGGAGGATTGTGGCCTCACAGAGCAGTTCCGCAAAGGCACGAGCGGGGTGCTTTTGGGGCCTGCACTCTGGACACGTCCAAAGCCACCCTGGTCGAGAGTGCAGGACTCAGGCCTCCACAGACAGGAGAGCCCTGCTGGGCGCACGGAGCAGTCCTGCCCTGCTGCGAGTGCTTTCCCGCGGCGACCTTGGGGGAATGGGAAGGGCCTTGGGGACTCCCTCCTGGGGAGTGGCTCAGAGGCCAGGCCAGGCTCCCAGGGTAAGCGAGGCCAGGAGGCTTCCTACTCTCTCCAGGCTTCTGAATCCTGCTCAGGGACCCTGGCACTCTGGGCAGAGATGCTGGTTGGATGCCACCACGGCTTGGAGCTGAGTGGAGCAGGGTTGGAGGCGCTCGCCGCTCCCCGGCCTCCTGGCCAGACATTTCTGAACCATGTGCTGTGCAGATGCCAACTGGCCAATAGCGTGTCCCAAACTGTCTGGAGCAAAAACAGGGTTTGTTGTTACAGCAGCCTCAAATTGCAGGAGTGGGCAGCGGCCTTGAGTGGGTGGCTGTGTCGTCCCAAGAGCAGGGAGAGGATTCGTCTCTCCAGGTGTTGATGGTTTAATGGCAAACCTCAGGGATTTGAATGTCCTTCCCCTTTGAAGCAAGCGCCAATACAGAGTGTAACATTTTTACTCTGATTGGATCTGTGGCTTACTACTGCTGCTAGCATCACCCCAGCAAGAGTGGCTTAAATGTCAAGAAATATTTTTCAGGTGCTTAAGACACCCAAAGATCACAGCTGTCTAGAAGAGTGAATTTTAATTAGCAAAGGATCCCATAAAAGCTCCCTAGCCCTGATGGAATAGCCCTGGCATGCTTTGCTCAGCCTTGGGTGTTGGTTACAGACTCAGATGGCTGGCGATAGTGTCCAAAGGACTCGGGGCTGCATTAGTGGGAACTGGTTTCAATTTTCAAACCTTATCTGTTATGTCACTCATGCCAAATACCTCTGGAGGAGGAAGAGTGATACACAAAGGCACTTTATGAGTAGCTGGTGGTGTAGGGCTGCCCCAGAGCTTGTCCCGTACCCTGGCTGCTCAGCAGTTAGTTTATGTGGGCTAGAAAGAGAGTGCTACCCCATAAGAAGGCTTGGTGGGACTCGCGTTTGGAAGGTGCCCCTTACCAGTTCCCAGCTCACTTTCCCTCACTCCTGTTCCCGCCTTGCCTCCTAGGGCACCCTCGTTGATGCCAACGGAGACGTGTGGCTCAGTGACAGTTGAGCTGACCTGTCCCAGAGCTGAGCACCGATAAGAGTGGTGAGGTCTTGACCTTTGACGAGCTCATAGCCTCTGGACACAGAAGCAACAGGCTGCGTCGTGGAGCGACAGGCTGCCCAGTTACAGTGTGAGGGAGGCAGGCAGTGAACACAGAACAAGTGGAGAAGGCACACGTGGGACTGCGGGGCAGGCTGCGAGCTGGGTAAACGATAGATGGATTTTAGAAAATGAATAAGTGTCGCGCCCGCCTCGCCAGCAAGGAAGACGCGGCAACTGGAGTTCTTCTGACAGTGCTTTAATGGGGTTCCCTTTAGACTTACATGATGCGGAAGACCCAGCCCGGCAGCACGCAGGCTGCTATATACCCTAGAAGCACAACCCCTAAGCTGGGATAGGCCGCTCAGCTGTCGAGCCGCCAAAGCATTGGTCCATAGTAGGATCCTTCATTTGCATGCTTGCGCCACAGGGTAACCGACAATTGCGCGTGCGCTGAACTTGTTTACTGCTCTAGGCAAAGCCGGAAACAGGCGCCATCTTGTAATGGCGTTGACACCGCGCCCCACAAATAAGAATTTTTTTTTTTCCCAGAGACAAGGTCTTGCTCTTGTCACCCAGGCTGGAGTGTAGTGGCATCAACATAGCTCATTGCAACTTCAAATTCCTGGGCTCAAGCGATCCTCTTGCCTTGGCCTCCCAAAGTGCTGGGACTACAGGTGTGAGCCACTTTGCCTGGTCAAGAATTTAATAGGCCAAAAGGGGACATTTCTGGTTGGAGGTGGGGCCAGGTATAGCATGGGGCAGCCCTCCAATGCAGTCCTCAGAGCTCAGAGTTCACAGGAGGAAGTGACAATAGAACAGTGTGACAGCAGGTAAAAACAGAGGCGAGAGAAACTCAACCTGAGGAGAACCTGGGCTTTCCCGAGGCCTCCACAAGCACCTCTGGATGATGGCAGGGGAAGTTAAACGGGCATTGATATGGAGAAGTCAATGCTGATCAATAACTTCGAAAAGAGGACAGACAATGCGGATTGGGGTTTTCACTGGGTCCTTTGCATCTGGAGAAAGGACCAACCCCAGGCACAAGGGCGCCTGGGAACGGCTTGCTGTGCCGGAGGCCTCTGGTGGCGGAGGCCGGGCCAGCAGGACTCGAGAACAGGAAAGGCGCCTTCCGCCCCACATGCGTCAGCTTGAGACTCCGTGAGGGAAGCTGCAACAGACTCCTCAGGCACGTTTGAATCTGTGAGTTTGTGAAAACACAAAAACAAAAAATCCCAAAGCCATATACCCAATGTGTGGCAGACTAAGGATGGCCACAAAGTTTTGGGCAGTTTTTCCTTACAAGGGGGGCCTTTGTCCCCTCCTCACGGCTGTGGGTGGCTCCGTGAGTGCTTCGGCCAGTGGAAAGCACAAAGACGGCGCGCGTCTGGGCCCAGGCCTTACGAAGCCAGAGGCTTCCGCTTCCTCTGTGGGAACGGGCCCTGGGCTGCCCCGCGCCAAGTGCGTCCTGAGCCCCGCGCCCCAGCGGCCACCGACGGGCGCTGTGTGTGGTCGTGCAGCTGCGCTCGGCCTTGCAGCGGCCACCGCCAGGCCGGACATGCAGCGATGTTTTCTTGGACCCCCGGACCCTCAGTCCGTGCCCGAGCAGCAGCGAAACACCGCTGCGCCGCCCTGGTTCTTGACCGACAGAGCCGCAGACGCAGAGCAGCGGCTGCGGCGCTGCCCGGTTGGGGCAGTTGGTTGCGCAGCGGGCGACGGCCAGAACGCAGCGCGTCGCACACCCAGCGAGACGGCAGGAGACCAGTTCGTTATTTTGAAACCTAATAAAGGGAAAGAATCGAGCACTGAAAAAAAAGAGGGGACATTACTTGCAGAAATAAAAAAGATTATAAAGGAATGCTATGGACAACTATCTACCACCAAATTGGATAACCTGGATGAAATGAACGAAGTCATAGGAGACAAACTACTGACACTGACTCAAGAAGAAATAGAAAACCTGAGTAGACCTATAGCACATAAACAGATCGACACAAAAGCACAGGCAACAGACCACAGTGACACCAGAAAAAGATAAAAAAAAAATATTCCCATTGTGCACATACATGCACACACGAGCAGCAGTGAAAGGAAAAAAATAGCTGAGTTGGACGTTTAAATTTTTTTTTTATTTCAGTGTATTATGGGGGTACAGATTTTAAGGTTTCAATAAATGCTCTTTCCCCCCTCCCCCCACAAGTCTGAGTCTCCAGCATGACCATCCCCCAGATGGTGCACATCTCACTCATTATGTATGTATATACCCGCCCCCTCCCCCCTCCAACAAATAAAAAGCTTCCAAACCATCCTCACTACCTTTCGATAACTGTTTTTCCTTTTCCTGTTGCTTTTGGGAGCTTTGGCTCAGAGTCCGGCAGCCGGGGTTTCAGGGCCTGAGTCGGGCTGTGCTCCAGCTCCGGAGCCGCTCCGTGTCTTCCTCCGTGTCTTCCTCCGCGCCGCGTGCTGCCGGAGCCGCGCGAGTGTTGCGGATGGCACACGCAAGCCCGGCAGCCAGGCCTGGCGCAGCCTGGCGCATGTGAGGAGCAGCCGTGACTGTGCTGGCCCACGCGTGTGGCCCTTTCCTGTAGTTGAAAGGACGATGTGGTCTCGTTCTGAGCGCTCTGCTTTCCCTTAACTGGGTATCATGTGTGTTTTTTTTCCATATTGCTACTTAGTCTTTGCATCATTTTAAGGCTGCCGCCTGTTCAACTGTGCTGATACGTAATCTTGTGCGGTCAGCTGAGGGTGTCTCTAAGCCCTGGGCCTCTCTGTGCACTGTCCTTGTTTTAGTCAGGACTCCTTGGTTGCAAGTGACAGAGATGACTCAAACTAGCAGAAGGACGCCAGGGACGGAGTGGTCCTATACCTCCTGCGGTAAGGGCTGTGCTCAATGCCCTGCCGTATATGTGTGGGCCAATTTCCTGGTATCTTTGCCTGAACTTTCTTATTCTTTGCTAATTTAGGGAATGTAAAACGGGACTTCAGTCCTGCGTAACTTTAATAACAAGGGGTGAAATGTCTACGGATTTGTTTGGTTTGGGCTATTTTCCCTTGTAGTAATCAACTGTATTTATTTTTTAGCTTATTGCCCACAGGGGCTGCTTCTGGATGCTGCCGGGCTGGAGGAAGAGGCCCCGGCCTTCACGTAGTCTTCGCATTTCTCCAGAGTGTGCAGCGCAGGCTGACCGGCTCTGCTCCCTGCTGCGGGGCAGGCTCCGTTGCTGCCGCATGCCCGGGATGGGCTGGGGAAGCGATAAGTGAAATCTGTCACAACTTCTGGAACCAACTCAGAGGACACGCTCAGCTGCTAGAGTGCCAGCAGGACTCCACACAACTCAGCGGCATTTCAGGAGAATGATCACATTTCAGTGCTGCAGTCCTTGCTGGGGAAGGTCTTTGGAGGACAGTTAACAAAAAGCCTAGGGACTTTCTGAAAGGTGTTTGTGTAGGGGGAGGGGAAGGGGAAGGTAACTTGGGCTTTGCCTGAATCCTGTGACCTTGTGTCTCTCTTTTGTGGGGTGTCACTCAGCCGCCACGCCACTTCCACGATTATTTCCTTTGTTTGGACAGAGCCATGAGCAAAACGGGGCAAGTGGCCCTGGGCGTGGAAGAGTGTAAGTCAGTGGGTCCTACACTGGTTTGTGTACTGTCTTATACAAGTGCAGAGGAGTCTTATACATCGGCCTACTCCAATAAAAAGCCTTTGAATTTCAGGAATTTCCGTTTTCTTCAATTTCCTAAAATCTTTGCAAAAGGAGGATGATTTATAAGATCAATAAAAACTTTATTTGATTAATAATTTTTTTACGTATTAGATGTTGGGTTTCGTCCGAGGATCTTCGTCTGTGTGTGGGCACGGCCCAGGGCTTGGGCGCGTTAGCTGTCAAGGACCCTTTTGGAAGGAGGTTTGGTGGGAAAAATAAATCCTCACCCTAACATGGAACTTTCTCTGCTCTGGTTTCTCAGATTGCATTTGTTTTCTGTTTTCTAGAAATCCCTCAAAATATGTGGTCTGTCAAGAGCATATTCTTGTATCCACCTCTGGGGGATATTTATTCACTTGAAAATGACATGTTCTGTGGCCATCTCTTAGCTATTTGGGTAGCGGGGCAGATGAAATAAACAGGGCCCACTGTTGTGAACTGGACGTCTCTGTTTGAATCACTTAGCTTTAAAATTTGATCCATCAGGACTTTGAGTAAAAGGAGTACAGCTCTGATCTGGCATTAATTATTATTTTTTTAGTATATGAAAAGAGAGTCTTTTGTTTTCAGAATATGATGGGGGTGCACACGTTTTGGTTACATGAATTGCTTTTGTACAGTTTGAGTCAGAGTTATAAGTGTGCTCTTCACCCAGATAGTGAGAATTGTACTTGTTAGGTGTGAATTCACCCATCTCCTCCCCCCTACCTACTTGATTTCCATTGACTTTTACTTCCATATGAGCCCATGAGTGCTGAGTGATTAGTGCCAATTTAGTATTGAGTACATGTGGTGTGCATTTATTTCTCCATTCTTGTGATTCTTCACTTAGAAGAATGGTCTCCAGTTCCATCCAGGTTGTTACAAAAGATATTAATTCACCATTTTTTTGTGGCTGAGTAGAACTCCATGGTATCCATACACCATATTTTATTCATCCACTCAGGCATTGATGGACACTTGGGTTGTTTCCACATCTTTGCAATTGTCAATCAAGTTTCTTGCTTTCTCAGTGCCTTTTATTGAAAGATCAATGTGTGCCCACTGGCTTCACAGTCCTTCCCCTGTGCCCTACACCGCTGCTGTGCTGAGGCCACTTCTTTTTTTTTTTGAGACAGAGTCTTGCTTTGTTGTCAAGGCTAGAGTGAGTGCCGTGGCGTCAGCCTCGCTCACAGCAACCTCAGACTCCTGGGCTCAAACAATCCTCCTGCCTCAGCTTCCCGAGTAGCTGGGACTACAGGCATGTGCCACCATACCCGGCTAATTTTTCTATATATATTAGTTGGCCAATTAATTTCTTTCTATTTATAGTAGAGACAGGGTCTCGCTCTTGCTCAGGCTGATTTTGAACTCTTGACCTCGAGCAGTCCGCCCGCCTCGGCCTCCCAGAGTGCTGGGATCACAGGCGGGAGCCACCGCGCCCGGCCTAGGTCAATTCTGAACTCCCTTTTCTGCCCCTGGCACCTCCCTCTTGGCAGCAGCGCCGCAGGGCTTGCCTTGTCTGGAGGGAGTGCTGGGCCTGCTTTGTTACTTCTGCTTTTCAGAAATTTCCTGGAGATAGCTTTATTTTCATTCTGAGAGATTGATTTTTAAATCTTTCACTTCCCAGAACAGCAAAAACAATAAGAGGAAAAAATAGGACAAAATACTATCCTAAACCAAAAAACCAAAAAATAAAAATCAACAATCCAAAAAACAAAACCTCAAACCGAAACAAGCCCCATTAGGATTTGGATCAGGCTTGAACGGAGCTCGCAGTTAACACGGGACGAGCTGGTGTCCGTGCTGGCAGCCGGGGCTGCTGCGGCTCACGGCCACATGCTCCCAGCAGGGACGTTTCTCCCCCAGTTCTGGAGGCGACAAGCCCAAATCCGGTGTCGGCAGGCCACACTCTTTCCACAGGTGCCGGGGACACCCTGTTCCTTGCCTTTCTCTTAGCTTCTGGTTTCGCTGGCAAGCCTGGGGATTTCTCGACCCGCAGGTGTGTCACCACACTCTGTGCCTGTCACTGCAAGGTGTGCAGTGACACCCCTGGCATCTCTCCGTGTGTCTCCTGTCCTCTTCTATGAGGGCAGCAGTCGGATTAAGGACCCACCCACTCCATTATGACTCATTTTAACTAATTATGTCTGCAATGACTCTATTTCCAAATAAGGTCACATTTTGAAGTTTCAGGAAGTACATGAATTTTGGGGGTACACTATCAGACCTAGTATAATATCTTTAACATTTGTATTGATGTCATATTTAAAAATAAAATGTTTATTTATTTAAGTCTTCTTTTATGTCACTTAGTAGAATTTTATAACTTTTTTCATATATATCTCGATTTATTCCTAGGTTTTGTTTAAATTAAGACTTTTGTTTTTTAGAGCAGTTCTAGGTTCGTAGCAATTCCTAGTTTTTACAAAATATTTTAAAATTCTTTCTGTGAATGATATAGTTTCTTTTGCTACATTATCAAGCTCATAATGTTTCTATTTCCTATAAGAAATTATAGGAAATCAATTTTGTTTTGAATATAAATTTTATAACTCACTGAATTGCCTTATTGTTTTTAAAACATTTTCAGCCCATTCTTTTGAGTTTTGCAGATTTATAAATATATCATCTACAAATAGTGATAGTATTGCTGCCGGAGCTGCACACGAGGAACAGCCCATGGGAGGCTCAAGCCGGCAGTCAAGAGACTAAGCCCGACAGTAGCGTTTGCTTGTCTGGACCCAGCCATGCCTGCAGCTAATTCTAGACTTTTTAGTCACATCAGCCAATAAAGAACTTTTTTTGTTCAGTCATCTTGAGTTAGATTTGACACTTTAAAATAGAAAACACTTGAAAAATACCCATCCTATCAATCTTCCTCCTAAGTCAATTTTGGGAGCGCTATCCTCACTTGAAGTTCATAAATGGGCAGTCATGGGACATTTCATATGTGTTCATTCCAGTAATTTGTATTAATCATCTCCTATGTACAAGTATTATTCAAGGCACTTGGGACACAACAGTTATTAAAACACAATGGGCTGGGTGTGGTGGCTCACGCCTGTAATCCTAGCACTCTGGGAGGCCGAAGCGGGAGGATTGCTTGAGCTCAGGAGTTTGAAACCAGCCTGAGCAAGAGCGAGACCCTGTCTCTACTAAAAATAGAAATAAATTAATTGGCCAACTAAAAATATATAGAAAAAATTATGGTGGTGCATGACTGTAGTACCAGCTACTTGGGAGGCTGAGACAGGAGGATCACTTGAGCCCAGGAGTGTGAGGTTGGTGTGAGCTAGGCTGACGCCATAGCACTCTAGTCCAGGCAACAGAGACTCTGTTTCAAAAAAAAAAAAACAAAAAAACCCCCCCCCACACACACAAGAAAACAGAAAAACAGATAAGAACCCTGTCTCGTGGAGCTCACGCCCCAGTGGAGGAGATAGGCAATGCACAGTAGGCGTGCTCGGTTGCAGTGCCCTGGTGGCTGGGATGTGGTCACTGCTGTGGACAGAAGACAGCAAAGAGCAGGCCATGGGGAGAGAGGTAGTTTCAGTATTAAAAGGAGCGGTTGGGTCAGGCATCACTGGCAAGGTGAGTCTTGGGCATGTCCCCCGGAGCAGTTCCAGGCAGGACGAGCTGCAGCCCAGTCCTGAGCTCAGACAGTGTGAGAGAGAGAATGCTGGCCAGTGTGGCTTGGGGGAAGTGAGCCAGGGACAGTGGCAGGGCTAAGGCCAGCGGGCCCAGGACCAGGTGTTCTGAGGTCTCCTGGGCCATTAAAAGGATGTCAGCTTTTGCTATGGGAGAATGGGGGCCAAGGCAGGGCCGTCAGGAGAGGAGGAACATGATCTAACCTAGGGTAGAAGGGTGTGATCACAGGCCGGCGGGAGGTCACGGGGACCAGCCCCCGGTGGTGGCAGTGGAGGGGTGGGAGAGGTGAGCAGAGAAGCTGCCAATGGGCTGCGTGGGGTGTGTGAAGGGAGGGATTGAGGCAACCGGAAGGAAGACGCTGCTGTCAACAAGTTGCCAAAGGCGGAGAGAGGAGCAGGGCATCTGCTTCATCGCGGCTGGTGGCCACACGCCCCGGGCGGGACGTCAGCGGGCAGGTGGATACACGGCCTTGGGCCGAGGAGAGTCTGCGTGAGGTGTGCGCTGGGCGGTGGCAGGGCTGCGGGTGGTGTGAAGCCACTGCGTTGGAGACCACAGTGGAAGCCAGTGCAGTCAGGAAAGAGAAGAGGGCCAAGGACCAAGCGCTGGGCACCTCAACAGTGAGATGCTGCGGAGATGTGAAAAATCAAGCCACTGAGGTGGAACAACCACGGAGGAAGGAGAAATGTCACAGTGGGACGTCCTATGAGCCCAGGGAAGATGGTGAGTACAAGAGGCGCGCACCACAGGCTGTGCCCTCAGCCACTGAACAGCGGGAGGACCAGATGGAGAAAGCAGGAGCCATGATGAAAACAGCTTCGGTAGGGGCGGGGACACTGGTTGGAGTGACTGAGGCAGGTGGAGGAAGCTGCTGCAAAGGACAGCTGACACAGGGAGGGGCCAGGTGGGATGATACAATACGGAGTGAAAATGTGCAACAATTGTTGGGCAGTGCCCGAGAGGTGGTGAGAGGATGTAGGACAAAGTGGCCAAGTGGAAGGACAGAGCAATAAGTGTCTGCCTGGCTCCCTTGTGCTAACAAGTAAGAACGCAGTGTGTGGTGAGGATGGTGACAGGAGGGAGGTGTGTGTGGTGATGGTGACAGGAGGGAGGTGTGTGTGGTGATGGTGACAGGGGGGAGGTGTGTGTGGTGAGGATGGTGACAGGAGGGAGGTGTGTGTGGTGATGGTGACAGGGGGGAGGTGTGTGGTGATGGTGACGGGGGGAGGTGTGTGTGGTGATGGTGACGGGGGGAGGTGTGTGTGGTGATGGTGACAGGAGGGAGGTGTGTGTGGTGATGGTGACGGGGGGAGGTGTGTGTGGTGATGGTGACAGGGGGGAGGTGTGTGTGGTGATGGTGACGGGGGGAGGTGTGTGTGGTGATGGTGACAGGAGGGAGGTGTGTGTGGTGATGGTGACGGGGGGAGGTGTGTGTGGTGATGGTGACAGGGGGGAGGTGTGTGTGGTGATGGTGACGGGGGGAGGTGTGTGTGGTGATGGTGACAGGGGGGAGGTGTGTGTGGTGATGGTGACAGGGGGGAGGTGTGTGTGGTTATGATGACAGGAGGGAGGTGTGTGTGGTGATGGTGACAGGAGGGAGGTGTGTGGTGATGGTGACAGGGGGGAGGTGTGTGTGTGTGTGGTGATGGTGACGGGGGGAGGTGTGTGTGGTGATGGTGACAGGGGGGAGGTGTGTGTGGTGGTGGTGACGGGAGGGAGGTGTGTGTGGTTATGGTGACAGGGGGGAGGTGTGTGTGGTGATGGTGACGGGGAGGTGTGTGTGGTGATGGTGACAGGGGGGAGGTGTGTGTGGTGATGGTGACAGGAGGGAGGTGTGTGGTGATGGTGACAGGGGGGAGGTGTGTGTGTGTGTGGTGATGGTGATGGTGACAGACGGTGTGTCAGATTCGGGTCGGGTGAGGCGGTTGATCGCCTGGGTGGTCTGAGAGCGAGGCGGCTCCATGCCGTGGGTGGGGCAGAGCCTGTAGTGAACCCGGGCAGATCAGAGCTGTTGCCCATGTCCCATGGCATAGCTGACGCTCCAGGGTCAGAGCTTGAGTATACCAGTGGCCTGGTCCTCGGTGTTGTCCCCTGCCGCAGTGGCCGGACACTGGTAGGTAGCGGTGGGGTTTACTAGGCCGTTGGCTCTGTCCCAGGGCACAGTGCAGTCAAGGTGAGGGCGTGATGGTGGATTAGGCAGGGAAGGAGGGCACCTGAGACAGGGACTAATGGATGAACTGCAGTTCCCATGGAGGGCACTGGGGTTTGGGATGTGACAGGGCCACATGGACAGGTGGGAGCTGGTGGGGCGGAGTTGATGCCTGCAGAGATTGGCAAAGATGGCATCGGGAGGCCCTGGCGTGGGAGGGAACCCTAAGGAGAGAATTGGATGGCTAGCACTGGTGGTCCGGGTGTGGGGGAAGGTAGGGTGGGGTGGGGTGTGGAGGGTATCTGAGAGCTGGGGCTAGCAGCACCGTCATGGGCAAGAAACCTGGGAGGAGGGGAGGGTGTGTCAGCGACCACCGTCCCCATGTCTGGCCTATTGTCAGAGGGGCACTGGGGCAGGGCTGGAATGGGCAGGGGCGGAGCAGGCAGCTCCAGCAGCAGACCTGCCTGGTGTCTAAGAGAGGTCTAGGAGGTGTAGGACAGGAGGGCTCCCTCAGGGCTGGTCCCAGGACTGAGTCATGTGGTCTTTCCTGGCCCCAAGGCTGCCGGCTGTGTCTGGCCAGCAGCCCCCCACCCCCGTCTGCTGGGGCCACTTGCTCTGAGCCAGGCTGGATGACTGTGGCCTGGGTTTGCACCTGTCCCGGCTCCTGGTGCCCTCTGGCCCCCTGGCAGCTCTCTGTGCCTGGCTGTGGGTCAGGCTAGGCTCAGCTTTTGGATGGGGCTCCTGGAGGCTCAGTTTCCCTCTTGGGCAGCCAAGGCAGATAAATCCAGAGCACCCGGCTAAGAGTCCCTGAGGGCAGCGCTGGGGCTGTCTCTCCCGCCTCCTGCTCCTCCCCTCCCTCACCTCTCAGCCAGTACCCGGTGGGCTCCATGCTCCTGTGCATGTTTGTTGTTCACATTCCTCTCATGGATTTATTTCCCCTCATTTGCATAAGAAATACCACGCTCCCATCCTAATGAGCCGGCCCATCTGGCAGCACAGGCCTCCACCGGGCTCTGTGCGGCTGAGGGCCTCTCGACGCTGCCGCTGTAATACTGAGGCTCTTCTCTTCCAGGACTGAGCGAGGTCTGTCCTGAGCAGGCGCTGGCTGTCCCCCAGCCCGGCCCCACTGTGGCCAGAGCAGGCTCCCGAGCTCTGGGTCATCGCGTCTGTGTGCCCATCTGTGCGGGGCACCTGGCTGCCCCGCCTCTCCCAGAGTGCCCTTGGTCCGGCCAGGGCTCGGCCACTGAAGAAAGCGTTTCATGTAGCATTTCAAAGTCAAACTGGGGGCAAACTTATGGCAGTGGTGGAGCTTGTCTTGGCTGAAAGGGCTTGAATCCTGTAATAGGGTGACACAGAAGGTACCCTCTGGCACCTTCTGGAAGCTGTGGGCAGCGGTGGCTGAGTTGTGTCCAAGAATGTGCCTCAGCCTCTCAGTGTCACTGACAACCGCCACACTACCTGCTTGGCCGTCTGCTGCTCCCATCCACAGCGCCGGCTGCCCCTGCTCTGCCCATGCAGGGCCCGTGCTGGCCTCAGGAGACGGAGACCAGCGGCTCGGCCTGGTGGGGTGGGGCCCTGGGAGCACACACCCTGCAGTCCGTGGTGACATGGTTGCTAGAAGCAGGGGTGTCTAGGGAGCCTGGCCAAAGAGGCTCTGCCCAGTCCAGTGTCGGGGCCGCGCCTCCCAGGCTCGTGCCTGCGTGGGGCCCCAGGCCACCCCCTCTGCCCAGGCCGCATCCAGGCTATGGACAGTCTCTGGGAAGTGGTGATGGAGCCCTCGAATGTCCCGGGAGGTGGGGGGAAGCTTGGGGGTGGGGTGCGTCAGGCATAACAGCAGCTTGAGACGGTGGCAGCAGGCAGTGCTCTGGAGTGATTTCTCCTCCTTTTCGCTGTGCCCAGGGCAGCTCAGGAGAAGCGGCGAGACACAGGACCGTTTGCTGAGTTCTCGGCAGGCAGCTGGAGGCTGTGTCGCTGCAGAGACAGATTCACGCCGAGTGCCTGCAGGGTGTGGACGTGCCTGGAGCCGGGGCCTGGGGTTGGAGGTGAGGAGGAGGCCCGGACGCCGAGAAACACGGCGAGGGCTGGAGTGGTGGCTTCTGAGACAAAGAGTTCCTTTGTCTTGGTGCTTCTTCAAATCCAATTCTGTATTTGTATTTTTAAAAATATGAGTTATAATATGACAAGCAGATAACTCACTGAGTCTTTACACATGCAGAGAGAGCTTGCCAGTGCTCTGTACAGCTCCGGCGTTAATCAAGCTTCTTACTTTTTGTGTTTCTGGGGCCTTGACGTTGCGTGATGGTCTCTTGGCCAGGGAGAGACTGCCCCTCCCAGGATGCTAATTCCTAGACAACTCGCCTGCGAGTGCCTTCTGTGTGCAAACTGACAAATCCAAGCCCAAGCCCCAGCCACCTCCTTTACCTAACTCCCCCACACACTAACATTCTCCCTGCCCTAACTTGCCCAGGGCCAGGAACTGGACACTCCAACAGCCCAGAGCCAGCATTATGCAAACTGGCTGCTCCTGAGCATGCTCAGACTTGCCTCCCTGTGTCGTCCCTTCCTTCCCACGGAAACCCGACGAAGGCCCCTGCCAGGCTTGCCCCTCGCCCCGCTGTCTCCTGACTGGCCTGGTACTTCCCCCGTGGCCCTCTGTGCCCGGGTTCTCCTCCTCCTCCCGGGAGCTATGAGTAACAAATCTTCTTCCAAAGGCAGTGTCTCCCTGTCTGTCACCTTACCACACCCGATCAACGTCTCCCAGGTACATTTCCAGACAGCTCCCTCGTGTGCCTTCCTAGCCTGCGCACTCCTCTATTCCAAGAGGTAACCATCGTTCTCATTTATGGCGTTACAGAGTTTTGCCTGTTCTTGTCCTTTGTGTAAATGGAATCATTCAATACGTTCCCCTTTGTGTCTACCTTGTTTCACTCCACACAATGAAGCTGTTCTATAGTGTTGAGAGTATTGTGCTTTGTGCTTGTGTGTGTGTGTGTGTGTGTATGTACAGTATTCTATCGTAAGCCTAGCCCACAATTTATTTACTCATTTATTTATTGATAGTTATTTGGGTTTTTGACTATTATAGATAAGGTTGTTACGGACATTCTTGAATGTGTTGATTAGTGGATATATGCACTCATTTCTTTCGGGTATAGAACAAGAGAGAACTATGCAGGTCAAAACACCAGCACATGTTAGGAAAGAGGAGACATCTCCAAAGAGTTCTGCACAGCGGCAGTCCCTGTTGATGTGCCCACCAATAGTGCTTGAGGGGTCCGGGCGCTCCACACCTGCGTTGACACATGGTATGGTCAGTCTTTTTCATTTTCGCCACTTGCTGGAGTACTGTAGTATCTCAGTGTGGTTTCAATTTGCATTTCCCTGATGAATAGTGAAGTTGAACACCTTTTCATATATGTGTTGGCCTCTTGGCTTTTATGATGGCTCCTTTAAGACTTTTGGTCATAAAAAAATTGGGTTATCAATCTATTTCATATTGTATTGGTAAGTATGTAACTAATATTTGTGCATAAAGATTTGAATAGGTAGGCCAGGCGTGGTGGCTCACGCCTGTAATCCTAGCACTTTGGGAGGCCGAGGTGGGAAGATTGCTTGAGCTCAGGAGTTCGAGACCAGCCTGAACAAGAGAAAGATCCTGTCTCTAGTATAAATTGAAAGAAATCAGCCAAACAACTAAAAATAGAAAAAATTAGCTGGGCGCTGTGGTGCGTGCCTATAGTCCCAGCTACTCGAGAGACTGACGCAGGAGGATTGCTTGAGCCCAGGAGTTTGAGGTTGCTGTGAGATGGGCTGACGCCATGGCACCCTAGGCTGGGCAACGGAGTGAGACTCTGTCTCAAAAAAACAAAAAACAAACAAAAAAGAATTGAATAGGTAAACTACTGGCATGCCAGCAGGGGTGAGTTATCCTGGGGTGGCCTGGGCCTGTGGGACAGCGACCAATGGGTCTGGAGCCCAAGCATGCCATCCACCAGAGCTGAGCTCTCGCTGCTCAGCTGACTTCTCTCTGCCAGTGCCTATTTCTCATGCAGTTTTACATCTTGTTGTCATTAAACTTTTTGAAGTGACTGCAAGGATTTTATAAGTCATGGCTGTGTGTGTCTTGTGTTTCTTTCTTGGGTCTAGTGACAGCAGTGCTCTGTCTCCATCCGTGTAGCACATAGTTAGGGAGCACTCACGAGGTGCCCAGGCGCTGTCCCAGGCGCTGTCCCAGGCGCTGGGCTGTCTCTCACAGGGGCTGTGTTCCAGTGGTGATGGCGGTGGGGGGTGCCAGATTGGAAATAAGCAGGAACATGAATCATATAATTTCAAGATATAAGGCTGGGCACAGTGGCTCACGCTTGTAGTCCTAGCACCCTGGGAGGCTAGGGTGGGTGGATTGTTTGAGCTTGGGAGTTCAAGACCAGCCTGAGCGATAGAGAGACCCCATCTCTACTAAAAAAATAGAAAGAAATTAGCTGGAAAACTAAAAATATATATAAAAAATTATCCGGGCATGGTGGCGCATGCCTGTAGTCCCAGCTACTCAGGAGGCTGAGGCAGGAGGATTGCGTGAGCCCAGGAGTTTGAGGTTGCTATGAGCAAGGCTGACACCATGGTTATCTAAGTCAGGCAACAGAGTGAGACTCTGTCTCAAAAACAAAACAAAACAAAAAAACCCCAAAAACAAAAAAGAAAAAAAAAAGAAAAAGGTAAATAAAAAGATAGGCACAAAGAAGAAAATAAAGCAGGGTGAATGTACAGAGTGTTTGTGTGGGACAAGGTATAGTCAGGGCAGAGCTCTCTGAGAAGTTGGTTTTTAAATAGACATCTGAATGCAATTGGGGAGGAAGCCCTTTGGGGGAAGAACATCCCAGACAGAAGGAAACAGCATGTGCAAAGGCCCTGAGGCAGAAATGTGCTTGCTTAATGTGCAGTAAGAAACCTAGAGGGACAAGAGAATTGAAAATGAGAGGGAGAGTTGTAGGGGTATAATCATATGGTCCTGGGCTACTTATTTATGAAATTTAAGTCTCAGTTTCCTTATCTATAAAATAGGGGATAATAATAGTTCCTGCCTTGTAGGCTTGCCAAGTTGCTTACCTGAAGCAATTTTATGTGGATCCCCTGGTATCTGGCAAGTTCTCAGGAAAGGGAAGCTGTGACTATCAGGCCCCTTTTCTCTGCTCCCAGGGAGCTTTGTGGACCCATTAGATGAGCTTACCACGATACTGTGATTATTCCTGTGTCTGGCTGTCCCTCTAGACCAGAGGTTGCAGACTGGCACCCATAGCCTGAATCCAGTCTGTGGATATTTTGTTTAGCCCCATAGTTTTATTTTTGTTTTCTAAAGAGAATTACTTGCCAACTTTCAAAATTTTGGCCACTTTCACAGAAAAATCTGAGTTTTTGGCTTTTCTTGAAATATATATAAGATCTGGCCACACTGGGTCTGAATGTCCCCATGGCCACGGCTGGCGAGAGGGAGAGTGGCTGCCACAGAGCTGCACCTGCGCTCTCTGCTCTGTGCAGGCTTCCAGGTGGCTGCTCTCTTGATTCTCTGCCTCTTGGTCCTTGGAGGTATCTGTGGTTTCCAGCTTGGTCTTTGTACCCCTGTAAGGTCTTTCCCTGAAATTCACAGGGCCTGGGGCAAGGATGTGAGCAAAGGCCCAACTATCAAATGTGAAAATCAATCATTCTTCCAGTGTGGTCTGAGGGCCCCTGGCAGTCCCAGGACCTTTTCAGAGGGTCTGTGAAATCAAAACTATTTTCATATTAATAATAAGACATTATTGACCTTTTCACTGTGTCAACATTTGCCCTGATGGTACAAAACAATGGTGGGTGAAACTAATTCAAATCAGGGCAGTGACTCCCAAATGTACTAGTAGTCACTGTGTTCTTTACTGTTCTATATTTTAAGTTTTTAACAAAGTCACTTTTACCTAAGAATGTCCTTGATGAAGCAGTATAAATTATTGTGATACTGTTATTGAATCTTGACTCCTGAGTACATGTCTTTTTAGTATTTTATGTCATGACGTGGGAAGTAGACATAGTATATTTCTGTTACTTTCTGAAGTACGGTTGTCTCAAAGAAAAACACTTGTGCAATTGTTTGAGTTGCAAGCTGAACGAGCCACTTTTTCATGGAATACAATTTTTACTTGAAAGATTGACTGACAGTCACACCATGATCATTCACACTTGGGTATTTGGAAGACATTCTATTGGAAATGAGTGAAATGAACATATTTCTTCCAGGAAAACAACTGACAGTAGTTCCGAAAGATAAAATTTGAGCTTTCAAGCAAAAATTAGAATTTTCAAAAAGGGGAACTGGACACCATGAGCTTGATAGACTCTCAATACTTAACCACTTTTTCTGAGGAGATTAATGATGATCTTAATGAATGTGATTTTTGGTATTATTTAAAGAAATATGTCAACATTTGGAGGATATGCATAACTCAGTGGACCAATATTTTCCAAATGACCAGTGCATCCTGTTTGTGCACAGAGCAGAACTCAGACTCTCTTTGCAGTTCTCTCCTGCAGGTCTTGCTGGGAGTGCCAAGAGTGCGAAACTCTGACGCTCGTCTTATGTAAACTATTTCTTAGGTTTATATTTGTAGTGAGCAGCCTTGAGGAATCAGGTGCTGTTTTCTTCTGAGACAAAGAGCAGCCTTGTTTACTGCATGCTGCAAAAGAGATGGATCCCTAAGCTGCAGGCTGTAGCTGCAGCACCATCCCGGTGTGTGGCGCCTCCCTGAGCCCCTCTGCATCAGCTCGTGGGACTTGGAGAGCAAAGGGAACCAGCGCGAACAGGCGGATGCTCACCTTGCTTGCTGTGTAAGCATGCTGTGAGTAGTGAAGCCCTTTGTCTCTGACAGAGGGATCTTGTGTCTTTTGGCAGCACCCGTGTAACAGCAACAAGTTAATTTATTAGTTTGTAACAGGGTAAAATCAAATCCCAGTCCTGATGGCTCCATGCATGTGCAATCATGCACGGGCAAAAGATCCACTCCAAGTACAAGAAACAGGAATAAACTGTAATGGAGCAGAGTACAAAAAGTTTATCACTAAGATTTCAAATTTCACATGCAACTAACAGGGCTGGCGTTAGGGTGAAGGGCGTATAGCAGAGGGTAAGTGCCTGCACAGCCTTGAGAACTAGCATCTCCGGGAGTTTGCACCTCGGATGTCTCACACTTCCCACCCTGGCCAACTCACCTGTAGGAAACTGCTACTTGTTGTAGCAAGGTGTAGTATCAAGTAAGAAAATCCATAAATCTGAAAATGCTATTAAAATACTCCTCCTTTTTCTAATTGCATATCTCTGGGAGTCCAGAATTTCTTTTTATGCTTTAACCAAACAACACATCACAACAGACTAAAGGCAAAAACAGAAATGAGACCTCAGCTGTCTTGTCTTAATCCAGGCATTAAAAAGATTTGCAAAGCTGTCAAACAATACCACTCTTCTCACTACATTTTTTGGTTTGTCTTGGAAAACAGTTAGTTTTTTTATAGCTAGTTTATTAAGCATGTGTTACTTATATAAGCATGTAATGGGCTATTATTTTTATCTCTAAAATGAGTTAATGAATAAATATTTTAAAAATGTCTCAGTTTATGATTATAATATGGGAAACATATTGATGGCTATATCCCACACGAAAACCCTTTAGGGTTCTCAATAATTTTTAAGAGTGTAAAGGGGTCCAGAGACCAAAATGTTTGAGAACTGCTGGTCTAAATATTTAGCAGTTATAAATCAAGCTAACAAATTGGTAAATAAAACATGTCATAGGTTCAACTTTGAAACTATTCTATGAAACGGCCGTATTCAGATGCAGAGTTCTCGGACCTCTCGGCGTTCCACACTGGCCTGCGGGGGGGGGGGGGGGGGGCTCTGGCTGGGTGTCTGGCTTCACTTCTTCTTTGGTGACCCAGGCTCCAGGTACAATCTTGGCCACCACTTTGGCTTACTGATTGTGTGGTCCACCCACCAGGATAAAGCCACACAAGAGTCCCGCACTAGGTCCTGGAAGTGAGGGTGGGGCTTTTGGGGCAGGGAACTGTGAAGTCTGGAGTTCCCAGAGCATGGGCTATGGGCTATGGGGGTGGGGTCCAGTAGACCCCTCATCCCATGAAGAGGGACATGCTAGAAGAAGGCCTGAGAGGAGGGCACAGGGGACTGCTCCCCAGGAAGGGGAGTCTGAGTTCTGCCCTACGCAGCTGTTGTGTGTTGGCATGGAGTGCAAGGCATGCTGTTGGATAGAAAAGCCCAGGCCAGCACTGCAGCCCGTGTTCCCGGTGTCTGCCGTCAAGGCCCCTTGTGACTCTGGGCTGATTTTTCCCTGGTCTCCATGTTCTTGAGTGTAAGGAGAGGAGGGTCACTAGGAGTGTCCTGAGAGCTGTCGTGAGGCTCCCGTTCATTCCATGAATCTGTGGTTTATGAATTGCTGTTGAGATCCCGACAATCTTTTACACTGTGTGGTTTTAACTGGCTGGTTAGAGCAAAAGGGGGGGAGTTTTATATTTTGGAAAAATGAAAAGAAATATTTATGAAAATATCTTTCTTAAATTATGTTGCTGTCTATTCAGCATGGAAACCAAAGGAGATAGGCTCACACTAAATAGGAAAATGAAACTATTTCACTCCTGCTTAAACATCTTTCATATTCCTCAAAGATAACATATCCATTATATATGTATATATACATGCACATATACTTTTTAATCAGTTACGTTTCAAAGTACATTTAAAGGGTACAAACAATAGCAATTTTTAGAAAATAGCTTCCATGTATAATTTTTGGGGGCGTAGCTGTTATATTTCCCTCTCACTGATTTTGCCAGAATTTCACAGGGATGTTGCATGGTATGTGTGGGATCTGACAGCAATAACCCTGTCAGAGCTGTCCGGCAGATTCTGTTACGGTTAAGAAATATTTTGTGAAGGCTGTATGTGGAATTCATTGCAGGTAAAAACAAAGTGGGCTGGGCGCGGTGGCTCACGCCTGTAATCCTAGCACTCTGGGAGGCCGAAGCGGGAGGATTGCTCAAGGTCAGGAGTTCGAAATCAGCCTGAGCAAGAGCGACACCCCGTCTCTGCTAAAAATAGAAGGAAATTAATTGGCCAACTAAAAATATATAGAAAAAATCAGCTGGGCACAGTGGTGCATGCCTGTAGTCCCAGCTACTTAGGAGGCTGAGGCAGAAGGATCACTTGAGCCCAGGAGTTTGAGGTTGCTGTGAGCTAGGCTGACGCCACAGCATTGTAGCCCAGGCAACAGAATGAGACTCTGTCTCAAAAAAAACCCCAAACAAACAAACAAACAAAAACCAAGGAAGTAAAAATGCACAGTCCTACCTTCAGAAAGCTTACTTTCTTCTAAGAAAGTAAGTATCCATCCAGCCATACGCCCACCCACACATCCATCCATCCATTCACTCATCCATCTATCCATTTCTCAATTCTTCCATTTGTTCATCCATCCATCCATTTATCCACACATCCTATCCATCAATCTGTCCATCTACCTAACTACCAATCCATTCACTACTCATCCGTCCATCCGTACAAACCAAGCAACCATCCATCCATCATCCATCCAAACCATTCAACCATCCATCCATTCATCCATCCATCGAAACTATGCGACCATCCATCCATCCATCCATCCATCCATCCAAACCATTCAACCATCCATCCATTCATCCATCCATCCAAACCATCCAACCATCCAACCATCCATCCATTCATCCATCCAAACCATCCAACCATCCATCCATTCATCCATCCAAACCATCCAACCATCCATCCATTCATTCATTCATTCACTCACATATCCACCCACTCATCTTATTCTATTCATCCATCCATCAACTTATCCATCCAGTAGATATTTGGATGTTGCCCTTCAAGAGGTCATGCCCGACAAAGGTGGAGGAATGGCTAGAAATGCAGGGTGTGGGGAAATTGGTTGTGCCCTGGCACCTTTCATTGACAGATTTTTGAAGGAAGTCATTGTGGTGTAACAGGTAGGGAAAGGAGTGCCTGCTTCCTTAGCCAAAGGAGCAATGTGGGCATCATCAGCTCTGCAGGAAGAGTAGCAGAGTCATGTGACTAGGAGCACTGTGCGTTTCTCATATGCACTTGCTAATAGGAGAATGAATCTTCTGCAACAAGGTTTGGCTTAGGGTATTTTTGAAATGAACACTGCCTCCTAGAGGGGAAGGCCCCATGACTCCCATTCTTTCCTCTGGCAGCCCAGAACCAACCCCAAGCCCAGAGCCAGCAGACACTGTGGCAAACACTTCTCTGTTTCTCTGCAGCCTGGGGGTGCCCAAGGGCTGGCTGGAGCTCGGGTCCTGTGCCACTCCCAGTGGTGCGGGAGGGAATAGAGGGGATGGTGGAACGCCAGGCCGTGGGCCGCTCAGAGGAGCTGAGCTGGAGACACACGGCCGACTTGGGGTCAGGGAGGCAGGTTCAGTCCCACCCAGCACCAAGGTCCGAGCAGAATTTCCATGGAATTGTGGAGTGCTGTGACCTGGGAAGAGCAGCTGGGCAGAGACCCACACAAGTTCACTTCATGGTCACCCGTGAGCACAGAGCCCTTAGGCCTCTTGCCCCAGGGCTGCCTCCGTGCAGGGCACCGTCTGGGACCTGCTTCCTCCCTGTCATTGCCACCCAGCCTCCAGGATGCCCTGCCCCTCCCCACTGCCAACAGGTGGCGCAGCTTGCTCCGTATTTGGGTGGGTTTTTGCACCAGCTGTCATTGCTCTGCCGAGTCACGCCTGAGAGGCCTGGCTCTCTCCCGGTGAGACTACTGCGTGCAGCTGGGAGAAGTCAGCTCACCCCTCTGTCCTTGCGGGTGGGGTCGTGTCAGTGTCAGAGTTGCATCTGCCTCTGCCCATCCCTGCAGCACAGGTGGCGCGGTGGGAGACAGATCAACGGGTGGCAGAGCGCTGGCCGAGGCTGTCTTAGACTGGGGCCTGCGCTCGCCAGCTCTGGCTGCTTAGTATTTACCAAGTAAAAGTCATCGCCCTGGAGATGCCGGTTTATTGACACTGAGAGATGAGCGCTGTCTGGTCTGCGGATCTGCACGGAAAGCCTCCTGTGTTTCTGAGCAGAGTGCAGGGAGGAGGAGTCTAGCAGGGGCGCCTGGCTCCCACCCCAGCCTGAAGTGGGCAGCCTGGCGGGGGAGGCAGGCAGTGCGGTGTCTGGGGTGCGTGGGTGGTGCTTTCCGCAGTTTGATCCTGGTGGCTAGTCCTGGCTCCCAAGAGCTGTCTCACTCTGCCGCCCCTGTTGTCCTGGGGCCACTCCTTCCTCTGTCCCTTCTGTCAGGCTCAGCCCTAGCTCTTGGGAGGGAAGGCATAGGGACGCCCCAGTCCCATAGCTGGGGTCTCCACAGTCAGTATTGCTTTAGACCTGGGTGTCTGGGCCTGCCCTGGTCCCCCAGGCCCTTTATACTTTGGGGTCCAAGTCCCCTGCCTGTGCCTGGGACCCAGGGGGGCCTAAGGGGAATACCCCAAACCTTCATGGGGACCCATGTAGGCCCTGGGTGTGAAGTCGACCACACACCTCCAGGCGCTCGGGGACAGGGGCCCATGGGTACTCTGAGGACTCTGTGGCTGGGCTTTGGCTCCAGAAAGGTGGCCCAGGGAACAGTAGCAGGATCTTCCTTTTATGGGATCATGTGTGGTTGGCAGAATGGTGCTGATGTGGTTTGGGGCGACACAAACAGTTTAATAGACAGGGCCCCACAATATACTTGCCCGGGGCCCACATGCCCCACATGCGGATGAGGGCAGCCTCATCCGCAGCAGCTCACGAGCTGCGTGCTTGGCACCTGCAGATGCCTAAGCGCCTGGCCTCCCACGGCGCCCGCGCCCTCCTCCTGGCACAGCCCGAAGACTGCCGCCTCCCTCTCCAGCACCAGGCCGGCAGTGAAGAGGCCCTGGGGTTCCGGGCGGGCCTGTTGCCTGTTGTCCCGCCCCCGGCCTGTTGCCTGCCAGGCCCCCATGGGCATCCAGCCTGGGGCTCGGTGCACTGCAGACCACTGCCCGGGCTGCCCTCGGCTCCTCCCTTCTCCCCGGCCCTCTGCGTCCAGACTGAGGGAGCAGCACTGTCTTGGTCTGGTGCTGTCTGCATCTTCTGCCCCTTCCTGGCCTGGGCCGCACCCCAGGGCAGCTGCCGGGCCTGGTCATTGTCTGTCCCCAGGGCCAGCCCTGGCCCGGACAGTGGGTGTCAGTAAGGACTGGCTCAAGACATGCAGGGGCCACCGAGTGGCGGCTTCATATTGGTGACAGATGCTTTCCTCTCAGACAGCAGATAAAGGTCTCTCCTAAATTGCAGAATAAAAACATCCACTTATCTGGAAAATGTCAAAAAGAAGAATGGCTGCCCTTTTCCGAGTGGAGCCCTGTGGGGTGCAGCGGGGAGCCAGGGCCGCAGACATGCTTCCTGCGGGGGGGAGGGTACGGCCCCTCCCCCAGGTACAACCCGAGGCCTGAGACCCGGCCTGGGCTGGGTGTGGTGCCAAGGACAGCAGCTCCGCAGCGGGAAAGGCGGGCAAATGCTGGCGCTGGAGGCAGACTTGCTCTGCTTGACACCACCCAGGCCGAACAACCGCTAACGCCACTGAGAGCCCGGTGCGCCAGTGTCTGGGGACGGTGCCCTGGGCTGACACCCCGCTGGCTGCCTGAGCTGTGGACGAGCAGTCCCCGGAGGGCCCAGTGCTCTTCTGTTGCCCCTGCACCGACCCCGGCCTGTTGCCTGCCAGGCCCCCATGGCATCAAGTCTGGGGCTCGGTACCTGGTTGTGAGCCCTCCACCAGGTCAGGTGGGTCCGGCAGGCCCATCCCACTCCCTCCTGGTGCCTTCTCCCCCAGTGGGTCCCTTCTTAGGCACCTGTCTTTCTTCAGCGCCTGGTTCTGCTGTCTGACACAGCTCTGCTAGGTCCTCTGGCTGTGGGACTCTCCCTTGTCTTGTTAAAAGCCCCTTCACTCCTGGCACCTTTGTCTCGACATCCTGACCGTGGGCCAGAAAGCGCCGGAAGCCTTGCCCTTTCCAGGGCCTCCCACATCTCAGCAGAACTGAAAGTGCCCACAGCCCTGTCCTGCCCCGCCGGTGGGCACGGCGCTGGCTCGCACAGCCCAGACGCACGTCTTCCGCGCAGCCCTCCTCGAGGGGCTGGGGTGATGCGGGGCGCCCAGGCGGGGAGTTCTGGGAGGCTGGGCCTGGGTGCCATGCTCACCGCCGTGACCCCGTGTCTGGAGGAGCGCCTCAGACAGCAGCGTCCCCGTAGGTGTTCAGGGTGTCCCTGCGGTCCATGCCTCAGGCTCGTCTCCGAGGTGCAGCCTTGTGGAGACAGGTGCTGTCTCAGAGCCTCAGCGGCAGTGCTGGCGACCCTTCCCATGAAGGGACCTCCGAGCAGTGAGCCTCAGACCAGGGCTGGGGCCTGGAGGTAGGACCTGGGAGCTCCCGGGCACAGAGGTGGCACCTGTCCTGCCTGGGGACTCTTGCTGCTCCTGGAGGGGCTGCAGAGCCTGCATGGCGGCAGCAGCCGGGACCAGAGTGTCCCGCAAAGTGGCAGCAGAGGGTGGCTGAAGCTCTGAGGGTAGCAGCTTGCTCCCGGGGGCCGCGTGCAGGGGCTGAGACGCTGCCTGAGCAGGGGCCCCACCAACCTCTGCCACTGTGCACGGTTCCAAAACCGTGGCACCGTTTGCATGTCTGCAGAGAAAACCTTAGGTTCCATTCTCTTGAACTTTAAGTGCACACGTAGCTCTTTCATATGCATTTCTGCCGTTATATAAACGGACACGTGTATGGGCAGAGTTCACACAGTGAGATTCCGAACGTTGAGCCCGTGGAAAGGCGCACCTCCGTTCTGCCTGGCGCCACGTGCGGGACGGAATGCCGCAGCGCCAGCGGGTGCGGGCTGCCCTGCACCGGCACAAGGGCTCTTTGCTTATTTTGATGAATGCTCAGAACAGCCTCACGAAGCAGATTGTATTTTGACTCCCACTTTACAGATAAGGGGTTGGAGCCCCGCACACCGCCCCTTGCTGCCAACCACCCCCTGGGCCTGGCGCCCGCCCCCCCCCCCGCTCCCCGCAGAGCTTCCTGGAGACGCGACCCACGTTCATGCCGCAGCCTTCCCAGCCAGCTTCCCGCCCACTCTGCTCTTCGTGTCGAAGTTCAAGGAGGCAGACAGACTCAATTAGATTTTATCCCTTGCTTTGAATTATTCATGCTTGTCCTCTAATTTCCGCAGGAATAATTTAATAATGCACAGCAGCAGGAGGGCAAGGGGTGAGTGGCATCTGCAGTGTGCCCACCCAGAACTGCCGAGATGGCCGCTGGGCAGAGGCTGCCCCAAACCGTCCTTCCTTTAAAGCAAAGCCCTCCCTGAGTGCTCAGGACCTGGGGACTCTGCCTCGGACAGGTTAGAGTTCCAGGAACCCCCTGCACCCTGGGCCCGCCGGCCCACCCTCTGTGGCTGGGTCTGCTCTGTCTTCAGGGCCTGTGGCCTCAGCAGGCCCCGTGCTCCTGCCAAGGAAGGGGCTGCTCTCCAGCAGGGACTTGGCTGACAGGTGATGCCGAGGGTGTGTGCCTGGGCTCAGGGCCTCTGGGCTTCAACCTCCCACCCAGTAGGACAGGAGCAGCTGCCTGGGACGCCCAGGACCCGGGTCCCAGACCACTGTCACCCCCCATGAGCTGTGACGGGGAGGTGATGCCAAAGATTCGGAGACTTCCACCTGCGGTACTCAGATCTGGCCCCACGGACTCTGCTGTCATCATCTCCCACCCAGGCCACATGTCTCATTGTCCCAGGGTGTGTGGACCAAATACCCCCAGCCACAGCACTCTCCTGTTCCAGCCCCAGAGCTACATACCTATTTCTTCTGGGCAAAGGTCTAAACTCGTTGGCTTGGTGTTATGGCTTGAATGTTGGTCCCCTCTAGAGCTCAAATAGAAATTTGTTTTTTTAGAGACAGGTTCTCGCTCTGTCACCCAGGCTAGAATGCAGTGGTGCAATCACAGCTCACTGTAGCCTCAAACTCCTGGGCTCAAGCAATCCTCCTGCCTCAGCCTCCTGAAGTGCTGAGACTATAGGCACACACCCATGCCCTGCTAATTTTTAAATTTTTTTGTGGCAATGGGGTGTTGCTATGTTGCTCAGGCTGGTCTTAAACTTCTGGTCTTCCTACCTCAGTCTCCTGAGTAGCTGGGATTATAGGTGTGAGCCAACACACCTGGATTCAGGTTGAAATTTAGCTGCCATTACAAAAGTACCGAGTGATGGGACCTTTGAGAGGTGATTAGGCCATGAGGGCTCCACTCTCATGAGTGGGGTTGGTGTTGCCAAGAGGAGTTTGGCCCCTCTTGGCCCTTACGTCTTCTGCCGTGTAGTAACACAGCAAGAAAGCCCTGGCCAGGTGCTGGCAGCTTGCTGTGGAACTTCCCAGCCTCTAGAACTGTGAGGCAACAAATTTCTGTTCATGATTAATTACCCAGTCTCTGGTGTTGTGTTACAGCGGCTCTGCTCAGTGAAACAGAGCAAGGCACTTGTCAACAGAGGCCGGCAGCTGTGTTCCTGCTCCCCATGTGGGGCCACGGTATGGCTGGAATACGTGCTGTTCTACCCCACTCCTGGGGGGCAGGGCTGCCCTCTCGTGGGGGAGGTGGGACTGGCACACACATGCCTGGGTGGGCTGACACCTCCCGGTCACACACCCTCGGCGTCACCTGTCAGCCAAGTCCCTGCTGGGGAGCAGCCCCTTCCTTGGCAGGAGCACGGGGCCTGCCGAGGCCACAGGCCCTGACGACAGAGAGGACCCAGCCCTGGCTGCAGAGGGCGGGCCGGCGGGTCCAGGGGCCTGCAGGACCCAGCCCTCAGGCCCCACAAGGTGGTGCTCCTGGCTCTGCCACCAGGCTTTGCATCCTCTCAGTGCTGACCCTGGTGGGTGGTGGCTCCCGCTGGCTTGGGAGCAGACTGAGGGTCGGGCCTCGGTTTGCTGCTTCTCTGTGGCCCCGAGAGGAAGCAGAGGGAGGCCCAGGGAGTGAGCATGGGCAGCGGCCGGAGCAAAGCTGGTTTCTGCAGTGCTCCCTCTTGCTGGGACTGGTGTTGCAGTCTCTCCGTGATCACCTCGTTGATCTGCCACCCATGAGGTGGGTACTGCTACAACTCCCACTCTACATAAAGGGAAACTGAGGCACAAAGCAGTTAAAAGGCTCTCCAAGAGTCACGCAGCAGTGCAGCCAGTCTGGAGTGTCTGATCTCAAAGCCCACAGCGTTTCCCAAGAAGCACAGCTTTTGTTCCAATCTCACAAATTTTGGTATTTTCATTATCACTTTTTAAGTTCAACATGTTTTATACTAACTTAAATTGTGATTGTTTTTCTTTGATACATGAGCTTTTTATGTGTATATTTCTCAATTTTCAATCAGTAGGCCTGGTCTCTTCCCTAGTGAAGCTGTCAAAGTGTCACCAGGGTGCCATTTGTCTCCCTGGGTAGCAGCAAATGTATTTGTTTTCTATGCTGTGTAGTAAATTACCATAAATTTAGCAGCTCTCTACAACAGCTGTTCGTTAGCTCACAGATATGTAGGTCAGAAGCCTAGTACTCTAGGACTGGGTTCTTTGCTTAGAGAAGGCTGAAATTAGAGGTTGGCCAGGATGCATTCTCATCTGGAGCTTGGGATCCTCTTCCAAGTTCATTCAGAATCAGATTCAGTGGGAGGATTCAGTTCCTTGTGGTTGTAGGACTGTGGTCTCTGCTGCCTTGCAGGCTGCTGCCTTCCAGGGGCTATTCTTAGCTCCTAGAGGCTGCGTACATATCTGGACATGTGACCCGTCCATCTTCAAAGCCAGCAACAGAGACTCTCCCTAGAGCTGAATTGCTCTTATACTTTGAATCTCCTTTGCCAAGAAGAACACTGTCCCTTTTAAGGGCTCACTTGATTAGGTCAGGCCCACCAAGCTTAAGGTTAACTGATGTGGTAGGTTAATTACACTTGCAGAATTATTTCAAAGATGCACCTACATTAATATTCGAGTAACCTGGAGAAGGTGTGTGTACACCGGGTGTGGAGACCTTATGCTGTCTTGGAATTCTGCCAGCTGCATGGTTCCTGACCTGCAACCACTTCCAGATCCCAGAGTGGGAGCTCCCCATTGTCTTGTTACCTTTCTGATGCATTCTGGCAGATTTTTAAATTTTTGGTCGAGTTTTTCTGCTTTTCCTTAGTGACAAGATGGGTTCAAATGTCATACCTATTGTTATTGAAGACAGAACTTCCTCTGTTCTTGATTAAAACAACAAAAACGACTTAAATTCTTAGGAATAAAAGGAAATTTCCTTAAGTTAATAAAGGGTGTTTGCCAGTTATCTAAAATAAATACCATATTGAATGGTAAAATATTAGATTCATTCCTGTTAAAAATCAGGATCAAGGTAAGTTCAAGTTCTTTGTCAGTGTTTCTAGGTAAAAACTGGAGTCTTGGCCATAAAAAATTTTAAATTACAAAGGAAGAGAAAAAACCCCTGTTGTTATTTGTAGATAGACATGATGTTTTAAGTAGAAAATCTAGGAGATTCAGTCACATGCCAAATTACTAGAGTTAGAGAGTTCAGCGAGATAACAAAATATAAGATCAGTATAAAAAATCTATAACATTTCTAGCCACAGAACTAACTAACTAAAAACAGAATAGAGACCAGATATCAATTGGGATAGCCACAGAATCTGGAAAATGCTGGAGAATGAATCTAATATGAAATGGGTCCAAGTGTTGGGAAGTGTAAAATCTTACTAGAGAATACAAAAGAAAATCTAAATTGATAGTAAGAAATGTCACCTTCGAGGATGAAATATCTAATATTTTTTGAAGACTAATTCTCCTCAAATTAATATAAATTCAGTAAAATCTCAATCAAAACCTAAGGAGGATTTTGCATGAAACTCATCAAACCAATTCTAAAATTCGTATAGAAGCAACATGGGCAGGAAGAGTGGAATACTCTTGAAAAAGAACATCAGTGGTGCTCTCCCAGGTGCCCCTGCGATGGCTCCTCAGAGCTGGGGCTCACGTGCGTGGAGAACAAGTTCAGAGCAGCTGATGGCCCGGGACAGCTGGCCAGGACAGAGCCATGCTTTTACTGGAATTTGGTACAGATAGAGGTGGCATTTCCAATCAGTGGGAAGAGCTTGTTTTCTTTTCTTCTTCTTCTTCTTCTTTATTTTTAAATAAACAAGGTGAGATCGATTGGCTCTTTGTGTCTGTCAGGGCACACTCAGGAAAAGAGTATTGAAAGCAGGAAGAACTAAATGCAGGGAGCTAGTTCTACAGGGTGTGGGGGAGTAAAGACGCCAGCAGGGCAGGGAGGCTGGAGGGCTCTAGGGGGCTGGGCCAGCCTGCAGGACGCTGGACTCAGCAGGCGGACCCCAGGGGGATGGCTGGAGCCACTGAGCAGAGCAGCATGGGTGGAACACCTGGCTCTCCTTTCTCCCTGCTCTCTGGTCTCCTGGCGGCACCTCCCGTGGACTGAGTCCAGCTGGAAGCCAGCCACGGGGGCAAGGAAATTCAGCCTGTGGTGGTGACAGGGAAAAGCCCCGCTGGGGCCCTGAGGCAAAATCCGCCGCTGATTGGATAATTGTGAAGCTTACGGCTGATCCTACGAATCCCACCATTAATTGGATATTGGTTGTGTGTAACCCCAAGAAGTGTATAAAACTGGAGAGAAATAAGGAAGTGGGGCTCAGAATTTGGTGGCGTGCCCCTCTGAGCCTGCCGGTAAAAAGCTGATTCTCCGGCCCTCTGTGCCGCTCGGTTCTTTCCCTGGTCAGTTGCTGGTCACTTGCCGCAACAGTGGCACCTCCCACGGCCAGGGGCACGCAGGGGAAGCGCCGGAGCAAACAGGCTAAGAGTGGCGAGCCAGGCTATCAGGTCACAAAAGAACTCACCCCCTGTCTCATGGCTTTCAGAAAACAAATTCCGAATCGATCAAAAACCTACACATAAGAAACAAAAAAAGTCAGATATAAAGGAAGTATAAGAGGATCTGGTCATAACGTTGGAGTATAGAATGCCTTAACCACCTGGGTGCGGCCCCCCGGCCGCGACGCCTGGCCCGCAGCCGCACCCCGGGCGCTCGGCGCGCGCTGCCATGGACGGCGCGGCCGTCTGCGCGTGCGCGTGGAAACCTCCAAGCCCTGAACGCTTGTCCTGCTTCACAGGCAGCTCTACCTGTCATGTAAATCAGAACAGGTAACATGTACATGTATGTTTTCATTATGTTATTTTTAAATGTTCACAATTTTATTTTGATAAATGAAAAATTAGAAAAGTCATAGCACGCTGTCGGCTGCAGTCGCTGTGCGCGCTCATCTGTGGCTGCCGGCCACAGTCGATGCTCGTACCAAAGTGGTTAAAACTGGAACTGCTCCCGTTCTCTGATGCGGCAGCCCACAGCTGTGCGTGCCGAGGGACTTCCTGTGCACGCCAGCACAGGCAGGTGCTCAGGAGACCGCTGTCTGCCGTGTGGCGATGTGCAGGCCTCTCTGCTGCAGCATCACCACACAGGCGTGAACCTGTGCACACACGCGTCTGCAGGACGCACTCCGTGCCTGCGGTGGGCTCCTCTGCGGGCCGGCCGCGCCTCGCGCCCACCTGTCCTCACTGCCGTGTGCTGCCGCCTCGCCGGCCCTCTTACCCGTCTTGGCGCATGGAATCTGCTCTCCCGTCTTCCTCCAGCCCTGGCAGACCCGTGTCCGAGCTCCGGCCCAGAGAAGCCTTCCCGAGCCCCTGTCTGGCCCAGCAGCTCCTGCTCAGCAAGAGGGTGCCGTGTCCCGCGGGCCCACGGCCGGGTGGGGCCGGGAGCAGCCAGACACCACAGCCGCTGGGAGCATCCAGGCCTCTGCGCCAGGCCCGTGGAGCCCGCTGACCATGAGCAGGGGCTTCCCGAGGGACCTTCCGAGCCCAGGTTCTCATCTGCCCACGGCGCAGACCTCGAGAAGTCCGCGGCAAATCCTCACTGAGATCGTGAGCTCGAAGGGCAGGAGGAAGCACGGAGGTGGCTTCCTAGGCCTGGTCCTGAAATCATTCGGAAGGGGCAGTGTCCACAGGTGGCCCTACCAGCCAGGGCACATGACAGGGGCAGTGGATGGCCCTCCCAGTGTAGACAGCCTGTACCTGTCACAAGTAGGGTGCTTGGACCATCTCTGCCATGCTCGCTTCAGTGGGGGGCTTAAATTACACTTAGCAACTCATTTACACAAGAAACTGTAAAAATGATTGCAAGCTCCCTGCTACCCTCCAGGAAGAAGCATTAGGCAGAAGGTGACAAACAAATCCATGATTTCTTTCCCCCTTGAGCTTGGGGAAGTGAGTTGCTGGCTACTTTTGTCCAGGGGCATTTTCTCTGGGCGGCTCCCTGTCTAAGCCCCAAAGCTCCTGGAGGCAGGAGGCAGGGCAGGCAAGAAGACACTCGGGCTCCTACCCAGACTGGCCCTTGCCTTGTGTCCCGGGTGCCCCGCCCTCCCCTGTGGGGCGCGGTGTCAACGCCATTACAAGTTGGCGCCTGTTTCCGGCTTTGCCTAGAGCAGCAAACAAGTTCAGCGCATGCGCAATTGTCGGTTGCCCTGTGGCGCGAGAATGCAAACAAAGGGTCCTGATATGGGCTAATGCTTTGGTGGCTCGACAGCTGAGCGGCCTATCGCAGCTTAGGGGTTGTACTTCTGGGGTATATAGCGGCCTGCACGCTGCCGGGCTGGGTCTTCCGCATCATGTAAGTCTAAAGGGAACCCCATTAAAGCACGGTCAGAAGAACTCCTGTTGCCGCGTCTTCCTTGCTGGCGAGGCGGGCGCGACAAGTGGTGCCGAAACCCGGGACCCGGGAACCGAAACAACTTTGAGGAACTCGTACAACTTTGAAGCACCAGCGGAGACGACCTCGACAGAGGTGAGTTCAGAACTGACGTGTGGGACGGCCAAAACTCCCCTGCTTCCAAAAATGGGTAATATTCTGCTGCGGCCCTTTTTGTGGCCTATTATCATAAAATGCCTGTATGATGAGACTTCAGGCCCGCGCGTAGCAGCTAGCCAAAGTGCACTGAGTGACTTGCAAGAAGCAAGCTCAGAGAGAAGCAGTAAGGGAAAAACCGCGGTAAAAGGTGGAAAAAAGGAATATAGAGCTCAAAAAAGGAAAATGCAGGGAGGGATAGCGCAGCCCGACCTGCAAAGGGAGAGAAAGAAGAAAAGGGAGAGAAAGAAATGTAAAAGTACCAGGAATAAAAATAACAAAGGAAAGGACAGGACAGAAGACAGAGGAGATAGCCTTTTTCTGTCAGAATTTAAGAAATTAAATATTTCTAAGGATGATTCCTCTTCTTCCTCTTCTCTTACTTCCTCAAGTTCAGGGGAGGAGGCGGGGGAGGAGCTAGACTCAGAGGAGGAACTAGAAAAGAAAGAGGAACCGGTTTTTCTGGAAGCGGCAGGTTGTGAGCGGTACCGCCCACCTCCGCATGCCCCGCCTTGGGAAGGGCTGGGTTTTTCTTAGGGGCCGCCGCCGCTGGGGATCCTCTGTCCATACCCTGGAATACAGAGGAGCCAGTGTGGGTGCCTCAGTGGCCCTTACCCTCTAAAAAGTTACTCGCGGCCCATAATCTAGTGCAAGAGCAGCTTACTCTTGGGCATCTTGAACCCTCTCATTCTCCTTGGAATACTCCTATTTTTATGATTAAGAAAAGGTCTGGTAAATGGAGACTGTTGCATGACCTTAGAGCAATTAATGCCCAAATGCAGCTTATGGGGCCTGTTCAAAGAGGACTGCCCCTTCTCTCAGCTTTGCCTAAACATTGGAGTCTAATTATCTTGGACATTAAAGACTGTTTTTTCTCTATTCCCTTGCACCCTCAAGATAAAAGCAGATTTGCATTCACGCTTCCTTCCATAAACCATGAACAGCCTGATGCAAGATATCAATGGCAGGTTTTGCCTCAGGGCATGGCTAACAGTCCCACTATGTGCCAACTTTATGTGGCCTCAGCTATCCAGCCGGTTAGGCAGAAGTTTTCAAAGGTAAGAATTATACATTATATGGATGATATTCTCTTGTGTCATTGTGATAATGGCGTACTTCGCCAAGCTTATGCGTCTCTCCAGGCTCACTTAAGGGAAAAGGGCTTGCTGGTCGCTCCAGAAAAGGTGCAAGAGGGAGAAGTAGGCGCGTTTCTTGGTAGTAGTATTCTCCCTGACAAAATTGTGCCTCAAAGACTGTCCATCCGAAGAGATGCCTTAAAAACATTAAATGATTTTCAAAAACTGCTAGGGGATATTAATTGGCTTCGACCTTTTTTATGTCTTACCACAGCAGAACTGAAGCCATTATTTCAGATTCTAGAGGGAGACTCACACATCACGTCTCCTAGAACTTTGACTCCTGAGGCCCTAAAGGCTCTTCATAAGGTAGAATAAGCCATTCAAAAGGCGCAACTAGTGCGCATTCAACACCATGATCCTTTCTCCCTCTGTGTACTCCCTTCTCCTACGCTCCCTACGGCAGTGCTTTGGCAGGATGGTCCCCTTTTATGGGTGCATCCTCAAGCCTCTCCAGGAAAGGTGATTGGCCACTATCCTACCTGTGTGGCCGAGATAGCTTTAAAGGGTATTAGTTTGGCTGTATCCCATTTTGGGCGTCACCCTGATAGCCTAATTTGTCCATATACTGCCAATCAGGTGAACACCCTATGTGCCACTCTTGATGCATGGGCCATATTGAGATGCACCTTCCCAGGGAGCATTGATAACCATTATCCCAGACATGCCTTATTGCAGTTTGCAATGAGAAACGAGCTTATTTTCCCAAGAGTAACTTCACTGTTACCTTTGGTTAATGCCTTAGATGTGTATACCGATGGCTCTAAGACAGGTATTGGGAGCTATGTCATTCAGGACAAGGTGTATACAAAACAGTTTAACTATTCTTCTCCTCAGCTAGTAGAGTGTGCCGTAGTCGGTCTGGTTCTCAGTACCATCACTGAACCTATCAACATCATCTCAGACTCCTTTTATGTGGTCAACGCAGTTAAACAGTTAGAAAACTCCTTTCACATTCTTGCCAAGAGTACTGTCTTTTCTGTATTTACAGAAATTAGAAATACTATTCAAAATAAAAAAAACCCATTTTCCATTCAGCATATCAGAGCTCATTCCTCGTTACCTGGACCTATGGCTGCGGGAAATGCTATGGCAGATCACGCCACTCGCGCCCTCTGGGTGTCTGATGGCCACGCCGCCGCCATAGACTTTCATAAACTTTATCATGTACCAGCTAAAACCTTACGACTTAAGTTCAACATCACACGTGCAGATGCTCGTGAGATTGTACTGCAATGTCCAAGTTGTGCTCCTTATCGCACTGTTGTTCATACGGGCGTAAATCCTAGGGGTTTGCGTCCTCTACATATGTGGCAAATGGATGTAACTCACGTCCCATCCTTTGGGAAGCTTCAGTATGTTCACGTGTCTGTTGACACATGCTCAGGCGTCCTTCATGCCACGCCTCTGGCTAGAGAAAAGGCAAGTTACGTCATCATTCACTGCCTAGAAGTTTGGGCAACCTGGGGCAAGCCCCGGGTTATTAAGACAGATAATGGCCCGGCTTATACCTCAAAATCTTTTCAGCAGTTTTGCACTCGCTTGGGTATGGAGCACCGTACCGGTCTTCCCTACAACCCTCAAGCGCAAGGCATCGTGGAACGTGCTCACGGCACGCTCAAAATGTACTTACAAAAACAAAAAGGGGGAGATGCCCTACAGCTAGGGCTATCACCCAAAGGACGCCTCTCCTTTGCTCTCTTTACTTTAAATTTTTTAAATTTAGATGTCAAGGGACGTTCGGCAGCAGACAGGCATGTCATGCCTGCTCCGCCACAGAAAGAATTAGTGAAGTGGAAAGATGTGTTGTCTAACCTATGGAAAGGCCCGGATCCAGTGTTAATGAGATCCAGGGGAGCTATTTGTATTTTTCCACAGGACCAGGACAATCCCATCTGGGTGCCCACGCGGCTGACCAGAACGGTGCAGCAGCTTCCAGAGCAGCATGGGGACCCAGTGGCTACTCCTCCTGATGACAGCATGGATGATCGCGAAGATGGCAGCGGAGCCACGCTGGAGGATCCTGTCAGTGCCTCCCCTGCCGATGCCTGTGACACATAACTCACCAATTTTCCCTCGCTTCTCTTCTACTAATGTTTCCTTGGACACTGCGTACATGCCGTTGGACACGCAGAGTAGTAAACTGGAGGAAAATAGATCCTTCTCCTTGAAGGGGACTTTGTGTTTTGTGTGGGGTTAACGGAAGCTGCACGGACTTGGCCCCCCTGTCCATTGGTGGCTGGGGGTATGGCAAGAAATGCTAGTTTCGCATGGAATCTTAGCGACTCTTTTAAAGGTTCTGTGAGGATGATTGCGGGAGGGCGAAACTCGACCTTTGCCCCTACACCTGTCTGTGTTTGGCCCCCGTTTATCTGGGTGGTATCCACGGAAAAACCCTCTGGTACGCATGTGAACTGTTCCTCTAATACGTGCAATTATACATTGTGTTAAAATGCCATGTCTCACCCCTCTGCCATTGTTACCTACTTGCCTAGATACATTCCTGTTTCTGTTGAAGCTCCTAGCTCTATGACTTTGTTTCGGTCTTGCAGCCACGGACCATGTGGTATTGGCACAGACATTTGCTGCGCTTGAACTGAGACAGTCTGCACAGGTGTGGTTGACCATGCTAAAAGGTTAGCCTAGTTTTGGGTTGCACCTGCTCCTACCCCCAGGTATTTTAGCAGACATGGCCTTTATACTCTGAGGGGTCTCTCCCATTGCACCAAATAAGGCATGTCTCCTATCCCACAGCCAGCCTTTGCACACCTCCGAGTTGTGCTCATTGCACGAGGATAGGTGGTTGCTGGTAAAAGTGAGGCCCTGCAACCTTGATCGCACGGTCGAAGGACGGTGCTGAACGGTTGCTCAGCTCTCATTAAATTAATAAAACAGGGGGAGATGTGGGGCGCGGTGTCAACGCCATTACAAGTTGGCGCCTGTTTCCGGCTTTGCCTAGAGCAGCAAACAAGTTCAGCGCATGCGCAATTGTCGGTTGCCCTGTGGCGCGAGAATGCAAACAAAGGGTCCTGATATGGGCTAATGCTTTGGTGGCTCGACAGCTGAGCGGCCTATCGCAGCTTAGGGGTTGTACTTCTGGGGTATATAGCGGCCTGCACGCTGCCGGGCTGGGTCTTCCGCATCATGTAAGTCTAAAGGGAACCCCATTAAAGCACGGTCAGAAGAACTCCTGTTGCCGCGTCTTCCTTGCTGGCGAGGCGGGCGCGACACTCCCCAAGGCCCTGGCAGATGCGGTGCGGTGAGGGCTGCTCCCTGTTTCGCAGATGGTGCTTCTCAATGTGTGCTCGCGTGGTGGGAGGAGTGGACAGTCTCTCGGGCCTCTTTGATGAGGCACCAATCCCACTCATTGGGGCTTTGCCCACAGGACCTCATCACCTTCCAAAGGCCCCGCCTCTGAACACCATCACACTGGGGCTCGGTCGCAACACGTGACTCTCGGGCACAGACAGGCCTCAGCACGAGCGTCGTGTGTGGCAGGTGCCCGGGACAGCCTGGTGCCATGAAGCCGAGCGGGGGAGGAGAAGCTTGCCAATAAATGACACGAGAAAGGTCCTACGTGGCCTCCCTTGCCCACAGCGCCCACCCCTGGCAGACAGCCACCGTCGCCAGCCTCCTGTGGGCACAGCGCACATCTCTGCGCAGACACGCAGCTGCGGCTCCGCGCCGCGCCTTTTCCTCCGCCTTCCCCGCGTTTCCAGGCGCCTTGCTACGCCCAAACTCGCGTGGCAAGGCGCCTGGAAACCTCTCCAGAGCGGCGCCTCCAGTGCGCCCTCCTCCTCCTCACGGACAGCTGCCGCAGCGGTCAGGGGCCCGGCAGGAAACAGATGGCTAGCTCAAATTGGGCAATTTGAGGAGTGTTTTCTGGAGGGACTCTTTACAAGGTGTGGATAGGACACAGGGAAGTCACAAGTGGTGGCCCTGGTCCTTATCACCCTAGGCCTAAGAGGAAACACATCCACCTGGAGGAATGGTACCCTTGGTCTGGGTGCAGCCTGCCCGAGGTGCCCCTGCAGGGAGCGGTGAGTCCCCCTCCCCACGCGCTGAACCTGACTTGAAGTCAGAGGGCAAGGGGGCCATTGCCCTGGTCATACCACAGCCTCCAGGCACCGCAAGCAGGGTGGATGGTCTGGAATGTGGACAGGCAAATGTGTAGGTAGCCATTGTGTTTCCAGATCCTTCTGTGCATTGCTGTGCCACATGCATTTGTTTGAAAGATGAGTCCCCTGTGACTTCACTTAGGTTTCCTGTCTATTGCTCCTACACAGGCAGGTGTACCCACAGGCTCTGCTTCCAGAAGGGCATTGCTGGGTCAAAGGGTAAGTGCATGGGCAACTTTGATAGTCATTTCCAAACTACTTCCCACCAGGGTGGTACCTCAACCCGCATGGTTTCGCCAGCGGAGAGTGCCGTCCAACTTGCATTTCCGCCACACTCATGGGGGCGAGCCCTTGCAGGGTCACTTTGCGCCCCTCTGATGGTCGGTCTGACGCCTTCGCAGATGCCGAGGGCCATTCGGATCTCACTATGTGTTCATGTCCTTCTTCACTTTTTCCTGTTGAGTTATTGATCATTTTCTTATTAGTTGCTAAAAGCTTTTTATATATTAGAGATTTTATTGCTCTGACAGTGATCTGAGTTGCAAATATTTCTTCCCAGTTTGTCTTTTGACTTAGTTTATAGTGGCTTTTGCCCTGCAAAAGTTTCCAATTTTTGTGTCATCTATTAATGTTTTATGGTTGCTAAATTTAGAGTCACAGTTTGAGATGCCTTCCTTATTTCAAATTTATAAAATAATTCACATGTATTTTCTTCCTATACTTTCATGGTTTCATTTATACATTTAAATTTTGCTCCGTTTAAAAATTATCCTGATGTGTAATGTGAGGTATGTATCTAATGTGGTCTTTTTCCGGAAGGCTGCCTATTTACTCCAACATCATTTATTTATTTATTTATATTTTAAAATATTAAGGGGGTATGAATGTTTTTGGTTACGTGGATCATTTCGTAATGCCTGAGTCATGGCTAGACGTGTGTCCATCACCCGAACAGTGTTCACGGTACCTGTGAGGCAGGTGTTTTCGCCTCCCCTTTTCCTGCCTCCCCCTCCTTGATTTCCACTGAGTTTTACCCTCCTCTGTGAGCATGTGCCATCGCTTAGTTCCAATGTGATGGGGAGTGCGCATGGTGTTTGTTTTCCATTCGGAGCATCATTTATAGCATGTTTATCTTTACCAAGGGAGACATGCCTTTGTCGTTGACTGCCTTCCGTGCGTCCTCGGGCCTCTTTCTGCCCTGCGCATGTGCGGGGATGGTGTCGGCCTGGCCACGTGGCCAAGACGCCGAGGCTTCGTGACACTTCAGTGTCTGCCTAGAGGGCTCCTCCTGTTGCCTTTCTCCAGTGTTTTTCTTACTTTTAAATCCTCTATTTGAGAACTACAGATTGTTCAGGCATATGATTTCCCCTTTCCTCGTGTTCCTGGCTGTTCTTCCCTGCCCTCCACCTCTGGGTGAACACCCAATGGCAGAAGCTGCCTTTAATTGGCAAGTTTGCATTATTTTTGAGCTACTGTGTGTTCAGAATTGGATAAGGAAAAGGAAAATCACGCTTTGGACACCCGTACCCGTGCTGTCAGATGTGAACCGCCCATGCCTTCTCCAGCCCTGCCTCGCCCTGTCCCCCTCTCCCTGACTGTCCTCGGGGCCGGGACGCTCAGGCAGCCTCTGCTCCCCTGCTCCCAGCCCTGTGGCTCCCCCACACCCCTAGAAGCCCTTCTCCCTGAGGCCACTGTCCTTTATCCATGTAAGTATTAGACACCCACACGTCTCCCCTGCTGTGGGGTCCCCAGGGCAGGCCCATGTCTCTGCCCAGGCGTAGCTAGAGGCCAGGCCTGAGACTCATTCTCTGCCTGAAGGAACTCACCCTGCCTGTCGGGCAGCTGCGCCGCGCACTACACGCAAGCCTTCCGTCTCCGCCCGCTGCAGCCCTCCCCCTGCCCCTCACTTGTTGCTCAGTCCTCTCAACTGCGCCTCTCAGATGCGTCTCGTCTCGGTGTGAGTCTCTCCCTTTATCTGTGCGGCACATCCCTGAACTGGCCACTCCTGAGTTGCTGTCACACTTCTCCCTGCTGAGGACCCTCCTGGAGGCTGTCCACACGATCTTCCTAGAAGGCAGAGCTGCTGGTGTCGCTCCCCTGACCAGTGCCCCTCGAGGACTCCTGTAGCTCTCAGGGTGCAGGTGCAGGATGTCAAAGGGAGCGGCTTGGCACCCTTGGTCCACTGTGGCCTGGCCCCAGTTTACTTCCCAGCACCCACACCAGTGCCTTTTCCCAGCCCACCCCCAAGAAGTCCTCCTCCCTGCTCACCACCTGACCAACAGCCCCTTGGCCTTCAGGTCTCAGGGTCTGGGAAGAGCCTCTGGACCCATAGGTCTGGGCTGGGGGCCGTGGGTGTCCAAGCACGAACACAGCCGTGGCCTGTGAAGGCAGATCTATGCTGTCACACCGACCCCAGGGCCTGGCACATAGTAGGACCGCATTCTTGCCTAAATTAACAAATTAATGTCCAGAAAGCAGGACAGCAGCCACTGATAGAGAAGTGTGTTTTCAGGAACATCCCTGAACCTGCCCCTTGGCACTGAAACGCTCCCTCTGTCTCTGAAGGGCTCACGGAAGAGCGGGCAGCACGCCAGCGGCAGACAGCAGAAGCAAGCCCAGCAAGCGCTTCCATAATGCACGCACTGCGCTGCTAGTCCCCGGAGACCCATGAAAGGATGGATTATATTTTCAGCAGAAAGAAAAGAAATTTGCCATCTTCTCTAGTGCTGGGAGCCAAGGTCATCCCAACTGCAGAGTCCCCTCTGATGACACCAGGGGCATCTCAGGTGCTGGGAGAGGCTGGGGCGGGGCTTGGGGTCTCAGAGGCCTGGGGGCCAGGCACTGCCCAGTGTCTCGGGGCCTCTCTAGGTTGGGAAGTTGCTTCCGGGGCAAGCTCCAGGTGCCACTGCCCAGGCACCTCCAGAGGGTGTGCCTCCCGCTCACTGTGTGCGGCACCTCTGCGAGGGGCACGGGGCCGGCCGCAGCCCGCTCTGCCTCCTCCCACGGATGCCCACCACGCCCTCCCCCCCCCCCCCCCCCCCGGCGGCATCTCCAGGGAACCGTGGTTTCCACGGCCTCCGCTGGCTCTCTCCTCTGCCAGGACCTCCGCTGCCCTTCCTGGGGAGCGTGCTCGGAATTCCACACATGGGGGAGAGTTGCCAAAACACAGGGGACCAGAGAGCATGGCCGGAGGCAGCCAATGCCGGACAGCTACTGGATGCAGCCACACAACATTGGAATCCATTCTTAAAGCCCGGATGTCACGGCCCCCGAGGTCCCCTGTTACTTCCCCTTCTCCCTTGTCCGGCTCTCCAGGGCTTCACCCTCGCCCCCGAGCTGGCTCTGCTTCTCACAGAGCACAATCTCCAGTGGACGTTCTGCCTCCTCTTCAGTGCAGGGGAGCAGCTGCTGGTCTCGGACGGCCAGTGTCCCCAGGAGGGCCGACGGCATGGGGCACAAGCCCAGGCCTCCAGGCAGACAGTCCTGGGCTGGGCAGCTGGTGGGCGGAGGTAGCTGTCCTTGGTGCACATGGCTCCCGGGGGTTTTCGGGCAGGGATGGAGTCTGATTCTCCCTGGAGCCTCAAAGCCCTAACTGGAGAGTAGGGCCCAGCAAATTTGTTGACATGGGGTCCTTAGATGGGGGCAGTGGCCAAGTCTTGGGCCCGAGGAGTAAAGCCAACAACTGGTACAGATAGAAGGGGTGCAGGCTCACAGACAGAACTATTGAACCAGGACCAAAGCAGCAAGTGCCTCAAGCCAAGAGCCCCTGGAGGCTAGGAATGACTGCCTAGAGGGAAGGTCAGGGCAGGCTATTTGACCTTGACCTTAACCTTAACCTTGAAGAACTGGTGGAGTTTTGACAGCCATGGATGCATAAGGAGTGATCTTCAGGCCTGAGCAAAGAGGGGGCACAGGAAGGTGCTGGGTGTGGACAGGTATACACATGGGCAACTTGGGTTAGAAACGAAATCAAGGAAATAGATGAAAAAGGCTCAACTCAATGTAATCAAACAATGCAAATTAAAGCAATAATGGGATGTTTCCTTCTCCCGAAATATTTAGTATGTAAAGACAAAATCATATTGGCTCTAGGTTTGGAAGGGAGTTGGAAGGCTGCCCCCTTGCCAGGGGCAAGAATTTTTTAAGGCTGGGGCCATATGCATAAAAAGTTATAAAATGTGCATATGTTTTAACCGGCAGGGCCCCTTCTAGGATGTTAACCTAAGGATAGAATTAAAGCTGGGCCCCAAGATTTATTTAGCTGTACTAATTTTCATCAAAGCGTTGTTCATGGCAATGAAAAATCTTAACGTTTAACGGTGAAACGGTTGAGTAAACCTTAGTCATTAAAATCATGCAGTAAAAGAGCAGTTATTGACGTGAGAAAATGTTCCCGATAAGCTGTTAAGTGGGAAAAGCAGGCTATAGAACAGCGGGTGAACAAGACGAGTTAAGTGCTGCTCACTGGAACTCCCGTGAACGGCAGGCGTGCCTGGTGGTGGCGGCCGGTCCTCGCCCGCCCTGCAGGAGGAAGTGCTGGGCGTCCTGCCCCCAGATGGCAGCCGCGGCCTTCTCCTCTCCAGGTGACTGGCTGGGGGCATCTTTCCTCCCATCTCTGCCCTCTCACGTGGCCACCGGCTTGCACTGAGCCAGGCCCAGGCTCTAGGACTGTTCTGCAGCTCTGGAGAGCTGGTGCCCGGCCCGGGCCTGGGGTTGGCTGCAGGACGTCGGCACCAGGGAGGGGCAGGCCTGAGCCCCTGCCTGAGCCCCAGCCCCGACGTGCCCAAGGGGAGCTGCACACACCCCGCTCATCACAGGGGGTGCTTCCTTGTGCCCTTGCCGTTGGCCCCGCCCTCTGTAGCCTCCTCAGAAACTTCCTTCCCGGTACCCCAATCTCATTGTGATGTTTACTTATATTAATATTTTTGAATATGTACTTTCTGTTTTAAAGCTCAAAAACATAAAAAGGTGTTATATAGTGAAAAATACGATGTCTAACCTGCATTCTAGCCCATTAGAGCCAATGTTATCAGTTTCTTATGTAGCCTTCTAGGGATGTTTTATTTTATAAACTTTATGATTACTATTCAGACAAATATTAATACATGCATATAATGCCTCCTGCCAGTTGCTTCCACACAAGGGGACTTGCATTGTATATGCTTCTCTGTGTCTTGCTTTCACACGATGTGTCTTGGCTATAATTGCATATCAGTCTGTGAAGAGCATCTTTTTTATGGCTATGCAATATTTCACTATATGAAGTACCATTATTTATTTAACAATGGATGTTTAGGTTATTTCCCATCTTTTGCAGTGAAGAAGATGCTGCACAAATGAAATGTACACCTGTGTGATGATAGCTGTAGGCTAAGATCCTAGAAGTAGGCAAAGTTCTGTATCCCAAAAATCTGGATTGAAATCACCAAAGCACACTGCACAGAGAAGGCACCAATTGCACCCCAGCAGGAGCGTATGCAGAGCCCATTTCTCCACTCCCCTGCCAACATAGTGAGTTCTCAAGCCTTTTCATATTTGAAAAATAGTTCAGATTTTTCACTTACCTTATTATGAATGGTATTGAGCATCTTTTAATATTCTTTAAAAAACTTGTGACATACTGCATGCAAACTGAGATGTGCATGTGATATGTTTGCACAGTAGAATGAAGAATGCTGAATTAAACTTTCTAAGATAACCAGCAGGCAGACCAGGAATTAAAACATGCCCAGCATCTCAGAACCCACCCCGCTTGTGTGCTCTCTCATGTCTTAATTTCCTCTTTTCCCATAGGCAGCCACTGCCCTTAATGCTGTGATACGCCTATCTTTTTAGCAGTCATTCTAGAAACCACACACACATCCTTAACTTAGCAAAGTCTGTGGTTAATCAACACCCTCATCTTTCTCCTGGATGACACGAAGACCACAGAATGCTTGCATGTCATTTACTCTCATCCCCTTATGTTATTTCTGTCCTATATTTAAATTCTATCTCCGTCCTGTGACTTCCAGGGTCTATTTGCACATAGGAAATAAGCTCTTGGTCAGGGGTATGAGTTGTAAGTAGCTTCCCCAGTCTGTCTTTTTAGATTTTTATTTTGGCCATAGAGGTTTTGCCATGCAGTTTTTTAGGATATATATGGCTTAATGAAAAAAGACTAGCAGATTATACTCAAAATGAGAGCAGCCCTAACCATAATAAATAATGGAATCATGGCTAATTTTTGTGTTTGTTCTTTGCATTTTAAAAGTTGTGGTTGTTGCTGCTTTTTTTCTTTTTTTTTTTTTTTTGAGAGTATATTACTTTTGGAATCAGATAAAATATATAACATGTCATAGAAGCAGAATTGTCCAATGATAGCAGGATTGTCCAGCGCACTGACAAAGTCACTTGGCATTAAGGCCCTAGTGGCCTTGGGTGCTGCCTCCCCTCCCACCTGGGCCCTGCAGACCAAGGATCTCGACGTGTCCCAGGGCCCCACAGCTGTTTCTGGGAGACTCCAGTAGCGGCATCACCTGTCACCTCTGCTGCATGTGCTTTTGGCCTCTGCAACCCTGCCCTCCCAAGCACAGTGCCCTGGGCCGTGCCACAGCCTTGGCCCTCAGGGGCCCTCTTGAGAGCTGAGCCGTGAGAACTGGGAAGTCTCTCCGCTCCACGGAACCTCCTGAAAGGCTGAAATGGTCGCAAGTGGCTTTAGTTGAAACTTTCTTCTCTTTTCCTCTATAATCTTCACACCCCCAGGCTGTACCCAGTAGGTGCTGCATAAATGCTTGTGGACCAAACATATGGTGGGGTTAAGAGTTGGGGGCCCAAAGCAGGAGTGGATGGCACTTGCTAGGTCCGGGGATGCCCTGAAGGGGCCAGTGGGTGCTCCACCCCACCGAGCGAGAGTGGTGGGACACTGGGAGGCTCTCCCCAGAGGGCCGGCCGCCTGTGGGCGAGGCTGGGTGGGGCCTGGGCGCTGCCGCTGAGCTCCCTCTACCCACAGGGCGCGACAGCCAGAGTCTCCCTGCACTAGCTTCGGGCAGCAGCCCGGCCGGAATCATCCTTGTTCCTGTCTCCGCTGCCACCCCAGCTTGCCAGGCCGCAAGGAAAGCCTGTCAACCCCTCCCTCCCACACTTCTTGCCTTTTGGTCCCTCGGGAGATATTCCTATTGCAGCTGGGATGTCTCCTGAGTAACTGCGTGTGGATTTTAATGTCACCAACCCTGAAACTCGCAGCAGACCGGCCTGCTCTTTCAGGTTAGCTGCTAGAGAGCTTTGGGGCATATTTGTGAGTCATCTGGAGCAAGCTTCCAGCTTGTTTCAGCCTTTGCTTTCATGTCAGCCTCCTTCCTTGCTTCATTTTATGTTCCCATCCTCGTTTTTCTGTCTTTTTTGGCTCCCACATTTAATTTATGCAATCTTGTTATATATGTGTATTCTTGTAAGCACCTTAAATCCTTTCCAGAAACGTCGGGTAGAAATCATAAATACCATTTCTATCTTCATCTGGAGTCTGGAGGTGGGTAAACATCTTGGTGGCAGCCAATCTTATTAACTCTTACCTGGGCAGACACAGCGAGGCTCATGAGTAGAGCGAGATGTGGGGGAGGGGCAGGGAGGGGCCACCCTACTCCACTGCGAGGGTGGGGCTGGGGGCTGGCCAGAGTGCTGCTCAGGGCCCTGGGTGTCCGTGGGGGACTATCCAGCTGCCTCGGCCTCTTGCTTTTTGAGAAAAGGCATTTTTCATTCACCCGGGATCCAGGCCTCACTAGGGCTAGGCGTCTGGCAGGGCTGCAGAGGTACTGGTGGGGAGCAGGTGAGCAGAAAAGGAAGAGAGGTGGGGGCAGGGGTGGACAAGAGCCAGGTGTGGGGTGCGGGCCTGGAGGTCCCAGAGACTGTCTCGGCGGCAGAGCTGTCCTGGCGGTGAGTTTCCCGGCCTGCTGTGGCAAGGCTGGCTGGAGCGGAGTGGCAGGCAGGCTGCCTGGACCCTGCTGGGGGCTGTTGCCGAGGAGGTGGGCGGGCTGGTGGGGGCACCACGGCTGAGACTGCAGGCTCTGCCTGTCCTGTGTCACACCCCTTTTCCTGGGGACAGTGCTCAGATGCTCTGGGACCCTTCCTCCCTCCCACCTGTCCTCTGGACCCTCTTCCCAGCCATGTAGGAGACTGGGTCCGGTCACAGCTCTTGGCTCATGGTGAGCCTGTCCGTCAAGGTGATTCAGTTAAACTGAATCCTGGGGCTCAAGTGGAAACTTCTGGGAAGAAATGCTTCCTTTCTTTTCCAACTTGAACCCAGAAAGAGCAAGGCAGAGAGCTACTGGCAGCCACATTGCACTATGACTAGGCTGACAAGGAAACCATCTGGAGATTGAAGGAACAGAATAGAGAGAACCTAGTGCCTGGAGGTGTTATTTTGAGCCCCATACATCCAGCTGTGCCTGAAGATAATTTATTGATTCATATAGTTAAAATTTCTGAGAGTATATAGGTTTCAGGAGAGGTTCGATCAAGCAGCTCCATGGTATCACAACGGACATGGATCCCTTCTATCTCTCTACTTTTCACCTCTAATGGTGCTGTCATCACCCCAAGTCTGGCTGTCCTCTTGTTAGCAGAATGGGTGCCTGCAGCAACTGTGATCATGCTCTTCCTCACTGAGAGAGAACTTCTTCCCCCAGAAGGTCCTGTAGCATAAGGAAGCATCTTTCTTGGAAGATCCCAGCAAACATCTTTTCATGTCTCATTGTCCTGACTGGAGTCATGTGCCTGCCCTTGGACCAGTCCCTGTGGTCAGGGGGCTGAGATGCCCTGACTGGCCAGCACCTATATGGGTCAGACCTGAACTTCCAAGGTCCTGTTAGGGATGTGAGGATAAGTGCTGAGCAGGCAGCCTGGGGTGGGCTCTCCTTTGACTCCTGCCTCTGGGGTGTCTGGGTCTGTGGGTCTGACTCTAGTCACAGGGGAACAGTGGGGGCCTCGCTGGGGCTGGCAGGTGGCTGGGGGCACCCCATTCAGAGTAAGGCGTCGAGAAGTCGTCAGGGTGAGGGAAGCGGCAGGGTCGGGGGGCTTGTCACATATGCTGTCCTCAAGGAATTCTGTCTGGCGAAGGGAGCTGTGTCCCAGTCTGGAAGCAGGAGATCTGTGTGGCAGTCATGGGTCGCTGCCTCACTTCGGGAACTGATCCTGATCCTACGCGACAAGCCTATTACTAAGCTTTGCTGCTGAAACATGAATGGCTCCTGTCACGGAGGCATAAATTTCTTGTTCTGATGTGATGCAATTAATAACTATGGCTTAATAGGTAGGGTCAGAATGTAACTCATCTGCCAAAGCCCCATCAACCCCAAGTCACGGGGCGAGCCCAGGGCAGGGTGCTGTGTGCTCCAGAGGCTCTGCTAGGTGGCTGGAGGCTGCCCCAGCGGTCTGGGGTGGGAGTGTGCCTGCACTTCCACACCGCTTTCTCCCACCCCAGGAAGGGTTTTGCAAGCAAAGAAGGCTGTGGATGGCATGACTTGGGCTGCCTCCCGCAGCATCTCATGTCCCTGCTTCCTGCCTGTCCCTGCCTGGTCCCCTCAGCCGGGACACCACTGCTTGGATAGACTTCTGCTTCCTTTGTGGGCACTTCCCTTAGTGACCACCTCCCTTCTGCCCTGGGATGCTGCTGTGGCCCGAGAGCCCCAGACGAGGCCCCTTTGTGCCAGGCACAGGAAGGGACGCCCCACAGTGTGGACGCAGCCTTGCCTCCCTCCCAGAGCCTGCCCTCCTGCCTGCTCCTCTGGATGCGGGTGCCCTTGGCTCTCAAGGTCATCACCTCGGTCAAGACTGCAGAGCTGTGCCGGCAGTAGCTTTGGGGTAATGGCTTCTGACAACGCTCTTGAGTGGGAACCATGCCACCTTGTACTTCCATTTGTGCCATTGCATCCGGCGCCCACACCAGCCCGGGCATGAATGTCCCGTGTTACAGACGAGGGAACTGAGTCTCAGAGCAGGGATCACCTGGGAAGGTCATGGAAGCCAAGGGGTGGTGGTCAGACTGCCTGCCAGGTTGCTGCTGACTCTCTTTCCGGGGGCCAGTCTGTCTCAGCCTCCAGGCGCAGGGACTGGTGGGGAGGCTGTCAGCTGCCAGCGTCCCGGAGGGGAGATGAAGCTGCGACGGGAGCGCGTCCCAGGTCGGCCCGGCCCAGAGCCTCTGACTGCTGGGCGCTGGCCAGCCCGAGGACAGGGTGGCTATTGCAGACCTGGAGGAGTGTCCTGTTCCTTTGAGTGTTGTTTTTTTCCACTGCAATTGAAACAACTTCACTCCTTTACGCGGGGCTGGGGCCAGTCTTTCCTGGCCGAGTGCGCTGAGCTGGCCCCGGAAACTCTGCCCCGGCCTGGGCCTCTGGGAAGAGTGCTGCTATCTGGCTCTGCCCCTAGTAGGACCTCAGGGGCGGGCCCTAGCCAAGCACTGGGCCTTGGGCAGGGCCCAGGTCTTACTCCCTGGTCCTGAATCTCACTGCCTTTGCCTTGGGCCACACGGGGGAGGTCACTCAGCCTCTAGTGTCAACCCTACCTGGGCTCCTATCCTGACGAGGGGGCCTGGAACCAGAGAGCTTCAGCCAGGGCCTAGCTATGGCTGCTGGGGCTGCCTCTTTGTGTCTCCTTCCCCTAGCCCACCCTGGCTCTAGTCGGCCCACATGGAAGGCAACCTACCCCAGGGTGCAGAGAGAAAGGAGGCCCTATTCTGAGCAGCCACAGGCCGGCCCTCCCCAGGGTGTAGGGACAGGGACACGGGGCATGAGCTATCTTGCCCACCTGGCCCAGGTCCACGAGTCTTTCTTCGCCCAGCATGGGTCTGGTCTCCCATGTGCTCTCTGGTACCCACCCTAGATGTCCCAATCTTTGGGCTCTCTGGAGAAAGAAGACCCAGTGTCCAGCCTCAGCCCATGGCTGGGGCCAGGAGCCTGGGTAAAGGGCAGGAAGGGGACATCACCCGGCCTGGCCCGCCAGAGCCCAGGGAGAATGAACAAGGGCCAGACCACGCCTCTGAGCCCTGCCTCCACCACCTCTGCGACTCTCCCAGACCCCGACTACTGGCCTCCACCCAGAGCCTATCTGGGGGAGTCTAGCTCCCCCGGGACACACGGGTCCACCAGGACGGAGCAAATGGGGGGCGAATGAAGGCAGTGCATGTGCAGGATGGGGAGCCCACAGGGGTGGGGGTCCTCGGGGGCTGGTGACAGCAGAGCTGTGACCACTGGGATCTCAGGGTCAAGAGATGAAGCAGTGTTGAGCGAGCTACCTTTGGTGGACTATTCTGCTGTCAAGTTTGGATGGCTGGTTCCCAAGGTGCACGGCAGAGAAGCAGCAAGGCTTCGTGTGTGAGCGTGTGGGCATGTGAGTATGTCTACTTGGAATGCGCCCCACCCCCACCTCTCCCACTAGTGCCTTGGCCTTGGGCCAGCCCCATTCCCGGCTGTCCCTGGCCTCCCTCTGCCATCCCCTTTGTGTGGGGTCTCAGTGCAGGCACTGGGGCCTGATTCCTCAGAGCCCTCCCTGGGATCCTGCACTGAGTAGCTCGTCTGTAAATATCTGCAGAGTGAATGGTCCAGTCAGTCAACCAAGTAATAATTGCAGCAAAGAGGAGAAGGTCTGATATATAAGGGAGAAAAGGAAAGGGAAAAAGGACAATTAAAAGCAGGTGAGAGAAACACAAAGGCATTTGGACAGGGCGCTCGCTGGGGCGGCGGGGAGTGCTCTTACAGCACTCCAGGTGGGAGGCCTTGAGCCAACTGATTGACAAGCAGTCTGCAGCCCTGTCCTAGCACACGCCGCTCCCTCTGTGCGCTCCTGCCCTTGTTGACCTTGTAAATTCTCCTTTAAGGTCAAGTCAAGTGTCCTCCACTCTGTAAAACACCCCCACCCCACCCCACCAGGAGCTAATTACCTTTTCCCCAAGGCTAAGTGGCAGGTTGGCCACAATTCCTACATACCTTCACCACGAGTCATCATCATGTCATCGTCACTGTCTCATTTTCATCCTTGTCTCCCGTGAGTTCCTCAAGGGCAAGAGCATTGTCTGATTCTTCTTGTACATACTCAACAAATTTGTTGAATCCAATTGAAGTTTGGCTATTTAAAGTCTCAGATATTTTGGAAATTTGGCTGGTGAGAGAGCCATGCCCCAAGGCTCCAATCTATTTGACATTTTCTTTCAAAGATTTAAGACAGAAGACCCATCAAAGCAGGGGACTGGCTTAGCCCTGTTCAGAGGACTGTGTCCAGCTCAGACCAGGATGCTTTATAGGAAAGAATTAGTTTTCAATAGTTGAAACTGCTTGAACCATTAAATTGGACCTGCTGGAAGCCTAAGGCTACTCATGTCAAGCTCACTTTCTTCCTCTCTCACTCCCTTGCTCTTAAAAGAGTTATCCGTTGTTTAATTTAGGATAGTTTGAGTTCAGTTGAGTTCAGCCAGTGTTTTCTGAGACTGTGCTCCACTCAGGCCCCCACTGGGCGCTGGGGTGCAGAGGTGGGGGAGGCAGGGAGTGCCGAGGGCACAGGTGCGCTTGGAGGGGGGCTCAGGCGAGGGTGGTGAGGGTGCCTGGGCTGAGCCTGAGAGGCTGGGTGGGCGCTGGAGGAGGTGGCCCAGGTGTGTGCAGTATGCTGCATGGCTCAGGCTCTCTGGACTCAGGGGGACAAGGGTTCAAGTCCCAGCTCCTCTGCCCTCCAGCTGGCTGACACAGCTGTTCTCTCTCTGCCTGATGTCACCATCTGTGCAGCAGAGCTAATGACAGACTGTGCCCCATGGGACGGTGAGGCCTCAGCGAGGCACTGAAGATGGTAGAGTGCTTAGACAGGGCCTGGTACCAGGCGGGCCCAGGACAAGGGCTGTGCTTGCTATGAAGCTGTCAGGGATTGCGTCACTGTGGAGAGGGAGGCCTGGGTGGCCAGACCGGCCAGGGCCAGGGCCCGGGCACAGGCTCAGCCTGACTCTTGGACCCTGGAGCTCTCTGCTCGGCATCTGCCCCTCACAAGCCCAGCCCTGCTGCCTGGGCTCTGGGGCAGGGGCCAGCCTGGGGCCGAGGTGCTGCCCGGCGGTAACGGCACCTCTGCGGGCATGCCCACAGTCCAGATTCCCTGGCGCTCAGGCTCCGTGGAGGCTGTGAGGAAATCTGAGCTGGCCTCGGGGAGGGCGAGGAGGAAGCCGGAGCAGGAGGAATTTCCCCACTCTAGTGTGGCAAAGGGCACAGCCACGCTGCCCTGCCGCTGGCGCCATCTGGAGCCCAGGGCCCCTTCACTGCTGACCACACCTGCTCACAAGTCCTGCCTGTCTTCTCTCCCCGGAGTCCACGCAGAGTTCAGGCCCAGTCCAGGGACCCTACTGTCCCTGCTGTGCAGGTCCCAGGATCCCTGTGGGTGGACCTGGAGCCAGGTGGCCTGCCCAGCCGGGAGCCAGAGCTAAGTTTCTAGGACACTGCTGCTGTCTGCTTGGGGGCTGGGGCTCTGGGGACTGGACGTCTGTCACAGGCCTCTGAGAGCAGCTCTTAGTGATGGGGAAACTTTTTTTTTTTTTTTTTGAGACAGACTCTCACTCTGTTTCCCGGGCTAGAGTGCCGTGGCGTCAGCCTAGCTCACAGCAACCTCAAACTCCTGGGCTCAAGCGATCCTTCTGCCTCAGCCTCCCTAATAGCTGGGACTACAGGCATGCACCACCATGCCCGGCTGATTTTTTCTATATATATTTTTAGTTTGCCAATTAATTTCTTTTCTATTTTTAGTCGAGACGGGGTCTCGCTTTTGCTCAGGCTGGTCTCGAACTCCTGAGCTTAAGCAATCCTCCTGCCTCAGCCTTCCAGAGTGCTAGGGTTACAGGCATGAGCCACCACTCCTGGCCCTGGAGAAACTTTTTTACAGATGGAAGGACTAATTAAGACATTTGAATGTCTTCCATATTCCTAATTCTTTGTTCTTCTCCTTTATGTAACAGAGATGATCCTGCCCAGCTCGCTGCCAGCTGGTCTAGTAAACATCTAGAGACTATAAGGATATTTTATTTTAATTGCCTGAGCCTCAGGATTGTGGAAACAAGATGGTGGGGGAAGGGCTCAGAAGGAGACCTTGAAGAAAATGCTTTTCTTCAAGGCTGGAAGTGCTCACTTGGAAGAGTGCGGTCTGGACATTTTATTGTTTGAGCAGGTTTGGAGTTTTTGACCCAGACACAGGAAAGACTGAGAGGCATTTGGAGGAGGCTGAGGCTCTGCCCAGGTGACGAGAGGGAAGGTTCTAGGCTGGTCAGTTAAACACATTCCTCCTTAATGAACATGGCAAACCGGATGAAAACGCGTCTTATTTTCTAAGCTGCATGAATAAAAGGCTGGCAGGAGGCCCACCCAAGAGGCGAGAGCTGTTTGCTCTGTACCAGACGCGCACAGGGTGTCCTGACCTGGCTGCGGGTGTCACCCTCGCAGGAACACGGCTTTCCAGCACGGGCTCCGAGCCAGCCCCGGAGAGCAGGCATTGCCACCAGCAGCGAGGAAGGGCCTTGGGCGGGGTGGTCCAGGCACCAGTGAGGCCATAGGGCAGCCCCCAGCAAGGCCTGCAAGTACCCCCCCGTCCAGGCCGAGAAGCTGCTTAGTGGTGTCGTGTCCAGGCCCAGAGCTGGCCCGAAAATGACCTGAGGGTCTTAGCTTTCCCAGAGGGCTGAGGAGACAACAGGGGCCAGGAAGGAGGCTGAGGCTGGCAGCTTCTCTGGGGCCTCCTGATGGGTTGCACCTGGAGCAGCCCTGGCGACAGCCTGCTCTGCAAACACCCGCCAGGCTGGGTTGGCCGGGGCTGTCCAGCTTCCCGGGTCCAGCAGCAGCAGCGGAGCTCACCTGGCTCTTGGCAGGTCCTGGCACCTCCGGAGCAAGTCTGGTGTGTTGCTCTCAAAGTGAGCTCTTCTGGCTGTCACTGCCCTGGAGGAGGGGTGGAGCAGCCCCTGGAGTCCCCATCCTGCCTGCTGCCAGCACTCCCTGGTGGTGGGCGCCCTTGGGACTCCCGCCCTGCAGCTCTAGAAGGGAGGCAGCTGGGACTTCTGGTCAGACGACCCCAGGGTGGGGGCAAATGCGAGGGGTGGGCTGCGGAGGAAGGCACACACTGCCCATGTGGGGAGGCCGATGCGCCTGCTCTCCATTGCCTTGCTGTCCTGTGCCACTCGAACCCTGCCCCACCCCTGCCGCAGGTGGCATGCTCTCAGTTCAGCTGGAAGAGTCCCAGCTTGGCCTTCTTAAAACTGGGCTCCGCATAAATGCTAAGTCCCCACTCTTGGCGCACAGCGAGCACACGCGTGGCGAGGAAGACTCGCTAGGGCCCGGCGCCTCCCGGTGAGGAAGTGCTGGCTCATTAGGGAGGCCAGGCCGGTCCTGGTGGTTCTAATGAGCTGCGAAAACCATGAAAACCGCGCAGGAGCAGGACAATTAGCAGAGAGAGTGTCTTCTAATTCCCAGAGGACCTTTTTCTGTCTAATTTTGGAACCCAAAGGCTAAGGCATTTCTTGGGAAGGGGGCGAACAAACCCGGTCTTTTCGCTTGTAAATCTAAACGGAGTCTCTGCGCAACAGCCCCGCTGCTGACTGGGGAGGGGGTGGGCCGGGGCTAGTGCTGGGGGCACCGGGTTCCCAGAGCAGGCTGGGCAGGCGTGTGGACAGTGACCCCAGGAGTCCAGACAAAGCCGGGCCGGGACTCTGGCCAGCTCCTGGGTCAAGGGGTGGGTCTGGCAGGGAGCAAGCCCTCGAAGGGAAGGAGGCGAGGCCCGGGTCAGTTCATTCTCAGACAACTTGCCTGACAGTGGCAGTGGCAGGGGGGCTGCCAGGCCAGCTCTCCCACACTGCCCCCAAGGGCTCTGGGTTGCTTCTCCTGGCTTACCCCAGTGGCGGTGGAGAGGACCGTGAGCCCAGAACTTCCAGGAAACGTCCCAACCCTGAGACTCATCTCCTACTGGGGCTGCTGGCCAGGCCCACCCTGAGCTAGTCACTCTGGTGATCTCAAAAGGAAGTCAAGGGGCCGTGGTCTCCAGCTGACCCAACCCAATGTGATCTTCAAGCAGAGACGTGAAGCTCTCCAGGGCATCTGGTCTTCCTGCTGGAGGCCCCCACAGGTGGGGCCAGCGGGGCCCACCGGGCACCCGGGCATGAGAGGGCAGGGTCTCCTTTCTGGCAGGCAGGCAGCTACTTTCCAAATACTGGCCCTGAGGCAATGCTCTATGTCCCTGGCCCACGTCAGGGGTCCCTGGGACAAGTGACCCAAAAGCCACGTGCTCCCCTCTGTGTGTGTGTGTGTGTGACAAGCAGTGGCCAGCACGCCTGCAGCTCAGTGGACACATCTGTGCTCTTGTTTCTTAGCTCATAGGCCACGGAGTTTCTTTCTTGACACCCTAATTCTTTCTGAGTCCCTGACACAGCACTCGGTTGCCTTCTTGCTACCCTGTTGATTGCTCCTTTCTCTCTCTCTCCTCTGTACAATCTCCAAGGCCAGCCCCAGTGCACGGGATGCAGTCCTGCTCACTGGACACCACATCCAGGCACAGCTGGGAGAGCACTTCTAGGCTCACGGCCTGTGGCTCTGCAACTCCAGCCTTGAGCTTGCTTTCCCTGTGCCCTGCCCTCCTCTAGCCTTCCCCACCCAGCTGCTCCACCTGGACACCTGGAGCTGGGCGGAGGCCTTGCATAGGAACGACCCAAAGCAGACCCACTGCGGCATAGAGCATTCTAGGGGGCACCCTGCTGGCTCCCTTGTCTGTCCGACAGGCCATGGAAGAGCGATTCTGAGTGCCAGCAACTAGGACAGGAAAAAGTATGCAAAGGGCTAGGGGCTTCTTGATGCCCAAGCAATGAAATATTAATTTGAAGGCACTGGTCACAGAGAGAGTATATACTATGGAGTCACCCTGGATACATCTTTCTATCTCTGTCCTTGGCCAAATAAACCACCAATCCTGTTTATCTTACCTCCTGGGGGTGGTCTCAAATGCATGCTTTCTCCCCCTCTCCACTACAACCTCCCAGCCCACAGCATTGCTCTCTCCTGCCTGGACTCTGAGTTGTCCCCCCACCCCCACTACATCTTCTCCAGCGTGTTCTACACTCAGCATCAAGCACAGTCCCTGGCACCTAGTAAGTCCTCAATTAACACTTACGCTATGGACAGACAAGACTGTCTCCCCGGTTCCAGCAGGACCCAGTGGAGAAGTTTGCTTCTCAAGGCATATTTCATGTCGCTGGATGGTGAGGATTATTGCTGCTATTTTTGGCTTGCTGGGAAGAAAATTAACAATTTCTCCTTGGTATTAAAACTGGAGGAGAAAGGCTGCTTTGTCAGAGCAGGTAGGGATCACAGTGAGAACATGTGTTGTTTGGTCACAGGTCCACCTGTGACCAAGGTTGGAATGATCATTGCTCACGTCATGCCCTGTGATTTTTTTTTAAAAAAAAGCTTTTTATTTTGAAATAATTGTACATTTGCAGGAAGTTGCAAGCATTGTACATAGAGTCCCTCATAGGCTTCCCTTAACTACCCTCCGTGGTGGCATCTTATATAACTACAGGACAATATCAAAACAGGAAATTGACATTGGTGCAATGATGTTAACCAGACTATAGAGCTTACTCAGTTCTTACCGTTTTAAAACTTGTAATTATTTCTGTGTGTGTGTGTGTGTTTCTATGCAATTTCATCCCACATGTAGATTTCTGTGACCAACACCACAATCAAGACATGGCACTATCTCAGCATCACGAAAGAACTGCCCGTGCTACCCCTCTGTATTTGGTATTCGTGTTGGTATCCTCCCCTGCCTGTCCCTGCCTTCCAACTTCCACTCTGTTCTCATCTCTCTAGTCTTGTCATTATAAGAGTGTTATAGAAATGGAATCATGCAGCATGTAACCCTTTGGGGTTGACTTTAACACTCAGTACAATGCCCTTGAGATCCACCCAGGTTGTTGTGGGTGTCAACCGTTTGTTCCTCTTTCTTGTTGAGGAGTGTGCCGTCGTGTGCACGTACCACTGTTTGTTCAGTCATGTGAGGAGAGTTTCTATGAATACTCATGTACGGGCTTTTGTGTGAGTATCAGTTTTCATTTCTCCAGATAAGCACAGAGAGTGCGAGGGCTGGGTCACAGGGCCTTTGGGAGAAACTGACAAACCGTTTTCTGGACGCCCGTGCCATCTTACACTCTCCCCAGCGACAGGCGAGTGATCCAGCTTCTCAGCGTTCTTGCTAGCATTTGTAATTTTTTCCTATAGCTATTTTATTTATTTATTTATTTATTTATTTGAGACAGAGTCTCGCTTTGTTGCCCAGGCTAGAGTGAGTGCCGTGGCGTCGGACTAGCTCACAGCAACCTCAAACTCCTGGGCTCAAGCAATCCTGCTGCCTCAGCCTCCTGAGTAGCTGGGATGACGCATGCGCCACCATGCCCAGCTAAAATTTTTTTTGTATATATATTAGTTGGCCAATTAATTTCTATTTTTAGTAGAGACGGGGTCTTGCTCTTGCTCAGGCTGGTTTCAAATTCCTGACCTCGAGCAATCTGCCCGCCTCGGTCTCCCAGAGTGCTGGCATTACAGGCGTGAGCCACCGTGCCCGGCCTTATTTTTTCCTATAGCTGTTTTAATAGTTGCCCCGTAATATCCCACTCTGGTTTAGTTTGTGTTTCCTGATGGTTAAGGACGTGGAACATTTTTCCACGTGCTGATTTGCCAGCTCTATCTTATCTTTCGTGAATTATCTGGTCATGTCTTTTGCCCACTTTGTAATTAAGTTATTTATTTTTTTTACTGTTGAGAAATTTATTATTATAGTAAGAAATACATGAGAACCAATAAACTTTCCTTTTTTCTCTTGATGTTTTTCGTAGAATATAAACTGGCATGCACTCAGTAGTCTGTGTGGCATGCCACGTGGGGCTCAGTCAGGGCAACGGCCTCCAATCCTCAGGGCTCAAATGCAATAAACATGTATTTCTTGCTCACACAAAGGCAGAAGTGGGTTGGGCTTTTCTTGGCAGCTTCTCCCAAGCAGTGACGGTGGCCCTGCCTGCCCAGCCCCAGGCCCTTCAGTGTCAGCGGGACCACCTGGCATCTGCAGGGGCCTGGGGAGGAAGGGAGAGAAGGGACGCCACTGGGAGCTTACTTTCACGGCCAGTTCCAGAGTGGGGTACCTGTCACCACGTCTTAGTGGCCACAACTTAGTCACCTGGTCCCCACCCAACTTCAGGGAAGCCTGGGAATGTGGCCTCTCTGGTAATTAGTACTGATAATTAGTACTTGTTGTATTCTAAGAAATCTTTAATTATCTCAAAGTCATAAAGATTTCCACCTAGGGGTTTTCTTCTAGAAGTTTTATAATTTCATTTTTTAATTGTCCAGGAAGAGGTGGCAGACTGGGCGAGTATCCGGCCCGTTTCTGTCTCTATAGGGGCATCAGGCAGCATGGCTGGGAGCAGGCCTTGGCTCCGTGCCAGCCTGCCTGAAGGGGTCCCACTGCACCTGTACCGCCAGGACAGGTGCCTGGGGAGGGCCTTCATTTGGACCCAATAAAGAGTTGGAGCAGAGGATCATCAGTGTCACTCATATACTTCCTTCCCTTCTGTTCGTTTGTTTCTCTTTTTAGCCACTGGACCCCCGTCAAGAGCCCTAAAAATGAAAGCATCTCCTCCTAAGAGCCCCCACGAAGGAGCCAGCAGCGCTGGGGAGAGCCCTTCCCCACCCCGCCTGGCGCTCGAGCCCTCTTTGCAGACCGATAGCACATCCAGTCAGCAGATATGCTTTAGTTGCCTATGTGGTGTTTTCTTTCTTTTAATTTTTTTAAGTTGAATGCATTTTGATATAACTTACATCTAATAAAATGTACAGATTTCTAAGTGTGTAGTTCAATGAGTTAAAAAATACATACACACTGGTGTAACCACTACCTCAGTCAAGATAGAGAACATTTCCCCATCCAGAGAGCTCCTGCATGCCTCTTCCAGAGGCCAGCCCTGCCCCAGATGGTGCACATCTCACTCATTATGTATGTATATACCCGCCCCCCACCCCCCTGCCCCCTGCCCAATACCCTATTACTGTAGTACCTATGTGTCCACTTAGGTGCTACTCAGTTAATACCAGTCTGCTGGTATTAACTGAGTATATGTGGTGCTTGTTTTTCCATTCTTGGGATACTTCACTTAGTAGTATGGGTTCCAGCTCTAACCAGGAAAATATAAGATGTGCTATATCACCATTGTTTCTTAGAGCTGAATAGTACTCCATGGTATACATATACCACATTTTATTAATCCATTCTTGGATTGATGGGCACTTGGGCTGTTTCCACAGCCTTGCAATTGTGAATTGTGCTGCTATAAACATTCGAGTGCAGGTGTCTTTTTTGTAGAGTGTCATTGGATCTTTTGGGTAGATGCCCAGCAATGGGATTGCTGGATCAAATGGTAGATTCACTTCTATTGCTTTAAGGTATCTCCATATTGCTTTCCACAGAGGTGGAACTAGTTTGCAGTCCCACCAACAGTGTAGGAGTGTCCCTCTCTCTCTGCATCCACGCCAGCATTTGTTATTTGGAGACTTTTTGATAAAGGCCATTCTCACTGGAGTTAAGTGATATCTCATTGTAGTTTTGATTTGCATTTCCCTGATGATTAGACATATTGAGCATTTTTTCATATGTTTGTTGGCAATTTTTCTGTCTTCTTTAGAAAAGTTTCTGTTCAAGTCCTTTGCCCACTTTTTAATAGAGTTATTTGTTTTTTTCTTGCTGATTTTCGTGAGTTCTAAGTATATTCTAGTTATCAGCCCCTTATCGGATGCGTAGGATGCAAAAATTTTCTCCCATTCTGTAGGTTGTCTGTTTACTTTCATGACTGTTTCTTTGGCTGTGCAGAAGCTTTTTAGTTTCATCATGTCACATTTATTTATTTATGTTGCTGCTGTGATTGCCTTTGGGGACTTCTTCATAAACTCTTTGCCTAGGCCGATGTCTAGGAGAGTGTTTCCAACATTTTCCTCTAGAATTCTAATAGTTTCATACCTTAGGTTTAAGTCTGTTATCCAGCGTGAGTTGATTTTTGTGAGAGGTGAAAAGTGTGGGTCCTGCTTTAGCCTTCTACAGGTGGCTATCCAGTTTTCCCAGCACCATTTATTGAAAAGGGATTCTTTTCCCCAGCGTATGTTTTTGTCTGCTTTGTCAAAGATTAGATGGCTATATGAGGATGGTTTCATATCAAGATTCTCACATCTGTTCCACTGGTCAATATTCCTATTTTTGTGCCAATACCAGATTGTTTTAATCACTACAGCTTTGATATCTGGCATAATAATACCTCCCATTTTGTTTTTGTTGCCTAGAATTGCTTTTGATATTCGGGGTCTTCTTTGTTTCCATACAAAGTGTAAGATTAATTTTTCTATATCTGTGAAGAATGCTGATGGGATTTTAATAGGTATTGCATTGAATCTGTAGATCAGTTTGGGTAGTATAGACATTTTAATGATGTTGAGTCTGCCGATCCACGAGCATGGAATGGATTTCCATCTGTTTACATCCTCTGCTATTTCCTTCCTCAGTGTTTCATAGTTCTCCCTGTAGAGGTCTTTTACCTCCTTGGTTAAGTATACTCCTAGGTACTTTAATTTCTTTGTTGCTATTGTGAAGGGTATTGAGTCTTTAATTTGGTTCTCAATTTGATTGTTGTTGGTGTATATGAATGCCTCTGATTTTTGTGTATTGATTTTGTATCCTGAGACTTTACTAAATTCATTGATCAGTTCCAGGAGTTTCTTGGCTGAATCTTGGGGTTTTCTAAATATAATTTCATATCATCAGCAAACAGTGAAAGTTTGAAATCTTCTGCCCCTATTTGGATACCTTTAATTCCACTTTCCTGTCTGATTGCTGTAGTGAGGACTTCCAGCACTATGTTGAATAGAAGTGGAGATAGTGGGCAGCCTTGTCTAGTTCCAGTTCTAAGTGGGAATGCTTTCAGTTTTTCCCCATTCAGTATGATGTTGGCTATGGGTCTGTCATATATGGCTTGTATCATTTTTAGGTATGTCCCTTCTATGCCTATTTTCTTAAGTGTTGGTATCATGAAAGGGTGTTGAATTTTGTCAAAAGCTTCTTCTGCATCTATTGAAAGAATCATGTGGTCTTTGTTTTTGCTTCTGTTTATGTGGTGAATTGCATTTATAGATTTATGTATGTTGAACCATCCCTGCATCCCTGGGATGAAGCCCACTTGGTCGTGATGGATTATTTTTTTGATAAGCATCTGGATTTGGTTAGTTAAGATTTTGTTGAAAATATTTGCATCTATATTCATTAGGGATATTGGTCTGTAGTTTTCTTTTTTTGTTGCATCCTTTCCTGGTTTTGGTATCAGAGTAATATTCGCTTCATAAAAGGTGTTGGGGAGGTTTCCGTTCTTCTCGATATTGTGGAATAGTTTCTGCAAGATAGGCACTAGTTCTTCTTTGTAAGTGTGGTAAAATTCAGGTGTGAAGCCATCTGGACTGGGACTTTTCTTTTTAGGGAGATTTTAGATTGCTGTTTCTATTTAAGCTGTTGAGATTGGTCTGTTCAGGGAATCTATTTCTTCCTGTTTGAGCTTAGGGAGGCTGTGTGTTTCTAGAAATTTGTCCATTTCCTCCACCTTTTCCAATTTGTGTGAATAAAGATTTTTGTAGTACTCATAAATTATATCTTGTATCTCTTTGGGATCAGTTGTGATATCTCCTTTATTGTTCCTGATGGAGCTTATTAGAGATTTCTCTTTTCTGCTTCTCGTTAGCTTAGCCAGTGGCGTGTCAATTTTGTTTATATTTTCAAAGAACGAACTTTTTGTTTTGTTAATCTCCTCAATAGCTTCCCTGTTTTCAATTTCATTTAGTTCTGATTTGATCTTGTTGATTTCACTTCTTCTGTTGGGTTTGGGGCTGGTCTGTTCTTCTTTTTCCAGCTCTTTGAGTCGTTTCCTTAGATTGTCTATTTGTGATCTTTTTGACTTTTGGTTATAGGCATTTATGGAGATATACTTTCCTCTCAGAACTGCTTTAGCTGTGTCCCAGTGGATTTGATAACTTGTCTCTCCATGTCATTTTCTTCATATAATTTTTTTATTTCCCTCTTGATTTCTTCATTTATGAAGTAATCATTTAGTGGGAGGTTGTTTAATTTCCACGTTTTTGTGTAGAAATGTGAGTTTCTGTTAGGGTTGATTTCTACTTTTATTCCACTGTGATCTGAGAAGATACATGGTATGATTTATATTTTTTTAAATTTCTTGAGGTTTACTTTGTGTCCTAGGATATGGTCAATCTTAGAAAATGTCCCATGTGCTGATGAGAAGAACGTATATTCAGTGGATTTTGGGTAGAATGTTCTGTAAATGTCAGTCAGACCCAATTGTTCTAGAGTTATGTTTAAGTCCATTATTTCTTTATTAATTTTCTGTTTGGAGGATCTGTCTTGTGCCGTCAGTGGGGTGTTGAAATCTCTGGTGATTATGCAGTTGCTATTAATCCATTTGCTTAGCTCCAGTAAGGTTTGCTTTATGAATCTGGGTGCACCTAAGTTGGGTGCAGATATATTTAAAATTGTTATCTCTTCTTGTTGAACTGTCTCCTTCACCATTATATAATGACCCTTTTTGTCTTTCACTACTTTTGTTGGTTTAAACACTAAATCATCTGAAATTAGAACTGCCACATCAGCCTTCTTTTGGCTTCCACTTGCTTGGAATGCTGATCTCCACCCTTTTACTTTTAGTCTATATGCATCCTTGCAGGTTAGATGTGTTTCCTGAAGACAGCATATACTTGGCCTGTATTTTCTTATCCATTCAGCCAGCCTATATCTCTTGAGTGCAGAGTTTAAGCCATTCACATTTACTGAGAGAACTGATAGGTAAGGTAGATTACTGTTCATTCTGTTGGGTTGGATGTTGTTGCTATGATTTCTGTGTTGAGCCATTGTAATATCTGGCCTTTAATCTTTGGGTTTTTGTTGTTTTTATATTAGTGGGTTATTATTATGATGTTTCGTGCGTAATGCTGTTTTGAGTACTTCTTGTAGGGCTGGTCTTGTCTTGGTGAATTCGCCGAGCCTTTGCTTGTCTGAGAATGTCTTTATTTCTCCTTCATATACGAAGCTTAGTTTTGCAGGGAATAAGATTCTAGGTTGGGCATTGTTTTGCTTCAAGAGAGTGAGAATGGGACCCCAGTCTCTCCTTGCTTGTAAAGTCTCATTAGAGAAGTCTGGTGTTATTCGTATTGGCTTTCCCTTGTATGTTACTTGCTTCTTTTGTCTTACAGCTCTTAGAAGGGCCTCTTTAGTTGATATTTTGGTCAGTCTGATCACTGCATGTCGTGATGTCTTCCTGTTTGCATTGAATCTCCCAGGGGTCCTCTGAGCTTCTTGAACTTTTATATTGAGATTTTGAGCAAGGCCTGGGAAATTTTCCTCTATATCTTCAAATAGCTTGTCCAACCCGTGAGTGTTGTCTTCTTCTCCTTCTGGTATCCCTATGACTCTCACATTAGGTTTCTTCACATAATCCCACATCTCTTGTAGGCTTTGGTCTTTTCTCTTTTTTCTCTGCTGTATTTCTGTGACTGATTTATTTAATTGGAGGGTGTTATCTTCAAGCTCTAAGATTCTTTCTTCTGTTTGATCTACCCTGTTCTTGAGACTTCCCACTGTATTTTGTAGTTCCCTGAATTGATTCTTCATTTCCAGGAGTTTGGTTAATCTTTTCTTCATTGTGTCTATTTCTTTTTTTTTTTTTTTTTTTTTTTTTGAGACAGAGTCTTGCTTTGTTTCCTGGGCTAGAGTGAGTGCCATGGCGTCAGCCTCGCTCACAGCAACCTCAAACTCCTGGGCTCAAACAATTCTCCTGCCTCAGCCTCCCGAGTAGCTGGGACTACAGGCATGCGCCACCATGCCCGGCTAATTTTTTCTCTATATATTTGTTGGCCAATTAATTTCTTTCTATTTTTTTTTATAGTAGAGACGGGGTCTTGCTCAGGCTGGTTTTGAACTCCTGAACTTGAGCTATCCACCTGCCTCAGCCTCCCAGAGTACTAGGATTACAGGCATGAGCCACCGCGCCCGGCTGTGTCTATTTCTTTAGTGAACTTTTTTTCCAGAACCTGGAGGCTTTTTGTGGTTTCTTTGTGTTGGTTATTGAGTTGTTCTTGCAGGTCGGTGAGTGTTCTTATGATCCACATACGAAATTCCTCTTCTGTCATTTTGGTTGCCTGATTTTGGTTGGTGCCCGTTTCTAGGGGGCTTGGGCTCCTCTTTGGGGGTGTGTTTTCCGTTTGGTTCTTCATATTTCCTGAGTTCCTTCGCTGATTTCTTCCCATGTCGATCAGTTGTTGTTTCTTTTCTTTATGTTTTTGTTTGGGTATTCACATGCCTTGTTTAGTTTCTGAGCCGGTAGGTGGTGTCTGTGGGTGAGATTCGACCACTCCATGTATAATGAGTCAGTAGGTGTCGTGAAAAGGGTGTGCAGGATGTTCTTCCTGTCAGTACGTGGCGCTTGCTTGGAGGAACAGGCTACGCTGTTGTTTTTATGTCCTGTTATCAGCTCTTGTTCCGCTCACTGGCAGCAGCCGTGGCTGGGCTGGTGTCCGCAGGTCCCTCTACTCGCCCGGGAGCCCACCAGCAGTCCGGGATGCAGGGGAGCGAAACGGCCGATCCACCCACACCTCCTGCTGGTCTCCAGGCTCTGTCTAGTGGTTTTGATTTGCATTTTTCTAATGACTAATAATGTTGAACATCTTTTAATATTCTTATTGGCCATTTGTATATCTTATAGTTTTAGCTTTTATGTTTATTCATTTAACTAATTTCGGGATAAGGTAAGAATTGAAATTCATTTTTCTCCCATACAGATGTCCATTTGATCTAGCACCATTTGTTAAAAAGATTATGATTTTCTGTGGTAGGAAGAATTCTAAGATGTACCCTGGGGTAGGCAGAGTATTTGCTGCACAAAAATGTCCACATCTTAATCCCTGGAAGCTTGAATATCATGCTACAAGCAAAGATGAATCAAGGTAGTGGATGGAATTAAGTTTGCTGATCAGCTGACCTTAAGATGGGGATATTATCCTGGATTATCTGGGTGGGTCCAGTGTAATCACAGAGGTCCGTAAGTGTGCAAGAGGGGGCAGAAGAGAAGGCAGAGTGATGTAATATGCTAAGAACTTGGCCTACTGTTGCCAGCTTTGGAAACAGTGGATGGGGCCATGAGCCAAGGAATGCAGACAGTCTCTAGAAGCTTCAGCAGGCAAGGAAACAGATTCTCCCTATGGTCTCCAGAAAGGAATGCAACTCTGCTGACACCTTGATTTTAGGCCTGTGACACCCATTTGGCTTCTGAGCTACAGAACTGTAAGATTGTATTAACCACTAAGTTTGTGGTAATTTATTACAGAATCCATAGAAAACTAATACAGTCCCAAATATCCTAGTCCTCTTGTGTACACACTCTCTATTATCTCCTCCCCTTGTGTATGGGTGGGATCTATGAATATGAGGCCGTTTTCTTGTAATTTATATAGTGAAAGTTATTTTGCAGATGTAATCAAAGTCTCTAATCAGTTCACTATGGCTTAATCAAAAAGAAAATTATCCTCTGTTGGCCTGACCTTGAAAGAGGTCAAAGAGGTTCAAAGGAGCAAGCTGCCCTGTTGTGGAGAGGGCCACAAGGCCTTGAGAAGAGTGTGGATGCTAGGACTGAGGGCCTCAGTCCTACAAGAGGAGCCTGCTTGAAGGAGGAGTCCAAGTTCCGTGTGTGAATGCAGCCTTAGCTTGCACTTGAGTTTAACCCTTTGAAACGCTCTGCAGAGAACCCAGGTGCATCATGCCAGGACTTGTGACCTAGCGAAATATGTGAAATATGTAATTATATGTGAAATAATAAATCCGTGTTATTCTGAGCTGCTAAATTTGTGCTGATTTGTTATGCAGAAATAGAAAAATAGTGCGTGTCCCCACTGAATTGCCTTGGCACCTTCATTGGAAATCGATTGAGCTCATCTGTTTGGGTCTATGTCTGTTCTCTGTTCTTTCCCGTTGATCTGTATGTCTGTCTTTCTGCTAAAGTTGACTATGGTTTGGATTACTGTAGCTTTAAAGTGAGTCTTGAAAATCAGATACCGGGAATTCTCCAACTTTGCTATTCTTTTAAAAATTTATTTTGCTATTTTAGGACCTGTGAATTTTCATACCCATTATAGAATCAGCTTCTGCTTTCTCTCTTAAAGCCAGCCACTATGTAAACAGTCTGGTGACTGAGACCACCATGCTGTGGAGAGTCACGTGTAGGAGCACTGAGGTACCAGACATGTGACTAATGACTTCTTGGCCCTTCCAGCCTGACCCAGCTGCCAGCTGAAGGCAGCAGACTGAGTCACCCCAGCCAACACCATTTGAAGGAGAAGAACCACCCAATTGAGGCCAGTTAACTTAGCAACAACAAAATAATTGTTATTTTCAGTTACTAAGTTTTGGGATTGGTTATGAGGTAATAGGACACTGAAAAGTAGGGCTATTCACTTTTTCTATTTTTTCTTGTGTCACTTTTGGTAAATAGTGTTTTATAAGGAACCTGTCCATTCCATCTAAATTGTTGAGTTTATTGCCATTAAGTTAATTATAAGATTTCATTATTTTTCTTTTAATATGTAGGACCTATAGTGATAGCTTCTCTTCCATTTAAGACATTTTGAGTAGACATATACCAAAAATCATGTTATACATCTTAAATACAAAGAATTTTTATTGTCAATTAAAAAAAGATATTTTGTAATTTGTACTTTTTATTGATCAGCTTTATTGGTACTTTCCAATTTTTGTTTTTGGTTTTGAGGCAGGATCTTGTTCTTATTGCCCAGGCTAGAGTGCATTGGTGTGATCATACCTCGTGGCAACCTCCAACTCCTGGGGCTCAAGTGATCCTCCTGCCTCAGCCTCTTGAGTAACTGGGACTATAGGCACACACTACCATGCCTGGCTAACTTAATTTTTTTTTTTTTTTGAGACAGAGTCTCGCTTTGTTGCCCAGGCTAGAGTGAGTACCATGGCGTCAGCCTAGCTCACAGCAACCTCAAACTCCTGGGCTCAAGCAATCCTCCTGCCTCAGCCTCCCGAGTAGCTGGGACTACAGGCATATGCCACCATGCCCGGCTAATTTTTTACATATATATTAGTTGGCCAATTAATTTCTTTCTATTTATAATAGAGACGGGGTCTTGCTCTTGCTCAGGCTGGTTTCAAACTCCTGACCTCGAGCGATCCGCCCACCTTGGCCTCCCAGAGTGCTAGGATTACAGGCGTGAGCCACCGCACCCGGCCTAACTTAAATTTTTTTTAGAGAGAGAGAGAGTGTCTCACTATGTTGCCCAGGCTGGTCTCAGACCGCTGGCCTCAAGTAATTCCCCTGCCTCAGTCTCCCAAAGTGCTAGGATTACAGACGTGAGCCACTGTGCCTAGCTAGTTTTTTCAATTTCATTGATTTTTCAACATGCTGTCTTTTGGCTTTGTTATTTTTCTCTCTTATTTGCATTTTTAAATATTTCACTGATTTTTCCTCTTTATTATTTCTTTCCTTCTATTTACTGTGGATTTAATATATTCTTCCTTTTTACATTGCTAATGTAGAAATTTGAACTATTGATTTTTAATCTTTCCTTTTTTCCCTATTGTAGACATTTAGAGTTATGAATTTCCTTTTAAGCACTGCTTTAATTGCATTCCATAAAATTTGCATTTTTTGTTATCATTATAATTCAGTTAAAATATTTTCTTATTTCACTATTGATTTATTCTTTTGTCACATGAGTTATTTAGAAGTATGTTATTTTCTAAATATTTAGAGGGATTTTCTAGATGTCTTATTGTTACTGATTTTTAACTTAATTCCATTGTGGTCAGGAAACAATGTAATATTTTAATCTTTTAAAATTTATCAAGTCTTATTTTATGACCCAGAATATTTTGGTGAACATTCCATTAGCAACTGAAAATAATGTGTATTTTGAAAATTGTACAGTGAGATATTCTACAAATGTCAATTAGATCAAGATTATTGATAGTGTTGTTTAAATCTTTTATATGCTTACTGATTTTTTTGTCGCCTTGTTCTACAAATTACTGAGACAGAGGTGTTAAACTCTCCAGTTATTATTGGGGAATTGTCTATTTCTATCTTTCTGTTTTTTTTTTTTTTTTTTTTTTTTTGAGACAGAGTCTCACTTTGTTGCCCAGGCTAGAGTGAGTGCCGTGGTGTCAGCCTAGCTCACAGCAACCTCAAACTCCTGAGCTCAAGCGATCCTTCTGCCTCAGCCTCCCGAGTAGCTGGGACTACAGGCATGCACCACCACGCCCAGCTAATTTTTTTGTATATATATTAGTTGGCCAATTAATTTGTTTCTATTTATAGTAGAGACGGGGTCTCGCTCTTGCTCAGGTTGGTTTCGAACTCCTGAACTCAAAGGATCCGCCCGCCTCGGCCTCCCAGAGAGCTAGGATTACAGGCGTGAGCCACCGCGCCCGGCCTATCTTTCTGTTTTTGATTTCAGTTTTTTCTTTATGAGTTTTAACACTCAGTTATTAGGTTTAAAGTTAGAACTTTTATGACTTTCTATTGTGTTAACCATTTTGTCATTGTGAAATAGCCCTCTTTATCTGTGGAGATACTCTTTGTCTTGGAATCTACTTTGCCATATTTTAATATGACCACAATGGCTTTCTTATTTTTACCATTTTCATTATATATTTTTTCCATGCTTTTACTTTCAACTTATCTACATCTTTATATTTCATATTCCTGTAGTTTGGCATTGATTTTAAAAAATCAGTGATTTTTAAAAAAAAGTTTTTAATCAATTTAATTTAATTTAATTTTTTAAGCCAATGATTAAAAATCAATTCTGATATCACTGTCTTTTAATTATTAGTGTTTAGCTCATTTACACTAAATTATTGATATAGCTGGTTTTAAGTAACTCTAATACCCGATTATTTGTTTTGTGTTTGTCTCATCTGCTTTGTATTCCTCTTCTTTTGTCACCTTTTTTTGGATTAATCGTGTACTTTATTCTTCAAAAAAATTTCTGCTAGGAGCATTTTATATATTCCTCTTTTTTATTTTTATTTTTAGTAACTATTTTAGGAATTATAATATGTGTTCTTATCACAGTCTATTTATGATCAATACTATTTCACTTCACACATTACTACTCACACTTCACAAATCTAAGAAACTAACAACATTTAACTTTCTTCTCTGTCCTTTGTGCTACTGCCATAATTATAGTTATTTTTATGTTATAAACCCCACCTTATAAAGCTATTGCTTTCGCTATACATGGACATTTGTCTTTTAGGGAAATTAAGGAAAAAGCTAGTGTTTTAAATACACACGTTTACCTTTTTCAGTGGCTGCCTTTCCTTCCTGTGGATCTGTTTCCCTCTGGAGTCATCCCCGGCAGCCTACAGACAGTCTCTAGTACTGCTTATAGTGAGGATCTGCTGGCAGCCAGTCCCTTCAAGTTTGGATAATCTGAGATGTCTTTGTTTCCTCTTCATTTCTGAAGAACAGTTTTGATGCATACAAAATTCTTGGATTACAGTTTTCATTCTTTCTTAATTTCAATGTCCTTCTGTGGTCATCCACTTATCATCTGCTAATGAGAAGACAGCCATCATTTGTGTCATTGTTCCCCTGTGTTTATTTCATCATTTTGCACTGGATGCTTTTAAACGTTTTTTTTTTATTTTTGGTTTTCAGCAGTTTGACTATAATGTGCTTGTGGTTTTCATTGTGTTTATCCTGCTTGAGGGTTCATTTAGTTTCCTCGGTTGGGAACTTGATGTGTTTTACCACAGTTGTGAAAATTTCAATCATTATTTCTTCAAAATGTTTTTTCTTCTCATTCCATCTCTGCTTTTCTCTGAGTCTTGAATTACACTTACATTAGTCTGCTTAATAATGTCTTATCAGTTACTGAGATTCTATTCTGTTTATGTTTTAATATTATTTTTTATCTTTTTCTTTAGAGTAGAACTTTTTATGAATCTATCTCTAGTTTATTGGCTCTCTCTCCCGCCATTTTAAATTTGCTTGTAAGCGAATCTAGTAAAATTTTGATTTCTGATGTTTTCTTTTCAGTTACAGAATTTCCATTTGTTTCTTTCACATAATTTCTATTTCTCTGCTGAAATTTTCCATCTGTTCACTCATTAAGATCATATTTTTCTTTAAGTTCATAAACATAGATCTAATATCCTTTTTAAAACCTTCATCTGCTGATTCTAACATCTGGGTCATCTCGGGATCTGTTACTCTCAACGGCTTTTTAAAAATTATGAGCCGTATTTCTTGCTTTGTTACATGCCTAGTAATTTTTTATTATATGCTGGACATTGAGGATTATGTATTTTAAGAAATCTAGATTATGTTTCTTCTTTTAAGAGTTTTGAGTTTTGTTCTGGCAGACAGTTAATTTCCTGGCAGCTCTCAAAGGTCCTACCAAGGCTTGGTTTTAGGCTTGCTAGGGCAGGGTGGTATTAGTTATCTATTGCTGTGTAACAATTATCCCCTTAGAATAACTCCTTAAAATAACAACAAATTCATTATCACATCATTTTTGAGGAGCAGGAAACTGAGAGTGACTTAGCTTGATGGTTCTGGCTCAGAGTCTTCCAGAAGGTTGCTATCAAGCTGTCATTCAGTGGTGTCGTCACCTAAGGCTCACCCATGGCTGCAGAATATGCTTGCACACTTATGCATGCGCTTGCTGGCTGGCCTCTGCTCAGGCCTGACTGCGGGCCAGAGGCCTCTACTTGCCCCACTTGGGTTCTCCCTAGGGTGGACTATACAAGGGTATGAATGACAGGTGAGCATCACTGGGGAGGCGGGGTACCAGCTCCCTCAGGGTCTAGGGTAGTACTTACTCTAGGAGAGGATTTCTTACCCTTGATACTACTGACATCTTGGGCTGGAAAATTCTTTGTGGTGGGGGACTGTCTTGCGAGCGCAGGGTGTTCAGCAGCATGCCTGGTCTCTACCCACTAGATGGCAGCAGCACTTGTCCTGATGACAGTCGGACATGTCTCCAGACACTGCCACAGGTCTTTTGTGGGAGGGGCAAAGTCACCGCTACACCCAAATTGAGAGCCACTTCTCTACAACATGGTCCTTACTCATGAGATGTGCTCTCCAGTGTCTTCTAGAGCAGCCTGACCTTTACTATTTGATATCTCAGTTCTGCTTCCAGCTGTGTATCTACTGTTCTTTGCCTCGTCTTTCAATCCTTCCCTGCACATGTGCAGCCCAGCTGGCCGCCAAAATCTGCAGTCTCTCCCTATGTAGTTCCCTCCTCTACTGTAGCCAACTCCTTACGTGTCAGGTGCTGCAGCAGCCAAACCTGAGCCTTGGCTTCTCAGTACGGCATCCGTGCCCTCTCTGTGAGGGCTGCTGGGCACCCCTTCCTTGCTGTGCTGGGCGGCTGTCCTAGGTGAGGAGTCTTGGTGTGCGCAGGTCTCCCCTGACATGCTTCCTTCTCCCAGGATTGCGCGCCTGGGCTGGCTGCTGTCCAAGGTCTGACACTTGCGGTACATGTTTTGCCCGTTTTTACAGCTGCTGAAGCCAGAAGTACGAGGGTGCCAGTCATGCTGTTGGGCTGGAGGCAGGCAGCCCGCACAGAGTGCTGTTTGTTTTTTTTTTAAAAAAAGATCCAATTTTTAAAAATCAGAAGATTTCATTCAAAAATCAATCTCCCCATTGCTCTTGAAAATCCTAGCTGTCAGCATGAGATTGCCTCGGTGTCTGTCTGGATTGAGGGTGGCCACACGTCTTCATACTTATGATGCCATTGTGTTCATCTCTGTGAATCCAGTTCTCTGTGCTCACGTGTCTTACAGAGCGAGAGAGATACATTGAGTGGACAGTGTGATGTTTCTCACACATGCTAAACTTCACTTGTTTTTGTCACTGCATTTGAGTTGGTGACCCCTTCCCTTGAAATTTAGGGGCTTTGGGAGCAGAAGAGATCCAGGGAGGGAAAACATGCTGATGTCATCTGTCTTGTCCATAAATAAATTTTGGAGACTGTTTGATTGGAGGTGGCACACCTCCCACAGACTCACCAGGCTGGGCTTAACCACACGGCCACCACCAGGCCATTAAGTGAACTGACTAGCTGAGGGGTCTGCTCCGATGTGGTTCTCTGAGCTCAGTCAGAAACTATCCATTCTTCCAGACGGCTTGTGTGGCGGGAGACCCTTCAGCAGCAAGTTATTGAAAGCAAACTCGAAGAGGAGAGAAACATTGCTTCCCACATGCCAAAGCCATCATCTGAGTCACCGCCCACTCCACCCTGTCTGGGGGTCTCCATCCTAAAAGGGGATCACATGGCTTGTTCCTGAGGTGCATCGTATACACGAAGTCACAGAGGAACCATTGTTAGGTGAGTAAAGGCAGGAGGGACCTCAAACTATACTTCAGTGGGACTTGCAAGCTCAAAGCATAGGGGACCAAGTAAGTGACATCAGTAAATCAGGCCAGATGTCCAGCAGAGGGGAGTGCTGGGGCCTGTGGCCACAGGAGAGCACATTCCCTGCTTAGGCAGTCTGTTTCCAACAGTGTAAAACATGGAGCAGGTCGAACAGAGCCACACCTGGCTTTGCCTGCCAACTGTCACTGACAGATTCTGGCTCAAGCTCTTTGTTAGTTAAGCGAAAGACACCACTGTAGTGTGCCCTGCTGGTATCAGTTCTCTGTCTGGGGATGAGCCCAGTGTGGAGGGGCTAGTTTCAGGAGCTTGGAACATTCCCAGTGGATTTGGGGTGGGAAGGGTACACTCAGGACAAACAGCTCAAAGCCAGCCCAGGGGCTGCCCTGAGCTGCCCCTGACTGAGCGGCACTGCCCCTCAGAGACATTCTGTGTCCCACAGCCTAGGGACAGCTCTGTTCCAAGAGCTCTTCCCCTGGTGGCAGTTGGCTGCTGCTCAGTGGGCCAGGGCTGTGGGGGACGTGAAGGAGGCTCTGGGCTGGCCTGCAGTTCTCCTGGCACCGGCTTTACCCAGGCCCCCTCTGGCAGGCCTGTCCCACCCTGGGGAGCACACTGAGCTGCAGTCCAAGGCCCTACGGAGGTAGGGGTGGGGCTGGACCATGCCTACCTGAGGCATGGGGCCAGGAGAGGAGCTTAGCCTGGCCACTGCCCCCTCAGCCATAGCAGTCAGCCCCCACTGCCCCTCAGCCATAGCAGTCAGCCCCCACTGCCCCTCAGCCATAGCAGTCAGCCCCCACTGCTCCGAGGGCAGCCATCTCCCCCACAGCCCCTCAGCCATAGCAGTCAGTCCCACTGCTCCTCAGCCATAGCAGTCAGCCCCACTGTCCCTCAGCCATAGCAGTCAGCCCCACTGCCCCTCAGCCATAGCAGTCAGCCCCACTGTCCCTCAGCCATAGCAGTCAGCCCCACTGCCCCTCAGCCATAGCAGTCAGCCCCACTGTCCCTCAGCCATAGCAGTCAGCCCCACTGCCCCTCAGCCATAGCAGTCAGCCCCCACTGCCCCTCAGCCATAGCAGTCAGCCCCACTGCCCCTCAGCCATAGCAGTCAGCCCCACTGTCCCTCAGCCATAGCAGTCAGCCCCACTGCTCCGAGGGCAGCCATCTCCCCCACAGCCCCTCAGCCATAGCAGTCAGCCCCACTGCCCCTCAGCCATAGCAGTCAGCCCCACTGTCCCTCAGCCATAGCAGTCAGCCCCACTGCTCCGAGGGCAGCCATCTCCCCCACAGCCCCTCAGCCATAGCAGTCAGCCCCACTGCCCCTCAGCCATAGCAGTCAGCCCCACTGCTCCTCAGCCATAGCAGTCAGCCCCCACTGCCCCTCAGCCATAGCAGTCAGCCCCACTGCCCCTCAGCCATAGCAGTCAGCCCCACTGCTCCGAGGGCAGCCATCTCCCCCACTGCCCCTCAGCCATAGCAGTCAGCCCCACTGCCCCTCAGCCATAGCAGTCAGCCCCACTGCCCCTCAGCCATAGCAGTCAGCCCCACTGTCCCTCAGCCATAGCAGTCAGCCCCCACTGCCCCTCAGCCATAGCAGTCAGCCCCACTGCCCCTCAGCCATAGCAGTCAGCCCCCACTGCCCCTCAGCCATAGCAGTCAGCCCCCACTGCCCCTCAGCCATAGCAGTCAGCCCCCACTGCCCCTCAGCCATAGCAGTCAGCCCCACTGTCCCTCAGCCATAGCAGTCAGCCCCCACTGCCCCTCAGCCATAGCAGTCAGCCCCACTGCCCCTCAGCCATAGCAGTCAGCCCCCACTGCCCCTCAGCCATAGCAGTCAGCCCCCACTGCCCCTCAGCCATAGCAGTCAGCCCCCACTGCCCCTCAGCCATAGCAGTCAGCCCCACTGTCCCTCAGCCATAGCAGTCAGCCCCACTGCCCCTCAGCCATAGCAGTCAGCCCCCACTGCCCCTCAGCCATAGCAGTCAGCCCCACTGCCCCTCAGCCATAGCAGTCAGCCCCACTGCTCCGAGGGCAGCCATCTCCCCCACAGCCAGCCAGAAACGCCTCTCTTCCTGCGGCGCCGCATGGTGCTCCTGTTCTCACGCCCAGCCCATGCCGCTCTGCCATCGTCCACACTTGACTGTTGCCTTGCAGGGTCTGTTGGTTCCTTTAGGTTTTTCTAAGTGTTCCTGAGAAAAATGGACACTCTTGGCTTTTAAATATTATATTTGTAAGAACGCTGACTTAGGCCGGCCGTGGTGGCTCACGCCTGTAGCCTAGCACCCTGGGAGGCCGAGGTGGGCGGGTTGTTTGAGCTCAGGAGTTTGAAACCACCCTGAGCAAGAGTGAGACCCCGTCTCTACTAAAAAACATAGAAAGAAATTATCTGGACAACTAAAAAATATATATATATAAAATTAGCCAGGCACGGTGGTGCATACCTGTAGTCCCAGCTACTTGGGAGTCTAAGGCAGGAGGATTGCTTGAGCCCAGGAGTTTGAGGTTGCTGTGAGCTAGGCTGACACCATGGCACTCTAGCCTGGGCAACAGAGTGAGACTCTGCCTCAGAAAAAAACCCGTATATGCAGCAAATGTACTATAAAAATGTTAATATCCAAAAATACTGTAAAATTCTTTGTAGAAAAAAGTTTTTAATGAAAAATAACCAAGAAATTGAAAAGAAAGTCACCATTTGCAACAGCAAAAACTTAAAAACCATCCTGAAGTCAGCCTAACAAACAATGCACAGGACCTCACTATAGAAAAATGGAATAGTCCAGTAAAGAACAGTATCAGAAGTTGCTATTAAATGAAAAGATATGCTGTGTGCACAGAGGAGATGTCTTAATGTTACCAGGCTCTCAACTCTTCCAGATTCATCTGTGCATTAAATGCAATCCTGATCAAAATTCTATCTGGAATTGTTGAGAGGGTCAATAAGCTCATTATGAAATTTATGTGGAAGAATCAAGGTATAAGAAAAATGCTATGATCTGAATATTTGTGCACTCCCAAAATTCATGTTTCAACCTAGTCCCCAGTGTGATAGCATTAGAGGTGGGGCCTTTGGCAAGTGATTAGTCATGAGGTGGAGCCCTTATGAACGGGATCGATACCCTTATGAAAGAGACCCCCGAGGGCTCCCTTGGCCCTCCTGCCACGTGGCACACAGCAAGATGGCGCCACCCATGAACCAGGAAGAGGCCTCACCAGACGCCAGGTCCGCCAGCATGTTGGCGCTGCACTTCGCACCCTCCAGAACCGAGAGAGAGATTCCTGTTGCTTGTGAGCCACCCAGTTTATGGTATTTTGTTATAGAAGCTCGAACAGATTAAGACACAGATCTAAGTCAATTTTGAAAAATGTTCAAGTAATAGCATGGAGCAGGCAGGACAAGTTCTGAGCAGTTGTCCCAGTGCTGTCAAGGCTGTGGTCCCGGCAACAGCACAGGCCAGGACATGAGACCGTAGAATAGAGCCCCGGTGTACAGCCCCGGTGTACAGCCCCGGTATACGTGGGAGCTCGGTATACAACACAGGTGACACTGCACAGGGCGGGGAGAGGCCAGGTTGTTCAGTGGGCGAGGCTGGAAACGCTGGCTCACTTGGAGCTGGACTCCGGGGTCACGTCAGTACCCAGGTGGCTTCTGGATGAATAAAAGGCCTACGGACAGGAGGGAGAGCTTGCAAGCCGGCAGAAGGATATGCAGGCTAACATTTTTGTGACCTGGAGCTGGGGAAAGACTTCTTAAACAAAACTCCCCACCTGCACACTAGAGGGGAAAGTGGATGGATTTGGCTAAATCCAAATCAAGGCTGTGTGCCGAGGGAAGAGCAGCACAGCTCCCGTCGACAGAGGGAGTGCCGGGAGCTGTCTGTGCGGCCCTCAAGTGCTAAGGGAGGACTATTAGCACGTAGAAAGGTGCCTGCCAGTCTGTGCAAGAGACACGTGACCCAGCAGAACAATGAGAAGGGAAAAGAGGCAGTATCTTCAGGAGGGGCTGCAATGGCGAGCTAGTGTCTGAAGGGACTCAAACACACTAGTGGTCAAAGAAATGCAAATGAAGGCAGCAGTGAGATGATAGAGTGGGATGGAGTTTAGAGCCCAGCGCTGTGTGAAAGTCAGCAACACACGCTCAGTCCTGCCCCGGTGCTTCCCAGGGGGCGTGCGTCGTTCAGGACGGGTCGGACGCACTAGATATGCACCCACCGAGGGAGGGATGGGATGGGGTCTCCAGGAGAGGGAAGAATTTGGTGGGAAAAATAAGCCAGGGCCTTTCATGCATCTGTGTTAACAGATGCTGTGATCTGTAGCAGAGGGACAAACACGTAAATGGTCAAACAATGTCCAGGTTTTAAAATAAGTTCACAAAAGAAATTTCTTCCTGTATGTAGGAGCTGCTAAATAGGTGTAGATGGAAAGTTGGATTTTAATCTAGGGAAAAAGAAACCTTGACCCCTATCAACCCCAGACATCATGAGGATTCCTGATGATTTAAAAGTTCATTAAAAAATTAAAAGGATAAGCAGTTGCATGCTGTCTCAGTTCCGGAAGGGAGGAGAGGACGGGCGGCAGCGGGCACGTGGATAGGGAGTTCGAAGTGCGCGCCGGCCGGGCGTCGCGGAGATCGTGCCCTCCATTGCTCACAGCCACCGGCCACTATTGCAGTTTCACAGATGTGGTTCTTGGCGCTTAATGAGGGAGGCAAGGGCCTCACTGAGGCCGTGGAGCAGTGTGCGGACGGCCCTGCATTCCGCGCCTGTGCCTTGACCCAGCCACGTGGCCGGGGGCCAGGGAACGGCAACATACAGGCGGCGCAGTAAGTAAAGAGGACACAGCAAGAGACAACGCAGCCACGACGGGACAACAAGTTCCATAAAGATGGTGAGAAAAATTAACACAAATACAAGGAGTTGTTAAAACACTAATTCTCCAGAAAAACACGTTCAAAGCAAGCAAGAAAGGAGTTGTTTGAAAGGAAGCTAAAACCACAGACCGGTGTCTCAAGAAGCACTTCACTTTGTAAGTCCTTAAAGAAGTGGCAGCCAGTAGTGCATCACCGCCTCACGCAGTTGTGGGCCATAAATAAAGGCACGTCACAAGGCCGCGTTGGTGAGAGCACGCGGCGCTGGTCGTTCCACCGGACTGGTGAGTAAGCGCCTCTCCCAGTGACATCACAGCGCAGTGTTGGGGCTGATTCTGGCCTTGTGCCTAATGCTAACCATGCACTGCAGTCCGTGATGTCCGTGTGCTGCCGGACGCAGCGGTAGTCGGCATTTTCTTCAGACACGGTTGCTGCCCTGTGACTTGGTAAGAGGCCTGAGCTTCTGCACATAAGGAAATGTTGCCCAGCTCCCCCTGGTGGGAGTCTGGAGGCCATAAGGACAAAAAAAACTTTCTCAAGGACTGGCCCCTGTGTGATGGTTGGTAGTCAATGAGGGTAAGACTCCTCATGGGAGGGGCGGCCTAAGACAGGCACAACCATGGGGGCCGGCCACTGGCTGGGAGAGAGCCACTGTCTGGGAAAGAGAACAAGAAGTACTTCAAATGGCTGCATTGCTTTATGTTCTTATTTCGGCCTTGGCTTTTGACCTATGTCCGGCACCTTAAGTAACCGTTTTGAGGTCTGAGAGCATGGGACCATTGTTCCCTTGTGATACAATTCCAGAATTGATAGCTATCACTGCTATGCTCAGTTGCTCACGTACAAGAAACTAACCTTGGGTCTGGAGGGGTATAAAAATAAAGTGACTGGTGCATTGGGCACTCAAGTCATTTCATGTCTGTGTGCATCTGTGTTGTTATTTTATGTTCTGTGTCCATCCCCTGTCCTGTAATTGGGCCATGACACACAGAGTCTTTCTGCTGTGCCCTTAAGGTGCATTTGGTTGGAGGAGGTGTTGTCCTCCCCAGATGGAAACCGGCCAGGTCTCAGGACCTCTCAGCTCACGCTCAGGCAATGGGTCTGACACAGACTACATTCAGAAATGAGCACGTCCAGTTCAAAACAATGGCCTCAACTCCAGACGTGGCTGGATGTTCCCTGTCGGTGAGGCTGCCTTCCCCATTCCTCTGTCTCTCCAGCTGCCAGCCTAACTCTGCCCACCAGGGAGGCCACCATGTCCTGCTCTCCGCCTGCAGGGTGTTGGCAGGTGTCCTTTTAGTGGGCCATTTGACAGTGGCCTGAAAGTTTCCTGCTGGAGTTTTCCCGCTGCAACTTCCATGATGGGGATGATGCACCTATTCCTCTGCCAGCCCCTCCTCGTGTCCTCAGCACCTATTTCTTCTTTCAGGCTCACTGCGTGTAGCCTCCTCTTCAAGTCCCCTTGTCCTCTCAGGCTGAGGGTCCCCAGCAGTGTCCTGCATCCTTGGCCCTGCGGGACACAAGGAGGGAGGCTGCTCCTAGTGGCAGCCACTCAGAATCTGCTCCCATGGAGGACAACTCTGCAGACGCTGCTCCACGTGGGAGTCAGACGCCAGCCCTGTGCCCAAGGCCTCTAAGGGACCCCACGGAAATGCCCTCACTAGGCTAGCCGTGAAAGAGGGTACCCTACACCTGTCTCCTTGGAGCATTCATAACATGGCAAAGGCTCTCTCCAAATAAATGCGCCCTAAACGCTCTCTTCCTAGAATCCTCCTGCCACTCCCTGAGGGAGGCACAGGCGGAACTGCGGTGCGCTTACCTACTCCTGCATTCCGTGCTGCTTGGGTCCTCTGGCGACCGTTCACTCAGCTTACATATTGGAGCACTGGTGTGTTTGGGGCCTACCACATGAAGGTTTTAGTAAGCAAAGGTGCCTAATATGGTCTCTGTCTTGAGGATTCAAAGATGCAGATGGGACAAGAGTGAGCAAAGATAGAGCTGCCTGATGACCTCATGGTGAGGTCATGGAGCAGGTGTAGCTGACTGCATGCTTACCATGCCCTGGCACAGGGCTAGGCAGCAGTGTCCACTAGGAACCTGCATTGTAAGTGACAGAAAACCCACTTAAACTGGGCTAAACTCTAAAGGGAGTTTATTGGCTCATGTTACTGACAAGCCCAGAGATACTCTTTCTGTCTGCAGGTGAGGCTTGATCCAGCCATTCAAGTGATGTCTCTAAGAACCAGCTCCAGTCCTCTGGGGCTCTCTTGGTTCTGCCCCTGGACTCATCCCTAGCCTGGCTCCCGATGCCCACCCTGCAAAGCCCCATTCCAGAGAAGAACACCCTGAGACGCCTATAGGATGAGGGATTCTCCGGCCCAGGAACCCTGAGGCTCACTCTGGCTGGACGACTGAGGTGGTCAGACCAATCCCAGGACCAGGAACACGCGCTGTGTGACCGTTCACATCCTAGTTTCTGCTGTGTCTCAGTGGAGGGAAATCAGGGAAAGATGACCAGCAATGTGAGGGGCAGGGGCAGCAATGGGATGCCTGCCCGTGCCGACAGGCATGACTTCTTACTCTCACCATGTCCCCTTCCTCTATGGCAGGACCTGGGCACAGGCAGGCCACTGCTTTCCGCAAGGCTGCACCGGGATTAGCGGATATGGATCCATGTCTGAAGACCCTGAGGTGTGAGACTCTACTGCTGTCCCATGGGTGCATGGGATGCCACCCTCACCCGCCTGGCCAGTGACACAGACCTAGAGACCAGGCCATAGGGTGTCTGTGCTGGCCACCAGCAGGGTGTGTGCAGCTGTGGTTGGTGGCCCATCCAGGAAGCGTGGACCAGGCTAAGGCAATTGCTCTGTATCTTGTAGGATGTGGGGGTGATGGGCAGGTTTGCAGCAGGGACGTGGAGGGATCGGTTCCAGGTTTTGAAGAGAGCATGAGGACTCTGGGTAGAGGGATAGGAGTTGGTGGGTGCCAGCCTCGAGGACTGTGGTGGCGCCTAGGAACATGTATCCCTCAGCTGTGATGCAGCCCGGGGTGCTAGGCAGGGGGCTGGGCATTGTGCTGCCATCACCATGCTGTGATCTGGGGGACATCACCACCAGTGGATGCCCAAGGAAATGCAAGTCCCCAAGAGTGGGTGGGATACAGTACATCTGCTGGTGGCATCCCTGTGTGTGTGGCTCCGTGTCAGGCATGTCTCAGAGGTTGTCGTGGCCTGCCTGAGGCTGCCCTGTTGCTTCCTGGCACCAGGAAGGGGCTGGCCGCTCCTTCTCTCCACCGCTCCCCTGCATCTCTTTCCTCCCTCATGGCTGGGCCTGGAGGGTCTTTGTTTCCGGCTGGACTCTGGCAGCAACCCCACCCATGATGGCATCACAGCCTGTCCCCCGCCCTCCCACCCCATCCTCAAAGCTCCAGGTAATTTCCATGATAGCCAGAGTCTGCAGCAAGCCCAGGCTGGTCTGTAGGCAGAGCCTCTGCTGTGATGCTGAGCTCCAGGGCCAGCCTTCGCCCCTCAGTCCCTATAGCCCACACACTATGGGTGCTTGAAGGGGTGGGATGGGTGTTCTCCTTACTGAAAATCACAGAGGACTCTTTTTTTTTTTGAGACAGGATCTCTCTCTGTCACCTCAGCTAGAGTGCAGTGACATCATTGTAGCTCACAGCAACCTCAAATTCCTGGGCTCAAGGGATCCTCCTGCCTCAGGCTCCCAAGTAGCTGTGACTACAGGTGTGTGCCACCACACTTGGCTATTTTTTCTATTTTTTTTTTTTTTTTGTAGGAGGATCTCTATTTTGTTCAGGCTGGTTTTGAACTCCTGAGCTCAAGTGATCCACCCATCTTGGCCTCCCAGAGTGCTAGGATTACAGGTGTGAGCCACCGCACTGGCCACAGAGAACTCTTGACTGGGATGCACCCTTTGTCCCTCTCATGTCCTACACCCTCATCCCGCGTCCTGGTTCTGCTTCTGCCGGCATGCTCTGCATGCTGCTCCCCAGCCAGCTAAGCAGATGTGAGTATTTCCCAATCAAGCAGGATCTAGTGAGCTCTTTCCTGGAACAATGATAGCCTGTGGTCACATTTAGGACACTCAATCCCTCTTCTGAATTCCTGACTGAAATCCTCCCAGGGTGATGCCCAGACCCTTTAGGCTGGCCGGGTTCCCTGCCCCTGCCTCATCCGTGGCCCCTGGGCAGCTGCAGCCCCCCCCCGCCCCCATCCAGGTTGTGGCTAAACACCTGCCTGCCTTGGCACAAGTGCCCCACCAGGGAGGTGCCCTGCAGGGGCTGGAGCGTGTTTGTTCTCTTGGAAGCGGCAGGCTGTCACGCCGTGGTGCCGGGCTCCTCTGGGCGCACCTCCCCTTTTCTGTGTTGAAGGTCTCCCTCGGTTATGTAAAGGGGGTGAGCCATTTTCATGGTCCTGCGACAGAAGTGAGAAGATGGCTTTTCTGAGGTTTTAAAAACTGCCTCGCTCTTTGTGGATACAGTTGGTGCCTGAAGAGGAGGTGGGTGGCTCCGGGTTAAATGAGTACAAGGATGGGAATCTTCCTCCTCTGGCAAGCCTGTTTCCAGAAGATCTCGGCACCACCTCCAAGGAGGCAGCCCGCCAGCCCGCTCTGGATCCGGCCCTGTGGTCGGCGCTGCCTGTGTGAGCAGCAGGCCTTGCCTTCCGTGTGGCCGCGTGGCCTGTGCTTCAGGTCACCTTGAGGGCTAGAGAGAGGGCCAGGCCCGCCACCACCCACACCTCTGCTTCCTGTGGGGCCTGCCAGTGTACACGTGGCTGGTCTGGCTAGTAGCCACCCTCATGGGGCACAGCCCCGGAGGCTTAGCAGACAGCCCAGGCACCAGGCTGGGCCCCTCCCCTTGCACCTTCCCCCAGCTGGGCTCCTCCTCCATTACACCCTCCCCTAGCTGGCCCCCTCCCCCTGCACTTCCCCCAGCTGGGCCCCTCCCCCTTTACTCTCCACCAGCAGGGCTCCTCCTCCTGCACCTTCCCCTAGCTGGGCCCCTCCCCCCTACACCTTCCCCCAGCTGGTCTCCTCTCCCTGCCCTTCTCCCAGCTGGGCTCCTTCCCCTGTACCCTCCCCCAGCTGGGTTCCTCCCCCTGCACTCTGCACCAGCAGGGCTCTTCCTCCTGCACCTTCCCCTAGCTGGGCCCCTCCCCCCTACACCTTCCCCTAGCTGGGCTCCTCCTCCTTTACTCTCCACCAGCAGGGCTCCTCCTCCTGCACCTTTCCCTAGCTGGGCCCCTCCCCCCTACACCTTCCCCCTGCTGGTCTCCTCTCCCTGCCCTTCCCCCAGCTGGGCTCCTTCCCCTGTACCCTCCCCCAGCTGGGCTCCTCCCCCTGCACCTTCCCCCAGCTGGGCTCCTCCTCCACTGCACCCTCCCCCAGCTGGCTCCCTCCCCCACTGCACCCTCGCTAGCTGGGCTCCTCCTCCTGCACCTTCCCCCAGCTGAGCCCCTCCCCCACTGCACCTTCCCCCAGCTGGGCTCCTCCCCCTGTACCCTCCCAGGGTTCCTCCCCCTGCATCTTCCCCAAGCTGGGCTCCTCCCCCACTGCACCCTCCCTCAGCTGGGCTCCTCCCCCACTGCACCCTCCCCCAGCTGGGCTCCTCCTCCTGCACCCTCCCCTAGCTGGGCTCCTCCCCCTGCACCTTCCCCCAGCTGAGCTCCTCCCCCTGCACCTTCCCCCAGCTGGGCTCCTCCCCCTAAACCCTCCCCCAGCTGGGCTCCTCCCCCACTGCACCCTCCCCCAGCTGGGCTCCTCCCCCTGAACCCTCCCCTAGCTGGGCTATTCCCCCTGCACCTTCCCCCAGCTGGGCTCCTCCCCCTGCACCTTCCCCCAGCTGAGCTCCTCCCCCTGCACCTTCCCCCAGCTGGGCTCCTCCCCCTAAACCCTCCCCCAGCTGGGCTCCTCCCCCACTGCACCCTCCCCCAGCTGGGCTCCTCCCCCTGAACCCTCCCCTAGCTGGGCTATTCCCCCTGCACCTTCCCCCAGCTGGGCTCCTCCCCCTGCACCTTCCCCCAGCTGGGCTCCTCCCCCACTGCACCCTCCCCCAGCTGGGCTCCTCCCCCTGCACCCTCCCCTAGCTAGGCTCCTCCCCCTGCACCTTCCCCCAGCTGGGCTCCTCCCCCTGCAGCTTCCCCCAGCTGGGCTCCTCCCCCTGAACCCTCCCCCAGCTAGGCTCCTCCCCCTATACCCTCCCCTAGCTGGGCTATTCCCCCTGCACCCTCCCCCAGCTGGGCTCCTCCACCACTGCACCCTCCCCTAGCTGGGCTATTCCCCCTGCACCCTCCCCCAGCTGGGCTCCTCCCCCTGAACCCTCCCCCAGCTGGCTTCTCCCCCTGCATCCTCCCCCAGCTGGGCTCCTCCTCCTGTACCTTCCCCCAGCTGGGCTCCTCCCCCTGCACCCTCCCCCAGCTGGCTTCTCCCCCTGCACCCTCCCCCAGCTGGGCTCCTCCTCCTGCACCCTCCCCCAGCTGGGCTCCTCCTCCTGCACCCTCCCCCAGCTGGGCTCCTCCCCCTGCACCCTCCCCCAGCTGGGCTTCTCCTCCTGCACCCTCCCCCAGCTGCCCCCCACACACCCTCAGTGCCTGAGAGGAGGGCTCACGGAGGATAGGCCTAGACTCCTCAACTGACTGCTACTGCTTGCTATGCAAGTGGAGGCTGTAACAGTGTCCTTCTTGGCCAGATCCGGACGCCATGAGTGTAGGGAAACACCATGAATGTCCTGTGGACGCTAAGGATGTCCCTCCTCCATGAAGCCCTCCCTCAGCAACCCCTATGCTTCAGGGCAGCCAGAGGCTTCTCAGCACTTCTGGGTTCTGAGGACGCCTCTTGGCATGGGCCTCTGCCAGGTGCGGACTCTGCTTCCCAGCAGCCCACTGATTCCCGAATCAGGTTAGCGCACTGTCCTGCCGAAAACCCTCCACGGGCTTCCTGGGACTGTTAGGATAAACCCCAAAGTCCTGGGCAAGGCGGACAGTGCCCGCACTGCTGCCCTGTCCTCACCTCCTGCTCCATGCTCCCCACACACTCTGCTCTGGCCATGTGGGCCTCTTTCTGCCTCTTGTTGCTGCCCCAGGGTCTTGACTGTTGCAACCCCTGTCTGGAGACCTTTCCCCAGATCTTCAGTGGCTGTTGCAGCTCAAACAGTGCATTCTCAGGTCAGCTCCCTTCTGGGGGTTGAGATTCAGACCATGTAGCGTCCTTGTGGGCTACCTGGATGCCCTACTCACTCAGGCCTGTGGCCCTGCTCCTGGGCACCACCTGCCAGGGTGTCCCCCTGTGCACCTGCAAAGGAGCCTGCCAGGGAGGGTGTGGGAGCCACCCCAGACTTTAGCTAAGGAGCCGGTTCATAACGGGATCGGTGCCCCCCTGGGAGAGAAGCCAGTGTGCCTGGTAGTCGGGCTCATTCATGTGTCCCGGGGAGCCCCCCAGAGTCTGCCTGAATTGGGCAGGGTGCTCAGCTTGTGGGAACCCATCTTCAGGGGACTGGCAGAGGCGTCAGAAGCCAGCTCAAACCAGTTCAAGGGCTCTTAGAACCAAACTGTTGCTGCCTCCAAGGGACCCTAGCACCAGGCTTGGTGTGCCTGGACCCTCCCTCACCCGCTTCCAGGGCCTACCCAACCTGGCCTCCTCCCCACCCAGGCTTCTGACCGGCAGAACCTGGTTTCAGCACCTCTCCTCCAGGAAGGAGGGTGGCTCAAGCCTTGGGTCCAGTTAAAAAGCGCTGAGGAAGGATGCTGATTGGTCCAGCTTAGGTGGACTGTCCAATCCCGCAGCAGGGAGGTGGGGCATTATGTCGGATCGGCAGCTCTCCTTCCACCCAGAGATAGGCAGTGTCCCAAAGAGGGCAACGGGTGGGCTGGGCAGAGCCACACTGTTCTGTCCTTCACCCCTGCACCCAGGTTCCTGGCTTGTGGCTGAGACCCTCCCCACAGCTGCCCAGACATGGAGAAGAAAGATAAAAACAATTGATCCCACAATTTGGGACACACCAGAATCCCAGGCTCCTGACACCAGTATTGGCATCCACTGGCAACACTGTGCCCCTGCGGTCGGCATGCCCTGTGCCAGGTGCTGTAGATTAACAACCTGCACAGATGTGATCTTCCCATAGGCATGCCTAGCCCCGTTTCCCTACAAGTGACTGGAGGCCAACTCACCAGCCCAGCTGAGCCACATCTGGATCAGTGCCTGCTTGGCTCCCAAACCCGGGCTCTTCCCTCCAAACATGCTATCACCCACTGACATGGCCAGGTAGGAAAAGAAGATTTTTCAAAATGCAATGTGATGGACATGAAACGACAAATTGTAAATATAGAAAAAGGAAAATAAATAAGCCAGATGGAATTATCTGACAGCTTCCACAATAAAAGAATGAGATACAACAGGAAAAGAGATACAAAGATTTTTAAAAGTTTAAAGTAGAGGAGCAAATAGCAGTAGCTAACAGAACAAACGAGACCAAGGAAATAGAAAGGGTTGGAAGCTGCAGGCTGATGAGCCTGGGGCCGGGCTTCAGCCTCCTACGCCCCTCCCCCAGGCCAGTGGCTGGTGGCCCCACCTGGGCAGAGTGCCAGAGGAAGGGCTCATAGCCAGCCAGGTTCCCTGGCACTGGAATCGGGCACCCCGACCACACAAGCTGCTGTAGGGAGCAGATGGGCCTGGACTCCCTCCACTGGGTCTGGGTTCAGCACCGAGTTCCATAGCTGATAAGAGTGAGTGAGGGTGATCCCTTCCTGATACAGGCACTTTGCCGTCCACAAGGCATCCTGCACATGCATCTGTTTGGAGACTCTTGTCAAATGTAACTGCGCACGTTCCAGACAGGCCTCCCTGCAGTTTGCCCTGAGGGACTGTGTGCTGGGGTCTTGGCCCAGGAGGGAGCCCACAGAGCCCTGGGCTCTGCCCAGCCCACACCAGCCTGGTGGAGGCTGCAGGCTCAGTGGCTCCAGAGCAGGGCCGGGGCTGGCGGGGCTCTGTGTCTGAGAGCAGTATCTCTCAGGAGCCTGCAGACAAGGGGATGTGCGTGTGGTTGCTGGGATACCGCGGAGCACCGGGAAGCTTGGCCCAGCGGCTGGCTGGCGGCGGCATTGATTGTTACCAAAGGGCTGTGCCGTTTTCGTGGCTCCTCGACTCCTGTGTCTGGGCAGGCCGAGTCCTGGGGACTTGGGCTGGCTGTCGAGGGCCAGAGGGCTCAGCTCTGTACTGGGCCTTGAAGGGGCACCCTCTGGGGGCTGCAGGCCTTGAAGGGGCACCCTCTCTGGCCATCGCCCCTCTCCCAGCACCTTCTTTGTGCCAGGCACGAGGGGCGGCTCGATCAGCTCCTGCCCTTGTGGGTCCACCTTCTCGCCGGGGACACGGACAAGGCTCAGGCTGTGGTGCTGGGAAGGCGGGCAGGAGTGGAAAGGAGCGGAAGCAGCTACGGCGGCGGGGAGGTTGGACAGCACTACGGCTGGGTGACATTGGACGACTGCCCTCGCCTTTCTGAGCCTCAGTTTTCTCATCTGTCACATGAGATGTGAAATACAGTTCCTGCCTCAGAGGGTTGTTGAGAGAATTAAATGAGATGAGGCATTTAGAATATTGCCTCACACGTAGCACATGCTCAACATGTTTGAAGTGTTGTGGGCTGAATTGCGTCCCCCCAATTCACATGTGGACGCCCTAGCCCCCCGGGACCACAGTGTGACAGCATTTAGAGATAGGAGCTTTGAGCAGTAATTAAACCAAAATGAGGTCACTAATCCAAACATGGCCTGTGGTCTTCTAAGAAGAGACTGGCGCACAGGCACACATGGAGGGAGACCACGCAAGGACACGTGGCGAAGCTGCCATTGACAAGACAGGCAGACAGCCCTCAAAAGACCCGCCCTGCTGGCACCCTGACCTGGACTTCCAGCCGGCAGGGCCGCGAGTGCTATGATGTCTCCCAGGCCGCCCCGTCTGTGGGACTGCGTTACGGGGCCCAGCACAAACACAGCAAGTGTTGACCATTGTATTTCTGTGCCCAGTGCTCAGCCCAGAGCTGGCACCAACAAGCAGTGGGGAGTTTTGTAGACCGAGCAGATGACCATGGTGGCTGCAGAGAGCGTGAGAGGCAGGCTTTGCGCAGCGTGGCCCGGGGCGTGTGGCCTGGGGCTCTGCGACTGTATTGTAAACCGGATGCTGCACAGGGCAGCTCTGCAGCCAAGTCCTTCACCGTCGGCATGAGCAGAGACCTGTGCCGTGTGCGGGGACTTCACTCTCAGTGGGGATCGGCTTGCTCTGCTGTCGACTTGATATTTCCACAGTCCCCGACAATTTGCTGTTACAAACGGCACTGAAGGGAGCAACCCTGTGCAGGCCCCCTTGGGTACGCTGTGAGATTTTTCTTGGCAAGGTGGATATGAATTGCTGCCTCCTGAGGCATGTGGATTGTTAATTTTAATTTTAATAAATGTTTCTTTTAGACTCATCTTTTTAATGACAGCCTAAAACTCAGACTAGCCAGCTAGTGGGGCCTCGGGGCTCAACTGCTGTGGGGCAGGGTGGGCCCTGCCGCCCCTAACGCAGGTCATGGCAGGAAGGCATGATGTGGGGGCTGCAGCCCCTCCCCATTTCTTGACACAGTGTCGGGGCCCGGGGAGGCCCAGGAGACAGCCCCCTAGGGCACTGGACAGAGAGGCGGGAACTGGGAGGAAGACACCTGCTGCGTTAGGGCCTGCCCCTCCGAGACCTGCCGCTGGGCCTGCGCAGAGCAGCTCGCATTCAGGCCGGGCCAGGCTGGTAAGCGCCACTTGCGGCGGTGGTGAACCCAGGCCTGCTCTTCTCAGCGATCTCCACACGTCAGACCTGGATCTCCAGGAACAGGGATGGGGGCAGCCCCATGTCCCCCTTCTCCATGACAGGGAGGCCAAGGTGGGCACACATCAGGGGAAGGACAGAAGACTCCAGATGACTCCAGATGGACTTAATTGGCCCCTTGTCTCTGATTTGTGTTCCCTCGGCAGTGGTGGCTGGCAGCACCGTCCGTCTGAGGAGGGACGGATGCCGGGCTCCTGCGCACACCCGCAGAGAGGAGGGAGGCCGTGTCTGTTGTCTGGGTTCATGGCTTTTCTCCTCTTGAACGGGCAGGCCTGGGCTGGAGGTGGGTGCAGAGGGAGGGGAGCAGGGTGGTGGCTGCTGCAGCTTGGGGGCTGGGGTGGGGCGAGACCCTGGGAGCCTGAGCCCCTCCCCCTCCAGCTGTGACAGACTGGTCGGATTTCAGTGCTGTAGCTAGGCCACCCCTGCTGCCCTTTGCTGAGGTCTGGGGCTGCAGGTGGCTGGGAGGCCACAGGAGTGGGAGAGGCAGGGACCGCATCTTGGCGCCAGCAGGTGGTTGTGGCCCTGGATGCCCCTCTTTGAGTTTCTCGAGGGAAACTGCAAGCCTCGACTTCTGCACGAGAGCCTCGCTGTCAGGTCGCCAGGGCTGCCCACGTCCTCTCCTCTGTCTCGGTCCTGGAGTTGGAAGTCCATGACCAGGCGGGGCGAGGCAGCCCTCCCGAGGCCTCTCCCCTGGGTGTCTCTCCCCTCTGTCCTGGCGTGGTCTTCCCTCTGTGAGGTCAGGTCTGTGCCCTCATCTCCTCTTCTGAGAGGGACTCAGTCGCAGTGGCCCAGGGCCCAGCCATACAACCTTGTTTTACCTTAATTACTTCTTTAAAGGCCTTACCTCCAAATACAGCCACATTCTGAGGTCCCGGGGGGTTAGGACCCCAACACATGAATTTCTGAGGGGTACATCTCAGGCCACAGCATGGTTAAATGTTGGCTGCCGACTTTGAAAAATTCAAAAGCTGTGTAAGGAGCAACCCGCCCCAGCGTGGGTTGGACGGTGCTGGAGAGAGGCCCGAGGCCTTGGGTCTCAGTGTGACGCCAGCCCTCCCCTCCAGGAGCCACCAGCTATCAGGAACCGGGAACTTTGGTCCTGCCCGCTGGGTGTGCTGACGGGACCCCAGGGTGCTGAGGGATTGAGCTCTGGGCCTGAGGCCTGGGGGATAAGACGGTGTCTGCAGTTGGGGGATGAAGCCCCTCCCCACCCTGAGCAGGAACACGGGAAGGGTTGGAGAGGAAGAGCGATAGCTGTGCACCTTCTGTGTACCAATGCTGTGTCAGGCACTGGTGGCCCAGTTGTGTGTGGCAGCCCCCGCCCCGTCTGGGGGCACCCAGGGGCTTCCCTGGTGGCCTGCCCGGCTGCGGTGGGTGGCCAGGAGCGGGAAACGCACTCCGCTCTGGACTGGGCTTGCTGCGCTGGGGGCTTCCTCCCCGGCATCAGCCTTCCAGCCCAGGGTGCTGTGAGCAGGAATGAAGGGCTGGAACAGACGTTCTCAAGGCTCCCAAGGGCTCCTCTTGCCCACGCGCAGTGAGTGGGTGCTGGGAAGTGGAGGGTATGTGTAGGCCCGGCTGAGGGCTGACTGGGGCAGCTGAGGCTCACTCTGTCTGTCTGTCCTCTCTCGTGTCCTTCCCTTGGCCTCAGGGTCGCACTGGGTGCTGGCCAGGCCATGTGCAGGGCCAGGCCCAGCAGGGGCACAGGAAGGAGCCCCCGACTCCAGCCAGGGGACACACGAGGCTGTGCCCAGGGAGGGTGTGCAGGGCAGGGCAGGAGACTCACCCACACCAGCGGCTCCAGGCAGCTCTCTCGCTCATTCTACAGGCAAGGGTGTGGCCAGCTCGCAGGAGTGGGAAACAAGGGAGACTCTGATGATTTGGGACTGAAGGACCCCACACCAGTCTTCCCCGACGCTGGCATGATTTGAGAGCACTGGAAAGGGCTGCGGGCAGACAGGCCTGGGACGGTGGAGGAGAGGCCCAGGTCCCAGTGCAGGCTGAGAGAATGCCCCAGAGGTGGCCATGAGGCAGAGCCAGGACATCCTGTGTGCCCTAGCCCCCACCCCAAACCCTGAGGACGATGCTCACCATGCTGTTCCTGCCTGGCCCTCCGTCCTCTGCACACACTGGGGCTCTGGGCTGGCTTAGCCTCTCTCTGCAGGGGGCCAGCCTGTACATGTCTGTGCTAGTCTGTGCTCCGCTGGGTGCTGGGCCTGCCAGGGATATGGGCAGAAGAGAGCAGGTCCCCAAAATGCCCAGGATATTGGCCCTGGGGATCCAGTAACTTTTTCACTAGTGATCTGGACAGCTGAGGCGAGGACATCACCATGTGGCCTGACTTAGCAGAGGAGGCTGTCCCAGCATGTCATTAGAGGGGAAATGCCAAGAGGAACCGAGGCCGGCGGGCCCACAGGGCGGTGCGTGGGTGGAGCTGATGCCCTCTCCAGGAGGACCTGGCCTAGCCGCAGCCTGGGCCTCGGGAGAGCGGCTCGGCCCGGGTGTGGCCGGCCCGTGCAGCCTGCTGACCTTGTCTGTGACCTTGCTCAGCCTAGCCTTGCAGTCACAAGCAGTCTCATGGCCACTCTGCATCTCAAATGCCACCTCTTCCCTATACCTTTATGTGTCACCGTTTCAATCTTATTCAACAGCCAGCTGGATGCTCCCAGGTGAGGGCTGCTGTGGGGTAATGGCTCTGCAGGTCACAGGCTTCTGGACCCCCCCAGACCCCCCTCTCTCTGCGCTCCTTGCTGTGGGCAGGTGGGAAATCTTCCTGGGGCCAGCTGCTGATGGGCCCCCTTCACTGTCCCACCTGGTCCTCAGGACTCTGGGCTGTGGCCCTGCTGCTGGAAGTGGGTGGCCATGCCTGCCCTCCCTGTGGCCTCCTGGGCTCTCCCAGGCATGACGCAGGTGCTGTGACCGTGACACCTCTCCTGCTCTTTCGAGGGGAAGCAAGTGCAGGACGTTTCCCTTGGGGTGGATAGGGGTACAGGGAGCGGAAGAGGCAGGCACACCTCTCAGAGTCCTTGCCTGGGCACCTGGGGAGTGCAGGACATTTCTGGAGGGGAGGGCCGGGGGCGGGGGGTGAGTGCGGGAGGCAGCCCCCTAGCCTGCTGGCCGGCTCGCTCTGAGGCCACGCTGTCACCTGCCTCTCTTTACAGTCCACACAGGCATACCCTGAAGAGGCTTCCGGCTCCTGGAACGGGTTCTTGAGATTCCCTGGGACAACTTGCCTCGGTTACGTGAGTTTCCTCTCTGGGCTCCTACGGCCTTTAAATCTCTCTGTAATTAATGTTTAGATGATGGATTGTTTGTTCCCGCTTTTCCTGGCCCACTCAGAAGATTCTAGAGCTGAAAGGGCTGAGAAGATCAACTGGGCTAGCTCCTTGAATTTACAGATAAGGAAACTGAGGCCCAGAGGGAAAGGGATGCTCCTGAGGCAGTGGTCCATTGATGACAGAGCAGGGTAGAATGGAACCCAAGTGAGTGCCTTGATATAAGCCCAAGTGTCCCTTTGAAAGGCAATTACGTGGCAGACAGTGGCCACAACCCTTGTGCTGCACAGTCCCTGGCTGCAGCCCTGCCCTCCCCCCAGTGCCTGGCGATCTTGCTCCCTCCTGGAGCCCGGCTTGAGCTCTGGGCTCAGAGCCGCTCGGCCCCAGCTGCTGCTCCCTGGTGCTCTCCCCACTCCAGCCTGCTCGGGACTCACGGCCTCGGGAAAGTCTTCTCCAACCCAGTCTCCAGCAGGTGCCACAGGGGCCTGGGAGCACACACAGCCACACTCACCCCACATCCATGGTCAGGGTGCAAATGAAAGCACCGAGGTGCCGTGAGCCGGCAGGGAGGGGTGGATGTCACTTGCATGTCACTGACATAAGGGGAACTGCTTAGTCCTTCTGGGAGACAATGTGGCAACTTAAAAGATACAGTAAGTTTATCCTGGCATTCCCACCCTGGGGGTTCTATCCTGTAGAAATAGAAGCATCAGTGTACAATGAAGCGAGAATGTTTATTACAGGCTTGCTGTTAGTCTCTCTCTCTCTCACACACACACACACACACACACACACACACACACACGGCACATGACACGTCTGCAAACAACCTAAAAATGTCGATACCTATGGGAGTGGTTGGTAAACAGTGGCCATGGGTTTTAAGAAGCTGTTAGGAGAAGGTGGCAGGTAGATCTCAGGCTACCGTCCTGGGCGGGGTGCCATGGTGGGTCAGGAAGTGAGAACTGTTACCTGCTGGCATGTATGAATGATTCCATTTTGACAAACAAACCCCCAAGGACCCCCACGTGACCACGAGAGTGGGCTGTGCTTGAGCCTGGGCATACCAGGCACTGTCTTAGCCCATGCGCGTTGCTATGGAGGAACACCTGAGGCTGGCAGTTTACAAAGAAAAGAGGTTTGTCTGGCTCCTGGTTCTGCAGGCTGCACAGGAAGTGTGATGCCAGCACCTGCTACTGGAGAGGGCTGCAGGGAGCTTCCACTTGGGGCGGGAGGGAAGGCAAACCCGCGTGTGCGCAGAGATTGCATCGCAAGAGAGGAAGGCAGGCAGGAGGGCCGGGCTCTTCGACAACCAGCTCTGTGGGAACTGATAAAGCAAAACTCATAAAGCTCACCACCCCCACCCCAGGATTAATCTCTTTGTTAGGGCCCTGCCCTTGTGACCCAAGCGCCTCCCACTAGGCCCCACCTCCAACATCGGAGATCAAATGTCAACATGATATGTGGAGGGACAAATATCCAAGCTATAGCAGGTTTGGAGAGAGGCAAGAGGGACAGTGGCTTGGAGGGGGCAAGAAGCCCCCAGGTTGGGGTCCTGATACTGGACTTCGGAAGGAGATGGGTGCAGCCACTGGGGCTGGGTCGCAAGGCCAGAGCAGGGCTGCACCTGGCTGAGCCAGACTGCCCCCCAGGTGATGGCGGCTGGTGTGGGTGTGAAGGAGGCAGGCACAGCTTTACAGCCTTCACCTTCAGCTCCTGTTTCGTCTGGGGCAGCCCCTCACTTGGCTGTTGAGCTGGTGTTTCCTGGGATCTCATGCCATGTGGACACAGAACCCAGTGGAAATATACAGTTACCTGGCTAGTATGGCCTTTAAGAAGGTGATTAAGGTTAAATGAGGTCATAAGGGTGGGGCCCGGATCCAACAGAACTGCTATTTTTATAAAAGAGAAGAGACACCAGTCATTGCCCGCCCCCGCACGCACACAGAAGGGCTGCGAGCGTGGGGAGGCGCCTGCGGGCCGGGAGCAGAGGCCCTGCCAGGAACCGGCCACGCTGGCGCCTCGCTCAGACTCCCAGCCTGCAGACCCGGGAAACACAGATCTGTGCTGTTAGGCCCCTCAGTCTGGGGTGTTTTGTTATGACAGCTGGAACAGACTAGTAGAGATATTGAACTGGACAATCCCGGCTGTAAGAATCAACTTCTTTTGCGACTTAACAGACACACTGCATCCGAGCCACCAGAGCAGCACAGGCCGCTGCTTTGTGGCCACTCCTCCTCCTCCCTTTAGGCCATGCAACGGGGGGGCTGACCCAGCCCTGCCTTTGGGGGTAGATCCCACTGCCAAGGCCTGACCCCTCAGTGGATTCTTGGCCATTGGGTGCAGGGACAGGCACCTGACCCATCAGATATTTGGGACTCAGTCGGAGCTCTTGGTTAAGCAGTCTGTTTCCCTCAGGGATCAGGGCTGTGACAACGTACGGTTGGAGCTGTGGCAGTCCTTTTGGCACCATGAACAGATGTCTTGCTTGGGAAGGGAGTGACCAACGGGTAGTAGGGGAGAGTCAGAGGGAAGAGACTGGGCTCTGGGGACATTTCAAGCTGTCCAAGGCCACACTATCCCTGGATGTTTAATTTTGCGAAAAATAAATTCCCTTTTTGCCTAAGTCAGCCCAAGTCAGTTTCTGTCCATGCCATGTAATCAGGATTGACCCACCGGTTCTTGTCGACCTCTGATCTCTCTCATCGCTGGGCAGGGTGCTCCACCGCCGGGGCCTGACACGCAGAGGGCGCCCACTTACCCATGCACGGTGCCTGGCCTTCCAGGGCCTTCCGGCCTTGCAGCCCCTCAGGCAGGACTTGTACCAGCCTCCAAGGGCTTTGCAGGAGGAAGACACACGTGGCGGAGGCGGATCAGAGCTTTCTCCTCCAGGAAGGCAAGCTGAGCGTTGGGTCTCTGTGGCCCAACTTTAATTTAACTGACAATTTAAAAAATCAAAACCAGCGTCTGGGGCATTTAGAATGTCTGTCTTCCCGGTTTCATTTCATGGGGATGGTGTTATGGCTTTGGATAAAATGTTTCATTTGAAAGAACTGGTTTCATCAAAGCAGGGCTTTCCTGTTAGAGGGTTAGCTCCATCGATCAGAAGCGTGCTCATCAGGGTGGAGCAGCGCCTGACTCGGCCTTGGCTGTAGGCTCAGAGAACAGAGCAGACAGCCTGAGCCCTTTGGCGATCCCTCTGGGCCCGAGGGAGGCAGGACCCTGCCTGATTTCTGGAACACACCATGCATGCTCTCTCTGTTGCCCATGCTGCTGCCTCCCTGAATGCCTCTCCCCAGGCCTTGGCAGGCAGGGCCTTCTACACCTGGCTTTCCCTGTTCTGGATGTGGCCTTGGCCAGCACCCTTGTCTTTGCCAGGCATGACTGTCTGCAAGGAAGGGTGCCCCACTTGGAGAAAGTGTCTCTGATGATGTGGTTAAATTGATGGTTTTGAGAGCAGGAGATTATCCTGGGTTATCTTGGGGGCCCTAAATGCAACCACAAGTGTCCTTGTAAGAGGGAGGCAGCAGGAGATTAGACACACACAGAAGAGAAGGAGGGGATGTGACCAAGGAGCCAGAGCTTGGGGGGTGCAACCACGAGCCGAGGAAGGCCAGCCCCACCAGGAGCCGGCAGAGGCAGGCATGACTCTCATCTGAAGCCCCTGGAGCAGTGAGAACCATGTCAGACTTCTGCCCTCCAGAACGAGCAGAGAATAAATGCCTGCTGTTTTAGGCATCCCTCCTCTCTCCCTTGGTGGGGATTTGTGATAGCAGCAACCACAGGAAGTGGATTCAGGAGGGAAGCCCGTGGACACTGTCCTGAGCACACCTGGGCCTTGCTGCTGAGGAAGAGGGTGGTGCCCAGAGCTGGATCTCAGCCTCTGCAGGGGCGGCCCCGGGCGGGGAGGTGCCAGCCCTTGCCACTCTGTTTCGCTTCCCTTCCCTCCCTGATGTCTTGCTAACCTTTGGCCACACGGCCCCTTCTTTGCCCACAAAGGAGATGCGATGTGGGGAGTCACAGGAAGCGGGTAGTTGCTTTGCTTCCCACGATTTGGAATCATTTCACTTGTTACAACAACTAGCACTTTCACAATGTGAAAAATGGCAAATAATGAAAATTAAATGCCAACATGTATTGGGTTGCTTTGCCATTCCCAGTGCCTCCCCAGCCCTGTGTCCACGCCTTTTGCCATGTGACTTTGCTGCTTCTCCCTCTGGACGGGGTGCACTTCCCCACACCATGCATGCCGGGCTGGAGTGACACTGTGCTGGTCTGGAGTCCAGGCCTTGAGGAGTACTGTGTCTTTATGCTCACTCTTCTAGCAACTTCTGATCTTGTCTGTAAGATGAGCTTCCCCAGGGAGCTGCTGCCCCTCAGCCTGGGCCCTGGAATGCGCACATGGAAGCAGAGCTGTGAGCCTGGGAATATACTGCTGCTGTCTTCAGTTGCCAGGTTTTAGGGTGGTTTATTACACAGTGACATTATGGCAGTGGTTAACTGCTATGGAAACTGGTACCTAGAACAGAAAGCTACAATATGTGGCATTGGCTCTGGAACCAGAAACTGTTATAGGAGGCTAGAAAAATGGCCTGTGTTTTGGATTGGTGAAACATTTGCTAAAACTGTCACTTGCAATAACTTGGAGGTTAGAAAATGTACCTGGTGTGCTCATGGCCTTTGGCTGGGTGTGTCCAGGTAGAAAGTTGAAGGTGTGAGGCAGCCCCTGCTGCCCAAATTTGATATGGAACTACAGAGAAAAGATAGCCTGGGAAAAAGCTGACCACTTCTCAAAAAGAATTCTCAGTAGAGAGCCTGAAAATTCTGGAACTTGCTGGGTTGGACAATAAAACTATTTCTAATCTCCAGCCTTTCCATCCAATAAAAGATTTTCAACTTAACATACAGCCTGGAAGAAAAGTCAAATCGATGGCATGGCTGTTAAGACATAGTTGGGGGCCGGGCGCGGTGGCTCACGCCTGTAATCCTAGCTCTCTGGGAGGCCAAGGCGGGCGGATTGCTCGAGGTCGGGAGTTCAAAACCAGCCTGAGCAAGAGTGAGACCCCGTCTCTACTATAAATAGAAAGAAACTAATTGGCCAACTAATATATATAGAAAAAATTAGCCGGGCATGGTGGCGCATGCCTGTAGTCCCAGCTACTTGGGAGGCTGAGGCAGAAGGATCGCTTGAGCCCAGGAGTCTGAGGTTGCTGTGAGCTAGGCTGACGCCACGGCACTCACTCTAGCCTGGGCAACAAAGTGAGACTCTGTCTCAAAAAAAAAAAAAAAAAAAAAAAAAAGACATAGTTGGGGGCACAGATCAACCAAAGGCACAGCTGCCACACCTGCACGAGGCCTTTGGAAGGACCCGACGGCGCCTCGTGGCTACTGGCGGATCAGTGCCGTGGCCCTACAGCAGCCCGAGCAGCTGTGAGCGCAGACAGGGGTGTCCCTTGAAACGGATTGCGGGTGTGGCTTGGGCACACAAAGTCCGACAGGAGTAGGAATAGGAAACTCACAATGTTTGAGAGAGCTGTTTTGACAAAAGCCCACCAGTCTGAACTGAAAGAGACTAAGACTATTCAAGATGGGGAAAGACCTCTGTGTCACCGACTTCTTATGGGCCAGACACAGGCGGGGAGAGACTTCCGGCGGCAGGAAGGGCGCGTGTTCTAGTTTACTTCTCAACAGTGACCAGGGAGAACGAGGGAAAGGAAGGCTCTCCTCGACAGCAGGGACAAGAGTCACCTACAACAATGGATTGAGGGTCCAGCTCCAGAGAGTGGGCCTGGAGCTGATCTCAGAACACTACCCACCCCCAGGGCAGCAGGGCCTGGCAGCGCCTCTCCAGCGGGACGGAAGAACTGCGACGGGCCGGTGCCTGCCATGGGCCTCTGTCCTGCCTCGTTTTGAATGGGAGTGTTTGTCCAGTCACCCTGTGCCTGCTCTCCCATGACAAGCCGGGGTGTGTGTGAGGAGTGGGAGGTAGGAGGGTGCAGATAATTCCTCCTTTTGCTCCACAGGTCTCCAAATTAAGATGCATCTGTATCTGACTTAGGATATGAGATTCTGGACGTCAAGCCTAATGTCATGACTGGATAAGACTTTTAGGGCTCTTGAGATGGCAGTAAGTATATTTTGTAAGTGGGAGCATCTTAGCCTATTTTGTGCTGCTATAATCAAATACCTGAGCCTGGGTAATTTATAAAGAACGATATTCTTTCACAGTCTGAAGTCCTAGATCAAGGTGCTGGCACCTAGTGAGGGCTTTCTTGCTGCATTCTCACATGGCAAAGAGCAGAAGAGAGAGAACCCCTCCAGCAAGCCCTTTTTATAACAGCCCACCTCCCAACACTGCCCTTGGGGCTAAGTGTCCAGACATGAATTTTGGGGGGGATACATTCAAACCATAGCAGGAAGGCTCTTGAGTAATTGTGTCCAAGAGGACAGTCTGTGGCACATTGTATTATTGTTCCAAATTCCTCACCTATTCTATATTAGTTCCCTAGAGCTACCATAACAAATGATCACAAACTCGAATGGCATAAAGCGACAGAAATTTATTTCTCACAGTGCTGGAGGCCAGAAGTCTGACATCAGGCATCAGCAGGGCCGGTTCCTTCTGGAGGCTTTGAGGGACAGTCTGTTCCATGCTTCTCTCCTGTGTCCGGGCTGGGTGGCTGTACTTGTCAGCCAGCGCAGGCTGCCATGCAAACACCATAGCTGTGGCACAAACAACAGAAATTGATCCCTCACAGAGCTGCAGGCACAAGTACAAGACCAAGGTGCCAGCCATTCCGTTCCTGGCAAGGGCTCTCTTCCTGGAGTGCAGATGGCCAATTCTTGCCGTGTTCTCGCGTGGTGGGAAGAGGGAGAAAGGCAGGCATGGGTTGTCGGGAGAGGGGGAGCCATCTTCCTCTTCTGATAACACCAACAGTCATATTGGATTAGGACTCCATCTTATGGCCTCATTCAACCTTGATTCCTCTGAGAAGCCCTCTCTCTACATATCCCCTCTTGTCACACTGGGGGTAAGGGCTTCGACATGTGCATTCAGGGGACACAATTCGGTCTGTAGCTCTGGGAATCCTGGGCGTTCCTTGGCTTATAGATGCATCATCCCCGTCTCTTCGCACGGCATTCTCCCTGTGCATTGATGTCTCCGTATCTCCACTTCTCTTACAAGGAGATTAGGGGTCCCCCTAATCCAGCGTGACGTGACCTCCTCTTAACTAACTCCATCTGCAAAGGGCCCATTTCCAAATAAGACCCCTTCCTAAGGTTCTGGGTGGGTATGCGCTTTCGGGGGACACTGTTCAATCCAGTACACAGCCCTTATCCGTGCCCACTGCCGTTGGCTTTGCAGCTTCTCTCTAGGGTGGAGTGTGCTTCCCCACTGTGCCCGTGCTGGGCCGGGCAGTGTGTCTTGCCTGGCCAACGGGACGCAGGTGGAAGTGACGGCATGCTGGTTTTGAGCCCAGGCCTTGAGAAGCATTGTGTCTTTATGCTCATCTTCCTAGAAACTTCTGACCCCTCCATGAGACGAGCTTCCCCCTGGGGCTGCTGTCCCAGCACTTTGGACCCAGGATGAGCCGGCGTGCAGCCGAGCTGCCTCAGCTGCCCCCATTGGCCTGTAGAGCTGTGAGCCTAAGGATGGCGGCCTGGGGGCAAGGTTCTGGGGTGGTCTGAGAGCAGTGCTCCTGTGGCAGCAGCTGGTTGATATGGCGAGGAAGAGGCAGAAAGGGATGAACAGCCCTGCTGAGCCCCTGCTCCAGCTGCCATGCTGGATTGCAAGCCCAGTGTTGCCAGATATTCTATTTTACGGAAAGGAGCCAAGAATCAACATTTCTAATATGAAAGCTCCTGATTTTATATGTGTGCATCTAATTCAATTAAAAAATTGCTGCACTGTCCCAGCCGAACATGCCAGTGGGCAGGACTCTGCCTGCAAGCCATTGGTGGTGGCCTGGGATTGTGGACATGCCAGGCCCAGCAGGTCCCTCTGCCCAGCTGCTGCTCCCTCACTGGCACCACTGTGGGCAGATCCTGGTTCCAGGAGGAGAGCGTCCTCCGGTGTGACATACGATCATGATAGGCCCAGCAGAAACCCAGGCTCCTGTTGGGAGGAAATGCTGAGCTGGTCTCTGTGGATGGTCCCAACAAGGCCAGGAGATATAGGGGACTTGTTACTGCGATGCCTCTCTGTCCTTTGATGGTGCATATTGGTCACATTGTTAAGAAATATTTGGCAGGAAGACACACACCAAATTTCTGTAACAAAAATGATAGAATTTTAAGGGTTAGTCTGAAAAAAAGAAAACTACCAGAGAAGAAGGAAATCATACACCACCAAGTCCGAAATCGATTCTATTGGATGAATGTCTCACTTTAAATTTAAATTGAGTCCAAGTTCATTTCTCTCCCAGACGTCTAGAAGGTGGCATTCAAAATGTTTACACTTGTTCATCTGCCTTTTCGCTCAGTCCTGGCCCCACCTCCTTTCCTTCACTTGTCATTTCATTGCACACATATGCTCATCTTCACATCCACATATACATAATTTTATACACGGCTTGTGAAGTATGCCAGACGAAGAACGAAACAGTCCTGAAAACAGCTGGAACATTATGCAACAGTGGGGAGATGGGGCACATGCACATTCTGTACTGCAAAGTTGCACAACAGACCAAGTTTGTTATAAGTGAGGCTGGGAGGCTTTTATTTTTTCTCTAGGACAACAGCTTGCTTGATGGAGTAAGCCTGCTGCAGAAGGCGTTGTCTCAGGAGCCTCCATTTGCCCAAGAAGAGGAGCTGTGCTGGCAGCACAGAGACAAGGGGTGTGACAGGACCGCAGGCTGGGGCAGGCTGCTGAAGGGACAGAGGCTCACGCTCAGGGTCCAGCAATGCTGAGGTCTGGGGTGCAGGGGTGGCTTGTCTGGGACCAGCTGGCTCTGCAATTCTCAGGTCCACCCACTGTTTCTGCACTATCCCAGGGTGCAACGAGGGTGAAGCAGAGGGTGCAATGAGGCCGAGGCTCAGAGTCCAGTGAGGCTGAGGTCCAGGGTCCAGCAAGGCCAAGATCTAGGGACCCATGAGGCTGAGGCCAGGGTCCAGCAAGGCCAAGATCTAGGGTCCCATGAGGCTGAGGCCAGGGTCCAGCAAGGCCAAGATCTAGGGACCCATGAGGCTGAGGTCCAGGGTCCAGCAAAGCCAAGATCTAGGGACCCATGAGGCTGAGGTCCAGGGTCCAGCAAAGCCAAGATCTAGGGACCCATGAGGCTGAGGCCAGGGTCTAGCAAGGCCAAGATCTAGGGTCCCATGAGGCTGAGGCCAGGGTACAGAAAGACCAAGCACTGGGACCCAGCAAGACGGAGGCCCAGGGTTTAGCCTGAGTTGAAGCTGAAGTCTGGGGCTCAGCAAGGCTGAGGCCCAGTTTCTCATGAGAGTTAGGTTTGGGGAAGCATGTGCTTCTCTGCTGGCATGCGTCGGGTGGACAGAATCTTCTGCCAGCTTCTGATGAATCTTGAGCCAAACTGCCCCTCACTCCCTGTTGCTCCCAGAGCTCAGAGTCTTCCTGTAGACAGTGGTGGCCTATTGGGGATCACCTGGCCCTGCGATTCTCTGGCCTAGCCACTGTCTCCCTGGTGCCACAGGACGACCCAGGAGAGTAGGGGCTTGGTCATTCAGGCCACAGCTGGGTCATCCCCGGGGCCACTTGGCCCTGTGGCTCTGCTCTTACTCAGCCATGGGCCTCCTCACCTCACAGATTCAAGCCAGTAAAAGAAACCGATGACACCTGCGGTCCCGTTCAAAATCTCCATTGCCAATGTCCAGGTTAAGGGCGGGGCGTGCTTCATTACATTTATATGAGAAAGGTTTGAGGGTCTCAGCTGGCCTCAGGGATAATAGTGTGGCCGATGATGCGATGCGGTTCGTCTGCTCGATAATCGGAGACGATACCAAGGCTGGTAGTGCCCTCCCGTCGGCTCGGAGACGCCGTGGGGAGCGAGGGGAGGGGCTGCAGGGGGCTCAGGGTGAACAGAGTCTCGGTAGGAGACCAGACCGCAGCACAGACCTGTGGAGAAGGGCTCCCTGGGGAGCTGCGGCCCACCCCAGGTGCTCTGAGGCCGGGCAGGGACTGGGCTCAGCAATGCTGGGAAATGCTGTGGTCCTGTGCTCTGGGGGCCTCGCGAACGGAGAGCTGCTGGGGGTCTCAGCTGCCCCGCAAGCAGGCCGGAGGCCCCACTGTCACCGCAACGCCTCAGTGAGCTGGCAGCCCTGGGCCGCAGCCCGAGGGCAGGGAAGGTGAGCACGCGGCTAGCCCGGCAGGCTGGCTGAGGCTGGAGACGCTGCAGGTGGACCTGCCCAAGGTTGCTAGGGAGCGTCTGGAGGTGGGGAATTGCCATGGGGGAACAGCGGCCGCCGGAAAGTCATTCGATTTTCTTTTTCTCATTTTCAGAAATGCAATTAGGGAGGCCAGGGCGCTGCGTGGGCTCTGGAGCGCGCCTGCGTGTCTGGGGCTGTGGGTGTCTGTGGACTGCAGGTCAGCGTGCGTCTGTGTGCCTGTTGGTGCACATGTGTCACCACACGTGCGTGGCACAGCGTGTGCGCGCGCACCCATGGGCAAAAGAACGATCTCTCTTCTGGTCTCCTGGGGAAGTTGCCTGTCAAGTGCCCTCGAATAGCTTCCTGTTTTCCGTTCACATTAGCTTGTTGGCAAGCCCCCAACCTTGAAATGGCAGTTCCGCAGCACCCCTGCACCCCAGCACCTCTCAGCCCGCGACCGGGCCCTCCCTCCGAGTAGCCTGTGCTTCCAGACTTACGTTTACAGGGCCCTGGGGGCAGTCCCTTCCCTTCCTCAGACATCGTCTGCATCTGCAGCCAGTGGGCAGGATCTTTGGTGGGTAGCAGGGGCTGCCAGTGCCATGTGAGAGCCAGGAAAAGGAGGGTTTGGGAAAGTTATAGCAACTGGGGCCGTTGTGGAGGTCCCTGCGTGAGGAGCAGAGGGGCCTCTCGGTGGGGTTGCAGAGTCACCGGCCACGAAGGGCCCAGCCCAGCTTCCCCATGGCAGGAGGCAGAGGTGGGCTCTGCAGAACAGGGGCTGGAGGCCACGGGGCCCAGGGGCCAGGTGGGGATAGCGAGGTCTGGAAGTCACTTAGGAGCTGCAGCTGTCCTCAGCTCCAGCCCATGGCTGCCCTGTGGCAGAGTGGCCCAGTAGAGCCGGGTGGGGTTTTTTTTCCATAGGAGCCAAAGCTACATATTCTCATGAGAAGTGTTTTGATTTTTCAAATCTTAGAAAATAACTGGAGTTAAAAAACAAAACCCTGTGGGCCACCAGTTGGCAGCCCCACATGCCTCATTTATGTTGCTTGAGTCTACCGCAACAGCTAGTAACTCCACTACTACTTTAGGCGAAGAGCAGCATTTATACAAAAGGTGCTCAAGTCTGTACCCCACAGGGCTGGGGGACTCAGAGAAGCCTCTGGACACCTTGGTGTGGGGTGAGTGCTGGAGTCGTGGGGTCCAATCCAACTCTGTATCCTCGGGGGCTACCAGCCCTGAGCTGTAGGTGGTCCCTGGGTCTGCTGAGTGGCTCAGGATGGGAAAAGCCAGGACACCTGTGCTAGCTGCTGTCCATCACTTCCTGGACACGGCTGGACCCGAAGCACAATATTGGGCCGTAGACATCGGAAACGTAACGTACTGGAGTAAACTGACCATGGCCGTCCTTCCGTGCAGGAAGTCATGAGGGCAGGGAGGAGAGTTCACCTAAGAGCTTTGCCCCTTCGCCAGCGGAGCCGCAAGGCCCACTGCTCCCAGTGGCCTCGCCTTTCTGTTCCAGCGGAAAAGGAAACTGTGGGCCCAGCTTGGTCGGTCGCCTCTGACCAGGGCAGAGGAGGGCAATCATGGGCAGGGATGTGGCGGACCCTTCTCCTGAGAAGGGAGCTGGGAGCCCTGGGGCTCCAAGTTCCCCGAGCATTTTGGGTGAACATGCTCTTTCTTCCTTCCCCTACTTTAAACCCTCCACTGAGAACAAAATGCAAACCCCTGGCTGAGTCCTGCAAGGCACTGCCTCATCACCGGTCCCGTGGCCTCTCTTATGTCATCTCCTCCCCGGAGCAGAGGAAGCTCTTTCCTGCCACAGGGCATTTGCATGTGCCTGCCCCTGCCTGAGACGCTTACTGCCCAGGCCACTCATTCCCGGGAAATTCTCTCTGATCAGCTTTTAGCCCAAACCTTCCCCTTTCTGCCTTCTGGTCCCATGCATTCTATATTATCTGCCTCTTTTTATTTTCTTCATAGCATCTGTCTTTGAAAATTATCTTAATTTGTTGATTCAGTCTGCAAATATTTACTGAGCACCTACTGTGTGCCAGGCTGTGTTTTGTCAGTGGCCACATTTCCTACAAGTCTTTGGCAAGATTATCAGGCCCAAAGCTACCCTGTCATCCTATTGCTGATGTCCTACAGTACAGCCAGGGTTTGGTTCTAAAGTCAGCAATGACATGGAAAAGGCCATGGTCAAAATGCTCTGGAAAATCTCCAGTGCCCACAGTTTTACATCTACAGCCCAATACTGTTCTCGGGGTGCAGCCATACGTAGGAAGTGCTGGACAGCAGTGTTAGCACAGGTGTAAGTGCCGGCTCTGCCAGGTGTCAGTTGGGAGCCCTTCATATGTGTTAGACCATTTGACTCTCAAAACCACATAGGAAACAGGTAATACTATTATTTCCATTACACAGCTTAAGAAACTGAGGCACAGGGAGCTCGCCAAGGGCACATGACTATGACTAGACAGGGAGTTGAAATCATCTGTGCAGGTGAGCCGAGATGAAGTGCCCCCTCAGCAGCCCCAGGAACCCAGGGCCCCTGCTGCCCAGGACAGCCACACGACAGGTGGGGAAGGGAGTTCTCCAGTTTGGAGGTCTGCCTTGTTATTCCAAAAGGAATATCAGTACTTTCAGGCACCAACCTGGATTAGGGACTGCTCACTTCTACTCTCTGTTAAACACAGATGGAAGCCGGGCCCCAAGCTTTGCAGGAGAAGATGGGTGCTGTGTGCAGGTCACTGAGTGTGGGGTGCTGTCCTGGAGACTCCGTATGACCAGCAGGAAGCAAAGGCACTCGAGTCCTTGGGCTAAATGTCAGGCCTCCAGTGCCCAACTGGGATGATCATGTGGGTGTTGCCACCATGTTAGGGAGAGGTGTCGAGGCCAGGTGGAGGGCATGGCAGGGACTGGGGGCAGATCGCAGAGCTAATGAGAGGGTAGAGGGAGCTGGTGACCACAAGGGAGGGCTCGGGATGGCCCTGGCCCTGGCTGGGTGTGTGCACGGAGAGTGGAGGTGTCAGATGCCCAGCCTGGGACAGCTGGGCAGGGGCTGGGGCTGGGGTGGACATGGGGCAGTTCTGGGTGCACAGGTGGGTGATGCTCTGAGACATCTTGATGGAGGTGCCCGAGGGAAGCTGCGCTGACAGGGTGGTATGGTCCCGGTTGGGGTCACTGGCATATGAGCTCTGGCAGCCCTTCTGGGAGAGGGCAGGACACCTGTGCTTGGGCCATCCTTCTACCTGGTCAAGAGCAAAGATGATACCCAGGCAGCAGGCCCCCGAGGCTGTGGCTGACGCTGGAGCTACACCCCCCACCCCCACTTCCTGGTGTGTGAGATGAAGCATTTGCTTATGGTTTAAGAGGTCTGCGTTTCTTGCAGCCAGAAGCATCCTGAGGTACCCAGAGGCCTTTCCAAGATGGGAAGGCCAGACAAAATGGTAGCCTCCCTGGCCCCTGTGAGGGCCAGACACAGGTGAACCCATGGCTTTAGACACTGGCCCAACTGAGTCCTGGGCATCACTATCTGCCACACCCAGATGGTCCCTTTAAAATTCTTCTCTGCTCTCTCTGCTAGGTTGAACACACATGCAAGTGGACAGTCACAAGTAGGCATTGAGCTATATCCTTCCCTGGGCCACCACTGCTTAGATTGAGTCTGAGCTTCCTTCTTGCATGCCACATAGAAGTGTTAACTGAGCCTGGACACCCAAGCCTCCAAACTTCAAGCACTTTGTCTCTCACTTCCAGGCAGAACTGATCCCAGTGGTGATGGGAAACCTCCATGGTGCAATGGCAATAAAGACAGATGCTACCTAGGCACTGCCGTTCCCCTTCTGCCTGACACAGCTTCCTGCAGGGTGTATGGTGAGGGAAGGTTGCTCAAGAAACACCGAGAACCACAGTCCCTGAAGGCCACTTGGCTACCACATCCTGTTCCATCAGCGCGTCCTTGGCACGTTGTGTGCCAAGGCCGCTCCTGGCTAGAACTCCACCAGCGCATCTGACAGGGCCGGCAGCAGTGCTGGAGAGAACCGTCGTCTTCAGAGGCCCCTCTGCAAGGTCACTAACCCCTCATGCTTGGTACGCTTGGCACATGGGCCCAGTGGGACTGGAAGAGTCTAGGTGCTTCCCCACAACCCCTGGGAGCTCGCTTGTCTGGAGACAGGACAGTGAGGTCTCATTGCCTCCATCTGCTTAGCAGGTCTTGCCAAGGAAGGTGGCCTTGTTAAAGGGGCAGAGTACCTTCCCGGGGCCTGGTTTCCGTGTGGACATCAGGGGATGGCAATGGTGCTCAAGTGGGCTCCTGTCTCTAACGGTGCCTGTGCTGCATATGTGACCCAGAAGCCAGAGGCAGAGCAGCCCTGACTGTCCTCTGCAGAATGACGCAGGCACCCTCCCGTCCAGAGCTGGGACCTGCATGGAGCAAAACACTTTTTCTTCCCAGCGTCCCTCCTCTGAGGTACATGGAGTAACTTGCGACACCCAAGATGATCAGGAAAAGTTTCCATTTCTTTCTGCACCTCACGCCCTTGGGAAGATTTTAAGGGGCTGGGTGTGCAGGACCTGAACCAAGGCTGGGTTATCCTCATCCCTCCCCCAAACACCAGGCTTCCAGATCCAGCTGCGGCGCCAGTGCCTTCAGGGACCAGGCTGGTAACCTCAGGAGGCAGGTGTAGGGCAGCAGGGAGTGGGGGGACTGTGCCAAGTCGGGGAGTACAAGCCAGACCTAAAGGCATTCAAATTCAAATAAAAACAAGCATATGTGACATGCTCTGAACAAGCGTTGGAGCGGAATCAGCCCTGCGGTCCTTAGTTTTTGTCTTTGGGATCTAGACTGAGTGAGTAGACTTGAGCAAAGGACCACCGGGAATTTCCGGGTCCCACATTTTACCTAGAGGAGAAGGGGAACCAGGGGGAGAGGCACACACCACACCAGTGGAGGAGGAGGAACATTTCCTGGAAGAGGAAGAGGAAGAGGAAGAGGAGAGATTTGAACTATGGAAGTTTGAAAAAGGAGGAGTTTTTTTGTTGTTGTTTTGTTTTTTTAGTTGAGGACAGGTGATCAGGAAGCTGGGATGTGTCTCTAGGTCCTCTGCTCCCCCAAAAGGGCTTCACTGGAAATTGTGATGGGTGTGTGCCTTGTGCAGTCACTCAGCCTGTGGGTACCATTGTGGGGACTAATGTGTGGGCTGGTCAAGGATGGTGGTCAGTCTCTCAGTTGTTCCTGGCCTGGGGGAGGAGTCAGGGCATTGGGGTTGGGCGTTATGTGATAGGAACAGCTGCCAGGGATTGCTTGGGAGTGTCAGGGAGATGAGGGACAAACTCTGCCAAAAAAATTCCCAGAGCAAGTATCCCAAAGTGTGCAAGACAATGTAGTTACATGAACCTGTCAGAAGATACCATGGACTCACAACGTCGGAGTTACTCTTCTTCAATTCTTTCTGATTACATTAAAGAAAACATCTCTGTGCTGGTCTGTCTTGACACTTCTGTAGCACTTGCTAATCTGCTCCAGTCTCACTTTCTTTTGCAGGTTGTAGTATGTAGAATTTGATAACATTTTTTTCTTTTCATTTTATTTATTTTTGGCTGCTATCTTTGATTTATGATGAGATGGTTAGATGTTGGCTTTTCCATTTACGGTAGTGATTTAAAGTATCCTTTACAAATTAAGTGAATTATTAAGTGCTGCATCAAGAAATATAGCAGTGGTAGTGATGGTAGGTTTATGGCAAGGACCATAAACGCAGCAGGAAGGTGGTAGAATAGGACCCTTGACGTAGATAAGGCTGCTGGCTTCACCTTTTGAGGAGGATGAAAGCACAGACAGCCCTGGGGGGGAATGCAGCAAGGGTCCCCGGACAGCGCCTGAATGGACCCAGCTCTGGGCTACCTGGCTCCCACAGCCTTCAGGATTCAGCTCATGGTGCTTCTTATGGGAAGCCCTCCCGGATGTCCAGCTCTGGGGTCATTTCCCTTCTGATACACTGGAATTCCAGTTCCAACTTTCTCTGGAACCAGCTGGGTCAACACAGGTCACAAGAGCAGAAGCAGGGATCTGTGGTGAACGCAGGGTAAGTGTGCCATTTAAAAGCTGCTAAGCAGGAATGTGGGCCCAGCCTGGCCGCCCTTCCAGTTTCTCAAGAAATGCTAGAAATCTACATTTCTAAGTGACGTCTCACCATTTTTAATGTTGATGACCAATCTCCACCATGCCTAGGGGCCGGATCCAGCCTCAGGCACTCTCAGTGACACAGAGAGAGGAGCTTCCAGGTGAAGATGGCTGGCAAGCAGTAGCGCCGCCACACCTGGGCCCTAGAAATGACAGAGTCAGGGACACGAAATCACTGCTAAAGTGAGTTGTGCAAGTCATGTGTTTCCCCACAAGACTGGACCCTCCTGGCCAGCAGGGTGCTTAAGTCATCTCTGGGTCCTCTGCCCCTGTCCAAGGCCAAGGCCCTGGCCACACATGCCTGGGGCAGGGTGGATGAGAAGATCAAAGGGACAGGTGTCCACTCTCTGGGAAAGTGAGACAGAAGCTGGCATCACACAGCAGAGATGTTCCAGCAGACATGCCTGAGCGGGCTCCCAGGCAGGCCTGGGGGAGGTCACTGTGCCAGAGGACACCAAGTCTGGTGGGACAGGGACTCCAGGCAGTGGGAGGATAGTGACCTTGCTGGAGAGGAGGGATTCCAACAAGGGCTCTGACAGCAAACTCTCCCAGGAAGAACCGAAACAGCCCTGGACGCTCAGTTGGAAAAGGTGGGTGGAGTGTACAGAGGCCATTTCAGGTCGGCTGGGGGTGGGGCGGCCAGGGAGTGCAGTGGCGGGAGGCTAGAATGGCCACGTGGGATCGAGGACAGACAGGAACCTGACTGTGCTCTGGGACCCAGGGCTAAGGTCTGGCAGGAGGAGGCTGTGCTCAGAGGCTGCAGTGGAGGGATGGAAGGCAGATGGGGGAACAGGGACTTCAGGAGGAGAGGGGGTGGGGACTAAGGGAAGCTTGTCTGAGTAAGGGCAAAAAGTTGATCTTTGGGGTGGCCGCCAGAGTGCACCTCCTGTAACAGCATCGTTCTGCCTTTGGGGCACCAGGCCAGGTTCAGCACCCCAGGACCCGAAAGCCAGCCCCCCACCCCGTCCATTCGCACGCCCGGTCCGGCCCCAAGGCACTGAGAGGGTGAGGCGGGCCCCAGTTCCCAGGACTAATGGGTGGTGCCCGGGCACCCCGAGGGCTCTCTGGTGCGGGTGCTCCGGCGGCGCGGCTCCCCCGGCCCGGCCCGCGGCGCTTCTCTGCCGCCGCCTCGAGGTGTCTCTGCTTCGCTGCCAGGCCGGGCGGCGGCGGCGCGGGGAGGGGAGGGCGGCGGCGGCGGCCGCGCCAAGAAGCGCCGGGTCACCGCAGGCTGAGGCGCCCGCCGTCCCCGCCCTCCCCCTCGCTCGCCTTCTCCCTGCCCCGCCTCCTGCTCCCGCTCGCTGCTTCCCTCCCCGCCTCCCCCGCGCTCCCCGCCCTCTCCTCCGCGCCTCGCCTCCTCCGCCCCGCGCCCTGCGGTGCTGCAGCTGCGGGCGGCTCCAGCTGCCCCAGATGTGCGCTGGGCGGCGCGCGGGGAACTTTCGCGCCGGCTGCCAGTGCGGGGCCCCGGCTGCAGTCCGGCTGCCATGGATCCGCCGGCGGGCGCCGCTCGCCGCCTGCTCTGCCCTGCGCTGCTGCTGCTGCTGCCGCCGCTCCTGCTGCCGCCGTCGCCCGCGAACGCCAGACTCGCCGCCGCCGACCCCCCGGGTAGGTGCGGCCCGGCCCCGGCGCTCCGCGACCCCCGCCGGCCGGCCAGCCCCGCGCGCCCCGCCGGCCCTCCGCAGGCGTAGTCCGGCCCGACTTGGGCAAACTCCACGCGCCCCGCCCGGGGCCAAGTTGGCCAACTTCGGGGCCGGCTCGGTCGCGCAGGGGGCGCCCCGCGGTGCAGCCGGGCGCCTCCGGCCGGGGACAGCCTTGGAGCCCTCGCGGCTCCCGAGTCGCGCAGCGTGGAGACCGAGGGCCGGGAGAGCCCGCGGCGGAGAGCGCAGTCAGCCCCCGCAGGTCCGGGGGAGCCAGGGCGAGGCGGCGCCCGGGCTCGCGTCCGGGGACGCTCGGGAGGAGCCGGGTGCCGAGCGCGCCGCCTTGGGCCCTGAGGATTGGTTGGAGCTCCCGGAGGGGATCCCCGTAGATCGGAGGGACCCTGCTCCACCCCTACCTGTTCTCGGGCGCGCGGGGAGAGGGGGCCGGCAGCGGGCTGACCGGGAGCTGGACACGGAGGGCAGGCCGCTCGTGCTCGGGGGAGCCGAGTCCTCGCAGCTCCGGAGGCCAACAGTGGGGGCAGTCGGGCGACAGGGGCCGCCGAGGGGTCAGGCGCCAGGGTGGGGGCCAACTGGGAAAGGCTTCCGAGCACCCCACGACCTGACAAGGCGGCAGGTTCACAGGTTCAGGGGGTGGGAGACGCTGTGACGAGGTCGTCCCCTCAGGAACTGTGAAGTGCTCGCCGAGCCCCATCCCAGAACAGGGCAGGGGGCAGAGCTCTTGTTTGGCAGGGTCCGGGGGCGGCAGGGTTCCGGAGTGGTGGCCCTGTTAACGCCCCTTCCTGGTAGCAAGAAAGCCCAGGAGGTGCAGGCTAGCTTTTGGGGGCAGAATGCCCCTTCTGTTAGCAGTCGGGCGGGGCTAGGGGATGCGAGTCTGGGCGCCCGGGCTCTGGGGCTCCCAGGCCTCCGCCGGTCTAACGCCCCTTCCCATTGCAGGCGGGCCCCTGGGGCACGGAGCCGAGCGCATCCTGGCGGTGCCAGTGCGCACTGACGCCAGGGGCCGCTTGGTGTCCCACGTGGTGTCGGTGGCTACGGCCAGGGCGGGGGTACGAGCCCGCAGGGCTACCCCGGTTCGGACCCAGAGCTTCCCCGGAGGCAGCGAGGAGGACCCCAGCAGTCGCCTCTTCTACAATGTCACGGTCTTTGGCAGAGATCTGCACCTGCGGCTGCGTCCCAACGCCCGCCTCGTGGCGCCCGGAGCCACTGTGGAGTGGCAGGGTGAGACAGGCACCACCCGCGTGGAGCCTCTGCTTGGGACTTGCCTCTACGTAGGGGACGTGGCCGGCCTCGCTGAAGCCTCCTCCGTGGCGCTCAGCAACTGCGATGGGCTGGTGAGTACGCACTTCTCTCCATCTTTTTTGTCCGCTGCCCTTGCTTGGGCCTCGGGAATGGGTTACCTGGGAGTGCCCAGGAAGGGCAGGACTTGTGCTGAGGACTTTCTCTGCCCTCTCAGTGCTTAGGAGCCACTGGCACCGACTGAGCGGTTGGCTGGAAGGCAAGTTATTTTGATTGGTCTGAGCAGGGGACGATTTATGCAGGGAGACAGCCAGGGTCTCCAAAATGCTTATCAGGTGCATTTTCCTTATGCCTGCCCACACCTATCTATGGCTTGCGTCCAGATGTGGGTCGGTGTCTGTGTGTATCTCTGTGTGCGCATTTGCATGTGCTCTGGAATGTTGGCGCGTACTTGCATCTCAGTGCCTGTGCACCTGTGTGAACATATGCATGTGTCACTGTGTCTCTTGTGCACATATGTGTTTGTGCGTTTTTGCTCTGTTGAGTGTGTGTCCTTGTGCTTTTCGGCATGTAGCCCAGCAGTCAGTCTTCCTGCTTCTGTGTGCGTGGGTGATGTCAGCCCAGGGAGCAGGCAGTGGCTCTGAGATGCCCAGTTACCCTCTGCCCCCTGGCTGACTGGAAGCCACTGGGGTTTATGCTGTGGTTTCCTGTTGAACTTCAGCTGATTATTTGAAAAGTTGGTTTTTCTCTCTGTTTTGAGCTGAGGGGAGCCATTGGAAATGAAAACTCTACTGCCCCTGAGCTGCTTGATCTTTGGGGGGCAGCTCCTGAAGGACAGGAGACAGACTAGGGTTTCCTTTTTGGGACTGCCTGGACCACCTAGCATGACTGGAGCCCTGAGGAGTTCTTCTTCTGGGAGTGGGGGCGTGGCAGAGGGACCATGGCTTAGCACAAGGGGACCTCGCAGTAAGCCAGGATCGATGGCCAGGGAGGAGGCTGACATTGGCGTGCTCTGTCAGCTGCCTAGGGGCCTGGCGCACAGCAGAAGCCACTGCAGTTTTCTATTTTGGATTGGGTGTGCCGTGATCAGGCCGGCTGTGCTGGCCAGACCTCTGAGGCTGCCCACCCTGGGGTCTGCTCTAATTGCTGCTCAGGGAACTCCTGCCCCAGCAAGTGGCCGCTCTCCCAGCCCTGCGGCCTCTGAGCCAACTCGTTCTCAGGCAGCTGGGGTTCATCCTGCCGTCTGCAGAGCCAGCAATTACACCCGGGCCCCACAACCGCTGGGGTTCTTTTTATGGAGACACAGGAAATGTGACTTCGGAAAATCACTGCCTTTAGATGGATTTAGGTAGAACCTGGGCATATTATTGCAAACAACAATAAATATCCTTGGAAGAGTTTGATTAAAATGGTAAGCCTTTATAGTCCCCGTTGTCTCGAGGATGTCCCAGACCTCAGAGGTGTGTCTCATTTTACACTGAAGGTGAATTTCCTAAATTAATGGAAGTCTGCTGGGGCTCTGGGTGAGGCGGGAGGAGCAGACGTGGATGCAGTCTGTTGGTGGGCCAACTCCCGTGTTCTAAGTAATTCCTGATGGACGGCATCCTGGGGGGCTTTGTCATTGTGTCATTCATTCAGCTGTTCGTTTGGTGATTCATTTGTTCAGCCAGCACCTTCTAATGTGTTTATCCAGGATGAATGCATCTGGTCAGAGATGTGGCAGGCCTGGTAACCCCCCAGGGGTCATCTCCTCAGGGTGGCTCACAGGCTGAGGCACTCTGGTCAGACTGGGAGAGCGTGCTCCCAGGGGGCTATTTGGATGGGGTCTTGAAGAATGAGTGCCTAGCTGGAAAAGGCACAGGTTGGCAATCTGGGCAGAAGGAGGGGTGTGTACAGAGGTACCATGCGTGAATCTGGCTGGGCAGGGCGGGCATGCTGAGGTGTCACATGTGCAGAGGTACCATGCGTGAATCTGGCTGGGCAGGGCGGGCATGCTGAGGTGTCACATGTGCAGAGGTACCAGGTGTGAACTGGGCTGGGCAGGACGGGCATGCTGAGGTGTCATATGTGCAGAGGTACCATGCGTGAATCTGGCTGGGCAGGGCGGGCATGCTGAGGTGTCACATGTACAGAGGTACCAGGTGTGAACTGGGCTGGGTAGGACGGGCATGCTGAGGTGTCACATACACTGGACATACTCAGGCAGAGGGACAAAACACAGATGGGAAGATATTGGCTTTGGAAGAAGGGCTGGGGCCTGCCTGAGGGGCTTTGAATGCTGTCAGTGAGCAATGGCCTTGAGAGAGTGGGACAGCATCATTGGTTGTTCTTCTCCTGTTCTTTTCTTTTTTTCTGTATGTATGTGCCTGTTCTGATTTTATACTACTTAATTCCTTAACCCTCTAAGTCCCTCTGTGTTTCCATGACAGGCCTACTTGCCAAGGACCTGGGACTTCACACATGGGGCCCTTGGACCTCACAGAGGCCCTGTAGGGGAGGCATCCTCTGCCCTGGTTACAGATGGAGCACCAAGGCTCTGGGAGGTTGAGTAAGTTGCCTTAGGCCACACAGCCAGTGCTGGCAGGAGTCTGTCCTCTTCTGTCATGGTGCTCCCAAGTCTGAGTGGGTGGAAGGGACATCATGGGTCCAATTATCAGGGGGTCCTGAGGAGTGTCAGCATCAGGCATGGCTGAATCCAGGCACTCAGAACATGCTTTCTGTCTCTCAGCTCTGCCACTGTGTTCATCTCAGAATGCCTGCAACCCCCCCCCCCCACCATGTGGGGCCACCAGAGGCTCCTGGCCTAGCTTGTCTTCTGAGGAGGCAATCTCTCTGAAATGGAATGCTGTCCTCTCTGGGTGATACCTGTAACAGTCCTAGGAGGGATCTGATTAGCCTTTCTTGGGTTACAGGCCCATCCTTAAACTACTAGCTGTGGTGTGGGCCTGGGCTGAATCTCTCGCTCACCTTTATGGTTGAGGGTGAGGCTCAGACCCCCAAACTCTGGAATGGAGAGGGTTCTATACATACAAGCAAGGGGAAGGACAAGTGTGCTGGGGAGATGAAAGTTGTTACCCTGTGTTCAGCTCAGATGTCCTCCTGGGCTCCTGACTGGCCTGCTCAGCTGCCTCTGGGACTCCTTCCTTGGCCGACCCCACTCGTCACATGGGTGGGAATCCCAGGCTCCCTGCTCCCGTGCACGACTCCCCCCCAGCCACACGGTGGTCCTGGAGCTCTCTGGACCTCGTCCAGTCTCCATCTCCTCACACACCTGCCTCCAGCCCCGTCTTTGGCTCCTGTGCTCCTCAGCTGCTCCTGATTGGTCCCTCCCAGCAACCCTTCTCGCTGCTGCAGCCAGAATGATTTTATAAACCACACACCCAATCATGGCACTCCTTTGCTTAAGACCTTTCAGTGGTTCTTATTGCTCTTAAAAAAATCCAAATCCCCTGGCCTAGCATTCAAGGCCCCACTGACTGGATGCCTCCAGCCTTATCTGTCACTGTGTCCTCCTCATGCCTGTGCTCCGGTCTCACTGAGCTTTGAGTCCCCCCAACACTGGACAGCCAGGGGCTTTGCACAGGCTGTGCGCTGGCCTGGACACTCTTACCCCTTTCTCTTTACCTGCTTCATGCTGTACGTCTCAGCTAAATGACAGTTCATCCAGGAAGCTGTCCTGGACACACATGCCATGTTGTGCCCTGTGGTTCTTGGCAACTAGTACCATGGCATCTCTGGCTACGTCCAAAGGGGCCAGCTCCAGACTTAGCAGAATTCAGCTGGCTAAGTGAGAGTGCCCAAGAAGTAGGGACTGGAAGCCTGTGCAGAAAAGGGTGTGGGACCTCCCAAAGGCCCTGTGACCCCAGTGTTCCAGGCAGGCCTGGTCTGCTCTGCTGCCAACCCCAGGGTGTCTGCACCTCGGTGGGTAGGCCCCCTTGGAGAATGGTCTAAAGGTCTGTCTCTCTTCCCAAGGAAAGCACTATGCACACATGCAGTTTTCCATGGTTTTTCTCCCTGCACCGTGGTGTTCATGAAACCTGAGTTCAGATCCCCTGGTTTAAATCAAACTGAGTAGGGAAGGGAAACTTTCCCTGGACATGTATGGGGAAGGGTTGGGTGGGGTGAGAAAACCTTGGGCTGGGCACTGAGGACTTACCTCGAGACCCTGGGCCACCTTCCCTCTCCCACTGAGCCTCGGTTTATCCAGATGGAAAGTGAGGGCTGGAATCAGCCATCTCCAAAGCCGGAGTTGCATGTTCAGATGCCTTAGAGGCCAGATGGGGACCAGGCACAAGTGAGGGGACAGAGTTGGTGTTGCCTCTTGGGAGCATGGGCTCCTTGCTGCTGGACACCCCCACGTCTCTTCAGAGAAGCTGCGTTTGTGTGCCATATTTCTGATTCTGTTGTCATTGTGCGGGCAGAGAAGTGCAGCATGACGACCGCATGAGGGTCCAGACTGGGGCCCTAGAGGCAGGCGTGGCGGTGCTGGGGGCTGTGCTGGCAGCAGGGTTGTTGGGGCAACTTGGCAGGCAGAGGCTGTGCCGGGGAACTTGCGGAGAATTCTGCTCTGCTTCATCACAGCCACCCTCACTCCCCTTTCGTGCGTCCACAACCTCCGGGCCAACCTTGCCACCGCTTCTCACCGGGGCCTACCTGGTGGGAGGGAACGGGCTGCCCTAGGGGCTCTTCTCCAACCAGGGGCTGGGGAGGGATGCGACTGCCAAGATGCAGGCCGCCTGGCCAGGGGTTTGAGCTCTAGCTGGCAGAGTGGCAGCCCAAGGCCCCTGCCTGCCTCGTGGTGGCCCCTCAGAGTGACATAGGGGCATCCCTGCTCTGCAAGCCAGATTCATCTGGCTTTAGCCAATAAAGGTAGGGGTAATTCGGGGCCAAGTGGTGTCCCCTGAGCTCTGCCTGCCCTGCCTGACTCTTCCCTGGCGGACGACTAGCCGCAGCTGCCCCCGGGTCCCTCACCCACCCCGGGCACAGCCTAATGGAAAAGAGAAGGGAATTCTTTTCGGCAGGCGGCCACTATGCCCTAAGCTTAAGTCATGGGACCCTTTTCAAAACCAATCATCACGGCCCGGGAATGCAACATGCTGATTGGCTCCAGCCTGAGTCACGTGCTCTGCGCATGGCCTGCAGTGTTAGTGGGGAACAGGGCTGCTGGGAGGCTGACCTCGGTGCCCTCCTCAGTGTGCCCTGCGACGGACGGTAGGGCGGCGGCTCCATGTCCCGCCGCTGAGCCTGAGCGTGCGCCTGGGGATCCAGCAGCTGCAGCGCGGCTCTCAGGAGGCGCCTCGGTGGCGGTCCGAGGATCAGCATCTGCACCCGCTCCCTCTGCTTGGCGCCTTGGACCCACCGCCAGCAGTGTTGCTGCGGGCCTGCCACTGTGCCCCCATTTTACAGAGGAGGAAACCGAGGCTCTAGGAGTTGCTTAGCTTTGTGGAGCTCTCTCTGCGTGGGGTGGCCTAGCCCCTTGGAATCCTTCAAAGAGGGGCTTAGTGGAGCCGGCCCCCAACCCCCACCTCTGAAGGCCAGCATGGCCAGTCAATGGCCTCTGACCTTGACCCCAGGGAGGCCAGCTCTCCTTGGGCCCTATGTCATGTTGCTGCCTCCCCCCCCCTTAAACTCCACTGTGTGTGTGTGTGTGTGTTTCTGGCACTGGTTGGTTAGTGTAATGATGCTGCTCATTCAGGTGTTCGCAGGTTTCAGGATCCTTTGCCTGATGGCTAGCCTCAGCCGCCCTGTCCCCCAGTGTCCCTAGCACTTAGTGAGTCTTGGGTGAGTGAATGCAGGCCCTCACTCAGAGTCAGCTGGAAGGTGGAGAATGCTTGGTCCTTACCTGGGCCTGCAGTGAGGATCACAAGTACTGCAGCCAGTGTGAGCAGAGGAGTCATCGAGGGGCTCATCTGCCCTGAGCCCCAGGGACATGCCCCATGGCCTGGCACATCCACTTATCATCAAGGCTGGCTGTGCTTGGTGGTGGCCTGAGCCTCCCCACTCTGGTCTCTGAAGATCCTAGGGGCAAGTGTGCATCGGGCCCCTCCTGGGACCCTGGGTGTGAATGGGCAGGCAGATATGTCCTTCACTACCCCCATCTCCCTCTCTGGCTTGGGCAGCCCTGAGGTTTTTGTGTTGCTACCAGTACACAGCAGGCAGCTGGCTGTATGTCAACATGCGTGCATGTTTGTGTGCCTGTGCATGGCGAGTGTGTGTACGTGTGTGTGCACATGTGCATGTCTTGAATGTAGGAGTACATGTATACTTAAGTATGCATGTGGGTGTGCACGTGTGCACCCATACTGCACTAGTGTGTACATTTGGGCATGTGTACGAGTGCGTGCACGTGAGTGTGTATGTGGGTGCATATGTGTGTATACTTTTGAGTATGTGAGCATGTGCATGTGCAGACATGTGTATATTTAAGTGTATGTGTGCATGTGCATGAATATGAAGGTGTGTGTGCATGTGTGTGTGCTCTTGGCAGGAGTTTCCAGCAGGGGAGAGGCCTGAGATGAGGTGGAGGTACTGAAGGGGAGGAAGACCCCAGTCCCTTGAATCTTGGTGTCTCCTGAGACCCTCCTCCCATGGGTGCTCTAGAATGGGAGGACCCAGGTAGGAGCCTCTGGCTCTGCTGCATATGTTTCATATTAAATGTCAGCTGTCCAGCGGGTCTGCAGTGTTGCCATTAATATGGAGAAGTTATTACTATGCCTAGAGCCAGCTCCTTGGGCTCATCCATGAATTTCAATTAGACTGCACGTGGACCCCGGGACCTGCAGAGTGGGGCATACAGCTTCCGCTTGGAGGCAAAGGAAACCCTGGCATCCAGGACCAAGTCTCAGGCACTGCCGAGAGGCCAGGCAGGCTCTGCACATTTCAGTGGTTAACACCGGTGGGCAGTGGGCTTAGTGTGGGCTGGAGGCTGCTGCGGGTTACGCAGTCAGCTCTGCAGCCTGGACAAGTGCTGCAACAATGCAAACCTCAGTTTCTCAGATTACAAAAGGGGTGTTCCATCAACACCTAGCTCACAGGTGCTGGAAGGATGGGTACACAGCGCAGTTAGTCCAGGCCTAAGGGAGGGGAAACATTGGCCATTTCTGTCTTTCACTGGATCTAAGGTGCCATCAAATACAGGACACGCTGTTACTTTATGTGCCACCAAGAAAGAGGAGAGACTCCCATTGAAATCACAGTCCCCTTGAGGCACAGGTACTGGCTCCTGTGGCCCCTGCTTGCTCTCCTCACCCTTAGCGGCCGTTTCTCCTGCCTTGCTGTCGCTTTGCATATATTGGGCGACCAAGTATAGTAGAGCGCAGCTGCGCCGCTTCTGGGTGTCTCCCTCTCTTTGGTAAAGTGTAAGCAGTGATCATCCTGCAAGGGTCGGCATTTGCCTTGCTGGTGCCAGGCCACGCACTGCTGTGTCTCTGCCTTTCCGCCCACACCCTAACTTTTTGCCGTCACAGTGTGACTTTTTGAAGACACTGTGATTGGCAAAGGTCTCCATACAAGAAATGTTGATGCCACATCCACCTCAAGCGAAGTCATGGCAATGTGAAATTCCATAGCTGAGCTGGTGCGTGCCAGGCAGTGCCAGCCCCTCCACAGTGTAACATCTGCTGTTGCATCCTGCGTTCACAGGTGGTAAGTGTGAAAAATGTGTGTCGTAGAGTCATGAAAACATGGCTGGATGCTGCTGCTACTGCTGAAACAAATGATTTCGGGGCCTGAAAGCTGGCATGCAGGCTCCTTGCTGGGGGGGGCAGGCAGCAGCAGAGCTGGGCTGCCTGCGCGGGAGTCCAGCTCTGTGAGCAGGACACTCAGGACTCATCTTTGGGCCTGGACGTTTGTCCTTTGAAAGCAGGGTCAGGACCACATGGAAAAGTAAGGCGTATTTATATTTCATGCAAGGCTTGTCTAAGGCTTACTAGTGGCCACTCTGATTGGGACAGAGCTTCTGGAGGCATGATAAAATGTGTCCCGAGGCTGGGCGCGGTGGCTTATGCCTGTAATCCTAGCTCTCTGGGAGGCCAAGGTGGGCGGATCCTTTGAGTTCAGGAGTTCGAAACCAACCTGAGCAAGAGCGAGACCCCATCTCTACTATAAATAGAAAGAAATCAATTGGCCAACTAATATATATATAGAAAAAATCAGCCGGGCATGGTGGCGCATGCCTGTAGTCCCAGCTACTCGGGAGGCTGAGGCAGGAGGATCCCTTGAGCCCCGGAGATTGAGGTTGCTGTGAGCGAGGCTGACGCCACGGCACTCACTCTAGCCTGGGCAACAAAGTGAGACTCTGTCTCAAAAAAAAAAAAAAAAAGTGTCCCAATTGGTAGATATTTATACATGCAGATTTTTTTTTTTTTTTTTGAGACAGGGTGTCACCCTGTCACCTAGGCTGGAATGCAGTGGCATGGTGGCATGATCATAGCTCACTTCAGCCTCAAATTCCTGGGCTCATGGGAACCTCCCACCTCAAACTCCTGAGTAGCTGGGTCTACAGGTGTGTGTCACCACACCTGGCTAATTTTTAAAATATTTTTGTAGAGATGGGGTCTCATCATGTATGTAGCTATTTTATAGATTACACACATACCATCTCCAGTCAGTTGCGAATGAAACCTCATATAAAGTGATACCACAGATAAATTCTATTTTTTCGTGTATCTGTTCTTATACCAAAATTAAACTCTGTTTACTATTAGAGCTTTAAGGCTCCAATACCTAAAGTATTAGGTACTTTGAAGCTGTGCTGTCCAATACAGTAGCTACAAGCTACATGAGGAAATTGAACCCCTAAAATATGGCTCGTCTGAGTTGAGAAGTTGAGAGGTATTCTGAGTGTGGAACACATACTGGATTTCAAAGACTTAGTATAAAAACAGAATGTAAAATATTTCATAGATAAGTATTGATTACAGGTTGAAATGATACTATTTTGGATATATTGGGTTAAGTAAAATATATTACTTAATTTCACCTGTCTTTTATTTTTTTTTAAACATGGCTACAGATACAGCCCAGATCACATTTCTGTTGGACAGTGCTGCTTTGGGGCATCTGGCTGGATCCGTCCCTCTTTGCTTTACTCTCTTGCAAAATTTTCTTGGCTGGTCACATCTGTTTGTTCTTTCAAATGAATTTTAGAATTGTTCTGTCAGGTTAAAAAATCCCTTGTGAATATGATTGACAGTAAATTAAACTTAGAAACTAAAGGAGGAATGGACATAATTTACAGTATTTACCGGGAACATGGTGTTTTTCTCAGTTTAATTCTACTTTGATGTCATTCAGTAAAGTATGATACCTTTTAATGCAAGCACCATTTATTAAAATCAAGGTTATCTCAAGGATTTTTTGCTTTTGCCATTTCAAATTCAATCCTTCCCATCTATTGTTGGTATACAGGAAGCCTATTGATTTTTATATAATTATCTTTTATTAAGCAGCTTGATTGAACTCATTAATTCTAATACAGGGTATATTTGTAGATTCCTGTGGGTTTTCTAGGTATACAGTTGTACTGTCTGCAAACACTGATAATTTTGGATCCCCATTTCCAGTCTGCACAGTCTAGAACCTTCCGAGGGATGTTCGGTCGCAGCAGTGGCTGCGCCATCCTCGCCTGTGCCTGGCTGTGATGGGCTCGCCCCGGTGCTTCTCTGCTGAATATAATGCTTGCTCATGGATCAAGATGGATTTCATGTGCAGGCTATATCCTCTGAATTCTGGTTTTCTAAGATCCCATTTTTATCAGCAAAGGAGCTGAAATCCAGATAAAATGTCTTACCTCTTAGCACCCTATCCCCACCAGCTCCACGTAAGCGGCCGGAGGAGTTGCAGCCCCTGGGGCTGGTGCCCTTGGCCTCAGGTGAGCTGCCAGCTCTCATCCGCCCACTTTGCTGCCCAGGGTCAGCCTGCTCCCCACTTCCTCCATCAGAACCCTCGCAGCAAGCATGTGTGGGGACTGGGCAGCTTGCTGAGGAAGGGGCAGCTGGTCTTCCCCTCTGCACAGGTGGCTCTGGCAGAACAGGGCCTGGCCCCGCGGCCTGTGTGTGGGGAGGCTTCCCCCTTGAGCCAAGTTCTGCCCCTCTGTCTGCTCTGGCGCAGCCGTGCCCTCTGCTCTGCGGTGTTGGCACCAGCCTGCACAGCCCCACCCGCCCAGCCCCACTGTCACCTTTTATCCCATGTGCTTCTAGAAGGTATTTTTCCAAACAAAGGCAGTTCACCCTTAGAGCAAATCTTTGGCCCGTCCTGTAGAAAATAAAATTGTTTTCCATTGCGTGGTCCATCTGCCTACTGATGGGCATGGAACTTGGGAGCCTCCGGAGAGGGCACTGATGGAACCTCCACAAAGACCCTGACCTACAAGGTTTGGAGAGCTTCTGGCCTGTGAACACCTGCAGGTGCTGGGGGGTGGGCGTCCCGAGGGGTGTGGGCGGCTTCCCATGATGTCCCTTTGGACAGTATCTGTGCCTAGACCCCACCTTGAGAGATTCTGATTTATTAGACCTGGGTGGGACCTGGGATCTGTGTTTTTCCAAAGCTGCGTGGGAAGGTCCTGTGCACAGCACGGTGGGTGCCACTGACCTAGAGGAAGGCCCGGCGGGGAGAGGCCTGACAGGCCAGGCGTGGGTCCTAGCTCTCCTCCTGCTTACCTGTGACCCTCCGTTTCCCCAGTTGTGATGCCACCTGCCTCATGGGGTGTGTGCCAGTGAGGGAGCAAAGTGGGGGGAGCAAGGCAGCTGGAATGCCCCAGGAGGCCCAGGGAGGAAGGAAGTGATAGCCACTAGGGACGGCCAGGCCTCCTGGAGGCCTGGGGCGCAGGCTCCTGACACTCTCTGAATTTCCCTCACCTGGAAATTCAGAGCCTTGGCAGAGGGAGGACAGCCTCCTTGCATGGTGTCCTCAAGGCCACCCACAGTGGGGTGGGGTCCTCACAAGGAAGTGGGTGTGGACTCCCAGGGTAGCAACTGGCACCTGTTGCTGGGCTGTCCACACACAGCAGGTGCCTGGAACTCCGTGGGCATTGAGCACTGATCCTGTGGACTCAGTTGGGGCCTGGTCGGGGCAGGGGCTGGCATCTTCCTTGGTGCTCCTCAGTGCCCCCAGCTGGGCCCCCAGACCCTGTGAGGCTCCCCGCCCTTCCCCTCCCCTGCCTGTCCCTATCTGCTCCTATGGCCAGCCACTGGCTACTGGTCTGAGCTCGCCAGCCCTGAGCTGAGGTCTGGGCCCCTGGGACAGCGTGGGTCTGTCGCAGGCGGGGTGCTTGTCCGAGACCCTGTGATAGTATGGCGGAATGCATGTCGATTTGCTTTTCCTCCTGGTTCCTGTCTCAGAACCATGGGCCTCGCTCCGTCAGAGCCCCGGCAGTGTGCGGGTCCGCTGGGATCTGCTTTTACTCACAGCACTTCTGGCACTGAATGTGTGGCTTTTGTCCTCGCCCCGGCCAGTTCTCCAGGTAAAACCCTTGTACTTTCCTGATTGGTAAGGAACATCTGTAACTGTAATGTTTGCTCTTAGTTCCCTGGCTTCTGGTGCAAGCACTTCTGAGAGCCTTAGATTCTCTAGAGTGACAGGAGTGTCTTCTGAACGCCGGTGGGAGGGCTGGTGGGCGGGGCTCACGGGCAGCTTCAGGGTGGGGGCTGCTCCCCAGAAGGGCCAAGGCAGGGTTGAGGGTTGGGACTTCAGCTCCACTCCGCCAGCCTCCAGAGAAGGCACTGATGGAACCTCCACAAAGACCCTGACCTACAAGGTGGGAGAGCTTCTGGCCTGTGAACACCTGCAGGCGCTGGGGGGTGGGCGTCCCGAGGGGCGTGGGCGGCTTCCCATGATGTCCCTTTCCCCTCGCATCTTCTCCACATGGCTGTTTCTGAGTTGTGTCAGGATCTCATTTCATATGGTTCTAGACATGAGTTGTATCCTGTATAATAAACTGGTCAGAGTAAGTCAAGTGCCTTCCTAAGTTCTGTGAGCTGTTCAAGCAAATTACGGGACGTGAGGAGGGAGTCATGGGAACCTCCCGATTTAGAGCCACCTGGTCAGAAGTGCAGGTGAAAACCTGGAATTTTGATGGCATCTGAAGTGGGGGCAGTCTTGTGGGACTGAGTCCTTAAACTGTAGGGTCTGCACTGACTCCAGAAGTGTCAATATTGTGTTGAATCATGGGACAGCCAGCTGGCGTCCCGGGAGTTGGAGAACTGGCCGGGGCGAGGGCAAAAGCCACACATTCAGTGCCAGAAGTGCTGTGAGTAAAAGCAGATCCCAGCGGACCGGCAACTGCCGGGGCTCTGATGCAGCCAGGGCAGGTCCCAGGCTGGGGCTCAGCCAGCCTGGCTGGCAGAGATGGCCTGAGTCTCCTGGGCAGAGGTGGTGCTGGGTCTGGCCAGAGCCTCTCCCTTCCCTTCTGTCCCCTTCTCCCCACTCTCCTCCTTCGCTTTTCCCTCTCCCTGCTTTCCATCCCCCCATCCTCTCCTTCTTTCCCAGAGTCCTTCATCAGACAGACTCCTGGGGACCCTTGCTGAGTGGGGCCCTTCATCTGCTGTGCTCTCTGCCTGTCCGCGCCTTCCTGTTGACACGCCACCTCCTGTGACGCCCCCATGAGCCCACTGCCAGTGGGCACACTGGGAACCGTGAGGCAGTCCGGCGCAGAGGGCAGTGCCCCACCCCAGGTCACACAGAGCCCGGAGGCTGGGCCCCTTCTGCTGCGGTGGGAACTCCTCAGAGGCACACGGAACTGCCACCACCTGCACAGGTGGGGCTGACTGCTGCAAAGGAGGTAATTCCTCTCCTCTCAGCTTGCCACGGAGCTCTTGGTGCACTTCCCAGCAAGCAAGGTGAAGGTTGTGCCCTGCCCTGCCAGAGTGGCCCCTACCTCAGACAGGGTGGCCTGGCCTTTGGGCACTGTCTCTCCTGTCAGGGTACCCAGGCCCCTCCTGGCTGTGTCCGCAGTGGGGAGCGTGGTCTGCCTGGACTGTTCCCTGCCCCAGGGCTGCCGTGGAAGCTTGCTCAGGTGGTGTCCTGCATGAAGGCACACGGGCAAGGGGGCACAGGGCCAGCCCTTGCTCTGTGTGGGAGTGGGTAGAGTGGAGGGCGCAGGGTGCCCAGATGGATGGAAGATGGCAGACACTGGAGGAGGGGAGGGGTGTGCCAGGTGCCTGCCCCCACCATGAAGGTCAGCAGAGTTGCCACATTCTTTTCTTTGAGGAGCTCCTGTGTTCTCAGGAGGGGCATAAAAACCAAAGTCATGGGCAGTCACAGAGAGGCTCTGGCCATTGAGGGTGGCACTGGCCCAGGCAGCCTTGCCTGTGGTCAGTTTGTGGCCTCTGGTGGCTCCAGGCTTGGGCATAATTAGGGTGGGCAGATGTAGGCCAGTTCTGTCTTGGTGTCAGCCTGCCCTGGGTGGCTGCAGGTCCTCACAGCCTTCCCCCAACAAGTCTTTGGGTGCCCATCTAGCTTCTCTGGACCTGCAGAAGCCACTGGGACTGGGCCGCCCTGGCCAGGGACCCTTGGTCTTGGATATAGCTTCTTGTTCATTACGGGTGTCGGGACAACCCATGAGACTGAACCTTGTGAGTCTTTGATAGCTGGTGGCTGCTGCCCCCAGCTTTCCTCCTCTGCACTGATTGGTCTTTCTTGGGGCTGCTCATTAACCCTCTGTTAGCTCAGGTGGGTTGCAAGGCTTGCAGGGCTTCCCTTTTTATTCTATTTTGCTGGTGTTCATTTCTTCCGGTCAGCTCTGCCAGCCCTCTCCTGTTGATTTCTTCTGTTTACTCAAGCTATAGAAAATAATCAGGCTTTTGAAGAAGTGCCTCATTATGTTTTGCTTTTCTTTTCCTTGATTTGATTTTTAAATATTTAACTCCTTTAATTCAGGTGAAGTGTGTTTTCTGTATGTGTAAGGTATTGGTTTTAATACCTTAAGTATTGTTTTCTTTTTTTTTTTGGAGGCACAGTCTTACTCTGTTGCCCGGGCTAGAGTGCTGTGGTGTCAGCCTAGCTCACAGCAACCTCAAACTCCTGGGCTCAAGCGATCCTCCTGCCTCAGCCTCCCCAGTACCTGGGACTACAGGCATACACCACCAAGCCCGGCTAATTTTTTATATATATATATATATATATTTTTAGTTGTCCAGATAATTTTTTTCTATTTTTAGTAGAGACGGGGGTCTTGCTTTTGCTCAGGCTGGTCTCGAACTCCTCACCCCAAGCGATCCTCCCGCCTTGGCCTCCCAGAATGCTAGGGTTACAGGTGAGCCACCACGCCTGGCCAAATATTGTTTTTTTAAAATTATTTCAGCGCATCATGGGGCTACAAACATTAAAGTTACCTACATTGCCCTTGCCTCCCCTCTCCCCTCCAGTCAGAGCTCCAGATGTGTCCATCCCCCAGGTGGTGCACACCGCACTCATTGTGTGTATATACGCATCCCCTCCTCCCCCCCCCACCTGCCCGACACTCAATACTTTTTTTTTTAACGTTTTGGTTACATTTTATATCTTTGCCTCTCCCTAGCAAGGATTAGAGGTATGCCTTCCCCTCCACAATGCTCACCACATCCCTCAGATGTGGGACTACCTCCCCAACCCCTAAAAGTATTGTGTTTTTTTTTCTAAATTGCCACCAATGTTTCAGCACCATTTATTTGCTAATCCACTCTTTCCTAGTGTCTTTGAGATGCATATTCCATCACCCTTGTGTTTGCAGAGGTGATGGGGCTCATTTCTGGCCTGTTTTTCTTTGCACCAGTCCCAGGATCTTTAATTGCTGTTGCTTAACAACATGTTCCAATATCTGAAAGGGCAAGTATCACCATCATGCTTTTTAAAAAAAATGTTTTGGCTGTTTTGTATACATTTTTCTGAATGGATTTGGGTTGTTTTCCTATGAAATACCATGAGAGGATCTTTATTTTGGATGACGTTGCGTGCCTAAAATGGTGTCCAGCCTGCAGCAGGACCTCAGCAAATCTTTGATGAACAAGTAAATGACATTTCCATGCTTAATTTTCTCATGGAAATAAGAACATTGATTCAAATCTTTAAAAATATATCCCAGTAAGTTTATAACTAAGAGACTTAGAATTTTATTGCCATCGTGAATAGAGTCTTTTTCACTGTATTTTACAGCAGGTTATTATAACTATCTAGGGAGACTTTTAATTTATAGATGACCATTTACCCAGAATGCCTGGGGCCTGCTTGTTCCAGATTAATGATATCCTCAGAGTTTAGATGTCTTCATTCCCAAGGAGCAACAGTTAAAACACACTAGTACAAATCACACATGCATGTGCAGAGCTGCAGCTCAGCACTTTACAGCCATTGGTGATTTGGCAAACCCAAGCCTTGTGGTGTGGCCACCCGAGCACCCCTTGCTTCTTTGGTCCCAGTGACTTGCATCTTTGCCTTGTGTTTCAGCAAATTAGTCTTCTGTTATTATAGTGCACAAATGTGAAACACAGATAATCATAAAAATCCTTTTAAAATAAATATCTTGCTTGGATGTTTCCCATGTCTGCATTCCCAGATACATAAGTTTCCATGTTTATTTTGTATCTAGACTTTTCATGAACTTCCTTATTAGTATTTTCCCTTTTTTGTGGATTTTTTTGGGGGAGAGGATTTTCTAAGTATGCAATAATCTTCTGCAGTTCATAATATTTTTGTCTCTTCTTTTTCAATGTTTATTCATTTTATGTCTTATTATGTTGGCTAGAGTATAAATTGAATTTAGTAATTCTGTGTGAGAGATACAACCATATCTTCAGAGCATCTAGCCCATTGTCTAAGGGAGTTGGCAACCAGGTCCTGCTTCCTTTTCTGTGAATGCTGGTGGTGGTAAACCCAAAGTGGACAAGTCTTGCCCAATATGGATCTCTCATTGCTCACTTACCCATGGTGGCATGGCTGTTCTTTCCTCGGTCTCTTGCATCAAGTAGAGGCCTGAACATGGAAGTGCCCATGCAGTGGTTTCATGGGGACGAGTGGCAGTGGCTGACCTCCCCTTTAGGTCAACGAGCCTCTCAGCCGTTGTGGTCTGCTGGGTGTCCCTGTGGCAGGGGCAGTGTACCTGGGCATGCCCAGGAGTGTGTGCGGTGCTGGCAGGAAAATGCTGCCTTCGAAGGATGGTCCTGAATTTCTGCTGGGGATGCGGTTACATGAGACACTTTCAGAGGAAGGCTGACAAGCAGATCCAGTTGTACAGTCTGGAAACTCCACAGGAATTTGGACTTAGGAGCCCCGTTTGAGTCCCTACCTTACTCCTTACCAGTGAAATAATCTTCTGAACTTCAGTGTCTTCGTTGAGCAGGGTGGAGTTTGCAAATTGGTGGGCTGTGTGCCATGTCCACCCACATGAGTTTTGTTTGGCCTTCCCAGTGTTTGACAAATTTCTTACAAAGGTCAGGATTTCCAGTTTCTCTTGAGAACCTGGGAGAGCTGCTGGGCCCACGTCCCTGAGGGCTGGAGTTGAGCGGGAAGGAGCCCTCGTGAGGGCCGCCGCGGCTCCGGGCGCTGCCGTCCCCACTGCTGTGGATGGTCGCCCTGGCATGCTTCACTTGTGTTCACCTCCTGCGTGGTCTCTGTGTGGGCACCTGGACTTTCTCTTGTCTGGAGGTTGGTAACACATGGGTTCTGGAGCTGGCCATTTCTCCCTCCCCGTCTCCTTCCCACCATTTCAGATCGCATGGGCTCCGTGCAAGGCCCCACGCACTGAAGTCAAACGTGGTTCTGCCCCACGGAGTGTGTTTGATTCTGGCCTATTGCTCATCCATGAAAGGTAAAGGTCCATGACAGGAACTGCCCTGGGGTGACTATGAGCCTTATATGAAGTAAAGCACTTAGTTGCAAATAGCCTTGTCACTGCGAAGTAGTCTCTTCCTCACGGCACTGGTAGGAGGAACCACAGTGTGAACGCACTTGGAAATGTGGAGTGCAGTGTAGACATCCATCGCTTGGCAGTGCTCTGTGGGCTGGGTCTGGGGGGGGGGAGGCAGGGCTAGAGGAGGGGCCCAGGCCCGGGTAGATGCTCTCCCTGCCCCAGGCATAGCTGGCCCGAAACATTTTGCCAGATGAGGCCGTGACTGTTCTGCAATGGAATTCCTGGGTCAGAATAAGGAGAACAGATGTTTACTGGAAAAAGCCAAGAGCTGCTGACATCACCAAGAGCCCCTGGGGACACGGCTGAGGCGAGGGTCCTCCATCCCTTCCTGCCGATGCAGCACTCCTGGGGAGCTGCCAGGGCTGGGGGTGGACACACACACGAGCCGTTTCTTCCGCCAACTCCTCCCCGCCTGAACACAGTTAATCAGGGTGTGGAAAGATGCCAGGCTGGGGGGAGGAGGCTTGCTGCAGGCAGGCCCTGGGAAGGGAACACAGGCGAGGTGGCGAGCGGACTGTGCCTGGCGGGGGGACAGCCTTTGTGGATGAGGACCTGGCCCGAGAGCCTTGGGGATGAGGAGCACAGGTCCCTGCCTCCCCCTTTCCCAGACAGGGAAGGCTTGTCCTGTCGCTTCTTCTATGGCCGTGAATCTGGAGGGTGTGACAGGCCGCCGGCCCGCTCCTGCCCTTCCACCAGCACCTGTGCAGAGTGCTGGCGGCCCTGGCTCTCCCTCAGGCCGTCCCCAGGCCAGGCTGCAGTGACAGAAAGCCCAGGGCGAACAGCCTCAGGCCAAGAGGGAAAGCCTGCCTCCTCTGCGTGGGCCCAGCCTCAGAACTCACGGAAGCCCACCTTCTCTTCCCAGCAGCGCCCCTGCCTTTCCGGGGGGGTTCTGAGAGAGTCCTGAGGGTGCCTCTCACTAGCTCAGGCTGGGTCATGTGCCAGGCTTTGAGCAAATCACTGTGGCCGGGCAAGAGGGCAGGGCTTGGAACAGCCAGGCCTGGCCACGTGGCCGTCGGCCCCAGGGCGGTGTCTGTGTCTGGAGGTCTGGGAGCACGGCAGCGAGGCGGCCCGTGGGAGAGCCAGCTGCCGTTGGCAGGCACCGCTGTGGGAGCCCACTGCTTCCAGGGCCTCTGCCCGTCTCTTCCCTGGCTCCTGCCTCCCGTTTCCTGTCCCGTCCGGCCGCCCGTGACAAGCACAGCGCCTCCTCGCCCTTAGGTGCGTCCAGGGGCTCCCTTCACCTCGAGGGTAAGTAAGCACAGGTGCCTCCTGGCCAGTCTCAGTTCCTGCTGATGCCCCCACGCCTGCGCCTTCCCTTCCATCCTGCGGGCCTGGGACAAGAGCTCCGAAAGCTCATATGTTTCTGTCGAGTGTAAGCTCTGCCCATGTTGAGCACGGTCCGTGTCGCACGTGTGGCTTGGCTGCAGTCGAACCTAAAATGATCCGAGGGCCTGAGGGTGTGATCGGGTGGCCAAGGAGGCGGGGGCTCCTCTGGCCCACGTGGGCTCCCACCGGCTGGAGCACACAGTGGGGGCCCTGAGGACCTCCGGGCGTTTGCGTGAGGTGCTGGGGCCCATTTGCGTGGCCGCCTTCTCAGCGCCCACCTTCCAGGAAGCCTCGCCGTGCTGCTCACGCCGCCGTGCCGCTGCGCCGCGTTGCGTCTTCGCTCTTCTCTGCGCCCCTCTCGCCTTCCCCTGCGTGAGCCCTCTCGGCAGCCTGGCGAGGCCCGTGGGTGCCTTGTCAAAACAGCGTTTGACATGCGTAGTATATGATACAAAGGAAACGGATTCTATAGAAATAAGGCTATCAACATTGAAAAAATTTATAATACATTTATACATGTGCTTTTTAGTTTTTTATATTCATCATACTTTTAAATTTTTTGTAGTTCTATTGAGATATAATTTACGTACTATACAGTTTACCCATTTATAGTGTAAAATTCAATGGCTTTAGCATATGTTCAGAGTGATGCAACTGTCACCACAATTTTAGACCATGTTTATCACCCCAAAAAGAAACCACATACCCTTAATAACCCCCAGTTACCCTATACCCACAAGCCCTAGGCAACCACTAACCTACCTTCTCTCCCTGTGGATTTGGACGTTTCAAATAAATTTCATCACATGATATTTGGTTGCCCTTTTGTGCCTGGCTTCTTTCACTTAGTGTGATGTTCTCGAGGTTTATCCCTGTTGTAGCGTGTGGTAGGACTTCATCACGTCTTATGGACACGTGCTCTTCCATTGTGCAGATGTGCCACAGTTTTTCCATCCGTTCATCACTTGATGGATGGGGTTGTCTCCACCTTTTAGCTCTTGAGAATAATGCTGCTGTGAACGTTCATGTACAAGTTTCTCGTGTGCTTTTTAATTGGTGCATTAAATAGTGAGACCTAGGAGTGCACAACCTCTCTAATTTAAGTTGTGCCAAGTGTAAACACCGTCTGGCCTCCTCTGCGGCAGTGGCAATGAGGGGTGCAAGCGTATCTCTGAGTTCTGCTGCGATGGGTGTGGGCGCTGCTAATTCTACTGGAGCTGCCTCTGCCAGAGAACAAGGGTCGCCAGCTGCGGTTAGTGGTTGGCGAAGATGAAGTTGGGGTGTTAGCTTCTCCCAGTCTGTAGCACTCAGGTTAAGAACCCTCCAGGGAGCACGCTGAGGGCCATGACAGATCGCTGGTCCCACGAGATCCGGGTGAGTGCCGTGGCCCGTGTCAGGAGCAGGCGTGCAGAGGGTGTTCTGCCTGCACTGAGCCACGCTGTGCAGTCCCGGGAATGGTGGGGTCCTGCTGCCCTTTCCTCCCCCAAGCGTTTTCTGTGCCCTTACCTTGGGAGTCTTGCAGCTCAAGGGTGGGGGCCCAGGCCTCCTGGACGGCCACCCCGTGGGCCCCATCCTACACCCCCTTCGGCCAGATGTTTCCCTTCCAGTTACTTAGCAAGGTGCACGGCCAAGGGCCTGTCAGCAGGGGCTGCGGATAGATTTCACTTCAGACACACAGACCTGGGTCCCTGCCCCCAGTGGGTCAGTGCTTGCCTCTGGAGGGCACCAGGCCTCTGTCACTTGCTGTGCAGTCCCTGCCAGCTGTGGGCTGGTGAGGGCTCCTTGGTTTTGTGGAGGCCATGGGTCTTGACTTGGTCCTGGGGCTCTCAGGTTCTGCCTCCTGCCTGTCCCCATCTATAGCAGGATCTGGCCCTCCTGGCCCAGGCCGGGCACAGCACTGCCTCTGAGCAGTGCTCAGGAGGACAGTGTCCACAGCTAGCAGACCCCTTGCCAGGCACTGCTCCTTAGGGCCACCTGAAGTGGGAGGTCAGGCTGCGTATGACCTTGTGTGCACGGCTGTGTGTGAGAGAGCAACTGTGCCCTGGTGCTCCCAGGTCCCCTGGACGGAGCCGCAGCCGGGAGAGCCTCTTTCTCTCTCGCTCTCGTCACCACGCTTGGGTTGCTGCCTCACCTGGCCTGGGCCCCACCTGCCCGTGGAGCTGCCAAGGCCCTTGTCTGTGGTCTCTCCGAGGGGCCTCCTGTCCTGCCTCTCGCATTTCCCATTTCCGAGGCAGCCAGAGGCTTCTCTTACCGTGTGGCTGGCGCAGCCCTTCTAGGATTGGCTGTCAGCCTCCTTGGGGCTCCTGGGTGTCTTGCGTAGCAAACCAGCTCTCTTCCAGGGCATGTGGCAGCCCCTGGCATGGCTTCAGGCTTTGCCCTCAACTGAGGGGCGGATCACAGCCCTTAGTGTGGGCCTGGGCTGGGGAGGGAGCACTGACTGTGCGCTCGCTCCCTTGTCGCCTTGGGCGGCCCCTCTACCTCTCGGAGCCTCCCGTGTCTCTGTGCAGTCGCCAGGTGAGGACGGCTGGTGGCCCGTCCGCAGGTCTTCTCCCTTGCCTGTGCTAGGTCCTGTCAGTTCTGGCGATTCCCAGTGCCAGCAGTCTTGGGATGGCTTACAATGGCTTGCAACTTATACCTTTTTGTTCTGTCTTTCTTAAATTAAAAAATGTTTTATATGCCTTCATATAAAACAATGCATAAACAAACCAAAAGAAGAAAATGAAAATCCCTGTAATCCCATTTTTATTCAACATCTGTGTGTGTCTTCCACGTCTGTGTACAAACACTCACAAAACAAGGGGCATGTTGCACATTCCCTTTGACCTGCTTTTGTTCACGCCATGTACAGTGGACATATTTCTGGAGCATCCAGTGTTCTGCCGTAATGTCTTTGACCAGAGGCAGCATAATCTACTTGGGAAGTGTGGGGAGGCCAGAATCTGCAGCGCTGGGGGCTGGGGGGAGGGAGAGGCTGAGGAGGAGCACCCCAGGCTCTGACTTGCCCAGGTGTGGGGGAGGGAGGAGCTGCAGGCCAGGGAGAAGGGGCAGTCTGGGGAGAGCAGTGAGGTTTGGGTGGAGTTTGAGTTGGGAAGCTCTGTAGGGAAGGCTGTGTGTTCCGTTGCCTGGGGAGGGTGGGCGCCGAAGGGAGAGGGAGGCAGAGGAGGACAGCACTCCTTGGTCCCCACCATGTGCAGGCAAACAGAAGAGGTCGTGGGGTCTTAGCAGAGGGGCTGCCCATGTGCACAGGACAAGAGTGATCCCAGAGGAGGGACCACAAAGTGGATGGCAGGGACCCAGCAGCCCGGAGGGGGTTTTATAGGCGTCAGGGTCAGGGTGGGGAGTTGCTAGGGGGTGAGTGAGGGCCCAGAGGGCGGGAAGTTGGAGTGCCAAGGACACAAGTGCTGTAGTGAGGGAGTGGTCAGGATGAAGGGGATTTGCAGTCTGGGAAGATTTGAGTGTGTGCAAGCAGTGTTTATGTGTGTGCTTGTCTATATGTGTGTTTGACTCTGCCTCTTTGCATAGAGGGTTTTAGGTGGCTTGAGTTTGCTCACAGACTGAGGACAATGACCCAGGAGAGAGGGAGAGTTTGAAGCTGTGGAGGAGAATGCGTGTATTGGTCAGGGGTTATTCCTTCAGTGTCAGAAATGTAAGTGAAACTGGCTGAAGCAAAAAATAAGTCATTGGTTAATAAATATGCAAAAAGAAAAATATAAAGGGCTACTAGCTTCAGGTGTGGCTGGATCCAGGTGCCCAAATAAACTTTCGGTTGCCTTTTCTTTACTTTCTCCCACTCTTGGCCTACTCTCTGCTGTGTTGATTTTACTCTTGGGCTTGTTCCCCACATGAGGAAGAAAAATGGCTGCAGGCAGCTGCCGCCTCGCATCCTCACAGACTGTCTTCCCACAGTTCCAGCAACAGTTCCTGGATTTAATTGGATGGACTCCCTTGGCAAGTCCGCATCCCTGGCCATGTCCACTGCGATGATCCGTTGTGCTCAGCCTGGCCGGGGCCATGGCCCCCTCGCCCCGTGGTGACTGAGGGAGGGGAGGTGGCTCCTGAAGAGCACGGGGCTGTGTTATCAGGGGAAGGCGGTGGGCTCCAGGTGGGCTCAGGGTTGCCAAGGAAGAGGCTGGGGCAGAGACTGGGAGCCCTGGGAGGCTGCAGGAGGGATCTGTGGCCCACAGCACAGAGAGAGGGACACAGAGGCAGGTGTGCAGCAAGAGGGACTTCCTCGTGGCCCCTGCTCCTGCCAGGCAGGGTGGGAATGGCAAGGCTGCTGGCTGGTCTCCAAACATCTCCTAGCAGACAGCTGGCTCAGGATGGAGAGCATCGCGCCAGAGGTACACAGATCACCGACAGCCCCAGGAGCCCTCGGGCTGGGTGGCAGGAGTGGCTGATGCAGAGCAGCAAGCCCTGGGCCCAGGGACAGCAGTCCTCCTGCCTGGGCTGCATGGTGCAGGCGGGCAGAGATGCGGCAGGCTGGGCACACACGTGCTAGGCTGCATGGTCTGGGCGGGCGGAGATGCGGCAGGCTGGGCACACACATGCTGGGCTGCATGGTCTGGGCAGGGTGGAGATGCGGCAGGCTGGGCACACACGTGCTGGGCTGCATGGTCTGGTCAGGGTGGAGATGCGGCAGGCTGGGCACACACATGCTGGGCTGCATGGTCTGGGCAGGGCGGAGATGCGGCAGGCTGGGCACACACGTGCTGGGCTGCATGGTCTGGGCGGGCGGAGATGCGGCAGGCTGGGCACACACGTGCTGGGCTGCATGGTCTGGGCGGGCGGAGATGCGGCAGGCTGGGCACACACATGCTGGGCTGCATGGTCTGGGCAGGGTGGAGATGCGGCAGGCTGGGCACACACGTGCTGGGCTGCATGGTCTGGGCAGGGTGGAGATGCGGCAGGCTGGGCACACACGTGCTGAGCTATATTGTCCGGGCGGGTGGAGATGCGGCAGGCTGGGCACACACATGCTGGGCTGCATGGTCTGGGCAGGGTGGAGATGCGGCAGGCTGGGCACACACGTGCTGGGCTGCATGGTCTGGGCGGGCGGAGATGCGGCAGGCTGGGCACACACGTGCTGGGCTGCATGGTCTGGGCAGGGTGGAGATGCGGCAGGCTGGGCACACACATGCTGGGCTGCATGGTCTGGGCAGGGTGGAGATGCGGCAGGCTGGGCACACACGTGCTGGGCTATATTGTCCGGGCGGGTGGAGATGCGGCAGGCTGGGCACACACATGCTGGGCTGCATGGTCTGGGCAGGGTGGAGATGCGGCAGGCTGGGCACACACGTGCTGGGCTGCATGGTCTGGGCAGGGTGGAGATGCGGCAGGCTGGGCACACACATGCTGGGCTGCATGGTCTGGGCAGGGTGGAGATGCGGCAGGCTGGGCACACACGTGCTGGGCTATATTGTCCGGGCGGGTGGAGATGCGGCAGGCTGGGCACACACGTGCTGGGCTGCATGGTCTGGGCGGGCGGAGATGCGGCAGGCTGGGCACACACATGCTGGGCTGCATGGTCTGGGCAGGGTGGAGATGCGGCAGGCTGGGCACACACGTGCTGGGCTGCATGGTGCGAGCGGGCGGAGATGCGGCAGGCTGGGCACACACGTGCTGGGCTGCATGGTCCGGGTGGGTGGAGATGCGGCAGGCTGGGCACACACGTGCTGGGCTGCATGGTCTGGGCAGGGTGGAGATGCGGCAGGCTGGGCACACACGTGCTGGGCTGCATGGTCCGGGTGGGTGGAGATGCGGCAGGCTGGGCACACACGTGCTGGGCTGCATGGTGCGGGCGGGCGGAGATGCGGCAAGCTTGGCACACACGTGCTGAGCTGCATGGTCTGGGCAGGCTGGGCACACACGTGCTGAGCTGCATGGTCTGGGCAGGGTGGAGATGCGGCAGGCTGGGCACACACGTGCTGGGCTATATTGTCCGGGCGGGTGGAGATGGGGCAGGCTGGGCACACACGTGCTGGGCTGCATGGTGCGGGCGGGCGGAGATGTGGCAGGCTGGGCACACACGTGCTGGGCTGCATGGTCTGGGCAGGGTGGAGATGCGGCAGGCTGGGCACACATGTGCTGGGCTATATTGTCCGGGCGGGTGGAGATGGGGCAGGCTGGGCACACACGTGCTGGGCTGCATGGTGCGGGCGGGCGGAGATGCGGCAGGCTGGGCACACACGTGCTGAGCTGCATGGTCTGGGCAGGGTGGAGATGCGGCAGGCTGGGCACACATGTGCTGGGCTATATTGTCCGGGCGGGTGGAGATGGGGCAGGCTGGGCACACACGTGCTGGGCTGCATGGTGCGGGCGGGCGGAGATGCGGCAGGCTGGGCACACACGTGCTGAGCTGCATGGTCTGGGCAGGGTGGAGATGCGGCAGGCTGGGCACACATGTGCTGGGCTATATTGTCCGGGCGGGTGGAGATGCGGCAGGCTGGGCACACACATGCTGGGCTGCATGGTCCGGGTGGGTGGAGATGCGGCAGGCTGGGCACACACGTGCTGAGCTGCATGGTCTGGGCAGGGTGGAGATGCGGCAGGCTGGGCACACACGTGCTGGGCTGCATGGTCTGGGCAGGGTGGAGATGCGGCAGGCTGGGCACACACGTGCTGGGCTGCATGGTCTGGGCAGGGTGGAGATGCGGCAGGCTGGGCACACACATGCTGAGCTGCATGGTCTGGGCAGGGTGGAGATGCGGCAGGCTGGGCACACACGTGCTGGGCTGCATGGTCTGGGCAGGGTGGAGATGCGGCAGGCTGGGCACACACATGCTGGGCTGCATGGTCTGGGCGGGCGGAGATGCGGCAGGCTGGGCACACACGTGCTGGGCTGCATGGTGCGGGCGGGCGGAGATGCGGCAGGCTGGGCACACACGTGCTGGGCTATATTGTCCGGGCGGGTGGAGATGGGGCAGGCTGGGCACACACGTGCTGGGCTATATTGTCCGGGCGGGTGGAGATGGGGCAGGCTGGGCACACACGTGCTGGGCTGCATGGTCTGGGCAGGGTGGAGATGCGGCAGGCTGGGCACACACATGCTGGGCTGCAGGGACCTGAATGAGAGGCCGGGGAGCAGGCATGACGACACTCTGCTGGGGAGAGGCGCATGGGTAAGCCTGGGCTGCAGACGTGTTTTGCGTGGCCCCTGGGCAAAGAGAGGGTTGCAGCCTTGCCTGGGCAGAGGGTGGGGGTTCTGTTCTGCCGATGAGTGTGCCGGACTTCCGGGAGACAGGCAATGAGCTAGAGACCAAGTGGACGTCGTTCCATGGCGGTGCGAACCACGCAGGCAGGCAGGCAGCAAGGCTGGGCGCGGCGGGGTGTGGATGCGCGTGTGTGCGTGGATGATGCGTGGGTGATGCGTGTGTGTGTGTGTGTGTGTGTGTGTGTGTGTGTGAAGGTGAGGCATGCTTGTACACATGATACATGTGTGCATGGGATATATTTTCAGGAGTGATGTATGAGCACATGTTATGTAACGTATGTGATGCACATTAGAGGGCATCTGTGATGTGTGTGCACTTGTGTGGATATGTGTGCGCATATGTTTGTGGTGTGTCTGTGGTGTAGGGGATGCAGATACATGAGTGATGCATGTGGGCATGTGTGTGATGCCTGTGTGGTGCCTGTGTGTCAGTCGGGAGTGCATGGACGATGCGTGTGGGAGTGCATATGTGTGGTGCCTGTGTGTCAGGGCATAGCTGCTGGGAGCCCACAGTTGTCACTGAGAACAATCTGAAATCTTTGACAAGACCTCTGTCATAGCTGGAAGGAAACAAAAGAGAAATGACATGCGGGTATGTTAATGTGGCAACCAGACGCCCCTGCCCAGAGAAGAGGGCATGGGTGAAGAGGGCTTTCCAGCACTCTCTGCGGCCCAGGTGCTCTTGGGTAACGGCCTGATCTTCCCAGCGTGTCAATGCCCAGAGAGTGATATCAGTGTTTCCCCAAGGGTGCTGTCCAGGGGAGCCTCAGCCCTGTCCTGAGCCAAGAGGACCCTGGCGTCACCCTACCCACCCTGGTCCAGGGCAGGAGCTTCCTCTGCAGCCTCAGAGACAGATGCCAGCCGCTGCACTGTGGCCCTTGTCATCTTCTGACCACCGAGATTCCAAAGGGGTGGAGGCCAGCGTCTGCCGGAGTACCTTCTGCCTGTGTTTGTTCCATCCCCTTCCAGCCCTGGTTTGTGAGGGCTTGAAGCAGCTGTACCAGTTTGCAGGTCCCCGCCCATCCTGACAGGGCAGAGTGGCGTCCCTGTCCGTGCCCGTCCCGCCCTGTGTCTCCTTTCCCCAGCTCGTGTCTGGCTGCCTCCGCTGCTCCTCCCGCTCTTGGCTGTAGTCTCTTGCTGTTTTAATGAGGACTCGGCCTCCTGTGCATGGCAGCTCAGCGGCAGTGCGTTTAGTTAATACTCTCACGTCGCAGTTTTTCAGAGTAAATGCTGCCATTTTATTTCTCACTAATTGGAAGACGCTACTTAAGCTCTGAGATGAATGACTCTTTCTGCCGGGGACATCTCGGCCTGGAATCTCCATCAGGCTGGCCAGGTGCTTTGGATTCTGTCCAGAGCATTGGGCTGGGAGGCAGGAGGGCTGGCCTGCCCTGTCCCACCTGGTCCAGGGACGGCCCCTTTGCTTGTGACCAGGGCAGAGGTCCTGCCCAGGCTGAAGCCCACCCCTGACCTTTGGGGAGGATATGCAGATGAGGATGCTGCCATTGCCCATTCCTCCTCATGGCCCAGCTCCCAGCCCTGGATGAGGCCCCCAGAGACTCCAGGGAGCTTTAGTCTGGGTTTCCGGAAGCTTCCCCCGGCCCAGCCCTCCTCCACCCTGCATGCCTGCTCCCCTGGACTGAGCCTGGGGCTGGCTGCTCGGCAGGTCCTCAGCTAGATGTGTTGAAATTGACGTTTCCCAACAAGCGTATGCCCCACACCTGCTGTGATCAAGGAGGCAGATCATACCAGGGCTGCAGGGCTGCTGGCCACCCAGCGCTGGGCAGCAGGAAGAGGTGCAGCAGTGCCTGCATGTCTTGGGGCAGCTGCTGGGGCACTGCCTATAGGAGTTTGATGAGCACACCTGCCTGAGCCACCACTCCGGGTCTCAGTGGTACAGTGGGACACCATTGTGCAGTAGAGAACACTTTAGCCACCTGCATGTCCCTCCAGGAGAGAAAGGCTAGATGAACATTGTGCCTGCCCTTGGAGCAGAGCAGTTTGGAGGAGTGAGGAGGAGCTGCCGGCACAGGGGTGGACGGCAGGGCGTAGAGTTTGTTTGGGGCAGACGGTGGGTGCTGTGCATTGAGGGACTGGCACTGCCAGCCACACCCTTTTGGATGTCTGCTCCTCTGTGCGTGTCTACAGGGGCAAGTTTATAGGCGGTGGCTGCAGCCCACACACCATGCCAAGCCCAGCAGTTTACTTGGGCATGCTGTGTGGACAGGGTTGGGGATGTATTTTTGTAATACTCAGGAAATTAATACACAAAAGTAAACGAAGTTTTTCTTTTATTCTTGGTGCACACACGGTGTTGTGATCGGAGCGAAGTGCAGCCATGGGGAGGGCGCGCTGTTCCCAGCACAGGGTGCGCACGCGCTCAGCTCCTCTGTGTCCGCAGCCTCCCTCCCTGTGGCTGGGCTAGCCGGTGAGCAGTCTCATCACCGCGCTGGACACTACACGTGTGTGTCTCTCCCTTCGTGAGGAGCTGTGCCGTGAGCTTATGGGGTCTTCACGCTCCCTCCCTGTTGTGTTGGTGACAGGGACTGGGCTCACAAGGGCACTGTCCGAGCAGGTGTGGATGAGCAGGACAACACTGTGATGATATCAGCAGCTCTGCCAGCTGAGTCTGTCTTCAGGGACAAGGACAGCTCTAACCAGAGCCCAAGCATGGATTTAGGAAGAATTGCCAGGAAAGCAAGAGAAGGAAAGAAACCAAAGTCCTGGGGGACAGGGCACTTGGAGGAGCTGGCCACCCTGCAGGTGGCCTGGGCAGAGCTGGAAGGAGGGCCAGAGGCAGTGGGGCCCCAGGGGCACCAGGCTGGGCTCTAGGCTCTGTCCTTTGCATTCCTGTAGCTGACTGTTGCTGAAAATTAGCTGGAATTTCTTTCTGTCATTTCTTTCTTTGCTTCTTCTCTCCATTCTTCCTTCTTTCCTTCCTTCCCTCCCTTCTTTGTCTTTCCGTCTTTTCTTCTCAATCCATAATCTACGACAGTTCTCCATCCTTCCTCTGCTCCAGACTCTGTAGAACCTGCTTTGAAGAGCCCTAGTCCAGCCTCTGCTGTCCGGGAGCTCACGGGTTCCTGGGAGGCACGTCAGAGGGTCTCGAATGCCATCCCAGGGAGTGGGAAGGTGTCCTGCGGGAGCCCTGGAGGACGGAGGCAAGTGTGGGCTTCCTCACCACCCAGTGCTGCGGCTGGACCCCCGTCAGGCCCCTGCCCCAGCTTTTCTGAGCAGTCCCAGGGTGCTGTCCTGCTGTGTCACTGCAGCTCTGCTGCTCTGGTGTGGCCTCAGCCACTGTGGACCCTCCTGGGGGACACCGTTGTCCTCTGTTGCCGGCCACTGTGGCCTCAGGCGATGGGGCAGCCTCCACCCCCCAAGATCCCTTTAATCTTTGCAGATACTACTTCCTGGGGCTCTTGTCTCCCGTCTTCTGCCCCCCGGACCCCCAGGCTCCCTGCTGCCACACCCACTGCCCACTTCCAGGTCCTGGCCTTTGATGCCCTCGGATGCCACCCCTTTGTGGTGAGCTGCTCTTTCTCTCTGGGAGCATTAGAACTCTCCGTTTGTCTTTGATGTTCTTAGGTTTCGTTATCGTGGGCCTAGGCATGGAGCTTTCTCTGAGCTATATATTGATAAGCTCTCTATGAATCCATGACATTGAAATCTTTCATCTAATTTTGGGAAATCCTTGGTCATTATTTCAAATATTCCTTCTCTCCCCTCCCCCTACATTCTCTTTTGGGATTGATCCACATTGCCCGACTTTGCTCTCGAGCCTTCTCTCTCTTGCGCCCTTCCTGGAGAATCCATTGCGTGCTGCTGACCAAATCCCCAGGGGCTGAGTGGGCTGTTTGCCTCACCTGTTCTGCTGTTCAATTCAGCAGTCCCGTCCTTTTTCCAGGGACATCGTGCATCCCGACCCGTTCTCTGCAGCTAGCTGCTTCCTGCTGTGTGCTTCTGTGCTGTTATTTATCTCCTTGAGAACACACTCGCGCTCATCTCGACTCTGTCTGTGCAGGCCGTGCTGGGTGTGGTCTTTCTGTCGCAGCTCACGTGCTGCTCAGATGTGAGCTCTGCTCCCCAGGGGGTGTCAGTGACTGGCTGCTGGTGGTGGGGGCTTGTGTCAGCTTCCAGCTCAGGCCCCTCCCCGTGAGTGGGACAGGGAGGGGAGGGGACAGTCTCAGAGCTGGCTTTCCTCCCACCCCCTTGTGTGCCCACTCACCCACCTCACAGTTCCTGACCCAGAGCCTAGCTCCCTGGGTGGATGGAGGGAAACGAACTCCCTTTGGGGGTACCCTCACGTCACCCACAGGAGTGCAGTTAGCCGGGACCCTGAAGTGTCATCACACAGCACTGTGGCCTCAGTGTGTCCCAGAAGGTGGGGTGTCTGGTCTTGCGTGTGGCCACGTGTGATTGTGGGTCTCTGGGGTCAGGCAGAGGCTGTGCTGGGGGAGAGGCTGTGCTGTGGGGACCCAGGGGAAGCAAAGTGAGAGGGGTGAATGAGGCCTGGCCTAGGCAGGGGCAAGGGAAGGAGGAGGCCGCGCAGGGGCCTGGGGGTGGGGGTGGGGGAAGGAGGCGTCCGGGATGATGGTGTCCAGGCTTGAGCTGGGGTGACTGGGAGGAGGGGCTGTTCCTGACCGATTCTGCTCCGGGCAGGGAGGAGCAAAGTCTCGGGAGGACGGAGCATTCTAGTCCAGAGGGACCCTTGCTGAGGCTCTCAGGGCCATGCTAAGGGACACCTGCGGACTGTGGCTCTTGCTGGGCTCTGGCACAGAAAGGTGTGGGTCCTGGGCTCTGTCTGGTGGTGGAGGTCTGCCGGCAGGGGGTCTGGGCCACTGTGGGAGCCCTGCCTGGTGCACCAAGGCCACAAGGGTCCCACGGAAGAGGGTGGCTCCCCCAGAGTGTGGGGCTTGGGGTTCTGGCCCTGGCTGCCACGTTGGGCAAGCACTCTGGCCTCTGCAGGCTCCTGCTTCCCTCATCTGTGAAATGGGGGCATAGTCCAGCAAGTGTGGGCCGATGAGGAAGGGGTGCAGCCAGGGCTGGCAGAGAGGCAGGCAGGCGGGGCTGTGGGAGTGGGGGCGCAAGCCCCCGGGCCCTGGTTCCTGCCAGGGTGAAGCGGCATGGATTTACTACTCTCGTTTCAGAAAGAAGGGGAAGCAATGTGTGTTCCGGCTACTCCTGGGGTGGGGAGGAGCCTGTCCCCTTGGCTTCCCGCACCCCTCCCGCTCACTTAGCTCAGAGCTGGCGGCCGCCTAGCTCTGAGTGAGACGTGGCAGCCGGGAGGCTGAGGCCCAGCCAAGCCCCAGATGGCTGGCAAGAGGTGCTTCCCCGAGGTGAGCAAGACAAGGACTGGGCTGACCTGGTGGGAGGGGCAGGAAGGGCCCAGGAGCCTGGGAAATGCCATCCCTGGCCCTGGTGCTGCCTGTCCACTCCCAGCTGCACCCCTCCCCCCGAAGCCTCCCTGTGGATGCAGGACCCTGAAGCTGGGGGTCTAGGCACGGTGGGTGGGGGTGCTGGGAGCCCTCTCAGTTCTGGCTGGGGAGCCCTGGTCCTGGAGCTGGCACCCAGCTCCAGCCAGGCCCCCTGGCTTTGTGTGTGAGTGTGTGTTATGCGTGTGCCTGTGCACATGTGTGAGTGAGTGCCCCTTCTGCACAGGCCCTTGCAGGGTTTTAGGCCACTGGTTGGTTCCATGGTTACCATGAAGTCCTTAAACACCACACTCCTGCTGCTGCTTGATGCGTCAGGTTTTGGCATTTTCTGTTGACTTCCTGCCGTGGCAGGTGAGGGTTTAGTTCACTGACGACCCTGCTGTCTCTCCCTTCCCCATTCTTCTAGAATAGTTCTGGCACCACTTTTATTTAATAGTTCATGTTGGAATTCCCCATTGTATCAGTTTCCTATGGCTGCTACCCAAAATTGCCACAAACTTACTGGCTTAAAACAATAGAAATTTATTCTCTTATAGTTGTGGAGACTGAGATCAGTTTCAATGGGCCAAAGCCCAGGTGTCCAGGGCCCACTCCCCAGAGGCCCTAGGGGAGTGCGGCCTGTTCCCGGCCCGGCCAGGTCCTGGCGGCTGCCGGTGTTCCTGGGCTCGCAGCCGTGTTGCTGCGGCCTTCAAGGCTGGCGCCTTCAGCCTTCTCCGCTCCGTCGTCTCCTGGCCTTCTCTGCTTCCCTGCTGCGAAGCTGTGCGAGGTTGCATTTAGGGCCGTCTTAGTCTGTTTGGGCCGCTATGGCAGAATGGCTTACAGATGACGAAACTTATTTCTCACAGTTCTGAAGTTGGCAGTCCGAGGCTGGGTGCCAGCACAGTGGGCTCTGGAGGGGGCGTCTTCCTGGTTCACAGGTAGCAGCTTCTCCTGCACCCTCACGTGGCGGGAGGGAGGAGGGAGCCTCTGTGGTCTGACAAGGAAGGGCCCTAATCCCACCCACGTGGATGGGACCTCACCACCTAATCACGTCCCAAAGGCCCCACCGCCCAGCACCGTGGGGGAACAGGTTTCAACAGAGGAATTTCAGAGGCCCACAGACATTCAGTATGTGGCAGGGCCCACCATGAAAATCCAGGATAACTGTCCCATCTCAAGATCCTTGACTTCATCAAATCTGCAAAATCCTTTTTCAGGGATTAGGACCTGGACATATCTTTGGGGACTGTTTTTCAGCTGACTGTACCTATGGTCCTTTTTATATTCATACATTTGCTGCTTCACCCGTCAGCCTGGGCAGAGCGCCTGGAGTCCTCTCTCCACGCCATGGTGGTCTCCTCCTCTCTTTCCACCCGCTTCTGCCATCTCTCCTTCCTGTCTGCACGGCAGGGTGTTGTCCAAGGAAAAATGATTCCGTGATGCTTGTCAGAGCACAGTGAGGCACCCTGTGCTCAGGCCATTGCGAGGGGGAACAGGGACCACGGCAATGGGATCGTGCGATGGGGCAGCCTGGGCTCAACTCCGAATCCAGCACGGGCGAGTGGGAACTTACAGCGGGGGGGTGGAGAGGGGGTGCAGCTGGGGTTGCCGGGTGGAAATGACTCGGAGGAAACATCGGGGTGAGGGGGATTCCGCCTAAATCCAGCTAACAGGATACTTGCTGAGGACAGCCTGGGTGAGCAGACATTGCCTGGGAGTGGTGGAGGGAGGTGCACAGATGGGCCTTGGTCAAGCAGAGACTCTGTCAGTGTCCCCTCTTCACATTCTTTGCTGTCACTGTGCCTTTGCTGATGGGGTGACATTCATGTGATTCTTGGCGTGCTGCTCCCAGCTGTCTGACTTGGGCCATCGCTGTGCCTTTGAGCTACTCGGCCTCTGCCACGTGGGTCAGAGACAGCAGGGGAGAGGGGCACAGCCGCAGCCCGGTGCAGGACAGAGCCAGACAAGGCCCTTTCCCCATGCCGTGTCCAGTCAGGGGCCAGCTTCTCTGGGCCAGGGGCAAGGTCCTGGGTGGAGAGGGATGGGGCACAGCTTTCCTGTTCAGAGGGGCTGGGAGGGTCGGCATCAGAGTGAACATCTGTTGAACATATGTGCCTTTTCCTTATATAATCTGGTTTGGAAAGATTGTTTCTGTTACCATTGAGACAGTAGATGACAAAGACCTGGCCTTGCCCTCAGGGGGCACCCTGGGCTCTGATTTTGTGCGGAAGGGCGGGAAGGCCCAGAAGGCAGAGCTGGCAGGTGAGTGGGGCAGGCTGGGCACGGAGCAGGAGGGGCTGGCGGCCTGCTGTCCGGGCCTGGCCTGGCCTCCCTGCCCCACCATGTGGCATAGCCTGGGGGGTGGCCCTCTTGCTGTCCCAGGACAAAGGCTCTGCTCAGTAGAACTTTCCCCAGGACTTCCCAGCCACTGTCTTCCTTGGCCTCCCAACACCTCCTCGAGGCTGGACATCTTTCCCATTTTACATTTGGGGGCCATGAGGCTTGGAGCCTGAAGAGCTTCACCACCCAGGCACACACCTGGAGAGGAGGGGGAGGAGCGGGGAGTTGGGTCAGTGACCTGGGGCCTTCCTGTGGGTCCCCTGAACTGGGCAGCAGGGCCCTTTGCCACCTTTGAGGGACCCATGGAGGGTCCAGGGCAGCGTGTTCCGACTTTGCTGTCATCTCAGCCAGGGAACTTGTGGAAATGCAGAGTGCGGGTTCAGGTCCTCGTCCAGGGGGCTCTGGGGACGGGCCTGCCCTCAGCATGCACTGTAGCGCACTGTGGCGCTTCACTCTTGCAGTCCCTCCCCCATGCGTCTTATAGAGGAGAAACTGAGGCTCAGAGAGGTACCCCAGCTGGTGAGGTGGTGGGGCCAGAGCCATCTGATGGGAGAAACTCAGCCCCCACCTTTCTGTAGCGTCCTGAGGCCCCAAACTCCAGGCGCAGGGGCCGACCAGGAAGCTGTGCACAGTTGGGATTGAAGGTCAGGCCTGGGTCACTGCTGCCAGGGGAGTGGCCATCTGAGGAGGCAGCTTTGGGGACATACTGTGACCGGGGCCTCAAAGAGATGGCCTTTCTGCAGTTCCATCCACCAATGGCCTCAGGCCTCTGGCCACTGGTGGCCAGCAGGAGGCTCTGCTGGTGCCTCCTGCGCAGGCTCGGGAAGCATGCTGGCTCCTGCCCGGCCCTTAGCAGGGAGCACTGAGGCCTCAGGTGAACTGGTGTTTGTGCCTGTCTGCTGAGCTGGATTGTCCCTCCGAGTAACTCTTTGTGGACGATGTGGCTGCAGAGTTCTAGTCCAGAGTCAGGTGAGGAGCTGCAGGAGAAGGGGAGCAGAGGTCCGGGACAGCAGCCACCCTGCCCCCGCCCTCCTTGCTCCTTTCCCTGGGCCCAGGGCCTCAGCCTGCTGCCCCAGGAGGGTGGCTGAATGGGCGGGTACCTGAGGGGGCATTAAAGACCTGGAACAGTGCCCCTCAGGCTCCGGGCTGGCCCCGCTGCATCCCAGGGACCCTGGGTGGGACTGGAGGCTCTGAGGAGGCAGGCAGAGGGCCGGGGGGCCAGGTTCCCGAGCAGGCAGTGCCCCCGGCACTCGGGAAGCCAGCCAGGCACATGTGTTGGGCCTGCCCCCCGGGGAGGTGGCCCTTCTCTGAGAGGCCTCAGGGCTTCTCCCCTCATCTATGCACATGGCTGTCATTTTGGGAGAAATTGTTTTGGAATACAGTTTTAAAGGATTCCTCTCAAACATTTTGCCTAGAAAAAAGAAAAAGAGACTCTTGGTTGAAGGGGGCTGTGGGGTGGTTATCAGGCTGCAGGAGGGCCTGTGGCCCTCACCCTGGCACCCTTGCTCGTGGCAGTAGCAGTGGCAGCCGCTGTGTCTGTCCCCGGCCTGCCACGGGGTTGCTTAGCTCCCCTTCCAGCTGGCGTGCATGGCTTTTCCAGCTGGCATTTCAAGTGCTCTCCCTCGAGCGCTGCGAACCCCCAAGGCGGTCATTTGTCAGATGGTCCTGCTGTCTCTCGACACCCCATCAGAGTCCCTGCTGCTAAGACATTCGTGTCAGACTGTCCCAGTGCCTGTCTTCCCACCTGCACGCACGCAACCTGAATGCTTTATAAACGGGAGAAATCAGAGCACCAGAATCTTCAATGCAAACGCTCGTGCTTGCTCCAGAAGGCAGTGAACTTGGCCCACTATGTGCAGCAGGGCTTTGAGACGGAAGCCTTGCGCCCTGCTGAGGTAGGGGGGCAGACCCTGCAGAGGTGAGGCCACCTTCCCGTGTGTACGGAACGCAGTGCCAGGTTCTGGTCTGGGGGCCGCAGACCCAACACGGAATCTCTGCTGTCCTGAGATCTGGTCAGAGGGCAGACCGTGACCTCATACAGAACCCACGTGTTGGGACTGGGAAATGGTGTGATGAAAAGTAGACGTGATGGCAGAGCGGGGCATGACAAGGCAGAGCACTCCTAGCCAAGGTCCTTCTGAGGAGGAGGCGCTCATGAGAAGGTCTGGCCTTCTGGAAGAAGGCTGCTCTCGCCCGGGTGACGGCAGGTGCAGAGCCCTGGGCGGGCTGTAAGCCCAAGTGTGCCAAGGACAGAAGAAGATCACTGTGGCTAGAGCTTTGAGCGAGGAGGAAGAAATCCGTGCTGACGAGGGCAGTCACGTGGCAGGAAGCCACTGGGGGTTTGGGCAGGCAGTGACAGGTCTGATGCATGGTTCAGAGATTCTGTTGGGCAGCGTGTGGAGAATGGAGGATGAGGTCACACAGCCCAGCTTGCCCTGCTCGCAGCCTGGCGTGCTCCAGCCCGGGAAGCCCCCGCAAGGTGGTGAGTCCCCGGGACCAGGCATGAACACGCATGGGCAGAGCTTCCACCGTGCCATGGAGCTGTCCTTGAGTGATGACTGGGGGGGGGGGCCCAGGTTGCCCGGGTGCTAGAGTCCTGAGAGGGCTGGTGGGCTCCTGTGGGTCCCAGGCAGTGTTGTCTCTGCAGCCTCAGAGGGTGGTGATGCCCTCAGCCGCTCTGCGGGCGGGTGGCGGTGCACAGTGCGGCAGGATGCAGTGTGGGCGCGTGTTTGCCCCATGCTAGCCGGGCGTGGCGTGGCTGGGGCTGGCGGCCTCTGGCTTCTCCAGGGGATTCTTCTTACTGGCTGACCCTCTGCCAGGTGCTGGGCTGGCCCCCAAGGACTCAGGCCCAGGGCTGACTCTGCAGGGGAGACAGCTACTCCAGCGTTAGCCCCCTCGGTGCACCCCACCCTGCCACCGACTGACCTCCTGTCTCCCTCGGGGCCCCTTGCCCTCAGGGTGGCTGCTGCCAGGCCTGGTCCTGGGACAATTGCTGTGTCCTCAGAGCCATCAGAGCACTTGGTGCGATGGCATTTGGTCTCATGGCCTTGCTTCCTTCCTGGGCGTCAGTTCCAAGGTGGAGTTCATCTGTGGGGCTGTCTGCTGCTCAGGGCCTGGCACTGGAGCTTAGACACTCGGCGAGGCTGGTGGACACAGCCGGGAGCCGTGCCCTCCTCTAGGCACGTGGGGCCAGTCACCCTTCCTGGGCGCCCCCTGTCCTGGGAACACAGGCTTTGGGGAGGCTGGGGCCTTTTCCCGCTCACAGGCTGCCTTGGCCCCGGAGTGTGCGTGAGATGTCTGGGAATGCGGCACAAGGCTGACCAGGAGTCGCGAAAATGCTGCTGATTTTAAGGGAGAACAGCTTTTCACCGTGGGGTCTCGTGTCAGCTTTAGATTTTTGTAGACGCTCTTTATCAGGTCGAGGACGCTCCTTTCCATGCTCGTTAGTTAAGAGTTTTTATTTTTACTCATGAATGGATGTTGAATTTTATCTTATGTTTCATCAGATGATCACGTCATTTGATGTGATCGTGTGTTTTTCTTCTTTGGCCTGTTGATGTGGTAGGTAACATCGAGTTTTGAATGTTGTGCCAGCTGCATTTCCAGGATAGACTTGACTTTCTGTGGTGAGTTGTACTTTCTACACGTCGCTGCGTTAGACTTGCCAATATTTTGTTGAGGATTTTTGTGTTCGTATTCTTTAGGGATATTGGTTTATAGGTGTTTCTTTTTTTTTTTCTTTATTGAACTTTGTCTAGTTTTAGTATCAGGGTAATGCTGGCCTCATAAAATAAGTTGGGAAGCATTCCCTCTTCTTCTATTTTCTAAAAAAGATTGTGTAGAATTGGTGTCATTTCTTCCTTAAATGTTTAATAGAGCTTTCTAATAAAACCATCTAGGCCTGGAGTTTCTTTTTTTGTAAGTTTTTAAACTACAGATTCAATTTCTTTAATCATGACAGGACTTTTTAGGCTCTGTATTCTATCTTGGGTGAGTTTTGGTAGTTTATGGTTTTTGAGGAAATATACATTTCATCAACATTGTTGAATTTATGTGCATAGAGTTGCTTGTAGTTTTCATTAACTTTTTAATGCCTACAAGGTCTTCGGTGATAGCCTTTTAAAAAATCCCTGATATTTCTAACTTGTATTTTCTTTCTTTTTCTCATCTGTCAGTCTCACTAGAGATTTATCCATTTTATTGATCTTTATAAAGAACCAGCTTTTGGTTTCATTGATTTTCTCTATGACTTTTCTGTATTCAGGTTCATTGATTTTTACTCTTACTGTTTCCTTTTTACTGCTTGCTTTGGGTTTATTTTGCTTTTCTCTATCTGAACAATTTTAGCATTCCATTTTAATCTATCTGCTGTTTGGTTGTATGTTTCTGTATGGAGTTTGGCAGTGCTCTAGGGATCACAGCAAGCACACACAGCTTCCACAGCCTGTCGAGCCGGCCTCTCCTACTCCAGGGCTCGCACCCCGCCGTCGCCTCCGGCCCGCGCTGGCTGCCTTTACATACCCACACACGCCACGTGTCGACAACTGCACTGTTGAAAATTACAATGCTGTAATTTCTCTTTATTTTAAAGAACTCAAGAAACTAGTCTGTTTTTTCAGATAAATAATGTTTCTTTTGCTCTTCCTGTATTCCTGAGTTTCTTCCTAGCACCCTTTTCCTTCTGTATGAAGAACTTCCTTGAGCAGCCGTCTTAGGGTAGGTAGGTCTGCTGGCAGTACTCTCTCAGTCTTTCTTCGTCTGAGAATGTCTTGGTTTCTCCATAATTCTTGAAATATATTTTTGCTGGAAATAGAATTCTGGGTTGACAATTCTTTTTTTTCAGCATATTAACAATGTTTTTCCACTTCCTTTGATTCCATGGTTTTGATGACAAATCTGTGGTTATCTGAATCATTTCTCCCCATAGGTAACATACCATTTTTCTCTGACTGCCTTCACCATATTTCTGTCTGTAGTTTTCAATAGTTTGATTATAATGTGTGTGAGAATGTATTTCTTTGGATCTATCTCATTTGAGGTTTGCCAATCTGTTGGTTCATGCCTTTCACAGAATTTGGGAAGTTTTCAGCCATTATTTATGCAAATATTTGTGCAGTAATGCACTCTTTCTCTTCTTCTGGGACATGAATGTTAGATCTTTTAGTAGTTTCCCACAGGTCCCTAAGCTCTTTTCATTAAAAAATATTTTTATGCTCTGTGGTTCAAATTGGATAATTTCTGATCTGTCCTCAAGTTCACTGACTTATTCTTGTCATATCCATTCTGCTATTGGGCCTATGCAGTGAGTTTTAAAAGTTTCTGTGACTATACTTTTCGGTTCTAAAATTTCCATTTAGTAATTTTTTTGTATATATCTTCTCCTTCTTGCTGAGATTACTTTCCGTAAGTTGCAAGAGTTTTTGCCCTTACTCTATGGAGTATTTCTATAATAGTTGCTTTAAGATTATTGTCAGATAATTCCAACATGTGTGCTCTCTTAGTCTTGATATCCACCAATTGTGTTTTGCCAGTGGAGTTGAGATTTTCGTGGTTCCTTGTATGCCAAGTAATTTTGGACTGCATCCACAGCATTTTGATGTTATGCTAAGAGACTCTGGGTCTTGTTTAAATGCTGTGGAGAAGGCTGATACTTGTGTTTCGGCAGGTGGTCGGCCCGACTGGGCTCAGGCTGCAGGTTCCCAGACGCTTAGGGACTGCGATTTCAACGTCAGGCCCGTTTCCAAAGCCTTTCCAGTGCCATGTCCGTCAGCGCCATGTGCGGGCCTCCCTGTGGCAAGCTGGGACCAAGGCATCGGTCCACCTCGAGAGTCAGTCCCCAGAACCGGCGCTGTGTTGTTTAGGTCAGATCCACTCGTGCACAGCGCATGTGTGAGCCCACTTTCTGACATCAATTTCCTGAGCTGACTCTGCCATCTTCCTAGCACTTTCCAGTTTCCTGAGGCTCCCTGTTAAGGTCCCTGGCCAGAAGGTTGGGGCTTTATTGACCTGTGCTGTTGCATACTTCCTGGGACTATAGTCCTGGGAGGGCAGAGAGAAGAAGCAATGATGTTTCATTCTACCTTTCTAGGGCCACAGCTCCTCCAGTTGGAGAGTCAGGCTCCCTTCCTCAGAAATTTAGGTGCCTATGGGCTGGGGTGTGAGAGCACAGATAAAAGAAAAAGGAAATAGAGAAGAAAAATGGGGGATTCCCCACTGTCTGCACCCAGCACCTACTTCTGAGGTTAGAGCTGCCTTGTCTAGGACAAGGGTTACCAGAGAGTAAAACAATAGTAAACTCCCTGCCAGTTTGGTGGCACTTCAAATTCTAGTCATCTTTCTCAATCTGTGTGTCCTGATTTGCTTTCCAGAATCCTCAGCTGGCTGCTCAGGAGATGCAGGAGGAATGTGATCAGCATCTCACCTGGAACCAGACCTCCTCTTAGGGGATCTCCTGTGTGCTGGCCAGTTTGTAGTGAGGGGAGGGACTTTTACCAGCAGAAACACAGGCATAGCTAGATTCCACCTGAACAGGCATTTCATAGAGAGGGAGGGAGGCCCTTGCCTTCATACCTGTACCCAGCAATGCTCACAACATACCTGGAACAACTGAGAAAGGAATTAGGTTTTGTCAGCCCCTGCCTGAGACCCTCCAGGGGCTGCCTATTGCACAGAGCAGAAAATTCAAATCTCCTACCTGTAGCAGAGGAGGACCTACCCAGTGTGTCCCCACCTACCTCTCTGACATGTGCATTCACTTCTGCCAGCTGGGGCTGGATACAGACCTTGGGCACTGCCGCCTAGTAGGACCAACAGGAAGTAACCAAGCCAACAGGAAGGTAGAAGAGAATGCCACAACTATGAAGACAGCAGTTCAGGGTAATGTTGAGGGGCAGGGGGAGAAGAAAGGGGAGCTTCCTGGAGGAGGTGAAATTGGAACCAAGGCTAAAATGACCAGACAGAGCCAGCCACTCAGAGACCTGGGGAAGTAGGTTCCAGGGAGAGGCAATAGCAAATGGGTGGCCCAGAGGTAGAACAGACCTGCCATTAGGTCTTTGAGGAAAGGAAGCCGATGTGATGAGAGTGTGCAGAGCAAAGGGGGGCCATGGAAGGGTACATGTCAGCTTGGGGTACCCAAGCCTGACCACCTCCTTTATTTTCATAAATGCAGCGGGGGGGGGGGGGGGAGAGGCAGATATCCCAGCGCCTGCCCGTGTGTGGGCTTCCAGCTCACTCTGTGCTTTCCTGCCTGAGACCGGCCAGAGGTTGGCTGAAGGGCCGTGCTGGCTGGGGCTGATTTCCAGGTTCCCCAGCAGTATTGCCTGGAGCCTGGAGCCTCAGGGCTGCCTGGGAAGGGCACGCACAGGCAAGGTGTGTAGGCCGACTGCCCCCCCCCACACACAGCCCAGCGCTGTGAGCAGGGGCATCCTGCGCCCCCACTGGCTCCTCGACCCCTCGGACAGCCCTGCTGGATGACAGGTCACTGCTGGACAGATGGTGCAGGTGTCCTGCCTTAATTTGTGTTCTTTTCCCAGGGCATAGGTTGTCTCCAAGTTCTGTATCAAAACCAGAATTCAGCAAACTCAGACAGAATGCACCAACGCAGGAGAGGCTTGAAGCCCACTTTCCCCCTGGTCCCTCAGGCACTGCCCAGCGGGGAAATCTGTGCACAGCTTTGCCTCTCCATGGTGTCCATAGGCTGCAGTGTAGCACTCTGTGGACTCCCCCGTCCCAGAGTGTGGGGGTCTGGAGGGTAGAGCCCAGCTCTGGGGTGAGCAGACCTAGGTTGGCCAGTCATTAGCTGTCTGATCTAGCATCTTGGAGCCTCAATTTCCCAATCTGTACAGTGGGAGTAATAATACTGAGCTCACTCACTCTGACTTCATCATCTTATTTTTAATCCCTTAACAACTCTGTAAAGTAGATAATCTTGTATCATTTTATAGGTGAACAAACAGCAGTCAACAGAGGCCACATAGCCTAGATGTGACAGCAGGAATTTGAGTGGAAAATCTCAGACAGGTCTCAGCTGGGCCCAGTTTTTCCCTCAGCCCAGGGGATTCAGAGATGGCATGGCCAGATTGGGCCTCTGAGCAATGCCCTCACTGTTTGGGCTTTCTGGGGGGCAGGAGGAGGGGCCGGTGAGGCCCCCAGAGCCTAGGCCCAGGTCACAGTGGGGAGTTCTTGCAGCAGGGACCAGTTTGCTCTGCTTGGCCAGAGTGAGGAGCTGGGTCTTCACTGAGGCCAGGAGGGGCAGGCCCCCGGCTCTAGCCCGGGAGGCCGTGTCGGGGCCTGTGCTCAGTCCGTGGGGAACACCCTACTTCCTCTGGCCCGCGGGGCCGTTCTGACTTTTAACGTCTTTCTTCTGGATCTGTGCCGATGAAGGGTTTGCCAGGGCCAGAGCGATAATGCTTCCTCTGTCTGCTGGCTTGCATTCTCAGACTATTTCTGAATTAAGTTTTAAGTATGAGGACTCTTAAATAATATCATTGTGTTTATTCGGATCTTGGCTTTAAAGTACATTTTTGAGCATGCACATCATTCCTCCTGAACTAGGGCCTCCTTTATAGAGGGATTTATCTCCAGTCTGAGAGATGCCTGCTGAGCCTGCTGCGCCAAAGCCCCCATGCTCGGCGCTAGGCATGCAGAAGTGAAAGGGTCTAACTTGTCCTCAGCCAGTCATCGGCAGTGGGACAAGGACAAGAGATCAGACAGAAAGTGTTGCCAAGGCCACATCAGTTATGTGCTGTAAGAGGAAGGAAGCTGTTCTTTCTTTGCGTTAGTTTTCTGTTATTCATAATGAAACATGATTCACATTTACATAATTGACAATTAAAAATTATTTTTTGAACATATAAGACGTGTTCATTATCAACAAAAAAATTAAACAGTGTAGAAAAGCATGAAGAAGAAAGCAAAAATCATGAACTCCCACCATTTCGAGATGGCCACTGTGTGAGACAGACAGGCATCTCTCCCCAAGAGCTGTCCCGGCCCTAATCCCCAGAACCTGTGGGTATGTCATGCTAACATGGCAAGGGGGAGTGAAGGTTACGGACAAAGATAAAGTTGCTAATTATTTAACTTTAAAATGAAGAAATCGTCCTGGATTGTCCAGGAAAGGCACAATGTCGTCACAAGGATTCTTAAAAGTGGAAGAGGGAGGCAGAAGTTCAGACTTGGAAGATGCTGGCAGGCGGTGAAGGGGCCTCCGGCCGTGTGGGGTGGCCCCCAGAAGGAATGGGTCCCTGCCCAGACCTTGACTTTATCCTAGTGAGACCCATTTTGGATTGTGACCTCTGGAGCTGTAAGACAATGAATTTGTGTTGTTTTTGGCCACTAAGTCGATGCTAATTTGTTACAGCAGCAATGGAAACTAACAGTGGCCACTGACATTTTGGTGATCATTTTTCCATCATGTTGCGTGTATGTAATTTTTCATAAGTGGGATTTGTCATTCATGATATTTTTATTCTTTATGTTTATTTTTGTTCTCTCTTCTGCCTTCTTGACTGGAATGCTCAGCTTATTTATTTCCATTTTGGTCTGCAGTTGGGACGCATTTAAGGCTGTGAATTTGCTCCTGGTGGTGGCTTTGGTCTCATCTCAAATTTTCATGTGTTGAATTCTCACTATCATCGTTTAAAAAAGTATTTATGATTTTGATCCCAGTAACCTAAGAGCTACTTCGGGGAAAGTTTACAAAATGTCCAAGTGGTTGGATTTTAGATTATTAGGTTTTGGTATTAATTCCTAGCACAACCCAGAGGTTTAAATCAAATTTCATCAGCATTTATATCCAAATTTCACCATTTCTGTCACACCCCACCCCTACCCTGCACAGACCTCTTTCCTGCAGGGACCTGTGTCCTCCCCCCACCCCTCAAACATCTCTGAGCTTCCCTGGGTTCTGTCCCAGCTCTGTGGAGCGCGTCCACGCCCTCCTGCCAAGTGTGCACACTGGGCACCTGCTACCTCCCAGCCGGCATCCCAGGCTCTGCAGGTCTCACCATCTGTTGGGCTGCTATAGCAGAGTGTCACAGACTGGGCGGCTCATACACAGAACAGTTCTGGAGGCTGCAAGTTCAAGATCAAGGTGTTGGCAGATTCAGTGTCTAGTGAAGTCCCATTTCCTGATTTCATGGATGGTAACCGCTTCCTGTGTCCTCCCAGGGAGGAAGGGGCAAGTGAGTTCCCTTGGGCCTCTTTGATAAGGGCACTAATCCCATTCCTGGGGCTCCACCCTCTTGGCCTGATCACCTGCCAAAGGCCTCACTTCTTCACACCTTGGGGGGTGAGGATTTCAATATATGAATTTTAGGGGGGCAAAACACTCAGACCATAGCAGCATTGGGAGCCTTCCACAGCTGCCAAATTCTGGCAGAATGGGAGAGCTCGTCTCCATGGATACCTGGCAGAGGTGCCCTGGCCAGGCGCAGCACTCTGAGTTTATGAGCAGAGGGGAAGACCTGGGTGCTCCAAGTCTTGGGGAATTTCTGAAATTGCCCTTGTCTCCTGGTGTTTGCTCTGTTTCTACAAATGTTAGGTGGGCTTCTGGAGGGAGTGTGTGCTCTGGGTTTTAGGGTCAGGGCAGTGGAAGGGGCCCAGTGCCCTTACCGCCATGGAAACCAGAGCAGAGCCAGAGAGAGGCTGAGGAGGAGGGTGTGGAGGTCCCTGTGGCCTTAGGGAGGAGGGACAGAGGCTATGGGTGCTGGCGAGTAGGAGAGGGGACACACAAGTCAACCTGCTAATGAGGATGTGAGGGCAGGGGAGCTCTTGGTGGTACCTGGAGGGGGAGTAGTCTTCTTGTTAGGATTGGAGAGGTCCAGGCATGTTGCTGGGCTGAGAGAAAGGACTCTAGAGGGGGCAAACTGAGGACCCAGCAGGGAGAGGGACAAGGGAGACTCCTGGGGAGTTGGGCATGGGGTGGGGTGGGTCATCCTGCCTCAGAGGAGGAGGAGGAGGTCCTTGTCCTCTGGGATTGCAGTAAAAGGGGTCTGGTGGCCCCTACCAGCGACTTCCTCGGCGGGAGGTAGGGAGATGGCCCTGCGTCCCTATGATGCAGGAGCCCACGTCATGCCGTGAGAGTGAAGTGGGGTGTCGAGGGAGGGTCCTTGCAGACGTACAGGCTCGGCGTGTGAGAGGGGCGTGCTCACGAGTCAGGAGGCAGGCTCTGTGTAGGACTATAAGGGCAGGGAAGAGGCAAAGTGGGGACCCCAACTTCAGCCCTTGGTGCTTGGCACCGAGAAGCAGAGTTGGCAGTGGTCTTAGGTTGTGGTTTTGCTGGGCGGTGGATTGGGAGGCTGAGGTGCAGGGGCTCAGGGGCCAGGGCCACAGGGTAGGGGGATTCAGGCCAGGGTCAGTGTCTGTGAATGTTCCCATGTGCTTGTAAAGAGTATTCGTTCGCCTTCAGTTATGAGTTGTCATGTCCACCCATAAATCAGCCCAGCTCGTTTCGTTATTAAATGAGTCTGTGTGCTTCTGCTTTGGTCTAGGAGACCTGTCACCTGCTAGGTGTGGCCTGATGCCATTTCGCTCTGACTTTGCTCTCAGGCTGCCGTCTCCTGTACATCTAATAGCGGCAGATGCTGTGGTGCTTGGCTCGCACAACTTGGTGACTGTATTTCCACAATGTGTTGTCAGTGAAGCAGGAGCCTCCTCGAGCCACTTACTGCTGGCTCTGGGTTCTGTTTCTATGTTAAAGACACCTGCTTTCTGTGTTGCATTTTTCTCTGCCTCTCTTTCAGCATGTTTCAGGGATGTCTTTTAAACAGCATGCCTTTTGTTTTTTAAAACTCCATCTGATTGATCTTTAACCGTGAGGTGAAACCCATGGGCAGGTGTCGTTGGTGATGTGAGTGGCCCAGCTGCTGCAGTCTGGTCTATGTCTTCATTATGTTTGATTGTCCCCCACCCTTGGGGGCAGGCTGGGAGCTGGTTTCCTCTGGCACCTGCCCCTCTCTGACCCCTCTGGCTGCTGCCCTCCCCTTGCTGCCCTCCTTGCCTAGGCTGCCCCTCAGGACCTGCCCTCTGGGCACACCTCCACCGGCCTCCTGGTCCCTCCTATCCAGCTCCATGCCACTGTCCCACAGTGTGCCCTCTCTGCCAGGCTCTGTCTTCTGTGATGAATTGCTAGGCCCAGCTCCTTCCTTCTCCCTAACTTTGCTGCCACCCCCAGCCTGGCTGCAGGGTTTACCCTCCATCCCAGACCGCAGGCCTCGAGCGGTGCTGTGTCCTGCTGCGGGACTCCTCTTGCCTGCTCAGCAGCCTCGAAGGCTGTTCCACTCCGCACACAGCAAGGCCCACCTGTCCCTCGAGCTCCCGCCTGCTCACCAGTCCCATCATGGCCAGCGTCTCAGAGGCCCTGCCTGGCCCCCTAACCTGCTCCACTGCCACCTTACCTGAAGCTGCTGAGGTCCCCACCGACCACGGAGGGAGGCATGGGGTCCTGTGGCCTCCCTACTCCTGCTGCCGGGAGCCACCTGAGGCTGTGCTGCTCCTAGATTTCCTCTCTTCCCTCTGGGCTCCCCTGCCCACCCCCACCTGGTCGGAGCCCGAGGGCTCAACCCTGTTCTCCTCCTCTGCGTTGCACTTGCTCCCAGAGCGACTTGGCCGTCCTCCTGTCTGCGGAGCACCTCGATGGCTCAGGCGGGCCCTCCCTGAGACCCGTCTTGTCTCTGCACATGCCTGCCTGCTGACTTGCTGCCCCAGTCCCATCCTCAGTCCCCAGTCAAGACAGAGAAACGAGACCTCATCCCGCCTCCAAGCCCCCGCCTGGGAGAGAGCGCGGGGCAGGGCTTCCGCTGCAGTCTTGGTCTCGATGCCGGCCCGCCCCAGCCACCGTGAGGACGGGCGTCCTTCCGCCCCTGCAGTCACAGCACACCCCTGGGCTCCCCACACACCCTGGGGTTTCTGTGGCTCTTGGAGCAAACCCGCAGTCCTGGCAGCTGCAGTCCGGCTGCGCTTGCCCTCAGCCCGGCCAGACACCCACTGCTCCCCTCACACCTGCCAGGCCCTCGCCTGCATCTTTCCCTCCTTCAGGGTCACTAAGGGACCCTTAACGGTTTAAATTTACTTAACGGTTTACTTAACGTTAACATTCTTTTCCCTCGAATGTTGCTATCTGGGTTTTGTTGTCTGCATGTTTTCTCTTCTACAGTGACTTAGAAGAGACCCATCCTGTTTTCATCCTGCTAGCTATTACCTTTCAGTTTTTAACACCTCCCTAACATTAAGTTTCTCTGAGAATCACCGTCAGAACCAGAAACCCCTGGTGGACCCGTCTGCTCAGGAGGATTGGAGCGTCTCACCCTCGCTCCCTGCTCGCCACTCCCAGCCACACACAGATGCCACCATTTTACTGTGGTCAGAGTTTGGGCTTTCCCTACTGGCTGTCACTACTATTTCCTTTTTTTCCCTTTTTTTGGGGGGGGACAGGATCTCACTCTGTTGCCTAGGCTGGAGTGCAGCAGTGTCATCACAGTTTACTGCAGCCCAAGACTCCTGGGCTCAAGAGATCCTCCTGCCTCAGCCTCCCAAGTAGCTGGAACTAGCAACATACACTACCACACCTGGCTAATTAAAAAATATTTTTTTGTGGAGACAGAGTCTTTCTATGTTGCCCAGGCTGGTCTCAAACCCCTGGTGTCAAGTGATCCTCCTGCCTGGGCCTCCTGAAGTGCTGGGATTATATGCATGAGCCACTGTGCCCAGCTCACTATATTATTATTTTTTAAAATAATAAGTATCTTCTATTTCAGGAGTTTTCTTTGATATCTATATTTAGTGTCATAACTGTATTCAGCATGATTTAGACTTAACTGGTCCCAGGCAGTTTTTGCTGCTGTTGCCTTTGGCCCCTGCCTTCCCTGTTGGTGTGATTTTCATTTGTATTCCCTCCCCAGTGGGCTAGAGGGCCTTCCTGGTGGTGGGACCTGGGAAGGTGACCTTCTCAGCTGTGCGTGCCGTGGTCTCAGTGTTTGTTGTGTGCCCTGCACTTGCATGCTGGGGTTCTCACCCCAGGATGATGGTACGAGGAGATAGGGCCTCCTCATGATCTTGGACTTCCCACCCTCCAGAACCATGAGAAATAAGTTCTATTGTTTGTAAGCCACCCAGTGTAAGGTGTTGTTATAGAAGCCTGTACAGACTAAGATAACATATGCTGCCCTCAGCTGTGCGGGGCCTGGGCAGGCCTGTGGGCCACACGATATGTGGCTGAGTGGGACCTCCATCTCCTGGACCACAGCTCAGAAAGCCGTTTCCTCCCGGATGGGGAGTCCTGGGTTGGAAGATCCTTCTCTCCTCAATGGGCAGTGTCTTCCCAAGGTCTTGGCCTGTCTCCACTCCCTCCTGTTCCCAGTATAGACCCGTCTGGTTGTTTCCATGGCAGCAGGAAGGCCTGTCAGGGTGAGTGTGTAGAGGGCAGCCAGGTGGGCTGCTCCTAAACCCTTCAGAGCCTCCAGCCAGCCTGCCCAACTCCTGCAGCAGGCGGGCTCGTGCGCCCTGCTCAGAGTGCTCTGGGCTGGCCCGGGATTCCTGTTGCCCCGAGTCTGTCATGGTTGCAGAGAGAGGCTCACTCATGTGCTTCAGGTTGGAAGTCAGGCTGGAGTGTGGAGTTCCATCCCAAACCCAGAGATGGGACCAGCACCCAGGCCATGACAGTGAGGACTGTCCGGTAGGGCTACACGGGCATTGCGGGTCAGCCAGTGCTGGGGTCACAGGGGCCAGCTGAAGGGATTTGCCGAAGGCATGACCCGTAGTGCTGCAGCCAGGGTGGGGGACGCACAGTGCTGGGCGGACTCCGGCACTGCCAACAGTGGGAGCCCTGATCACCCCGGGCCTGCCAGGCCACGCAGAGAAAGAGAACCTGCCTTCTGTCCCCAGCTGCCAGTTTCCTGTTGGTGTCTCCCTGTACCAAGAGAGCCCGGGGGAGCTGGTTTCTGGGGTCATCCCCGGGAGTGTAGGGCAGGAGGTGAATGTGCATGGGTGGCCAGCAGACAGCCCCTGCCCAGAATGCCAACTTGTAAGGAGGAGAGGTGTGGGCCATGTTCTTCTTTGTGTCTTTTCAAAGCCAGGTTTCCTTTTCAATCCAGAACCTACTTGGTTAGCACTTGTAAGTGCCCGCTGGTGTGGGTCATTGTCACGTTCTGAGGACAGACAGACTCAGCAACCTCCAGCAGGGTGCTCGGGGCAGAAACAATGAGGCATATATCCGGTGGAAACCCCGCAAGTCCCCCAGGCCCTGCTCATCTGGGAGCAGTAGTTATGGGTGGACAGAAAAGGTCTCAATGCCGATGTCCACACATGGGCCTCCTTTGTTCCTTTCTTTAGACTGCTTCAATGGTTCCAGGCACTCGGTGTGGGAAGGTTATCGTATTGAGTGTATACAAAACCCACATCTACTTGAGACTTGATGGGAGATTTGAAGGATTTTCAGGGGTAACCTTGACATTTGCTGCTGACTCTAGAAGCCCTTGTCCACTCCACCAGCAGGAAGCTCCTTTGACAGCAGGGACAGGCCTCCTTGGAGGCTGCGTGCACTGCGCTGAGGCCACCTGAAGACGTGGGTGAAGCCCTGCAGGGATGCTGCGGGGGGGACATGGCTGGGCCCGGGGCCCTCATGCTCCCCTGTCTGGGCGCAGGGTCTCAGGGCCACCATTTCTGACCTGAACAAGTTGGTCTTGATGTCGTGCTGGGGTGGGGTGATAACCGCTGGGGTGCTCGGCATTTCTGGGTCAGGCTAGCCCCAGCATCCCTGGGGTGTGCCTGCTGGGGCCGTCCTGGTGGAGCTTCCAGCCACGCACACGTCTGCCCTGCTCACGAGATTGAGCTGCCAAGGAAGGGAAGCGCATTCACTGCCGGTGATTGTCTGGCCGGACGCATTTCTGGGCTGTCAGCTCCGACTACAGGCAACATCGCCTTTACCGGCGCCATCCGCCTGGCCCAGTCACGGCGTTGAGTGTTTGGGATGCACCAACACCTAAAACAACAAAGACTATCCCGGAACGCCAATTCCAGTGCTTGATCCGGGTGAGTCTGTCGGGACAGAGCAACAAACGACGTGCCCCTCATTTGGAGAGAGCAGAGCAAAGTGAGTCCAGACTGCCCCCTGCCCACAGCGGGCCAGCCCTGAGCTAGCGCTCACATGGGGTGCTGTGAGTCAGAGGCCAGGGCCCAGCACCAGGGTGAGGTCACGGTGCCTGTGACCTCAGCTCTGCTCTGAAATCCCTCCTGGCAGATGGTGCAGCGAGCCCTGGAGGACTGCCCTGAAATGGCACAGAACCTTTGAGAGTGTGGGGCCACTGCCCTGGGCACTGTAGCCCACGGTGGCACCACAGTTGGAGTGGGGATGGACAGGAGCCAATGCCCAAGGCTTGACAGCAGGAACTTTGGGCCCTGAACTCCTTCTGTGTCTGATGTGAGTGGGAGTCACCAAAACCAGCATGTCAGCACCTTTCTGGTGGCTCCATCCCACTCACATCTGTGCAGGAAGTATCCCTCTGGCCCTCAAGGACAGCTTGCTCATCAAGCCACTCCCCTGGGACCCTGGGACAGCCTCATAGGCTCAAGTCTTAGAGCTTCTGCAGCATCTGGTGGGCCCCACGCACAGGGTAGATCAGGGGTCCTCAAACTTTTTAAACAGGGGGCCAGTTCACTGTCCCTCAGACCATTGGAGGGCCATTGGAGAGTGCGGCACACATTCCACACATGCGCGCTGTGGGCCCGGGATGACTCGGCTGCTAAGCAGGACAGGCAGCGGTGACAAAAACACCTGGTGGGCCAGGTAAATGTCCTCGGTGGGCCGCATGTGGCCTGCGGGCTGCAGTTTGAGGACACCTGGGGTAGATGGTTGGGGAGTGCCCCAATGGGAGCTGCAGGGCCCACAGAGATGGCTCAGGTGTGGACCCTCCGCCCAAGAGCACTGTTTGGCTACACTCTTCTCCCTGGGGTTCTTGCAATTTGTCAGGCTTGCTTCCTCCTCAGGGCCTTAGCACTTGCTGCTCCATCCCCGGAACTCACTACCTCCTGCAGTGCCCACTCCCTGAATTCCAGGGATGCAGCAGCAAAGCCAGGCACCTTGTTCCAGGAAATGACGGTCGTCATGATAAATGGACAGGCCAGAGGGCACCAAGAGTGGCCTGGGTGGTTTTATTTTTATGTGTTTAAACTTATTATTTGGAGATGACTTTAGATCTATGCTATTTTGCAAAAATAGCAAAAAATGTTGCAAAGACAGCATCAAGATTTTCAGTATGCTCTTCACTCAGCTTCCCCTGTAGTTAATGTTGACATCTTACACACTGTAGAACAAAGATTGAAACCAGGGGCTTTTGGCATTGACACTATGTTACAGCACTATTGCTTAGTGTCTTAGTCTTTTTTGTATTGCTATCACAGAATAACTGAGACTAAGTAATCTGTAAAGAAGAGAGATTTATTTAGCTCACGGTTCTGCAGGCTGGGAAGTTCAAGGGCATGTATGTCCCTGGCTTCTGGAGAGGGTTTTCCTGCTATATCATGACTTGGTAGAGAAGGTCAAAGGGGACATGGACACTTTTAAAGAGGGAAACCCAGGGGTATCCTGGCTTTATAGTGACCCCATCTCTGGGGAACGAATCTAGTCTCACCAGAGTGATTACTCACTCACTACCATGAGAATAGCATCAAACAATTCATGAGAGATCTGTTCCCATGATTCAAACCCCTCCCAGTGGGGCCGCTCCCAGCACCACCACAGTGAGACTGCATTTCAGTGTGAGTTTTGGTGGGAATGAACAAACCATGTCAAAACCATAGCACATAGTCTGCAGACTTCACTGGATTTTGCCGGTTTTCTGATTCACATCCGGTGTTTGGTTCAGGATCTCACTCAGGGTCCCACATGGCATTTATTAGTTGCAACCCTTTTGTTTCCTGCCCTCTGAGATTTCATGACCTACACACTTTTGAAGAGGATTGGTCAGCCACTTTGTAGTCTGTGCCTCCACATGGGTTTGTCCAGTGTGTCTTCATGTTGGGTCGAGTTTATGCATTTTTGGCAGGATTATCATGAACATGTCATACTCTCTGCCTTGGGATCATCACATCAGATGGCAAACTGTCTCGTACCGTCAGTGATGACGGTCTTCCCTGGGTTAAGGTGTTGTCTGCTGGGATTCTCCTCTACAAAGTCACAATTTTTCCCTTTATACTTAACAGATCTCTCATAGGGAGACACTTTGAGGTGATGCAAATGTTCTGTTTTTCGTTACATTTTTGCCCACTCATCTTCGCATGCACAGATGAGTCTCGCCTGCAACAACCCTTACGGTGGTGTTGCTGATGGGGCTTATTAGGGTGATTTTTCTATCTCTTAATTTCTTCTACATTCATTAATTGAATTCCACTGTGATGAAGAGCTGCCCTTCCTCCCCCATTTATTTATTATTTGGCTATTTATTTATACCAGCAGACTCATGTATATTTTTTATTTTGTGGGTTATAGCATTGCTATTGTTATTATACCATTGCTATTTATTATTTTGTTCAAATTACCCCAACTTTGGCCATTGAGAGCACCTTAGAGTTGGGTCCTCTGGCCTTCCACCTACATGGGGTGGTGGGGCAAACCCTTTCTGTGCAGGGAGCACTGGAGTGAGCAGAGCCCCGGCGAGGGTGAGTAGTCCTGTGGCAGTGAGAGCTGACCTGAGGCCACAGCCTGCTCTCGGGGACGGCCTGTGCCATGGTGTGCACCTGGCCTGGAGCTGCCACCCACTTCCCTGCCTGCTTTCCAGTGGAGGCCCTGAGAGCCCAGGCATAGCACTGCCGGTGGGTGGAGTTGTGTTGTGTGTACGGCTGCCATGATGTGCCTCGCGTGGGTGGGGATTTGGAGCGGGCAGGGGTATCGGACATGCCTGATGTCACCTTTCATACCCTGGGACTCACACTGTTTCCCACTGTGACACTTGGTGGCCAGGTCCCCTGTGAGGAGCAGGATCCATGGGCAGCCCACCCCATGCTTTCAGTCCCCTGAATCTGCCGCGGTGACAGTGGTGCACCTGAGCCTGCCCGTGTTCTGGATCTGTGGTCATTGCTGGCCTGGCTGCTCAGCCTCCTTGACTGGGCTCTGACCGCCCACAGAGGGGCCCAGGGTCATGCGGGCTTCTGTCCTAGCTCTGGAATGAATGAACACCCCAATGTCACTAGTGGGGGCTCAGCAATGCTGCCCCCCCCCCCCGCCCCAAGCAAAGGTGGATGTGTGAGGACAGGGCTGGGTGGTGTCTGGAGGCCCGAGAAGCAGCCTGGCTGTGGCCCAGGCAACCTGGCCCTCGGAGCTGCGTCTTTTCCATAAATAAACTAGACAAGACCCTTCGTCAGCTGGTGTGGCCTGGTTTTTGTTTTGGGAAATCTGGACAGAAGGGGTGGCAGACAGCCTTGGGCCCCACAGGGCTGCTGCCTAGGAGTGGCAGTTGGGCAGGCGGGCAGAGGACAGTCGGCGGTCAGCCTGCCCTGGATACCATGGTGGTACCCAGAGACAGAGTGGGAAAGGAAGCCTGATTTGAAGGAAGCCAAGCTCAGGCAGGTGCCAGGCTGCATGGATGTGGGGCCCGAGATGCCCGGAGAGGGCCTTGGGGCCCAGGGACCCAGGGCAAGGACAGCCTTTGGTGGAAAGTGAAAGCAGAGAGCTAAGAAAGCTTCCAGACCAGCAGCCCAGCACCCAGGGTGAGGAGGGCACCTCTCCGAGCCTCAGCATCAGCCCTCAGGCCTGCGCTTCCTGCTCAGGTGGGTGTGTCCGCCTGCTCCTAGGGCACATCACGGGCAGCCTGTCTTCCCCACACCGCCCTGAGCCAGGCCAGCACCCTGTCCTGCTGTGGCCTTGACTTGCTTCCCTGTTGTCGTCCCCACCTGACCAGACACACCTGAGGGGATTCCAGTCGAGGCGAGCCTGTCGGCTCCCTGCCCACCAAACCCACCTTCGTCCTCCAGCCAGGCAGGCTTTGGGGAGCACGCCTCCCCCGGCCGTCTGGAATCTGCTGCAGGAGCAGACTTGTGGGACGGAGTGGGACCCTGCCTCCTGGGTCCCTGGGACTGGGGGCTTCCTCTCTGCCTGTGCTGCCCTGGAAAAGGTGCTGAATCCTGTTTAGAAATTGCCACACATCTAGGGCTGTGTGCCCTGCCTTCCAGCACCTACCTAGACTCAGCCTTGGGATAACCCAGAAAATTGTGGGGTGCAGGGGGCATGTGGGGGGCCCTCGCCAGCATCTGGAGGCGGAGCCACCCTCTACACAGGGATGGAGGATGCCAGCTTGCAGCTGGCGCCAGGCACGAGCTCCCTGTCTAGGAGGGGCAGCTGGGCGGGGCCCGGCGCCTGCCAGCCACCACGGGTGCAGCCTTCTCATCTCCCTGTGCGGCACTCACTGCTCTGTGTCCTGAGGTGAGAATGCCTGGTTCAGAAGGGAGGGCGAGACAGGCATCCCACATGGCCAGCCCAGGGCGGGCTCTGACTTCCCTTGAGTGGCAGTGCTCCCACATGCCTGTTTCCAACCCACTGGGGAGGGACTCCTACAGTGACATGCCTAGGGGTGCCCTTCCTTCCCGCCCGTGCGCGAGTGTGCTCCCGAGCAGCAGCCCTGCCCACCCCGCCCACACCCAGCTCTCTGTGGCGTTGGACATGGAGGCTGCTATGGGCTGAGTGGGGTCCCCCTGACCCCCAGATTCCTGTGTTGAAGTCCTACACCCCTGGATTTGGAGATAGGGTCTTTAAAGAGATAATTAAGTTAAAATGAGGTCACCAATCCAGTATGACCCATACCCTTCTAAGAAGAGGATATGAGGACACAGGCATGCACAGAAGAAAGACCAGGTGAGGACAGGTGCAGAAGATGCCACTGACAAGCCAAGGATAGAGGCATGCGCAGAAGAAAGACCAGGTGAGGACAGGTGCAGAAGATGCCACTGACAAGCCAAGGATAGAGGCTCCAGTAGGAACCAGCCCTGCCCACCCCTTGATCTGGGACTTCCGGCCTCCAGGACTGTGAGAGCGTACATATTGCTACTTAAGCAGCCCGGTCTATATGGTGCCTTGTTATGGTGGCCCCAGCACCTAATGCAGAGGCACTGGCACTAGCCTCTCGTGGGAGGACGTGTTGGCAGCTGCCCCTTGGAGCATTTCATCTGGCAGATGTGGGTGAGCCTACAGTGGATGCTGAGGGATGGTCCAGGCTCCCCAGGCCCTTTGGTCCTGGAGCGGGGCCTTGCAGGCTTTGGTTGCTGGCCAGGGAGAGTCCCCTGGGGGCTCCAGGATGGTGTGAGTGGCAACATCTGCAGCCCTTGCCACCAATGACATTGGTCTTGGGGGCATTTAGCCCCCTCATAATCTTCCTTAGCCCACCAAATAACGTATATCTGGGAAGAGCAAACGTCGGCACTCAAAGACAAGAGCCCCTGCCATTGCAGCCCCTGGCCAGACTGATCATCCTGTCTCTGGATAGCTGTGGGCGGTGGTGCTCAGACGTGCTGTCCTCGGGTGGTGGGAGGAGAGGGGAAGGGGCAGTGTGTCAGGCCTCCAAGGGCAGGGAGGCTGGATTCCAGCTGGTGGGGGCTGCCCCAGGGCCTAGTGCCGGCCCCGGGAACAAGGACCGTGGACCTTATTCCGAGAGCTCCTTCCACCTATCTCAAGGCCACAGCCGTGGTGCAGCTGGGAAGATATGGGATTTTGATAAGATTCAATACTTCAAAAAGCGAAACATTTCACTTTTTGATAGTTTGGCAAGTGTTCCTACAGCGAGAGTCATTTTTCTTCTTCAGTGGAGAGTGCCCTGTCACTTCTGTGAATGTTAATTTGTGACTGGGGTGCTCCCCGACACGGTCTTCATGCTGTGCAAGACCTGGGAAATGTCAGTGGAGTGTCTGACAGGGACGAGTGTCAGTTCTTGTGATGGATGGGCAGGCCTGCTGTGGTCCCAGGGTCTGGGTCTGACCTGCTGGCCCTGTGTCTGGCCGGGGCTGGCAGGCCAGCTCTGCTTCCTGGGGCTTCCTGCTTTGGTATGCTCAGGGGCTGTGGAGATGGGGGAGCTGGCTGCAAAAGACTGAGTGTGGGGCATTTTGGACTCTCACAGGCCCTGTGGGAGCCTCTCTAGTGTCACTTGATTTAGTGGGAAGGCCGACTGGCTGGCACCCCAAACCTTAACACTGCGAACTTTTCGTTACACATTTCTAAGGAACTCTCATGTCATATCAATAATGATAATGACAACAGGCTAATTTATTGGGTGCTGTGCTGAGTGCTCAATGTCTCATTTAACCCTCACATCAACTGTGTAAATCCTATTATTATTGTCATTTTATACCAAAAACACTGAGGCTCAGAGAGTCCACACAGTTAGACAGCAGGGAAGTAAGCATTTGTTTATTTTTATTTTTATTTCAGCATATTACAGGGGCACAAATGTTTAGGTCTCATAATATTGCCTTTGCCCCACCCGAGTCAGAGCTTCAAGTGTGCCCATCCCCCAGACGGAGCGCACCGCACCAGTGCACTGGTGTGAACATGCCACTCCTGCGCCGAGTCGAAGCAGAGTGTTGGGGCACCTCCCAGTGGTGGAGCTGTGCTGACTTGCGGCACAGACACACCTGGCTTCATAGGAGGGACTGTGCTGCCGCTAGGCCTTCCTTCTTCAATCACCAATAGACCATGGATATTTTTCTTCCTTAAATGGTCAAAAATCTGTAAAACCCTTTTGGCCTGTCATAAATTTGTAAGTTCTGTAAAGTTTTTTGAAGGACATAGAGTTCTTAAAATAATCCAACCATTTACATTTATTCTTATAACATATTTGTTCTTACTTCTATCATCTAATGTTTATTTTCTGTTTTTCTGGGGGTTTTGGTGCTGTTTTTCTAGTCTACTATATTTTATATATGGTCTAGCTTCAGTAATTTGGAAGTTTTATTAGTTTTACTAGTTGTGGCTTCTCTCACTTAGGGTAGTATTCTTAACCTTAGACTTAGAAATTTAGAAACTGACTTTAAAAATTCATCAGTAGTTGCTGACCCCTCTATGGAAGATTAGCAGATCAGTGCAATTAAACTATTCTTTCCTTCCTCTACTCTTTCGTTGATTTTTGTGAGTTTGGCAATTTTTGCCTCCACTTATTAAAATCAGATTATGAATTATGAAAAATGACCTCTGGTTTGTAATCCTAATTATCTCCCCAGAATAGATGCAGAAGTCAATTCAGGCGTCTTAACCTGTAATTTCCCTGTTTGTGGTGTCTTGATTTTAATATCCAGTCTGTGCTGCACAAATGGCAGGTGAGGGACGATGGAGAGAGGCAAAGCAGTGCTGCGGCAGGATGTCCCCAGCGTGTTCTCTGGCAGCCCCTCTATGCGCCCTGTTCCCTGGGGCCTGGTGTCGCTCAGGTTGCACATGTGTTCAGTTGGCAGAGTCAGGTCCTGTCTCTAGCTGGTTCTAATGCAGTGTCTCTCTAGGCCTGGGCTTCCTAAGGGTTGGCCTAGGAGGGGAACTGATGAGTACCAAACAGGGCATTAGAAAGTACTGAATCCTATCAAAATCCCAACTGACTTCTTGGCAGAAATTAACAAGCTGATCCTAAGATTCATGCAGAAATACAAGGGGCTGGAATAGCCAAAACAATATTGAAAAAGAACATAGTTGAAGGACCCACACTTCCTCATTTTAAAACTTACTACAAAGTGGGAGTTAATCAAGACTGTGGTACTAGCAGAAAGACATACAGATACAGATTGCTGGAATAGAACTGAGAGTTCAGGAATAAATCCTCACATCGATTTTGGACAAGGGTGCCAAGATAATTCAACAGGGGAAAGAGTAGTCTTTTCAACAAATGGTGTTTGGTACAACTGAACATTCGTATGTAATACGAATTCCTCACATCATATACAAAAACTAACTCAAATGGATGGATCATAGATCTAAAATGTAAGAGCTAAAACTATATAGCTCTTCAAAAATTGTAAGAGTAGTCTGTTACTTTGGGTTGGCAAAGTCTTAGATAGGACACTAGAAGCACAAGTGACAAAAAATAGATAACCTAGACTTCAAAAAAGTCCTTCATGACATCAGTGGACACTATCAAGAAAGTGAAGAGACAACCCACAGAATGAGAGAAAACCTTTGCAAGTCATATATCTAACAAGGGACTTGTGTCTAGAATACATAAAGAGCTCTTACAAGTCAATAAAAGAAAATACCATTAAAAATGGGCAAAGTATTTGAATAGACATTTTCCTAAAGAAGCTAAACAAATGGCCAATAAGCACATGGAAAGATGCTCAGAATCATTATCCATTAGGGAAATGCAAGCCAAACATAATGGTCTGCTTCAGATGTGCTAGGATGGCTAGAATAAAAAAGCCAGAAAATACCAAGTAACCATGAGGCAAGGAGAAACTGCAGCCCAGATGCTGCTGGTGGGAGTATAAATGGTGTAGCCGCTGTGGAGAACAGTCTGGCACAGACCATATAACCCAGCAATTCCACTTCTAGAGAAATGACAACATCCGTCCATGCAAAACTTGTGCACAAATGTTCATAGCAGCATTATTCATAGGAGGCAAAAGGTAGAAACAACCCAGTGTCTATCAACTAGCAAATGGATAAATAGAAAGTGATATATACATACAACGAGATATTACTTGGCAATAAAAAAGGAATGACATACTGATACACGCTACTGCACAGATGAACTTTGAGAACAGACTAAGTGAATGAAGCTAGTCACGAAAGACTGTGTAGTATACGATCCCATTTACGTGAAATATCCAGAATAGGCAAGGCCGCAGAGAAGAATGTAGATTAGTGGTTGCTCAAGGCTGGTGGGTGGGGGAGGGGAGAGGTGGGGGAACATGGGGAGTGACTGCTAATGTGTACAGGGTTTCTTTTTGGAGTGGCGAAAATGTTCTACAATTGACTGTGGTAATGGTCGGATTGTATACTTTAAATGCGGGAACTGTGTGGTATGTGCATTACAGTTTCATAAAGCTGTTACATATTTAAGAAGCATTGAACCTCGTAATGAAAAAAAATATTCCCTTTTCAATTGTGTTTTGCACTTTCTGATTAAGTTAATTGAGTCTCGGTTTGGCACTGACAGATCTTTAACACCTCTCCAGTGCCCCCAGCTCTCTGTTCCAGCTAGAGGAAAGGCAGGCAGCGGGCACACAGGCACAAAGGAAGCCCAGCGTGGCGGGGAAGGACCTGGGTGTGCCTGGGACGGGGCTGCCAGCACCCCGTGGGCGGCCTTGGGCACCAGGAGACATCCTTGGCCTTTATTTTGTAGGAGTGGGTTTCTGGCCTTTGGTTTGTTTTGGTTCTTTTTCCTGGACCTCTCCTTGGTCCTGTGAGCACTGTAGAAGGATAAACAGCACCCCATTCACAGGTCACCTGGCCCAGCTCCTCCCTTTGCAGAAGAGGGAGCTGGGGGCTGCAGATGGCACAGGAGTGGCTCATGGCCAGAACTTGAAACCAGGTCCCCTGGCTCTATGTCCCTGCCTGCCTCTCCCTCCACCCTGCCCTTTCAGGCAGGGCCCAGCTTTCCTTGACACCTGCTGGCACTGGACTCCGTGCTGGGGGTTTGCAACTGTCAGGGCTCCTTGGTCATGAGCCTCAGAAACTGGCTCTGGCCAGCTTAGGCCAAAAGAAGGACTTTCTGCAGTAAAGGAGCTATAGGGCCTGAAACCATGTCCAGAGAGGGCTAGGGCTGATGGACAAGTCAAGAGGGTTCTGCGGCTCAGGGACAACCTCCACTCAAGAGAGCCCTGGAAGGCCCAGCTTTGGCCACAGCTCCCCTCCAGCCTGGGAGGACACAGCCTAGATGGACACACCCTCCCCAAGAGGACGGAGGGGAATGGCTGGTACTTGGCAAGGACCCCACACATCCACCCCAAATGCAAGAGAGTAGGGAGGCAAGGGTTCTGCCATGAGGACAGCCCATGGACCCTGCAGAAGCAGGTGCCCTGGAAGGTAGAGAGCAGGAGCTGACAAATGCAGCAAAGAGGACAAATGTCTCCTGACCCCATGGACTGCCCTTGCCCACTCATGTACATTCTGGAAAAGTGGAGACTCAGTATGCACAAGTGTCCTCTGGGATGCTGAACCATGCAGCCGCCCACCCGGTTCGGGCAGAGTGGCTCAGACCCCGATGTGCCCTGGCCCACCCCCGTGACCGTTCGGTGATGAGGCCTCCCAGGGTGCCGCAGGCTTTCCCAGGCAGCTGGGAGGGGCACGCGTGCCCAGGCAGGCTCTGTCGGGAGTTGCGGATGCCATCGTTAGACCAGGCTCGTGTTGCTGTGGGGGAAGTGGGGTGGCCACTGCCCCCTGCCCAGCTGAATCTCATGGGTTCATTACCAAAAGGAGGAAGGGGAGAAAGAGTCTCAGAGTCAGAACAGATTAGGCGTGGACACCTTACCAGACGCCAGCAGCTGGGGGATGTCTGCGGCAAGTGTGCGTGGTGCGTGCGCGCCTGTGCGTGGAGCGGGCTGAGTTGGGGGTGGTGGGGAGCTGGCGCAGGTGGTGCTGCCTTGTCCTTTGTCGAAGCCTGGATCCCTCTGTGTTTGGAACAGCTTCTCTTTCCTTTCTACTCTTGATTGTCACCCCTGCAACCTTGACAAACACCTGACAGTCTTTGTGCCGGAGGTTGCAACAATGTCAAGGTCGAGTGGCAGACCTGGTTTTCGTGACACACGCGGGAGCCTGCTGGGGTACCGCAGCTGGTGGCTTCCACGGCAGGAGAAAGTGAGGAGGGGCAGGCAGGTTGCTCCAAGGACAGGAAGAGGACGTCCCTAACTCACGAGCCCCTAACTTTGATGGTGTCAGTGTTTTAATGCTTTAAAGTTCAAAGTGACAGAGGATAGCCATTAAGCCTTTGGATTCTTGTAAAATTTTAGCTTTTAGTTGCCATTTCTAGTGATGACTTTACCATAAATCGAACAGCAAAAAAGCAGGACCCAGAAGAAGGAAGAGGCAGGGCAGCATTTTATAATTCACCATCATATGCTGGCGGCTTGACTTGGTGGCCCAGGTACCAGGCGCTGGGCCCTGTGGCAGCACCCGGGGGTCAGGGCCAGAGCCTGCCTCCGTCCCCCAGAGGAGGACCTGCTTGGCTTGGCAGCCGGTCACAGACTTCAGGAGCAGGGCAGGCCTTGTGGTGAAAGGTGGCCAGGGCGCCAGCCCTCCGCCAGCCCCCGGCTGGACAGTGCCCACCGGCAGCTCCCACGTGTGCCCTTCAGACCAGCGTGCTTCAGGCCTCCTTTAACACTTGCCTAGTGGAGAAAGGAAACCGATTCTAATTAATAGCAAGTGCATGTGAAAGATGCGTTTGCCACTGGCAGCATGAAAATCAAAGCCCTGGAAGAGACTCAGCAAAGCGCAGCTCACATTTTGCGCCTCGCTCTCTTGTCAGTTTTCTTCTGCAGCCGTAGACGGCCCGCTCTGGACGCATACTAAAACGCTCGGAAGCGAGCCGCAGTCTTTGCGAGGAGCCCCTCCTTGGGCACGGCCCCGCCCGCTGTCTCGCGAGGCCACCAGCCCTGGTCTTGGGGTGATTGGCCGCTGGTCCCAGGGCAGGTGCTGCCTATGTCCATCAACATGATACACGCGTGTGCGTTTCACGGTAGCCAGTAGGATGGGCTGACGCTGGTGAGGAAAGCGAGAGCGTCTCTGGCTGTGTGAAGAGGCCTGAGCGGACTGGCTCATGCTTCAGACTCAGCTCGGTGTGCTCTGGCGCCCTTTGGTGGGCACTTGAGCTGTGGCTCCCTGCGTGGTGAGATCCAGTGTGCGTGGGTCAGCCCAGTGACACCCGCCCCCCCCCCCCCGCCCAGGCCAGCCAGGAAACCTGAGCCCTGTGGCCAGGGAGACCCCGAGCTGTCCCTTGGTTTGCTCTGGCCAGCGAGGACTGCTCCTCCCCAGGCTGGGCCTGGCCTCACAATCATGCTGGGTCCCTCTAGGAGGGCCCTGGGCTGCGATGTGGATGGCTTCTGGCCTGGAGCGCAAGGTCCCCCAGAAGAGGGGGCTGCCCTGCGCTGTCCTGCTGTCCCAGTGTCCCGCTCTAATTGCCCCAATAGGCCTGGCCCGGCCCAGGGGGTCCCTCTGGGAGAGAGGCCTCTTCCACAAGGGTCTGGGCTCTGATTCCTTGACCCTGGGTATCCCAGCAGGCCTTCTCCCCCTCTGGGCCTAGTTTCCTCATCTGGAAAGCAAACAGACTTGATGACATCACTTGGGTGGAGGAGCCCTGGCAACATGTGCCCTGGTTCTGGTGGGTCCCAGGTGGCAACGCTCCCTGGTGACCATGCAGGGGAAGGGAGGGCTGGCCCGTCAGTAGGTGAGGGCGTGGAGGCCCAGGGAGCTCAGCACCTTGCCCCAGGCCAGCTGGCCAGACAGAAGGGTGCCGGCATCCTAGAGGCCAGACTCCAGGACAGCTTGCCTGCCCTTCCTTGGAAGAGTCTTAGTGTGATGGTAAAGCAGCTTGCCCTGCACCACACATAGGGCAGCAGTGGCTGCAAGCACGCACCGCATGCCTGCAGTGGGGACAGTCTCCCCTGGCCTGCCCCTCTGTGTCTCTCAGAGGACACGGCCCAGTGCTTTGGGGTCATCCGTTCCCTCATCCCACAAGCATCTGCTGACTCCCTGCCAGGCCTGGCTGGGCCCTGAGACCCAGGGGTGAGTCAGAGTGTGGGGCCTGCGGGTCCCCCAGCCTCCTGCCCACAGCCCTGCTGACCTCATTCCCACCCAGTGGCTCTGGCTCCTGCTGCCCCAACCCCCACCCCAGGCCACCTCCTAGGAAGCCCGGATGCCACAAACCCACACGTCTTGCTGGCCTTAGCCTTCTTCCTGTGCCCCTCAGAGGATGCCCCTCACCAGCCGCCCACCCGCCAGGACCCTGATTAGTTTCCTGCCGCTGCTGCGTGTAGCAAATGACTCAGAATGTAGGAATGTATTCTCTCGCACTTCTGGTGGCCAGAGCCCACACTCGGCATGACCGGCCGGACTCGAGGCGTCAGTGGCCGCCTGCCCGCTGCAGTGCAGTGGGGAGCCTGCCGGCCCTGCCGGCTTCTCTCCACCTTTGCTCTGCTTGCGGTTCTCTGTGCGTCTCACCCTCTGCTCGCTCACAGGGAGGTGGCAGCGACTGCCCCGAGGCCCCGGGAGTCCAGGACAGTCCGGGACAGCCTCTGGGCTGCAGCGCCTCACGTGGTCACACCACGTACGCTGCCGCATGGGCCTGAGCACCTCCGGGGGCCTGTTTCCCAGCCGCCACAGCCCCGGAAGCCCTCCTGGGCCCCCATTCCCTTCTGCCGGAACCAGGTCCACCCCCAGGTTCTGTCGGCTTCCTCGCGTTTGCCGCTTGTCCCCCCCTCACGCTCCCATTGCCTCTTCCCGTGTGCCCCAGACACGCCTTGGTTCTCCCAGTGCATTCTCCCTGCAGCAGCCACAGAGCCCTAAACAGGAACTGAGTCAAGGCGCGCCCTGCCCAGAAGCCCCCAGGCGGCCCACAGTCCTCCCGAGGATGCCTCCTCTGTGTGATGTTCCCCCACCAACCTGCCAGCTCTCCCGTCACCCACGGCTGCCCCTGGGCCTTTGCACGTGCAGCCCCTCTGTCTGGAGCACTGTCCTCTCTCCGGCTCTGCCTGGCCAGTGCGAAGGGTTTGGGTAGGTTCTGCGGGGACATCACTGCCTGTCAGCAACTCCCTCCTTCCCCAGTCTGGGCCCGCTGCTGTGCTCTGTGGTCCTTGACCCTGTGTGTCCAGCAGCCTCTATTCATTACTGGCTCTGACCCTTCTGGGGAGGGGTCCGAGTCACCCGCTGGCACACTGCTTCCCAAGGGCCCTGGCCGAGCGTGCTGGGCGTGTGGCCACCTCTGCAGCGTCCCTCGCTAGACTCGACGCAGATGGCAGCTCCCAGCAGCCCCATGGTGCTGCTGCCTGCATTTAGGTAGGGCCTTGGGGGCTTCCAGTCGGCAGCAGGCCGGTGTCCACAGAGCACCGGAGGGGGCCGGGGGAAGGAGGGCAGCCCGTACAGCCACTCTGTCCCTCCCCACAGCCAGGACAATGGTGTGGCAGAGGCCATTGTGGTTACCCTGGAGGCGTGCGGTTTCTGTACATCTGGACAGGGATGCCAGGGGCTGCCTGCTGGACGGAGGGCATGGCGCTGCCGGCATGGGGACCCGGGCCAGTGCTGGCTGAGCTGGAGTGTCAGTGGGTGCCAGAAATGCCAGCTTTTTGATTTTGCTAGAGAATCTGGAAATCTGGTCATTCATGTGAAATCTCCTGATTCTTAAGTCTGAGCAACAAATTTGAGCTTTTAAAAATCCCTCGTGGGTCAAAAGCACATGGTCTTTATAAAGGAAATACATCTGTGGGTTGGACATGGGGTGGGCTTCCACTGTGAGACCTTTGGTTTATGGATACTGGACCAAAACATAAAAATGTGGGAGCTGGAGGGGTCGTGGGACAGGTGGCCAGGCGGTGCCAGCAGCCTGGCCGAGGGCAGGGTGGGGCCCCGTGCACGGGGAGGGGCCGCTGAGGGGCAGTGCCAGGCCTTGAAGGGAGAACGGGGATTTAGCAGGGGGCCGGGGGAGTGGGGTGGGACTCCTGAGCCAGGGCATGGCGGGCACAGGGCTGGTGGGAGGTGACCGGGCGGGGCCGGGCGGCCATGAGACCTGGGAATGCCAGAGCACAGCACAGCCTGGTCCAGACGGAAATGGGATCCCAAGAGGGGTTTGCAGCAGGAGAGGACCCTAGCTGGCAGTGCAGCTACCTGTAGAGTCTGGGCCGGGCTGGCATAGGTGCACGGTAGGTGGTGGGGGCAGCGGCGTTGGGGTGGTCCCAGCTACAGGGGCATGTGCTCTGTCCCAGGCCCACTGTGGTCAGAATTTGCATTTTCCGAAGCAAGCTGGAATTCCATGTTTGGAACACAAAATCTCATTGTTTTGAGTGTTGGCTTCAGGGCTTTACAAATATTGTTTGTCCCAAATGGAACGTGTCTGTGGGTAGATTCAGCCCCTGGCTGGCTGCTTTGATCTTTGTCTTAGACTCTGGGCTCCTGGGGTGGGGCAACATTCGGCCCTTATCTGAAGCATCCTGGCACCCTCCTGGGGAACACAGGGCTACAGCCATGCTCGAGTCCCTGCAGGCTGCTCTGGGCAGCACTGGCTTCACAAGCACAGCAACTTTTCTGGAAAGAGAGTTGGGGGTAGGGGTGGGGCGACCTCAGCGGAGCCCCTTCCCGAGGCAGGGCTCAGCGCTGCCCAGTGGCGCTGACTCTGGGAGTAGATTCTCTGGGCGGACGGGGTCCTCTAGGGCCATCCGTCCCTGCCCTCTGCCTGCCCAGGGCTCAAACCAAGTGTCAGCTGGGCAGGGTCCTCAGGTGGGAGGTGCCAGCTTCCAGGGCCCTTCTCGCTGCGCCCCTCCTTGGCCTGTGTGTGCTGGGAATTTGAATGTCTTGTCTTTATCCCCGCAGGCTGGTCTGATCCGGATGGAGGAGGAGGAGTTCTTCATCGAGCCCGTGGAGAAGGGGCTGGCAGCACAGGAGGCTGAGCAGGGCCGTGTGCATGTGGTGTATCGCCGGCCGCCCACCCCCAGACCCCCTCCTCTGGGGGGGCCACAGCCCCTGGACACAGGTGAGGCTGCTGCAGGTGGGTGGGCTGCTTGGAAAGCCGTGAATGTCCCCCTGGCCATCTGAGCCCCTGATCGCCAGGGGAGCATCCTGGGGAACTCAGGTACTCTTCCCCAGGCCCATGGCCAGTTGAGGCTGAGCCCCAGTCTCGGCAGCTCGGGAACGGGACGGTTGCCTGTCTGAGCACATGGCACAGGTGGAGTACAGGGATGCTGGGGCCAGGGCCTCTGCTCTGGGTGCATGTGAGCCTCAGGGTGTCCAAGCACCCATTGCCTGCAAGTCTGGGGCCAAGCAGGAACCAAGGCTGTCCCAGGGCCATTTCTGCCTTCTGCCACCCAAGGGCCATTTAGTATTGGGGAGTAGGGGAGGCCCAGACCAGGCCTGCACCCATGGCCCTAGTCTGTGCCCATGAAGAAGACATCTGCCCCCAGGCAGCCCCTCCTGCCTCAGTGCTGCCACGATCACTGTGATAGAGCCTGTGTAGGTCCCAGCCCCCACCTGGCTGCTGTTTCCGCGTGCCCAGGGATGTGCCCCATGGACCTCAGAGGCACTCCCAGCAGCCTCACATCCCCTCCACAGACTCACAACTTAGAGCCCGAGCATGCCCTGGGCCCAGGAGTGCGGGAGGAGCCACTGGGTCGCTGTGGCCTCTCGGAGCTGGCCTCAGCCCAGCCCAGATCTTCCTAGCATCCCTGGCTCTCTGGTCCTGGATTGTGGGGAGGCCAGGGTTGGGTTCTGACATGTCCTGCAGGCTTCACAGTTCCCAGGGTCCCCCTGTGTGGATGAGGCCATCTGACCTGTGCCTAGCTCAGCCCTCAACCTCTGGTCCGAGCCCTGGCTGGGTAGAGCCATGGCAGGTGCATCTCCTGTTTCTAGTGAGTGCTCTGGAGGCCCTTAGCTGGGTCAGCCCTGGTGCTGTGACTTACTGAGGGACTCCCACCATGCCACAGCAGCCCTGGCGTGTTTATTTTAGGTTTTTCTGACTTCCCAGCTTGACAGATAAGTTGGGTGCAGTCTAGCAGGGCATCATTCTAAGTCTATGAAACAGCATCAGTCAGATACCTCTGCAAAGGGGTTGTTCCATCAGGAGGCCCGGTGTTCTCTGGGGCCAATCAGTACACCATGGCCCCTTGTTCCCTGGTTTGGCGGTTCCCTGGAATCACCGTCTGCCTAGACTGCCAACAGCCGGCCTACTGGGCGCTGCCTGCCCAGCCTTTCCCAGCCCCTCTTGCCCATCCCACCCTCGTGCTTCTGTGCAGGGAGGAATGGGGAGTGACTAGGAGGGCAGGAGTGAAAAAAGGGCCAAGGAAGTGCCCAATTCCTGGGCTCAGGGCCCCTGACCCACCTTCTTGCTAGTTGGCTGCCCTTAGGCCAGTGTGGGCCCTTGGTCTCTGCTTTCTCATCAGCTCAGTGGGGTTAGAAATGCTTGTCTCTCAAGATCTCAGGGTCTCTCAAGATCTCAGGGCCTGGCCACTTTGTACTTCGGGGCTGGCCTCTATTGGAATATTCAGGGTGTTTCTCGGGGCTTCTGCTCAGACAGGGGGAAGTAGAACCTGAACAATGGGCCTGGTCAGGTGCCCTTGGCCCTGTCTCTGATCCCAAATTCCATGTGGTGCTTGTCTTCCTGAACACAGCAACCCTTCCCGCATGGCCTGGCTGACCTTGCCTTATTGTCTGGGCTTCTGCTGGTATTTTGGCATCTTCTACTGAATCTTCCCTCCACCACCCCCCTGACCCCAACCCACATATCTTTAATGAGAGCTTGGAACTCAGGCAAGACATTCCAAACTCACGATAAGCCCAGAAACCACTGACTTTAGAAGATGCTGAGTGGGGCCACCTGCCAGGTCAGGAGTGAGGTTGTACAGGAAGGTGGGTGGGGAGGGATAGGGGATGGTGCTTGGCTATGGGGCAGGAGGGGAGCCTGTGCAGAGGGGAGCTGAGTGCAGGAGGAGAGCTGAGTGCCAGGCCTGGTCTTGCACTGCAAGCCCAGGATCTCCAGCCGGAGCCCAGGCTGTGGGCATGGGCACGGGCCTCAGGCTGCAGATCCGGATCACAGGCCATGGGGCTGGGGCCAAGTCCCCTTTGCCTGACTTTCCTGTCTGGTGTCAGCATGACCCTGCGTGAGTGACTTGGTCCTCAGAGAGCTTGTTCCCTGCCCCGTGCGCCTAACTCTTCCTGCATGGCCCAAGGGTGAGGGTGGCCTACTGGCTGGAGGGCGTCCAGATGCAGTTGGTGCCGGGGCCAGGCTGAGGGCTGTGGTGACCTCAGATGTCCAGTTTCCCATCAGCCAGGGCCTTGTCAGGGCCCTACACACAGCTGGGGGAGGTTTGGAAGCTGTGTCCCGTGTCTGGGCACAGCAAGGAGACACAGCATGCTGGACACAGAACCCTAGGGCCTCAGTGCAGAGGGGCATGTGTGTAAGCCAGGGACCCTTTCTTCTGGCAAATTCTGATGGGAACCCTGATGTCTCAGTGCAGCTCTGGCTGAAGCAGGCATGAGGTGCTGATTGGTGGCTTCCTCCTGCCTCCAAAGCAATTTCTGGAAGCGAGTATGAAATGTCCTGCTGTTTATTGATGGGTAGTGGTAGGATGGGGCCCCTGGGGAAGTGGAAACAGCTGTCCTGGGCCTCCTGGTCTGAGTGGGCATCTGTCTGGGGTGGCAGGGTCACCTCAAAGGGTCAGAGATCCTCACAGGCTCGGTGGTGCCTGGGGGTCCTGGGCTCATGTGGCCGCTCTGCAGGGGCACTGAGGTAGCTGTCCCATTTTCCCCGAGAAAGCGGCAGCCTGCCTGGGGTGATCGCAGGGGCTCACAGAGCCTCAGGAATTCATTTCCACTCACAGTCTCTGTCATCCAGGGTCAGTTGCTGAGCTGCAGATCGCCTGGGGAAATGGATGCAAAATGACAGTTTTAAGTGCATTTCACAGGCCCAGGCCAGGGGTGGGGTGTGCCTTGGTCAGCTGGGGTACCACGGTGCCACCGTCTACCCTGGGGAGGGCACTGGGATAGCAAGGGGTTGAGGGAGTGAAAGAGGACCGTCTCCTCTCCTCCTTGCCATGCTTGGGTCCACAGAAGTGTCCCTGCTTAGTGCCTTCGGCTGGCAGCCAGCACAGGAGGTAGAGCTCTGAGGCCAGCGTGGCCTTTGGGGTAAGGTGGTTGGGGCATCCCTTAGGCTTCCGCAGGGGCTGCCTTTCTTGAGAGTGACAAGCACCTGAATCCCTGTTCTCTGCTGTCCCCAAAGCCAGCCCTGTGCCCAGAGCTATGTTGGGGCAGGGCTCCATGTGACACTGTCCTCTGGCGTGCGTGTGTGCCTGTGCCCGTGTGTGCCTGTGCCCGTGTGTGTCTCGACCCTCCCAGGGCTGCTGAGAGGACCCAGGGCCGGCGGGCGGGGACGGAAGACCTGCTCTGGGCTGCAGCTGGGTGTCCTGGTGCACTGCTGCTCTCCAAGCCTCAGGTTGCCGTGACATGTCACCACCAGCCGGGGTCTTTAAACGATAGAAATGTATTCTCTCACAGCTCTGAGGGCAGATGGCTGAAGTCAGTCTCACTGAGCGGAGATCAGGGTGTCTTGGCCACGCAGCCTCTGCAGGCTGCAGGGGAGGCTCTGCTCCTGGCCTCTCCCCGCTCCCGCTGGCTGCCAGCACTCCCTGGCCTGTGGCTGCATCACTAAAGTCTCTGCCTCTCTGGTCACGCAGCTTCTTCCTCCTTTTCCACCTATGTGCCTCCCTCTTGTCAGGGTGCCTGCGATTGCACTCAGCATCAGCCCGGTAATCCAGGACAGTCTTCCCATCGCAAGATTCTTAACCTGAGCACACCTACAAAGCCCTTTTTTGCCACATAAGGTATTGGCCACAAGCTCCAGGGATCAGGACCTGGTGTGTTCGGGGGCCACCGTTCTGCCAGCCACAGGAGGTGAGCAGCCCGAGCAGGCTGGCCGAGCGGTGGAGGGTGGAAAGGGCAGCGTGTGGGGAGCAGTGCGTGTCTCAGGGCAGAGCCCAGGCGCAGCCCAGGCAGGCCCTTGGCCCTCCTGCCTCCCCCTCTGCACCCTCTGGCTGGCAGTAAGCAGAGTGCTTCCTGTGCCCGCCTGAGTGCCAGTCGCAGCCAGGCAGTCCCTCCCACCGTGAGGCCAGGAGAGGTGGGTCGTGCTGCGGCTGCACAGACCCTAAGCCCACGTGCGCTGAGAAGTTGGTCTTGCTGTTGCTGCCTGGGGCCTGGCTGCCTCAGCAGCCTGCGAGGGGCTGAGCTTGGGATTTTGCAAAAGTCTCCACAGGGTGGGAAAGATCCCAGTCATGTGATCTCTTAGACACAGAGTGCTGTTTGCAGAACACCCTGCCATCCCAAGGCAAGAGCTGCAAACTCAGAGCCCTGGAGGGCTCTGCAGGCAGTGCCAGTGACGATAGCAGCAGAGGAAAACACTAATTGCACCCACCCTTGGCCTGGCTTTCATTTCCCTCCTTTTAATATAAGCATAGACAACAGAGAATACATCTCTGCTAAAAAGAGCAGAGCAGCGGGAAGGCAGCAGCCTGGGGGATCCAGCCCTGGCCTTGCCATGGGCACAGGCCAGACTGGAGACCCCCTGCGAAGGGCTAGCTCCTCCTAGGCTCCCTCGACCTTGACCTGGCGGCAGTGTGGGTCTGGGCCAGCGGATCATCCTGCTAACAAGAGAACCCAGATATCATAATTTTATGTGAATCCTGACTTTAAAATGTGGCTTCAAATTTAAAAAACACCATATGGACCAAACAAACACTGCCGCATTTGGGCAGCTGTGCTTTCTGCGGAGGCGGACACGTCCTCTGCCTCCCTTTGGAGCTGCCCTCCTGGGCATCCCCAGGCCTGGCCTTGGGATGGAGGAGGGGCAGGTGGTTCCTGTCCTGGGGAACAGCCATGGGGCAACTGCGCCCACACACCCCGCAGGGCTGAAGGGAGAGAAGTGAGACAGCTCTGTGCCATGACCTTGGCCACCACCTCCTCGAAGGCAGCCAGTGCCAAGCCACTGCCCGCTGCTGTCTGCTGCGGTGTCCTCCCCGCCAGGCAGAGGCACGCCACCTCCAGAGCCAGGGAAAGCCTGCTGGGGGACCGGGACCACCTGGGTGGCTCCTCCACGGGGCTGGTCTCAAGGTCTTCACCTGGCAGCCCACAGCCAGCCCTCCCCACCAGGCCAGACCACAGGGAAGTTCTGCAAGCTGCAGGGAGGCCTGGGGGGGCGTGCAGGGCCGGGCCGGAGGCAGAGTCCACGCCGGCCTCGGTGGGGCTGAGAGTCCTACAGGCAGGAGTGGGCCGGAGGGTTGGGGGAGGGCCGGCAGAGTTCTGTGCTTTCCCCCACTCTGGTTGCTGCTGTGGGAGGGTCTGGAGCCATGGCAGGGGGAGAGTGGAGCCCTGTCCCATCAGGCCACAGGCCTGGGAAGTGGGCGCAGGTCTACCCCGTGGCAGGCAGATCACCCGGCCCTGTGACAGTGGCGCGGCCAGGGTGAGGCGTGGGGGAGAGGGCCCAGCCAAGCTGAGGTCCGGCGGGTGGTGGGGGCCAGGTTATGGGGGGAAAATTTGCTGAAAGCCAGGTCAGGGAGCCTTTCTGCCAAGTATCTGTGAACGCCTGTACTGGCTTCCTGTGGCTGCCGGGACGGCACCGCGCACTTGGTGGTTAGAGCCGCCCGGCCCTCAGCCCTCCTCCCGCGCCGCCTCACAGCACCCGCACTTGGCGGTTAGAGCCTCTAGGCCCTCAGCCCTCCTCCCGCGCCGCCTCACAGCACCGCACTTGGTGGTTAGAGCCTCTAGGCCCTCAGCCCTCCTCCCGCGCCGCCTCACAGCACTGCACTTGGCGGTTAGAGCCTCTAGGCCCTCAGCCCTCCTCCCGCGCCGCCTCACAGCACCGCACTTGGCGGTTAGAGCCTCTAGGCCCTCAGCCCTCCTCCCGCGCCGCCTCACAGCACCGCACTTGGCGGTTAGAGCCTCTAGGCCCTCAGCCCTCCTCCCGCGCCGCCTCACAGCACCGCACTTGGCGGTTAGAGCCTCTAGGCCCTCAGCCCTCCTCCCGCGCCGCCTCACAGCACCGCACTTGGCGGTTAGAGCCTCTAGGCCCTCAGCCCTCCTCCCGCGCCTCCTCACAGCACCGCACTTGGTGGTTAGAGCCGCCCGCCCGGCCCTCAGCCCTCCTCCCGCGCAGCCTCACAGCACCCGCACTTGGCGGTTAGAGCCTCTAGGCCCTCAGCCCTCCTCCCGCGCCTCCTCACAGCACCCGCACTTGGCGGTTAGAGCCTCTAGGCCCTCAGCCCTCCTCCCGCGCCGCCTCACAGCACCGCACTTGGTGGTTAGAGCCTCTAGGCCCTCAGCCCTCCTCCCGCGCCGCCTCACAGCACCGCACTTGGTGGTTAGAGCCTCTAGGCCCTCAGCCCTCCTCCCGCGCCTCCTCACAGCACCCGCACTTGGTGGTTAGAGCCTCTAGGCCCTCAGCCCTCCTCCCGCGCCTCCTCACAGCACCGCACTTGGTGGTTAGAGCCGCCCGCCCGGCCCTCAGCCCTCCTCCCGCGCCGCCTCACAGCACCCGCACTTGGCGGTTAGAGCCTCTAGGCCCTCAGCCCTCCTCCCGCGCCGCCTCACAGCACCCGCACTTGGTGGTTAGAGCCGCCCGGCCCTCAGCCCTCCTCCCGCGCCGCCTCACAGCACCGCACTTGGTGGTTAGAGCCTCTAGGCCCTCAGCCCTCCTCCCGCGCCGCCTCACAGCACCCGCACTTGGTGGTTAGAGCCTCTAGGCCCTCAGCCCTCCTCCCGCGCCGCCTCACAGCACCCGCACTTGGTGGTTAGAGCCTCTAGGCCCTCAGCCCTCCTCCCGCGCCGCCTCACAGCACCCGCACTTGGTGGTTAGAGCCTCTCGGCCCTCAGCCCTCCTCCCGCGCCGCCTCACAGCACCCGCACTTGGTGGTTAGAGCCGCCCGGCCCTCAGCCCTCCTCCCGCGCAGCCTCACAGCACCCGCACTTGGTGGTTAGAGCCTCTAGGCCCTCAGCCCTCCTCCCGCGCCGCCTCACAGCACCGCACTTGGCGGTTAGAGCCGCCCGGCCCTCAGCCCTCCTCCCGCGCCGCCTCACAGCACCGCACTTGGTGGTTAGAGCCTCTAGGCCCTCAGCCCTCCTCCCGCGCCGCCTCACAGCACCGCACTTGGTGGTTAGAGCCGCCCGGCCCTCAGCCCTCGTCCCGCGCCGCCGCGGTGCCCGCAGCCACGCCAGAGGGAGCGGGGAGCCCTGGGCGGGAAGCCGAGGCGGCTCCGGGAGGCTGTTTCCACGCTGAGTGCAGCCGTGGCGGAGCCGCGGGCTCCTGTCCGTGTGCTGGGTCGCGACGCTGGCGGCCATGCGGGAGTGAGCGGTGACGCGGCCCAGGCCGGAAGGGTGGGCGCGGTGCTGGGAACGAGCTGCCGAGGCGGGCGCGCAGGGCGCTCGGGGCTCCGCCCGGCCGGCTGCCCCACCCCAGCCGCGGGGGCCCACATCGCGGCCCAGGGAAACGTGCCGGCGCGTCCTGCTCGCCGTCCGTGACTGGCGCTCGGCGTGACGCCGCGAGCTGGCTCGGGAGTGGGGCTGACCAGGCAGTGCCGCCCGCAGGGACCTGGTCTGCGGTGGAGCAGTGTGAGCAGGCGACAGACAGGGCCGGTGACCCAGAGGATGGCGGCCGCAGCCACGCTCGGCTGTGGCCCCAACGCAGGCACCAGGGACAGTCCCCACAGGTCCGTGCTCTCGGAAGGGCCGCCTAAGGGCTGCCTGGGCGGCTGCTCCCAGCAGGGCGGGCGGGCGGGCGGGGGCAGTTGTGCAGGCGTCAAAGCGCCTGGCTCTGCCCACCTGGGCTGCGCTGGCTGCCTGGGGCCCTGGGCACCTCCCGCCTCCCATCTCCACGCAGGTTCGCCGCGGGCTGCAGAGCCGCGAGAACGCCCCCCCCCGCGAGAGAGGCCTGCTCTGGCTCCGGACGCGCCCTCGCGGTTCCGGGCTGGGCCTCTCGCCCTGCCCTACTCTGCCGTGCTCGCGCAGGCGCAGTGAGCGGATGCCGGCCGCGCTTACCTGGGGTCTGTGTTGCAGATGTCCGGGAGAGCCTTCCTGGTGGCCCGCAGGCCCCTCAGCGCGCTCGCAGGTGGCCCGGCTCAGCACCGAAGCCGCGTCTGCTCGAGGCGCATCTGGCATTTTATTAGTGGCCATGGCTCGGCATCCCCAACACAGCACAGGCAGCTTCCTGGGAGCCAGGCCGTGTCTCCAGGGGCAGCCCTGCGTGTCTGGGACGTGTGTGCCTTGGGCACGGGAGCCCCTGCCGGGGCGGGAGCGGTGGGGCCTGCTTGGTGCGGGCGAGGCTCCCTCCAAGCCCTGGGAGCCCTGCAGACAGCTGTGGAAGAGCCATGGGCTTCGGCATGCTGGGGGTCAAGGGGCAGCGTCCAGGCGGGTCCTGGACAGAGGCCTCTTGGGTACAGGATGCTGGGGCTGCCAGTGAGGTGCCAGCACAGCATCAGGGCTGAAGGTGTCTGTCACCAGGGGGCTGCAGAGACAGCTCAAGGGACATCTGAAGGGGACACAAAGCTATTCCCCAGAAGCAGGGAATTCAGGACTGGCTCAGAAGCCACGTTTGGGCCCAAGGTCCTAACCCTGCTGATTTGTGCCTCCCAGACGCCTCCAATCACAGCCCCGGCCCATCTCAGAACTCTCTGCAGGTCGGCAGGCGCTGCAGCCAGCTCCAAGCCTGACCTGTCTTCTATAAAAGTCTCCAATTTTCCTTGACCCATTTCTCTTTGAAATCAATGCTGAGCAGCACTGTGCCCTCGGGCCTGGAGGAGCTGGGAAAGGTCCCGCAGGTAGGTGGCAGTGTTGGTGTCTGGCGCACCCTTCTCTCCCACTCCCTAGCTCAGTGTTTCTTCCTCCTGTCTCGCTTGTTTGGAGCTTGGGCTGGTGTCCTGAGGCAGGATGTGTCCCCCAGAGCTGACTTGGCCGTGTCAGCCTGGGCCTGGTCCTGGGGTGTGGGCTGCCGCATGGGCAGAGCCTCTGGGATGCACCTGAGCTGGCAGGAGGGCCCGGGAGGAGCCTGGCTGGAGCCACGCCAGTGTCCAGGCAGGATGGTGCACACCTGGCTGGGGGGCTGGCAGTGTGGGTCGCAGGTGGCCTAGGAGCTGGGCCTGTGTGGGGAGGGGCGGGGAAGGGAGTGAGCACCTGCTCCCCAAACCATGGGAGGAATAATAGTGATGACAACTGTGCCTCTCAGATGGGAGGCTGAGGCCCAGAGAGGGCGCCTTGCCCACCACCACATGTATCCTCACTGCGTGCTGGGGCTGCCCTGTGCTGGGGAAGCAGCAGTGGACCAGCTAGAGCAGGCGTCTGCCCTCCTGGGCTCTCAGTCCAGTCAGGAGACCCGACACTCAGATGCTTGCCGAGGTGGACCATCCCACCAAAGTGAAACCACGTGCAAGGGCAGCACACGGGAGAGCAGGGGGAGGCAGGCCCAGGGCAGGGGCAGTGGTTGAACCGAGACTTGAGTGATAGGAAGGCCCAGCCTGGGAAGAGTGCTCCTGGCAGAGGGAACAGCACGGGCAGGACCCTGAGGCCAGAGCTGCCGTGGTGCGACCCAGGCACAGAAGGAAGAGCTGGTGCCGGGAGCCCAGGGAGCGACAGGCCAGTGGGAGGCACTGGGCCCGGAGGGAGGGAAGGGGCCTGGTCCTGCGAGTGGGCAGTCAAGACGTGAGCCGGGATGGTGTGCTCGAGCGGGGAAGCCTGCGGGTGGCTTTCGGTGGAGAGAGTGGGGGGTCCCAGTGACAGATGGCGGTGGCCGAGCCCATGGGGCAGGGCCAGTGGATTCGGGGTGAGTTTGAGGCGGCACTCACAGGTCATGTGTGTGAAGGAAGAAGGTGTGCTCTGCACACAGCAGCGGCCTTGAGGCGGCCAGAATGCTCTTGGCCCCTGGTGCAACCTCTCTTGGAATTTGGGGTTGGGGACATCTTGGCAGCTGTCCTTGGGGTCTATCCCTGCAAATAGGTTCCTGTTGATCCTGCAGACAGCGGCCTGAGCCAGCCCGATGGCCCAGAGCTCTGGCCCTTGGGGAGCACTGCTGAGCCAGTGAACAAGGCTCTCGCTGGGGCAGCAGTGCTGCTCTGTGCTCTGACTGGTGAGGGGAGCGATCCTCCCTGTGTCTGACCACCGCGCGTCTCCTCCTCATCAGCCTTTGCCCACTACCCCCTGGGGTCTTGTGTGTTGGGGTCAGCCCGTCATCTGCCCTGGACATCGGCTCTTGTCGCGTCCGACAGCAGCTCTGCCCCGGCGCATCTGGTCTCCTTTCCGGCTCTGTTGGTGTTAGTTGCACGAGAGCCTGTGTTCTGTAGCCGGGCTGTGGAGGGTCCTTCTCCGCCCGTGGAGCCGAGTGGCTCAGGGACAGGCACACTGGCCGAGGGTGGGTGCTGGGCATCACACTGCCTGGCCTACACAGCAGCGCTGGGCGCCGGCGAGAAACCAAGGCGAGGGAGTGCCACTGTCCCAGCGGTGACGGGAGTGGCAGGGAGAGGAGGGGACGTGCAGTGCTTGTTGGGCTCTTACCTGTGACCATATCCACTGGTCACTGCAGGGACATCACCTCCTGGGGTTCTTGTGATGACCCATGGGGTTGGCTGCTGCTGCTGTGCGCACAGTGCAGGTGAGGAACCGAGGAGCCAGTGGCAGCGCAGCCAGGAAGCTGCAGAGCCACAGGGGAGCCAGGCCTTCAGACTCCTTGCAGGGCATTGGGAGCAGGCCCAGAGCCCAGGGCCGCCCCGGCCCGTGCAGCGCTCTCCGAGACCCGCCATCCCCTCAGAGCCCACCTGAAGGCCGGCCGAGGGACACAGGGGGCCTTCTGAGCACTGAGACCTGGGGCTCCGCTGCATAGATGCGGACCCTGGGGCCAGCGAGGGTGAGTGAGGGCGTGTCCGGGCCACTCAGCACGAGGGCCGAGGGAGGACCTGCTGTTTGCGGTGGCATCGCCAGCTGCTCGGAGGGCGTGGCACGCTGCCAGTGCTGGACCGCCCGTGCAGAGAAAGGCTGAGTGCAGCCGCCGGAGAAGCCGGGCCACACGGTCCTCTTCCCTGGAGCGGCGCTTGCTTCTCAGAGATGTTTGAGGGATGGTCATCGAGGCCACTTACTGTCACTGTTGTCATTTCAGGACACCTCTGGATGTGCCTGGCTGTGGATCCCCAGGTTGGGCGGTGGGCCTTTGCCAGTCCCGTGGGCCCCATGGGCCTTTACTGGTCCCGTTTCCTCGCTGCTGACCAGGGCTGGCTTCTCAGACTTGCTACCTGTCAGGCAGGGCCAACACTCACTTTAACGCTCTGCCATCACCGCCTTGGGACTTTTAATCACTTTTTGAACAAGGAACCTTGCATTTTTGTTTTGCCCAGTGCTCTGGGAATTATGTGGCCGGTTCTGCTGACCACTGTCCTCCTGTGACCCTGCTTCCTCCCTGTAGTTCTTGGACATGCGCTCCAGACCTTGGGGTCTAGGACACCTAGGCTCTGCACAGTGGCCAGAGTCAGGGGTGCCCAGCAGATGCCAGCTCCCTTCCTTCTAGGCCCAAGTGCTGGCACTTTCTAACAGTTAACCACTTGGTCTTTATTTGGTGATATATGATGCAAGCCTGCTGATTGCCAGGAGACAATGCTGTACATTCCTGCTGTAATGCAGGCCTGGCCATCAGAAATGTGCCTCTGTGACTGCAGTGCTACGGCTCTCAGCCTCTGCCCTGTGGACACTGTTGACCCAAGGGCTGTTCCCAGCACGCTCTGGCCATTGTCCCTGCATACTTGACTTTGGACATAAAGTGCCCGTGGAAACCATAGCACTTGTTCACTCGTTCATTTGATCCATCCTGCAGATGTTTGCCCAGCACCCAGCGTGAGGCCCGATACAGGGCTAGGCTCTGGGACTCGAGGGCACCAGATAGGGGCAGCCCCGACCTCATCCAGCTCACAGTGAACTGGGCGGCCACAAATATCTGCACAGCTAGAAACTTGGGAGCGCTGTGCCGCAAGGTGATGTCACAGTAACTGGCCGTGGCGCTGTGGCCTGAGTGCGGACTGCAGCTCCTCTGGAGGGGAGAGTGGCTGGGGCAGGAGGCACAAGTGGCCTGGGGCAAGGGCAAGGCTTATTTGGGGGTCTGGCAGTAGGGCTGGGTGAGGGTCAGCTGTGTCCCGCTGTAAGTGGCATGGTCTGGTCTTTGTGAAGGTAAGAGGGGAAGAGGCAGGGAGCTGGGAGGAGGCTGGGACCTACAGCAGGGCGGCCGTGGGGAGGAGAGGAGAGGCTGGACCAGAGGCATGGAGCCATAGAGGGCCACAGGGCAGCAAGGGTGCTGGGGACCTGCCAGGCATCCCCCCTGCTCCCTGTGCGCAGATCACACTCCCATCCAGGGTTACCCTGAGGGCAGGCAGGAGCCAGCCTGCAGCCCTGGGCCACACTGCGCCCCACGTCTCTACCCCTGCCTGCTGGCCCTGCCTGCCCACTGAGATGGTACTCTCCGGGAAGGCGGTGCTCTAGGGGAGGTTGTGCTCTCAGGGAAGGGGGTGCTCTAGGGAGGGAAGGGGGTGCTCTCAGGGAAGGGGGTGCTCTAGGGGAGGTTGTGCTCTCCGGGAAGGCGGTGCTCTAGGGGAGGTTGTGCTCTCAGGGAAGGGGGTGCTCTAGGGAGGGAAGGGGGTGCTCTCAGGGAAGGGGGTGCTCTAGGGGAGGTTGTGCTCTCCGGGAAGGCGGTGCTCTAGGGGAGGTTGTGCTCTCAGGGAAGGGGGTGCTCTAGGGAGGGAAGGGGGTGCTCTCAGGGAGGGAAGGGGTGCTCTCAGGGAGGGAAGGGGGTGCTCTCAGGGAGGGAAGGGGGTGCTTTCAGGGAGGGAAGGCGGTGCTCTCGGGAAGGTTGTGCTCTCAAGAGTTGTGTCGTTTGCTGGCTCCAGGCTCTGGAAGGTCCCTGTGTGTCCAGACCTGTTTTCAAGGCTTCCATCCAGATCTCTCTGGATCCATGTTTAAGTCTATCTGTGGATTCCCAGCTTGGGGAATTGCTGCCCTGGGCTTTGAGCCTGTCTTTGCTGACTGCAGGGGCTCTGTGGGGTGTGGCAGTGGGGCCTGTATTCCTCTTTATACACAGCCTTTTCACAGTTCACGTGGCAGGGGCTGGGGCCAGGGCTGGGCGGCCAGGCTTGGAGGGACAAGCAGACTTGGCAGGAGAACAAAGAACGGAGATGGATCAGGCCCATCTGGCCCACAGTGTCCAACAGGGCAAAGGACCAGGGACCACCCTCAGATTCTAAGCCACAGCCCAAGCCCTCAATTGGCTGTGGGGAGGGGACTCAGGGGGTCTAGTTGACTGGAAGTTCAGGGCATTTTATTTGCATGGGGGCTCTAGAGGCCCCAGGAAGAAGGGGTGTGATGGCCTGCTCGACCCTGCCATGCAGCCCAGAGCCCCCGCTGTGGACAGTCACAGGCTGGACCATGTGCACAGGATGTGGGGACCTGAGACCCAGCACCCAGAGCCGGTGACAGTGACCTCTGGAAAGGTCAGAGCCCCCAAGGACAGCAGCTTGTGCCCTCCAAGCTTGCTCAGAGCCCGGGGCAGGAGTCCACGGGGGGCAGGGGTTTTACCCCGGGATGCCGACGAGGGCGGGCAGGTGGTGCAGGCAGAGCACGTGGGCATGGGGTGCAGGTGACGCCAGCTTGGCTGGTGGCACGAGGGCCTCTGAGTTTTTAAGAGAAGCCAGAAATCACAATTTTATATAAAACCTCTTCATTTTAAACTGTTGGCAGCCAATTCAAAATTTTGGGGAGCTATGTATGAGCTGTTGCCCAGGCGGCGGGTCTGCACCACGCCCACAGCACTTGGGCGGCAGCCGGTGACCGGCCTCTCAGACGTGGCCACGGCTGCCTCAGAGTTGAAATGTCTTCAGAGGAGTTTTTATTTTCCTTTCGGGAATGTAGAGAGACATTTCCAGCGGTTCCGTGTCTGTGAGGAGAAATCGTGGCCGTCCTGTTTTTCTTGGAGGCCGGCAAGGAGGCCCATTTGCAGTGCACTACCAGGAGAGATGTGGGGGGCTCTGCCCAGGCCCTGGACCAGGTGGGGGCCTGGGAGGGGTCATCCCCAGACCCCTGGAGACGGCCCCCGCCTAGGACAGTGCCCAGGCCGCCTGGCTGCAGGTCCCGTGGCAGTGTGCTGGTGCCTGGTCCCAGGGCTCTGAGGTCCTCTTGCCCGGCTTCCCGAGCTTGTTCCCATGCCTGGGTGCCCGCGAGGCCCCTGTAGCTTGGGGAGCGATTGGTCTCTTGTAGTCAAAGAGGACCCCCGACCCTGTGTCCAAAAGGCTCAGCGCCTGTGCTTCTGTGTCTGGGCAGCGCCCCACACTGCTTATATCCTTGGCCTTCGTCACCGGCGGGACAAAACTGGGCTTGGTTTGTCTTGGGACCTGGGACTGGCATGGGGTGTGGGGTCCTCATGGAGAGAGGGGCCTGCAGGAGCTGCCTCGGGCCACCTCAGGATGGGCCTCCTGGGGGCAGGGCCGGGGCTACCTTTGCTGGGGTCCTTTGTGCTCCCCACAAACTGTGCTCTGCCCAGTGTGGGTGGGTGGCAGAGCCCCGCATGGCCCTAGCTCAGGGGTCCCTGCTCTGGCCTGGCCTTGATTTTCTCATTTGTGGAATCGGGGGTGCCGGACAAAAGGCAGGCCTCACCCGAGGCTGCGGCTCGTGGCTGTGTCCCCACGCCCTCCCCGCTGACAGGTTTTGGGTGTCTCACGCAGTGTCTGCAGAAGCTTTGAGTGTATGTTTAAAAATCAGACGTTTCACATTAAAACCTCGATTCCCAGATTCCTCAGGAAGATCAGGAGCCTGGCCGCTTGGCCGCGCCCAGCAGGCCGCCCTGGGCCCTTCAGATGATGGGTGTGGTCCTCTGCCTGCCGCTCTGCACCGTGCGGGGGCACCGCGCCCGGCCCTGCCTGCCCTGGTTGGCCACGGGGGCAAGACTCGCGGACAGAGACAGCCTCTGGCTGGTGGTTACACGCGCACAGAGCCTCTCCTCTCCCTCACACACGCGTGCACACGCCTGCGACAGAGCCGGCACATCTGCACCCTCATCTACACAGGAAACTCGGGATGAGCCAAGCCACTCTGAGGAGCTGCCCTGAGCTGGCGCGGGGGCCTGGCGTCCGGCCTGTCTCGTGCGTGTCCAGCATGGGCAGCCCTGACACTGTTCTTTTAGGAAAGTCGCGGGACCCTCCCCATCGGGAGCATGTGGCCCGAGAGGCGGCGCAGGGCTGGAGCATGTGGGACCTGGGGCTCGCCGTGCTGTGGCTGGGCTGCTTGCTGGCCCTTGGTGGGCCACAGCCTTGTCCCAGACTTTGTGGCCGGTGCAGTGGCATGAAGGGTTCACTTTCCAGCGTCATAGCCTGTGCAGCCAGCCAGCCACGTAGCCAGCGTCTGTGAGCACCCAGCCCTGTGCTGGGCTCCAAGCACACAGTCTCTTCCCTGCCCTGGGGAGCCCGGCTAGGGGTGAGGCAGACGAGGGGGAGCTGTGTTGAGTGGTGCTGGCGTGTCGGAGAGCCCAAAGCATGGGCAGCGCATGCTGTCCTGGTCGAGGGAGCTCCAGGAAGCCCGTCAGAGCTGGTGTACACTAGCCAGGACTCAGGCTGAGTTGCTGTGCTCTGGCTCCAGGGACAGGGCAGGGTGTGCTGGCTCGAAATGTGGCCTTTGAAGTCCTGCCACCTGCTTTGAATCCTGGCTTCCCCCTCCACCTCCCAGAGTCTCTGTGTCCTCGTCTGAAGAGCAGTTAATGGATGTCCCTGGTAGGCTGTCGGGAGGACTAGGCCTGTCGCACCTCCAGAGGGCTGGGCGAGGGCCTGGTGTGTCGTGCTCACAGAGTGTCCTGACCAGAGGGCAGCCACCTCCAGCCGCAGCCACCGGGAGAGGGTCTCTTCACAGCGGTCTGTCCAAGCACAGCCTCTCCACTGCCCCTCTGGGGCTCTGCCCACAGGCATTCAAGCTGTCCTTCCCTCTTCTGACATCTGCCCAGCCGCCAGCGTGGGAGAGGAAGGCTTTCTTACAGAGCTCCCATCATCGCTGCACCTCCGGCTGCACCCAGGGGTCACTGCCCACGCTGTGTCTACCCAGCAGACGTCTGCTGGGCTCAGGGAGGCAGCCTCAGCAATGCTGGACCCAGCCAGTGTGCCCTTCTGCCCCTGGTCAGGTGTGGGAAGCAGGTACGATCTGGAGCCGGGGCGGGTGCTCGGCTGGCCCCCTGTGCCGGACGGGGCTCCTGGGGTCCTGCAGAGGGGCTGTAGGGCCTCTTCATCAGTGCCTGCCCCTTGCACCCAGAGCTGCGTGGACAGTAGCACTGCCAGCCACGGCTCCGTCAGACACTGTGATGCGCTCTGTTTTTCTCACACAGTATCAAAACCCAAAATGAACAAACTTGAGCTAATATTTAAGAGGATTTTTATACAGAGATGGATTTCCAGCTTTCCATGAGAAACCAGGACCCTGGCAGCACCCAGCTTACATTGCCCTTCTGTGTGGCTGCTCCCTGGGGAGGGGACACATGCTTCACCCTCCCAGCCCCACCGTCCCCACTGACTCCCTGGCCTGGAGTCTGGGGCTCGGCGACCCTTTGTCATCATGCCCTGCTGTCTTTCTTTTAGCCAAAATGCTTTTCTCTGCATCCACAGTTGACATAGGAGAGCCAGGCAAAGGGCTTGGGCATCAGAGACAGTGAGGGCGTGTGTGTGGCTTGCTGGCTTGGAGAATGTTCTTAGGGGGTTAATTTGCAGTCCCACAGGCACTGGCTTCACTCATTTGTGTCTGCTCTGGGCTCCTATAAGCATTTGAATTGCTATCTGTGGCCTTTTAAAAAAGAAATTAACTTGGAAATTGAATGGAAATTCATATAAATCACCTTTTTAACCATTTAAAAATGTGTAATTGAATGGTTTTTAGTATCTTCATAGTGTTGTACAGCCATTACCACTATCTAGCTCCAGAACATTCTCATCACTGAAGTGGAAACCCCATACCCTTTAGCAGTCAGTCCCCTTCCCTTCCCCCCAGACCCTGGCAACTGCCAATCTACTTCCTGCATCCATGGATTTGCCTTCTGGATGTTTTGTATAAATGCAGTCATAACGTGTGCCCTTTGGGGTCTGGCTTTACCCTCTGGTCTTTTCAGAATAATCTGTCTTGCCCGTGTGCAGGCCCGTGGCTCACCATGTGGCTGCATTCGTTGGTCCCCATCCCCCATGCCCATGCTGGCCTGACCCCACCCTCATTGGTCTCTGAGGCCCACGGGAGCCTTCCTTCCACTCTCGCTGGGACCTCTGGTCTTGCGGGGCAGCTGGCTGTGCTACGCTTCCATAGCCACATGGCTGCGCCATCCGCCTGCACCCAGGGGCTCCCCCCCCCCCCAGCTACTGGACAGCCTCCTGACTCTGTCTCTGACTTGTTTATGACCACAGTCACTTCTCTGTTGCTTCCAGGTTCCCTCCAGAAACAGGGATGAAGGGGGTTCACTCATTTCTTCAAATGCTATTGACTTTTAGGCTGTTTCACTAAGGTTGTAGGCCAGTCTTTAGAAGGACTCCATGGAGAGCATGTAGTCCAGGGTCTGGTGCATGGGACATCAGATACCCAGAGACACGACTATAACATAACCATAACACTGAATGGTACCCATATTGCTCCCCACACATCTGCAGAGTCATGCCCAGTGGCAGATAAAAGTCCCTGCAGGTGTGGGTCCAGGGCATGGGTGCCATGCCCATGCTGGCTCCCACCACCAAGCACAGAGACCAGGCTGGGCTGAGCCAGTGGGGTTCCTATGCCTCTCCATAATTGGGCCTTCATAGCACAAGCCCCCTAAAATAGGCAGCACGTGTGTTCATGAGGCTGAGGGCTGCGGGAGGCGCGGGAGCAGTGGGAACTGTGGTAAGACGCTCCAGCACATGCATCTTCCTAAGGGTGGCTCCCCCAGCTCTTGAAATGAGCCAGTGTTGACACTGAAGTGGCAGTCGTGCCCACCCCAAGATGGCATTTGGAGGGGCCCTGATCACTCTGGAGCAGCTCTGAACTGGGAGATGTGGAATCAGTGTGGGACACAGCACACGGACCTCCACTCCCAGGCCACCCCAAGAGAAAAAACTCAGGAGAGATCCTTGCGGGGACTGAACTGGAGCTGGTTTGGACATGGCGTGTCCCCTCTTGAGAGAGAGGGCAGGAAGTGGGGCCCCGAGGCTGAGTGGTGGGAAGGGTCTGTGCTCACTGGTGGGGAGATGCGTGGTCCCGCCGCTGCAGCTGTCCCCGGCGCGGCTGTGAGGGGACAAATTAGAGAGAAAGGGATGCCATTTTTTATAAGAAAAGTTATAAAGGAGAAAATGGAAACAGAAAAGCAAGAGAAATTGAGATAACAGAGTAAGATGGGAGAAAGAAGCCCAAATTTATAAATAATTAGAGTAAATGTAATTGGATTAAACTCTCCAATTTGAAGACAGAAGCGGTCATAGTAGATAAACAAGGTAAATGCACAGTCCAGCTCTGTGCAACCCAGAGATACATCTAAAGGGTAAAGGCAAGAAAAGGCAGAAAGTGAAAGTACAGGCACAGAAATATCAGGCCGCCAAAGGCAAGCTGACGTCAGTTCAATCTCAGACTTAACAGACTTCAAGACAGGAGACTCTGCTAAGGAAAGGCAGGTCACCGCTTAATGAGAAAAAGTTCATTTCCCCAAGATGATATAGCAGTTCTAAAGGCAAGTAACTTAACAAAATAATGTCAACGTCATATATGTCAATGTCAACGTCATATGTGATGTGAACTTTGTTAGAAATAGAGAAATTGACAATCTATCATCATTTTGGAGAGATTCTAGCCATTTTTTTCCAGTTTATGTTAGAATAAGTAGACCAAAAAATCCAGTAAAGATAAGGATGTTCTAAATAATATAAATTTTAATAACAAGCTTGATTTAATGGACATAAACTTTGCATCTGACAGGTACAGGTTACACATTTCTTCAAGCACATATGTAACACTTATAAAAAGTGATTAATTAAGTGGAAGTCTTATGAAAATTAATAGTTAGCATCAGCAGGTCTTGTCCTCTGACCATCATGCCTATAAGTTAGAAATTAATAACCTCCAAATGAAGGTTCCTATTATTTGGAAATTAAAAAAAAAACTTTTAAATAATTCATGGGTCAAAGAAGAAATGATAATGGAACTTTAAAAAAAATTGCAACTAAATGATGGCAATACCACTAAATGTCAAAACATGGATGTAAATTTCTATTAAAAAAGAAAGTTTACAAATTAAAGAGATAAGTTTCCAGGGTAAGAAGTTAGAAAAAAAGGCCGGGGCGCGGTGGCTCACGCCTGTAAACCTAGCACTCTGGGAGGCCAAGGCGGGCGGTTAGCTCAAGGTCAGGAGTTCCAAATCAGCCTGAGCAAGAGCGAGACCCCATCTCTACTAAAAATAGAAAAAAATTAATTGGACAACTAAAAATAATAGAAAAAATTAGCCGGGCATGGTGGTGCATGCCTGTAGTTCCAGCTGCTTGGGAGGCTGAGGCAGGAGGATCGCTTGAGCCCAGGAGTTTGAGGTTGCTGTGAGCTAGGCTGATGCCAGGGCACTCACTCTAGCCTGGGCAACAAAGTGAGACTCTCAAGAAAAAAAAAGAAGTTAGAAAAAAAGCGAAATTGACCCAAAGGAAGTAGAAGGAGAAAGATAATACAAAACAGGTTTAGACATCAGTGAAATGGAAACCTCTCAGCTCTGACAATGTCCTTGTCAGGAGGAGGCAGGGTCAGTTTTGCCAGAAATATGTAATTCTGCAAGAAATTTCTGAATTTGAAAACATGATGTCTGTCAGCTGAATTCGGGTTGTGTACCTTATTTGCAGCCCCTGCCACTGGGAGGAGTTGTTCTCCTGGGATCTGACTCGGTGAGCACAGCCTCCCTGCCGCAGCCAGCCACGCACCTGGGGACAGGTCCGCGCTGCCCGGCCCTGCTCCCTGGGCTGCGTCCTCCCACCAGCACCCGGGCCAGACTCTCCGTGGACTTACGTTTCCATGACTCCTGGCTCTGTCCCTAAGAGGAGAACTGCTGGGCATATGATAACCTTTTGAGAAACTGCCAGGCTGACTTCCAAAACGTTCTGAACGTGGTGTCCCCCCAGGGCCAGGGCCGGGCACTGCCCAGGGAACACGCGGAGGTGCCATTTCTGACTAGCAGGCGCCCATCGCCGTCTGCGTCTGGGGTCCTGCTGGTCTCTGGCTGTCATCTGAGCGCTTGATGTTCTTGGGCCCCGCTTGTTCTACCCAGAATTTGGGGGACATGGTGGAGAGGGTATGAGCCCTGCTCTTTTTGGCCGGAGAGTAGTTGTTATCTTGGGTCCATGCTGAAGTGGACCCCCCATTGGGCAGATATAACGATTCCTGAGGCTTTTTGTGCCCAACTGTTGGTGGCTTCTTGCAGCTCAACGTTCAGTGCTGTGTGAATGTCATTTTCACTTACATTGTCTCACAAGAGCCTGCAGGGATGGGAAAACACCATTTTGTTTTGTTTTTATTTCGGCATATTATGGGGGTACAGATTTTAAGGTTTCAATAAATGCCCTTTCCCCCCTTCCCCCACAATTCTGAGTTTCCAGCATGACCATCCCCCAGACGGTGCATATCTCACTCATTATGTATGTATACACCCGCCCCCCTCCCCCCTGCCCAATACCCTATTACTGTAGTACCTATGTGTCCACTTAGGTGCTGCTCAGTTAATACCAATTTGCTGGTGAGTATATGTGGTGCTTGTTTTTCCATTCTTGGGATACTTCACTTAGTAGTATGGGTTCCAGCTCTAACCAGGAAAATATAAGATGTGCTATATCACCATTGTTTCTTAGAGCTGAATAGTACTCCATGGTATACATATACCACATTTTATTACTCCATTCTTGGATTGATGGGCACTTGGGCTGTTTCCACAGCCTTGCAATTGTGAATTGTGCTGCTATAAACATTCGAGTGCAGGTGTCTTTTTTGTAGAGTGTCATTGGATCTTTTGGGTAGATGCCCAGCAATGGGATTGGTGGAGCAAATGGTAGATTCACTTGTATCGCTTTAAGGTATCTCTATATTGCTTTCCACAGAGGTTGAACTAGTTTGCAGTCCCACCAGCAGTGTAGGAGTGTTCCCCTCTCTCCGCATCCACGCCAGCATTTGTTATTTGGAGATTTTTTGATAAAGGCCATTCTCACTGGAGTTAAGTGATATGTCATTGTGGTTTTGATTTGCATTTCCCTGATGATTAGAGATGTTGAGCATTTTTTCATATGTTTGTTGCCCATTCTTCTGTCTTCTTTAGAAAAGTTTCTGTTCAAGTCCTCTGCCCACTTTTTAATAGAGTTATTTGATTTTTTTCTTGCTGATTTTCGTGAGTTCTAAGTATATTCTAGTTATCAGCCCCTTATCGGATGCGTAGGATGCAAAAATTTTCTTCCATTCTGTAGGTTGTCTGTTTACTTTCATGACTATTTCTTTGGCTGTGCAGAAGCTTTTTAGTTTCATCATGTCCCATTTATTTATTTTTGTTGCTGCTGATATCTAGGAGAGTGTTTCCAACATTTTCCTCTAGAATTCTAATAGTTTGATACCTTAGGTTTAAGTCTGTTATCCAGCATGAGTTGATTTTTGTGAGAGGTGAAAAGTGTGGGTCCTGCTTTAGCCTTCTACAAGTGACTATCCAGATTTCCCAGCACCATTTATTGAAAAGGGATTCTTTTCCCCAGGATATGTTTTTGTCTGCTTTGTCAAAGATTAGATGGCTATATGAGGATGGTTTCATATCAGGATTCTCAGATCTGTTCCACTGGTCAATATTCCTATTTTTGTGCCAATATGAGATTGTTTTAATTACTACAGCTTTGTAGTATAGTTTGATATCTGGCATATTAATACCTCCCATTTTGTTTTTGTTGCCTAGAATTACTTTTGATATTCGGGGTCTTCTTTGGTTCCATACGAAGCATAGAATTATTTTTTCTATATCTGTGAAGAATGCTGATGGGATTTTAATAGGTATTGCATTGCATCTGTAGATCAGTTTGGGTAGTATAGACATTTTAATGATGTTGAGGAAAGACACCACTTATAGGTAAGAAGTGGAAGGCTGGAAAGCGGAGGAGCTGGGGTGGGGCCGATGCAGACGTGGCTCTTTCTGCTCTGCTAGCCAGGTGCTTCTGAGCCCCGTGGGTGGGGAAGGCCTGCCCTTTGCAGAGGCAGGGCGAGCGGTGAGGCCTCTGCTCCTCCTTCTGCTGCGGCCAGAAGCTCTAGATGTCTCTGGGTCTCTCTTGTTTCCAGTTTCCGCGAGGACCCCACCCACTGGCAGAGGCCGTGCGGGCAGAATGGAAGGAGCCCGCCAGCCACCGCTGCTGTCGGAAGATAAGCAGAGGCCACTCTTGGGGGTGAGCGAGAGGTGGCCTCGGCGCCCATCGGGCAGGGTGGAAGCCAGCGGCACTGTACAGGGCTTGCCTCCCGCATGCCCACTCCCCTCCTTGGTGGCAGCGCAGCCAGCCCAGGGCTTGCACTGCGCAGTCCTGGATGGCCGCAAAGTGAGACCAGAGGCCCTGTTAGCTGGTGCTTAACACGCAGGCAGTCGGCTGGGTCACCTGCCAAGTGTTTCCCGGGGCCTGGCCAGACTGGGACAGCTCTGAGAAGTGAGAGGTCAAGGAGCAGATAATTCTTTTATGTTTTCTTTATAATAGGTTTATTGAGACATAATTCACATATGCTGTAGTTCAGCCATTTAAAGCGCACAATTCCATGGTTTTAAATATATTTAATATATTCACTGAGTTGCATAACAGTCAACTTCAGAACATTTTTATCATTCCAAAAAGAAACCCTGTATCCATGAGAAGTCATTTCCCATTTCTCCTCAAGAAGTTTTACTTCTTCCTTTCTAGTTTGGATGCCTTTTTTTTCTTTTTCCTTCCCTGATTGCTCTGGCTAGAACTTCTAGTGCTTTGCTGAATAGAAGTGGTAAGAGGAGGCTTCCTTTCTTATTCCTGATCTTAGAGGAAAAGCTTCCAGTCTTTCATCATTGGGTATGACGTTGCTTTGGGCTTTTTATAAAATGCCCTTTATTGTGAAGGAAGTTCCCTTCTATTCTCCATTTCTTATTTTTAATCACCAAGGATATTTGATTTTGTTTTGGATTTTGTCAAATGCTTTTTTTGCATCAGTTGAGATAATGTGGTTTATTTACCTCTAGTCTATGAATGTAGTATGTGACATTGATTGATTTTTGTGTGTCGAACCACCTTTGCATTGCAGGAATGAATCCCACTTGGTTATTTTGCACAATCCTTATAATATGCTGCTAAATTAGGTTTGCTAGTATATTGTTGATGATTTTTGCAACTATCTTTGTAAGATATATTGGTCTGTAGTTTTCTTTCATTATGATGTCTTTGACTTTGGTATCTGGGTAATGCTGGCCTCATAGAATGAACTAGGAAATGTTTCTTTTTCTTCTATTTTTTTTTTTTTTTTTTTTGAGACAGAGTCTTGCTTTGTTGCCCAGGCTAGAGTGAGTGCTGTGGCGTCAGCCTCGCTCACAGCAACCTCAAACTCCTGGGCTCAAGCAATCCTCCTGCCTCAGCCTCCCGAGTAGTAGGGACTATAGGCATGCGCCACCATGCCTGGCTAATTTTTTCTATATATATTAGTTGGCCAATTAATTTCTTTCTATTTATAGTAGAGATGGGGTCTCGCTCTTGTTCAGGCTAGTTTCGAACTCCTGACCTCGAGCAATCCGCCCCCCTCGGCCTCCCAGAGAGCTAGGATTACAGGCATAAGCCACCGCGCCCGGCCTCTTCTATTTTTTGAAAGAGTTTGAGAAGGAATTGGTGTTAATTCTTTAAATGATTGATAGAATTTGCCAGTGAAGCCATATGGTTCTAGGCTTTTCTTTATTGGGAGTTTTTGATTATTGATTCAATCAAATTCAATCAATTTTTAGTTGTCATAGGTCTATAGGTATAATACTTTTTATTTCTATAAGGTTGGTAGGAATGTCTCCACTTTTGTTTCTGATTTTAGTAATTGAAGCCTTTTCTCCCTCTCTCTCTCTTTCTTAAACCTTGGTCAGTTTAGCTAAATGTTTGTCAATTTCATTGATCTTTTCAAAGATCCAACTTCTGATTTTGTTTATTGTCTCTATTTTTCAGTTCTCTATTTTGTTTATCTTTAATCTTTATTATTTCTTTTCTTCTGCTAGCTTTAGATCTATTATAGTTTTCCCTTCTTCTGATTCCTTAAGGTATAAAGTTAGGTTATTGATTTGAGATCTTTCTTACTTTTTAGTGTAGGAATTTACAGCTATAAATTTTTCTGTGAGCAATGCTTTTGCATATCCCATAAGTTTTGGGTGTATTGGGTTTTAATTTTATTTACTTCAAGATATTTTCCAATTTATCTTGCAATTTCTTCTCTTACCTAGTAGTTGTTTAAGAGTATATTATCTAACTTCCACATATTTGTGGATTTTAAAGTTTTTCTTTTATTGTTGATTTCTAGTTTTATTTCATTGTGATTGGAGAAGACACTTTGTATAACTTCAATTTTTTAAATTTATTGAGACTTGGTTTGTGACCTGACTTGGTCTATCCTGGAGAATGATCCATTGTACATGAGAAGAATATATATTCATCCTGCTGTTATTTGGTACTGGAGTTATCTATGTTTGTTAGGTCTAGTTGGTTTATAATGTTATTCAAGTCCTGTGTTTCCTTATTGATCTTCTGGCTAGTTGTTCTGTACATTTTTGAAAGTGAAATATTAAAATTTCCAGCTATTGTAGAATGATCTATTTCTCTCTTCAATTCTGTCAGTTTTTCTTTCATATATTTTGTGACTATCTTGTTCTGTGCATATATGTTTATAATTGTTATATGCTCTTGATGAATTGGCCCTTTCATCAATACATAATGCCCTTCTTTGTTGTAAAATTTTTTGACTTAAAGTCTATTTTGTCTGATATTAGTACAGCCATTCCAGATCTTTTCTGGTTACTATATATATGTAATTTTTTTATGTCCCTTTTTAACTTATTTGTGTATTTCGATCTAAATTTGGTCTCTTGTAGACATCATATAGTTGGATCATGTCATTTTTTTTCTTAATCCATTCTGACAATCTCTGCCTTTAAATTGGAGCATTTAATTCATATATATTTAAAGTAATTACTGATAAAGAAGGACTGAATTCTGCCATTTGCTCTTTGTTTTATACATGTCATATCTTTATTATTTTTCAATTTCTCAAATACTGCCTTCTTTTGTGTTTAATTGATTTTCTCTAGTGTTATATTTTTTATCCTTATTCCATTTTATGTATATTTTAAAGTTATTTTCTTAGTATTTATCCTGGGGATTACCACTATTATCTTAAACATACAACAATCTGGTTTGAATTAATACCAACTTCGTTTCAGTAATTTAGAAAAACCGTGCTTCTATACAACTCTGTCTTCCCCACCCTTTAAAATGTTATTGTCACAAATTACATCTTTATACATTGTGTGCTCATTAACATAGATTTGTAATTATTATTTTATGCACTTGTCTACTAAATCATATGGGAAAAAAGACTGGAGTTAAAAAACAAGAATATGGCATTACTTTTATTTGTAGTCTTTATTTCTTCATGTGGGCTTGAGTTACTATCTAGTGCTCTCTTATTTCAACCTGAAGGACTTTCTTTAATATTTCATGGAGGGTAGGTCAACTAGAAAACAAACTCCCTCAGTTTTTGTTTATCTTGAAATGTCTTATTTTTTTTCCTGTGTTTTCTGAAGGATAGTTTTTTTTGTTGTTTAAATTTTTTTTTATTTCAGCATATTACAGGGTTACAAATGTTTAGGTTATGTATATTTCCTTTGCCCCACCCAAGTCAGAGCTTCAAACATGTCCATCCCTGAGACAGTGTGCACGGCACCCATTAGGTATGTATATACCTATCCCCTCTTCCCCCCTCCCACCTGCCTGACACCCGATGAATGTTACTACCATATATTCACAAAAGTGTTGATCAGTTAATACCAATTTGATGGTGGTACATATGATGCTTGTTTTTCAATTCTTGTGATACTTCACTTAGTAGAATGGGCTCCAGCTAGAACTCCATGGTATACATATACCACATTTTTATGCCATCCCACTGCTTTCTGGCTTCAATCATTTCTGATGTTAAATCAGCTATCAATATCATTGAGGATCTTTTGTATATGGCAAAAGACCTTTTGTATATGGCATACTTCTTTCATGATGCTTTTAAGACTTTCTCTTTGTTTTCTCTCAGTCTTTTGACAATTTGATTATAACATGCCTCAGTGTATATTTCAAGTTTGGAGATATCAAACTCTAAGTCAGTAAGCTTCTTAGATGTGTAGATGCATGTCTTTTATCAAATTTGGGAAGTATTTGGCCATTATTTCTTTAAATATTCTTTCTGCCCCTTTCTCCCTTGTCTTTCTAGGACCCCCATTATGTATATTTTTATGCACTTGATGGTACCATACAGGCCTTTTAGGCTTCATGCATTTTTCTTTATTCTTTTTTTCTTCTGCTCTTTAGATTAGATGATTGCTGATAATTCAAGTTGCTGATTCTTTCTTCTGCATGCTCTCAAATCTGCTACTGAACCCATCTATTGAATTTTTCATTTTAGTTATTATAGTATTCAGCTCTAAAATTTTTTGGTTTTTTGTACAATTTAGATTTCTTTGTTCATATTCCCTATTTGGTGATACATTATTCTATTTTTCTTTAGTTACTTGCCCATGGTTTTCTTTAGTTATTTGAACATAGTTAAGATAGTTGATTTAAAACATTTGTGTAGCAACTCTAACATCTTGGTTTCCTCAGGGACAGTTTCTTATAATTTCTTTTTTTCTTTATGTGAATCGACTATACTTTCTTGTTTCTTTGTGGGGTTTTTTGTTTGTTTTTTATTTTTTTTTATTTCAGTGTATTATGGGAGTACAAATGTTAAGGTTACATATATTACCCATGCCCCACCTCCCACCCACCCGAAACCTGATAAATGTTATTCCTATATGTCCGCTTAAGTGTTGATCTGTTAATACCAATTTGCTGGTGAGTACATGTGGTGCTTGTTTTTCTATTCTTGAGATACATCACTTAGTAGAATGGGTTCCAGCTCTATCCAGGAATATACAAGAGGTGCTATATCACCATTGTTTCTTAGAGCTGAATAGTACTCCATGGTATACATATACCACATTTTATTAATCCACTCATGTATTGATGGGCACCTGGGTTGTTTCCACACCTTTGCAATTCTGAACTGTGCTGCTATAAACATTTGAGTGCAGGTGTTCCATTTGTAGAGTGTCATTTGATCTTTTGGGTAGATGCCCAGTAGTGGAATTGCTGGATCACATGGTATATCTACTTGTATCGCTTTAAGGTATCTCCATATTGTTTACCACAGAGGTTGAACTAGTTTGCAGTCCCACTAGCAGTGTAGGAGTGTTCCCATCTCTCCGCATCTATGCCAACATTTATTGTTTGGGGATTTTTTGATAAAGGCCATTCTTACAGGAGATAAGTGATAATCTCATTAGAGTTTTGATTTGCATTTCCCTGATGATTAGAGATGTTGAGCATTTTTTCATACATTTGTTGGCCTTTATTCTGTCTTCTTTTGAAAAATTTCTGTTCATGTCCTTTGCCCATTTTTTGGTAGGGTTGTTTGATTTTTTCTTACTGATTTTCCTTAGTTCTAAATAGATTCTAGTTATCAGCCCTTTATTGGATATGTAGCTTGCGAAAATTTTCTCCCATTCTGTGGGTTGTCTGTTTGGTCTCTTGACAGTTTCTTTGGCTGTGCAGGAGCTTTTTCATTTGATCAGGTCTCATTTATTCAGTTTTGTTGCTGCTGTGATTGCCTTTGGGGTCTTATTCATAAATTCCTTGCCTAGGCCAATGTCTAGAAGAGTGTTTCCAACATTTTCCTCTAGAATTCTAATAGTTTCACACCTAATGTTCAAGTCTGTTACCTAGCGTGAGTTGATTTTTGTGAGAGGTGAAAGGTGTGGGTCCTGTTTCAGTCTTCTGCATGTGGCTATCCAGTTTCCCCAGCACCATTTATTGAATAAGAATTCTTATACCTAGTGTATGTTTTTGTCTGGTTTGTTGAAGATGAGTTGGCTATATAAGGATGGTTTTCTATCTGGGTTCTCTGTTCTGTTCCACTGGTCAATTTCCCTGTTCTTGTGCCAGTCACAAGCTGTTTTAATGACTATAGCCTTGTAGTATTGTTTGAAGTCTAGTAAATTGATACCTCCTATTTTTTTTTTTTTTATTGCCTAGGATTGATTTTGATATATGGGGTCTTCTCTGGTTCCATACGAAGCGTAAAATTATTTTTTCTATATCTTTGAAAAATGATGACAGTTTTTTAATAGGCATTGCGTTGACTATGTAGGTCACTTTGGGTAGTATAGACATTTTTTTTTTTTTTTTTCCGAGACAGAGTCTCGCTTTGTTGCCCAGGCTAGAGTGAGTGCCATGGCATCAGCCTAGCTCACAGCAACCTCAAACTCCTGCCTCAAACTCCTGGGCTCAAGCAATCCTACTGCCTCAGCCTCCCAAGTAGCTGGGACTACAGGCATGTGCCACCATGCCCGGCTAAATTTTTTCTGTATATATTAGTTGGCCAATTAATTTCTTTCTATTTATAGTAGAGACGGGGTCTCGCTCTTGCTCAGGTTGGTTTCGAACTCCTGAACTCAAACGATCCGCCCGGCTCGGCCTCCCAGAGAGCTAGGATTACAGGCGTGAGCCACCGCGCCCGGCCAGTATAGACATTTTAACAACGTTGATTCTGCTGACCCAGGAGCATGGAATATTCTTCCACTTCCTTACGTCCTTTGCTATTTCTTTCTTCACTGTTTCATAGTTCTCCCTGTAGAGGTCTTTTACCTCCTTAGTTAAATATATTTCTGGGTACTTTATTTTCTTTGTTGCTATTTTGAAGGGAATTGAGTCTTTGATTTGGTTCTCACTTGTACTGTTGTTGGCGTATATGAATGCCTCTGATTTCTGTGTATTGATTTTGTATCCTGAGACTTTACCAAATTCATTTATCAGTTCAAGGAGTCTCTTGGTTGAATCCCTGGGGTTTTCTAGGTATAATATCATGTCATCAGCCAAGAGTGAGAGTTTTATCTCTTCTGCTTCCATTTGGACGCCCTTAATTTCACTCTCTTGTCTGATTGCTGTATTAAGGACTTCTAGCACTATGTTGAATAGAAGTGGAGATAGTGGACAACCTTGTCTAGTTCTAATTGTAAGTGGGAATTCTTTCAGTTTTTCCCCATTCAGTATGATATTGGCTGTGGGTTTGTCATATGGCTTGTATCATTTTTAGGTAAACCCCATCTATGCCTATTTTATTGAGTGTTCTTATCATAAAAGGGTGTTGAATTTTGTCAAATGCTTTTTCTGCGTTTATTGAGAGGATCATATGTTCTTTATTTTTGCTTCTATTTATATGGTGAATTACATTTATAGGTTTGCATATGTTGAACCATCCCTGCATCCCTGGCATGAAGCGCTCTTGGTTGTGATGGATTATTTTCTTGACAAGCACCTGGATTTGATTGGCTAGGATTTTGTTGAGAATTTTTGCATCTATATTCATAAGGGATATTGGTCTATAGTGTTCTTTTTTTGTTGCATCCTTTCCTGGTTTTGGTATCATGGTTATGTTTGATTCATAAAATGTGTTAGGGATGAATCCATCTTTCTCAATGTTGTGGAATAATTTCTGCAGGATAGGCACCAGTTCTTTTTTGTAGGTGTGGTAAAATTTGGGTCTAAAACCATCTGGTCCAGGACTTTTCTTTTTAGGAAGGTTTTTTATTGCTGTTTCAATTTCAGTACTTGATATTGGTCTGTTCAGGAATTCTATTTCTTCCTGGTTGGGCCTAGGCAGGCTGTGTGTTTCTAAGAAATTGTCTGTTTCCTCCATATTTTCCAGTTTGTGTGCATAGAGGTTTTTGTAGTATTCATAAATTATATCTTGTATCTCTGTGGCATCAGTTGAAATTTCTCCTTTATTGTTCCTGATAGAGCTTATTAGATATTTTTCTTTTCTGCTTTTCGTTAGTCTAGCCAAAGGTGTGTCAATTTTGTTCATTTTTTTCAAAGAACCAACTTTTTGTTTTATTAATCTTCCGTATAGTTTCCCTGTTGTCAATTTCGTTTAGTTCTGATTTGATCTTAATGATTTCACTTCTTCTGCTGGATTTGGGGTCAGTCTGTTCTTCTTTTTCCAGCTCTTTGAGATGATTCATTACGTTGTCTATTAGTAATCTTTTTGACTTTTGACTTTTGGATATAGGCATTTATGGAAATAAACTTTCCTCTCAGGACTGCTTTAGCTGTGTCCCACAGGGTTTGGTAACTCATGTCACCTTTGTCATTTAGTTCAAAGAATTTGATTTCCTCATTTATGAAGTGATCATTCAGCAGAAGGTTGTTTAGTTTCCATGACTTTGTGTAGAAATGAGAACTCCTGTTAGGGTTGATTTCTACATTTATTCCACTGTGGTCTGAAAAGATACATGGTATAATTTCTGTTTTTTAAAATTATTTGAGACATGCTTTGTGACCTAGGATGGTCAATCTTAGAGAATGACCCATGACGAGAAGAACGTATATCTGGTGATTTGGGGGTAGATGTCCTGTAAATGTCATTCGGGCCCATTTTTTCTAGAGTTCTGTTAAGTCCATTATTTCTTTGTTGATTTTCTATTTGGAGGATCTGTCCTGTGCTATCAGTGGGGTGTCAAAGTCTCCGACTACTATGGTGTTGTTGTTTTTTTCATTTTTTTTAGATCAAGTAGAGTTTGCTATATGAATCTGGGTGCACCAAGGTTGGGTGCATATATATTTAGAATTGTTATGTCTTCTCATTTAACTGTACCCTTCACCATTATATAGTGATCTTCTTTGTCTTTTATTACTTTTGTTGATTTAAAAACTAAGTTATCTGTAATCAGCACCGCCAAGCCAGCTTTCTTTTGGCTTCCGTTTGCTTGAAATATAGTTCTCCACCCCCTTACCTTTAGTCTAACTGCATCCTTGCAGGTTAGATGTGTTTCCTGAAGGCAGCAGATATTTGGGTTTTTTTTGTTTTTTTTTTTTATCCATTTGGCCAGCCTATGTCTCTTGAGTGGGGAGTTTAAGCCATTCACATTGATTGAGATAACTGATGGGTGGGGCAGATTTCTGTTAATTATGTTGGGTTGACCTTTGTTGCTTTGTTTTCTCTCTTGAGCCATTGTGGTATCCAGGCTTTGATCTTTAGCTTTGAGTAGATTTACATTCATGAGTGTTTATTGTGCTGATCCATGGGTAACACTGTTTTGAATACTTCTTGAAGGGCTGGTCTTGTTTTGGTGAATTCCCTCAGTCTTTGCTTATCTGAGAATGTCTTGATTTCTCCTTCATATACTAAACTTAGTTTTTCAGGGAATAAGATTCTAGGCTGGGCATTGTTCTGTTTCAGAAGAGTGTTGTTTCTTTCCTTTAGGTTTTTGTTTGGGTAATCACATGCCTTGTTTAGTTTCTGAGCTGGTAGGTGGTGTCTGTGGGTGAGATTTGACCACTCCCTGTATGATGAGTCAGTAGGTGCCGTGAAAAGGGTGTGCAGGGTGTCCTCCCTGTCAGTAGGTGGTACTTGCTCAGAGGAACAGGCCACACTGTTGCTTTTGGGTCTTGTATCCAGTTCTTGTTCTCTGGAGAGGCACTCTAGTGCCTCTGGTGGTCAGTGGGGCCCTGGTCTTCGAGTGAGTTGGGTGGAACTAGGTTGGGTAAGCCTGCCCTCAGGCACCACCAATGCTGTTAGCAGGGGTCAAAGTTCTGTTCTCTGCTTCTGGAAAAAGCTGTCAGGGAGGGGCTGGAATGGCCCCGCTCAGCCAGAAGGTCTGCGTGTGGGGATGGGGCTGTCTGAGACCTGCAGTCTGGAGCAGGCCTTGCTTCTTTCCACTGTCCCCAACTCCGAGGGTACTCCTGGGCCTCTGCCAGCAGGCCAGACCTCACGCCACCAGGCCTCCCCTGGCCCTGATGCCGGCCGGGAGGTTCTCTGTGCAGGAATGCCACCTGGGCCAGGTGCACAGCCCCCCTTTGGAGGAGGGTTGCCCTCAAGGATGCTGATCTGCCCCCGAAGGCACAGACATCTCAGTAGGCTGTTCACGTATATCCCTTCTGTGCCCCGGGCAATGTGAGACCTGGGTGCACGGGATCTGGTCTGCAGGTCTGACCTCTGGGCCCCGGAGTTCAAACTATATCCCTACCAGGGAGAGCAGTGCCAGTCCCAATTCACCCACACGGAGCCCAAGCTGGGTCTATGTCTCTCACCCTTAGGGTCTGCCCCGTTCTCCTGGGATCACCATGCCAGCAGCACCTGGGAGGGCTGGCGGGCAGGGAGCTCACCATCTGAGTTCCCCTCAGTCAGGTGTAGTATCCCAAAAAGGAAGGTCCCGTTCCCTGGAGGTGCCTCCAGCTGGTGGCTATATACTGTCTCTCTCAGCAGCCATGGATAGGGACAGGGGAGGGGTGAATGAGGAAATATGGCACCTGCTGCGCAGCTTGGGTCTGTGCACAGGGAAGTGCCCTGCGGGAGTTGGGAGCCTGGTGTCATCTGATACAGGCTTACTGTTCACTGGCAGTGGCCGTCTCTGGGCTGGTGTCTGCAGGTCTTTCTAACCGCTGAGGAGCCCACCAGCAGTCCGAGATGCAAGGGAGGGGAAAAGTAACTCCTCCACCTACTCTTGCCGCTGGTCTCCAAGCTACTCAGGAGGTCTCTGCTTCCAGTTCTCCTCTGCAGCCTCCTCCTGTGGAGTCTCCCGTGGTCTCAGGTTCCCCTCCTTCTGACCTTTGCCTGATGTGTGCTCGTCTGCTTGCTTTTTCCTTCTAATTTCTCCTAGAATCTGCCTTTTCTGCAGAGACGCTCTGTCTGGTGGTGTTTCTTGTCTTCCATCTTGCTCCACCCCCATGTCCACTATCTTTCTTGTTTCTTTGCATGCCTCGTTTGTTATTGTTGTTGGTGTTGGAAACTGGACATTTTGAATATTATAATATGGAGACTGAAAATTCAGATTCTGCCCACTTCTCAGGGTTTGTTGCTGCCTGTTGTGGGTTGTTCTTGCTCATTTTTATAATGACCTTTGTAAACTATTTTTGTACAATCTGTATTCTTCATTTTGTATAACCTCTGAAGTCTCTGTTCTATTAGCTCAGTGGTCAGCTAGTGATTTGACAGAGATTTTCTTAAATGCCTATGGCCAAGAGAAAAAAATACTCCCCCAGTCTTTGTGGATTGGCTCTGTGTTGGGACATCCATTTAGTGCTTAGCTAGGCTGTTTACAACTCTGTCTTAGCCTTCCCTTCCTACTTGCACAGAGCCTAAAGGTCAGTCAGGGGTGAAAGCTTTGGGTCTTCTTCTGTCTTATTTTTTCTGAGAATGCATCCAACCTTAAGCATGTGTGTGGCTTTCTAGATTCCATGGGAGCTTTCCGAAGACCTTGTTCCCCCAAGTATCTCCTTCCCCAGCCACCATACAGGTCAAAAGACACAATCACATTTCTTTGGGAATAAGGCTAATATTTCTCTGGTACCAACAATCTGCAGCAGGAGTGTGGGCGGCCATCTTCATGGCCACTGCTGAGTTGGGGAATAAGATATGGTAAGCAGGCAAATTAAAACACCACAGCACACTTAGTGAATTGAACAGCTTCTTTCATTATTAAGCATTCCCTAGTTGTTGTAAGTTGCTAGTTAAGTTCTGGAGCTCCAAAAAAGTTGATTCTGACAGATTTACCAGATTGTTTGTTGCTTTGGGGGAGGTATGGAAAGTTTGGAGTTCTCTACTCCGTCATTTTGGTGATGTCCTTTCCCTTACCATGGGATCTTATCAGAATCTTATCAGAATCTACTTCAGATTTATATTAGCTTAATTTCACTGAGATACAGAAACATATTCTTATATTCTTCCACGCCCCTTCATACTATTATTGCTATATATTTTGTATTAGTTTTCTATTGGTGCTATAACAAATTACCACAAATTTAGTGGGCTAAATAATACAATTTTATAAATTTACCGTTTTGGAAGTTGGAAGTCTGAAATGAGTCTCACTGACCTAAAAGCAAGGCTTCGGCAGTGCTTTGTTCCTGCTGGAGGCTCCAGGGCAGGATCTGCTTCCTTGCCCTATCCGGTTTCTGGAGGCCACCTGCATTCCTTGGCTCACGACTCCTGTCCTTCATCTCTCACGCCAGCAACTCAGGCCAAGTCCTTCCTATGAGGCCATCCCTCCAGTTTTCTCTCTTCTGCCCCGTCTTCCACCTATAGGGACCCTTGTGGCTATATTAGGCCCACCTGGCTAATCCAGGATAATTTCACTATCTTTAAGTCATCTGATATGCAACTTTGATTTCCCTTTATATGTAACTTTACATATTCATAGGCCCTGGGGATTAGGATGTGGATATCTTTGGAGGGCCACAATTCTGCCTGCCACGTATCTATGTATGTTACAAACCCAACAACACACTGTTATAATTATTATTTAATATAATTTTGTGTTTAAAGAAGCTGGGAACAGAAAGGAGAGCAAGTATATATTTAAAGTTTGTTATGTTGACCTTCTTATTTACCATTTCTGTTTCTCTTCATTTGTTCCTGTGGACTCAAGTTTCCATTTGGTGTCATTTCCTTACTCCAGTACAGTTTTGTTCCCATCTGCCTCCTTTGTCATGTTATGCAAATATATTACATTGCTACATCATATAAGCCCAACCATACAATTACATATATATATATATATATACACACACACACGCACACATAATTCTATACTATTGCTTTGCAACTCAGTTAATGGAAGAAAGGAGAAGAAATATGCATTTATATTGTTTTTAATAATTGCATAGCTACCTTTATTGGTGCTCTTTATTTTTTGTGTGTGAATTTGAGTTACTATCTGGGGTCACTTGATTTACCCTGAAAAACTTCCTTTACTATGTCTTGTAAAATAGGTCTGTTCACAACAAATTCTCTCCATTTTTGTTTATCTGGGACTATATATTACTATATTCCATCTTAATAGTTTTGCTAGATGTAAGATTCTTGGTCGATAGCTTTTTTTTTTTTTTTTTTTTTTTTTTTGAGACTGAGTCTCGCTTGTTGCCCAGGCTAGAGTGAGTGCCGTGGCATCAGCCTATCTCACAGCAACCTCAAACTCCTGGGCACAAGCAATCCTTCTGCCTCAGCCTCCTGAGTAGCTGGGACTACAGGCATGCGCCACCATGCCCGGCTAATTTTTTATATATATATATATATATTAGTTGGCCAATTAATTTCTTTCTATTTATAGTAGAGACGGGGTCTTGCTCTTGCTCAGGCTGGTTTTGAACTCCTGACCTCGAGCAATCCGCCTGCCTCAGCCTCCCAGAGTGCTAGGATTACAGGCGTGAGCCACCACGCCCGGCCTGGTCGATAGCTTTTTAAACTTTGTTTATGCCATTCTACTGTCTTCTGGCTTCTACTGTTTCTTTTTTTTTTTTTTTTTTTGAGACAGAGTCTCGCTTTGTTGTCCAGGCTAGAGTGAGTGCCGTCAGCCTAGCTCACAGCAACCTCAAACTCCTGGGCTCGAGTGATCCTTCTGCCTCAGCCTCCCAAGTAGCTGGGACTACAGGCATGCGCCACCATGCCCGGCTAATTTTTTATATATATATATCAGTTGGCCAATTGATTTCTTTCTATTTATAGTAGAGACAGGGTCTCGCTCTTGCTCAGGCTGGTTTTGAACTCCTGACCTTGAGCAATCCGCCCGCCTCGGCCTCCCAAGAGCTAGGATTACAGGCGTGAGCCACAGCGCCCGGCCAATTTCTTTCTCTTTATTGATATTCTTTATTTGATGAGACATTGTTGTCATTCTGCTTTGCTTATCTAAGCATTGTTTCTTTGAACATATTTACAGAGGCTGCTTTGAAATCTCTGTTAAATCTGATGCTGTGCTCTCTCACAGGTTCTGTTACCTGTGAATGGGTCACACGTTCCTTTTTCTTTGCATGTCTCGTTTTTTGTGGTTGTTGTTTAAAACTGGACATTTTAGGTAATATAGTGTAACAACTATAGGCGTTGGTTCCCCTCCCCTGCTCTGGGGCCTTTGTTGTTGTTTGCTTGTTACTTGTTTCTTGAGCAGAGTCATCTTGGGATAGTAGTGGTTTTAGCAGGGCTCTTTGTCTCTTTCCCTGATTTCTCTGTTAAGCCCTGTACTTCATTTGGTATCACACCCAGCTGTTAAGCTTCAGTAATTGATGGCTGATTGCTCTATTATTTTTGACAATGTCCTGGGGCATCAATTGCTACACAGTCTGACCTAAATTTGGGTAGGGTAGTTTTTGAGACCAATCTTTGAAATTTGTTCTATCCCTAGGAGGAATCTTCATAGCTATCTATTTTCCTGATTTTTCTCTAATAAATTATCTGACCTGTGGCTTAGGTTATTGCTATTATAGAGCTACCAGCCACCTCTTAAATGCTTACCACCAAAATCTCCACTATTTTTGATAGCTCATTCAGGCTCGAACTTCTCCACATTCTGTTGCAAATAAAGTCAGTCTTTTGGAGAAAGCTTCAAATCTGTCTGTTCTTATGGACTGTGTCTCTCCCTGAGCAAATTCTCTGAGCCACTGCTCCAGGTGTTGGGCAGAGAAGGTAGCCTCTGATCTTTTTGGTTTGCCTCTCCCAGCATAGAACATTTTCCCAAAAAGCAAGTGAGACTGAGGGTGACTGGGACCCTGAGTGTTCTCACCTTGCTGTACCTGGGCCAGAGCTTCTGCCCTGTGAGTTAGGGCTGGGTGGAGGAGGAAGCCCCAGCCTCTCAGCTACACTCACCAGGAATTTCGCCTTTGTATTAACACCTAGGAGCTGGGGAGGATGAGAAATGCTGGTGGCCTGCCTGACCCACTGAGTTAGTGTGCCCCTTGATTGGGATCTGAGGGAGGTGAGCCCCATGTCCTTGGCCACACCCTCCCAGGCTGGGACTTCCTTTCCCTTGACCTGGGGGCACTGGAGGTCGGAGGAGGCAGCTGGTAACGCCTCAGGTCCGCAGACTCGTACATTTCTTACTGGAATTTCTTTTACCAAGATTTAGTTGGTTTCCTTGAATAAATGATGTTTCTTTAAGTTGTCATTGTTGATTCCTTTTTAGTAGTTCTCAGCAGTTAGGTTGTTTTGGTGGGGACGTGGCCGCGGGGCTCCTCTCACCGCCATTCCTGAAGTGCCAGCCACTCTGGGGACAGCTCACTCCTTAGTCCTCTTTAGGGCCACAGCAGTCAGGAAGGTAGAGGACGCTGTGTCTGCCAGGGTCCTTCAAGGTGTAATTGATGGAAATCCAGATCCAATTCAGTCAAAAACACAGGAAATTTGCTGGCACACATGAGCAGGAGCGCCACAGCTGGCACAGAGGAGGCTGCCAAGGCTCCGCACCGCCGCCTCCTGCGGCCCGGCTTTCTGCTCAGGCGGCGTCTGCAGGCGGCCCGCGCTCACGCCGCGCACTCCGGGCCAGAGGGGCGGACTTGCCTCCCAGCGTTCAGGTCTCTCGGAGGACAGGTGCAGGAGGGCCCTTCCCCCAGCAGAAGGAGGGGTACTGGTTTGAAAGATTAACTAAATGGTCCCCACTCGCTGCTTTAAAAATGCATATAGATGAGTACACTTATACTTTTGCCTATGATTTATTTTTTGTGCACTGTAAATCTCTTTGACATGCTCAGAACTTAAACTGCATAAGAGTTATCTCTTGTGACTGCACTTTTCATGCAAAATGAGTGGCCACTTCCTGAAAAACTGAAATAAATTCAAATTGCATAAGTAAAAGAAAGAGGAAAATTGAATTCTGCCCAAAAGTAAACTTCTTCAAGAAGGCTGCGGTCTTTCGATTTTAATAAATTGAAATTACTAAATGGCCTTTGACATGGCAATTTCCACGTCATCTGGAACATCAAATTGTCTTCACTGTTTTCATGATGGTGGCGCTGAACGCCCGACTCACGCAGTGCAGAGTGTTGCTCAGCGGGCCGTGGGGGGGTGTGTCGTCGCCTCCCTCCCACCGCGTGAGGTCATCGCTGGTGACGCGTCTCACGAGGTTGGCCGGGGCGGCCAGCACTGGCTGCCGGTCCAGGGTCACGTGTGAAGCCACCTGAGAGTGGGCACACCCCCGTCATCCTGCGGGTTTCCAGGCATCTCAAACGCTGTCCCTGTCCATACAGTGACAAGGCTTTGCTCCTCAGCCCGGCTGGCAGTGGCGTGGCCTCTGCTTCTGGAAGATTCCCTTCTCTCTTCCACTCACATTCCTGTTTCTTCCTGGCCCGGGACGCTGCTGTTCACCAGCGTTTTCCACAGAGGGCCTTGGTCTACCCCACTCGTGGAGCACCCTCTGCCAGGGAAACCAAGGCTCAGGCCAGCTCCTCCCATGCACTCCTGAGGGTCTGGCTTCCTCCTCTTTCTCAAAGCCAGGACCCCTCCTGGGCTGACCATGCCCGCTGAGGCCACCTTCGGCGGCCATGGAGTTCTGCCAGGAGGCTTCAACGCCACGTTCCTCTTCCCTTTCCTGACAAAACCTCTGTGAGAGGCTGGGAGTCTGCGGATACTTACGGTTTACGCAGAAGACAGTGTCTTTAGCAGTGCTGCTGCCAGGGTCAGGCGGCAAGCCTGAGGCGGCACGCGAAGTGGAGACTCACTCCTTGACACCATCCAGGAACTCATCGAACTCATCTGTCAGAGCGTCGGGTTTGGCAAAACTCCCTGCCAGACAATGATAGCAGCAGCTTTCAAGGCTTCCATGGAGGACTCGCCCACTGGCTTTTTGTTGGCCACGCCGAGGCTGCCTTGCCAGCAGCCAGGTCCCTGCCCGCGTGTCTGGGCGCTGCACTCCGAGGACCCCTGCCCTTCCCTGGTCCCCTCATGGTGCTGTGCTCCGGCAAGCCCGCAGCCCACCACGTCTGCCTGCACCCCACCCCCGGCCTCCTTGTCTTAAACAGCGTCGCCCACCACACAGTCACCCCTGCTTTGTGACGTTTGCTGGATGACGCCGTAGACCCGGGTCAGTGTAGCTCTCTACCTGAAGCCTGCACAGGTTCGTTCCCTTTGCAAGGCTGGAGGAAAACCCTCCTCCCTGCCTCTGCCGTGGCTCACAGTGACGGTGGCCAGCAGCCAGACCGCAGCCTCAGCCTGTTCGCCTCCCCCTGCCGGGCAGCTTTTTACATCTCTGACCGCGCACCTCCACACCCTCCCGTCCCCACTGAAGCCGAGTGGCTCCCCTCCCCCACCAGCTGCTGTCCCACCTTCTTGCTGTCTGGGCAGCACCCCAACACACACACGCCGGAGGAGTCACTCCCCCTTCCACTCTCCCTCGGCCCCGCTTGGATTGGCGTTGCACTGTGCGTGGCACTCTCCACGACCACCAGCCTCAAGGTCTACACTGACTTCCGCATTGCTCAGTCCACTGGCCGGTCCTCAGTCGTCGTCTGTGGCTCATGACGGACACCGTCTTGGCGTGGCTTATGAGACAGCGACTTTCTTGGTCTCTGACCACTGCCCCAGGGGCTCACCCTCAGGCTCCTCTGCTGATCCTTTCTCTGTCCCGCCCTCCGAGTGTCAGCGTGCTCCAAGGCACCTCTGGGGGAGGATCTCATTCGTCTTGGTGCTTTAGGTACCACTAACTGCTGTGGCTCCCAGAGCTGTCTCCAGCCCAGACCTTCCTCCCACACCCCATACTTCTATTCCAGCTGCGTCCCCAACCCTAGGATGCCTAGTAGCAGTGTGCTCCGCATGCCTGTCCCTGCACTCTGCCACTCACCCTCCCTGCAGCTGCACCCCCTGCCTCCCCCAGCTCTGGGGGCGGCTGATCCTTCCTGCCATTTGCATGGCCAAAGGTCTAGAGTTGAGGTTGACCCCCTCTTGCTCTCACACCCATGTGTGGTCTGTTGAGAACTCTGTTGGCTTTTCTTTCAAAAAACATCCTGGCCATGGCCAATCTCACCCCTCCACTGCTTTCACTTGGGCCAAACCTGGTCCTCAGCCCAATGGCTGTGGGCACCTGCTAGGGGCTCCCTGTGTCTCCCACCCCACCTGCCCTCAGCACAGCAGCAGAGATCCTTTGTTTTCTCTAACAGCTTTGGCAAGATATAATTCACATACCGTACAGTTCACCCATTCAAAGTACACAGCTCAGCAGTTTTCAGCATGTTTGAAGGGTTACGCAGCAGCCATCATCACAGACGATCCAGAGCATCGCCGTCACTCCTAAGAGACCCACACTCCTCGGCTGCCACCCCCTTCTTCCATCCCTCGCCCCCCAGGCGACCACTGAGCTACTTCCCCTCTGTGGATTTGCCTGTCCTGGGCATTCCTATAACTGGAATCCTATACCGTGGGGCCCTTAGTCAGTGGTCTTTGACGCCTTCTGTCAGACCATGTCCTCTGCTAGGAATCCCGCCACGGCCCTGCTTCGTTCTTGTAGAAGACAACATCTCTGCAATCTCCTAGACCCTGTGTGATCTGGCCCCACCACCTTCTGTTTTCCTCCTCCATCCTGCTGTTCTGGCCTCTCCGCCCTGCTTCCCAAGCCCCCACGGCTCTTCCTGCTGCTTGCACACCGTCTCCTCAACACCCACGACTCATTCTTTGCCTCTTCCAAGTGTTTGCTCACAAGTCCTCTTTCAGTGCAGTCGGCCCTGGCTGCGCCAGCACCCTGCAGGCTGCCCTCCCCGGCCATGCTGCCCTGGCCCCCACACCCCCTAGCGCTCCCTGTCTCCCAGCATGCCTGTAAGGTGCCTTGGCACTGTCGCGTCCTCTGCTGGAATGGAGCTCCCAGGGCAGGGGCTGTGCGGGGCTCACCGAGGTCCCCTGGAGCTGTCCCTGGAGTAGTCAGCCCCTGTCAGTGGTTGGGGAGTGAAGCCATTGACACCCAGCAGGCGAAAAGGACTCAGCTCCGCAGAGAGACGTTAGCAGTCTCACCTGCTGCATGTTCCGGAGAGCTAGAGCAGTCCCAATTCCTCTGTGGCTTTCTTCAAGCTTAGGAGGAATATTTGTGATCCTGGAGTGGATGGAACTGCTGTTTCTTCCAAGCCACAGAACAGCTTGGCCATTTCTAGAGTTCACAGCCTCGCCAAGGTCTCTCCAAGAACGTGGCTTTGGTGTGTGTTTGTTATAGGATGTTCAGGCCATCGTGGGGCAGGGTGGGGAGGCCCAGGCTCTGGTTCAGTAGCTGTCCTGTAACACCGCCATGCCTGGTGGGTTGGGAGAGACAGACGTCGCGGCTCCTGCAGCTGCGTTTGCTTGTTCCTTCCTGCAGCGTGTGTGCTGGCGAGTGCAGGCTCGAGGCAAGCCAGAGGGCACAGGTGTGCCCGATGCCTTTTCTCTCTTGGGTGTTCCAGACAAGGCCGGCCACACGGACACAGAGGGCGAAAAGCCCCTCGTTGGCCTCGTCTTCCTAACTACATCGACAGAAACCTCTTCTGGACTCTGACGTGGAGGCCGGGCACCGCGTGCTGGCCAGCCCCTCCAGCAGGGCTCTGACGTGGAGGCCGGGCACCGCGTGCTGGCCAGCCCTCCAGCAGGGCTCTGACGTGGAGGCTGGGCACCGCGTGCTGGCCAGCCCTCCAGCAGGGCTCTGTGCTGGGGAGTGGCCAGAGCCACGTGATTTGGCTCAGAGTTGCGATGACTTTCTTCACAGTAGCCCAAGGGGCCTTGTCTTAGTTCAGGCTGCGGTGACAAAAACACCATAGACTGGGTGGCTTAGACATTGATTTTTCATATTTCGGGGGCTGGAAGTCCAAGATCGGGGTGCCGGCAGATTGGATGCCTGGCAAGGGCCACTTTCTGCTCTGTAGATGACACCTTCCTGCTGTGCCCTGACGTGGTGGAGGGGCGAGAAAGCTCTCTGGGTCTGTTTTATAGGGGCACTAGTCCCATTCGTGGAGTCGCGCCCTGTGGCCCAGTTGGCCCCCGAAGGCCCGTCTCCTGATGCCGCCCCCGTGCGGCTCCAGCACGTGCTCGAGGAGCGCGGCGTTCACAGCAGGCATGGGGGGGCCTTTCCAAGTGCTCTTTATCAGAGGTCGCTGACAGCCTGTCCTTGTTCCCCAGCTTAAGGACCTCTGGCTTTCTGTCTGTATGTCTTGCTTGGGGTCTTAGGGCCTCAGTCCAGGCCTAGAAGTTGGGATTTCCTGGTGGATTTGGTATTTAGACTTCCTGTTTGCCCTTGCAGGCATGGCTGGAATGCTTGGGACTGGTGTCCATCCTCCCTGAGCACCTGAAGGTAACGTCTGCCCTCTGTGTGCTCAGAGAGGAGGAGTGGGTGTGGCTCCTGGGCCCAAAGTCCCGAGGCTGGGAGGCAGGGAAGACCCCGAGCACAACACAGGGTGATGCCCATCTTTGCATGCAGGGCAGCCCTTCCCCCGAGCCAGGCATTGAGCTGACCTTGAGGCAGAGGGCTGAGCAGAGTGTGGACAACATCCTGCAGGGTGCAGTGACATCTGGAAGCTGTGGTGTGGCAGGGGCTTTGAGGCTGAGTGTATTGCAGGTCTGGGATGACGGAGGGGTCTTTCCCATCAGTGGCAGCTGCACCAGGACTGGGCCGGCGGGACATGGGTGGTAACAGGAGGCTGAGGCTGAAGGATGTATGAGAAGGGGCTGAACCACCTAAGGAGAGTGACCTGCATCTTAGGGCTGGGGAGGCCTGTAGAAGCAGTCCTGGTACAGAGAGCACCTGCCACCAAGGGCTCTGCGTGAGGTTCACATAGTTCATATGGAGACTCAGAAACAGAGGGGAACAAATTGGCATGCGTCAGTATTGGACCCCACTTTTGGTCTGGGCAGAGTTGGTTGGTCCATGGTCCTTCCCCTCTCCATCCTCACTGCCCTTCCCCAGCCAGCCCTTCCACTGGCCCTGTGCAGATGCCTAGGGCCAGGGTGGGTCAAGGGTGCTGCACTCACCCCAGGCCTTGGCGCCTGTCCCTGGGGCCTGGACGTGGCTCTGTGGTTCGGGGCTCAGTGTAGGGGGGTTCTGTTTCTCTCTTTTGTTTTTATTTTTAATGTTACACATTTTAATAAGCATAGCATTTAACAAAACAGATAATATGATAGAATTTCATTGTCAAGGAAGCTGATACTGATAACGTCCTGTCAGTATTTAATCAAGATCGACTGGATAGAAAAATGATTCATCAATTGTGTTTTATACACTTGTACACATAGTAGCTTTTTATTTCAAAACATGTAGTTATCTTCACTTTGCAAATTATACTTAGTATTTGATTTTCTTGATATATTTGCTGAAAAACAATTCTCACAGTAAAAGGCAGTTATTTTTCCGCAGCCTTGAACACTGGCAGACGTGTTTAGCTTGCGTCTGCGCATGGCTGTCTGGCTTCCATGCCCAGGCTTGTTGGGAAGCCATGTTTCATGGTATTAGTCAGCCCATGAGCCAAAGGATTTGAATTTCAAACATTTGAACCCTAAGGACATCTTACAACTTCAACCAAAGAGCCATAAGAATGTGTACAAACTTCATTGTGTGAATTGGCAGTTCATCGGTTCTTTATTTTTTCAAAAATGTATTGTTCTAGCAGCAGAATCAAAGACAAAAATATAGTCATCACAATCTATAAGGTACTACGTACTTTACTAATCTACTCCTCTTAATCTTAAACAGACACACATGAAAATCTCCTGGTTGCACCAAAGTGTGGCCATCCTTGCTGTTTCACAGGTCAAGAAACTGAGAAATGACTCAAAAAATTATAGTAACTTGATTAAAATGTCATTGTTAAAATGTAGCAGCCCCAAAGGAGCAACCTAGCGCAGTGTCTGAGAGCCCAGATTCTTGACAGGGGTGCGCAGGGCTCACGCTCTGCTCTGACCCTTGCTCTGACAGCTGCGTGAAGCTGGGGTGTGTCCTTCAGTCCCTCATCTGCAGCGTGAAGGTGCTTACGCAGTGAGTTTGTTGAACTGTTGTGAGGATTAAATGGGCAGCTGTAGATAATGCACTGAGAACAGGGCATGAACCTTTCAAGAGCAACGTGAATATTTCTTTTTATTAAGAACCCCAGATGGTTTCCATGGTACTACCTGCCAGCAACGTTGAGTTTTATTGGACAGATGATACATTAATACAGTGCAACAACCTCTCACAATGCACTTGCCTATCAAACTAGGTTTTTGATTAATTTGATTACACAATAAAGGGTCAGGAGGGCACACAAGCCCAGGATAAATGTGGAATATCTTCTTGGAGCATCCATTTTACTTTAAAAGGATGTATTATACTTCATGATTTAAAATTCACACTTTTCACAAGACGTGATGCAAGGGCAGCAGTGAAGTTCTAGTTTTTTGGTAGGCTACTATGAGTTCTGCCTTAACTTTCTGGGAAATGGGTTAATTTCCTATTATTTTATGGGAATTTGAATAAAAATTTTGGACAAACATTGATCCATATCATCTTTGAGATAGGGAAAACTTATTGTATGTACCCACTTGTCCTTTGATTTACTTGTGGAGCTTTGGTTTATCCTGTCATCAGAGCTCTCAGCGAGACTGAGGGCCCGAGCACTCTGCGCGCATCGCAGCCCTGGCCCGGAATCTGCAACTGTGGCGCCTCCCTTCTGGGTGAGCTTATGCTCAGAAATGGCACAGATAACTTGCCCCTTTCCCTTTTCTTTTAGTAAAAAGCAGCTTTATTGAGGTATAATTGATGAAGATCTGTACATACTTAATTTGTGTAGTTCTATGAGTCTGGTCGTGTTCAAACACCTGCCATACCATCACCACAACGAGACAACAGGCACATCGATTTACCGATCTGAAAAGCAGGCATAATGATCCTGGCAGCAGAGTAAGTGTTTACAGCACATAAAAGAACTGAGGCCCAGAGAAGGCAGGGCCACTCCCAAAGCTTCCTTGTGTCCCTTTGTTTTTCGTTGTTTGCTTGTTGCTTTCATGGTGACAGCACTTAACATACAAGATCTACCCCGTTAATGAAGCTTGAAGTGCAGAGTGCTGTGTTGTTAGCTATGTGTGCGGTGCTGTGCAGCAGAGCTCTAGAACTCACTCAGCTAGCAGAGCCGAAACTGTACAGTGGAACAGCAGCTCCCATTTCTACCTCCTAACCCCTGGCAACCACTATTGTACAATCTGTTCCCATGCATTTGATGATTGTGGACACCTCATATAAGTGCATGTGTGCCGTGCCTGTCCTGGGACTGGTGCATTTCAGGATGCATGCGTGCATGAGTGCGTGCCCAGTACACAGGCACTGGCTTGGATGTGCAAGACAGGCCTGGGCCCCTTGCATTGTTTAGAGCCCCACTGTGTGACAAAATGGAGAGGTGTTGCTAGACAGGTACGGGAAGGGTGGTATGATATATTGTAAGCACATGCATGAAGTGAGGGAAATCTGCACAGATGCGAACACTCCTCAGTGCAGCTGTGCCAACCACGCCCACGTTCCCCAAAGGTGGGAGGCACACGCGCCCCTCCCAAGCCTCATTTCTCCGTGCACCTGTGTTCACAGCCTTCTGGGCTGCCACACCAAACATGTGTATTTCATGTGTGTTTAAGGCCATGTCCCTCACTGGCTTCCACAAAAACAGGCCCTGGAGTGCACATGTGAATGGCCACAAGACCTGCATGTGCTTTGCACAGTTGGGCCCAGAGCAGCATCTCAGGGTCAAGGCCCTGAAGGTGCCCAGGGCCAGGGGCACTCGTGACACTTGCTGGCACGAGGTGGCCAGGCCAGACTGTCTAGTAGTCTTGCCTGCCTGTCACCTGTCTCTCTCCACCCTACCGCCTGCCCACCTGCTTCCGTCCTGCCACCCACCTACGGCCCCGCCCACCGGGACCTCCTTTCACTAAACCACTTAATCCGGTGATGTGTTTCTTCTGGCAGGCTGCACCCATCGATCTGACTCACAGGGATTTGATTGCAGTATTTTCTAACAAAGTCGACAGCAGATTGCCACTAGAGGTTCGTAGTTAAGTAATTACGGTGCTTTGGTGCTTGTGCCAAGACGCAGGAATGGACAGGGTGAGGATGTCAAGAGAAAAGGTCAGAGAATTAGATCAGAAAGAGGAAAGGTGAGGTTAGCAGGAGAGGCCTGGCTGGCTGGCAGGGCCTCCCAGAGGCTGGAGAAACATGAGAAAGGGGAGTTGTAAAAATGAGCCATTTCACGCTTAATTACATTTCCCATAAGGTACTTAGGGAGTGATGATGTGCACTGAACCTGGACAATTAACGCAATTAAACATTCATGGTGCCCGAGGCCCATTTCCTGCCTGGGGATATCTTTGGAAGCAGAAGCCAATTCTTTCTTCTTGGAGGTGATTTCAAGAGCATCTTGCGGGGGCATTTCCCATAGGGCTGGGACTTGGGGGTGCCGGCCTGACAGTGCAGGAGTGGGGCAGACCCTACCAAGAGCCTTTGCGGGGGCACCAGGAGGACGGGGAAGGCCGGATGCCACTGACCTGGTGCTGACCTGGCATTGCTTCTCCGTTGGGGTGGGTGAGAGGTGTTTGAGGCCCTGCCCGTATTTTGGCATCTCTGGCTGTCCCCTCCTTTCTGTCAATTCTCTGACTGAAGGTTGTAAGGACCTCCCTGCCTTCTCTGGGCCTCAGTTCTTTTATGTGCTGTAAATACTTACTCTGCTGCCAGGATCATTATGCCTGCTTTTCGGATCGGTAAACTGAGGCTCAGAGAGGGAGGGTGACTTGGCCGTGTTGCACATCCAGGAGGCGACCTTGCTGGGCTCAGACCCAGGGCACCTGCTGGTATGTTGACCACTCTCAGGTGTGGGTGGGAAGCACGGGGTCTCGCCAGTGACCACGCATATCGCAGGGTGGCTGTGCTCCACCCAGATTCAGCCAGACTCCGAGAGTCCCAGCTTCCTCCTTGTGGAAGGGGCATCTAGCTTCCTAGTTCCAGGGTTGTAGCCCTTGATAAGGTGACAGGTGAAGGCACCACTGGGGCCCGGAGCCCCACGGGAGCTCCCCATGGGTGCTCGCCCAGGTTCACAGGCACAGGACGGCAGGGCAGTGCACGGCAGTGGGTTCGGCTGGTTGAACTCTGCTGGTCCCAAGGGCAGGGACAGCAGACCCAGATGTGTCTAGGGGGTGGTGGGGTGGAGACTCCCCCAGGTCTCAGCCCACCCGCCTTTGCTGCCCCGAGAGGAGAGGCGGGGGGGACGCAAGGTAGTAGCTGCACTGGGCTGTGCAGCTCTGTGGCAGAGACTCCCCATTGTCACACCATCACGCCCAGGCTGGCCTTCGGGCTGCTGCGCGGAGGAGCCCTGGGGACCCTTGGGCTGTGGTGACTCGGCCCCTGATCCTCCAGCTGGAGAGACAGGACGTTGGTGCAGCGAGTGGAGTTGACGGCACCTTTCTCTGCGCACCCGGCACAGCCCGGCGGCCAGCCCAGCTAAGACGCGGTTCTTCATCCTAGCCCTCCCAGGAGGCCACCCCACACCCAGGCCTCCCCATCCCCCTCCTGCCCACTCTGTCTGTGCCTCAGAGTCCCCTTGCCTGAGCGCATTTGTCCTCTGGTCCCCGCAGGAGCTTCAAGCCCAACATGCCCCAAACAGCCTTGCCGTCCTCCCTCAGGGCGCCTCCCAGGTCCTGCTTGCAGGAAGGGCTTCCTGGAACCAGTTGCCCAGGTCGGAAACCCAGAACCCTCCCTCAGCACCCCTCCCGCCTTGGCGTGCAGACTCCACCTCTCACCCTTACCACCCTCCCTGTCACAGCCCTGCGTCTGCGAGGCCCTGCTCCTTTGCACAGTGTGGCCCACGACCTCCTCCCTCCGCACACCAGCTTTCCTTGCTCGTCACGCCTGGTCACCTGCTGCATTTTGGGTCCTGCAGGGCCCATGGGCAGGGTCTCCCTTCCCACTCTGCCTGCCTCTCAGCCCTGCCCACGGCGGGGGTCAGCTTGCCTGTCTGTGTCTGGGCCCCACAGCCCAAGAGGGCGTCCAGGAGCGGGCTGGGCCTGTCGCTCTGTGGTCCCGCCCAGTTGGCCACCTCGGCCTGGGAGTACCTTGACTGTCCCACAGGCACCGGTCCCCTCAACCCCAGCAGGCCCGTCCCTCTGGAAGGGCCTCCACAGCGCGCAGGGCCTGCCTTGCTGGCACCCAGTTAGGCTGGGCTGTGTCCGCCTGAGCTCCTCCCAGTGGGCTTCACGGGGGCGGCTCCCCCAGGCTGCAGAGTGCGCGGCCGCAGGAAGCAGCCCTAGCCGGGCAGGCGGCACACCCTCTGCCCCGGTGCCTGGGGAGACCCACCCCCAGCTGCCTGTGGCCACCAGGTCCCGGCTTTTACTGCATCTTGTGTGGCTTGCTTTTCGCCTGGACTGAGGGATTGCAGCCACATGAAAGGGCCAGCCCCAGGTGCTGTCCCCACCCCTCCCCACCACCAGCTAGGTTCTCAGCTCCCTTCTCCAGAGTCAGCCACCGCTGGCCTTTCCCCGGCGTCCTCTGAGGTGTCTAGGCACACACAAGGATGCATCTGTGTGTGTGATGGATGCTAGGATGGCACTCTGGCTGAAAGGGTTTTGTGTTTTCAGTTCTATTCTTTTCCCATGACTGCCACTGTGCTCTACACAGCGAATGCTGTGCCGTGTCCTGTGCTGCAGCTGCTGCTGTCAGGGCGTGCGTCTTCGAGACTCCCTGTGGCAGGACTCGCAGATTTGCCCATTCTTTCTACATAGCATTCCATTACATGGATAACTTCTGTGACCAGACCTTGACTGATGGAGAGTCTACTTTTTTTAGTATTCGCTGTTTGCAGTAGTGTTGTATTGGACATCTACACACTTAATCCTTTGCCCAATTGTATGAAGACATTTGTAGGATTAAATTCTACAACTGGTTCACAGGATTTGTGCATTTTAAATTTTGATAGAGACAACCACATTGACTTCCTAGGAGGGTTGGCTAGATACATTCCTCTCAGCATGTGCCCCTGATCCACGTATTTTTATTTTGACAATTTGATGTAGGTATTTCTTTTATTAAGAGTGACGCTTTTAATAAAAAAAGTGACATCTTTTCACATATTTAAAGGCTACTTGATTTTCTTTTCGAAGGACTGTCTCTTCATACCCTTTGTCGGATTGCTGGACTGTTTCACGTTGATTTGTAGGAACGCTTTACATATTAAGGACATTAGTCCTTTGTCTCAAGTGCACATGGTGTTGGAGGAGCCCTTGGCTGTGTGTGAGACTGAGCCAAGACCCCACGAGAGAGAGGAGGCTGGTGCACACGTCGTGCGTGGCGCTGTGCGGATCACCAGAGTGTGCTGGGTCCCGTGCGAGGACTCCACAGTAATTCACACCCACTGGGAGCTGACTTCAAGAAGGGAAAAGGGATGTGGGTAAGCAAGTGGGGTGTGAACTCCGGCCCAGGAAGCTCCAGCCACTGTGGGCTGATGGCAGGTGGGGTCTCAGGTGAGGTGGAGGAAGTACGTGCTCTGGGCAGGCGTCGAGGCTGCGGACTGACCCTGGGGCCCACTTCGGCTCCTTTCCCAAGCAGCACAGTGCTTACGTTATTTGTGCGCTGCCTGCCAACTTCACATTCAAGTCCAGATTTCTGGCTTCTTAACAAAATCAGAAGGCCTATCAACATGGACCTGCACCCTCCTAGCCACACAGGCCACCTTGGGCTGGAGAAAGCCTGCCTAGCACCACAGCCCCGAGGCCACTCTTCCTCGTGGCTTTTCTTATGGGAGCACAATATTTCTCAGTTAAGAGGGAATAAACAAAAGATAAACCCAGAGGGCTGCATGAGTCAAGGCAAAAAGGGGAGAGAGCACATTTCTTTCTGCAAATGCAGACCATTTCTCTGTGTTAAATGTGTAAACCAAGTGTGTGAGTCAGAGAGCTGGTGCGACCTGAAGCGCCACTGCCTAGCGACCGCCTGGCCTGCGGCCCCCCTTGGGTCAAGGGGCAGGGAGGCCCAAGTAAGGGTCGCCTTGGCATGAGGTGTGGCCTGTGGCCCATGCTGCAGGCAGCTTGTCGTCAGAGTGGTCCCTGCACTGTTGGGAATGTGCCCGGAGCCATGGCAACGGCTTCCAAGGAAGAGCAGAGAGGTCAGGCAGCGTGTCCCCACTGCTCGCGCGGCAAGCGCATACAGCGCCCCTGCCCTGCGGGCCTCCCCTGTAGGAGCTGTCCGGGAGAGAGACAGACGTGCCGTCTTCCGAGCCGCAGCCGCCCTGCCGCAGAGGTGTCCGGAGACATAAGCGGTGGCTGCCTCCAGCACGCGCCTCCCAGCCCGTCGGTGGCCCGAGGGCCACAGTGATCTCCCTTCATCCAGCAGGTGCTTCAGCTTCAGTTTATTTATTTATTTTGCCAACCTCACATGGGTTCCTGGGGACTTAGAGAGTAGTCAGAGGGCTCACGCGGAGCATGTGTGAGCGTGCGTGTCGTGTGCCCGTGTGCGAGTGTGGGGTGCAGATCAGCAGGCCGCTGCCTGTCACGGTGGCTAAGCCCACAGTGCCGTTGGGGGCTGAGACTGCCCAGGGCCTGGCAGAGAGTCGTTATGGAAACACTTGACAACTGAATGAACGACGAAGGAATGCATGAAAATGTCGGCTTTGGGGGCCAGAGAGGAGATGCTGAGGTGGCCTCTCGAAGGGTGCAGGGCCGGACAGGCAGGCAGGAGCCGTCCCCGACAGGAGGAAAGTCAGGGCTTGCCAGGCAGGAGGTGGAAGGTGACAATGGGTCAGGTGCTCTGGGAAGGGCACTGCTGTCCTGGGGAACCGCATGCCAGCCTCAAAGGTAGGCAGGGGCACCGACTCACAGTGCGCATGGCCGTGGCGGCCCCGGCGCCTCTGCGGGGCACGGGAGGGCATGGGCCCCGGAGGGCCGCTCACTCAGTCTGCCTCCGTGAGCTGGCTGCTGCCCGCAGGGTCACATGAGTGTTCACAGAAGAAAAGGAAGCCCCAAACCTTTCAGAGTAGAATCGGCGTCCTTTTGCAGTCTCTGCCCTGCCAGCTGCTGGGCCTGTCCTCTGGAGCCCTGAGGGTCTCGGGGTAGCCAGGCTGGGCGAGCGGGGCCTGGACCATCCCCTCTGCATGAAGGCCCCCCGCCCTCCATTCTTGGGGTGGCCCTGGGCCTGGGGTGTGTCCTCACCCTGCCCCCCACTCAGGAGAGGCCCCTATGAGGCTCTGTGGGATTACATTCACAGGATTCAGCACTTGCTCTGGTTTCTCATATCCTCCCTGCTCTACACGGGGCTGATCAAATTAAGCCCTGTCAGTGTCATGGTCGGATAGCAGGCTGGGTGCCGGGTGGGGAGCACAGCAGGCCTGGACTTTGGGGCATAGGGGAGCCCCTTCCCTCCTCCTCGACTGCAGCTGGGGCATTTCCAGGGCAGGAAGCATTGAGGGGGTTGGGGTCCACCTGGGCCAATCAGTGTCCCCACTCCCAGCCCCAGGCTTCTGGATGCCCACTGCACACAGCAAGACTGGCAGGGTGAGACCCAACCCCGGGGGGCAGAGGGGAGGGGTGTGGCCAGGCTCAGAGCAGTGGCCACACTGGGTGTCTGTCAGTGCCACTCCCAACCCACCCCAGGACCTACCCATGGGAGGGGTGGGTGTGACAGGAGGTGCAGTGAGCCCCCTGCCCATGGAGGACAGCAGAGTCCAGAAAGAAAGGAAGGCCAGGCCTGGGCCTTACCCCCAGGGGGGACAGGAATGGAGGAAGTGGGCACTTGGCTTGGGAGAGGGCAGAGGGCCGGGTAAGCTCCGGGTCTGAGCTGGGCGGGGCGTGTTGGGCTCCCCTCCGGACAGATCGGGGGGAGCCTGGCTGCTGCCCACCTGCTAGGGGCCCTCTGTCTCTCCCGGAGGCACAGGCCCATCCATGGGAGGGTCCCAAAGGTCTTGTGGACTGCCAGTGAAGAGGCCCCAGTCCCAGGGCTGCCCCACGGCCCTCCGCCCCCAGCATGGGGAAGGACCGGGAGCAGTCCTGGCCACAGCTCTTTGGGCAGGCCTGGGACAGAGACGGGCGTGACAAGGAGCAGGCAGCAGCCCAGCTCTCCTGTGGACACCTGCTCCTTTAGGCTCTTACCAACATGGTCCAGGTGACTGGCACCCCTAGGGCTGCGTAGGGCACCAGAGCCAGTGGCCCTGAGGACGGACCCTTGGTATCTCACTGACACCACTCGGCACACACTCCCATCATAGCACGCAAAGTTCCAGCTACTAGGAGGACACCGGTGAGGCAAGCCGGAGGCTGTGTGTGTGGTCAGCGCCCTGCTGCTTTGTGCCACCAGGGCGCTTTCCTGTGTCTCCCGGTCCTGTGGAAGCCCCAGCCTCAGGCTGTCAGTCATTTCTAGGTGGCTGAAAGCGGGGGGCGGGGGGTGTCCTTGTGCCCCAGCGTTGTGGTGGGTGTGTCTCTGCCATGAGGTCCCCTGCCGGGCTGGGGGCCCGGGTCCCTTCAGCTCCCTCCCGCCTGCTGGGCCCAAATGCAGCTGCCTCTGCAGGGTCAGCTCAAGGCTCGGGGTGCAGTGGCCCAGCCGGATGCTGGAGCCAGGCAGGCGTTCCTCGCCTGCCACCCCTGGGTGTTCCCTCATCTGTGGAAGAGGGGTCCTGTGCCCACCCTTCCACCTGCTGTGACAAATAAATGGGAGGATGTTTGTCATGCCTCCGGTGCCCAGCATGGGCTATGACGAGGCGTCTGGAGAATCGTTCCTCATTGGAAGGTGGCTTGGGTGGCACAGTGTGGAGAAGCATGTGCCTGACTCCAGGCCAGGGGTCAGGAGCAGGTGAGACAGCAGGGGACAGCCCAGTCCTGGCTGGGGAGGGAGCCGGGGCAGGCAGCTGGGAGTCCTGAGCCAGAGACCTCCTGCATATGCGGGCACCAAGGCCCTCCCAAAGGACCAGGACCCCCGCAGTGCTCTCGCCCTCCCTGCCTGACACGGCGCTCACATCTGGAAAGATAAAGGGCCGGACCAGGGAGACTGCGACTGGCAGGCAGAGAGAAACGCCTTGGCGCTCAGATGTGCAGACTGTGGAGCTGATGAGGCTCTGGTCCCGCTGGCAGCAGTGCGGCAGTGCGGTGGGGTGCGGTGCGGTGCGGTGCGGCCGGGAGGCATTCAGTCCAGGGCATTCCAAGCGTGGGGGCAATGCCAGGAGGCTGCCAGATGTCCAAATCAGGGCCTCTGGAGCGCGTGCCAGTGTGGGGACGGGATTTCCCAGCCTGTGACGTGCTTTGGCAGGCTGTCACGGGCAGAAGCCTTGGGCCTGCGATGTTGCCTTAGCGTACCACTTGCCTTGCCAGCCTCCGCCTCCCCCACGTTCTCAGCAAAATCCCTGGGAATCCTCCCTTCTGTTGGGACCTGTGGGTGTCTGTGTTTTGTTCTGAAGTTCACAGTAAATATTTTCATTTAAAGATCTGCCAGTCTCTCCATTGGCTCCCACCATCTGGCCGCTGCGTGCCGGGCAGTGAGGAGATTTCTGGGCCAGTTTCCCTTCCCCAGGAGGAATGCCCGTCAAGGAGGAGGCTCTTGGCCCTGGAGGCTGAGGCTGGTCCTGGGCACCCTCCCGGCAGCTGGGCCCTGCTCCTGCCCCAGCTTCTGGAGGCCCTGAGCCCGGCAGCCAGAGGAGCCCTTATGAGCCTTTGGGGCAGGGGTGGGGCACTGCAGAAGCCACTGGAGGATGGTGCTGAGGGCCAAGGCAGGTAACGAGGAGCCAGGCAATTTCTAGGGGCAGGGGAGCACGGAGTGTTCTGGAGCCTGTGTGTGAGTGCTGCAAGCCAGCAGGCAGCAAGCCTGCAGTGAGCGGGAAGCCTTGCGGGGCTCCAGGCCTCTGGTCATCAGCACAGCCTCGCTGGCTTGGGCCCAGCCTCAGTGGCCTCACACCACTGCAGCATCATTTCCCATGGACATGCATCTGGGGATGAACCAGAGTCTGGTCCCTTTGCTGGCCACAGACCTTAAATACCCATCACGCCTGCTGCTCACTCCTCACTGGGGTCCCTCCAGAAAGTAGGAGCTGCAAGCACAGGGCATAACAGTGGCACCACTGTTTGATGCCATGACAGTCCGAGGCATTCTGGCTGCAAAACCAAGGCATGGTGTCTAGCTCAGGCCAGCACATATGATGGTGTCTGGGTGTGGTGGGGGGTGGGCAGGTCACGTTAGGACTCTTGCAGTTGCAAGGGACAGAAAGCCAAATGAATTGACTCAAAAGAGCTGGGAAGTCCGGGGGGGGGGGGGGGTATGGGCTTCAGCCACAGCTGGATGCGGGGACCTAAATGGTGTCACTTGGCCCTGCTCTCTTCATCTCTCACCTTTGCATCTCATGGGACAAGGAGGCATCCAGCAGCCCCAGGGTAATATTTTGCCAGCTTAGCAATGCAGCAGAGAGAAAAGTGAGCAAGCATGTTTTCCTGCACACACCAACACATGGCATCAGGTTTCATTGACCTGACTGGGCCACAAGGGCACTCCCGGATCTGGGGGTGCAGTGGGGTTGGCTCCCCCTGAGCAATATGGGTGGGAGAGAGCAGCTGATTCACCAAAGGAAAAGCAAGGAGCAGTGCCCAGAAGGGGGCAGGTCACCATGTTGCACACGTCCAGGTGGCTCCATGAGGGCAGGTAGGTGGGTGCTGGGCAGGCCAGGATGTTCTACACTTGCCACCAAGGAGTGTCCTCTGCCCTCTGCCCTGGGGGGTGTGTTCTGAGGACTGGCCTAGACAGAGCAGCCAGAGGAAGTTTCTCTCCCCTTCTCCAGAGCTCCCTTTTCCTCCCCAAAGTGCTGGGAGGTTGAGGAGGCCTGGGCTGGAGTGTCCATGTGGGGCAGCCCATTCCGTGCTGGTTTAGGGAATGCCCAGCTCTTGTCTGGGAGATTTGGTGCAGCTATTACTGGTGCGGCCCTGACTGCCGGGCCCGGCCGGGAGCTCCTCGCCACTCCTCCATCCCACGTCGGCCATAAAAATGGCATTGGATGCACAGCGGCTGCTGGAATTGCAGAAATTAATTCAGATTTGGTAATAAAGCTTTAAAAGGCTGGGATGAAATAGTCATAATGAGCTTCTTTTAATAAAGCTCACCAGTGGGCTCTGTGCTGACGGCCCCTGTGGGGCCGAGCCTGCCGCTCCCAGACGGGGCTTTCTGCTGTGCCCGGGTCACGCCTCCACGGAAACATGTTTTGTCTTGATGATCGTCTTTAGGGGAGTGCGCAGTCACAGCGTGATTGCCTCTAGGTAGCTAACAAGTGGAGGGAATGACCCTCCTCCAGGTGACCTCCCCTGGGTGGGGTCCCAGCGTGGCCTGAGAGGCAGCTGGCGGGCTGTGGCCCTCCTGGGCAGGCCGGCGGCTCTGTGGAGCTGAGCAGTGAGGCTGGGAGCCGAGGCTGGGAGCCCAGGCTGGCAGCCCAGGCTGGCACGCGTCTGGCCTTGCTCCGGCTCCCTGAGCCACCGCGCCTTCCCTGGGCCACAGGGCGGTCCCTGCTCTGCAGGGCAGTGTGAGGACTCGCACCTGGGGACTCCTTAGCACTGGGAGGGAAAGCGATTTGCCCCTTCCACACGGCTGACGGGCTGGGGCAGCAGCATGGCACCCTGTCTGTATGCAAGGTCTGTGTGCCCGTCAACTCATGCCCACACTAGCCTAGCGAGTGTGCCCGTCCACCCTCACGCTCAGCCGGCAGAGACATAGAGGGAACTGCTCACAGGGCATGGGGCAGCCAAGGAGGGGCCTGGGAAAAAGCACTATTTTGGAACCCAAAGCCTGCCCAATAGCGAGATCATAAAAAAGCATTTAGGGCCGGGCGTGGTGGCTCACGCCTGCAATCCTACACTCTGGGAGGCTGAGGCCTGAGGATCCCTTGAGCTCAGGAGTCCAAGACCAGCCTGAGCAAGAGTGAGACCCCATCTCTACTAAAAATAGAAAAATTAGCCAGGCATGGTGGAGCTCGCAGGCAGTCCCAGCTACTCTTGGAGGCTGAGGCAGGAGGATCGCTTGAGCCCAGGACTCCAAGGTTGCAGTGAGCTATGATGACGCCACTGCACTCTACCCTGGGTGACACAGTGAGACTCCATTTCAAAAAGAAAAAAAAGAAAGGTATTTAGTTATATTTTCTTCTAGTACTTCCATGACTTCATTTTAGTCATCCATCTACCTGGAATTTGTTTTTGCTCAAGGTGTGAGGTCAGAGTTTGATCTCTTCCTCCTAACCAGTTGTCCTAACAACATTAATACAAACAAAAGCCATTTATTTCCCTGACTTCTCCCTTTCTTCTCTTTTCCCCCTGCATAGACAAACCATTCTAAGATGATCAAAGTGTTCTTGATGAACTGTTTGTTGTATCAGTCTGTGCCCTAGCACGCCTGGGGGTTATATTTGATCTCATGAGCCTTACAGTGCCTGGTTTCTTTCTGTTGGCAATTATGGGGTACACGCTGTTTCTCCCCATTAGTTTTAGCTACGCCTCTTGCGATAATTTACAGCTGGGTTTTGTTCCACCTCCTGCTCCTCTGCCTGTTACCACTCTTCTGCTCCTGTCCCCTTTCTGCCCCCAGCCCGGTTTGGCCTTCCTGGCCCCAGCTCCCCGGCCCCTCCTTCTAGCCCAGCTCTCAGCTCCCAAGAGGCCCCAACTTCTCTCTGTGGAGCTGGAGCTCCCATAGCACCTCTTCTAGCCCGCACAGCTGTGGGGCAGTGGGGAAACCAAGGCACGTCTGACCCCAGGGCCCTGTCTCCAGGGGCACTGTCAAAGGTGGGGAGGCAGCTGCTGCACAGGCTCCTTCCCGGAGGAGACAGCTGCACGTGCGCAGAGAGGGCGAGGACAGGCTCCAGCGGGCAGGGGTGGGTGAGGGGCTATTCGATTCCGGACGGAACCAGAATGCTGTGCCCGAGGAGCTGGCACTCCGCTGGCAGCCAAGGGTGAGAAGGGCGAGGGCGGCCACTCCGCGGAGGGGGCAGCTTCTCAGGGCGGCCCTGCCCGCCAAGCCGCGTGGCTGAGGGCTGGGCAGGCGGGTGGGGTGTGCGCCCTCAGTCTTCCCGGAGCTGCAGTGTGGGGGCGTGGAGTTCCCTTCCCTCTGGGCCTTTTGAGGGGCTCCCGTGGCGCCTGGTTGTGGGGTGAATTCGGGCAGGAGCAACAGCGGCAGCAGAAGCGGTGGCCCAGGCCCAGGCAGCCAGCAAGGGCACCGGGCATGGGCTCGCCCAGGGCCCCGAGAGCCGGCCTGCCTGGCGCTGGGCGTGCAGACGCAGGCCGCGGTCTCCTCTTCCCCAGACTAAGCGCACGTGCCCACCATGCGGCTCCCCACGTCAGCCCTCGGAGGGGGAAGGACAGGAGGCGCTCCGACGGCCGGCTCAGGTCCGCACTCCTCCTCCCGCCGCGCGGCCTGGCCAGGTCACTTAGCCTTTCTGCTCCTTGTTTCTTGAGGCGAGATGGGTGGTGATGAGGACAGCGAGGACCCTCCTCCTTACTGTGGGGCTGCAGGGCTGCTTGCGGGGCTGGGGAGGGCGCAGCTTGTCGCTGCAAAGGGCTGTGCGCTCGTCCCTGTCCCCAAGACTCAGACGCCATGGGCCACTCCTAGGACACCGGCAGGTGCAGCCCTCGGCCGCGGGCACCCCTTGCTCTCTGGGACTGTGGGTGGGTTGGACCCTGCGACCTGTCCGCTCCCCCGAAGGCAGTTGCTTCAGGATTCCCTGGACCATAATTCTGCTTCCCCTCATTCTGTCCTTTCCCCAGGCTGTTGACCAACTCTCTGAGGGAGCCTTTTCGTTCCATTCTCGACTCTAAAACTCAGAATGGCTCTCAGATCTGCTTCCTGCTATGTCATCCTTGGGCCAAGACCTGAACAAAAACATCTCAGCTGCCATCCAGAAGGGGCCCTGAGCGCAGGGAATGCCAGGAAATTGAAAACCCTTTGGTTACTCATTTCAAAGATAGGATCCTGCTACAGACGCCTCCCCTTAGGGGAGCTGCAGCCCACCTGGACATGATTGCTGGGGTCCCAGCTGATCAGCCACCCCAGGGAGACCAGCAGCATCCTGTGGGGGGCTGCACACAGAGGCGAGTAGACCAGGGGCAGCGTCCTCCCGCCTCTGCAGGAGATGGGCGGCACTGGCAGCTCGTTACTCTGGCCTGGTGCATTAAAGACCATGGAGCAAAGGCCATAGGAGCTCTGGTCACTGTGGCTCAGCATGGCCAGGCACAAGAATGCAGGAGCTCCTGGGGGAGCAGGGGAGAGAGAGCAAATAGCCTACTCCTGGCCTTGGGGGGACTAAGGGGGCAACCCAGTGCAGGTGGGCAAAGCCCAAGGCCAAGGTGACGCCAAGGGGATGACTATGAAGCCAACCCAGGACTGAGCCACTGGCCAGAGCTCCCTGTAGCAAGGGTCTATTTGGGGAACAGGCCTGCTAGGAGCAGAGTGTGGTCAGGGTCTCTCCACGGCCTGGGCTTCAGGGTTAAGCCCATTGTGGAGAAGACTGAAGTGGCCAGTGATTGACAAGGTGAGACATCAGCCTGGCTGCCAGGTCCTGCTGGGACAGAGAAGGGTGGGAGGGTGGCAGGGCCAAGGCTGTGTAGCCCCAGGCCTGGGGGCTGGGCAGACTCCACTGACCTTGGGTCTGCTCCCTGTGTCCTGAGCAAGACTGAAGCTTCCAGGGGCCAGACTTGGGGCAAGGCTATCACCCACCAGGTGACCCAACAGGCCCTGTCTTCCTCTCATCCACTTTGCCTGTGGGCTTTGGGACATCTCTACAGGGGCTGGGCCTTGGCAGAGAGGGAGTGTTCTAGAATGTAATGTCTGTGGCATCCCCCAAAATGATCATGATTAAAATAACAACAGCAGTAGTGATAATTCTGCTGGAGTTGAAATTGACATTTCTAAAGCATCTTTAGAAAATGTTGCTGTTTTAATGGGCCTGTAACATACATTTAGTTAAAAATGCTTGCTTGGTATAAGCCTCTTCAAGACATGCCCCAGCCCAGCACAGGCCTGCTGGCTGCCCCAAGCCCTCCTGTGGGGAATGTTGCCGGGCAAGGACTCCAGGGTCGGCCAGGAGGGCACACTCTGATGCCTTTTGGGGGCCAGGAGGGCACTGAGGGTGGCAGGCAGGCGGCCTGGTGACTCAAGCCCTGTGTGTCCTGTCTCCGGGTATGGCCGTGAAGCACGACCTGGTGCTCCCCTCAGGGACCCCATCGCCTAATTCCTCAAGAGAAGCTGGATGTTCTAGATTTTTTTAAAATGTGAAATCTCTCAGTTTTCAAATACTATCAACCAAATAGGGAATTTTTTAAACACACCATGGCCCTCACAGGCACCTCTGTGTTCTGCCTTCGCTCTGGGGCTGCCGGGGGTGACCCCTAGACTGACGAGGGCGGCGGGCACCGTCCAGCCTCTTCCCCAGGGAGACGCGCTCCCACAGGAACTGCCATCTTCCTGCTTCCCAAGGTGGCTCTGAAGGTGAGCTGTCTCTGCTCATTGGAAATGCAAAGAAATAAATGTATAAAGATCGAGTGGCAATTCCTCAACCCCCGTCAGGTCTAAGTTGCTGGCGTTTCCTCTGGAATGGCAGGAATGGCCTGAGTCCTCTCCAGGCAGCAGGGCGGGCCGATCAGCTCCGCATGAGCAGTGCCCGCAGGGCTGCTGGCCGGGCCCTGGCCCAGAGCGTCCTGGGGCAGCCCCTGCTTGCGCATGTGTGCGCATGATGTGTGTGCGTGTGTGTACATGTGTGCGTGCGTGTGCATTAGGGCGACACACGGGCCTGCAGAGCTGAGGGGACAGGGACCCCAGAAGGCACAGGCACCCCAGCAGTGCTCAGCCCTGGCCTGTGTGCTCTTCTTTCCTGTCTGAGCCTCTCCTCTGCCTCGCACCTCCACTGTCCCTCCTGGTCTCATCTCGCCCCAGCCAGGTTGCAGGCTCGTCCGAAGCTTAACAGTCTTGTCTGGGATAGAAAGTAGGGTGTGGGGAGGAGCTCCTGGCTGAAATTGGCCATGCTGGGGTTCCATCAGTCTCCCCATCTATAAAATGGGGACGGCAATTTACGCTGGAGAGACCCGCTGTCAGCACTGCGTAAGGAGGTGTGCACCAGGACTGGCGGTGGCAGGCCACCCCACTTGTCCCTGAGCAGCCATGCTGCCTTCAGAGGCCTGGCTCCGCCCCCAGGGCCTGTCGGGGGTCCCCTGACATGGAGGGAGTGCCTGTCCCTGTCTAGAGGAGGCCGGAGACACGAGGCTTTGAGGAAGAGTGGGAAGACTGTGGAGGGGTGCTGCAGGGCTACAGACAGTGGAGCTGAGCTCTTGGTTCCACCCTCAGCTGCGTGGGCCTCGGCGTGGCCTCTGCCGCGTGAGTGGTCGGTGTCTGGACGACCTGTGGGCCTGCGTCCTTCCCAAGCCAGGAAGGCCAGCCTAGGGAATGTCATGGAGAAGCAGTAGCCCGGGCTGGGGTCCTGGGCTGGGCGCGGAGCTCAGTGCAACTTCCGGACGCTTTTGCATCGGGACTTAGCAGGCGGTGGGCAGTGGGGTCTGGGGCCACCACTGATGCTGAAGGCGACCTTGAGGGGCGGGCTGGGGGAGGGCTGGGAACTGGAGCTCTGGTCCACAGGGCTGCGGGCACAGTGGGAGCGGCGCAGAGACAGAAGCGCAGCTGTGCCGATGGCAGGGAGGACGGCCTGAGCCCGGGGCCCCCGTGTGGCTGCCCCACGCGGCCAGTGCAGAGCCTGTGCCGCAAGAGGTCAGTGCTGCCCGCCGGCTGTGGCGAGGGGTCACAGGAGGGGCTGACCTTGGTCCCTGCACAGCTCGGACCAGGGAGGGTGCAGTTCACCTGGGGAGGGCAAACAGAAAGTCCTGGCCCAGGAGGGAGGGCGTGGACCTGGCCAGGATGACGGGCTGTGCTTCAGTGGAGGGCTGAGCAGAACGTTCTGGGAGGCGGGCCCAGGCTGGGCCTCGGCCCCCGCTGTAGCAGGGCAGGGACACCTGGGACACTGGTGCTTCGGCACGAGGAGAGCCTTTGGGAGCAGGCAGCGTGGATGGGTGTGAGGCGCTGGCTCTGCCCACGCCCATGCGGCTGTGCAGGCCACTCTTCCGGCCTCTCTGTGGCTGGGGGCCAGCCCCGGGCTGCGCAAGGCCCACTGCCATGCTGGGCTGAGTGTCTCCGGTCTCAGCAGGCCTGTTCCATCGTGCCGAGGGCACCGTGGCCTCTGCTGTGGCTGGAGGTGCCGCCAGGGCTTGGGGGAAGAGCTGGCCTAGAAGCCACGGAGCTGTTGGTTTGAGCACTGAGTCTGAGACAACTTGGCAAGTCACTACCGCCCCTGTTTGGACCTCATTTCGTTGTTCTGTAAAATGGGGACAACGCTGCCCTTGGTTCAGGGTGCTCGAATTTTAAATGAGATTATGGCTGAGCTGGTGCCTGGCTGGTGCTGAGTTGCATCCGAGTGGGGTTTTGTGCCACTGTGATGTCCCTGGGAGCCGGCTGCTGCTGAAGACAGTGTCCTCTCCTTCTAGGGGACGCCCTTGCCAGCCTGGACAGCCTCGGCCGAGCCCTGGGCGTCCTCCAGGAGCGCGTCGACAGCTCGCGGCTGCGGGCACGCAGGCACGCTGCCGACGACGACTACAACATCGAGGTCCTGCTGGGCGTGGACGACTCCGTGGTGCAGTTCCACGGCAAGGAGCACGTGCAGAAGTACCTGCTCACGCTCATGAACATCGTAAGTGGGCCAGGGCCGGGGCGGGCCTCGGGGGGCCCTGCTGGTCTCCGTTAGCTGTGGCGTGGCCGCGACGAGGCGCTCTGGCCACAGGCGAGGAGAGCGGCCGCCCACCGGCCTCGCCGAGCCTCGGCTTCCCCGTCCGCAGGGTGGGCGCTGCTGCCTGGCCCAGGCTGTTCACACTCTGAGGCCATTTTTCACAGACTCCAGTCATTTGTGCACCAGGGTTTTGTTTTGTTTTGTTTTGTTTTTTTGATGTTTGACATTTTTAAAAGATAAAATTATTTAAAAAGGAAACCTCACTTTATGTAAAAAGTGACCTAAAAGTAAAACACAGAATGATGTCATTCAACCCCTGCCTTTCGCTGGCTCGGAACCGCAGCCTGCTTTCTGTTAAAAGGGAGATCAGTGTGTGTTAGAGTGGGAAGGACAGACAACACCAATCCAGGGCTTCTCGTTGAAACGAAAGAGGGAATCCCTTTCTCCCTGCAAGTCTTTGTGTCGCCTCAATCTTCCTGGCCATTGCCCCTTGCCTAGCTACTGCTAGGGAATTAAAGGATCGCCCCTCTGCATTCCAGAGACCTCATCCTGGGCAGGAGGTACAAGGGTGCTGGATAGTGCCGGGTCATGGGTGCATGCCAGCGCCTGTCCTGCTCGGAGTGGAGACCTGTCCCCTCTCTGTGCCTTGCTCAGGCAGACCTACTGTGAGGACGTGGGCCATCCACCCTTCAAAATGCAGGCTCCCCGGGGGACAGGGCTTGCGCAGCATAGCTCTGCGGGGAGCAGAAGGGCTGGGAGGGAGGTCCAGGTGTGGTGGGAAGGTAGATGTGGTAGGTGGAGCAGCATTAGTGGGAGGAAGCCAAGGCTTAGGGAGGGCTGGCAGTGGAGTAGAAGCCACGGGGCTACACATCGAAGCTCACAGATAAACGAGGTCCTGCAGGGCTCTGGCAGGAGGTGGCAGCTAGGGGTACAGAGGTCTGCTCATGGCCTGTTGCTCAACTCTGCTTTCTGGGCCAAGTGGTGAGCCTGGGAACAAAGTGAAAAGACACATCAGGGCAAGCGGGAGGCTGTGAGTGAGCTGACCGCTGGACAGCGAGAGAGTCCTGCCTGGGACGTCACCTTCCCCTTGCCCTACTTTGGATGAGTCCACGAGCCCTCTGGATGGCAGCCTTCTCATCTGCAAAGTGGGCCAAAGGCCACTGCACTTGCAGAATGCATTTTATTTTGGAGAGTATCATAACACTCATTCTCATCTCATTTTTGAAATGTACCTTTAATGCAATAATAACAATAAAACCATAATGGATGCATTTATTGAGCCCCTAATATGTGTCTATGTGTCAGGTCCATGCGAGGCACTTGCCATGCTAAATTACCCTAGGGAATCGTCACACTAAGTCTGTGGGATGGTAGATCTTGTCTGCCTTCAGAATATGTCTTCTGTCGAATCACAGCCTTTCGGCTAAGATCAAGTGCAGAATATCCCTTCCCCAAGCGTTATCTTGCCTTCCAACCCAGTGCAGAAAAGAACTGGGCTTGGAATTAGTCCCAGGTCCATTCTCGGCCTCACCTTTTCCAGGTGTGTCATTGGGAACATGGCTTCCATCCTCTGAGCCTTGGTCTTCTCATCTTTATAATGGGTCAATAATTTCCATCTTGGGGATTGTTGTGAGGATTAAATGAGATAATAAAGGTGAAGTTGCTTTTCAGTCTCTAAATATAGTGAACATGTTTTCCGTCTGAAATAAAATATGGTTTTGTTATCTTGACAGTGACAATATTTAATTTAGTGATAGCATATAGGAATCATTTTTGAGAAGTCCACCAAAAACTCTGAGTGGAGTTGGGGTGTCCATGGAGAGTTCTTCAGGAGGCCTTTTCCCTGGTGTGGTATGGAGGGTCTCTCTGCCACAGAGAGCTGGTTGGAGAAAGTCTAGAATTTTCTCTTGGTTTTGCCATCTAACTTAAATTCATTCTTTCAAATGCTTGTGATCCAACTATACCCCCATTTTGGATAATGGGATGGTTATTCTAGAAAAGCATGAAAAATATGAAAATTCTTAAATCAAAATTAACTTTATCATAACAAAAAAAGGATTTTAGGAGATAAACCTGAGGAATTGAGAAAGAGTATCTGGGCCATGTCTTTTTTCCCTGTCTCGCAGATATGTGGTTATTTATTCGGCCAACAGTTGTTGAATGTGTGCTTGTCCCAGGCACAGCTGTGTGCCCTGCAGAGTCAGAGAGCCGTGCAGAGGGGCCTGGGGCCTGGGAGACCAGTGGGCAGCTGGGTGTCTCTGCCTCTGAACTGAGTGCCACCTGGCGCCACAAGAGTGCAGCATGGGCAAGGAAGATCGGGCACAGCCGTGCTTGGAGCGTGGTGCTGCCCTGACAGGTATTACCCTGTGTCCTCACTGAGAGTGTGTGCACACCCAGAAGAAAGTCCCAGGGACTGATCTGAGGCATGCGGGATCCTTTGGTGGCCTTGGGGAAGAGGGATATTGAGCAAGAGGGGGTGTTTGAGAAAGGATGACCTTCTAGAACATTGCTGTCCAACAGAGCTTTCTGCAACAATGGAAATGCTCTCATTTGCCCTGTCCAATGTGGTAGTCACTAGCCATGCTGGCTATTGAGCACTTGAAATACAGCTGGTGCAATTGAAGACCTGAAGTTTTAATTTAATTTGTTGTTTTATCTAATATAATTTTTATTTTAATTAAAAAATTTTAATTGTAAACTATGCAGAACATAAAAGTTACTATCTTCACTGTGTTTAAGTGTACTGCTGAGTGGCATTAGTATAGGGACACCCCTGTGCAGCCGTCACCACCCTCGATCCATAGAACCCTTTGCTTCCTGTTATGTTGAAACTCTGTCCCCATTAAATGCTAACTCCTATTCCTCGCCCCCAGCCCCTGGCAGCCACCAGTCTACTGTCAGTCACTATATTGACCACTCTGGGTACCTTGTGTGAGTGGAACCATATAGTGTCTGTCCTTTTGTATCTGGCTCATTGCGTAATGTCCTCATCTGTGTTGGAGTATGTGCCAGAATTTCCTTCCTTTTTAAGGCTGACTAATATTCCATTGTGTGGACAGACCACATCTTGCTTGTCTGGTCTTTTACCAATGGGCACGGGCTGCTTCTACTTTTTGGCTACTGTGAGTAGTGCTGCTATGAACATGGCGTGTAAATGCCCGTTCTAGACCCTGCCTCCATCCTGTCCACCCACAAGTGGAACTGCTAGATCGTACAGTGATTCTCTTTTTAATTTTTTTGAGGAACTTCCACACGGTTCCCACAGCAGCTGCACTACTTGCTTTACATTGTCACCAGCAGTGCACAGGGTTCCAGTTTCTCCATGTCCTCATAACACTTGTTATTTTTTTTTTTGATAGGAGCCATCCTAATGGGTATTTTATTTTAATTAATTTGCACTTAGATATGAATCACAGTGTGGCTGGTGGCTGCCGTGTAGGACGCTGCAGTGAGGTCTGTGTACAGCCGGCTGTCCTCAGTGCCCTGTCTCTGAACTTGGCCACTGTGGTGGCACAGGCAGTCCCTGGGTGTGGGCACCTTCAGCCGTACCCCCAAATGGCCCTCAAAGTAGCCAGTAGCTCGTTACATTCCTCTTGTAAGTTCACAGCTGGTCGTGGGGCTTCTCTGGACTGGAGCAAAGCAACAGCAGGAGGACAGAGGTGGTGGCGGCCGGCAGGGCTGGGTGCCCGGTGAGGGGCTTGCTCGGCTGTGGAGCACATGGGGCTGGCTGGCAGCGTGTCCAGTGCGCAGGGCTCGGGAGCCGGCCCTGGTGGCAAACTGCCCATTGAACTGGACATAAAGAGTGGCAGGCACAGCCTGTCCCCGTCCCCTGGAAGGCCATTGAGCCCCGGGTGGAGAGTCTGGTGGGGCTCCCAGGGGCAGGGACGCAGGGCGTGCAGGTGTGGCAGAGGCAGGCAAGGGGCTGGGTGGAGGCAGGGCTTCAGCCTGGCAGCTCTCTGCTGCCGTTTGCCTCTCGTGCAGGGCAATTTCTGCTGCAGGACTGCCTCGGGGATCTCCTCAGGCAGAGCTGGCGGGGTGATGGCACCCCGGTGTGCCACAGACAGTTCAGGGTCACCAAATATCCAGGTGTATGTTCTCTAACCTCCAGCCTCCCTTGCAGCTAGTTTGTGGCTGTGTGGTTAGTTCTGCCTAGTGGTTTGTGTGAAGGGAAGTGCTCTGAGTCACCTGTTGGCCGAAGCAGTTAAATGTGTCCCATCCATCTGCCTCTCCCCGCCGCAGTAGCTTTGGAAGCCACATGTCCCAGTAAGTGCACGACCACCAGGATAGGGCCGCCGCCCGCCTGGGCTGTGGCGTGAGCGAGGACGCACACTCGGCCTCTCTGGCTGCCGCAGCCCAGCCTGCCTGGCTCTGCGCCACACGCCGGGCCTGCCCACTGGACGCAGAGGTTGGCTGGCGCCTACTGTGTGTCAGGCAGGCGCTGCAGCAGCAGGCAGGACAGGCAGAGCCCCAGCTACCAGGGCTTGCACTCTGGCGAGGGTACACAGTGTTCAAGCGAAAAACAAATGGGCTAACTTCAGATCATGATGAATGCAATGAAAGCAACAAAGCAGCTGTGAGATAGAGAAGGAAGATGGTCAGGGGACGTCGGTGTGCAGGAGAAGCACTTGAGCTGAGACTTGAGTGATAATGGAAGGCTGTGGGAAGAGATGGAGTAGAGTGTTCCGGGCCCAGGGGATGGGCCGTGCAAAGGCCCTGAGGCAGGAATGGGGTTGGCACATTTGAAGAAATGAGCAAAGGCCAGTGTGCTAAGGAAGGTGGGTAAAGCTAGTCCCTGTGGGCTTCCTGATGTGGAGAGGGAATGGACATAGCTCTAAGGACAATGGGAAACTGCCGGAGACACTTTATTCCCCTTTTTCATAGGAAAATGGAAATCAATCAATCTGCACATCTCTTCCTCTCAGACCCGCTGGAGGGGAGAAGGATTGGAAATGTTTGCTGAGCACCTCATGACAGCCGCCAGCGCACAGCGAGCCCCTCCCCGTATTCAGACCCACACCCCAACAGCCCATCCCACACCCTCTGCAGGGGCCGCTTTCCTTCTTTTCCTCCTCAAATCTAGAAAAGCAGCATTTTTTTGTTTATTTAAATATTCTATATTTAATACAGACAATATATTATTTACAGTGGAATATTTCATGTAGGTATATAAATGTTTTCTCCCAGCAATTATCTACTACCTGGTTTTAATGACTGCATAATATTGCACCATATGACTCTGGAAGATTTTTTATGTAACTTACTATTTATGAGACATATTTGTATAACAAAACTTATTTCCTATTAGAAGTCAGAGTTGCCACTGACTGTGTCATATACTTATGGCTGAATTTATCACACATCCTTAATTATTTCCTCAAATTGAGTTTCTAAAAGTGGAGTCCCTGGTCAACAGATATGCACATTTCAAAAGCTTTCTGTGCTAGAACATTCTCTGTTATGGTTTCACCTGTTCGTGCTCCGCGGGGCAACAGTCAGTCTCCACACCTCTTCACAACACTGAGTCCTTTGTAGCTGTGGTGATTTAATAGTTTTTTGTTGTAATTTATGTTTACTTCATGGTGTGAGGTTGCATTTTAAGGATATGTATTTTAAAATAGATGATTTTATTTTTTGTGATTGGCCTCTTCGTGCCCCTTATTCTACTGGAATTTTAGTTTCTTTCTTTTTAATCTGAAGAGTCTGTACATTCAAATAGGTTAACTTTCTGCCTGCCATATGTGTGAGAAATTTTTTGCCCCAGTTTTGCTGTTTGGCTTTTGTTCTGCTTGTGACAGTTTTTGGTGGCTTACATTTTCATGCATGGTCAGATCCTGCAGCCTTTCCCTCCTGCCTTCTCCCCTGGGTGATGGGGGTGACACTTCTGCCCCCCAGAAGTGGGTCTGCAGCTCTGCTCTGCACAGCAGCACCCCAGCCTCACCCCAGCCCTGCCCCTGTCCGGCAGCCACACTCAGTGTCTCCCGGCGTGCACGGAAGGTGGAGGGAGAGCTTGCAGGGCCAGATTGCTTCTGTGAGGCCACGTCTGGCCAGGCGAGAACCATGGGGACAGCACGGGAGGGGGGGGGCTGGCCTGCAGGTGGGGCCCGTGCACAGTGCAAGTGGGGGTCTCTTGCTCTAGAAGCAGGAAGCAGTGATGCAGAAGGTGCATAGAAAGCCTGTTGTTTTCTTCCTCAGTCTCCCTCTCTCCACTTGTCGAGGCTTTTTATTTGCTTTTAAATGCCATCCTAAGTAATGAAAAATTGGAATTTTAGGTTATTAGCATGAATTTTACCATTCATCTTTAAATTGTGCAGCGTTTGTTTTAAATGCAAATATTACAACATTTAACTTGTGTGCAGAATCACCAAAATTGAGTGAATTGTATTTCATGGCTCATCCCTGGAGGGTGCCCAAGGCTGGCCAGAAGTTCAAGACAAGCATGGGCTGGACGAAGGAAGGTTGGGAGGAGGAGGAGAGGACCCCACGGAGCTGGCTGAGGGACTGCCCCTCAGGTCCAGGCCTCTCACCATGCCAGATCTTTACAGATGCCCCAGGCCCCCGGCAATGGGGAGCACACCCACCAGGGGCTGCCAGCTGCCAGCCACTACTGGAAGTACACACTGCCCTGGCCACGGGGCTCTGGGGACATCAAGCCAGGCACATCCCCTTCCCACCTGTCCACTGCTCCAGCCTAGGGCAGGTGGCCAGGGCCCCCTCTGTCTCTGTACCAGCGTCACTCAGTCAAATCAGGGTGCAGAAGAGGCTTGCCTCTGCTGAGAAGTGGCGCTGGCTGGCCACCTGCCAGACATGCCACTCGCTGCCAGCCCTGGGTGGGATGGCACCGCCACCCCTGCCCTGAGATGCCATGGGGCATGTATGCCTGCCCCGCCCTCCTTGCCCCTCCAGGGGCAGCTGAGAACCTGTCTTGGGGAGGTGGGACTGTGCTCCATTGTCCCGTGGGACTTCATTTACAAAACACACTCAGAGGCGAAACGATGGAGAGCTCGAGGTGGCAGCTGCATTGCGGTAAGCCCCGAGCCCGGGCCCTTCTAAGCGTAGCACCCTGGTCACTCCCCCCAGCGCCGACCCTGCCCACAGGCAAATCCAGGAACCTGAGCCCTGTCCTCAAAGCTGCAGCCCGACAGACCAGCCTGCTCCCTGGATGTGCCCTGTGGCCACACACCTCTGAGGCACAGCCGGAAGGCGCCTCCATGCTCGGCTTGCTGCGGGCAAAGCGGGCTGTGTCTGAGAGGGCTGGCGTGTTCTGGGCGTGGGGCAGGCCACGGGCGGTGGCCTCGTCCTCCAAGGCCCTCGGCGCTGAGCTCCTGCTCTCATACGGCGTAGGCAGCCCCGAGGGTGCTGGCAACCCTGGGATGGCCCAGTCTCCTCGGGCCGGTGGCCTGTAGCCTGGCCAGAGAGGCCAGGGCCCCGCCCAGAGCCCTTCCTCACCCCCTGGAAGGCAGAGGGGTCTCCCTCCCACACCGCGCGGGCTGTAAGGAGAGGTGTGAGCAGGTGTGTGGCCTTCCAGCCCTGCTGGCCCCGGCAGTCCCCGCAGGCAGTCCTCCACCACGGGCCTCCCTGCACTGCGGGCCTCCCTCCGCCACGTTCGGCTCTGCCTCTGCCCAGGGCCCAGGCCGGCCCTGCGAGGAGGGCGCCCCTCTGCCCCGCCCGCCGCGCACTGGGGAGCCGCTCTCCTGTTTGACCCCTCCTGCTTGGAAGAGTGCTCCCTGCCGGAGCGAGTGCTCCCAGTGGGGACGCCTGGCACTGCTGCGCTCCCTGCCACTGCCCCCGGGCGGAGCTGTTTGTCCCGTTCTCTCGAACTTGGTCTGCCAGCCCCCGCTGGTCTCTGCTTGCAAACTAGATGCTGTGGCAGTGTGTGTGCCTGGTGGCCACGCTGCCATGCTAGGACACAGCCCAGCTGTGAAGCAGGCACCGGCAGTGACTCTCCTCTAGGTGCCTCCTCAGGTACCTGGGAGGCAGGACAAATGCCTTAGGGGAAGACTAGCACCGTTGTTAAAGGAACCTGTTTACGTACTCATTTTTTAAAGTCAAATCTACCCGTGCCAAGACATCAAGAAAATTGTGGCTTATAGCATTTAACTAAAGCATTAATTTCAATTCTACTCTTCCCTGAGAAGCCTAAGCCTGTGTTGCTTGGATTTCAGGATCCGAGAGACCTAGCGCCACCTATATAAGCCCCTAGTGGACTGCACTCCTTGTAGACGGGAGTCAGACCACTGGGCTAGGTGGCACGTTGCTACGGAGCACATACTCTCAGGCCTGCCATGGCCACGGAGACCACGAGACAGGTGTGAGACATCTCCTCCTGAAGTGCCACTTTTTGTGGATGGCAAGTTTTTTTAAAACATTTTTATTTTATTTTAGAGACAGAGTCTCTGTTGCCCGGGCTAGAGTGAGTGCCGTGGCGTCAGCCTAGCTCACAGCAACCTCAAACTCCTGGGCTCAAGCGATCCTCCTGCCTCAGCCTCCCGAGTAGCTGGGACTACAGGCATGAGCCACCATGCCCGGCTGATTTTTCTGTTGTTTGTAGAGATGAGGTCTCACTCTTGCTCAGGCTGGTATCAAACTCCTGAGCTCAAACTATACCTTGGCCTCCCAGAGTGCTAGGATTACAGGTGTGAGCCACCTTGCCTGGCCAAAATATCAATTTTATATGAATATAAATTTGGACAGATTACTTAGTTAAAGCAAAATTCATATGAATTTTTCAAGATAAACTGGAAAGCCTAAAGCTGGGTTGGCAAACTATGACCCAAGGGCCATCCATGTGGCCCTTCACCATTTTATATGTAACGTCTTACTGGAGTATAGCCACACCCATTAATTTATGAATTGCCTGGGGCCACTTTTGTGCTAGAACAACAGGTTGAGTAGGTGAGACAGAGACTACGTGGCCCACAAAGCTGAAAAGAGTCCCTGTCTGGTGCTAAAGCAATAACACGCTGTAAGACTGTCAAGAGCTCTGCTTGTTCAGTGCCCACCTTGAGGTGTGGCCTCGGCCCGCCTAAGTTAGCATTTGCATTTCACCCCATCCGTGCAACTGGATGTACGTATTAGGGAGCATTGAGCATGGGATGGCCACTAGCTGTAGAGTCAGAAGCAGCTGGGTCCTAATCTTGGCTTTTACCTGCCTGGTAAAGTTCCTTTCCTTCTCTGAACTTGGTTTCCTCATCTTTAACCTGGAGGCATTACCTCCTCCCACACACTCTGAGCTTCTACAGAGAATTGCATGGTCCCTGACAAGCGGGGAGTCCCCAGCAGACACACTCAGACTTGCCTTCTTCAGTCCTCTGATCCCTTGCAGCTGGAACAGCCCTTTCCTAAAGGCCACCACAGGGGCCTCACACTTGCACTGAGCTCTTCCCTTTTCCTGTTCAGACCCCAGCACCCCCACCACCCTAGTCTTGCCAGTTCAAAGGATCTGTGAGGTTATTTGGTTACCTTTATCTTTTAAAAGGATAGCATGAGCTGATCTTAACCATTTTAAAACACCAGAGCAGGAGGAACAGATTTCTTGGCAAGCAGAACAGTCTCTCCAAGCTATGTTAACTGCTTATGTTCTGGAAGAATTCCTGAGCCCCCAGATCATTTCATTTGCTGAGGGCTCCTATAGGCTCCTAGGGCCTATAGAAAACATGGATCCAAGGGCCTTCTGCGCATTCCGAGTCAAGGCTGCATCCTCTGACCCCGGCTAGCATGAGAACAATCCTCTGTGCAGTATGTTCTTAAGCAGTTTGTGTTTTTTTAATGAATGATTTCTCTCTGTGCCAGGATTCAGATGTTTTTCCTCTTTTCTTTTCTAATTTAATCCAGAAATTGGCCTGGACTTACTAAAGCCTTGCCAGGGCTTGCGAACAAGCAGAAGGATATGGGCTCAATTTCTCACTGGCGCTCAAGAATGCCGGGCCATGTGGTGGTGGGGAGGCGGAGGCTGGGCGGGAGTGCTTCCCAAGGTCACGGGGAAATCTCCCGAGCCAGCCCACTGCTGCAGGCCAGCCCAGTGGAAGCATCACCCCATGTCCCTGTTCTCGTGTCCCTGGCTCTGGTTCCTGGGAAAGAGAAAACATCTCTGAAACTGGACATGAAAACTTGGTCCTCTTAAGTTGCAGGGAGGCAAGTCGGGCTTCTGGGCAAGGGGGCACATCTGGGTTTGGGCTGGCAGCGGCACAGGGGTGGCAGCTTCCCAGGCCTCGGGGGCTGCGGTGCTGGGGGCCCCAGGGTGTTCCTAGCACTGTTTCTGTTCCTCATGCTTGTCCCGCTGGCCTGCAAGCCCAGCCCTGTGTGCCACCAGGAGACACAGCTGTCAGGGCCAATGGCACGTGAGGTTGCGTGCAGCGCTTGGGAGGGGCTGTACGCTCAGATGCTGCTGGGAGCCAGGCAGGAGAGGGCGGGTGGGGCAGGCTCTGGGGGTGGTGAGGGCGGGGCCACGGCAGAGGCCCCGCCCTGTGATGCCCCTCCTGGGTCCCACTCTCTTGTAGTCACGCAGGAATAAGTGGGCCCATGGCTGCCAACTCTTTTCCATGAGAAGCTGGAAATTCAATTTTTATAGGAAATCTAATTATTTTTCAGTGTGGGCAACAAATTGAAATTAAGAACCCATGCTGCACAGGTGAATCGGAACATGGCTGCGGACAAGTTTGGCACGTTGGTGGCCAGAATGTTCTTCTGGCCCAGGAGAAAGGAGGCACCTGCCTGGCCCCCCGTGCCTGTGATGGGGAGCCAAACCAGAAACGCACGCAGCAGGGGCGGGGTGGAGAGCATAGCGAGCCCCTGAGCCCCTGGTCTGCGCCGGCTCCTCTCTGGGCCCTGGGGTGCTCAGGGAGCCAGAAGCAGCATCAGGACAAGTGCTCACACTGCGCACACGGCTGTCACCAGGGAAGGGCACCGGGTGGCTGGTCAGGGAAGGCTCCTGGAGCTCAGGCCTGTGTGGCCGCCCCAGTGAAGGGCCCAGGCGGTGGCACAGCATGTGCAGAGCCCCCGCAGCACCGCGAGTCACAGGGCATGGTTTGGGCCCGGCGGGAGCGTAGCAGGCGGGGGGAGAGGCAGGAGACGAGGCTGGTCTGGGTCTAAGGCGACAGAAACATCTCTGTTAGGAAGTTTGGGGCTCATGCCTTCTGTCACTGAAGCACATCTCCCACAGCCTGAGGAGGGGAACTCGTGTGGCTGGTTTTGCACGTGCTGGCCTGTGCAGGGGACATCTGTGGTCTCCGCATCGTCCTCGTGCCCCATGAGCTCAGAGAGGCCTCACAGTGTGGCCAGGACAGAGCAGAAGAGTCACGTACCTCCTCGGGTGCGGGCCTTTCCCTCACTGCTCTCGCCTAGAGAACGGAACCCCTGGGTCCCTGAGGACATGCCAAGGCGTGCTCTCATCTTGTCCGTCTCTGCCCTCCCAACAGCATGTGACATCACTGACCACACCCTGGGGCTCTTCCCGCAAAACTGTCTTTTCCATGTGTTTCTGCGGCTCTTGGTTTTCCCCTTGGTTTCTCCGTCTATCCTGTCTTCTTGTTGTAAGATTCACCCGCCCACCTGCCGCTCGCCCACTCAGCACATATTCACCGAGCACCTGCTATGTGCCACATGCTGTTCTGGGTGGCAGAAGTGTCTGGGTGAGCAGGTGGGGTCCGGCCCTCAGGGAGCTCCTGTTCCACTCGGGGATGGGGAGGGGTGACTGAAAGACCAGTGATTATGTCGCAGGGAGGAGGACATGCTGACAGGGCAGCACGGGCTGTTCTCGTCTCCGCCTCTTCCCTGAAAGGTGCAGCGCCCCGGCCTCGCCCTCCCCTCCCCCGAGAGGCCTCCTGACAGCTGGTGCAGGAGCCTCGAGCAGCTGTCCCGGCCGCCCGTGGGGAGCTGACGGTTGCCCAAGCGGGAGTCGGAGTCCCTGTGGATGAGGAGGACCAGGCATTGTCACTCCTTGGTGACAGCTTGAGGCATCTACAGAGCTTGTCTCGTGCCAGCTCCAGCGAGGTGACAGCCGAGCCAGAAGAGCAGAAAGCTCCTGTCATCCCTGTGCTCGGCCCTGCTGGGCCGCCCTGTGCTGGTTGTGGTCGAGCGACCCTGGGTCACGCTCCCCTGCCTGGGGTCCCTTGATGTGTGTCTTGGGGGGCGTGGGGTTCACACAAAGATGCCACAACTATGGCATACAGATTAGGTTCAGAGTCTGCCTCCCTCATGTTTCCAGTTCAGCACCTGACAATAGGATTGGCACATAGTAGGTGTGCAAGAAACATACTTGGAATGAATAAGTGAGTAGGCCAGGCATGTCGGCTCACACCCGTAGTCCCAGCACTTTGGGAGGCTGTGACAAGGCCTCCGTGCCCCACTTGGAGGTCCCGAGCTGGCCAGTCGGGGAGCTGGGTGTGGCAGGCAGCCGGCGAGCGCCAGGCGCTAAGGCCCTGCACACGAATGGCCTGTCCGAGCTTCCCTGTCGGCCCACCCTGGGACCTCCTTCTGGTGTGGGGGCTCACGAGGAGCTCACGGCCAGTGAGCGGCTCAGGGTAATGCTGGGGCAGGCCCATCGAAAACAAGGTTGCCTTAAAAGTTCTCCCATGCTGGTGCTAATAACTGCAATGGGCTGCCCCTCCCCCTCCCCTGAATTTGGGGCAGAAGCTTCTGGAGCCCAGGGTGCCACCTCAGGTCCACTCATTGGCATAAGACCTCTCCCATTTCTAACTGCCTGTTTAGGCACCATGTGGGGTCAGCCTCTGCTCTCAGGGCGCCGTGTCTCCTCAGTGTGGAGTGGGGCCCCGAGCCCAGGACTAGCTGCATCTGACCCGAACGGGGGGAGAGCGGCAGGGGTGGGGCTGTCACCCAGCTCTGACTACCTGCCTGTCCTCAGCCTTCCGCCCTGTTCCTGCCCCCCAGGCCACAGCCCCCTCCTCCTCACAGTGGCATTTGCCTTTTCTTTCCTTAGGTCAAAATGGTGACAGGGCAGCAGAAGAATAAAAACACAGTATTCTCAAATTACATGGCAGTACCCAAATGGCCCCAGGTGGCTGGCTGGAGTCCCAAGAGAGGGACACCACAGGCCCCGAGACTTGTAGGGCAGGATTCCAGCGCCAGGGGTGGCACAAGATCTGGTCACTTGGGGCCCCTCTCTGAAACGAGACTCCACACCAAGCCCCAGGGCCCTGTGGCCAGGGAAGGCCGACAGGCCCAGCAGAGCACCCATCGGGAATCAGAATCCCGCCTCCCACTGCCTTCCAGTGTCTCGCAGTGGCCACAAGGCCCCTGGGGGACGCCGAGCCCTGGCCTGCAGCCTCCGCAGTGTCCTTGTGCAGCCTCGGCCTCTGCAGTGTCCGTCCTCCTGTTCTGCAGCACCGTCCCGTTCCGATGCAGTCGGTGAGTAGGAAGGTCAGGCCCACGTGATGGCGTGGCTGTCACTGTCCACTCCCCCTGGCGGGCTGGCAGGGGCTCCAGGCCTGGGCCACACTCGCAGACCCCTCCTGGTGCCAGTGAAAGGTGGCCTTGCTAATTAACTGGCCGTGAGCTCCTCATGAGTCCCCCAGCAGCCAGGAAAGGTCCCAGGGTGGGCCGACGGGGAAGCTCGGACGGGCCATTCGTGTGCGGGGTCCTGGAGAAGCAGCCTGCGGTGTTTGCCCCTCCTGTAATTTGATGGCAACTCTAGGGAGCCTGCTGTGTGTCGGGGACTTTACCGGATGCTTTGAGTACATTGTCGTGGCCGGTCCTAATAACAACCCCAAGGCCCAGGAAATATTATAGAGGAAACTGAAGCCCAAACAGGTTAAGTAACTGGCCCAGGCCATAGGCAGGGTTGTGCCAGAGCTCAGGATGGAAGCCCTGCAATCCGACCTCAGAGTGGGGATTTAACCCCCTATTCGGGGCATGGGGGCAGCTCCTTGCGCTTGTTGGTGCCCGCACGGGAGAGCGTTCCCGGCAGCCCTGTTTCCGGTGTTCCCGCAGCTGCGTGGCGTTCCGTTGCACAGGGCATGTGCTGTGCCTCCTCTGGGTCCTGGGCAGTGCCCAGCTTGCCTGGGGGCGGCGTAGCCACAGGCCCCACCCTGGGGCACCTGCAGAGGTAATCCCACCCGATTCTCCGAAATCGGGTAATTTCAGACTTGCAGCAGCTTGACAGAAGCAGTGAATTGCTTTGGAGACGGTGGAGCAAGAGGAAACGGGCAAACTGTGCCCCCAGCATAGGCCAGTGACGCCCAGGACAGGGGACGCCCCCGCTAAGTGCCTCCCCTGCTCCAGTCCTGGCCAGCCCCCTACTGTGGATGTCACCTGAGGAGTGGGGACGTGGGCTGGCACGTGGTGTGGGAGGAGGGGCTCTAACTGCCTCCACTTCCCTGGGTGGCATGCCCTTGGTCACCTGGTGCTGCCCTTTTCATGTCATGATGGTTTGAGATTTGGAGCAGTGGCGAGGGTCGTGTTTATTCTTGCGCTGCTCAGAAGTCTTTGCCGAGAAGTGAGAGGGTGAAGATCTGCAAAGGAATATGTATTCCCAGGATGGGGCCAGGCTTTGGCAGCGTCGTTTAGGCACTGCGGGGTGCACACAGGTGAAACCTTCCTCCCCAGAGGCTGCAGACCTCTCTCCCTGGCTTCCGGCTGCGCTCTCTTCTCTGCCTCCACCCTGGTGGCCCCTGAAGGGCCTCAGAGAGAACAGGCTGATCCCCACTTATTTCAGGCTCCCAGAGAAGCCACAGGCCGTCTGTGCCCTTCCACACCCAGGCCTCGCGACAGGCTCCTCAGGCCTGCCTTGCCCCCGAGGTTCTGCCAGGGGGGCTTCTACCTGCCCATAGCTCAGCCCCGCAAGGGGACCTTTCCTGGAGGCTGGGGTAGGGCTGGAACCACAGGCAGCAGCGGAGCCCCGTCTCCTGGACCAGGACCCACACTCTGCCCCTCCCTGCCTAGCTGGGGAGAAAGTCGCCTCTGTCTGGCAGCCTCAGGCCGCCCCCCGGGGCTCACAGTCCCCTTGGAACTTGTGGCCATCAAGGCAAACCTTCATGTCATGCAGCACCATCCTTTTCTAATGTCTGTTCCAGACCAGGCACTGGGCTGGTCTCTGCCCAGGCAGAAGCGTGTTGCAGTGTGTCTCCCCAGAGGCAGAGTCCTCGGCCTCTCTCCACACAGAATGGCTGCAGCTTGGATCGTTTCGCCCCAAGGTTTAAAGATTCCAGGATCAATTTCGCAGACGGAGCTGGAGGACATTGTCCCTGTGCTTTCCCTCCCCCTGTGGTCTGGGCCAAGGAGAAGCTCCTCCAGGCACACGGGCCTGGGGTCAGCTGAGTAGGGGGCTGGCTGGGACTAGGGGACAGAAGCCACTGAGCTGGAACCTCCCCTGTCCCTGGGCGCCACTGGCCAATGCTGGGTCACACATTTGGCCCATTTGCTCGTGTTCCATATTCCCCAAAGCAGTTCACTCATTGAGTCAACAGCTCTTACTGAGCACCTCCTGTGGGCTAGATAGAGGCTGCTGGGAGCAGCTGTGCTGGGGAGGAACTGCAAGTGCAAAGGCCCTGCAGTGCCGACAGGTCCCCGTGCAAGGAGCAGCCAGACCAGAGGCTGGAGAGTGGGAATTCCAGGCACAAGCCAACGCACAGGCCACAGGAGAGGGCTGGCCGCGCTGTTGGGAGTGCGGATTCTGTGCGGGAAGTAGCCGAAGTGGAGCCCAGAGAAGCCAGCTGGGGCCTGCGTGGAGGGGCCTGCATGCCAGGCTGAGGGCTGGGCCTGCTTTGGATGGTACTGGAGAGCCATTGAGGGTTTCAGACAGAGGACAGAGGAGGCCGGATCTGCCCTGCCTGGAGACCACAGTGAGGGATGCGAGCTATTGTGGGGGCGGGGCAATGGCAGGAAGCACCTGGGAGCGCCTACTCCTGCCCGTCTGGGGGGTGAGTCGGGTGGGCTGGGAGGAGGGGCGCGAGGGGCGGTGGGGCCACCCCTGCCTTCTGCTGCCCTTCCCGCTGTCTGTCCGCTCTCTGCTCACAGAAACGCTGAGCTGCGTCCCCACCAAGGGTGCGCGTGTTTCGCTGGGAGTTCGCTAGTCACTGCCTGGGTCCCCGTGCCCAGGCGGCCCTCGCCTCCTGGCCAGGGCTGGCAGGGCAGCGTCCTGTGGGGCAGGAGCAGCCAGCCTGGGCAGTGGCGCTGTCACGGCCCCTCCAGAAGCAGGGAGGCCCTGAGTTGGGGGCAGGACATGTAGGGAGCCACCCCGCCCTGCACCCCACCACTCTGCCCGGCAGTGTCAAGGCACAGTGGCTGGGAGGTCAGAGGGCAGTGGGGCTGGGCTTTTCGGTTTGGACTCTGCTACCCACACTCAGGAGCAAGAAGACCACCTAGACTGGCTGGTGGTCTCAGGCCACGACGCCCTGTGGGGGTCCTGCCCCTGGGAGGGGCTGCCAAGGCCTGACCTGGGGGGGGGTGAGGCGAGGTCTCCTGGGCAGGGTTCTAGGCCTGGCGGGCACCTGGCCACGGTCAAGAGGTGTGGGGCTCTGCAGCAAGATGGGGCACAGCCCGCGCGGCTGTGTCTCCCAGAGAGGAGAGACGCCTGGAAAGCTGCGTGGCCCGCCCCAGGGGGAACGCACACCGCGTTGCAGGCTGCCATGGTGGGCAGGCGAAGAGCCATCACAGACAGGCCTTGGCTGCTGGCTGGACAGTGGCCCGGCCTCTTCCTCCCTGGCTGTCTGCGGGGAGTACCCCAAAGGGGCCCCCTCTTGCTCCTCAGCAGCCCGGGGGTCCCAGAGGTCTCTGAATCACCTGAGACTCCCAGAGGCCAGGGTTGTTGAGGGTGCTCAGCCCAGTAGGCAGCAGCTGGCTGCTGGGGACAGCCCCAAGGTGGGCCTCCCCAGCCCAGGGCTTGTGCCCAGCAGCCTGACACCTGGGACCCCAGCAGGACATGGCCTGGAAGTAGCCCTGACCACCCCCACCTCAGGGAGCTGGTGCCCAGTGGTGGCATTTCCAGAGTGGCTGGTCACCTCCTGTCCCAAATTAGGAAGCAAGGCCAGATCTGCCCAGTGTCCACGAAGGGTACAAGACCCGCTGCTCAAGATGAGTGCAGCGGCCTTGGCGCCCGGAGTGGGGCCGGGAGAGCAGGGGGATGCTGTGCCTGAGGGAAAGGCCGGGTCAGGGCCCAGGAGGGCCAGCCCTGCACCTTCTCCCTTCCCTGGGCACAGCAGGCCCGGCCCTCCCAGAGCCGCAGCTGCCCCCCTGCTCTGGCAGGGCTCACGGCCTTGCCCTGGCTGAGCTTCCTGCCCTCCTGGGGGACTGGGACCCGGGCTAAGACCATCGCCTAGGGTCACAGTGCCCTCAAAGCCCACCCAGACCAGCCTCCACTTAGCTTCCTAGAGGCTCTGAGAGGTGTGGTCCAAGCACAGGCTTCAGAGTGGCCTCATCCCAGAGATGCTCTGAGAGGTGATCCCGCTGACTGCCTCCCCCAACCACGTGTGGAGCACAGGCTGCCTGTATTTGCCAGCAGACTGACAGGGCCAGGCAGGCCCCTGTGTCCCAGGGAAGCTACGGTGACCCCTCCCCCATTCCAGTCAGCATCATTCCACACGTCTGTCCTTCCTCTTTACTTGTCCCGAATCTGAGCCTCACTGCTTCACAGTCTACTTCCCATAAGGGAGCCAGGGTCGTCATTGCAAATGCCCTCTGTATCACCCACTGCTCTCGGGGTAGGTTTGGAGCCTTCCTGACCTAAGTGGTCCCCCCACCTCCTCTTGTGGACTTGCCTCTCCCCACCCCATCCCTTCTGGGGTTGGCCTTGTTGCCTCTGACCCCAGTACATTTGCATATGCTGCTTCCTCTGCCAAGAGCACCATCCCTTGCTGGTGAGAATTTGTTCTCATTTCTCAGCTCTCACGACCTTGGGGGCCCCCAGGCCACTTGGGCAGAGTACCCACTTGTGTGCCCTCTACTTCCCTGCCTTTCCCTGCAGGCCCCATCCTCGGCCCGTGAACGTGGAGCTGGTCTTGTTGCTCTGGGTGTCCCTCTGTGCCTCCCAACAGGATGGCAACTGTCCGATGGTTCGGACACACACCGGGCACCAACGCAGGCAGCTCTGCGCTGGGTGTGCGGGCTCGGGCGTGGAGGAGAGGCCCGGCCACTCTGGGCCTGGGGGGTGGCGGGCTCCTCAAGGGGCTTGGGCGGCTCAGTCTGAGAAGTCCTCCGAGGGACCTGCGCTGGGCTGGGTCAGCGTGTGCACACCAGGCCTCGAGCATGGGGAAAAGTGCAGCTCCCTTTAGTTCTCGCGTCTGATGCGGCCCTCGTCCCAGGCACCGATCCCAGGATAGAAGCGCAAGTGTAATAAGTCTCTTCCTATTTAGAAGCTGTTGTCCTTGCCCACTCGGGCTGGGATGACACAGGACCACAGGCTGGGGAGCTTGAACAGCCTGAATTTATTTCTCGCATTTCTGGAGACTGGGAGTCCCAAGGTCAGGTGCCAGCCGACTCAGCCCCCGTGAGCGCCCTCCTCCTGGTTGGCAGATGGCCACCTTCTCACGGTGTCTCCGCATGGCAGAGAGAGGAGGCCAGCTCTCTGTGTCCCTTCCTGTGAGGACACTAGTCCCATAATGAGGGCCTCACTCTCGTGGACTCCTCTACCCCTAAGTATCTCCCGAAAGCCCTGTCCCCAGGCTGAGGACCAGCTGCAGTCATAGGGCCTTGTCCTCTCTGTGGTGGCCGTGCAAGTGGCCTGCCCTCCTCTCCTGCAGGCTAGCCCCCAGCCACCCTGGCCACATATCCCCAAGGTGCAGGGAGCCCATACCTGATGCACCGCCTGCTCTTGCTGTAGCCTGCTGTGCTGTACCTGGGCTCTCTGAAGCCACCCATCTGGGATGAACCTGCCCCTCCCAGGTCCCAGGCAGCAGGCTAGGGCTCAACCTCCCTTTGCTTTTCCTTCCCTCCCAAGGTCAGGGCTGTTTTGTGCCCTCCCTGGCCCCCCCACCCCCACTTGGGGTGAGAACTGGGGGTTCGTGTGGGGGGTGGAGAGAAGCTTGGCTGGTCGCCCCAGCCTGTCTCCCCTGCCCCGACTCCTCCCTCAGTCAGGGTCTTCATTTCTACACTGCAGTGGAACTCCTGACCAGGCTTTGCTCGGGATGGATGAAGCAATACTTTGGAGAAGGAAAGAGTCTTTTCTCTCGTAAGAAAAAACTGGCTTTTAAGGCTATTGTCTCAGCATGGACTGAAAAGCCTAGTCTAACCCTCAAAACTGGGCTAGGGCACTGTGGTTTAGGGGCATGCAGCCTAGGACCCCGTGGGGAGCTGCAGGGTGCGATGGCTTTGCGGCGATGGAGTATCCTGCTCAGCGTCCCACCGATGTCATTCCGTTGCTCGCGTGTGGAGATGGTGTCCTCACAACAGCTTCACGAGACGGGGGCCATTGTCCTTACTTTACACAGAAGTTGGCAGAGCCTCCTAGGGGGCCTGGTGCCCTCCCAGGAGCTCTACTTCGTCCGCACGGGCCTGCGGGACGGCCAAGGCCCCAGGTTCACCCTCCGCAGGCTCAGGCCAAGCCCGCAGCAGGACTAACGGGGACTGTCCACGCTGCTGTGGGTGCAGTCAGTCGCCCCTCCTTACGGGAAGGCCAGGTGGGGGAACCTAAGTGCAACCAGAGGCAGATTTGCAGGGCAGGAGTGCCTGGGCTGGGTGGCGATGCCAGCGGGGCCAAGTGTGCCTACAAGCTCTGCCCTCTGATGGCGGTGTCTTCTGCACAGCAGCGGTGGCAGCAGTCCCCAGGCTCCTCGCCCGGCCTGTCCCACATGCCTGTCCATCTCATCCATCACGATTCGATTTCCCTTGTCAACTGTCAGTTTTCCTGAAGTGTCTTCCTACTGTTTACAGGGAGCAACTACTATTGCTCAGATGTGGACTCTAAAGACTGGAGGGTGGGGAGCCCAGGCGCTGGCCCAACGTGGCCCCTGGAAGCGCAGTGTGGCTGGACCTGACTTTGCAGAGGGTGGTCGGCAGTCGGAGTGCGGGGAGGGGTGTGTGGCCGCTGCGCGCCTCTCCTCTCAGCGACCGTGGGTACAGGGGACCACCTTTCAGCGGCATTTCCCGAGCACCTGCCATGTGCTGCCCCGCCCTGAGTGCTGGGCATGCGGGCAGGGAAACGCAGGCCTGGTGCCACTGGGGGTTTGGGGGACACTGAGGGCTTGGAAGCAGCAGCCAGTGTTTGCTAAGGAGCAGATCAGACCTGGGAGGCCCTTCTGGAAGGACGTGCCTGCTGAGCTGGCCTCAAGGAGGAATGGGGTTTGGTCACCCAGTGAAGGAGGAGATGCGAGGAGCCATTCCAGGGGGACCCCGTCAGTGGGGAGGAGCCGTTAGCCCTGCCTGTGTTGCGGATGGCCACGCGGGCTACGCGGAAGGGCATGTGTGCTCATCCCCATTTCTGTGCCATGGACCCACCCTTTTGACAGCAAGTGAAGCCCAGGGTGCCTGTTCAGAATGTTTGTAAACGGAAAAACTAAAACACATGTAAGAATCAAATAATGATGACACGCAGAGGAAGGCAATCACATGAGCACAGCTGTCACAACAGAGCTGGGAGGCACTTTTGTCATGTAGTTATATCTGCTCTTTATTAGCATATTAAAAACTTAGACCTGCTGGTGGGTCTATAAGGGCCCCATTTCCAAGTAGTGATGCACATGGGGACCCTCTGCCACCACAAGCACCCGGGGCTGCCCGTGCCGCTGGGGTTTGCTGCCCGTGTTCGTCCTGAAGGAAAGGCCACGTTTTAGTTAGTGGGGACAGTTGGCATGGGGCCTGTTTTCCTGTCCTCGTTTAGGCTTCTGGTGAAGAACCCCAGGCTGGAGTCTGGCGGGTGGCTGGGGGCGGCAGAGGTGTGGGGACAGTGTGGAGGGAAATGGAGAGGACCAAGCAGTGGGTCAGAGTCAGCGGCGTGGCTGGGTGCGCAGTGCAGGGAGAGGCAGGGCAGGGTGGGGGCCAGAGCTCTGGCCTGGGTGCTGGCGGGCGGAGGTTCCTACTGCAAAGCCAGAGCTTGCCCGGAGCTGTGGCGCCTGCTGATGCCTCCCGCTTGCTTTGCAGGTCAATGAGATCTATCACGACGAGTCCTTGGGGGCCCACATCAATGTGGTCCTGGTGCGCATCATCCTGCTGAGCTACGGAAAGGTCAGTGAGTGCCGTGCGCCCGGCCGGGCCTGCCAGACACGCCAGAGCCCACGTGGCAGGAATGGGACCTCCGCCAAGGCCACGCTGCCCCTCCCAGCCGCCCTATGGCTCCTATAGGAAACGAGAAATGCGGGAGCTGCCCCTAGATCCCCTCTCCCTTTCACCTTTACCCCTTGATTTAAAATGTAGGTTTTAGGCATGCTGTGCCACGGGAGGCCACGAGCGAGCTCCAGAGTCGGTGAGGAGGCAGAGGGAGTGGGGAATGTGGGCGGGAGGAGCCTTTGTGCAGGGAGGACTAGGGCAGGAAAGGTCAACCGGCCAGTTTGAGTAATTTCTGTGGGCTCTGGGGCCTGGGGCCGCCCCGAGCTGTCTGTTGCACGGCCCTGGGGTGGTTAAAGCAGGTGGACAGTAGCCCAGAATCTAGAGTCCCATAAGGGAAGTGGCTGAGGGTGTGGCGCTGGGCTTGCTGGCTGGTACTGGAAAGTGTGCAAGTGCTGACTGTCATTAGGAGTTGGCTAGCACCAGCAGGGTGGTCCCTCCAGGCTCGGCAGGGCCCCAGATGTCCAAGGATGGGGACTATATGGTTAATACACCTCTTCCTTCCATGCCTGCCCACATCTTAAATCCGTGCCCTCCTGTCCTCAGGCCTCAGAGCTTCTGCCCCAGCTGGGGCCTCTCACCCTCCCTGCCTCCTCTTGCTGTCAAACTTGGAACCCTCTTTCTGAGCATCGTGCATGGGTATGTGTGCGGGCCGCTGGGTAGAGACATCCGGGGACAATGACTTGGGATAGAAAAAGGGGTGCTGTATAGAGAGAAATTGTGAGGAAGGAGGAGCCCCATGGTTCGGCCAGTGTAGACTTCTCAAGTACCTGAACCAGGCATGTTGGAAGCACTTTGTGTGGATTAACACACTGAATCCACAGGGAAGACGGGGATATGTGCTATGTAGGTGCCCACCCCACAGATGAGAACATAAGGCTCGATGTGATTCAGTGGTGTGCCCGGGCAAGTGGCCAGGCCTTCTGGTTCCTGCGGAGTCAGGCTTCTCACCCAGGAGTCCGAATGCTCGAGTCTGTGTTCTGACTACACTCACTGTGTAGAAAATCAAATTATGGCAAGATCAAACACAGCAGATGTGCTAATTACATAAAAAGTTAAACTCCTCTGTTCAAAGACAGAGAATCTCAGTCTCGAAAATAAAATCAAACCACACACAACTTATAAGGCACTCAGTGTAAAAATGACAATGAAGTGCTGACATGGCAGAATGAATCCCAGGAAAAGTAGACCTTGAGCGCATTCTCCTTACACCTGCCAAGCATGTCGCTCTAAAGTGAGGCAGCCATAGGGGGGACACCAGTTGTGGACCTTTATGAACCCCAAGAAGATAAAATATTCCAAAGCAAATCATTAGAACAAAGAAGAAATTGGCAAAAACCTAACCATGGGAGTCTTTAATATCCTTTTCAAAGCTTTTAACAGATGAGATATTAAAAGGAATAGAAATTTAGAATAATACAAGTAAAGTTAAATTAGTAGTTATGTTATTTTTCCTTGTGCTACAGAAAAACAAAAAAAATATGTACCTTCTTTTTGAGGAATCATAGAATTACAAAAATATTTTGGGTGATAAAGAAAATTTCAGTGAATTTTATACAATAAAAGCTATTTAGGCTATGTTCTCTGACTAAGTGCCCTGGAACTGTGGGCAGGAGTGGGGGTAGAATTTATAAACCTAAAAAAATCCAATCCATTTGAAAAATTTTTTTTAAAGTACAAGGAAAGAGAATATTAGAACTGCAGTTGCAGACTGGAAAATTAATAAAAACAAGAACACTACATATCAAATCTTATGGGATATGGCTAAAGCTGTATTCAGAGGCATATTCACAAATGTTTTCCAAAATCACACATAAAAGAATGAAAACAAGTTAACCCTGCATTCGAAGCAATATGCTAGCACTAATTTTAATAGCAACAGAACCAAAGAAACTAAGGAGAGCAAAAATAAGGAAATAATTTAGAAAAAGCAGAAATTAATAAATTAGAGAACAGAAACAATAGAATCAATCAAGAAGAGAGCTTTGGGAAAAGCAAACCTCTGGGATATTTAATCTAGAAAAAAAGATAAGAGGCTCACACTAAAAGTCTAGAAAGGATATTGTAACCTACACTGAGATGCAGAGGTGAAAGAACTCAGGGCCATCCTAGCTGGGATGCCCCGTGGTGGTGGGTGGAGGAGGGAGGTGCAGGCCCTTCACAGGCGGATGCAGGTAGAAGAGCTGGGAGAGGCCCCTGAGCCTCTGTCCCCAGTTTGTGGTGGTGGCCTTTGGACCACACAGACACAGGGGCTGGCAGTCTGGTTCCAGTGCTTCATACCCAGGCAGGGATCTTTGGACTGTCCCATGCGACTCTCCCTCACCTCCAGTGAAGTGTCCCCTCAGCATATTCCTCTCCTCCCCTCTCTCCAGTCCTCTCTCTGGTCCTCTCCCTCCCCAGGCCAGGTCCATCTGTTCCTGGCCAGGATCCTTTGGTGTCTTAGGAAGTTCAGACCTTTGGCCTGAGAGATGGGCACAGTCACATCCCCTTTTGGAAGTTTCCAAAAGTGGGAAACTTCTAGTCCTGGAGGTAGAAAGGGGAGAAAAGCCCATCAGAGTGACAAGTCTGGGTGCCGGATGGCAGCTGGCCTTTCCCCCAGTGGCTCCCATATTGATTAAAAAGAAAAATTCGAAAATTGTGTAGGGTTAGTTTCTCACCAGGGCTGGCACAGCTTTGGGTCGTATTTGGCCTAAAAAGTGGCTTTCCCCTTCCCAGTCTTAACACTTAATGAAACAAAGCCTCCTTTATTAGCTGCTCCTTGGCGTGCTCTATGCTAAATTGTCCCTACCTTGAGCCACTTCTTTTGCTTTTTCTCTTTTTCCTTAACTGCCACAGGTAGGTAGGACCATGTGACCACAGTCAGAGCATTTGCAGAAGAGAGTCAAACCCTGAAGGTGACAATTTGAGGATCTCTGTGTCAGGGATCTGGAAATCCTGGGGAAATTGAGGATTTCCTGGGGAAACGTGAATATTTCAAAGCTGACTCCAAAATACGTAGAATACAGCATAAGCCCCATAATCATGGAAGGAACTCAAGTTCTTCACCTTTTCCAAAGTTATCCTAAAGTTACCTTTGAATACAGTCACATAATCTACTTTTGCCAGTGAATTCTTAATCGTTTAAAAGGAATTATTAAGCAAAGATAATATAATACTCTATATTGTATAGAGTATATGACTCATATGTTCTGAAATCTACCCAATTCATTTTTTTGTAGTCAATGTGACCCTTAAACCCAAAGCTGCCAAAGGTTGCATGTCCAAGACAAAGCACAGAATGTCTCCCTTCTAAAAATAGAGGTAAAAACCCTAAGACATTGGGAGTTTGATTGAATAATGCGTAAAGAGAAACTTCCACCATGATCAAATAGGGCTTATCCTAGGGATGTGGAAATTGTTTGATATCAAGAAATCTCTTCATAAAATTCATCACATCAGTTTCCAAATGACAAAACTCATCATCTGACAAACCCTTTTGAAGGGCTGTGTGTGCTGGGAACACTCCCGGACACGCCTGTGCTCAGGCCCGCTTCCGGAAGGCGGCGCGGCCGGGAGGTGGGAGCGGGCGGCTCGGGCGCAGGGAGCTGCAGCGGCCGGCGGCTTTGCTTGCGAGGCCAGGGAAAGTGGCCGGGGAAGCGGTGCTTAGTGAGGACTAAGGGGTGTTCCAGTGAAGGGGAAAGCACCAGCCCAGGGGGCCCCAAGTGCACAGGCTGGGAGGGAGAGAGGGCAGACGGGGCTGCAGGGAAGAGCGCAAGGGTGGGGACAGCACGCCTGCTGCCACAGAGCCAGAAGGCGCAGATCCCAAGGAGCAGAGCCCCGCACCTCCTGCTGCGGAGTTTCAACAGAGCACGATGTGATGTGCACATCTAAGATGACCCCTGGCCTCCTTGTGTGGAAGTGGCAGGGGGAGCAGTGGCTCAGGAGGGTGCAAACGCCACCCAAGAGAGGATGATGGAGGCTGGACTGGGCCCGTGGCTCCAGGGATGGAGAAAGGAGGACAGAAGAGGCCAAATTGCGATGCGGGTGAAGGCAGAGGAGCACTCAGCCAGGTAGCTGGCGACGCTGGCCTCTGAGATGGGACAGGAGGAGAAGCGGTGGTGGGGAGAAGCTGAAGAGTTCAGTTGAGACATGCTGAGCTTGAGGTGTCTGGTGCCATCCAGCTGGGGTGGCTAGGAAGAGGCGGATGCGGGTCCGGAGCCCTGCAGGGAACTCTGGACACCGGCGGCAGGAGCTTGCTGACTGCGGGCGCCGGGAAGGAGGCTGGAGCTGGGCGAGGGGCGACTGGCTCCATAGCCCCGTGCAGGCTATCTCCTTGTTTTAAAAAATATAAGAAAACCAGAAACAGATGGTAACATAACAACCAAAATTTTATTTAAAAGTGGAAAAAGGAACACATTTCCCTAAAAACGTTCCGCACAGCTAATTCTTGGGATGGGAATAGATGTTTACGTGAGAAAACAGAGGGGCTCTGATCAAGTACGTCTGGGAGATGCAGAGGGAGACAGGCATTCCTGCTGCACAGCTGCCAGAGATGCTGCTGTGGAAATGGGGGCTCTTGGGGGTGGGCCAGGACACAGCCCCTCAACCCCGTTTCTCAGAGGAACCCGCTTCCCCCCGTCATTGCATCGTGCAGAGCTGGCTTCGGGAAGTGCCCATGCGGGCAGCCACAGTGAAGTCAGAAACAAAGACAAGACACGTGGACTTGTCACCGTGATTCTGGATATTCTAGTAAGTTTCATGTGACATGAAACTAATATTGGGAAAGAACAAATTATAATTGTTCTTTATTAATTATATATCTGGAAAACCCAAAAGAGTCCATTGTAAAACCTGTAGAGTTAATAAAGGAGTTTAGCGACATGGCCAAATATAAGACAACTATAGAAAAAAATCAATAACTTCTCTGTGAACCAACAATGCCTTGGTAGCAGGGATAATAGGCAGGGGAAAATACCCTTTATGATAGTAACCAAAAATACAGAATACCCAGAATAGTCCTAATAAGACAGACACAGAACTTACAGGAAGAAAACTGCACATGGCCGATGATAGGAAGAAAGTAGAGAGACACACACTGTTCCTTATGGGCAGACCAGATACACTTATAATAGAAATGCTGATTTTTCCCAGATTAATAAGTGAAAACATGATGGAATGATTTTAGGGTCCATCTAGAAACATCATCAAGAACAGCTGGGAAAGCCTTGAAAGCCAAGCAAATAGAAAGAGTGTAACTCAAACATCTTAGAAAGTGAAAATAATTAAAATCATGTTGGATTTGCATAAGGATTAATGGACAGATCAGTTGAATAAAATGGAAACCTGGAAATACCGCTCTAATAGGTAACCTAACATGATAAATACAAAGAGAATTGGCCATTGTGTTATAAATAAATATATGATGCATCTGAACTTAATAAATAGCAAATTAAATTATCATGTGATAAATATAAGCCAATATAACATTCATTTATTTAAACCACACAAATCAAAAATAAAATATTGGTTGTCAAGGGCTTTCTGAGCATAAAATCCAATAGACGGAATTGTAAAGGGAAAGGTAGATATATATGAATACTTAAAATATAAAACTTCTGTCAACAAAACACAAAGGCAAACAGGAAAGCCATTTCCAATATGACAAAGATATCCTAATATCTGAAGACCTCCTCTAATTCATGGGAAAAACAAAGTTGGCAATAGAAGGAAACAGCAGAAGAAAAAATACTGTATGTAAAAATATCTAACTTTACTATAATTAAAGAAACATAATATACCATTTATAAAAGACCAACTCTGTTAAGATTAAGAAGAGGGGTTTTTGCTGGTCTGGGTGCATGAAGCAGGCACACTCTTCTGGTATGAGTATAAATGTGTACACATTTCTCCAAGGAAATGTAATAATATTTATCACTGCCCTTTAAAAGGTTCTTGATGTTTTCTCTGACTCTGTCCCAAAGCAGTTGTCACAGCTGTGGACCACGTTTTAGGAATAAGTGAACTATCATGGCCTCATTTCTAAATGCAAACAACAGGAAACAACCCATATTATCCAGTAATAGGGTCCAGTTAAATAAAGGTAAATCTGTGTGGTAATGTATTAGGCTTGGTGTTTTCAAAGCATATTTGATGGCATTGGGAAATGGTTACAGCATGGAGTTTAGTTTGTTGTTTGAAAAGCAGGATATAATTTTACAGTATGTTCTCAATTTTTTGTACAAATATATATACAGAAAAGACTGGAAGAAATACATCAAATGTTAACATTTTATCTCTGGGCAGTAAGCTAATGAATTATTATTTTCTTTATACTTTACTGAATTTTCTTAATTTATTATGATGAGCAGGTTTCTTTTATAAGCAAAACAGGGCATTTTTATTTTGTGAAAAACTAGTTTACATTTTAAAAAATCACTTAAAAATGATATTGTTGAACTAACGCCAGCACTGTAGCATGCCGCAGGGCTCTGCCACACTCAGCATCTTGTTCCGGATTTGAGGAAGGCAGACGTGAATTCATGCTTTCCCTTTGCACCTCACCTCTGTGGTGGGCTGGGCACAGTTGAGGACTGCGAGTCCTGGACGCAGGGCAAGGAGGGGCCCCCACCGACCCGGGCCATCCGGTGACGAGGAGAGAGGCCGGCCGGGAGCAGCTGCAGGCCCAGGGTGCCGAGCCGGTGCCTCAACACTGAAGACCTGGGCACTTCGAGCCCCCTTTCTAATCCGTTATAGACCAATACTTCTGTAAAATACATTGAAAATGAATTATTAGAAAAGGCAAAGTGACAAAGACCAACCGTGATGTACAAAAATTCCTGGTTGTTTGCTAATTCCATAGACATAAATTCACCTCCTCCAGTTGCTATAAAGTTCCCGATTCTCGTACTGATCTCCTTGTGACAGTGACACTTTGTGTCCACGGGCCACAGATGCCCCTTCGCATAGCACTGGGGAGTAGACGGGGACAAGGCCTGTCTTCAGGTCTCTGAGGGTGTGGTGGGCGCGGGAGGAGATGTATCCTGGGAGCCCTAAGGCTTCCGGCCAGCCCAGAGCCGCTGGTCTCCCAAGCAGCTGCTCTGACTGCACCGCTTGATCCTAGGGACACGTGTGGGCCAGGAGTGTGGCAGGAGCTCCCTGTCGGGTCAGCAGAGCAGTAAGGATGACGTCAGAGTGGTGGGCACCACCAAGGAACACAGCGTGGTGGCAGGGTGGGGGGACTTCCCAGCCGAGACCTTGGGGGCAGGAGGCACAGTGTCCGTGGCTAGGGGAATGGAGTCTGCTTGTTTACAGAAAAGCAACGCCAGGCGTCCAGATGGGGTTCTGGGGGCAGAGTTTGGCTCACAGTGAGGGTGAATTCTGATGAGCTGCTTTTCAAGGGACCATAGGTTTCCTGTCCAAGAATGAAGCTATGGAAGAATTTGAGCATGGCAAAGCCAGGAGGGCCCTGAGCTGTGCCCCAAGGTCAGGGTGTGAGGCCGCGACCCAGAGCTGAGCAGGAAGTGGCCCAGGTATTCAGACCCTGTCACTCATTCCTGACTGGGACAGAATTAGACCAGTTCCCCCACCCAGGCTCCACCAGGCTCCAGCGGGGATAAAATTGGTAGCACTTGTGTGAGTGACATGTTGTTTGTCTTCCAGCTTATGAGAAGCCTCTGAGTTATCTCAAGTTTTTCCTAAAACGACATTTTTCTCCATTTCCTAAAAAATAAAAACATAAAACAGATTATCTTATTTTATACAATATGCCATCAGCCAGGGAGCAGAGCGCCGGCAGCACTCGGGGTTGCGTAGCAACTGGCTTTTCAATTGATTTTTTGAGAAGGTACCAAAGCTACTCAACTGTTCTCATGTTAAATATTTCCTAGGATGCTGAAAATCAAAGCACATGGAAATCAGAGACTTGGGGACCAGCAGAGAAGGACATAGAGTGTCTTGCTGTGAAAGACCAGGCCAAGACAAAGTGGTTGGAATGCTGGTTGGAATTTTCCAGCAGTGGGGGTGAAAGGTCTGAGAAATTCTGACCGAGTATCGCAGTGGAAGGGAGTAGAAGAGAGGTGCTCAGGGTGAGCTCAGGGTGAGGGCTCAGCCTGTGCACCTGCCAGCCCCTCAGGGCGTTGGCCTCAGAGCAGCGGCACAGTGTCTGTGCAGGAAGGTGGGGAGCCAGGGTCTGGGAGGACACATGGAGGGCCCTGAGACGGGTACTGGGGGCCAAGTGTACCCCACTCCTCACCCCAGGGACAGGTCCTAGCCTCTCAAGCGTCTGGGTGCCTGATGGTGGTCCCAGGCATGATGGCCAGCTCTGGTCATCTTTGTCCCACCTCCTGACACTGGCCTGCCTGGGTCCAGAGAATGACAGAGGAGGCATTAGGGCTGGGCACTACCCTTGGGAGGTGTCTTAGTACACGCAGGCTGCTCCAACAAAAATACCTTAGACTGGTAATTATAACCAGTGGGAACCGACTCCTCACAGCTCTGGAGGCTGAGGAGTCTAAGAGCAAGACGCCAGCAGATTCGGTGTCTGGTGAGGGCCCATTCCTCAGACGGCGCCTTCTCTCTGAGTCCTCACGTGACAGAAGGGTGAATAGGCTTCCGCAGGCCTCGTTTATAATGGCGCTGATCCAGTTCATGGGGGCTCCACCCTCATGACCTAATCGCCTCCCAAGGCCCCCATTTCCTGGTACTATTGCATTGGAAAGTAGCTGTCAACATACGAATTCAGAACACAGCAGGCGCCTACTTCCCTGGGTCCCCACAGCCTGGCCATGCGCAGGCCTTGGGAGGTCACTGAGAGTCCTGTTCTGGTAGCTTCCCAGGGTTCTGGGAGGGTGGCTGGAATCAAAATGCTTCAATGATAGAGGCAAGTCCAGCGAGAAATGAAGGCGTGCCTTCCTGCCCTCTTGCTGTGGTTCCCAGAGGCCTGTCGGGAAGAGATCTGGGCAGGTGCCCCGCCGGGCCCACAAGAGCCCCACCCTCAGGGAGCCACGCTGCATTCAGCCCCGGGGAACATGGTAGAGCGTGTGTTCCCAGAGCAGGGGCTGTGGGGCCTTATTCTGGTTGTTCATTCCGGCTTTGTTAATATTTGTGGGACCTTTCACAAGTAATTTAATGTCATGGGACCTTAGATTCCCCAGTAAGAGGGGACCTGCAAAATCCCAGCAGTGACATTCGTGCAAGTTGCTGTTTGTGGAGCCTTTCTGGGGACAGGCACTGCCTGAAGCCCTGCACATGACATCACCCCTCACCTCACCACGGCCCTGTGGGGCCACTGTTACAGCCGCCTTGACAGCGAGGGCGCTGGCCCCGGGGCGAGCCGCCGCCTCTGGCAGGGCGGGGAGCACAAGCTTCACATTCCAGGCCCCTTGCCTCCCCAAGGGCGTCCCTCATACACCTGCTCCCAAACAAGGGTGATTTTGCCCCTCCCCGACCCAGGGGACATCTGGCAATGTCTGGAGAGACTTTGGTTGTCGCAGCCATGGGAGGGGTGACACTGGCTTCTGGCAGGTAGAGCCAGGCATCCCCACACGCAGGGCAGCCTCCCCCAACGACAGAATCATTTGGCCCCAAATGTCAGCAGTGCTGAGCTGGAGAAACACGTCCTGCCCTCCTGAGCCACCGCATGTCCTGTTTATGCCGTCCCATTGCGTGCCTGTCTGGGAGGGCCGCTCTGAGCAGGAGCCCCCTCTGGGCCGCTGAGAAGGCTGGGCTGCAGCCAGATCCCCTGGGGGCACGAGCCTGCCCTTGCAGGTGGGCCAGCTGGCCCAGGGCTGGCGTCATGCTCCATCTTTATCACCATCGCAGCAGAGACAAGGACAAGGAGCATTTGGGGTCTCTGACTCCACGCCCGGCCTGCACTGGCATGGACAGGCCCCTCCCCCCAGCTCCACGCTAGGCGCTGCCATTGTGCCCATTTTGCAGATGGGGAGCCCAGGACAGTGAGGTAACTTGTCCCAGAACACACAGCAGACGAGAGGTTTGGGTCAGGCTCCAGCTCTCAGCCCACCAGCTGGCCAGATGAGCCCTACCTGCCAGTCGCTGCTGGCCAGCTGAGCCTGGGACCAGGCCTCGGCCCGTGGGGTCCCCTGGCAGAGCCTGCAGTGGGGAGACCGGCCCTAGGGAGGCTGCCGACCCCTTTGCTCCCAGTCTCCCTGACCGAGATGTGGAGAGCGCGAATAATTCCACTCATCCCAGAGCAAACAGAACTTTTGCTCCGGTCTTAACTGAGCCACTTGCTGGGACCCCAGGCGGCTGTGTCAGGCCGGTCCCTGCCATGCTTGTGGCAGCAGCGCCCCCTGGCGGCCGCCGCTCTCGGGCCCGCCAGGCTTGGCCGCGCCGCTTGGGTTGCCCGAGTGCGGCTGCTCAGCGACGCTGGGAGAGTGGCAGCACGTGCATCTCAGGTCCTCAGCAGGGTTTACGTGACACGGCGGCGTGCTTCGGAAAGCCTGGCCCCGTGGGGCCGCCGTGTGCTAACTGTCGCATTCCCACGGGTCAGCGCTTCCCCCTCGCCACACCAGGGCCTTGTCCCCACCCCAGCCCGGCCCCCTCAAATGCGTGTGTCATTCGGTCACGCCACCTTTCTCTCTGCGACAGTGGCGAGGGCCCCTGCGTTGGCAGCTGAGACTGGGTTTGCTCAGGAAGCCTGTGTGGCGTGAGTGGCGTGTGTGGCATGAGTGACGTGTGTGGCATGAGTGGCATGGGTGACGTGAGTGGCATGGGTGGCATGTGTGGCATGAGTGACGTGTGTGGCATGAGTGGCGTGTGTGGCATGAGTGGCATGAGTGTCGTGAGTGGCGTGTGTGGCATGTGTGGCATGAGTGGCGTTTGTGGCATGAGTGTCGTGAGTGGCATGAGTGGCGTGTGTGGCGTGAGTGGCATGGGTGGTGTGAGTGGCGTGAGTGGCGTGTGTGGCGTGAGTGGCGTGTGTGGCATGAGTGGCATGGGTGGCCTGAGTGGCATGGGTGACGTGAGTGGCGTGAGTGGAATGAGTGGCGTGAGTGGCATGAGTTGCGTGAGTGGCGTGAGTGGCATGAGTGGCTTGTGTGGCGTGAGTGGCGTGAGTGGCATGAGTGGCGTGTGTGGCATGAGTGGCATGAGTGGCGTGAGTGGAATGATTGGCGTGTGTGGCGTGAGTGCATGAGTGGCGTGAGTGGCGTGTGTGGCGTGTGTGGCATGAGTGGCTTGAGTGGAATGAGTGGCGTGTGTGGCGTGAGTGGCGTGAGTGGAATGAGTGGCGTGTGTGGCGTGAGTGGCATGAGTGGCGTGAGTGGCGTGTGTGGCGTGAGTGGCGTGAGTGGAATGAGTGGCGTGAGTGGCGTGAGTGGAATGAGTGGCGTGTGTGGCGTGAATGGCGTGAGTGGCATGAGTGGCGTGTGTGGCATGAGTGGCGTGTGTGGCGTGAGTGGAATGAGTGGCGTGTGTGGCATGAGTGGCGTGTGTGGCGTGAGTGGAATGAGTGGCGTGTGTGGCATGAGTGGCGTTTGTGGCATGAGTGTCGTGAGTGGCATGAGTGGCGTGTGTGGCATGAGTGGCATGAGTGGCTTGAGTGGCGTGTGTGGCATGTGTGGCATGAGTGGCGTGTGTGGCATGAGTGGCATGTGTGGCATGAGTGGCGTGTGTGGCATGAGTGGCTTGAGTGGCGTGTGTGGCATTAGTGGCGTGAGTGGCATGAGTGGCATGTGTGGCATGAGTGGCGTGAGTGGCATGAGTGGCGTGTGTGGCATGTGTGGCATGATTGGCGTGTGTGGCATGAGTGGCGTGAGTGGCATGAGTGTCGTGATTGGCATGAGTGGCGTGTGTGGCATGTGTGGCATGAGTGGCATGAGTGTTGTGAGTGGCATGAGTGGCGTGAGTGGCATGAGTGTCGTGTGTGGCATGAGTGGCATGAGTGTTGTGAGTGGCATGAGTGGCATGAGTGGCATGGGTGGCGTGTGTGGCATGGGTGGCGTGTGTAGCGTGTGTGGCGTGGGTGGCGTGTGTGGCGTGAGTGGCATGAGTGGCATGTGTGGCATGAGTGGCATGTGTGGCATGCAGCTGCTGCTGAAGGCCAGGGCCCAGCAGCCGCCTCACCCTCCAGGAGATTCTGACTCGGCAGACTCAGAGGCCAGGGAGAGTGACAGGCACATGGACACGAGGCTCCCCATGTGGCCCTGTGAATGCTTCAAGCAAATGGGACTGAGGCCGGCGGCTCAGAGCCAGGGCCCAGGAGGCCAGGACAGAGTGGGGGGCTTGGCACTCGACACAGCCCACCCAGGGCCCATAGGGCTCCAACAGCTCTTGGCTGTTCCTGCAGAGCCCAGTGGGGTCACCCAGGCCCCTGAGGGCTGGGCCTGACATTCTGGGACTGGCAGTGTTCCCTCATCCTTGCCCCAGCCCAGACTCCTGCCAGCCCTGGGGAAAATTCAGCAAAGTGACTCTCGTGACCCAAGTGAAGGGTCACCAAGCCCTCACTTCTATGAGGACCTTGGATCTGCCCTCTGGACCCTGCAGTTGGATCACTGGCCCCTTTGTGCAAGTCCCCAGACCCCTTCCCGCCCAAGCTGGGAGAGCCAGATGGGCTGAGCTAGGAGTGAATGCTGGCCTTCTGGGGCCAGGCCCCGGTGCTGCACTGGGACAACCTCAAGGCCTAGGGCCATGCCTGCCTTCTGCATGTGGGCAGCTCTGTGAACCAGCTTAGCAAGGAGGGTCTCAACGTGGAAATAGGTCGGCGTTCACAGGGGCCAAGGAGGATTCCTGCACACAGCAGGGCGTGGGCAGGAAGGGTGGCTGGGCAGCCTGGTCCCTGGCCCCAAGACACTCAGGCAGTGGAGCCGGATTGGGAGCCTGTGTCCGCACTGGTAGATTTCGTGTCCACATAGGGCTCTTGAGGGGCAGGGCCCACGCTGAAGGACAACTGTCCTCTTAGGGCCCCACTGGAGGGCCTGGTGAGCCTCTTGGGAACCTGTCTGTTCCTGTGCTCCGAGCCAAGGCCGATCAGTGGGTGAGGGAGGTCAGCCCCACAGGGCTCCTTCTGTGTCCTGAAGCGAGTGGCCCCAGGACTCTGTCACAGCCCGGACAGCAGTCTTCTTGGGCTGGCCTCTAGAGGTCCCATGTGGAGGCCGGAACTTCTAAGAGCAGTTCCTACTATGGAGAGCCTGGCCCCAGGGCTCAGAGGTCTCATTCACTCAGGAAGTGGACCCTGAGCTGCCCCCCAGCCCCAGGGTCTGGATGTGCCCGTGCACCGCTGAGCAGCCCTGTCCGCTGCTCCGGAGGGCTGGTCCCCAGAGCTCCCCCGAGAGAGGGCTGGTCGCCCTGTGCCGCCTCCAGCTGGTTCTGCAGCCACCCCACACAGCCTGGGACACTGCTTCTCAGGAGCACCACGGCCCAGGCTCAGCCCTGTCCCCACTGCAGCACAGAATTTCCTGGAGGAGCCGATGTGGAGAGGAGCGGGCAGTGGGACTCGGGCTCCTCAGCGCTGGGAGGGTGCAGGCGACGGGAGCTGGGGGGAGAATCTCTCAGTCGAAATAGGCGACCGTCTCATGTTCCCTCACTGCTGGAGGAACGGATGTGTCTCCTCCCTCGGGGGAAAGCACAGTTGCCAGGCTATGACCCCTGCAAGGGCACAGAATGGGGGAGTCTGGGGTCCCCAGGGAGCAGGAATGCATCTGTGGGGCCACGTGCACGCAGGCCAGGTGGTGAAGGGGCCGAAGGAGGCAGAGTCCTGGCGGGTGATCCCGCTGGAGCCTGAGTGACTGCTGGCGGAAACTGCTGCAGGTGGGGACAGTCTCCCATGCTTTGGACAGCAGCAGGGAGGCCCCAGCAGGTCTTAGAGAGACCTGGGCCTGGGCTCTTCCCATGGTGGGACTGCCTTTAGGAGCAGGTGCCTTGCCCTGCCCACAGCCAGCCGGGACCTCCCTCCTGGGCCCCAGACCTGCCCAGCCACCTGCATGTCTGTGCCCAGACATCAGGAGACAGTCTCTGTGCACTGGCCCTGGGGAGCCTGAGTCCTGGAGGAGGGCACCCTGAAAAGTCAAGGAGGGGGCCACATCAGTGTTCAGGCATCCAGGGGCACAACGCGTCCCTGGGACCTTGACTGAAGTTGCACCGGTGTCCACGAGGGTCCCTAGAGGCATCTGGAGCTCGTGGGAAGACTGCCAGCAGCTCTCATGAGTGGGGGGAGAGGGTGGAGGGAAGTGGGTCTGGGGTACAAGAGGCAGGAGTCTCTAGGTGTTTGTTTTGGGGACTGCCACCAGGCAGACCTACTTCAGGCAGTTTTTGGTCCTTTCAAAACTCTGTTCCACCTGCCTGGCTTAGGTCCTGGCCGGCCCTTTTCCTTGGGGCAGAGCACTTGGACCAGTCACCCAAGAGGGCTAGACCCAGAGAAGCAGGAAAGCTCCCTGAGGCAACGCTGCTGAGCTCTTCCAAGTGAGCAAGCTGGCCAAGAAAGGCCGTGCCCACGACTGTGACCCTGGCTCTGTGGACCCCACACTCTCCTTCCCGAGCTTGTAGCCCCTCCCCAGACCTCCTGTCTGTGTTGCCACCAGGCACCAAAGCCAGAAAACTGCATGTCCCTGCTCCTTCCTTCTGCAGCCCTGAGCCTCTCAGCTCCTGCCACCCTGACCTGACCCTCCTGATGTGGCACCAGCCTCCGTCCATCTCAGCTGCCTGTTCTAAAATGCACATGGGCCCTGTTGTGGCCTCTAGGCACAAGGTCGATGTCGGCACAGCTGGTTCCTGGGCACCCACAGACCTAGCAAGGATGAGGACCCTGCCCCTGGGCTGCTCTGTGTCCATCTGAGATAGGCCGGAATCTTGGGAAAGTTGGGACATTGCTAGAGAGAGAGAAAGCGCAAGCAACTTCAGTCAAGGTCCCAGGGACGGGTTGTGCCCCTGGATGCCTGAACACTATGTGACCCCCTCCTTGACTTTTCAGGGTGCCCTCCTCCAGGACCCAGGCTCCCCGAGGCCAGTGCACAGAGACTGTCTCCTGAAGTCCTGCTCCCAGGGCTGCCCTGGCTCCAGTGCAGCCTCCCCCGCCAATGCCCAAACCCCCAGCCTCCCAAAGCACCTGCCCTGGGGGTCCCCTCAGAGCCCAGAAGCCGGGAGGGGGTCCTAGGTCACTCCAGCTCTGGATCTTGTACAAACTCCACTGGGGCTGGAGAAGACAAGTGGCAGTTGCCCTCTTGCAATGGGCGGAGAACAAAATAAGGCAAGAACAAAAACACAAATCAATACTTCAATGAATTATCTTGCCGCAGCAGCAAGATCACTTTGGCTGTCACGAGGGTTTGGGAAGCCCAGCCGCATGGAGGAAAGGGGCATGGGCCAGAGTCATCCAGTCTGCAGGGCACGGAGAAGGGGCTGTCCCCTCGAGGCCCTGTATTCTAGGAGTCTCCAGCTGGGGACCTGGGCATGTGCTTTGTTTTGTCGAGCCATGTGCACTATCAGTGAGCGTCCTTGTAGGCTCCAGCCGTAATGCTTGGCCTGAGGCGTCCAGTCCGGCAGCCCCAGGCTTCTGTCCCGCTGCTCCGAGCGGGCCCCACCCCTCCTCCTGAGTGCGGCCCCTGGGTTTGCTGCGGCCCTCGCCACGCCTTAGCACCTGCCAACCTTCTTCAGCATCGTAGGGAAATATTCCTCTGTACCCTCTGCCCTTCAGAACCAACCTGCCTCACTGACTTGTGTCACCTGCCTTGCCCCTGTAAGCACTTGGGTTAGTGACATCCTCCCAGAACATCCCACAGTCTGCCCACCAAGGACAGCGGCCTGTCCGCACACCCTCTGCCAGATCGTCCCTACCCTGGGTCAGCCTGGCTCCTGCCCTTGGCTCTGCGCTTTACCTGATGGCCTTGTTCCTATTTCTGGTCCTGACACGGGGTGTGTCCTGATGGCTGGGCTCCCAACTCAGAGACTTGGCCCCAGCTCTTCTCCCACTGGTGTAGGACATGCCAGCTGCCCCGAGCCCAGCCACCATCGCTCACCTGCCAGCCAGTGCCTTGACCAGGGATCCTCCTAGGAGGATTGTCACTAAGAGGGTATTGTTCAGACCCTCTTAGTGACAAAACAGGACTCAGAATTGGCCTTCACACAAAGAGGAATTTCTTGATGCATAAATGAGACATATCTGCAGCAGGCAGCCTCTAAGATGGCGCCCAGTGACCCTGTCTTTTGGTACTCATGCCCTGGTGTAGTACCCTCACCCTGAGTGTGGGCTGGACTGAGATTAGGTCATAAGCATTCTGTCCTGGAGGTGCATTTGTGTTCTGGCAGTCACTTGTGTCACACGTGCTGATGACACATGGTGAGCTGCACTAGGGTTAGGGCTAGGCCCCACATGGTGTGGTGAGAAGCTGTCAGTCCTGCAACCACTGAGGAACAGAGTCCAGCCCATAACCAATGAGCGAGCTTGGAGCTGAGCCTCCCTCAGTGGAGCCTTCAGATGAGACCGCAGCCCCATTCTCAGCTGGACAGCAATCTCCTGAGAGACCTTGAGCCAGAGGAACCCAGCTAAGTTGCTTTTGGATCCTTGACTCAAGGAGACTGTGACATGATTAGCGTTTGTTTTTTTGGCTGTCAAGTCTTGGGGTAATTTGTTATGCTGTGCTAGACAACACACAGACTCATGGTAAGCAGCCTTCAGGCTTGGATGAACCCAGGTGCTGGTGTGAGGATGCCAGGAATGCTCTATCTTCACCTCTGGGCCCAGCTGTGCTCTGTGGGGGCTTTGTCCTGGGGGGAGGCCTCTCCTCCTGGGGTGCGGAGGGCCCAGAAGCTGTGGCCCACATCTCCTGCCTTGTCAACTCCCTGGCCTGCTGTGTTGAGTGTTCTCCCTGGACCATCACGGTGGCCAGGAGGGTGTGGTGCTTGCGTTGGCCAGGCCGGGGCCCCGCCACCCCTGAAGCCTGGGGTCTGGCCCAGATGAAAGGAGGGGTGTTTCACGACAGGGAGCACAGGGCAGGCAAAAGCCGCCGTAGCCTACCGGGGAGGGAGGGGCAGGGCGGACCAGAACCGTCTGTCCGAGCACAGGAGACGCAGAGCCCTGTGGGCAGGCAGGCTCGTCTTGCAGGGATCTCCTGGCCTCGGGCTGGGAGCCGTGCCCTGGAGGCAGCCAGGCCCAGCGAGGCGCTGTGGAGGGCTGCACGCCGGCGCGCTCTGCGGCCATGCTAGGGAGAGTGGTGGTCAGTGACCTTAGCGCTGACCTTCTGATTTGGGTCTGGGCTGGCAATTTTTTAAAATTTTATTTTAAAAGTTAATTCTTGTTTGAGTTGATTTTTTTGGACTTCGTTATTATTTTTAATTGATAGATAATGCTTGTACATATTTATAGGGTACTGTGTGATATTTCCATACATGTATACAATGTGGAATGATCAAATCAAGGTAATCAGCACATCCATCACCTCGAATGTTTTCATGTCTTTGTATTGGGAACATTCACAGTCTGCTCTTCTAGCTGTGCGACTGTGCGCACTAAACTGCTAATGGCAGCGCCGCGGTGCTGCAGGGCGCTGGGATCTGCTCCTCCCGCCAGCGGTGCTTCCGTGTCCAGCAGCCGCCTTCGGGCTCTCTGTCCCCTCCCCAGCCGATAGTAACCACTCTTCTACTCTTTTCATCTACCAGACCCACGGTTTTAGCTCTTACACGTGAATGAGAACATGTGGTTATTTGTCTTTCTGTGCCTGGCTCATATCACTTAACATAATGGCCTCCAAATTCATCCGTACTTGGGCTGGCAATATGAAGCTCGGCCAACCACAAGGCCCCAAACTTTAGCCCAAAGCAAACCCACCCACGGGTCCCTTCCTTCTCATTGACACTCAAAACCTGTTCTCGAGTTGGAGCCTTGAGAAAGCAGATCCTCTCATCGGCCCCCTCTTCAGAACCAGGGCCCCTTGCGTGAGCCAGAGTGGCAAGTCACGCTGCCCACTCCGGTTATGTCGCCGAAACCAACGCGCTTACATCCCATTGACTTAACACAACGAAGATTGAGTTCCTGCCCATGCCGTGTGTCTATTGTGACTTGGCGGAGGATTCCGGTGTCATTGTCACTCAGGGGTCTAGGTGGCAGAGCAGCTACCATCTCAGTGCCAATAGACCACATGCCAGAGGGGAGTGCTTGCTGGAGGGTCTCAGTGGGCAATTAAACGCTCCGCCAGAACAGACTTGTGCCACTTTGGCTCACAGCTCATTGGCCAGAGCCAGTCACATGCTCCTATCAGTCATGGGGGCAAAAAGTGCCCCCAGCCCCCACCTGCAGCTTCCCCTGGGCAGTCCCTCACTGAGCCAGTGTCCAGCAGGTCCTGGTCACGAGCTGGCTCACTCTGGTCTGTGACTTCCCCACTGGGACATGCTGGCACCTTGTCACAGCGAGCAGCCTCGTCTCCCAGGAGCCAGAGACAAAGTCTTCCCCGCTGGCTCTGTGCTGGGCCGTGGAGCCGCTCTGCCGTCCTGTGAACCGCGGACGTGGATAGCACATGGGACTTGCCTCCATTGGCCTCGAACCTTCCTTCTTCTGGAACTACCCGGCTTACTAGCAATATCCTATGTTGGCCTCTTGATACTTATACACACAAAGAGAAATATGTGGCTGTACTTCATGTATGTTTATGCAAAAGAAGAAATAGAACACCTGCGTGCGTATTTACTGAGGAGTGTGCATCTCTGTTTTATAGACAGATAAATTGCTAAAGAGAAAAGGGTGTGCCCAGGGCTGTTGGAGGGGCTCGTAGGTCTTGGAGGAAACTACTTCCGTGGTGGGAGTAGTGGTGAGAACAGAAACCAGTGCCTGCCATGAGGATCACAGACTGGGACATGTGCCACTCACAGAGACAACATGGTCCGTGTTTTATCTGGGAAGGCGGTTTAGGGCAGTGGCTGAACATAGATTTTGGTTTGAGGCTTCCTGGGTTCAGATCTCAATTCTTCCACTTCCTGCTTATGTAACCAGGGGCAAGTTACCTAACTTCTCTGAGCCTCAGTTTCTTGTCCAGGACTTCCCTCTTAGTCCTAAAGACTAAATGAGAGGCTGAGTGTGGTGGCTGGCGCCTGTAATCCTAGCACTTTGGGAGGCAGGAGGATTGTTTGAAGCTAGGAGTTCAAGACCAGCCTAAGCAGGAGCGAGACCCCATCTCTACAAAAACTACAAAAATTAACCTGGTGTGGTGGCACCCACCTGTAGTCCACCTGTTTGGGAGGCTGAGGATAGGAGGATAGCTTATGTCCAGGAATTTGAGGTTGTGGTGAGCCATGATGCACTGCACTCTTGCCTGGGTGACAGAGTTAGACCCTATCTCAAAGAAAAGTAAATGAGTGTGTCTGCTGACGTCATGGCGCCAAGCGGGTGTCCCCAGGCCAGCCCTGGCTCGCAGGTGTGTGTCATGACACACAGGGGATGTGGTTGTTCCTGGGGCTTCCTATCCATGGTTCCTGTGGGGTGGCCTATTTATGCCCGTTCTTGGTATGGCTCCTTTGCTATAGCAGTTTCTTTTTTTCAGTTTCTTTTCCTCCATTTATTGGGTTCTGAAAATACCTTCAAATGGAGGAAATGTAAGATTATCTCCTGCTTCCTCGGGGCCTACATGCCATTTTGGGATGTCTATCTTCCAAGGCTGGACCCTCCCAGAACTGTGAGCTCTTTGGGGTGAGGTCCACACCACATTCACCTCCTGTCCAGGGCCTCCCAAACAGGTGCCTAACAGAACGCAGGAACTCCTGGAAATGGCCGGGCGAGTGGACTCCGGGAGGCCTCAGCTGACCGCGGAGCTTTGCCTCCACATCTCACCTGAACCCTGTGCGGCGACTCTGTGTGGAGGCCCGTGTGGCTGAGTGTGGCTGGGGAATGTTTCCTTCCATTCAGACAGATGCAACCTAGTGGGAGGCAGGTCCTGAGGGTAGTGGGGCATGGTGCCCAGTGCCACTTGGACCACTCCCCAGTGGATGGGGTCTGTCACCACTGCACCCTGCTCAGCCCCCAACTAGTCCACCAGATGCCAACCTCTCTCCTCTCTCCCCAACCCCTACAGTCCATGAGCCTCATCGAGATTGGGAACCCCTCTCAGAGCCTGGAGAACGTCTGCCGCTGGGCCTACCTGCAGCAGAAGCCTGACACAGGCCATGAGGAATACCACGATCACGCCATCTTCCTCACACGGCAGGACTTTGGGCCTTCTGGCATGCAAGGTGAGCCCCGCCCTGCAGGGCCGGAGAGGGGAGCGAAGCCAGAGTGGGGCTGTGAGGCCCCAACAGCCTCAGCCCAGGAAGAGTGTGGAGGCAGGAAGGGGCTGTGGCCACCTTCGCTGGGTGAGCATCGGGTTCAGTGCCAGTGACCTCCTGGCCCTGGAACAGCAGCAGGGCCCCCAGAAACTGCATTCCTAGGTCCGGGGGGTCAGAGGTGGTGAAATCAGCAGAGTCTGGCCTGGCAGCCCAGAGACCAGCCAGGCTCTGAGGCTGCGCTTTGCAGTTACTCGCTTCCTCTAGTTTCTAGAAAACAACTTGAACAAGTTGCTAATCCTTAAAAGTTTAGAGATTTCTACATAAGGATTCAAACTATATACAACTGACAGATCTAGAAGAAGAAATTGGCAAGTCTACAATCACAATTGAGGATGCTAACACACTTCTTAGCGACTAATGCAACAAGAGGTAAAGACAGAGAAGATTGGAATGAAGCAGCTTGGCCCGGCCGGCGCCAGCAGGCGGCTGCGGCAGGCCCGAGAGCGTGCGCCCTGCGAGTGCAGTGGGCGGCCACGCGGCACACCCGCCACTGGGAGAGCGCCCGGACAGGAACGAATGAAAACAGAAAATGCCTAGTAATAAGTCTAACAAAATAGGTCTAAGACCTAAACCAGAATATTCTAAAACATTTTGAGGGAAATTATAAAATACTAGGCAAAGAAAGGGATATATCATGCTTATAGATAGGGAGACTCAGAATTGTAAAGATATTGGGCAGATGTGGCTTATGCCCTATAATCCCAGTGCTTTGGGAAGCTGAGGCAGGAGGATCATTTGAGGCTGAGTTCACGATAAGCCTGGACAACATAGCAACACCCTGTCTCTACAAAAAAAGATTTTTTAAAAATTAACCAGATAAGGTGGCATGCACCTATAATACCAGTTCCTTGGTAGGCTAAGGTAGAAGAATTGCTTAAGCGCAGAAGTTTGAGGTTTCAGTGGTTTGTGATGATGCCACTGCATCTAGCCTGGGCAACAGAGCCAGACCCTGTCTCAAAACAAAATAAAACAAAAATTATAAAGATATCAGTTTTCTCCAAAGTGATCTATAGAGTCAATGCAGCTACACTCCAGTGCACCCCAATGTTTGATTCCAGCAGAATATTTTGAAGATACTGACAAGTTAATTCTAATATTAATATAAAAATGCAATGGGCTAAGAATAGCCAAGAACAATTGAAGAAGAGCAAAGTATTCAATACTTATGAAAATATAATAGAGTACAATTTTGATGCAAGGATAGATAGAATGCAAGAATGCAGAGTCCAGAATTGAACCTATGCATGCATGAGCATTTCCTTTATTACAAAGGTGACACTTCAGAGTAGCGAGGTAAGACAGTCTTTTAGACAAATGATGTTGGGTCAATTGATTATCCAAACTGGGAGAAGAAATGAATTCTGACACCTCTACTTTACTCCACACACACAGAACATCTCATGGATTTTAGATCTAAATATGAAAGGTAAAATAATAAAATTGAAGAAGATAATATAGAAGAATATCTCCATATTCTTGGAATAAGATAAATTTTCTTTAAAAAGAGATATAAAGCACTAACACAAGGGAAAAGATTGATAAGTAGTATTGTATTAACATTAAAAACTTTTGTTCATTAAAGGTACTATTAATCTGTTGGGGGAAAATATTTATAATACATATATCTATAAAAGGACTTATATTTGAAGCATATGAAGAACTCCTAAAAATAATATAATAATAATAAAATACAAATAATCCATTAGAAAAATGACCAGGAGACTTTATCAGGCTCTTAACCAGCAAATATATGAGAAGGTGCTCAATCTCAGTAGATATAAGGGAAATGCAGTTAAAACCACAATGAGATACTGGACACACTTTATAGAATGGTTTACATTTCAAAGGCTGAAAATAGCTCCCCTTCAAATGCAGTGCAGCCAACTGATAGGTGATCAGAGCATTCTTTCAGCTCTTTTGTCTGGGTGAGAGTTCTAATGGGTTATAAGGCAAACTGCCCCATAGGAGAGGAAATCCACACAAATTTTACATTAAGTGACTGGATCCTTCCTGTAAAAATGTGACAGGAAAGACAAGGATTACCAGATATTTAAACAAACAAAACAAAACAAAACAAAAAAAACAACAAACTTACAGCATGGAAAAGATGGCCCAAGATAGAAACAAAACAAAAAGCTTAAAAACTGACTTCAGAGGAAATAGAGATAATTTAGAGACTGGAAAAGAATATTTAAAAAGTAATATTCCCAGAATGTTTGAGAAAGTACACCCATAAACCCAGAATAGATTGCTATGAAGAATTAGAGAATAAGTATGAAATTAAGGACATGATGGATAAAAAATTCAAAAGTGCAGAGCATCTCTCAATTTCGAGCAAAAAAAAAAAGGTTCAGATGAAAGAAAAGTTAGGAGACTTAGAGGGGCAATCCAGCAGGTACAACATGTATCTAGTAAGATTCCAGAAAGAGAGAACCCCAAAATAAAAGGGGAGGAAAAAAAGAAAAAGACACTTTTTCAAGTCGTACAGACTCATGCCGTGCTAAGCAGGATGCATAGCACCCTGGCGCCAAGGCGTCCACATGGGCGCTCTGCGACAGCGGGCGAAGAGAAGGCCTCAAGCTTCCGCTCTGGCTCACCGACTCAGCAATTGTTTCAAAATCTACAGAGCAAAACATATAGATTTTCCTGTTTATTCCCAGGGGACAAGACAACAATTAGATTGCAATGGTGCTATTTTTACAGAAAAGTGTAAAAGCCAGCACAGCTCAGGTCCCGTGGCCTGCCTGCCTTTCTTCTCTGTTTTTCTCTTTGAGCACATTGCCATGGGGTGTGGCAGGAGTAGGGGAGGTTAGGGTTCTGAGAGTTGGGGCTGCATGCTTGGCTGGCCTCCAGGAAGACTCCCAGGGGTATAAGCAGAGGCCCCTCATTTCATCTCAGCTCTGTGCCCGTTTCAGCCGCTTCTAGCTTGTCCGAGCCGCCTCCCTCTGCTGAGACTAGAACTGGGGCATAGAGCTAGATCCCATTGTCTGGTCTCCTTGGTTTTATGCAGGGTCTCAGCACCATGACCTTCAGACACCTTCCCCTGACCCTGGCCTGCCACAGGCTGCTGGCCTTGCCTCCTGCAGCTGATCTGACCTCTTGGTCCCCACCCGCCACGCCCCTGCTGTGTGATTTCCTGGGTCAGTGTGGCTTATTGATTGGCTCAACAGCCTTGCAGCCTCTGGCGTCATGGAGATGGGTCTGTCTCAAAGACCCCCGAGAAACCAGGGGGACCCAGGGAAGGTGCCCGGAGAGGGTGGCTTGGAGGGTGTGATGCCAGCAGACGGGGCCAGGCTGCCTCCAGCAGAGAGAGCGGGAGGAGAACAGCAGCAGGAAGCTGCCAAGGCCCAGGCAAGCCCCGGTCTGTGAGACCCCGGCTCAGAAGTGGCCCCTCTACAGGCAGGGCAGTCACCGGGCTCGGGCGCTGATGGCTGGGCCTGCTGCCTGGGTGGTCTTCTGAGTGGTGCCATCTGAGGGTCCTCAAGGAGAAGCAGCACTTGGGAGTGAGGCCAGGACCCCACTACCCACCGTGTGGGCTGCGGCAGGGTTAGGGCTGCCTCAGCTGGGCTCTGGGCCTGGGAGCTGGAGCCGCCTCTTGTCTCCTCCCAGGCTATGCTCCTGTCACCGGGATGTGCCACCCCGTCCGCAGCTGCACCCTGAACCATGAGGATGGCTTCTCCTCGGCGTTCGTGGTAGCCCATGAGACCGGCCACGTGTAAGTGGTCTGGCCATCCCTGTGGTCTGAGGAAGGGGAGGGCACAGATGAACCACCAAGAACCCGCGCCTTGGGAAGGAGTGCCTGCGTGGACATCACTTGGGATATGATGTTCTGTGCTCCTGGCGCTATGCAGGGCAGGCCCAAGGCCCACTTTCTGCTGAAGAAAGAAATCGAAGGGAGGATTTGCCTGCAGCCGGCGGGAGCTAGGGCCTTGCGCCGTCACCCCATTTGAGTCACCCGCAGAGGGGCTCCCACCCCGTTTTATATAGAAGTCGCTGAGCCTCTTAGGGGGTCACCCAGGCTTAGAGAGCTGGGTGCAGGAAGCCGCAGCTCACGGGGTGCGTGTGCCAGCCCCATCCGAGCCCCTGAACCTGGGGCGGGACGGCGACGGGACCCTCACGTGGCCGACTGCTGAGGGTGGAGCAGGTGCCCCAGACTAAGAGCCGCAGGCGCCGCTGCCTCCGCTGCACTCGCAGGGAACAGCACCCCTCCTTGGGGACGGGGTCCCTGGGGCTGCCTGCTGGCCCGACCCCCCAGAGTGCCCAGCTCTAAGGATGTAGCCCGTGGAGAGTCCATGCCTCCCGGCTTAGGAAGAGCGGGCTTCCAAGGTCAGCAGGAGAGGCAGGAGCACCCTGCTAGGGTCCTGGTGGGGTGGGGCTGGCAGGCTGGGCCACTGGCAGGGGCCCAGCGTGCTGCCTTGTCCCTCGCAGGCTGGGCATGGAGCACGACGGGCAGGGCAACCGCTGCGGCGATGAGGTGCGCCTGGGCAGCATCATGGCGCCCCTGGTGCAGGCCGCCTTCCACCGCTTCCACTGGTCGCGCTGCAGCCAGCAAGAGCTGAGCCGCTACCTGCAGTGAGTAGCACCGTGTCCCTGAGCGCGGCCCCTCCACCCCTGGGCTCAGTGCTAGGAGGGCGCGAGTCACTGGTGAGCCGGGGTCCAGCCCAAGCGCTCAGGGTCCTCCGACTGAGATACGGGGAGGAGAGAGGACAGGCCCGTGAGCAGACTCTGCCCCGGGAGGAGACCCCGTTGTTGGGGGCCCGGCCTTGAGTGGCAAGGGAGTAAGCAGCTACTCTGGGATCTGTGCAATACACAAAGGACAAGAGATGCAGCAGGGAAACTGAGGCAACACAGCCAAGGGCAGGGGGTGCAGGTAGGCCACCTGGCAGCTACAGAAGGGTCCTCAGTGCCTCACATGCTGGATGGCCAGCCTGGTTGAAAGCTGCTTGTGGTGCCCACATGTCTCCTCACAGCTCGTACGACTGCCTGCGGGACGACCCCTTCGCCCACAACTGGCCGGCGCTGCCCCAGCTCCCCGGGCTGCACTACTCCATGAACGAGCAGTGCCGCTTCGACTTCGGCCTGGGCTACATGATGTGCACTGCAGTGAGTGACGGGGCCAGGCGGGGCAGCTCCGGGGCCGGGGAGGGCAGAGCGGCCCTCCAAAAGGGGCAGCACCCCCCTGCACCCACCACTGCTCACCCAGTAGGCCCCCAGAGCCGCCTGGTGGGTGCAGACATGGTCCTGGGCAGGAGGCACACAAGTGACAGGACTGTCACCAGGGGCCAGCGAGGGACAGTGGGAGCCTGGCAAGGCCTGCAGGGGTCAGGAGGGCTTCCTGAGGAAGAAGTGAGTTTTGAAGGCTACGTGGGAGGAGAAGGCATTCCAGAAGGGAAGGTCATGTGTGCAGAGGCCTGCAGAGAACGCAGCATGCGGAGAAGCAGGTGCCCAGGGCCGAGGGCCAGGGCGGCTCCCGCAGGGCCGGGCACTAGCACGGAGGGGAGCGGCTGGAGCTTTCGTGCCTGTGAGCGTCTGAATGCTCGTCCCTGCTGCATGCATGGAGGAAGGAAGCAAGGGAGTCCCACTTTATAGATGAGGAAACCAAGGCCCCCTGAAGCTGGGTGACGAGCCTGAGCCCGCACAGGGAGCATGGATGACCCAGGCACTGACGCGGGAGGCCTGGCTCCTTTCGCGACTGCCCGAGGAGCACAGTGGACTCGATTCTCATGGCAGTGGGGGCTCTGGAAAGGTTTGAACAGGGGAGCAGCATGGCCAGATCCGAGTTTCAGCCAATCCCTCAGGGAAGTCCTGGGGGAAGAGCTGTCAGGGCAGGACACAGAAAGACCAGAGAAGAAGTGACTGTGAGGTCCAGGGACAGAGGGCTTGGCCGGGGTGAGTGCGGGCCGGTAGGAGCAGGGGGTTTCACCAGGGCTCCAGGAAGGGGCCCCACAGCGGGGGTCAGCTAGGGTCCACAGGGCCCTGCAGCGACAGCCCTTTGAAGTCACCAGAGGGTGGCCACCAAGCCCTCGTGCTGGCACACTGGCTCCCAGCTGCCTGTCCAAGCTCCACAGGATGTGCAGCCTCCCACTGCCCCTGCACTATGTGGGCAGGGTCCTCACCACCCCAGAATCACACAGAGCTCATGGCACCCACGCACGGCCGACAGGAGCCAGTTCCGCCGGGGTGTCTCAGGTTATAGAACCAGGGGAGGGGGACAGGGCACCCTGGGCAGTACCCTGGAGTGGCAGTGACCTGCCAAGCTGCTGGTGCTCTCTTCCAGTTCCGGACCTTTGACCCCTGTAAGCAGCTGTGGTGCAGCCACCCTGACAACCCCTACTTTTGTAAGACCAAGAAGGGCCCCCCGCTGGACGGGACCATGTGTGCACCTGGCAAGGTGAGTCAGGGCTGAGGGCACCTTGAGGGCAGCAGGGCAGAGGGCAGGAACCTTGAGGCACACAGACCACCAGGCACAGGCCTTACGGTGGGGGCAAGGTACCTTCTCTTCTTACGCCTGTCTAACTGCTCCCCACTCTTAACGCACCAGAGCTTCTGAGACCCTGAGCAAACCTAGCAACTCAAGGCTCCCCACTGTGCTTCCAGTCCCCTTCTCGGGATCCACCCTCTGAGGAGCAGTTTCTGGGGTCCTGGCAGCCTTCTGTCATGTCCTGTGCAACGTGAGTGACTGTGGGTCACCCACCTTGAGGCCAGCATTGGGGTTTGGTGGCCCTTGGGCCAGGCCCAGCCTGAGGCTTGGCCTCTCCATTGCCAGGGCCTCAGTGCTTATCCCTTGTTGGATAGGCGGGCTTGTCCCCTGAGGTCCCTCAATGGCTGCCCCAGGCTCACTTCCCACTCTGGAGACCCCACAGAAAGAAGGGCTCCTTCTTCTCTCTCAGTGCCCCGAAAACCCCAGGCCTGATTCTTATTGGTTCAGATGAAATCACATGCCCACTCCTCAGCCAATCACTTGCTAGGGGGCTGGCATATGCAGATGAGCCTGAGCCTAGCTCTCAGCCCAGAAAGCTCCACCCTACTGAGGCCACACTGCTCAGTGCAGGGTGGGCAGGGCATGGGGAGTGGGCTCCGGGACAGCCCATGCCAGGCCTTTGGTGCCTCAACATTCATCTGTGCCTTGGTTCCTCAATGGGGGTCTTTGGCTTGGGACTGGGCCAGCTGTCTAATTTTAGTCCCTGGTGGAGCTTCTTAAAGATACAGACTCCCAGGCCTGCCTCTGAGAACTTTGGTTTGGGGTAGGGCTCAAAAATTGTTTGGGGTTTTTTCTTTTTTTAAATTATGGTAAATTCTACATAACATAAAATTCACTATTTTAACCACTTTAAAGTGTACAATTCATTGGCATTCAATACATTCACAATATTGTGCAACCCTCTACACTATCTAGTTCCAGAACTTTTTCATCACCCCAAATGGAAACCCCATTAATCCCTCCTCCCACTCCTCCTCTCTCCTTCCCCTAGCAACCACTAATCTGCTTTCTGTCTCTATGGAGTTGCCTATTCTGGAATTTCATATAAATGGGGTCACATAATATGCAACCTTTTGTGGCTGACTTGCACAGAGCACGATGCCTGCAAGGTGTGTCCGTGTTGTAGCGGGCATCAGTCCTGCGCTCCTCTGTTGGCTGAGTGCTATTCCATCGTGTGGACAGAACACATTCTGTTTACCCATTGATGACCATTTGGATTGTCTCCACCTTTGACGATTATGAGTAGTTCTGCTATGAACATTCATGTATAAGAGTTTATTTGAAGACCTGGGAATCAGTATTTTTAAGAAATGCCACTTTATACTTTAAGCCAGGTTTAAGAAAAAAATTTTTAAAAAATAAAATAGAAAGAAGTGCGGCAGACTTCATGAACTGTTCGCAGCCCAAGGTGGGATGTTGCTGGGGACACACCAGGGCCAGGGAGGCCAGAGCTGGCCTCCTGCCCCCTGCATGGAAGCTCAGGGGAAGCAGCAGGGTGCAGGCCGGGGTGTGCTGAGTCGGGCAGTGACACAGCCAAGCACGGTGCCCCCACCCCCAGCAGAGGAGGCAGTTGGTGTGGGACGGGGCCCTGTACAGGAGCTGGCCCAGGGAGCAGGAACGACGGAGGGGTCGGGGGGACGGGCTAAGTGGGGGGCTGGCCCACACCCCAGCTGATTGGCCCCCTTCTCCTGTGGGGTGTGGTAGGATGCTTTGTGCATTTAGCCCAGTAAATAAAATTGCCATTTTATGCCCTAAAAAGCAGAGTTGTGCTCACTGAGGGGCCGAGCATGGGCTCGCTCAGCCTCCCCTGGATCAGGAGGAGCACAGATTGCAACTGACCTGGATCAGCAATTGTGGGGGTGCGCTAGGGGAGCCCGGGACAGGGAAGAGGGAGGGCTCCTTCTAGAGGCCTCTCAGAGTCCCAGCTGTGTGGGTCTGTTCGTGTCAAAGTCCCGCTGACTATTGCAATGTGATTTTACGTCTGGAAAGCAATTATTCCCTTGTCCCCCATCCTGCAAGAAGAGCCAAAGGGACGGGGAGAGAAGGGAGGAGAGAGAACAGCCAGGCTGGAGAAATAGCAGGTCGCCGTGTAAGCGGCTGGGGGCGGGGCTGGCCCCTGCACCCACTCCCAGCCCCCACTCTCCAGCTGGGCCATCCTGGGTGTGCTTCTCCCCTCCGGCTCCCCGACTCTGTCTCAGCTCAGGCTACTCTAACAAAATGCTACAGACTGGGGGCTTAAACAGCAGAACTTTATTCCTCACGGTTCTGGCGGCTGGAAGTCCGAGGCCAGGGCGCCGGTGCGGCCGGTTTCTGGGGAGGGTCCTCTTCCTGCTTTGCAGATTGCCGTCTTCTCATGGTAGCCTCACAGGGTGGAGAGTGAGGTCGTCTCCCTCGTGTCTTTAATTCTAAGGACACTCATCCCATTCGTGAGGGCCATGACCTAGTCACCTCCCAAAGACCCTGTCTTCTAATACCGTCACATTGGGGGTTAGGGCCTCACCACATGAATTCTGGGGGACACAGACATTCAGCCCAGAGCACTCCCTTGCCTGGTCCTCCTCCTGCCTGTCAGCCCCACCTTGCGCCTCTCGCTAAGGGGTCACCAGCCCGCATTTCTGTGGTTCTCCCCGTCCCTCCATGGGTGAGGGGAGCTGGGTGGTGGGAGATGAGGTGACCGTGGCCCAGGGAGGAGATAGCCCGGATCCCTGGCAGCCTGGAGCCAGGCCTGCCCGACCACAGCTGCCAGCTGTGCGCCTGCTCGCCCCGCCTGGTGGGGCGGAGCTCCTGGCAGAGGACCCACAGAGTGGCAGCCTCTGCAGTCGCCGCGTGGCCCACCTGGGTGCAGGGGCAGGCCTGGGAGCGTTCCAGAAAGCCGTGAAGGGTGAGGGGCCTCTGTTAGGAAGAGGAGAGATGTGGGCAAAGGGCGGGGCCCGGGCAGGGCTCTCCTGAGAGAGGACCACCAGGAGGAGTGACAGGGACCTCAGACATGGACACGGGGCACAGCTCCCCCAGAAATGGCCTCCGACACAGAGCCCTGATTGCAGGAATTTTCCGGGTGTGCTCTCAGGCCACCACCGGCAGGGAGGGCAAGGCCTTGCCAGGTGACCCCATGTAGGGCTGGGCTGGCCCCACACGGGCTCTGGTGCTGGGCTGGCCTGTCAGAGTTGTCCCGGCTGAAGCGCTGAAGCACTGTCTGTACCGGGCTGGGATCGGAGAAGCTGGAGTGCGAGTAGCGGCCTGTCATGCGGGCCTTGATGCCAGCCACAGGGCTTGTGCCGTCCGGCAGCTGTGGGGAGGAGGGGGACAGGCCACAAAGCTCATGAGGCCCTGGGAGGGGCTGGGCAACATGTTCACATGATCACGTTTTCATAAATTTTGCAAAAGAGAGATATTGTAACCACAGTAGATGAAGACCACTTCTCTTTTCACTCCTACTTGCCCTTGGGCTGGCATTGAAGTGGCCACGGGCATTTTGCAGCTTTGGCCACAGAAATTGGACTGGGCTTATGTCACGGTTTATTGACATGATTTTCAGTCATGTCAATGGTACATGGTAGCTTTTCGTCTACCATGTGTAAATTATGGTGTCTGTCCAGGTGTGAGAGCAGCTTCCAGAAATACTCAGAGGGCCACTCTGGGTCACTGCGGAGTGTGTGCCACGTGCAGCCCGTTCCCCTCAGATATTTGGAGGAAAAGGTGCCTCAACTGTGCCAGAGGTTGTGGCTACTTATATATTTGCAGTAGTTTGTTTCTTCTGGGGTTTGTCTTATAGATTTAATGCTTTAAACACAGATCCACTTGTAGATATTTCTTTAGAAAAGCAAAGTGTAACACCATAGTCCACTTGTTTAAAAGCTGTGCCAGCCTCGCAAAACACAAATGACAAAAAAATGAGGGACTCTAAAATAATTTTGCAAAGAACATGAATGAAAATGAGATGCAAAATGTGCATAAAGCCTTAACGCACCATTTTAGCTGCAATTTTGAAAGTCATTTTGGAATGTTTCAGTAAAATAAGGGAGACATTACAGACTCTGATTTGGATGTATATATAAAAAGTGTCTTGTCATTGTCAAATTTGTTTATTAAAGAAAGGAAAAAATTCTGATAAAAATTAATGGGATATGAAACAAAGCAATACAATGAGTAAAGAAATCAATAGAAATAAATCTGACTTCAAAAAGTTCATTATAACCAAAAAAAGGTTTCAGATTAAACCAAAAGCAGTCGTTCATTAGTGACATGGAAGTGACATGTCAAAGAATTAACAGGCTCTTGGTGCATTTGACAATTCAGTTAATGAAGAGGAGTGCATCTGATGAACACTGGGAAAAACATTCAAACCTCTTTCTGATTTGACATGAAATGTTGACAACATCAGAGACACCCTGAAGCTCAGGATGTTGCTGAGGACACCCACAGCAGCTGTTCCTGGGCATTGCTAATCCAAAGAGTGTTGGAGTCAAGCTCCGACTGAGAAAGCTTGAAATGCCCTGAAATGCGCATCAAGGAGGAAACTGGACAACAGTGTCTCCAAAGTTGATTGTTCTTGATCTTCCGATGACATCACTGATAACTTCTTTAAATGATTGATAATACAAAAGAGAGAGAAAGTAAATATCTCCCTCAACATGCTAGAGCAAGTGTTAACAAACTATGGCGCGAAGGCCAACTCCATCTGCTGCCTGCTTGCTTGGTTGGTTTTTTCTCTAACAGCTTGAATAAAGTGGGATTCCACATTTAAATTCACCCCTTTAATGTGTGAATTTAATGATTTTCAGTGTAGAGTTGTACAACCATCACATCAATCAAATTTTAGAACATTTTGTCACTCCAAAAAGAAGCCCCGTGCCCATAAGTAGTCACTCCAGTCCATCCTACTCCCGCCCAGCCCTAGGCAGCCACAGAGCCACTTTCTGGCCTCATAAGTTTTCCTATTCTAGACATTTCATATCAGTGGACTCATACAACACGTGACCTTTTGTGACAGGCTTCTTTCACATAGCGTGAGGTTTATAAGGTTCATCCCCAATGAAGCACATGTCAGTATTCCATTCTTTCTTTTTGCTGAATCATAAAGATAGATAGTCATCCATTTATTGGTTCTATTCACCCATTTATAGTTGATGGACATTTGGATTCTTCCCACCTTTTGGCTGTTATGAGAAATGATGCATGAACATTCATGTACAAATTGTTGCATAGATACTTCATTTTTCTCAGATATATACCCAGAAGTGGAATCATTGGATCTTACGGTAACTCTATGTTTAACTTTTTGACAAACTGCTAGTCTGTTTCTCAAAGGAAACTTCATTGTTTTACATTCCAACTAGCAATGTATGAGGGTTCAGATTTTCCCACATCCTCCCCAAAACATATTATATATATTATTATAACTATCTCAGTGGAGGTGAGGTATTATCAGGATTTTGATTTGCATTTCCCTAATGACGTATATTGTTGAATATATTTTCATGTGCTCAATATCAATTTGTGTGTATATATAACTTTTTGGATAAAATTCTGTATAGATCCTTTGCTTATTTTTTAATTATTTATCTTTTTATTATTGAGTTGTTCTTTATATATTCTGGATATAAGTCCTTTATTACACTTATCAGATATATGATTTGCAAATATTTTCTCCCATTTTATGGGTTGTATTTTCACTTTTATGATAGTATTATTTGATTCACAAAAGTTTTTAATTTTGATGAAGTCTAATTTATCTATTTTTGCTTTTATCACTTGTACTTTTGGTGTTGTATTTAAGAAACCATTACTATTAGGTCATGAAGATTTATGTTTTATTCTGAGAGTTTCAGCTTTTACATTTAAGTCTGTGATCCATTTTGGGTTAATTTTTGTGTAAGGTGTGAGGAAGGTGTTCAACTTCATTCTTCTGCATGTGCATATACAGTTGTCTCATCACCATTGTTAAGGAGACTATTCTTTTTTCATTGAATTGTTTTGGCACCCTTGTCAAAAATCAGTTGATCAAATGTAGAGGTTTATTGCATTCCATTGATATATTTGTCTATCCTTGTGCTAGGGTCACATTGTCTTGTTTTATAGTAAACTTTCAAAGTTTTATAGTAAACTTTGAAATGGGAAGTATCTTCCCACTTTGCTATATTTTCAATATTGTTTGGTTATTCTGGGTCCCTTGACTTTCCAAATGAATTTTAGGAGTGATTTCTCAATTTCTGTAAAATTCTAGCTGGGATTTTGATGGGAATTAGGTTGAACCCATAGGTCAGTGTGGGATTATTGCCATCTGAGCAATCTGATCTGTGAACATGACATATCTTTCCATTTACTTAGATCTTTAATTTCTTTTGACAATGTTTTGTGATTTTTAGTGGACAAGTTTTGCATTTCTTTTGTTACAAGTGGTTTTTCCCTTTTTTTGATGCTATTGTAAATTGAATTGTTTTCTTAATTTCATTTTCAGATCATTTACTAATATTACTAGCTTATAAAAATGAATTTTTTGTATATTGATCTTATTCCTACAACCTCACTGAATTTGTTTGTGAACTGTTAGTTTTCTTAGGGGATTCCTTGGAATTATCTGTATAGATGACTATGTTGTCTGCAAACAGAGACAGTTTTACTTCTTCCTTTCCAGTATGGATGCCTTTTATTTCCTTTTCTTGCCTACTTGTCCTTTCTACAACTTCCATTACAATGTTGAGTAGAAATGGCATAAGCAGATGTCCTTATCTTCTTCCTGATTATAAGGTGCTCTGGTATAAGCAGATGTCTTATCTTCTTCCTGATTATAGGGTGCTCTGGTTTAAATGTTTGTGTCCCCTCCAAAATTCATGTTGAAACTTTATTCCAAAAGCAACAGTATTAAGAGATGGGTCCTTGAGGAGGTGCTTAGGCCATGAGGGCTCCATCCTCCTGGATGGGATTAGTGGCCTTGTAAAAGGGCTACCACTGGCAGGGGTGGGGAACCTGTGGCCTTCTAGGTCCTTAAGTGCAGCCTTTTGACTGAATCCAAATTTTACAGAACAAATCCTCTCATTAAAAGGGCTGTAGCAAAAAAGGATGAACCTTTTTTGCCTCCTTTAGTGTTTAAAAAATAACAATCTTGAAACCAGAAGGCCACAGGTCCCCACCCCGGCCAGGACTCTCCTTCACTTTCACCCTTTCTGCCACGTGAGACTCAGTGTCAGCCCTCCAGAGGTCCACCTTGGAAGCAGAGAGAGCCAGTCCTCACCAGACGTTGAATCTGCTGGTGCCTCGATATTGGACTCCCCAGCCTCCAGAACTGTGAGAAATAAATTTTTACTATTTATAAATTACCTAGTTTTCAGTACAAACCGATAAAGACATAGGGGAGATGTAGTCAGTCTTTTACCACTAAGCATGATGTTAGCTGTGGGTAATTCATAGATTTCCTTTCTCAGATTGGGGAAGTTCTCTTCTATTCCTGGTCTATTCAGTGTTTTTTTCATAAAATGATGAAGGATCATTTGCTAAGTGATTTTTTGAGTCTCAAGATGGTCATGGGGTTTGTGTGTTAATTCTGTAAATAGGATTATTACATTGATTTTCAAAGGTTAAACTACATTTCTGGGATAAATCCCGCTTGGTCATGATGTATGATCCTTTCAATATGTTCTTGGATTCAGTTTGCTAGTATTTTGGTAAGGATTTTTACTTCTATATTCATAGGAGATATTGGTCTATAGTTTTCTTTTCTTGTGATGTCTTTGGTATTGATATCAGGGTAAGACTAGCCTCAGGGAATGAGTTGAGAATTCTGCTTTTCTATTTTTCAGAAGAGTTTCTGAGCAATTAGTATTAATTTTTCTTTAAATGTTTGGTATAATTCACTAGTGAAGCCACATAGGCTTGGGTTTTTGTTTGTGGGAAGCTTTTACATTACTAATTCAATTTCTTTATTTGTTAGAGATCTATACAGATTTCCTATATTGTATTAATTCAGCTTTGGTAGTTTGTGTCTTTCTAGAAGTTTGTCCATTCCAGTGATTTTTTTTTTCCCCACTGGTATTTGATTTATTCCCTGGTGTTACTTGCATTCAGCCTGAAGTATTTCCTTTAGTATTTCTTATATAGCTAGCAGTGAATTCTTTTTTTGTTTATCTGGGAGTATCTTTATTTCGCCTTCATTTTTGATAGCTAGTTTGGCTGGATGTCAGATTCTTAGTTGACACCACTGCCTGTGGCCTCCATTATATTCTTATTGGGATTTCCTTGTACATGATGTCATTTTTCTTCTGCCATATTCAGTATTTTCTTTTTGTCTTTGTCTGTTTTCAACATTTTGTCTATTATGTCTCTGGGTGTGGATCTCTTTGCATTTGCCCTACTTGGAGTTCATCAAATTTCTTGGATGTGTAAGTTAATGTTTTTCATCAACTTTTGGAAGTTTTCAGTCATTTAAATTTTTTTTTCTGCTTCTTTCTCTGTGTCTTCTCATTCTGGTACTTCTACCATGCATATTTCAGTGTGCTTAATGATTTTGCATGTTTCTCAGAGGCTTTGTTCATTTTTATTCATTCTTTTTTCCTCTCTGCTCTTTAGATTGCATAATTTTGATTAATCTATATTTAAGTTCGCTGATTCTGTCTTCTGCCACATCAAATCCACTATTGTTCCCTCTAATAAATTTATCATTTAAGTTTTTATACTATTCAACTCTAAAATTTCTCTTTAGTTATTACCATTATTATTATTTCTGTCTCTTTACTGGTATTCTATATTCAGTGAGACATTATTTTTATACTCTCCTTTAATTCTTTAGACATGTTTTCCTTTTGTTCTTCAAACATACTTATAACAGCTGTTTTGAAATCTTAACCTACTAGGTTCAACATCTGGGCCTCCTCAAAGGTAGTTTCTGTCAACTGCTTAATTTTCTGTGTGTGGGTCACACTTTCCTATTTCTTTTCATGTCTCAGGATTTTTTGTTGAAAACTGGACATTTCCTATACCACATTGAATAAACTATGGGTATTGATCTGAATGGGCCTTCTTGTTGCTGTTGTTTGCATGTTTCTTTTAGTAGTGATTTGGCTGTGCTGTTTCAGTGGAGTTTTTCCCTTGCAGTATGCAGCTACTGATACTGCTCCTCAGAGTCCCTCTGACCTCAGCCCTACCCCTTCCTCCCCAGGACAGTGGTATTAGCCAAGCGCTCTATCTCTTTTCCTGACCTTTCTCTTAAGCTTCTGGGCATTCTGCCTCTATTGACATCACACCCAGCTGTTAGCTTCATTAACTGCTGATTGCTGTATTATTTCTGAAAAAGCCCTGGGTGTTTAATTTGCTCCATAATATGATCCAATTGAATTCTGGACCTTTCATAGGGACAGGGTGTTGCCAGGCTCTGAGGCTTACTCAGAACTGAGGAGGGCTCTTAGCTGACTTTGTCCTTGCTTCTCTCTGTTAAAACTTTTACAGGTGAGTATCCTTAATCCAAAAATTTGAAATCCAAAACACTTCTGTTTTCAAGCATTTCAGATAAGGTATACTCAACCTATAGTTAGTTTATCATTTTGTTTGTTGCTACTAATATCATGGAACTATTAGTCTCCTCTTAATTACCCACTACCAAAATCTCTAATTTGTTTTGTTTTGTTTTATTTTGTTGCCCAGGCTGGAGTGCAGTGGCATGATCATAGCCCACTGTAACCTTGAATTCCTGGGCTCAAGTAATCTTCCTGCCTCAGCCTCTCAAGGAGCTGGGACTATGGGTGTACATCACCACACCTGCTAAATTTTTAATTTTTTGTAGAGACAGGGTATTAGGGTCTCACTGTGTTGTCCAGGCTGGTCTTAAACTTTCCTGGCCTCAAGTGATTCTCCCTCCTCTCTGCTTCCCAAAGTTCTGGGTTGCAGGAGTGAGCCACTTCACTGGCTTCTACTGTTTTTGACTAAGACCTTAGGCATGAACTTCCCCATGCTCTGTTTCAGATAAAAGTCTGTCCCCTTAGAGAGCGCTGTGGAGCTTTCTGTTCTGCTGTACCTCTGAGCAAGCCATCAACACTGTGCTGGAGCTAGAAGCAGGGACAGTGGCCTGTTTCTCCCAGAGGGACACTCCTGGTATACATGCAGACCACTTGATGGGAATGGTAGCCACGTCTCTTCTTGGCTTGCCGCTGTCTGCATAGAACCTCTTTCCTACAAGCAAGCTGGGGAAGGGGCTATCTGGTCCACTGTTCTTGGGCTGCTGCACCTGGAGCACAGCTTCTGCTCTATGAGTGGGGGAAGGAAGCCCCAGTCTTCTTGGCCACCCCACCGGGAATAGTCTTTCTGCAACACAAAGTTGGGAGGGATGAGAGCCGCCAGAGGCCTGCCTTTCTTGGCATGAAACTGTAGCCCCTAGACTGGGAGCTGGGAGTATAGAGAGCCCCATCTTCTTGGCAGTAAAGCTTTTGTTATATGGAGAATGTAGGAAGGAATGGAAGGGGATTGTGGCTCAAATGTTGTAGACTTTTGTTGTTCTATTCAACATTTAGTATTTTCTCTTAAATAGATATTTCTTCATTTATTGTATTGACCTTAGGACAATTTCTGGAGACTTTAAATGGTTGTTTTTTTAAAAAGTAATTTTCATCAGTTATGGTTGTTTTACTGGGGAGAGGGTTCACCAACCTCTTTATACCTCCATTCCGAAAGTTTCTATTTGCTGCCTATTTTTGTGAAAAGTCTATTCACAGCTGTGTCCATTCATTTATGTGCTGTCTGTGGCTGCCTTCACGCCTGGCGGCGGAGCTGAGAAAGTCAGCACACGCCACGTAGCCTGCAAAGTTGAAAACAGTTACTATCTGGCCCTTTCACAGAAAAGTTTGCTGAGGAGTGAGTGCATCCTTTTTTATGCTGTCTCTGGAAAACAGTGCCACAAAATTATTGTGATAAAGAGGGCATGAAAGAGGGTGCCATCAGCAGTGTAGAAAAAGTTGTGTCAGATAAAAATCATTGTTCTCTATTTTTAAATTTTTGTGTGTGATGTATTTTCTTATTCTAAATCAATATTCATTTTATACTTAATTTAATATTGTTACTTTTGCCGTCTTCTCAAAGTGGGCCCCATAATGCAGAAGCACCCTCGGGAGGGTGGTGAGTGCGCTTCCTGCACGGTAGCGCTGCACTGCTGCATTCACGGTTTACCTACTTAAGTAGCTCCTGTGGTCTCTGGAGTCGTTGGTCTGATGTGCAGGTGCATCTTTATAAATGGGCCCTGTGGGTGCCCTGGGGTACCCCCCTGGGGACGTGCTGCATGCAGCCCCTGGCTGAAGACTGCCAGACGGTGGGGGTGGGGGCTGGGCAGCAGCTCCTCCCTGTGCCTCTCACTGCTGCCGTGGCGCGGCAGGGATGAGGCCTGTCTTCCTGGGGGCTCTGAGCAGCTGGGGCAGCAGGACAGGCTCCCTGTATGCCTCCGGGGCCTGGCCAGGGCAGGAGCCACAGGGGCTACAGGCTGCAGAGTGCGGATGTCCCAGCAGCCCTGGGTGAGCCGTGGGTCAAGGGAGCGGCTTTCTGTCTTTCAGCACTGCTTTAAAGGACACTGCATCTGGCTGACGCCTGACATCCTCAAACGCGATGGCAACTGGGGCGCCTGGAGTCCGTTTGGCTCCTGCTCACGCACCTGCGGCACTGGCGTGAAGTTCAGGACGCGCCAGTGCGACAACCCACAGTGAGTTGGCCTTGTGTCCCCCCAACCTTCCTGAGTAGCAGCTGAGGTCCCAGGACTCCCTCACCAGCCAGGCTCATTCTGGAGAGGGTGCCAGGGTGGGCTGCCCTGCCCCGTCCCACCTGGGAGACTGGTGCCCCTACCTCAGGCCTCTTGACCAGCCGCCTGGGCCATCCCCACCTGCCTGCAACCCGCCCCATGCAGGCTTACTCTGTCTTTCCTGGTCATGGGCTTGGAGGAGAGAGCTGGGACAGAGTCAGGGAGACAAGGGTAGACAGGGGGCCTCTTTTGGCCCCCAAGATGCCGGGAGCCTGGGTAGAGCAGGGCTAGGACTTGCCGCCTGCAAGTCAATGCCAGCTGTAGCGCCCCATCAGCCACGTTCCCCGCACGCAGGCCCTCTCCCACGCAGGCCCTCTGCCCAGTCCCGGTGCCGTCCTCCTGGTCCCTTCCCCCTGCCATCCCCCACGCTGTAAACACGTCCTGGGCTGCGCTCCCTCCGCAGTCTGCAGCCAGGACCTTGCCCGCCCACTGCTGCCATTCCAGCACTGCTTGGGCATGTGAGGCTTTCTCTTTGGGCCTTTTTACCAGTTTAAAGATTTTCATTTTTCTAAAGATATTGAAAACCTAGAATTTTGCATCTAAAAACATAACAGATTTCCAGCTTCCAAATCGTGCACCATAGGTGTAATGCTGGGCCCAGATTCGGGCTGGCGGGCAGTCTCTGGGGTGCGCCCCGCCTGGCTGGGCCAGCCTCTGCCCAGTTCCCACGGCTGAGGCGCTGCTGTCTCTGGCCAGGCCCTGAGCAGCCAGCAGGAGGCCAGAGCGGCTCAGCAGTCATGGCTCTGGGCAGGCGGCCAAGGCCATGTGGTCCGGCAGCACAGGACCGCCTGTGTTGGGGCCGCCACCCCTACATGAGCGGGGAGCCCTTTCCTCCCCTCCGGCCTGCCCGCCCTGAGGCTCCAGGCCGCCCTCCTGGCCAGGGCAGAGGCAGGAAAGGTGCCCTCCAGCCCCTTTTCAGGCGGCCCTGCCCTCCTCCCCTGGTGGGAGCAGACACCGCTGGGGAGCCGAGCCGCAGAGGCAGTTTGTGGATAGCTGCTGTTCTCAGCGAAGCCAGCGCGTCACGGAGTCACAGCCCCCATTCCCTGAGGTGGAGAGAAGCCAGCGGCAACTGTCGCCTGTGCCAGACACTGTGACGCAGCTGCGCGCTAGGGCTGCTGCCTTCCCTGTGCGCCAGGCCGGCGTCAGGGCTGGGTGGGAGGAGATGCGCTCAGCTCCTGCTTGCCCGGGTTTTAGCCAGTGGAGCAGGCAGCGTCTGAGCGCCCGCCACAGCCCAGCGTCGTGCTGCCCGAGCGCAGGGCGCACAGGGGCTGAGCCGAAGCTGCCTCCCCAGGGAGCGGGCGGGAGCGCCCCGCTGGCAGGGTCTGCTCTCCACGACCTGAGGCCCGGCAGGCTGGGAGCGGCCCGGCCCTGTAGCTGGGACGCGGCAGGGTGAGGCCCCTTTGCTCAGCAGAGCTGCACCATCCGGACACCTGAGACTCAGGGGCCCCCAGAGCCCCACAGCGGCGCCCCGAGTGCGGCCTCCCTCCGGCGGCGCCATGCAGCAGTGCCTTCGCTTTCTCCTCCAGCCCAGCCAACGGCGGCCGCACCTGCCCCGGCCTTGCCTATGACTTCCAGCTCTGCAACCCGCAGGACTGCCCTGACTCCCTGGCTGACTTCCGCGCGGAGCAGTGCCGCCAGTGGGACCTGTACTTCGAGCATGGCGATGCCCAGCACCACTGGGTGCCCCACGAGCACCGGGACGGTGAGCGGGAGGGCGGCGGCCGGGGCTCAGCAGGCAGCCTGGGGCTGGGGTGAGGGACTTCCCTTGGCCTGTGCCTTGGACCCTGCGTGGGGCGAGGCTGCTGCAACACTGGGTACAGCGAAGCCCACCCTGGCCAGTGAGGTGTTGGCCCCCTCCCGGGCTGGGGTGATGGGGGCAGGGCTGCAATCCCACAGCAGCCAGAATACCGGGCTTGGCCGAGGACGCTGGGGAGGGTCACCCGGCTGCAGGCTTGCTGGGGCCAGGCTTCCACAGTCCTGGTCTGGCGGACGAGGCGGGGCTGACTCAGCCAAGGTGGCCTCTGACCTTCTCCATTAGGATGCTCAGTTGCAAGTGTCAGAGCGTGTGACTCCAACTGGTTTCAGTATCACAAGGCTCAAGGAACTGAAAAGTCTGGTAGCCTCAGGCCTGGGGTGTTTGTATTCCATGTGGGTTCTCACCCCCCGGGCCTCGTGGGGCATTGGGCAGGGGAGGGAGGCCAGGGTGTGAGTCATCGCTCCATGTGTGTTGGGCTAGTGGAGCACCTGCCCCACATGGGTCAGTGCAGAGCGGGGGGTAACAGAGTAGATGGTGTCCCCCTGTAGGGGCGAGGGGCTGCAGTGTGGTGGCCCAGAGCCACCTCGGAGATAAAGGCTGAGAAGTGAAAGGGCCAGGGACCTGAGACTGAATCATGGAAGGCTGGTCTCATCCAGGATTTCCGAGAAGGTGGATGAGAAGGTTCTACAGATGGAGTCCTGGCAAGCCACCCTTTGCCTCTGCACAGAGTCAAGGTCTCCATCTGGGCGGGGCCTCGGACTGTGAGGTCTGGGCTGCACCTGTATCCTGGCTGGCTCAGTTGGGAAAAGGTCTTCCTAAGTCCCCTACCACCAGGGTCAAAGGAGACACAGACAGGAAAGGGGTTGCCATCACCCTCCCCTTCCCCTCTCGGTGCCCCTGGAGTGCAGGCCACATGGGGCGGGTGAGTTCCAGACCCTCTCAGGAGTCTCTCCCTACGTGGTGTGTCTCTTCTGCATACGTGGGCAGCCGTCCAGGCTCCTTGCTGACACCTTGCTGCTTCCCTTCCAGCCAAGGAGAGATGCCACCTGTACTGCAAGTCCAAGGAGACGGGGGAGGTGGTGTCTATGAAGCGCATGGTGCACGACGGGACACGCTGCTCCTACAAGGACGCCTTCAGCCTCTGTGTGCGGGGAGACTGCAGGGTGAGTGGGCAGAGACTGCAGGGTGAGTGGGCGGAGACTGCAGGGTGAGTGGGCGGAGACTGCAGGGTGAGTGCTGCAAGCCCAGCATGGGTGTCCGTGGCTCTGAATCTCAGCTTCCGGGGTGCCAGCTTCCACTTCTTGGGGTTACTGGGAAGATAAATGATGTTAAGCATACAAAGTGTCAGAAACAGCTCTGGGTCCAGGGAGGGCAGGCCCTGAGCAAGTGTCAGTTATCTTTCCCCATGCCAGGAGTTCTGACACCAGTGTGTGTAGGATTCAGCAGGGAAGCTGGGGGCTTCTCCTCAGACGTCCTGATTCCATACATCAAGGTGGTGGCCTTGAGCATGACCTTTTACAAGCTGCATGGTGATCCCGATGCAGGACCCACAGGGCTCCTTGCAAAGCAGCCCCACACTTGGGCTCTGCAGGGAACTAGGAAGTTTGCTCTGGAATCGCTGTGGTCTCATTGGTTTGGTGCTTTGTAGAAATGCCCTGTCCTGTTTTCCTTTATTGTTATGTCCTTGGCTTCTATCTTAGGCCATCATAAGAAACACCCACAAGTCACCTCAGCATGCAGTAGTAACATGACCACAGACTTGCCCCTGCTAGACTCCCCTGGAAACTACTGGAAGCCTCTGCTAAGGTTGTGTAGATGGGACTGACTCTCGTCTTACCTTCCTGAGAATGGCAGCATCCTCAGGATGCCTCTGGCAGAGCCTGTCGGAGTGTGGTGGGCACCCCTCAGGAGGGGCGTGGGCCACTCTCCACCTCCATGACTTCAGTCGGCCAAAGGTGGCCATAGGTGGCAGGGCTGGGGGAGGCTGTCAGCTTGAGCCCAGCAGGAAGGCCAGGCCATGCATCTGGCTCAGAGACAGTGAGATCAAATACCCCAAACAATCTCAGGCAGTGTCTGCTTCATGCCCGTGGGACTGTAATTTACAGAGGTGACTGAGTGAGGCTCGTGCCATCGAAAGCAGAATTATGACTTACATTTCCCAAGAGAAGGGCCCAGCACGCCATGCAGGGGCACATGGAGAGGCACCGGGGCTGGGCAGGAGGCAGGAGCAGGGGCAGAGCCTGGCCAGGGCCCTCACCGGGGCCCCGCAGGATGGGCCAGGCACGCAGAGTGAGGAGATCAGGATGGGCTAGTCTGAGTCATTTCGGGGGGCTGTGGTTCTTGGGAGTGGTTTCCAGTTGCCTGGTACCTGACCCTAGGATGCCTTGGGGCACAGGAAGCACTGGCCTGGTGTGTGGAGTTGGATGCAAGGGCGTTTGGGATCCAGCCTGGGGACTGGCGGCTCACGTGTGGAGGGTGTGCTCCCGCTGGCCTGTGCTGCCTGTCAGCACTGGCTGCTCTGAGGGTAGGCGGCAGTCTCTCCCTGGCCAGGAAGACATTTAAGATGTCAAAATATCATTAGATACAGGAAATTTTTTTTTTTTTTTGAGACAGAGTCTCGCTTTGTTGCCCAGGCTAGAGTGAGTGCCGTGGCATCAGCCTAGCTCACAGCAACCTCAAACTCCTGGGCTCAAGCAATCCTGCTGCCTCAGCCTCCCGAGTAGCTGGGACTACAGGCACGCGCCACCATGCCCGACTGATTTTTTGTATATATATTTTTAGTTTGCCAATTAATTTCTTTCTATTTTTAGTAGAGATGGGGTCTCACTCAGGCTGGTTTGGAACTCCTGACCTTGAGCAATCCACCTGCCTTGGCCTCCCAGAGTGCTAGGATTACAGGCGTGAGCCACCACGCCAGCCAATACAGGAAATTTTAAAAAACAAAACCATAATTATTATAGGCAGTAAACCTGGGAAGCGTTTATAGCAGAAGTATCTTTAGATGTGGCTTTGAGTGTGTGGTTGCAAGTCTAACTGTTAAGAGCACAAACTCACTGTGCCTGTGAGCACGGCTATAACTTCACTCCTGATGTGATAATTAAAGAAGATTGGGTTGACTATTTTATTAAAGGTGATTTCAGTGGATAAAAGCAGGTTGCTAGAGTTTGCATAATTAGAGAACATGTGCATTTATATGCAGTCACGTGTCACTTAGCGACAGGTAACTGTTCTGAGAAATGTGTCCCTAGGTGACTTTGTCATTGTGCCAACATCATAGAGTGCACTTGCACCCACCTAAACGGAATAGCCACTGCACAATGGGGCTTGCTTTGAGGGACGGCCTATCACAGCCAGGCAGCATGTGACTGTACTCACCAGGGCAACTATAACACAGTAAGTGTCATGTGCCTAAAAGCACTACACATAGAAAAGATGTGGCAAAACATGGAACTGTAATCATACGGGACCACTGTTGCGTATTTGGCCCATTGCTGACCGGGATGTGATTGTGCAGCAAATGGCTACACGTACACGTGGTCATGTTGCGGAAGACAGAGAACAGTGGGGACAAAAAGAAAAGGTTAAAAACAGAGGAAACGGGCAGTAATAAGATTAAACATATTGGTCTGTATGATACACATGATTGTGAGACTCTTATTTTAAAATAATCTAATATTGGGTAAAAAAAAAAAAATAGCACCCTAGTGGATGCTATCGATTAGAGAATAACAAAACACGGTGACTCAGGACACTGTAAGTCAGATGATGGCAAAGATGTGCAAGAGATCAGAAAAACATGCTTGTGCACACGCACACACATGCACACACGCAAGTACACACACATGCACACGTGCACATGCACACAGGGCGGGGAACTGAGAGAGTCAGGCATTAAATGAGGCCAGCAGGGTCACTCTGATTTAATAAAGGGCACAATGCACCACCTGGACGAGGTAATGACATGCCATCAGATATGTCATCTAAAAACTGTAAAAAGGGAGAGACTGAAATAAACGGCACATGTCCTGACTCTGACAGGGCGGTGTGGCAGGCTGAGGGTGGCAGGACAGCAGCCCTCCTTAGCGTCTCCTCAGCTGTGCGCCCTCTGCAGGCCACAGCCTCCTGCCACGACCAGCAGCTTCCACCTCCACTTGAGCCTCCTCTGGCCTCTGACGGTGGTCGGCGGTGGTCCTGGTCATGCAGAGCCACTCCAGACACGGGCCATCCCTGGCCCCATCGACCCTGTTCGGGTCTAAAGCCAGATTTCAGGCCAGTGGAAGAGCCCAGGCTCGTGGAAGGACCTGCCCTCGTTGGCCTCTTCTGCGTGGTCAGGGCATTGGCAGCGTCTCCCGGGGTCAGGCCTCGCAAGGGTGGACGCCGCAGCAGCCCGGGACGGGCCACACCCCTGACACGAGCCAGCAGGAGCCCGGACGGAAACCAAGACCGCTGTGCCGAGCCACTCCTGTAGGGGCAGGCAAGGTCCTTTCCACTGATTAGGCTCTTGCTGATTTCAGAAATAATAGAAGATGAAAACAATGTGTCTTAGAATTGAGGGAAAATGGTGAGAGGCCACTTTGGTGTCTCTCTAGGTCTGCAGGACCAAGATTCAGTCTGTTTCCTTTCGCTCTACTTCGATGACACTCGGGACACACCATTGCGAAGCGTGGCGTGCGGCTGCACTTTGGCCTTGTCCCGGTGTCCCGGCCCTATGCAGCGCCAGTCCGCGTCGGGGCTGCGCACGGCTCGGCTCGGGCCCTTTGGGCGCCGCGAGCGACGCCTCAGAGCTGTGCCCGCCGCTGCGCGGCTTCCGGTCCGCCCGCCGCGGGGTTGCCGGAACGTTCACTTCCGGGTACTCTGCAGGCGCGAGGCCACGGGAAACCGAGTGCTGCGTAAGGCCCCTCGCAGGAGAGGCCAGCCCTCTCTGAGGCGAGCGCGCCGTCCTCGCCTGGAAAGGCGGTTCTCCCCTCCCTCCCCGGACGCGCTCTGTCGGCCAACAGGGATGTGGCACCAGGGTCATCTCCCCTCACCTTCACACGCCCTCAGCAGGGCCCAAATGTGGAAGCAGACCTTGCGGGTCTGAGGGGCACGCCCTCGGTTACGTAGCAGGAGGCGGCAGCTGTGCCTTCAGCTGGGCTTCTGGGCCTCGGAAGTCGAGTGCTTTTTTGGTCTCAGTATGTCAAGTCACTTCCCTTTGGTAAAATTGCTTTCTCAGGAACCATTAAATTAAATAGGAGCATGTTTGTCTAATAATTGTTTTCCACCCTACTTACTTCCAAAAATGAGTCAAAAAACTTACAATCCAGCCTGAGCGAGAGCAAGTTCTTGTTGCTACAAAAAATAGAAAAATTAGCCAGACATGGTGGTGTGTACCTGCAGTCCCAGCTACTTGGGAGACTGAGGCAGGAGGATCGCTTACGCCCAGGAATTTGAGGTTGTATCCTAGGCAACAGAGACTCTGTCTTAAAAAAAAAAGGGTTTGATAAAATATAGATCAAGAAAAATTCAAAGATCATGAACTTCTTCCTATCCACACATTCACAAATGATGCATGAACTGCTACTCTGTAGCTCTCCATGGTCTAGAGCCCCTGCCCTCAAAGGTCCTTGCAAGACAAAAATCAGAAATCAAAGAGCAAAGGGAAAGGAAGTGAGTCTCTCTAGTGGTGGTGGTAGGAGGGTCTTTAAAAGAGAATTGGCCCTGTGCTTCCTGGCAGCCAGGGCAAAGAGGGAAACCTGTGCTGCTCTCATGCACTCTGGGACAGCCACAGAGAGCAAACCAGCCCAGAGGAGAGAGGAGAGATTATCTTCCCTGTTTAGTTCCAAGAAAGGTTGGTATGGGCATCTATGTGGAAGTAGCTTGGGCAGTATGCTCAAGGTCATTGATACGCAGGGCTGCTCCCATGGAGCTTCTGTGGCTCCAGGAGCAGGGTGCTGTCAGGGCTGCAAGGAATAAAAGAGCCTGTCTTAGTCCATTTTCTGCAACTATAACAGAATACCACAGACTGGGTAATTTCTAAAGAAAAGAGATTTATTTAACTCTTGGTTCTTGGCATGGGAAATCCAACAGCACAGCACAGGCAGCAAGCAAGGGTCATTCCGTGGTGGAAGATGGAAAGCAGACGCGAGTATCATAGAGAGAGAGGGGATCTGGCTGAACTCAACCTTTTTATCAGGAACCCACTCAGTGGATGACAGCATGAATCCATTCATGAGGGCAGAGCCCTCGGGACCTGGCCATCTCTTAAAGGCCCCAGCTTTTACTATTGTTACTATGGCAGTTAAATTTCAACATGAGTTTTGGTGCATTCAAACTGTGGCAGAACCCAAATATGTTACTTCTTCTACCAGGTAGCCACAGCAAGGCGACACCCTCACTCTGCGGAGTAATGTTAGTTACTGCAGTGGCAGCGTGGGAGGGCCAGCTCTTGCCACTTCCTGCCCAGATACCCTCAAGACAGACTAAAAAGGATGTTGTATCGTTGGTGCAGAGCAGAGTTTGGGGCATCCAGGCCTAGCTCTGGGTGGGGCCCTGGAGGGGCCACTTCTGGGGCTGTGCTGCATGGGTGACCTGGGAGAGGGGGCAACGTGGAGGGGCCGAGGCCAGGCCTCTGACACGTGCCCAGAGGCCGGCTGTGCCATGCCAAGCAGTCTTGGGCATGTGGCCCTATCTGGGTTCTGCAGCTCACACTTCCCAGCTGTGGGGACCGAGGCACAGTGAGGACGCTGGTTTGCACACGCCAAGTGGCGTCTGTCTTGCTCCAGAGCCTGGTCTCCTTCCCCTGCATCGTGGACTGAGCGCTTTGGGGTGGGGGGGCTGCCAGGAGCCCTGGGGACACAGGTCGCGGCCAGGCTCGGGCCTGAGTGAAGAGGGGTGTCTCCAGTGCTCACGAGCCCTCCCCCTGCAGAAGGTGGGCTGTGATGGGGTGATCGGCTCCAGCAAGCAGGAGGACAAGTGTGGCGTGTGCGGAGGGGACAACAGTCACTGCAAAGTGGTCAAGGGCACGTTCACGCGCTCACCCAAGAAGCACGGTGAGTGAGCCCTCGCCCGGGACTGAGTGTCTGCAGCTCCTCGTGCCCAGGCTGGGTTGGGCCCGCTCATCGTCGCGGCTGTCTGGGTTCATGACTGTTCTCGCTGGGGATGGGGGCCAAGGATGAGGTAGAGGGAGAACCCTAAGTCAGGGCAGAAGAGAGTGGGGGCCCCACAGGGCAGGGCAGAGAATGCCAGGATGTAAGGGTGCCCAGGTTGGGCCTTTGGAATCTTTGTTGGAGGTCAGGAGCCCCCAGCCCTCCAGGGACACCCAGCTGGCCTGTCTGTCCCCAGCTCTCTCCTACCCCAGCTGGCTGTCAGTAGGGCTTCACTGGCCTGTCAGTGCAGCCTGAAGCCTGGGCACACAGAAGGTCTGTCCCTGCAGGCGGGGCTGCGGAACGTGGGGTCCCCAGCGAGGTAGGCTCTGGGAAAACGGCCCTCTGGGCAGCTGCAGCAGCCAGCGGCACCTCTGTGGGCCTGGCTGTCCTGCCTCTGAAATGGGGAGAAGCCACTTGATTTGCCTCTTTTAGAAGAGGGCTGGGGGGCAAATGAGCAGGAAGCCCCCGAGTCAGGTGCTCAGCAGGCCTCGCCACAGCCCACGGGAGTGCGCGTCTCTAGTCTGCAGGTCTCTAGTCTGGACAGGCCGGACGCTTGCTGAGAGCCCCTCCCAGGTGTGGCGTCTTAGCTGGGTGCTGGGCGATCCGAGGGCCAGCGCTCCCACCTGGGTTCCCAGTGGAGGAGGCCGAGGGGGCACCTAGGGTCGAATGTGGGCAGAGGGCCAGGGCAGGAGGCAGCACCGGCCCCGCTGTGCCCACCCAGACGCGGCCAGCGGCTCTCCTGGCAGCCTCTGTCTGGTGGGCGCGCAGAGCCAGGAACCCCGGGCGTGGGGAGTGCCGCAGTGGCACCGCCTTCTCGGGCGAGGCCCTGCTTTCCTGTCTGGGTTCGAGAGGCCTCGTCCCTTCTCATCAGCTTTGTCTTCCCACATCCAAACGAAGGTCACATCAAGATGTTTGAAATCCCCACGGGAGCCAGACACCTGCTCATCCAGGAGGTAGACACCACCAGCCACCATCTGGGTGAGTCTCAGAGCTGGACAACTCGGTGTCCGTGACACCTGGCCCTTCCGGGACGGGCAGAGTGCAGGGCTCAGAGCCTGGCTTGTGCGGCTGGAACCTGAGCCGGGGCAACGCCCCCGCCACCTGTGCCTTGGCCTGCAGCCTTGCTAGGGGTCTTCTCCCTGCGGAGAGGCCAGAGAGCTCCACTGGCAGCGGCTGTGGAGGGATGTGTGTGTGAGGAAGGCCAGCAGGCTCCAGGGTGACTTTCGGTCCCCTGGTCTGCAGGTCAAGGTGGGTAGGCCCCGGCCCTCTGGGAGGCGGGCAGGCTCTGTGCGCAGCAGGCACGCCCACACCAAGGCCAGCCAGAGGATGGGCTCACACCATGTACTGGCATGTTTTCAACTAGTTTACTTTTAAATTCAAGAGATTCCACCTAAAATAGGTACCTCTTAAAAATTTGGATAGTCTAACACCTCTGGGTGCCTCTTCCCAGCTACCCGGGGCCTCTCTCAGGGGCTCCACCTAGCCTAGGCTCCTGTCCAAAGGTGCTGGGGACCACTGGGGTTCCTGGACAAGTCCCTTCACCCAACCCCAGCTCCGCCCTCGTCCCTGTCCCCAGGCTGGACTGCGTCCGGGGCTCCGGAGCCGCTGCGGTCCAGAGCCCGTGGCAGCAAGCGCAAACACTGCCCTGTTAATACTCGCTCTCCTCTCTCGCTTATTTTAAGAGGAATCTTTGTGTTGCTACCTTAAATGCAAATCCAGCACTTTAGGTAGAAGGTAAACATAAAAGGTAATTCCCAAACAAAAAGACACCTCTGTCCCAAAGCTGATTCCTGCCAAGGTCTCTGGGGCAGAAGCCCCTCCTCGGAGGGGCGAGTGCCAGGGAGAAGGCGGGCCCACCAGCACCAACCAAGGCTTCTCCATGCTGTGGACAGTTACGTGGGACTTCCTCACTCGTGCCCTGTCTGTGGCCCCAAAGTCACCCAGAAGCCCCAGAAGCCACCTTCCACGCTGCAGGAAGTATGTGCTCCTGACCAGCCAGAGTCCTGCCTCCAGGATGGTCTGCAGAGGCCCAGGGGCCTGAGGCCCCAGCCAGGCCAAGCCTCTTCGTGGAGTCGGGGGAGTGGAGCTGCTGGGACCTCCGCCAGGCCCCAGTCACCGATGGGGTGGGGAGATCCTGCTGTCTAGGGACATGGGCTTGCCCCTCATGTCCAGCAGAGTCCTGTGCCGGTGGAGACCCTCCCTCCATGCTGCCTGGTGGCCACCGGCTCCCACTGAGGAGTCGGAGGAGGGGCCTGGGCAGCTGCTTCAGAGGAGGCCCTGCCTCCAAGGCCTGGGGGTGCCGATCCAGAAGAAGGTACTCAGGCAGGAAAACGGTGTGCGTGGAGGGCGGTCCAGTCCCGCAGGGCCTCGAAGGGCACGTTGGCTCCCAGAGCGATCTGGGTGTCAGTGGCACAGACGGACCCTGGCAGAGAGCAGCTGGGGAGATGAGGGGCTGCTGTCCAGACACCCCCCGCCACACCAGCGTGCCCTGCGGGCCTGCCCCAGCCAACCTGGGCCCTGCCCCGGGGTGACGGCGGCCGCGGGCTCCCCTTCCCTTCTCAGCCGTCAAGAGCCTGGAGACAGGCAAGTCCATCTTAAACGAGAACGACATGGATGCCACTTCTAAATCTTTCATCGCCATGGGCGTGGAATGGGAGTACAGGGACGAGGACGGCCGGGAGACGCTGCAGACCATGGGCCCCCTCCACGGCTCCATCACCGTCCTGGTGAGCAGAGGCCTCCTTGCCGCCCGGGCAGCGGGCGTGGGCCCCGGGCAGGGCAGGCAGCCTGGAGCCCCACGCCTCCTGTGCTCCGGGCTGCGCTCTGCTGGGCTGCTTTGGCCTGCCCTTTGCACCCAAGGTCTCCAATGCAGTGTCACAGCCACAAAGGGACATGGGCCCATAAGTCGGGGCTCTGGGCCCGACATGACCCACAGGCAACCTTGGGCATACTCTCTCCTCTAAGGCTTCGGTGCCCCTCTCTGAACGACATTTGCAGCTACCATCCGCCATGCTCATTCACGTGTGCTGTCACACCGAAACCCTGCGACACCCTTGGGGTGGGGAGTGGGCCCAGGAAGCCAGACACCAGCGCCAGGTCACACCGGACATGTCTCTGACTGGGACCACACCTCACATCTCCTGGTTCCAGGACCACAGGCTGCTCCTGGTTGTGGGGATTACTGAGGGGGCTGGATTTTCAAATCACTTCTTAAAATTTAATTTTAATTGCATAAATTATAGGTTTTATTTGTCAAAAAGTCTAAACACACAGGTAAGCTTCTGGTGCCCTGGAGCCTTTCCCCTAAGGTGAGCACGCCAGGGGTGGGTTCAGCCAGCCAGCCCTGTGCCTCACACGTGGGCGCACCTGCAAACAGGTGCGGTGCTAGCCAGGAGAGCTGTGTCCACCCTGTGCCGCCCTGCTTGTTTGATGTTAATGAATCAAAAATATATATTAAGTAAAGTGTCTTTAAACAGAATCCCACATAAAACAAGGTTGCACAGGTCAGTTACAAAGTTGTGACCAGAGGGTTGCAGGGACCTAGCCCCGTGTCCCCTGGCGTATGGTTCAGTGTCCCTGGACTCGGTGCCCCAGGAGATCTGGCAGAGCATGGCTGCCGTGAACAGCAGGATAAGCATATGCACTGGGGCTGACCTCCTGCATGGGCCGAGGGGGAAGGGAGGAGAGCCAGGCGGGCACTCACAGTCGTCCCGGGCGGGCACAGGTCATCCCAGAAGGAGATGCCAGGATCTCACTGACGTACAAATACATGATCCACGAGGACTCACTCAATGTCGATGACAACAATGTCCTTGAAGAAGACTCTGTGGTCTACGAGTGGGCCCTGAAGAAGTGGTCTCCCTGCTCCAAGCCCTGCGGCGGAGGTGAGGGGCTTCTCAGAGTTGGGGCCCTGAGTGGCACGAGGGTGGCAACGAGGAGCTGGGGGCACCCCTGGGGCAGGGCCTAGCGCGAGTGGAGCGTGGGCCGGGCCGGCGGCCCCGAGGAGGTCTGCCTTCTGGCGAGGGGCTTCCAGAGTAGACGGTGCCTGCTGACTGCTGGGCCTCAGGCCAGAGTGAGCCTGGGCATGGGCCAAGGTGAGAAGACTGGGCCTGGGCCTGGGCCTGGGGGGCTCGGCAGGGACCTTCGCCCAGGTGGACCAGGGCCTAGCCAGGCTAGGAGGGGCCAGCGGGCGGGCAGGAGGGCGGGTGCTGGGGCATCAGGCCAAAGGCGGCACGAGACCATGCTGGCATGGCCTGCCTCGGCGTGGAGGGCCGGCCTGCCTGGCGGGAGGTTGGCCTGTGGGCGGGTCCCACCATGTCACCGGCAGGACAGGGCACAGGCAAGGCATGGGCAGTGCTGGGGACACCTCTGGGAGCCTCCTCCCTCTGTTCATTCAGAAAAGCCTTGTAGACCTTCCTGGGGCAGGGCTGGGCACAGAGGGGTCCCATCGGCCCTGGACCTCAGACAGCCCACATTTGGGTGGGACATGGGACATACAGAGGGACAGGATGCTGTGGTCTGTCCAAGGTGCTCACTGCCCCTGGCGGCGGACAAGATAGGAGGCAGGTGGCCAGGACACACCCACCTTTTGCTGTGCCTCTGCGTCCTGCCAGGACTTCATCGGCACATCCTGCTGATTCTCCCTCCTGCGTGTCTCTCAGACCTGCCTGCTATTCCCACCTTCCCAGTCACCCCCTGGTCCCGCAGCTTCCTCCCGACTGGTGTGTCCAGTCTTGCCCAGAGAGTGACCTTGGGGGACACATCAGACCATGTCCATTCCTGGTGTCATAGTCTTCAGCTGCTCCCTCTGCTCTTGGGATAAAAGACAAAGTTCCCCTCAGCCTCCGTGGTCCGTGGAACTTGCTGGCGGCTCCTGGAGCACTGGCACCCCTGTCCCGTGCCCCTAGGCCCTGACCACACTGGCCTTGGGTACTTTTCCTGGGTATGCCTGCCCCCCTCTGCACAGGCCTCCCCACTAAATCAGCACCCCCTTCCTCTGCTTCCTGGGATGCGCCCCGATGCCCGGGATGGCCGGCTTTGCCTCGTCCTGTTGTCTGGCCCCCCAGGCTGGGGGTTCGCTGCTGCGCCACCCTTTTCCTCTTGGGCTCTGCCATTCCTCCGGGTGCTGCCCAGTGCACTGCAGGGTGTGGTGCAGCACCTCTCCCCCCGTTGTGACAACCCCAGATGCCCTAGACACCGCCCCACTGGGGGAACGGCCCCGTTGAGAACTGCTGCACCACGAGTGTGGTGGCAGAACACACGGGCCGTGCGCCAGTGTCGGCCAGCTCCCGGCTCGGGTGGCCCCCAGGCCCCGCGCACGCTGAGTCGCGATGGAGAGGAGATGCGGCCTCCACTCTGGCCAGGATCCGGTGAAGGGACCACGGGAGGGTCCAGGAAAGGGACGGGTGGGGAGAAGGTGGCCTCTCTCTGCACCGTCTGGCCTCCTCCCAGGGTTCCTCCCAGCACCCCCACTGGGCTTGGGGCCCTGTCCCGTCAGGGGTGGGGAAGAGAATGGGGCCGAGAATGCTGCTGGAGCCCACCCCTCCATGTCCCCTTGGGGGGCTGTGCTGCCCTATAGAGCCCCCTCCAGCTTTCTGTCTTTAGGGTCCCAGTTCACTAAGTATGGCTGCCGCCGGAGGCTGGATCACAAGATGGTGCACCGAGGCTTCTGTGCCGCCCTTGCAAAGCCCAAAGCCATCCGCCGGGCATGCAACCCACAGGAGTGCTCCCAGCCTGTGTGAGTGCCCCTGGCCACTAGATGGGGAGAGGCCAGAAGCTACCAGGGGCTCCCACAGAGGGAGGCATGGGATCTGAACTTCTGGGCATGGCGTTGCCCAAGGCATGGGACGGGGTCTTTCTCACCATGCTTCCTGGGGTCTAAGATGCCACAGGATGGAAGGCACACCCCAGCTTCGGACCTACTAACCTAAAGCAGTGGTGTACCTCTTAGAAATGACAACAAATGGTGATGCCCAGTTGGGGAAACTGAGGCTTAGAGGGCCCAGGGCTGGCTCCCAGTCCTGTGGTAATGTCTCCTAAGCAGGGCTTTGATGTCAGGCCTGGGGCTTGGCCAGCTGCACTTCTGGGCCCAGGTTCCTTTTGCAGGGCGCTGAGACAGGAAGATGGTCAGTAACTAGGCAGACGGGGGCCGTGCAGGACAGGGTGCCAAGAGTCCACACTGCTCTGGAGCTTTGCCAGAGGATTCGTGGTGTTGGCAGGTCAGGACAGGTGGCAGGGTCAGGGCCCTGAAAAGGCAGGCAAAGCTCCTGAAGCTTGTGTCCTCCACAGCCACTGGCTCCACCAGGGGTCTCCCAGTGGGGGACATGCATGAGATTCGTCCTCAGTAGGACCTTGGGCAACTGAGCCTTGTGCAGCACTGCACGGCTGGCAGCTTTGTAAGAACAGGAAAATGTGTGCCAGGGAGCAGAGGAGGCTGCCTTCTCTCTGTTCTCACTGTCCAGCTGGGCTGCAGGGACTGGTGCTGGAGTTCAGCTGGGCTGGCTCTCCGGGGACTACAGGGGCCTAACTACTTGCCACTCTGCCCTGGCAGGTGGGTCACGGGCGAGTGGGAGCCGTGCAGTCAGAGCTGCGGGCGGACAGGCATGCAGGTGCGCTCTGTGCGCTGTGTTCAGCTGATGCACAACAACACCACCCGCTCCGTGCACACCAAGCACTGCAACGACGCCCGGCCTGAGAGCCGCCGGGCCTGCAACCGTGAGCTCTGCCCAGGTTGGTGGCGGGCCGGGCCCTGGTCCCAGGTAAGCCGTCCCCCTGGCTCCATACCCTTGGCCCCAAACTGAGTTTGGGTGGGACCGAGGTGGCCAGGGCATTCCACTTTGGCACATGGGCCTGGACACAAGTCCTGTCATGGGCCACGTCCCATGGGTCTCAGGGCACAAGTGGCTGCCATGTGGTCGGTGCTTTGCTGAGAGGCCCACTGGAATGTGGTCTGCGCTGCGCAGACGGAGGCCCCGGGGCGCCATGGGGGTCTGGAATCCCAGGAAGCAGGAGCCTGGGCTCCAAGGCACAATGGGCTGTTCAGGGCTCCTGCACGTGAGAGGTCTAGGTCTCATCTCAGAGGCTGGAGGGGCCGTCGAGAAGGCCAGCCCAGCTGGCGGGAGGGAGCTAAGAGGCATGCTGGGAAGAATAAGGAGAGTGGGCTCAAAGGCCAGAGGGACAGCTCAGGGCAGGGGCCAAGCGCCAGCCAAGGCCAGGCCGCCGCTGACATGAGCTGGGACAGCCGGCCCACAGGCCTGGTATGCCAGGGGGCCACACAGGTATTTAGTGTCCATGTGACTCACCTCAGCTGCAGAGGGAAAGCAGGTATTCCCCATAAGTCACACTGTTGGTATGAACTACCTGGGCCAACTGCTATGGCATGACAGGCCTCACGCATGCAAAAGCACTCTTAGCAGACTGAACCTTCCACGGGCTTGATTCCCAGGACCTTCACAGGAGCCGGCCCTAAAAACAGGCCCTTGTAGTGAATACGCAGGGTTTGAGCAACCCAGGTCTGCTGAGTCAACCCTTTCTCCCACACACCGGAAGGACTGGAAAGTTCTCCTTGGGCCCGGCTGGGCACGACTGCTCCTTCTGCCCCTCCCTATCAGCGTGGCAGGGCAGAGAGGGTGCTAGGCTGGTGGGGTCAGTGAGGGCACTGGTGGCAGAGACTTGAGTCTGGGGGTGCTGGGGCCAGAGCCTCCCGGGCTTGGTCAGAGCTTTCCCAGGGGCCCGCACGAGCCTCTGGACACTGCTAACTCAACCACTGGGAGAGACGGACACGTGTGCGTCCTCTTCAGAGCCCAGGAGACTGGGGCATGCCCTGACGGTGGGCTAAGGCAGCCTGTTCCTGCGCTCTGCCCCCACCTGCTCCCATGCCTGGGGCACTGAATGGTGCCTGGTGACTCTCTCCCGCAGTGCTCGGTAACCTGTGGCAATGGCACCCAGGAGAGGCCGGTGCTGTGCCGCACCGCAGATGACAGCTTCGGCATCTGCCAGGAGGAGCGGCCGGAGACAGCGAGGACCTGCAGGCTTGGCCCCTGTCCTGGTAAGCCCTCTGCTCCCTGCCCCAGCGAGCCCAGGGTCCGGGCTGGGGGCGTGGTTCAGGCAGGCTTGGCTCTTCCCCAGAAGTGGCTGGACGCAGTGACCTTGGAGAAGCAGAGCCCTCTGGGCCAGGGCTGGGCCTTTACCTGGTGGGAAGCAGAGGGAGTGGCATGTGCCCTGACCTCTGCAGCCACCTCCCCCTGCCTCGCGGCACTGTGCCCACTCGGCAAGCCCAGAGCGCCAGGTGCCCCTAAAGCACAGCCACCACAACACGCTCTGCCCAGGCTGGGCCAGCCCTTGCCCGCAGCCGCTGCAGCCCTCTCTCCTCCCTCTAGGAAACATGTCCAACCCCTCCAAGAAGAGCTACGTGGTGCAGTGGCTGTCCCGCCCAGACCCCGACTCACCCATGCAGAAGATCTCGTCAAGTAACCGCCCGGTTTATAACTCTGCCTCTGCCCTTCAGTGCATGCCCTGCGCCTTGTGGAGCTTGCCGTGGGCCCCCCTGCTCTCTCTCTATGGAAAGCTCCCCTGACTCGAGCGCCCGTGGGTGTGGATCCGTTCTCTCCCGGGCCTCGGTGCTCGGCGTCTCCAGAGCCGTGCAGGCAGGGCCAGCCTGGCAGAGGCGTGGCCTGGGGCTCTAGCCCCTTGTGTCGGGGCCAGGACCTGTTGGTGACGGCTTGTAAAGGGGCAAAGATCTGTCGTGGTGCTGGAGGGGTCAGAGGCCACAGTGAGAATGTGACCACTTCGCCATGGGGCCGCCCGCCACCGGGCTGAACTGAGGGTAGAGGTGGGGGGACTGGCTGCCCCTTCGCGCCACCCACCAAGGGCGCAGCCGGAGGGGTCCCTGGGGCGTGTGGTTTCACGTCCATGCTGTGCGGGGACCCGAGCCCAGGTTTCCCGCGGTGCCAGGGGTTTCCGGCTGCCACCACCGCTGCTGCTGCCACCCTTTGCTGAGCGTCCTGACTCGTGGAACTGTGGCTGCTTCCACCCGGCCTTTGCGTCCAGCTGACACAGCCCCCGCCCGTCCCTGTGCTCTCAGGGGTCCAGGTCAAACGAAGCAGGCAGGGGTCATGTCCCTGGGGGGAACCTGGGAGTCCCCAGCTTCCATTCTCTGTCCATCAGCCCCGATGGCCTTTCTCATCGTGTGCACAAGACCCGGTCCATAGGTTGAGCGGGAGCAAGATGGGTACGGATGTGCCTCACCTGCCAGTGAGAGCAAATACAGAATTACCTCAATTTTTATTGCTTTTTTGCTTAGAGAAACTACGTAGAAAATGCCTTAAAGTTGAAAGGTAACAGACTTGGCTGCTAACGCCAGCTTCCTAGCGGGTTGTGGTCCAGGTAGGAGGCAAGGGAAGTGTCGGGAGCCGGTGGATCCAGCCACCTTTCGCCAAGTTCAAGGTTTCCGACGGCCTCGCTCCCCTCGCTGAGCGCCCACACATCCTGGGGCTCGGTCCCCGAGGGAGGGAGTCGCGCGTGACCCGCTGGGCCAGCAGCGCCAATGTTGTGTGGGGCCTTACACTGGCCAGCCCTCTGCGTGACCACGCAGCGCGCACCGCCCTCCACGGCCGGCCACAGCACCGCCGGCCTGCGGCTCTGGCCACTGTCATGTACATAGCGGCATGTGCTGCGTCCTGATCCTCACGACTGTTAACTTGCAGCTTTGCCGAGCTGGGCGAGCGCTGGGCAGCCAGGGAGGCGCAGTGCGCCCTGGGCACCGCGCTGTCTGTGTGCACTCTGGTTTATCAGGGACGTTTCATAGTGTTTTGTGTGTGTTTAATGGCGTGTTACATAGGTTCCTTTGTTGTTGCTTTTCCGGTTTTTTTATGAGACAACGTTAGCGTGTGCCAAAGTGACTGTGAAAATGATCTTTTATTCTTACTACTGATGGAAAGACCTCCTGTCATGCATCCCACAAATAAACTCAATAAAATTCCGTGAAACTGGGCGCTTTGCTTGGGTTGGGCAAGCTGATGGCTCATTTCTCTCGCCTGGTGGATGAGGCTGAAGAGCTGTGGGTTGGCTCTGCAGCGGCGGCTGCCTGCTCCTTATTCCAGTAGCTTCGCTGACCCATGCAGGTACTCGGGCCCCCGGCACGTCTCTAAACATGACAACAAACTGGGAAGGCCCTCCGGGTGACTCTGAAGTTGAATGTGGGAGCTGAGCGAGCTCCTGCAGCAGTGGCTGGGTTCTGTCCTCCGAGAAGGTGGTCTGCAAGCAGGAGAAGCCCCCAAGAGGGGTTTCTTCTCATCTTCGGGATCAGAGCCTGTGGAGCAGAACTGCGGGGTCAGTAGTCACCTGCCCTGACTCTGGGCACAGTTCTCAGCCCTAGGCTACTTGTTTGGGGAGGGAAAGGTGCCCAAGTGGCCCAGGTGGGGGCTGGGCCAGCCCCAGGAGAGTCTGGGTCTGGGAGGGGAGGGCCGCGGCGACTCGCTGGGCAGCCTGCCAACATGCAGGCGGGTGCGTGTGTGCTCAGCTGTGCCTGCCCGTGTCTCCCCAGCGCGACCCTGGGGAACAGCAGGGCCGTGTTCACTCTGCTTGCTGTGGCCAGGCAGAGGGTCAGGGCAGCAGGGCCGTGTTCACTCTGCTTGCTGTGGCCAGGCAGAGGGTCAGGGTTCAACAGAAACCTCAGGAGCTGGGGCCGGTGCCGTGTCCTGCTGGTAGGAAGCTAACTGCTCCCTTTTGTGGGCCACTGAGGAGTCTTCTGCCAGGGAGGAGTGAGAAAGCTGGGAGACCATGAGAGGGCACGGTGCGGAGCAGCCCAGCACCATGGGGCAGATGGGGCGCAGGGCCAGGCCCCGGTCCCTGCCCGCCCAGAGCTGTCATCAAAAGGACTCACAGCTTAAGAGAGACAAGGAGCACCAAGGAAATTGTCCGCCAGTCCTTTGTTCCATTCAGTCTGCCTCCCAGAGATGGGTCAGGGGCAGTTGTCCTCTAACGGGCCTGCGAGAGCCAGAGACACAGTGCTCAAGGCCCAGGTGCCATGGCAGGCATGTGGCAGGAGGGTGTCACTCACTTTTGTGACTTTTGTGCATGAACTTCTGAATGGTGAAATGGGCGACTGTTTTACTGAAAAAACACAAAGTGTTTCCACAGAGGGACGGGAGGGTGGCCGAGGTCCCACAGAGCGTCTTCCCTGCTGTCCTCCCTCCCCACCACCTCAGGTGGAAAGTCCCCGTTGGGACCAGCCTCCGCGTCTCTCACATCTGCTCCTTTTCCTCCACCTGTCAGTTTTGCAGGCAGGAGTATCTCCTGAGAGTTTGATGCATCAAAGTTTAACTTTAAAACTAACTAAAAGGACTTGAAACTGTTATTTGTATTCATGTTTAGGGTCACCTTTACGATGGTAGTATAACATTTTCTTCTACAATAAATTTTAAGTTTAAAAAGGAGTTAATTTAAAGGAAACTCCTAAGCAAATAATAATACAGGTGGTATTCGGCTACAGCCAAGACCGTGGGAGTGTCGCACAATGACTTCAGTTTTCAACAAGCATGTCAACTCTTGGCAGCTGACTGTCATTCACAAGAAGACAAAGTCTTGCTAGTTAATTGCTGCTGGGAATGGCTGTAGATCAAGTATTATAAAACCAAAATTATCTTGGTGGAAAGCGGTCACCAGCCAATGCCTCAGGACACATTCATCTCTCTGGTCATTGATAATACTTAAAAATACACAACCACTGGTGTACTTTTTTTTTTTTTTGGAGGCATGGTCTCACCCAGGCTGGAGTGCACTGGCTTGACCAGACAGAGCACACTGCAGCCTCGAACTCCTGGACTCAAGCAATTCTCTTGCCTCAGCCTCCAAGTAGCTGGGATGGTAGGTGTGCATCACCATGGCTGCCTAATTTTTGTATTTTTTGTAGAGACAGGGTCTCACTAGGTTGCCCAGACTGGTCTGGAGCTCCTGGCCTCAAGTGATCTCCCACCTGGGCCTCCCAAAGTGCTGGGATGACAGGTGTGAGCCACCTTCCGTGGCCACTGGTGTACTTTTAAGAGCAATTAGTAATTATTTTCAATTTTTTCTAGGATGATATTAGAACAGCCAAGCTCTTGGCCAGTGTTTCTTGAATTGCTCATTCATTGACTTATTTTTATTTTTAAAAACTGAGAGAAAAAAAAAAAACTGAGAGCAGTGCAGCTCACTGCTCAGAGGAAATCAGGCTCAGAAATCCACCATGTAGACAAGGTGGAAGGAAAGCCCAACCTATGGACCATTGCCGTTTACTCAGGGGACATTTACTGAACATTTCCTGTATGTCAAGCTCTGGCCCAGACATGCACTTGACCAGGGCGCAGCCAACATGCTCTTTAAAGGGCCAGATAGGGAATAAATATTTGGGTTTTGGGACCCACATGGTCTCTGTCACAACCACTCAGCTCTGCCGTTGTAGCGGGAAAGCAGCCATAGATAAGAAATGCATGGGCATGGCCATGTTCCAATAAAACTTTATTTTTATAAACCAGGTGGAGGGATGGAATTGGCCTGTGGACTGTGGTTGGCTGACGCCTGTGCTAGACTGATGTGATACTTGGTCTTCAGGGATCCCAACCTGGCAGGGGAGACAAATGATAACTGTTTAATGGCATTCTTGTCATCTGTGTGAAGGAGGAGGCACAGGTCGCAGGAGAGGTGTCACTGTGTGCAGGTGGGCCTCTCCCAGCACTATCAGGCCCGGCTCCTTCCCTTGTCAAAGCCTGGGGGGGAGGCTGCCCCAGCTCTTACCACGAGCCCTCCTGTGGGCTGTGCTCGGGGGTTCACGTGTTCAGGCTCTGGCTGCCAGACGTGGGGGCGAGGAAGGGGTTGGGGATGGGAGCCCTACCTTCCCCTCACCCCACCTACAAACAGGATAGTCTCACTTTACCTGTTTCCTGTCCTGGGCATCTGTGTAAGATTTTCATCTGAGCAAAGTGTTTTGCTGGTTCAAAAGCCCTGTAAGCCATATCTCAGGACCTTTTGACTTGATCTCTGGACCCTCCCCTCCTTGAGAGGTCCCCACCTTCCCCACTCCACGTCGTAAGCACGTTTCTTGGTCTCAGTGTTAGGGAGACCTGGGCTTTTCCTGAATGGCCAGGGATTGTTTTTATCTTTGCATACTGGGTCCTGTGGCCAGCCATGTTACCTCCTCATTTTGTCCATGTAAAGCTCAGAGCCAGGGCTGAGCCTCCTCTGCTGGTGCACACCCCTGCTGGAGCACGCCCCTGCTGGTGCACGCCTATGCTGGTCCACGCCTCTGCTGGAGCACGCCCCTGCTGGAGCACGCCCCTGCTGGAGCACGCCCCTGCTGGAGCACTCCCCTGCTGGAGCACGCCCCTGCTGGTGCACGCCTCTGCTGGAGCACGCCCCTGCTGGAGCACTCCCCTTCTGGAGCACGCCTATGCTGGAGCACACCCCTGCTGGAGTATGCCCCTGCTGGAGCACGCCTCTGCTGGAGCACACCCCTGCTGGTGCACGCCTATGCTGGTCCACGCCCCTGCTGGAGCACGCCCCTGCTGGAACACGCCCCTGCTGGTGCATGCCTCTGCTGGAGCACGCCTCTGCTGGTGCACGCCCCTGCTGGAGCACTCCCCTTCTGGAGCACGCCTATGCTGGAGCACACCCCTGCTGGAGTATGCCCCTGCTGGAGCACGCCTCTGCTGGAGCACACCCCTGCTGGTGCACACCCCTGCTGGTGCACACCTCTGCTGGAGCACGCCTCTGCTGGTGCACGCCCCTGCTGGAGCACTCCCCTTCTGGAGCACGCCTCTACTGGAGCACTCCCCTTCTGGAGCACGCCTATGCTGGAGCACACCCCTGCTGGAGTATGCCCCTGCTGGAGCACGCCTCTACTGGAGCACTCCCCCGATGGAGCACGCCCCTACTGGAACACTCCTCTGCTGGAGCACTCCCCTGCTGGAGCACTCCCCTGCTGGAGCACGCCCCTACTCAAGCACACCTCTGCTGGAGCACTCCCCTGCTGGAGCACACCTCTGCTGGAGCACTCCCCTGCTGGAGCACACCTCTGCTGGAGCACGCCTCTGCTGGAGCACGCCTCTGCTGGTGCACGCCTCTGCTGGTGCACGCCTCTGCTGGTGCACGCCTCTGCGTGTTCTTCCTGCATGAAGCTTTGCTGTTTAAGAGCCATAATTTCCCTGTTTTGGACTTCCTCAGTCATATTTGTCTTTTTCATACCTTTTTATACATTTATACCTTCATATCTTTTATACCTTTATGCATCCTCTGGTTGACTGCGCTAGGCTCTGGTACTAGAGGGCCATCCAAATATAGCCTGGGGTGCTGCCCCTTGGAGCTTTCAGGATAATGTAAAGGTCTGGAACTAATCATCTCACATGTGAGCTTGCCTGCTGGGAAGACATGGCACCATGAGACCACGTGCTGGCAGGATCTTGCCTCCTCAGGCAGTCGGGTGATGCCTACCTGAGGAAGATGTGTTCCAGCTGTACCTAAAGGATGAGAGTGGCCGCTGGAGGCAGAGGGAGGTGCAGTATGTGCAAAGGCCCTGTGGCCAAAGGGAGCTCAATACAAAACAGGGGTCTGAGGCCTGGGGAGGCTGGAGAGGTGAAGGGGAAAGGTCACGGGCTTCAAATGGGGGTGTGTGTGACATGGTCATGTTTTCGGTTAGAAAACAGTATTCCAACTGGAGCAGGATAGCCAGATGGGACAGGGATACAGACAGGCCAGAACAGAGGCTCTTACCACGTTACGGCCAAGAGGCAGCTCAGCCAGGGAGGTGGGAGAGAGAGGGGAACATGGACGCACCCACAGGTGTCTAGGAGGAAACGCAGATGGACTTGGACGTGACCGGCTGGGAGTGAGGGAAGGAGGTGTGAGGACGCCGGTGTCTGGCCTGTGTGCCTGAAAGGCCATGCATTGAGGCCGCTGGCGCCAGCAGAGGCCCTGGGCTGGGCTGGACGTGCCGCGTCTCGGGGGCCTCCGGCACTCAGCGGGGCTCAGGGGCGTGTGTCTCGCAGCAGGCTGCACGCCAGAGCGCCAAGCTCCAGAGGTTGCGGCTGGTGGTCTGGCTGAGTCACAGCCTGGGGGAAATGACAGGCCTGAGCAGAGGCGGTGCAGAGTGGGAGCCTGATGCCAGAGCCCCTGGCCCTTGAGGGGAGGGGCTGCTTGTCTGTCACTGCAGGGTTGGGCAGGCCACGGCGGGCGTCGGGTGCAGACAGCGCCTGTGCACGGTGGTTGCAGGGCAACTGTCGGTGTGCTCCCGTCCGATGCCCGCCCTTCCCCCCCCCCCTTCTGTCCTCCCTTCCTTTCCTAGGAGATGAGGTCACATAAGGAGAGTGGGAAAAGGAGGGCACATTAGGGGTGTGGGCCAGGTCCGAAACCTCTTTGTGGGGAGCAGAGCGGCATAGCAGGCAGTGGGGGGCCCGTCTCGGTCAGTGATCAATAATTGGTAGTGGGTCACATGCCCCTGTCATGTGGCGCATTCTGTCCTATGGAGTGGTTTGTTGTCAGTCATCTAGACTTGTATGTCGCAGAGTGAGGAGGGAGCAAGGAGGGTGCGACTTCAGGAAGACAGAGCGTGGGGCGAGCGTGGGGCAGGGCAGCTGGCAGGATGTGGCCCGCGCACAGGCAGCGCGAGGCACGCAGGGGCAGGCGGCCTCACCTGCCGGGCAGGACTGGCCAGGGCGGCAGCAGGTTCGTCTGGGCACCGGCCGGCAGCCCAATGGGAGGGCTGCCAGGTGCAAGGAGCAGTGGCAGGACAGGAGGCGTTTGGGTAAGCTGAGGCAAGTGTAAGGAAGCCCGTAAAAGTTCGGGCAATTTTCCATTTCCCCGTAGGCACGTTGGGCTACAAAGACCATCTGGGCAGTGTGGGTCAGGGCGGGTCCTGGAGTGGCGGGGCGTAGTGGGGCCTTGGCCACGGCTGTAGGGTTTGCCATATTGGCTTTCAGAATTGGCTTTTTAGGTTTAATTTTGTTATAGTTAAATAGATTACTGTAGAGTTGAACTCTGCCACAGAATTTCACTGGGGTTACTACCCGGATGTCAAATGTGAAGATCTGACGAAACCCCGTTCTTTAAAATGGGAGCTTGGAACCAGCCCATGAGAACAAAGAGGCCTCATTTCCCTGTCGGACTTTGAGATGCGGAAGCTTCCAGACTTGGCCGGGGTGGCGCGAGGAGGCACGAGCTTGGGAGTCGGCACGGCAGGGCGGGGCGGGGACTGAACCCACAGACTTTCCACCTGCGCTCACTTGCCTCTGCTGCCTCTGGGCTCTGTCCTGCCTTCTCCAGCAAGCTGCCCCCTGGGGGACAGAGTCCCCCTTATCCTGTCCTTTGGTTACTTGTCCCACTCTTCTCTTTCAGAGAGCCACTGCCAAGGTGACAAGTCAATATTCTGTAGGATGGAAGTCTTGTCTCGCTATTGCTCCATCCCAGGCTACAACAAGCTGTGCTGCAAGTCCTGCAACCTGCACGACAACCTCACCAGCGTGGGGGGCGGCATCCAGCCACCGCCTGGGAAGCACAACGACATCGAAGTGTTTATGCCCACTCTCCCCGGCCCCACTGTGGTCGTGGAGGTGCCGCCTTCGCCAGGCACCCCCCTGGAGGTCCCCACCAACGCCTCCAGGACCAATGGCACTGAGGACCACCCAGAAACCAATGCTGTAGATGTACCCTACAAAATCCACAGCCTGGACGATGAAGTCCAGCCGCCCAACCTAATCCCTCGGCGACCGAGCCCGTATGAGAAGACCAGAAACCAAAGAATCCAAGAGCTCATTGACGAGATGCGGAAGAAGGAGATGCTCGGGAAGCTCTAACAAAACAGAAAGATGGCGCCGATGGCACCCCCGCTTATACAGATATTCCATGGGATAGCACCTCCTACGTCATGAAGATGAAGCCAAAATTCCTGATGCCAAAAGGCTTAGAGAAAGCAAAGAGGAGAAATGACATAGAAATGTGGACACGGCGGCGAGGCCAGCGCGTGCTCCTCAGCGGCGCTGGTGTGGAGCGGCGAGACACAGAGGTCCCACCCTGCCGGGCAGGGGCAGGGTGACGCTGGCCCCGGTTGCTGAGCGGCACTGGGAACCGTCGTCCTGCCTGCTCACGCAGGGCACTTCCCATCGATCCCCAGAGCAAGCACTTAGCAGCCGACCCGTTGCCAAAATGAGTAGCACGAACTGGAGGTCAGGAACGCAGACGCCTTCACGGGCCAGGTAGGTGGCGAGGATGAGGGCAGTGGCCGGCCGGGGACTGTGACCATCCTGAGAGCCACGCCCATCTAAACCTGGTCGTCAGTTCCGGTCGTTGCTGCCCTGTGAAATCTGTCTCTCTTCTCCGCCGCCCCTGGCCTTGCCAGATAGCACATCTGGAGAAGTCTAGATTTTCACACGCGAAAGTGCGATCTGTAGAGGTCAACTCCAAGTGTTCCAGGGGGTCTGGGAGCCTGTCGGGCTTTAGACGTCAGGCTGCCACTCTGGTCTCAGGCTTGGCCTAAAGCAGTTTGCTAATTGAGGACTAGAAGTCTCCCGGCTCGTGTGGTGCTCACGTTGCACTGCATTTGAGTACGCCGACCTGGCCTCGCCGTGTGGCCGTCCTTTTCCCCGGGTGATGAGACCCTGTAACTAGAGACGTGAGGGTGGCCCGAACGGCTGTGCCCAGAAGGCACGGGCGCTGTCCCAGCCTCTCCCTCCCTGCTAGCCCTGGCCTTGTGGGCGCCCCTCTGGCAGCCGGGCCGCGGGCGTCCCCAGAGAGCCTTCTCCCTCCCCAGGTGCCCCGGAAGGATGCGGGAGACACATGCCTGCTGGGAAAGCCCGGCGAGCTGTCCAAAGCCCGACATCTCCCTGCCCAGAGAGGCCAGCGCTGCCGCCCCGGCCGGCGTCCTGAGGCCTGGGCTTCGCGGCTCCACTTAGCTCCTGAAGACCAGCTTCGCTTGCCTGCTGGTGGCTCCTGTCCAGCCCCACGGCCCACTTCTGTCCCCAAGAGGCCCCAGGACCCAGCAGTGAAGCGCCAGGCTTGGCCTTGGCGGGATGCTTAGAGGAAGGTGGCAAGAGCCTGCTTTACCTTTCGGTCTTTCGAAACTTTTAACGATTTCCATTTTCAGCAAAATGGCTTTTATGAGAAAGATTGAAATAAAAAAGAAAAGCAGGAGGAAAGGAGTGGGGGCGGGAGACAGGTGGCTAGTCGTTACCTCTCACCGCACTGGCATTTCATGAACACGCAGCTGAAGCGTCTCCAAATCAGAAGACCCGGGGCGCGGCAACTCCTCCGTGGGCCAGGCTGACAGTCCTGAAGCTTTCCGGCCCGCAGCGTGCCAGAGGCTGCGTGCTGCGGCTCACGGACCCCACTGCGCGGGCGGGCACACGGCGCTCAGGACGCCCCGCAGTGCTGCTCTCTCCTGAGGGCTGAAGGGCTGAGAGCACTTGCTGTCTGAATGGGGGGGGCAGGGAACAAGCTAGGGAGGGGGCCAGCGAGAACAGAAGCTGGTGCGACGTTTAACTGTCCCCCCAGGTAGTGACTAGCCACCCCTCCGCCACCACACACACGCCCACACCCTGTCCTGGTGTCTCCCGAAGAACCAGACTGGAGAAAACCTCTTTGAATCTTTTTTACAATCTCTTTTACAAGATGTGGTCTAGAGCACGTCTGCAGTCCTGCCTCTCCATAGTGAGTGAAGCCCGCGGCTCTCCATCACTTGCCGAAACCAGGACAGCTGGTGCTGTTCATGGGCAGTCTCTGTTGGGGTCTGTCCCAGTCCGTGCAGGAAAGTCAGGACTAACGCCAGCCAGAGAGCATTACTCGGTTTACCCACTGTCAGGATGAGAGTGCTCCTTCCTGGATCCCGGCAAAGCAGGGCTCGTGTTTTGGGGCTGGAAGCCTTTGCAAAGAGGCCCTGGGTAGCCCATTGCCTGGGCACCTGCCCTACTCTGGGAAGTGTAGGCCAGTGTGGCCATGGCCCCAGGTGCCATCTCAATGCCTTGAGCCCTGTATCTGAAGAGGTCTCTAGGGCTAGATGGTCCTGAGAGGTCTCTCTGTCCAAGGAACTCAGTGTTCACGGGGACCTGAGAAACTGCAACTCTCCACTGAGCTTGAGACCACTTGGAGAACCTGCTTGGAAACAGTCCTGGCCTTTCTGAGACAGCTTATGCATCTGAGGGACTCCTGGCACCCAGAGGCAGCAGTGGCTTCCAGCTGAGTTCTTAACGCCATGAGACTCAGACCGTCTGCAGCAACAGAAGAGCATCCGGGGTGCCTGAGAGTCCCTCCTCTCCTCATTTGTGGGCAGATGCGTGTTCGATTTTTGGAATTTAGCTCTCTGATTTACTCCTTTTGGAAAACCCATGGAATTTCATGTATAAGCCTTTCGCTTGTATTTTGAGGTTTTGTTTGTTTGTTTTGAGTATATAAATGGTGCTCAATAGCAACATCTTTGTCAGATGAAACATTTATGATTCTGTTTACTCCTGTATGACAGGTAACCATGGTACTGAATCATCAAGGTGCTGAACTAGAATCAAAATTTTATCTTACTGATAACAGCAATCAATACATTTTTGTTCTATATAGTAAAATTTGACTTACTTTTATAACTTATTAAAGTTAAAATGTCTGTGTTTTTGCAAATCATGCCTGTGTTTGTTTGTTACCTTGACTATACTTGGCCGCACCCCAGCCTGCCTTGGGCGGAACAGAAGGTTGAGCTGCGAGGCCATGAGGTGGGGGAGCCCCAGGGAGTCTGAGCCACCACCGCTGCTCAAGGTAGGGCTGTGCGGAAGGCAAGAGGCACCCAGAAGAGGGTCGCCTCTCCCAGCTTCGCACGGGGTTGGCTCTGCACGTGACAGGACTGAGCCCAGAGCCGGGTCCAGCCTTGAACTCGGACAGACGCAGCATCCAGGGCCCGCTCCCGGACCGCAGCCCTCTCTCCTGTGATTCTGTTTCCAGAAAAGATGCTAGACACCGAGTTAAATTTGAATTTCAGAGAAACAACAAATACTTTTTTACTGTAAAAATGGGACACACTAAGAAATAATTTGATTCTCTGAAATTCAAATTTAACCGAGAGGCCTGTACTCCAAAATTCGGTCCACCTGTACTCCGTGTTCCTTTCTAGAGGAAACTCAGGTGTCACTGGCCGGTGTCGCTGTCACAGGTGCTGGGGAGGCGGGGACTTCCGTGGTCCCGGCTGTGTGGTCTCCCATGCACCCCTAAAGAACACAGACTCCAGCTGTTGGGTATAGGACTCTATGGATTCCTGTTATGTCAAGTCTGCTAATTTGTTACTCAGATATTTTGTATCCGGACTTTGTTGTCTTCTATTATTTTGACAGAAAGTGATTTTAATAGCTCCCACAGATCATGGATTTTACTATCTCTCCTATTTCTGTTGCATTTTTATCAATTTTTGCCCTCTTTTTAAAAAGTAATCTATTTTACTATGCTGAGGTCACATTTAGGGGAACATACACATTTCTCACTGCTATTATCTTGTTGGTGGCATCATCCTTTTATCATTATGAGCTGGCCAATTTTATTTCCAGAAATAATTTGCCTTGAAAGTCTTCTCTTAATGTTAGTCCACTGGTGCTGTATCAGGTTTCTTTCGGTTAGTAGTGGCATGATATAACTTCTATGCCTTTACTTTCAAATTCTCTATATCCAGTGTGTTCTATTTGTACTTTGTAAACATAATTTTTAATAGGTCTGACATTTTTGATCTTTTTATTGGACCATTTAGCAGGTTACATTTAATGCCATCACTCGGACCAAGGCCCTCCACCTGCCTCCGTGCCCTCTACTTGTCTTTTTTCTCCTTTCTCACCTTTCTTTGGATTAGGAGCTGTTTTTTCCATTCCATTTTAACCCTCTGTTAGTTATGAAGCTACATACGGTTTGTCTCTTATTTTAATGAATATTCAAGGAACTTCAACATGCATTCTTGACTTACCAAAATCTGTGATTGCTCTTAAAGCGACCCTCTTTCCCACACGCAAATTCTTAGAACAGTATTCTCAAACTGTGCCTTCAAACTATCAATTTTCATTTCATTATGCCCTTAAAAGAAGTTCATAGAAAAATGAAATAAAAAAGCAAAGATATGCAAAACACATGCCCAATTTAAAAAATAGTTTTGGGGTAAAACTGACATACAATAAACTGTACAGATTTAAGTGTATAATTTGACAAGTTTTGAGAAATATATATAAATGGGAAACCATCACCACAATCAAGACAGGGAACACATCCATCACCCCCAAATTTATTTCTACCCCTTTGTAATCTCCCTTCCTTTCACTCCTATCCCCAGATAACCACTGGTCTCCTTTGTATCATTACAGATTAGTTTTCATTTTCTAGAGTTTCATAAAAATGGAATTAAACAGTATCTACTCTGCTTCTAATCAGCATAATTATTTTTAGACTCACACATGTTATTACGTATATCCATAGTTCATTCCCTTTTACTCCTGAGTAGTATTCCACTGTACGGCTATACTGCAATTTGTTTATCCATTCACCAGTTAATGGACATGTTTTTTCACACCCTTATTTGTCATATAATGAGACAAATATGTATATATATATATATATATATATGGTGAGGTATCTGTCAATCTTTGCCAAGTTTTTATTGGGTTGTTATTTTTTTTTTATATTTAACATTTTTTTTTATTTTGGCATATTATGGGGGTACAGATTTTAAGGTTTCAATAAATGCCCATTTCCCCCCCTCCCCCCAAAAGTCTGAGTCTCCATCATGACCATCCCCCAGATGGTGCACATCTCACTCGTTATGTTTGTATATACCCGCCCCCCTCCCCCCTCCCACCTCCCCAATACCATATTACTGTAGCACCTATGTGTCCACTTAGGTGCTACTCAGTTAATACCAGTTTGCTGGAGAATATATCTGGTGCTTGTTTTTCCATTCTTGGGATACTTCACTTAGTAGTATGGGTTCCAGCTCTAACCAGGAAAATATAAGATGTGCTATATCACCATTGTTTCTTAGAGCTGAATAGTACTCCATGGTATACATATACCACATTTTATTAATCCATTCTTGGATTGATGGGCACTTGGGCTGTTTCCACAGCCTTGCAATTATGAATTGTGCTGCTATAAACATTCGAGTGCAGGTGTCTTTTTTGTAGAGTGTCACTGGATCATTTGGGTAGATGCCCAGCAATGGGATTGCTGGATCAAATGGTAGATTCACTTGTATCGCTTTAAGGTATCTCCATATTGCTTTCTGGGTTGTTATTTAATTTTGAGAATTCTTTTTATATTATGAACACAAGTAACTTATCAGATATATGTTTTGCAAATATTTTCTACCTGTTTTGTGGCTTTTCATTCTTTTAACAGTATCTTTTGAAGAGCAGAAGTTTTTAATTTTAGTAGAGTTCAGTTTATCAGTTTGTTCGCTTTTTGGATTGTGCTTGTCATGTTGTATCTAAGAAACCTTTGCCTGACTTAAGGTCACAAAGATTTTCTTCTGTGTTTTGTCCTAGGAGTTTCATATCCTTAGGTTTTACATTTGTGTCTATATTTTGAGTTAATTTTTGTACATAAAGTGAAATATGGATCCAAATTCATCTTTTTTCATCTAGATATCCAAATGCTATACCATCATTTGTTTAAAATACAAGGCTTTCCCCACTAAATTGCCGAAGGTCATGAAGATTTCCTGTTTTTTTGTTTTTTGTTTTTTTTTTACAAGTTTAATAGTTTTAGCTGTTACATTTAGGTCTATGATCCATTTTGATTTATTTTTTGTCTGTGGTGTAACATGAAGGTCTAAATTCATCTTTTTGCATGTAGATATCCAATTATCATTTGTTGAAAACAAACTTCATTCATTGAAAAGGGTATCTTTTCCCTAGAAAACTTCCTTTGCATGTTTATGAAAATAAAGTGATCACAATTTTAAGAATTTTTCTATCAATTCTGTTCCATTAATCTATGTCTTTCCTTACACTGGTGTCACACTGTCATGATTACTATAGCTTTCAGTAAGCTCTGAAGCCAGAAAGTGTAGATTGTTTGTTTGTTTGTTTGTTTGTTTGTTTGTTTGTTTTTGAGACAGAGTATCACTCTGTTGCCTGGGCTTGAGTGCCATAGACTCATCCTAGCTCACAGCAGAGCTAGACTCTTGGGCTCAAGCAATCCTCCTGCCTCAGCCTCCCGAGTAGCTGGGAATACAGGCATGCTCCCATGCCCAGCTAATTTTTTTATGTGTATATTTTTAGTTGTCCAGGTAATTTCTTTCTATATTTTTAGTAGAGACAGGGTCTTGCTCTTCCTCAGGCTGGTATGTAACTCCTGAGCTCAAACAAGCTCAATCCTCCCAGAGTGCTAGGATTACAGGTGTGAGCCACCACACCTGGCTAGAAGTGTAGTTCTTTAATTTTGTTCTTTTTCAAAATTGTTTTGGCTTTTCTGTGGCCTTTGCATTTCCATATAATTTTTTAAGTCAGCTCATCAATTCTGCAAAAAGGCCTCCTGGAATTTGAACAGGATTAGAATGAATCTATAGGTCAATTTGGGAAGATTTGACATCCTAACAATATTGAGTTTTCCAGTTCATAGATATGAAATGTCTCTCCATTTATTTAGATCTTCTTTAATTTCTCTCAATAATGTTTTTGAGTCTTGCACATTTTTTGTTAAATTCATTTCTAAGCATTTTATTCTCTTTGATGAAATTTTCTGGATTTAATTTTTAGATAGCTCATTGCTAATATATAAAAGTACAATTGCTTTTTATATTTTAATATTTGGACCTCAAACTTTCTGAACTTGTTTATGAGTTCCATAGCTTTTGTGTATTGATTCCTGCTATTGTCTATGTACGGGATCATGCCATTTATCATGTGAATAAAGACAGTTTTACTTGTTCCTTTTCAATCTGGGCCTCCTTCTTTTTCATTATTGGACTAGCTAGAAATTCCCTGCAACCCTGAGTGGATGCGGCAGGAGTGGACACGCCTGTCTCATCCTTCATCTATGGAAAATGCATCCATTTTTTCCCCATGAATTAGGGTGTTAGCTGTAGGCTTTTGGTAGACACACTTTATTGGATTAAGGTCATTTGTATTCCTAATTTGAGAGTTTTTTTTTATCATAAATGGCTACTGGATTTTGTCAAATACTTTTTTGTATCTATTGAGATGATCGTGGAGCTTTTGTCCTTTATCCTATTAATATTGTCTATTAATTTATTTTCAGGTGTTACTCTGCAGGTTTTTGCATGGCGTTGGCTTTGGCATCAGGGCAATATGAGACCCACAGAATAAACTGGGAAGTATTCCCTCCTACTCCTTTTACTGGAAGAGTTTGTGAAGAATTGATACTGCTTTTTAAAAAATGTTTGACAGAAATCATCAGTGAAAACGTGGGCCAGGCTTTTTTTGTGGCCATATTTTAAATTATGAGTTCAATTTCTTTAATTACTGTGGGTCTATAAAGATTTTCTATTTCTTTTTGAATCACTTTTGGTATAATAGTTTGTATCTTTCTAGAAATTCTTCCATTTCATCTGAGTTGTCCAATTTGTTGGCATACAGTTGTTCATAGTATTCTCTTATAATCCTTTAAATTGCTGTAGGGTCAGTAGTGGCATCCCCTCTTTCAATCATTATTTCCACATTTGTGTTTTTTCTCTTTTAGTCTTAGTCTACCTAAAGGTTTTTCAATTTACTGATTTTTCTCTCTTGGTTTTCTTTTTTCTATTGCATTGATTTTCATTCTAATCTTTATTATTTCTTTTCTTCTCTTTGCTTGGAATTAGTTTGCTCTTCTTCTGGTTTAACATAAAAACATGTTATTGATTTGAGATCCTTCTTATTTTCTTATATAGGCATTTACTGCTATTTTTTCCTTATATACTACTTTAGCTGCATTCCATTAATTTTGATATGTTTTATTTGCATTAAGTTTAAATATTTTCTGATTTCATTTATGATTTCTTCTTTGATTCATGGATTATTTAAAAGTGTTTTTTTTTCTTTTTAATTTTCAAGATACTTGAGTATCCCCCAATTTTTTTCTGTTATTTATTTCTGATTTAATTTCACTGTGGTCAAAAAATTTACTTTTTATTATCATAACCCTTTTAAATGTATTGAGAGTTTTAAAATGACCTAGTTCACAATGTATCCATAGTTCATGTGTGTTTGAAAACAATGCATACTCTATTGGCTAGAGTGTTGGATAGATGTCAGTTAGGTCAAGTAGGCTGCTGCTGTTGTCAGTCTATGGTTTGCCTCTCTGAATTCTAATCCCCTCTCCCTGGTGTTGGCTGAGAATTTCTACCTATCCTTTCAGCTATTTGATGCTTTCAAGAGTTTTGGGTTTTACTCAGCATTATTTGTTTTCACCAGGATGTCTGGCCTCAATGACATAATTTGAAAATTCTGGACCCTCTATTATCAACTTTTCATATAGGGTTGTCTATTGCTAACAATTGAAATTGGGCTGGGTACCATTTCCAATAATGTGTGACACACCTTTAACCGATGAAAGAGAACAAATGCTCCAACCTTTAAATTCCTAGCAAAGAACCCAAATGTGACAATTCCTTCCTTATTCCTAAAACAATTTAAACTAAAATTTTTATGATATAAATGACCATAATTCTATGTAATGACTTTTAGGCAAAAACATTACTGGATAGAAAAGGGTCATCAAATAAATATCATAAAAATATAAAAGTTCAATTAACCTGGTTAATACAACAAAAGTTGTCATAACTTCAAGGAGAAATTGACAAAGCTTCCATCCTAAGCAGAAAGTAACATGTCTCTCAGTAGTTGATAAATTAAGCAGAAAAAAAAAAATCAATGATGCATAGAAGACTTGAATAATACAATAAACAAGCTTGATCTAAGGAACACACATATATCTCTGTTCCCCCAACAAATGAATAACTCATTTTGTTCAAATGCATAAAAAACATTTATAAAAACTGAAAATATATATGTAATTAAGGAAGCATAATAGATTGAAACTGGTACTTAATGGAACATAACTGCATGTAATTAAATTAAAAAATATCTAAAAATTTAGTTAAAAACATGTTTGAAATTTTTTAAAAAATCACACTTCTAAATAAATTATAATTCAAAAAATCATATTGAAAGTTAGAGAATACTGGTCACCAAGATGGCAGAAGAGAAAGTAACCTGCACATATACCCCCACCAAAAGGATTAAATACTCATCTAAAAATTGAGGAGGGAATACTCCCAAACTCATTCTCCAAGGCCAGCATCATTCAAATACCAAAATTAGACAAGGATGCAACAATAACAAAAAATCTACATGCTAATATCCCTGATGAACATAGATGCAAAACTCCTCACCAAAATAATAATGAAATTCAACAACACATTAAAAAGATTATTCACCATGATCAAATGGGATTCATCTCAGGCATGCAAGGATGGTTCAACATATGCAAATCAATAAATGTAATTCATCACCTCAACAAAATCAAAGACAAAAACTGTATGATCATTTCAATAGATGCTTAAAAAGCATTTTTAAAAATTCAACATCTGTTCATGACAGAAAGCTCAACAAACTGGGCATAGAAGGAACGTGTATGACAAGCCTGCAGCTAATATCATTCTGAATGGGGGAAAATTGAAAGCCTTTCCACTAAGATCTGGAACACAAGGATGCCCACTTTCACCACTTCTATTTAATATAGTACTGTTAAGTCCTAGTCAGAGCACTTAGGCAAGAGAAAGAAATAAAGGGCATCCAAATTAGAAAGGAAGAAGCCAAATTATCCTTGTTTGCAGATGACAGGAACTTATATTTAGGAAAACCTGAAGATTCCACCAAAAAACTCTTAGAAGTAATGAGTTCAGTGAAGTTCCAGGGTACAAAATCAACATACAACATATAAAAATCAGTGGCATTTATATGTAATAACAGTGGTCAATCTTAAAAATAAATCAAGCAAGCAATTCCATTTATAGTAGCTACAGAAAAAGTAAAATATCTATGAATAAATTTAACCAAATAAGTGACAGATGTTTACAAGGAAAACTATAAAACACTGATTAAAGAACTTAAAGGTACTAAAAAATGGAAATATTTTTCATGCTCGTGGATTGGGAGAATATTGTTAAGATGAGTATACTACCCAAAGCAATATACAGATTTAATGCAATCCCTATCAAAATACCAATGACATTCTTCACAGAAATAGAAAAAAAATCCTTAAAGTTATATGAAACCACAAAAAACCCTGAATAACTAAGACAATCCTGAACAAAAAGAACAAAGCTGGAGACATCACACTACCTGATTTCAAATTATACTACAAAACTATAGTAAACAAAATAGCATGGCACTGGCAGAACAACAGACACATAGACTAATGGAACAGAATAGAGAATCCAGAAATAAATCCATGCATTTACAACCAATTTTTTCCCCAGTAAAGTCACTAAGGATACACATTGGGAAAAGGAGAGTCTCATTAATAAATAGTGCTGGGACCACATGTACTCACCAGCAAATTGGTATTAACAGATCAACACCTAAGGGAACATATAGAAATAACATTTATCGGGTGTAGGGCAGGTGGGAGAGGGGAGGAGGGGATGCATATATACAAACACAACGAGTAAGATATGCAACATTTGGGGGATGAACACGCTTGAAGCTCTGACTCAAGGGGGCAAGGGGGACATGGGCAATATACGTAACCTTAACACTTGTACCCCCATGATACGCTTAAATAAATAAATAAATAAATGGTGCTGGGGAAACTGGATATCCATGTGCAGAACAATGAAACTAGGTCCCCATCTTTCACCATAAATAAAAATCAATTCAAAATGGATTAAAGACTTAAATGTAAGACCTGAAACTGTGAAACTACTAAAAAAACATTGGGGAAATGCTTCAGGACATTCTTCTGGGAAAGATTTTTTGAGTAAGACCTCAAAAGCACAGGGAACAAAAGCAAAAATAGACAAATGGGATTACATCAAGCTAAAAAACTTTTGCACAGCAAAGGAAACAGTCAACAATGTGACTAGATTTCTTCCAACCTACAGAATGGAAGAAAATATTTTCAAACTATGGATCTGACAAAGGGTTAATATCTAGAATATGTAAGGAATTCAAACACTGAATAGCAAAAACAAAAAAAAATAATTCAATTAATAAATGGGCAAAAGACCTGAATGGACCTTTCTCCCAAGAAGTCATGTAAATGGCCAATAAATATATTTTAAAAATGCTCAACATCACTAATCATCAGGGAAATACAAATCAAAACCACAATGAAATATTATCTAACTCCAGTTAGAATGCCTATCATCAAAATGACAAATATACAACAAATGCTGGTGATGATGCAAAGAAAAGGGAATGCTTATACACTGTTGATGGGAATGTATTAATAAAGTAGTATAGCCATTATGGAAAACAGTATAGAGGTTCCTCAAAAAACTAAAAACTAAACAGACAAATATGGAAATTAGAGGAAACTGAAGCCTCTGTCACCTGTGTCTACAGCAAATATTAAAACACAGCCTGGCTCCTAGAGTTGAACATGAAAGTTCAAACTAAAAGCCTCTTCACCTCAGTTCCTATGACCAGATACATCATGTTCGGCTTTCAACAAACAATTGCACAGCATACCAAAGGCAGGAAAACATATAGTCAACAGATAAAGCAAGCATCAAAATGAGACTCATACATGACAGATTTTGGAGTTGTATAAGGAATTAAAAATAACAATGATTAACATATTAAAGGCTCTAATTGAAAAAGTAGACAACATGCAAGAATCAATGGGTAATATAAGCAGAGACATGGAAACTCTTTAAAAGAATCAAAAGAAAATGCTGGAAACAAAAAACACTAACAGAAATGAAGAATGCCTTTGATGGGCTCATCAGCAGACTGCACAGTGTCAAGGAAAGAATCAGTGAACTTGAGGATATGTCAATAGAAACTGAAATGCAAAGAGAAAAAATAGTGGGGGAGAAGGAAGGGGACCTATTTATGCACTCTTCTTTCTGCCCAGAACAAGTCTTGTTTCTCAATTCCCCCAAGATCTCTGTCTAATGAAACTTACTCAAGGAAGGAGACTCTGACCTCATACGATGCTTTGGAGTAGAAACAAGTCTTTACTCAATGCTTTCATGATAGTCTGTAGTTTTCCTTAATAGCATTTATCAAAATTGTAATTTAAGGATTATTTCTGTGTACATATACTACCACACATGATTGAAAAACTGTTACTAGATTAGCCTTTCCAAGAGAAAGAAACCATATTCTAGAAAAAAATATTTTTTCAGATGATAGACAATAGGCAACATAGAACTCTAATCCCTGAGTGGAGAGGGAAAAACGAGAGCCCTCAATAACCCCAATTTTCTACCTGGAGGCATTTTCCAGACTAGTGACATCAGTTGTTTGAAGAGTTAAGGACACTGTGAGCAATGTCAATAGTCAAAGAATAAGGCAAATGATTTTAAGTGTTTTTTCTTAGCTCTTGATGAGTCAACAGATGTTAGTGCTACTACTTGGTAGTTATTTGATGAGTTAATATCATTTGAAATGAATGAAGAATTAGCCTCTATAAGTAGATTGTGTGGAACAACCACAAACAAGAATATTTTCAAAGAAGTTGAGAAAATACTAATTTAGTATAGCTTGAAATGGAATCTGCTAAAATGTGTCCCAACTGATGGTGGTAAAAATATGCAGAGTTTTCTTTCTGAGACTTAGTTGGAAAAATTTACAAAGCTTACGAAAACCTAAGGTGCTCAAAACCTGGGGTTATTTATCAGCATTTACTACACAGAAAATATTTGTCTTATTGAACATGTGGTGTCAACAATGAACTTTATTTGCTCTTGTGGACTTAACCATTGTCAGTTCTGTGAATTTTTTCCCGAAATAGAAGTCAAATATCCTGACTTGCTCTAAGACACAGCAGTTCACTGACTTAGCAATAGTAAAGTTTTACTGCAATATTTTAAGCTCAGGGCTGAGAATGAAATTTTTTTGAACGGGAAGAATAGTGGTTGTGTTCAACCACTATTATTAAACACGGGATGGCTGTGGAAATAAGCTTTTGCTGCAAACTTGATGTTTCTTAATTAATTCAACCTAAAATTAGAAGGGAAATTAGAGCTCACATGCATAAATTATTCTGTTGTAAAGTCATTTCAATGGCAACTAGTATTTGAATCACAAATAATGTCAAGGTGCTCTATGTATTTCCTTGCCCACGCTGTCAAAGTTTAAAACAAGGAAATGGTATGTCCGTTGTCACAAATATTTTCCACACATATAGATTATGAGCACAAACTCCATCATTTTTTCTTAGATCTCAATGCAAATGCAAACAAAATTTACATATTTCAAAATTCATTTAACAGTACAATTGAACAGCATCCACCTAACCCTTCAATTAGAAGTGATTAATATGCAAAGTAACTATATGTTGAAAGGCAAATATCTAGAGAATAATCCAATGAAATTTTATAAATGACTACCAAGCAATGGATCTGCTCAATTAAAATCATATGCTCATGGACTGATAACAGTATTTGACAATACCTACCACAAAAGAACATTTTCAACAACGAAATATGTAAAATTTTATTATAGATTGGCATTAACAGATAAGCATTTGCAACAGATTTTTTACAGCAACTTCACTGAGATAGCATTCACATACCATGCAATTCACCCATTTAAAGTGTACAACCCGATGCTTTGTATTAATATACTCAGAGTTGTGTGATAATTAGCACAATTTTAGAACATTTTCATCACCCCAAAAAGAAACTCCACATCCACCTGCAGTCACTCCTCATTTTCCCTAACCCACCAAGCCTTGGAAAGCAAGAATCTGTAATACTATCTCTACATATATTTAGCTTTTCTGAACATCACATGTAAATGGAATTATATAATATAGTCCTTTCTTACTTCCTTCATTTGGCACAATGTTTACAAGGTTGGTTCATGAGCATTTATCAGTGTTTCATTTCTTTTTATCACCAAGTAATGTTTCATAGTATGCCACATTTTATTCATTCATCAGTTGTTGAAAATTGGGTTGTTTCCACTTTTTGACTATTACAATTAATGCTGCTGTGAACATTCATATACAAGTTTTCACAGAAATGTTTATTTTCATTTCTCTTGTGTATAAACTTAGGAGTGGAATTGCTGAACCCTAAACTTTTAAGATAATTCCAGTGTTTTCCAAAGATGCTGTACCATTTTATACTCCCACCAAAAGTGTGTGAGGGTTCCAATTTTTCTGCATTATTGCCAACACTTTTTATTATTTCTTGTTCTGATTATAACTGAGGGTTCATTACTGGAGTATGTTTTCCAGGTAATGCCCTAAATTTGATCTTTGCTAGGAAGTGAGATCTTAATTGTAGCATATCCTGCTGTTTTGGTGAGGCTGAGAATCTCCAAAACCATCAAGTCCTGGCTCCTTTTTGTTTAACAGTCTTTCCTATAGTTTATCTCTCTCCTCAAATTTTACTATAAGCAGGAAGCCAAGTGGCACCTACAACACTCTACTTGGAAATTTCCCTACTGAGATCGTATGAGGCATATGTTTTACTTTTCACATTACTGAATGTGTCAGTGTTGTGAAAGTTTGCCACTACCTACCAAGATCTTCCTTCCTTCAGTTGCCAATAACATTTACCTCACTTTTCTACAAGTCCTCATCTGTACCCTTGTCAAAGGCCATAAGGATTCTATAGTTTCTGCAAAGCACTTGAGGTTTTTATTAGTACATGCCTACTTAACTCAACATCCACTGCTCAGTTTCAAAACCACTCTCACATTTTGGGTTTTTATTATGGCAACAACTCATTTCCAAGTACCAAATTCTGTATTAATTCTCTATTGCTAAATAACAAATTACCCTAAAACTTAGTGTGTTAAAACATTTACTAACCCACTGTTTCTGAGGGTGAGGAGGCCAGGAGTGAGTGGTGTAGCGGGGTATGTCAGGCGCAATGTCTCACATGAGTTTGCAGGCAAGCAGTTGGCTGTGGCTACAGTCTTATTTGAAGGCTCAGGTGAGGGAGCATCCCACTTCCAAGCTCACTCACATGACTGCGAAGCCACAGTTCCTTGCTGGCTGTAGACCGGAGGCTTCAGTTACTTACCACATGGATATCTGCACAGCCTGTCTCAGTGTCCTCACTGTATGTCGGCTGGCTTCCCAAAGGACAAAGTACTGGGCACATGCCCTGTAGAGAAATCACAGTCTTTTTATAACCAAATCTTTGAAGTGACATACCATCACTTCTATCATACTCTGAGTCACTTAAATTCAGCCCGGACGCAAAAGAAGGGTATTAAGCTCCATCTCTTGGATGAAAGCAACTCAAAAAATTTCAGAATCTTAAAACCACCTATTTCTGGACTCTTCATTCTGCTCCATTGATCTCCATGTCTATCCCTTCACCAATATTACAGTATCTTTATTACTTTAGTTTTGTAGTAAGACAAGACTTAAAGTTGGGTAGTTTGAGTCCTTCGACTTAATTCTGCTTTTTGAAAATCGTTTGGCTACTCTACTTTGCCTTTGCACTTAAATTTTAAACTAGCTTGTCTACATCTACAAAAAATGCTACTGAAATTTTGGAACTGTGTTAAATATGTAGATTAAATTAAGAGAACTGACATCTTAACTAAGTTTTCCAATATGTAATCATGGCATATCTCTCCATTTAGGTCTTCTTTGTTGCCATCATCATTTCATAGTTTTCCACATAGAAATCCTATATGTTTGCTAGATTTACACATATGTATGTACTTCTTTCGTTTTTAAAATTACAAATGGAATATGTTATTTAAATTCACTTTCCAATTGTTAATTGTCGGTACATAGATACATAATTTAAGTTTTGCATTCTGATCTTTTACCTTGTAACCTTGCAAAACTTAGTGCTAAGACCTTTGTTGTTGATTCCTTGGGATCTTCTAAGTGGATAAATCATGTCATCTGTAAATACAGACCATTTTATTTCTTCCTTTCTAGTCTGAATGCTTTTTCATTCTTGCCTGACTGCATTAACAAGGACTTCTGGTACAATCTTGACTCGGAGGTGTTGAGTGGACATCCGTGACTTGTACCTGATTTTAATAGCATCCAGTTGATCATCCTTAAGTATGATGTTAGTTGTGGGGTTTGGTATATGCCCTTTATTAGGTTATCTTTCATTTCAAATTTTCTGAGTTTTTATCATGAATGGGTATTTGTTAAATGCTTTTTTCTGCATCAATTGATATGATCATGTATTTCTTTCTCTTTCAGTTTGGATAATTATGTTTTGATGCACCTTCAAGCTTACTGACTCTCCTCTGTCATCTTTATTCTGTTATTGAATCCTACCAGTGATTTTTACAAAATAAATTTTTATTATTGTATTTTTAGTTCTAAAATTTCCACTTGGTTCTTTTTTATATCATCTATTTTCCTGCTGAAACGTTTGACATTTCCACCAATTTCTGGAATGGTCACACTTTTTGAAACATTGTTGTGGTATCTACTTTAAAGTCTTTGTCTCACAATTTCATCTGTGATGTTTTGGAATTAGTGTCTGTTATGTCTTTCCTTATGAAGTGATGACATTCTCCTGATTTATGTATTTCATGTAATACTGCATTGCATCCTGGACATTTTGAATGAGACTAGGAAAATAAGCCCAGATAAGATTTAGATTTTGGTGAAACATTTTGGCAATATATCATAGATGATCATATTTGCTTCATATTTCATCTTATCAGGAGACACATAATGTGGGCTTATTCCACAAGTAGTATAACTCAGCTTGATAGATTCCATTATAAAGGCAATTCTTTTGCAATTGGCATCCTCGATGCTTTGACACTATGCAAACAATATTCTCTGGAAATTTTTTTCACCTAATGGGTTTTACCATCCATTAATTTTTGCCAGTTTTAATTACATTAAGGGTTGTAAAATAGTAATTTTTCTAAATCCATCAGTCTGTGTGCATATAAAAGATGGCGTTCTTTATATAACTTCACAAGAGTTTTTTTCCTCTATTTTTCATCATTATGGGCTTCTTTTCCTTCTTGGTGTTATTGATTACAGTGATGATCCTTTTTGGTGTTTAAATTATCCTAAATTTGGACAGTGGGAGCACTTTCAAGTTGGCTCCTGCATCTGACATTACCCTGTATCTGGCTTTTTTTTCTTTCTCTTCATAAAAAGATATATCATGCACACTATACACATTTCCTTCTCCAAATATGGAATCAGCCATTTCTCCAAGGAGCCCTGGTTCCTTACAGGGGGCACCATTTAGAAACTAAAACTGGGGCACTAAGCATGCTCACTGCTATTGGGTAAAATGTTAAACACTGAGGTCTAAAAGCCTCCTTTTCCTTGTAAATACACTTAAATACATAAAACAATACTTTCAGATAAGCTAAAACAAGCCAATTAAGAAATAAACTATACTTGGCTGGGCACAATGGCTCATATCTATAATCCCAGCACTCTATGAGACTGAGGTGAGGGAATCGCTTGAGACCAGGGGTTTGAGAACAGACTGGGCAACACAGTGAGACCCTGTCTGTCTCTACAAAAAATTTCAAAACTAGCTGGGTGTGGTGGTATGGGCCTGTAGCCCTATCTACTTGGTAGGCTGAGGCAGGAGGATCACCTGAGCTCAGGAGTTCAAGGCTACAGTGAACTACACCACTACACTCCAGCCTAGGCAACAGAGCAAGACCCTTTTTCTAAAAAAAAAAAAAGGAAAGAAAAAAATAAAGGAAGGGAGAGAAAAGACATAGGAAAGTAAAAAGAAGACAGTTTCCATTTGGGCAAATTTTAATTTAAAAAAACTAAATTCTAAATTAGTAAAACTGTATTTTTTACATCATAAAGGACTTTTGAAAAAAATGTTTTCCAAAACTGCATGTGTATATGCATACATACACATACACGCATTTGTGTATATGCACACTTAGATAAATAACTTCCTGATGGGGCAACTCATAAAAATAACTTTATTATTTCCACATGAAGAGTTAAATTTAAAGTATTTCTTTTTATCTTTAGCATCTCTTTATAAAAAGGCAGCTTCTTATGTTGGCCTGCCATTTTAGAAAACAGGTCTTATACTCACATTATTAATAACTGAATGACTGTTTTTAAAAGAAAAGTCACATATTGAAACTTCCTCTTTTAAAGAGAATATGGTCTAATGAGAGAAACAAAACTTACATTCAACTATTTTTCATAATTTTTTTAAGTTAGGCCTTTTACATTTTTCTATGAATTAAAAAAAATATAGGTTTTTAGAAACCTTTGAATTTGTGGTTCTTTTAAAACTTGACAAGTCAGTGTTCTTCATATTTTTATTGATCAATTGTAACTAGCATATTCCCTGCACAAGTAAAAAAGACTAAAATTTATAAGGAGTTTGTATCCTATTTACAATTTTCCTGATTATTTACCAATGGAAAGTCTTGGATTATATGAGATGAACTAAACCTCATAGGGCTTATCTCCTCTAAGAAATCTCTGATACTGAGTAAGGGAGGAGTTGTAGATCAAAGGTTTCCCATAATCCTTCCATACAAAGAGTTTTTCTTTATTGTGAATTTTTTTGTGTCTACAAAGGTTTGATCTGTAACTATAGGCTTTCCCACATTCCATACACTTATAGAGTTTCTCTCCAGTGTGGATTCTCTCATGTTCAGTTAGGAATGAATACTGGCTAAAAGCTTTTCCACACTGATTACAGTGATAGGGTTTCTCTCCAGTATGAATTCTCTGATGCCTATAAAGGTTGGATTTGCAACCAAAGGCTTTCCCACATTCTTCACACGTATAAAGTTTTTCCCCAGTATGAATTTTCCGATGTTCATTAAAAGATGAATACTGGTTGAAGGTTTTATTACATTCATTACATTGATAGGGTTTTTGTCCAGTATGAATTCGCTGATGTTCAATAAGAGTTGCAATACGTGTGAAGGTTCTCCCACATTCCAAGCATTTACACAGCTGTTCTCCAGTATGAAGTTTCTGATGTTCAGCTAGAGATGTAAACTGGCTGTAACCTTTCCCACATTCATTACATTTATAAGGTTTCTCACCAGTATGGATTCTTTGATGTCTATGAAGTTTTGCTCTACAATTGAAGGCCTTCTCACATTCACCACATTTATAGAGTTTCTCTCCAGTATGAATTCTCTGATGTACCGTGAGGGTTGAACATTGGCTAAAGGCTTTACCACATTCCTTACATCGATAGGGTTTCTCTCCAGTATGCACTCTCAGATGTTTGATAAGGGTTGAACTATTACTAAATGCTTTCTCGCATTCATTACATTTGTAAGGTTTCTCTCCAGTATGAATTCTCTGATGAGAAAGAAGGGATGACCTGTGGCTGAAGGTTTTCTCACACTCATTACACTTGTAGGGTTTCTCACCAGTATGAATTCTCTGGTGTTCAATAAGATAAAGACTCTGGTTGAAGCTTTTCCCACATTCACTACAGATATAAGGTTTTTCTCCTGGGCAAATCTGGAAGCATCTTCTTCGATAAAAGTTCTGTTTAAAATCTTTCCCAAAAGTGTAATACATATTGGGTATCTTTTCTATAGGAACACTCTGTTGTGTAGCAAGAATTGTATTTGTAAGTAAGCTTTCCCCCATTTCAAGACTTGTATGGTTTCCATCTCCACTGATGGTTTTCTCATGTGAGGCTACCATTTGCCTAAGAGATTTCTTTTCTTGCTCTTGTTCTATACTGCTTTCAAATTCCATAGGTTCTCCAAAACTGATGTCCCCATGACTATACTTAATGGATTCTTTCTTTATTATTCCCTGAGATGTTTCTTCTATAAAAATGTCCAGTCCGGTAGGCAATGCTTCTATTTCAGGCCAGGTCTTGAAACCTGAAATGAATCAGAAGAATTAATGCCTCCCCTGCTGGAAAAGACAAACTGATGTATCAGTAGATCAATAAAATTGGCAACAATATGCATAAAAGTTGTTTAATATCATCTAATCTCAAATAGGGAAAAGAATCTGCAGAAAAACATGATGGATAATGGAAAAAGAGGCAAATTGGTAAAGGAGTGGTGTGGAAGAATAAACAAGGCAAATTAACACTGAAAATGAAGAGACTGAACTCTGGGAGACATAAAGGCAGACATAGAACAGGCTTAGCAGAAGGTAGGAAGACACAGAAAATGGCAGATGATAAGCTCATGTTAAATACTATGGGATACTTTAGAGTTTATAATCATTTCCACTGTTACTTTCATTATTTTCCCAGGCTCTCTCTGAATCCCTATACCCAATAATTTTAAATATTTGGATTGTTTTTCTTAAATTTTGTAATTTCATATGTGACTGTGATTTCCTTGAATGTAAGGAGTTTGTCTCATTAGACCATGTTCTCTTTATGAAAGGAAGTTTCAACATGTGACTTTCTTTTAAAAATAATCATTGAGTTATTAATAATGTAAGTGTCGGATCTTATTTTCTAAAATGGCAGGCTGACATAGGAAGCTTGCCTTTTCATAAAGAGATGCTAAAGATAAAAGGAAATACTTTAAATTTAACTCTTCATATTAACTTCCACATTATAGTATGTCAAAGGGGAAATTGTCTGTTAAAAAGAGGACATTGAGGGCCAGGTGTGGTGGCTCAAACTTGTAATCCTAGCACTTTGGGAGGCTGAAGATGAAGGACTGTTTAAGGCTGGAAATTGGAGACCAACCTGAGCAACATAGTGAGACCATGGCTCTACAAAAAACCAGAAAAATTAACCAGGTATCAAGGCACATGCCTGTAGTCCTAGTTACTTGTGAGGCTGAGGCAGGAGGATCACTTGAGCCCAGGAGTTTGAGGTTGCAGTAGCTATGATGGCGCCACTACACTCTAGCCGGGCAACAGAGCAAGATCTTGTCTCAACAAAAAAAGGGACATTCAGGTTTTAAAAATTACAACAGCCCTGAAGCCTGACTGTGTTGAAAATATTTGCTCTAAGTTCAAGATGTGATGATCATTATTAAAAAGAGTAAAATATGGAATATATCACCCATGCACAACAATCTATCTTCAGTTATTGGAGGAGTAATGAGTTTTTCTTACTACCCTCCAATCGCTTTTCCCCTTTTTATTTGACCATGAGGAGAAATAGACATACTCATTTCTTCTAATAAGCTAGAACCAGAAGACTGTACTCTCTATGTAGGAATCTTTTGAAAATAATGAAAATTTATAGGAGATCTGAAGTCAGTGTCCTAAATTTCTGAAACATGCCCAAGCCCCAAGCTCAGTTCCGATTCTAGGTGAAAAGATTTAGCTTGAGCTGATTTCAAGGTACTCTGGGTTAAAACCTGGTTTTATTTAATCAATCTGTAGTTGAAAATAGATTAAAATTAGATCATTACAATTAGGTATTTGTGTATACTTAATATAATTTATACAACTTAAATTACACCTAACTCAACAAAGCTCAGTATTTCCAAGAAAGTTTACAGAGTCCTGCCTCCTCATGACCTGCTCATCTATAAAGACTCCCTTGTGCCCATTTCCAGGTCTCTCACTCACCTATATAGGTGTCTGAAGGGACTTCTTCCACAGTGCAGGGATCCTCTCCTTGTTGCAACTGGCAGATCACTTTTGGCATTAAAAATGGAATCCCTGCTTGTGAGGAAAGAAATGGAGTTTGAACTAATGGCATGAAGAGCAATCCCAGGACCCACATAGCACTCACTCTGAACCTACAAGGCAACGAAAGCAATGCTGGGAGACAGAGTAAGCAACACCAGCAATTCTGAGGGCACTGGCGCTCTCAGGGTGCGTGTCAGGAGGAAGGTCTCAGTTCAGAAACAATATAAGGCCATGGCAATGAATACTACTAAGATGGGGCATTCCTCCTCTATGTTTTTCATAATCTCAACAGAGATCTAGTCATTGGCATAATCCAAGGAGGAAACTTTGATTGGGGATTGAGAGGGCAAAGGAAGGAGTAAATAATGGCAAGAAGGGCATCACAACAAAAACGTACACTTTCGACTCTACAGCAATTTGACCTTTCCCAGGGGTACAAAGGGGAAAAAACTGCAGACTCAATCCCAAGGATGGAGCTGCAAGGTGTTCCTGTAACAGATTCTTCATTATATGCAAAAATTCTCACCCAATGAGACCAGGTTTCTGTAGTTCTCCAGCATCACCTCCCGGTACAAGGTTCTCTGGGAAGAGTCCAGGTGCGACCACTCGTCCCAGCTAAAGAGCACGGCCACATCCCTGAATGTCACAGACTCCTAGAATGGCAAACCCATTCCTGTTCAGGGAACATCATCTTTGACAGAAGACTTGGTAAAAAGTTGACACTGGGATGTATAGCAATCAATTCTGAAAAATGTCTTGGGATCCTAAGTATTTCAAATCAACTAATTATGTAATTTTTTTAACCACCCATTAACTATTTAATTAAACAAGTATTTACTGAGTACCAATTGTGGATAAAGACACATGCCACCTGAGTGGGGGTAAGGGTAGGGGAAAAAAAGCAACGTCCTTGCCAACAGGTAATTTAAATTCCAGCCCGGAATCTTTCTAAGTGGCTGAGCACATACATTTACCTCCTCCCTCCCACTCAAAATCCAAATTAAATAAAATTTAAAAATATAAATCAGAATATATTGAGAGAAATAGTGGGAAACTAGGAAAATACCATCAGCAGAACAAAACCATAAAGGTATTTCTGAGATATCAAGCAAACAATAAAATAGTACTAGTTAATATTTATGGAATATGTTAGAGACTATGATAGAAACCTTGTATATAGTATCTCATTTCAGTCTCATAAAAATCTTTTAAGTAAGATACTATAATTAAGTCATTTTACAGATGAAGAAACAGGTTTAGAAGGTTAGATAACCTTTCCAAGGTAATGCTATGAGAAAATGGTGAAACTAGGATTTGAATTCAGGCAAACAGACCTTTAAGCTATATTGTCAGATAAGTTTCCATTGACCATGAAAATTAAAAGAACCAAAGGACCTGAAAGACCATAAAGGTGCAAAGAGGGAACTGTTGAGAAAGTAAGTTCTTCTAAAAGAACTCCAGTTAAACCCCAAAATGTGAGAAAGCATGGGCTAGGCAGATAGCAACTCTTATATAAAAGAATCAAAGGAAGTAAAAGATGGATACAATGCTTTTACTGGGCATTTTGCTGAGAATATATCAATGTAAAAAAGTACATCACTTTGTCTTTGCATTTCTAGGATTCGACCACATGAAATAATTACACAACTGGGTAAAGATACTTGTTCAAGGATGTTTACTGCAGTATTACTTATAAGTTAATGCTTGTGACAGGCTGAATAATGAAACTGTAAATATCATGTGTATGACAAAAGGGACTCTGAGGATCTGTTTAAACAAAGGATCTTGAGACAGGGAGATTATCTTGGCTAGTCCAGGCAGGCCTGATGTAATCATGGTGATCCTCATAAGAACCCAAGAGGAGTTAGTCATAAGAGAAAGCGATGTGGTGACAGAACCAGACACTGAAGTACAGTGCTTTGAAGATGGATGAAAGGGCCACAAGCCAAAGACTGCAGGCAACCACTAGAAGGTGAAAAGGGCAAGAACACAGATTTTCCATGCAGAGCCTTCAGAAGGAAACAGCCCTGTTGACAGCTTGACCATAAGCCAATAAAACTGATTTCAGACTTCTGACTTCCAGAACTGTAAGAGAATGAAAATTATGTTGTTTTACGCCACTGAGTTTGTGGTAATTTGTTACAGCAATAGGAAACTAATATAATATTAATACAATGGTGAAAAATTGAGGATGACCTACATATCTATCCATAAGGGAATGTATAAGCAAACTATAGTACATTTATTCCATGAAATGTTATGCAGCCATTAAATAGAATGAACTAGCTCTGTGTGCCTGACATTGGAATTTGCCCTTGATATATTGATTCATATGGAAAAGCAACCTACAAAACAATCTATATTTGTTGAAAAAGCCTATATCTGTATATACATATGTATGGCACATGCAAAAATATCTGGAAGAATACAAGCTGTCACTCTGATTATTCTTTGATATTTGTGGAGAGGGGTAGAATGACAATCTTTCACTTATACCTTCTATTAGGATTATTATTATTTTTTTTTTTACTGTATGTGTTCCCTTCTTTTGAATTTTTTTATATTTCATTTTAATGTATATGTTGGCTTTTTAGTTATGCCTCTTTGCATTTTTAGTGTTCACTCTGAGAATTACAAAGCACATTCTTGGTTATTCACAGTCTATTTAGAACTAATATATCATTGCACACAGAATGCAAGAACCTTGCAAGTATATGGGACACCACCATCCCTTCTTTGTGTTATAGTTATTATAAGTTATTTTTCCCAGTTCAGAGTTGCCAGGACTCTCTAGACTTCACTGAACATACTTATGTAAGGTGTGTCTTTAAAGACAAATAGTACAATGCAGGAAGAGAAACAAAGTACAGGGAAGCGCTGGACGGCCAAGAGACATTCAATGCGCAGTCTCCCTTATTTGCACACACGGACTATGCCATGTCTCTGGATCTGTGTGAAGAATCTAGGTTTTGGGAGAGCTCAAAGGAGGAATTCCCATCAGGGGTCTTTTATGTAATCAACCAAGGCATGTCAGATCATTTAGGCGAGTTGCAAGCCAACAGTAAAGAAGTTTACTGGGGATAGACTGGCATTTAGATCTTAAACAGGATATATGCTGCCCTTATACTGTTTGGGCCAAAAGCCAAGAAACAGACATCCAAGCTTCCCCAGAGATGAAGATAGAGCTTTTCCAGTCAAGATGTAAATGAATTCTATCTCTACAGTTGTCATATACATGACGTCTATCTGCATTATAAACCCCATAATAGGCCGGGCGCGGTGGCTCACGCCTGTAATCCTAGCACTCTGGGAGGCCGAGGCGGGCAGATTGCTCAAGGTCAGGAGTTCAAAACCAGCCTGAGCGAGACCCCGTCTCTACCATAAAAATAGAAAGAAATTAATTGGCCAACTAATATATATAATATAAAAATCAGCCGGGCATGGTGGCTCGTGCCTATAGTCCCAGTTACTCGGGAGGCTGAGGCAGTAGGATTGCTTGAGCCCAGGAGTTTGAGGTTGCTGTGAGCTAGGCTGACACCACGGCACTCACTCTAGCCTAGGCAAGAAAGCGAGACTCTGTCTCAAAAAAAATAAAAATAAAAAAATAAACCCCATAATATAATTTTGCTTTAAACAGTTATATGCATTTTAAAGAAACTGAGAGAAAGAAGCGTTTTATATTTATCTAAATAGCTACTATTTCTAATGCTCTTTATTCCTTCCTAAAATCAGAGTTCCCATCTGGCATATTTTCCTTTCAGCTTGAAGAACGTCTTTTAGTATTTCTTACAGTGCAGGCCTGCTGGCAATGAATGAATTAGCTTAATTTTCTTTTATCTGAAAATGCCTTTATTTTACCTTCATTCTTAAAGAATATTTTCACTGGAATAGAATCCCAATGAATAGAATTGATACTTTTTCTTCTTCAGTATGTAAAATGTCACTATATTGTTTTCTGTCCTTTGTTGTTTCTGATGAAAAGCCAATGGTCATTCAAACATTTTTCTGCATAATTTTTTTTCTATCTGCTTTCAAATCTTTGGTTTTTGTCATTTGTCTGTGACAATTCTGCCCAATATAGTAGACACCAACTATAGTGGCTACTGAGGACATGAAATATGGCTATTCTGAATTGAGATGTGCTATATGTATAAATACATACCAGGTGATTTACTAAAACTATATATATATATATATATATATATACACACACACACACACACATACACACACACACACACCACACACAAACATACACAGTATTCTCAATAATTTAATATTGATTATATGTGGAAATAATATTTGGATATATTGGGTTAAATAAAATATATTATTGATCGACTTGCTTTTGTTTACTTTTTTAACGTGGCTAGTAGAAAATTTTGTATTAGATATGTAGCTTGTATTCATGGTTCACATCATACTTCTATTACATAACATTGATCAATGATGCACAAACCTAGCTGTAAGGTTTCTTTGTACTTACTCTGCTTGAGCTTTACCAAGTGTCATAAATCTGTAAATTTAAGTTTCTTACCAAATTTGAGAAATTTTTGGCTATTATTTCCTTGCAATACATTTTCTGACCCATTTTCTCTCTCCTCTCCTTCTGGAATTCTAATTACATGTATATTAGACCTTTTAATGTTTTTGTTGTTGAAGCTCTTTTTTCTACCTGTTCTTCAGATTGGATAATTTCTATTAATCTATCTTCAAGTTTCACTGACTTTTCCTTATGTTAATTTCCAAAAGTTAAGCCCATCCAGTGATTTTTTTTAATTCCAGATATTTTACTTTTCAGTTCTGGAATTTCTATTACTTCTTTCATGGTTCATCTCCCTTCTTGGATTTCCTATTGGTTCATTTATTACAATGATGTCTTCCTTTAAGTCCTTGAGCATAGTTATAACAATTGCATTAAAATCTTTATCTGTGAATTCTAACACGTGGGTCACTTATTTATTTATTTTAAAGAGACAGGGTCTCACTCTGTTGCCCAGGCTGGAGTGCAGTGGTGTGATCATAGCTCACTGCAGTCTCAAATTCCTGAGGTCAAGTGATCTCCTTGCCTCAGCCTCCCAAGTAGCTGGGACTACAGGTGTGTGCTACCATGCCTGCTAATTTTTTTAAATCTTTTTTAGAGATGAGGTCTAGCTATGTTGCCCAGGCTGCTCCTGAACTCCTGGCCTCAAGTGATCCTCCTGCTATAGCCTCCTGAGTAGCTGGAATTATAGGGACAAGCTACCACATCTGGTGAGCCATCTTGATAATGGTCTCTATTGATTGCCTTCTTCTTGAGTTTTGGTCACACTTTCCCATTTCTTCATAGTCTACCTTATCCTGGACATTGTATAGCATACAATATAGAGACTCCAAATTTTGTTATGTTCCTTTGAAGAGTGTATATTTTTTTAAAGCAGGTAATTAATTTATCTGGAATCAAATTCCAAACTCTGCCATCTCTCTAGTAGGCAGCAGCAAAAATCTCTGTTCAGTTCTTATTTGGGCTACTTTCAGTCTGCCTTGTACATGTGTCATTCAGGGCTCAGCCAGAGATTTGGGCAGAATTATGCACAGAATTTGGGGTTCCACCTCCCTGGCTCTCTCCAAGATTCCTCCCATCCACTTTCCACCTGCTAAGGTTACCTCAAACTCTATCATGTGGTCCTTCACACCAGTAAGACTTCAGGTTTCTAATCGAGTTTTAATCATTCTGTTGGTGCTGTGACCTGTCCCTAGGCAAAAAGCTGTAATAACTGGAAAATTTACCCTGTGACAGTCCCTTTTTCCAAATACAGATAGGTATCCAATATCTGTCTGCTTTTGATTTCTCTCTAGTATCTTCAGGTAGTTGTTTCTTAAGTTTTGTCCAGAGTTTAGTTGTTATCCATAGATGAATTAGTCTGATAGGAGCTATTTCTCTATTATCAGAAACTAGAAGCTCATATTTAATATAAAACAAAACATTCATTAGTGAGCCTAGGCAAGCTGATTAAATATAAAGAAATAATAAAATGAAAGATTACCTGAATTACATCCCTGAAAGGCATCTTATCAATCATCTCATCCAGCTGCTCTAAGGATTGTATAGGATCCCTCCAACATTCCCAGGGTGAGTTTAGAAATGTGTGAGGGCATTTTGTTTTTCACAAGGACTAAGGCAGGGGGGTGCTACTGGCATTTAAGGGAAAGGATTAAAGTTGCTAATCATCTGGAACTGCACAAGACAGTACTGCACAACGACAGATAGCTAATACTGATAATGTTCCCGCTTAGAAACACTGGTTGTCTAAGATGTATTTCTAAAATGCAAAATAAGAATCTGGGTTGCAGCAGGTAGCTTTATAAGAAGTTACAAGAAACTTGATGTTTCTTAGGTTTTAAGCAACAGAAATTAACTTTGGCTCATTTACACAGAAAAGGGACTGAATACCTCCAGGAAAATTGATAGTCACAGAACTAGACTTGGAAAATGAGCAGAAACTGGAAGGCCAGACAATGTTCTAGACCATGCCAGGATCACACTAGAAAATCAGGCTTGTGAGAACACCATTGCTATTGTCATGGACACTTGTCCATGGTACAGCCTCACCACCACCACCACTGGCACTAGACAGCCACTCCTTTTGCTATGCTGCATCTCTTCCTTTCTCTAGAAACTCAATGTTACTGCTGCTGCCACAAACCACCTGGCTATACTCTACACTGTTTCTGTTTCTTTGTATCCCTAGCTCTTGAATCAAAATCTGGGGTAGGTACAACTGATTGGCCAAGCTTGGGTCACAAGCCTGCACCTTACTTATAAGTAAATCTGGAAAAGCAAGGATCTATTGATTTTAGCTTCTAGATTATGAGGTGGGCTCTGTATCCTACTAGGACTCAAAAAGAGGGGAATTCATCAAACAAAGAAATGTGATTTAGATGTATGGCAGTCAAAAAATATCGCCGTAGGGTAACCCCATATTTACCTAATTTCTTCTAGTTGTGTGTCATGGCATCTTTGAGAAGACTTGCTTAGCTCTACTGGGACTGGAACAGGTGACTGGAACATTTTGAGGCATGCCCAGCCATGAGCTCAGAGATCCTGCCTCAGCCTTATTAGATTTAGTGCTACCTTCCCTATACCCTAGAGATCACAGGAAAGAAAGCCTTACACAAGAAACGGTGTTGGAACTATGGTGGAGACAGTAGGAAGGGTAGTCTTTCAATAGGAGCCAGCTGAAAGCACTTTGTTATGAGATAAATTGTGTCCTTCCAAAAGTCATATGTTGAAGTCCTAACCTCTAACAGCAGTCCTCAAACTATAGCCCACGGGCCACATGCGGCTCGCAGGGTGTTTTTGCCACCACTGCCTGTCCTGCTTAGCAGCCGACTTGTCCAGGGCCCACAGCGCATGTGTGGAATGTGCGCTGCACTCTCCATCGGCCCTCCCACGGTCTGAGGGACAGTGAACTGGCCCCTGTTTAAAAAGTTTGAGGAACCCTGCTCTAGTAACTCAGTATGTAATGATATTTAGTAACAAGGTCTTTAAAGAGGTAATTAAGTGAAAATGAGGTTTTTAGGATGGATCCTAATCGAATATGACTGGTGTGCTTATAAGAAAAGGAGATTAGGACACAGACATGCACATGCACACAGGAGAGACCATGTGACACGGGACATAAGAAGGCAGTAACGCGTAGGCCAAGGAGAGAAGCCTCAGAAGCCAAAACTGCTCGCATATGATCTTGGTCTTGTAGCCTCCGGAACTGTGAGAAAATAAATTTCCATTGTTTAAGCCATACAGTCTCTGATATTTTGTTACGGCAGCCCTAGCAAACAAATACAAGCTTCTTGCTTCTATATGCAGGCTACTCATAGCAACCCATATTCTATCCAGTCCCATCATCTTAGGGCTTAGAATACTTCTAGCAAAAAGGCATTCTTTTTCTTTTTAAATTTCATTAGCTTTTTAAAAAGTATGCAAATTAAACACAATCGCTTCAGAAAAATTTTAAAAATTGAAAACAATGTAAATAACACTCATTCCTATTAGTCAGACTTTTGTTCATGGTTTAAGAATATATTCCAGAATTCATATCCAATTACACCAATTACATATACATGTGTTCTCTTGACTATATTTTAACAAAAGGAAAACAGATACATACTAAAGAATAGAAAGAGTACAAAAGAACATACAGTGATGTGTTAAGTATTCCCTTGTAGCCCAGATTAGCAGTCCCATTCTACAGGTAACTTGCATCAGTTTATTTTCTCTCTCTCCAGAAATTTTTTATGCAAATAAATATACACACATACGTGTATCCTTTTTTAATGAAAAAATTCTCAATCCTGATTTACTTGTATTTAATGAATTTTGTCACATCTGCATAAATAAACTTCATTCTTTTTAATGACCTAATGATACATTCCACTGTATGGACACCTACCATAACTTATTTAACCATTTCCCTTATTGATGGGTGTTTAGAGGGTTTCCGTTCTTTGCTAGTCCAATGTACCATGACCAACCTCACACAGATATATCCCTGGGTACATGTACACCTACATTTGTAAGAGAAACTGCTAGAGATTGAACTACTCGGTCAGAGTCTGTGCACATTTTTGGCTCTGACAGATGTGGAAGACTATACTTTCCCATGATGACTACACCAATTTCTCTCCCATCTCAAATGTTCTTTGTATAATGTGACATTGACAGTTCTCCCACCAAGAAGTGAGTTCTACAATTCCTCTCCCTGAATCTGTGCAGGGGCTAGTAAACGCTATAACCAGTAGAATTCAGTGGAAGTGATACTATGTGACTTCCAAGCAGAGGTAGTAAAAGAATACACCTCTCAGCGGGCCAACTGGATGTTCACTTTTGGAGCCTAGCCACATCTTGTAAGCCTAAGACACATGGAGAAATTACAGTAGATGTTCCATCTAAGGGTCCCACCTAAAGTCTCAACCACCAGCCAAGAGTAAGTATCAACTACCATACACATGATAATTCAAATGATTCTAGCCCAGAGTCTTTAAATCTTTCAGCTGAGACTCCAGACTTTGAATGGTAAACTGTTTCTCCTACCCAGTCTACATTCCTGACCCAGAGAAACTGTGAGAAATGATAAATGATTATCGTTGTTTCACATCTCTAAGTTTCCTATTGATACAGTACATATAACCTTTCATGTTAAAAATATAGCTCTACTTGATAATTTTAAATTGCTATATAATTGGAATACCAGCAGGAGAAGAAAGAAAGAATGGAACATAGGAAATATGTGAAGTAATAATGGCTGAAAATTTTCCAAAATTAGTGATAGACATAAAACCACAAATCCAGAAAGCAAAGAGAATGCCAAGCAGAATAAATACCAAAATATCCACACCTAGGCAAACCATATTCAAATTGCAGAAAACCAAAGTCAAAGAGAAATCCTGGAAAACACAGAACAAAACCATTGTACCTATAAAGGAAGAAGAATAAGAATTACAGTAAATTTTCTCATTAGCAACAGTGTAGACAAGAAGAGAGTGAAATGAATTATTTAAAATGTTGAAAGAAAACATTGCCAACCTAGAATCCTATACCCTTCAACACCCTAGAATTTCTATCCCTTCAAAAGGGATGAGAAATACTTTTTCAGACAAAGAAAACCTGAGAGAATTCATTACTACCAGACCTGCCTTCCAAGGAATGATAGAAGGAAAATTAGGGAGAAGGAAAATAATACAGGTCAGAAACTTGAATTTTCATAAAGACAGGAGAACTGACAGAGAAGGAATAATTTTTTCATATCTTTAGCTGATTTAAAAAAGAACTGCTTAAATTAATAACAACAGTGTATTGGGTGATGATTATAGCACATAGATGAATGAATGACAGCAATGTCATAAGAAATGGGTGGAAAGAACTGGGAATGCTTTCTTATAAAGTACCTGCATTATCCATGAAGCAGTATGATGTTATTTAAGGTGGACTTAGATTAGTTGTAAGTTTATACTGAAAACTACAGGGTAACCACTAAAATTTTTTTTAAATGAAGCATAATTGATATGTAGAGACAGTAGAAAGGTCCCTGGTTGCCATACTGATATAAATAAATGATTGAATAAAGAAATAAACAGGGAGAAGTGATAATCCTCCACGCTGATTTCCAAATAATTTACGTAGATTCCCTCAAGGAGGAGGAACATAACTCACCACTCCTTAAGTGTGGGCTGTACATGGAGCCTTCCTTCCAAACAGTAACACATGGGATAGAAAAAGAAAGTAACTTCATAATAGAGAGACCTGACAAACACTACCTTAGTCAGGTGATCAAGGTCAACATCAATAGTGACAAGTCATGTAATTAACATGCAATTTTGGTATGATGTGATGAAAATGACACTTTACCTCTGTGGTCTTCCTCCCCCAAACCCATAATCCTAGTGTAGTAATGAGAAAAAATAACAGACAAATCACAACAGTAAGGTGGTCTAGAAATAACCTAACCCATACTCCTCAAAGCTATTATAGTCATTATAAATGAGGAAAATCTGGGAAACTGTCATAGGCAACAGGAACCTAAGACATGAAAACTAAATATCACATAGTATCCTGGATGGGATCTAGAACAGAAAAAGGACATTAGGTAAAAGCTAAAGAAATATGAACATAGAGTTTAGTTAATAATAATGTATTAATGTTGGTCTATTAGTTGTAATGAATGTGCCATACTAATGAAAGATGTTAATAATAGGGGAATCTGGGTGCAGGGTATATAGTGACCATGCAAATTTTTCTCTAATCTAAAACTGTTGTAAAAATTTAAGATTTTTCTTTTAAAAATAGTGACAATACCCAAAAAAGGTACTGATTTACTGCAAAATGATATAAGTAACAAACTATGACTATTAAGTAATCGATACCAAATTCCATGTGCCTTTCCCCAGATGATAAATTATAAATTAAATGGAAATAGATAACTAGTAGTTATAAAATCTGCAAAGAACCTTTTCCAAAAATTAAGTTTTGGTGTTTAATTTTTCTAACAGTAGAGATAAATTTGCCCCTCAGTATGCTTAATTAGGACAGAAGTTGAGATTGGATATTACCATTGAACTGACTCAAATGGGGTAATGAGGCCTGTGATTGGGTCATCTTGGCTCCCCAAGAGACTTCATAAAAAGTGTTAGGTACTAAATTAGCTATCCACAAAAGACTGGCTCCAAGTTGCAAACAAACTCTTTATCTGCCCTTAACTATAATGAAGTAAGCCTCTTCAGCCTGGGTGTGTAGGAAATCTCAGATAGTGAAGAGTCCTACCTTTGGGCAGAGGGTGGCCCAGATAACAACCAGGTATTGCTTCACACTGCATTTTGCAGCTCTTTATATTTCACTTTCCTGAAATCTCCATCTCCTTGTAATTAAAGAGTCAAAGACAAGTCTCACCTAGTGGGGAGAAGCATACCAAATTTGGCAGGTTCTAAAATAATGCTGCTGCTACTGCTGATACTAGCAATAGTGACAGCTAGCATTTACTGAGATTTCAATAAATACCATGCATACACTGCCCTCTGCGTTTCATATACTTTCTCAGACCATAATGCTAACAGCATAGACTGTCTTGTCTGGATTCAAAAGCCAGTTGTATGACCTTGATCAAGTTACTTGCTTCTCTTTGTCTCAGTTTCCTCATCTATAAAATTCAGTCCTCTTAAAAGGATCAAATGAGTTAATATATGAAAAGAATAAATATTTTGTACATAGTAATACATAGCATCTGGCACACAGTAATGTTTGTAATTACTACTGTATTATGCTCACACCAACTCATTGAGGTATATATGTTATTAACACCACTTAAATTAAGGAAATGAGGCACAGAGAGATAAAATAACATGATCACAGTCACATGCCTAACTTGGATCTGAAGTCATGAAGTCAAATTCCAAAGTCCACATTTTTTTGTTGTTGTTTTTTGTTTTTTTGAGACAGAGTCTGGCTTTTTGCCCAGGCTAGAGTGCTGTGGCGTCAGCCTAGCTCACAGCAACCTCAAACTCCTGGGCTCAAGCGATCCTTCTGCCTCAGCCTCCCAGGTAGCTGGGACTATAGGCATGCGCCACCGTGCCCAGCTAATTTTTTCTATATATGTTTAGTTGGCCAATTAATTTCTTTCTATTTTTAGAAAAAATAGACCCCAAAGAGATGGGGTCTCGCTCAGGCTGGTTTTGACCTCCTGACCTTGAGCAATCCACCCGCCTCAGCCTCCCAGAGTGCTAGGATTACAGGCATAAGCCACCTCGCCCAGCCCAAAGTCCACATTTTTAACCTACAGACTACCACTACTTTTTGGAAAAGCAGTAAGTGAAAAACAGAGGTTCTGGGGTATAGCAGAACAGAAAATCAGGAAAGAGAGCCAGCGTTGAGGGAAAGATGGGATTTCCACATGGAAACATTTAATAAAGGTTTGGGAATGACGAACTGGAACTCTATGAAAAAGGTCAAGCCTGAGGACAGAGATTTGGGGAAGATATTCAGAAAGCTGAGGGTTAAAGTAATTAAAACAGATCTCAACACAGAAAAAACAAGAAAAAAGGGTCCAGGTAGAGAGTCTAAAGCAGTAGAAAAATAAAAATAATCAGAGGCGACAGAGGCATTGATTAGTCAGATAAGAGGGACATTTAGGCCAGGCACAGTGGCTCACGCCTGTAATCCCAGCACTTTGGGAGGCTAACGCAGGAGGATTTCTTGAGCCCAGGAATTCAAGACCAGCCTGGGCAACATAGTGAGACCCCCATCTCTACAAAAAATAAAGAAAAAAATAGTTGAGCATGGTGACACACATCTGTAGTACAAGCTACTTGGGAGGCTGAGGTGGGAAGATTGCTTAAGCCCAGGAGTTTGAGGCTGCAGTAAGGTATGATTGTACCACTGAACTCCAGCTTCAGAACAGAGCAAGACCCTATCTCTTAAAAAAAAGAAAGAGAGAGAGAGAGAGAGAGAGAGAGAGAGAGAGAGAGAGACAGACAGACACTTGGACAGTATAACATCATAAACACACCAGGCAGAGGAAGGCTCTAGGCCTATGTCCTCCCAGTGCCAGCCTGAAAGCCCAAGCCAAGCTGACTCCTTCTGGGATGCCCTTAGTCTTCCCGAACCCCTGATATCAGTTCTGGCCTTCAGCATCAACTCAAAATGCCCCCACTTCTGGGATGTTTCCCTGAACCTACTTGGACATTTAATCATATTTCCTAAGATCAGTACCATGAATTCCCTGAAGAAGGAAATAATATCTTTTTCTTCTATGTACATAGGATCCTGTACATAGTCAGTGCTCAGTAAATGTTTATTGAAGGTATCTTTTGACCTTCCTGTGTTTTTGCCCCAAGTGTGACTATAGCCTCTATGAAGTCAAAGCCTGCCTAATACCCCCTATTCCTCACCAAGCACTATTGTAGCAGGAAACATATATGTTCAGAGATGACTCAAATTTTGGTCACAAAGTGAGTTTGGGGTAAGTTAAAAATGTTCTGGAAACAAAAGAGGCACATTCCTCAGCAGCCCCTGGATATGCCTAGGATCCTGGGAAAAACTTTTGAGGCTCTGGATTATCCATTGTTTTCACTGGATAGAAAAATACCTGGACAAAGTCTGGAAACATGTCCACCATCTTTGAATCCAGAAAACAATTTACAAAAAGACAAACTTTACTTACTGTCACCAGAGTGGGCAAGAAATCCACAGCCATTACTTCCTTCTTAGTTTTTCGCTCAAGGTAAATCTGGAAAGAAAAAAAGGTATCATGAGGAACTGCGTTAAAGGATGGCTTGAAGAGAACGGCCATCAATTCCCAACAAAGCCACCCCACATAAATGATGTGCACCAAGCAGAAAGAGTATTACCAAGCCAATTTGCCAACCTCCATCCCTTCTCTGTATCAACCAGACCTCTAATTTCTATATACTGATGCTCTAATCTCTACCTTAGGGCCTATTAGCTACCTCTAAGCAAACTATGACTCACCCATAGATATCTAGAGTCCTTAGATAGCTTTAAACTACACACCTAGCAGTCACCGTGAATGTGAATTTCTTGGGGCTGCCCCTTTCAAACTTAGCTAGCCTGATCTAAGCTCGCTTGCCTTTCCTCACTTGGCCCTTCCACGGAGTACTGTGTGCTCCCCAAGGAACTGTAGATATAATACAACCTGTAAAGTTTCCCAGCCTCTCTCTCTCTAGATCTGGGTCTGGGCTTATCACACCTTACCCATGGTACTATGATTAAAACACTGCCCCCACCCAAATCACGCCAGATGGTTGTTCCATTGCCCCTCCTAAATACATATCCACAGGTGCCACCTCTTATAGCATCCAAGCCGCAAACAGCTCCCCATACACGGCCTCCAAGTGGGAAGGGTGGGCACCCCGCCTGCCTAAGAGAGCAAGGAAAGAAGGTGCCTGATGAGTCAGGCAAGTGTCAGCCCTGCGCTGACTGCGTAGCCTGCAGTGGGCGCCCCCGGGTGCCGCCCTGGCTTGAGCACCAATACACCAACTCTGTGGAGTCCTCTCCAGCGGGCCTGCCTCGGCCAGGCAGAGAGAAGCTGCGGTGGAAGTACTCACAGTTACTCTATGATGCACGCCTCCTCCGCGCCAGGAAATCGTTGAGTGCTTCCCAGGTATTATTTTTAATCTTCACAACTACTCTAAAATAATAAATACTGCTTGCCCCATTGTGCACATGTGAGGAAGACTGAGAACTAGGGAGCTGTGACCCGCCCAAAGTCACCAAGACCCCAGTTAAATTTTGTCAAATTCCCTGGCCACTCTCGGCCTCGGTTTGTTCGTCTGTAAAATGGGAACAGTGCACAGCCAACCGACCTGTTATCTGAGGTTCAGTGAGTTAATTCACTTAAGGCACTAGACTACCGCCTGGCATACCTATGGTTCTCCTATGTATTAGCTATTGTTTGTTATTATCTGTTTCACTAAGGAAGCTCAGAACAGCAGCCACGAAGGACCGACCGGCACGCACGCCACGGCTCCCGGCACACCCAGCTTACCTGGCAGGGGCGCTCCCTCCCCGCAGGCCTCCCGGCAGCCAGCGCGACGCCCCAGGGCCCGGCCGCCCAGCCCGCTCGCCGCCCAGCCGCCCCCGGCCGCGGCTCCGCACGCCGCCCCACTCGCCCGGAGGGAGGCGCGGGCTCCGACTGCGGCCCTGAAGAGGCAACTGGGAGCGCCTCGGCCCCAGTGGACACACCTTGCGGAGCCAGGGCGCCCCGCGCCACGACCTCCGACAAAGGGCGCGAGCGTCCCGCAGACCCCCGGACCCGGGGAGAACTACGACTCCCGGCATCCCTCGGGCCCCTCCGACTACGCTTCCCAGAGGGCCCCGCGGTGCGCCCGGCGACTTCCGGGAGGGAACCGCATCCGCCCGCGCGAGCGCTTGTCCTGCTGTGCGCGGGGCTGCGCCTCGAGCGAGCGCGCGCGCTCCACCCTGGCATGCGGGCGGGCTTGTTTTGTCAGCAGGCAGAATGATTTGGAAAAAAACCTGACTTTTTTTTATTTTTTTGAGACAGGGTCTGTGTCTGGAGCCCGGGCTGGAGTGCCGTGGCTGATCGTAGCTCACTGCTGCTCCTGGGCTCCAGCGATCCTCGGCCTCCCAGGGCGCCGGCCAAAATCGACTTTAGATGCCTTAAGTGTGCCGTAGCTCCCACCACCAGCGCTGATTATTTTTAATTATTTTAATGTGTGCCATACACGGAAGGTAACATATGCACAGGTACAGTTTTTAAAACAGTGAAGTGAATACCCACATACCCGATACTTGGATTACAAAAGAGAACTTACCCAGAATTTTGGAAGCCTGTCCACAATGCCCTCATTTTCCTGAGAATTGCTTACAGTATTCCCTTGTTTAGTTTGATGACAATTCCATATGCATCTGTCCCTAAACGTTAAACGTTTACTTTTGCAAGGTTTTTGATCTTTATGTAAACAAAATACGCTCACTCTATATATATTCTTTGGTGACTTATATGTTCAGCACAAACACTTTTAGATTCATCTATTTTAATACGTACAAATTTTATTCATTTTCATTGCTTTATAGGATTCCATTATTCATTTATTCAACAACAGCAAAAATATATTGAACACCTATCTTGTGCCTGGCATTGTTCTAGATGCTAGAAGTACATTGGTGGGCAAAACTGGCAAAACGTGAGCACATGTGCAGCTTGAATTCTGGGGAGAAAGAAGAAAGATTATAAACAAGAAGACTCTCATGAGCCATTATTTCTGTGAAAAAAAAAAGAAGAAATATGTTTTGAGATAATGTGAAGGAGACTAAAATGTTTCACTCCAAAATATACTTTTTTGACATATTTTGAGATGGCTATTCATAGAGCTTACAGGCAGGAATAGCCCTGCAAAGCAGTCTTTTGTGGAGGAGACTTGTATATGTAGAGGAAATAAAGTGAAGTAAACAACAGATGTGAACAAGCTGGCTTTCTCTGAGGCCCTTCCTTGTCCAGTTCTAGGAAAGATTTACTGAGAGTTTGACACCTTTGAAAATCTGACAAGAGAAACTTTAACCACAGGCTACCATCTATCCTCAGAGGGCTGCTACCTCTGAGGTTTCATCTGCATAACCAGACCACCTTTTCTCCAGATATTTCTTCTCTCCCTCTGGTAACCTGTCTTTGCCATGATCCAAATTCTTTCTGTAACCTCAAGATGGTATAAAAGTGTCAATCCTTGCCTTTATCTGAGTTTTTATATTTTGTATGACCCCTGTGCTCATATGCATGTTAATAAAACTTGTATGCTTTTTCGTCTTGTTAATCTGTCCGTTTGTTTTATAAACTTAAATTATCAAAACTTCAGGGGAAAAATTTAAACTTCCTCACAAGTGCTAACAAGAATAAGAAGGGGAACAGTAGGTGGGGGGAGGGGGAAGGTTTTGTAATTTTACACAAATTGGCTAAGAAACATTTCACTGAGAAGGTGGTTGAAAGAAAGTCCTGCAGAAGATGAGGAGGGAGGCACATTAAGTATTTGTGGAAAGGCTCAGGTGTTATATCTGAGATTCACAAGGCCGCAGGACAGAGAGATAGAGTCACCGAGGCTGTAATTACCAAAAGGAGTTTTATTGTCTAGCTCGAGCTAGGGTCCAAGCCCCCAGAGTGCCAGAGCAGTGACCTCTTTTCTGGGCAGGGACCCTCCTTTGTGTGTTAGTCCCCTTTTGTAACTTAGTTGTTTACACACTGGTCTTGCATCCGCCCCCACAGTGATTTTTACTTCAGCCTGCCCCTGATAGGCCCTAACCTGTTCCCGGTCCTAGCTGAGAGACTCAGGTTTCTGCTCTCTTTGTCTTTTTCTTCTGCATCCCATAATATACCCATAATGCCTTGCGGTTAGCAAACAGGCAGTAAACAGAAGCTGGAAGGTGTCTATTGTCCTCATAGCCCAGTATCTTACATTTTCCCCTTTCTCTTGGTTCTTATGAGCATTCTTGCTAGTATTCAGGGTCTTGTATCTCTTTTATTCTTAAACTGTTTTTTTTAAGACTCACTCTTTGGTACTGCTGCTGCAGTACCATTAACTGCACAGTATTTATTTGTTCTTTTATGAAAGTGACTAACCTGTTCAGGATACATGGCCTAAAGGTGAGGATGAGCATGAGCACTATTATAGGTCCTAACAAGGTAGATAGCAGGGTAGTTAACTACGGGGAACTGTTGAACCATGACTCAAACTATTTTTGTTGCTGCTCTCGCTCTCGTTTTTGTCGGGCAAGTCCCTCCCTGACCTTTGCCATGGACTCTCTAACTACCCCAGTATGGTCTGCATAGAAGCAGCACTCTTCTCCTAAGGCCGCACATGGCCCCCCTGGTGGAGGAATACTAAGTCCAGCCCCCTCCGGTTCTGCAACACTACTTTGGACAACGAAGTTAGGGATTTTTCTAAATGGGAAATGGACTCTTTAATTCTGGCTATGTCTTTATTTACGGCGGCCCTTAAACTATTGAACCCCCTATGCTGCACTGCCAAGGATGAGATGCCTGTCCCTGCTCTTATTGCCTCTAGGCCAAAAAGAGTGGCCAAGGTTATTGCTGTGAAAGGCTCCTTTTTTTTTTTTTTTTTTAAAGTTGGAGTCCTTTCTTTTTCTGGTCTAAGCAGCATAGATGGTGTCTTCTTGATGATAGATGACCTTAGTGAACACTAGTACCATAATGCAGTATTCTTCAGACTCATTGAAGACTGATAGGCTTAGGCAGGGGGTTAGGCTTGTCTTTGAACACACCCACCACCCGTTGAGTGCTGGGACCAGCCATTTTATTCTACTGGTCCGGTCTATGGTAGGGTGAACCTCGGCACAAAACTGCTTGTGGCTATCAGGCACCTTTTTTATGCAGGTTTTATTTCTGGTGACTGACAGAAGAGTCGGTCTCGGTCTCTTGTGGTCCCATTTACAAGACTTGGGAATTTTTTTTTTTTTGACTGGCTAAAGGGGGTAGCTATTTCCACTGCTTTATAGAAAGGAGGTCTGATACCATAACATAACCAGCACGCCTCGGTGAGGGCTGGTTCAGTGTGGTTTAAAGTCTCATATGCCGCTGTCAGCATGTTCTATAGGGAGTCTTCGGTTTCTTTTGCTTTAGGGGTGTTTTGACCTCTAGGGATGACCTGACTTATAGTTTTTGCCCCGGCGAGTTGTGGAGAGAAGACTGTTGGTTGCGGAGTTGGTCTTTCTGCTTTTTTTTTTTTTTTACCTGTACCTCTGGGTAGGCCCTACAGCACCTGTGATGGGAGCCACTAAGTTTGATTTGTATTATTGAGCAGAGATATGGCCTTTGATAGAGGCATATTCCCCAGGACAGCCCTGACATCTACCTTTTATTTTTCTTTCCCTCTTCTGTAAATTTTATCTGTATCAGGTTACAGTTTCTGGCATACCTATCTCTAGTACAAGGTTGGACATAGGACATTTTAATGAAAAGAGGTTGTACCTGCCATTTCTACTCCCCGTCATTTGTGGTCACACACCACCATTTGGCACAATAATAACCTCTAATACCCCCACACTGACGGTTTTCCTGAGGGGGCCGGAATCTCAGACAGGCATAAAACCCATTTCGGCTCATAGAGGTCCGTTCTAAGTCTTCCCTCTATGGTCTAGTTACTTAAGAACAGGGGATTGGGGCAGCAGCGGGGCCTCCTGAGGATATCGCTACTGTCTGTGCTGGCTTTTCTAGGGCACTGACTTTTTCTAAGTTGAAATATAAATCTGGCTACCAGGTGTTTAGTGGCTCTGCCCTTGAGGTGCTATTGTATACCTTATGGGTTTTTAAGTTCGTTATTTTCTATGTAAGTTTATATGGCAGATGTGGGTTTTTATTATTAATTATAACTGCAAAACTCTGGTCTAAGAGCAGGATATCCATAATGCACTTGCATATGAAACATAGAACAATACCCAACCCCATCTTTGCAGCTTAGTCCCAATCTTTGGGGTAACTAGTCCCAGTCCGAGTCTTAGCAGGGCGATCAGCAGTTCTATCAGAGTTTGAGTCAATATTCTCGTTTACTTTGCCGATGCCACACGGGTCAGCCTGGTCTTTAGTGGATTTGTGAGGTCTGCTGTCGCCTCCACTCGTCCTGCTGTCGCTTCTGCTCATCCTCACCAGCCGGTCTCACGTGGGAGTGGTGGATCCAGGTTGCTACCCCGTCAACCTTAAGAGCAGTGGGGGTAACGAGAATAATTTGAGAGGGTCCTTTCCATTTAGGCTCTAGGGTTTCACTGTTATGCCGTTTCACCCATACCCAACCCCCTGGCTGGTGATGGTGATACAAGTGTTTAATACTCTCGCTCCCTGGCCCAGCTGTCTGGTAGATGGCCTGGAGGGCCGGCCACACTTGGCTGTGAACACTTTGCAGAGCTTGTACAGCTTGCAGCACCTCTTTGGGGTGTTCTGGGAGAGCCTCAGGGCCCACCCTAGGGATTACAGGTGGAGGGGTACCATACACAATCTCAAAGGGGGTTAGGCCCAAATGGCATGGGGTGTTCCGGGCTCGGAACAGGGCAAAGGGAAGGAGGGTCACCCAGTCCCCGCCAGTCTCTAGGACCAATTTAGTTAAGGTCTCTTTTAGGGTTTTGTTCATTCTTTCTACCTGCCTGAGCTCTGGGGATTATATGCACAATGTAACTTCCAATCTGCCCCCAGTGATCGGGCTAGCCCTTGACTGACCTGACTTGTGAAGGCTGGCCCATTGTCAGATCCTATGCTCTCCGGCAGCCCGTACCTAGGAATTATTTTTTTTAATATTTTTTTTTGCCACTATTAAGGCAGTCTCTCCTTTAGTAGGAAAAGCTTCTACCCACCCTGAGAAGGTGTCTACCATGACCAACAAATATCTGTACCCATATTTCCTGGGTCTTACCTCTGTAAAGTCTATTTCCCAAAATAATCTTGGTTGCCTTCCCCGCTCCCTGGTACCTGCATGGGTCCCTCTGATCCTCCCCGGCTGCATAACCTGGCAGACACGGCAGTTCCGGACAATGTCTTCTGCTATCTTTCCTTGTGATTTGAATCTGATTTGTGCAGTGTCCAGCAACTGTAGCATCTTCCTTTTTCCCAGATGCTTCGTCTGGTGCAAGTGTCCTAGTAGTAGGTTTTTTAAGGCTTCAGGGACTACTAGGCGATGCTCTCCATCTTGGAGCCAACCGTCCTTACTCTGTGTTGCCTGCAGTTTTTCTTTGGCCCAGGTTATATTCGTGCTGGAATAATATGGTTGGGGGGGGCATTTTTCCCATCCCAGGAGGTGGCAAGCTCAAACATAGAACTTCTGTTAGTGCTGGTTCCTCTGCAGCCCTTTTTGCCTCAGTGTCTGCAGCCGGGTTGCCCAGGCTTCAAAAGAATCCCCCTTCTGGTGTCCTGGAATGTGGACTACTGCCACTGCTTTTGGCAACAAAATGGCTTTTAGCAACTGAAGTATTTCAGGCTTATGTTTGATTTCTCTGCCCTCTGCCGTGATTAAACCTCTCTCTATATAGAGAGCCCCATGTATGTGTACTGTCCCAAAGGCATAGCGACTGTCGGTGTATACCATCAGCCTCTTTCCTTGGGCCCTGCGGAGGGCTTCCGTCAATGCCACCAGTTCCGCCTTCTGGGCTGATGTCCCCTGTGGGAGGCGTGATGCCCAGATAAGATTGCCCCGCTCATTCACTATAGCCGCCCCCGCATACCTGTGTCGGTCCTGGACAAAGCTGCTCCCATCAGTGAACCAGGTCAGGTCGCTGTTTGGAAGAGGGTGGTCTTTTAGATCTTTCCTGGCCATCTGGGTCTCGGCCAGGATCTCGAGGCAACTGTGTTCAGGTGTTTCCGGCTTGGGATCCGGCAGGAGTGTGGCCGGGTTCATGATGGCAGGAGTCCGGAACTCAATGCGAGGAGTGTCCAACAGAAGCCCCTGGTAGAGAGTCAGCCTCGCATTTGTAATCCTTCGCCCTGGCGGCTGCTTCAGGATCCCCTCTATGGCGTGAGGCGTGGTACTCTGCAAATGCTGACCCAGGGTGAGCTTATTGGTGTCTTTGACCAGTAAGGCAGTAGCTGCCATGATTTGATGATTTGCAGACAAGCCGGCCATCCCTCTGCTACCAGGTCTAGTTTCTTTTTTTTTTTTTTTTTTTTTTGACAGGTACGCCACTGGGCGCCTCCAAGGTCCTAGTGCCAGTGTGAGCACTCTCTTGGCTATTTTCTTTTTCTCATCTACAAACAGATGGAACTCTTTTGTAGGATCAGGAAGCGCCAGAGTCGGAGCCTTTAACATAGCTGTTCTCAAGGCTCGAAAGGCACTCTCTATCTGCACTGTCCATTTCTACGTTTGTCCTGCCTTGCACCCTTTATACAAGGGTCGAGCCTTCTCTGCGAACCCCGGAATCCAGAGGCGGCAGTATCCCACTGACCCCAGGAATTCCCGCACTTTCTGACAGGAGGTCGGGGTGGGTATTCTAAGCACAGTCTGTTTCATTGCTTCTGTTAGCCACCTTTGGCCTCCCTTAATTTTATATCTTAAATAGGTGACTTTATTCTTGCAAATCTGGGCCTTCTTGGCACTAGCCCTGTAGCCCATTTCCCCTAGCACTCTGAGTAAGTCTTTGGTGCTCTCCAGGCAGGTCTGAAGGGTCGGAGCAGCTAATAGTAAATCATCTACATACTGCAGCAGGGTCACCTCTGGGTGGTTGGCACGGTACTCACCCAGGTCTTTGTGAAGGGCTTTGTTGAACAAGGTGGGCAAGTTCTTAAACCCCTGGGGCAGTCTTGTCCAAGTCAGCTGCCCCTGGATCCCTCTCTCTTCGTCCTGCCACTCAAAGGCAAATATTTCTTGGCTGTTCGGGGCCACGGCTAGGCTGAAAAAGGCATCTTTTAAATCTAGGACAGTGTACCAAATCTGCGTTGGAGGAAGGGAGCTTAGTAGGGTGTAGGGGTTAGGAACCGTAGGGTGGATGTCTAGGACACGCGTGTTGACCTCCCTGAGGTCCTGCACAGGCTGATAATCCTTTCCACCCGGTTTCTTCACTGGCAACAAAGGAGTATTCCAGGCTGACTGGCACCTCAGGAGAATCCCGGCGTCTAGGAGCCTTCGAATGTGGGGCGTTATTCCCACTCTAGCCTCCTGGGGCTTGGGGTACTGTCTAACTCGGGCTGGCTCAGCCCCTGGTTTTAACTCAATGTATAGAGGTGGCCGATGCTTTGCCCACCCTGCACGCTCCTCTGCTAGACCCAGCTAGTCTTGTTTGACAGTTTTCCCGTGGTCTCAGTAATCACCAAATGTTCTGCCTCCGTGTCTACCAGGAAATTGACTGGGCTCTCTTCCACTAGTAAAGTTACCCTGGGCTTGGGGAGGGGAACCGAGCCCCGTCCCCCTCCATTCATCTTCTATTTGCCCCACCACCATAACCTTCTCGGAGGATTTAGCTCTACATCCCCCCTTCTTCTTGGGGCGGTTCCTAGCCCAGTGTCCATGCTCCTTGCAACTGGCGCGCTGATCCTTGCCTAGCCTCTCCCTCCGGGGTCACTCCCGGCCTTTTGCCCCTAGCTGACCTCCTCCCGTAGCTGCGAGTAGGATTTTGGCCATTTCTTTGTTCACCCTGCGCGCCTCGCCCGCCTGAAATTTTCTATCTTTTAATCTTAGTGTCTCTAACTTCGGGTGATTTTTTGTTATTATATACTTTTTCTGCCACTTTTAGCAAGTCCTGTGGAGTTTTGTCGCACAGCCTATCTATCCTTTGCACTTTCGCCTAATGTCTGGGGCTGCCTGATTTACAAAGGCCATTATGACAGCCGCTTTACTCTCTTCTACGCTGGGATCTATCGGAGTGTACTGCCGAAAGGCTTCTATAATTTTTTTCTAGGTAAGCTGCCGGACTTTCCTCAGGCCCCTGACGGACATCTCCTACCTTAGCCAAATTGGTCGGCTTCCGTGTGGCTGCTCAGAGACCGGCCATCAGAGTCTGGCCGTAGACCCGGAGACGCCCCCTGCCTTCAGCCTCATTGTAGTCCCAGGGCGGCCGTTGGAGAGGGAAGGTCTGGTCGGTGACTCAGGGGTTGATGGTGTGCCGTCCTCTCCTGGAACCAGCTTCCGTGCTTCTGCTTGGATTCTTTCTCTTCAGTTGTAAAAAGTACCTTGAGCAACTGTTGGCAACCATCCCAAGTGGGCTAATTTGAAAAAAAAAAGACTGAATCTAAAAGGTTAATTAAATCCCTATCTGCTCTCAGGGGGAGCGCCCTCACGGGCTCCGGATCTGGAGCCCTTTCAGCCCGCTGCCTAGCCCTGTAAGCCGGTCCCCGCCTCAGCGGTTCCATTGCGGCCATAGGCGCCGCAGGTACCATTGCCGCCGCCACCAGGGGCGGGGTTGAGCAGGAGGGGCGCGGGCGCCACGGGGAGGGCCCTGGGCACGGGCGCTGCAGGGAGAGCGCAGGGCGCGGGCGCCACGGGGAGGGCCCTGGGAATGGGCGCCACGGGGAGGGCCCTGGGCATGGGCGCTGCAGGGAGGAGCGCAGGGCGCCGGCGAGCATAGGGCGGGCCCTGGGCACCGGCGCCAAAAGCCACCCTGTTTGCTTTGGCGTCTCTCTCCCCTCACAAAGGTCCTGTGCCCCCTCCCTCACATCCTTAAAGTGACTCACGAGGATAGACAACGGCGTCATCAGAGTCTGTCTCATTCCCGAAGAGGAAATCCTAGACACAGGACAAGAATCACTCTCACAATCGCACAGGTGTAAAGACAAGACCAATGAGGCCCAAGTAACAAAATGATTAAACAGACGAATAAACAAACAAAATAAAAACAAACAAACAACAACAACAACAAAAACAAACTAAACAAATTGACCCTCCTGTTCCGGAACCTCTCCCCGGTCCCCTTCTGACCGAGCCTCCAGCTCCAAGGTCAGCCGTGGGGATTCCAAGGAGGCCAGCAGACGTCTCCGTCTGGCCTCCACGGCCACCCAGCAGCGCGTCCGCCTAGGTCCTAATGCGGGTCCACTAGTCCGGGGCTCCAATCTATACACTCCTTCCCTGGCTCTGCGTCCTATCCAGCGGTCTGCAAGAATCCCGGACGAGCCCCCAAATGTTATATCCGAGATTCACAAGGCCGCAGGACAGAGAGACAGAGTCACCGAGGCTGTAATTACCAAAAGGAGTTTCATTGTCTAGCTCGAGCTAGGGTCCGAGCCCCCAGAGTGCCAGCGCAGTGGCCTCTTCTCCGGGCAGGGCCCCTCCTTTGTGTGTTAGTCCCCTTTTATAACTTAGTTGTTTACACACTGGTCATGCATCCGCCCCCACAGTGATTTTTACTTCAGCCTTCCTCTGATAGGCCCTAACTTGTTCTGGGTCTTAGCTGAGAGACTCAGGTTTTTGCTCTCTTTGTCTTTTTCTTCTGCATCCCATAACATACTCATAATGCCTTGTGGTTGGCAAGCAAGCAGTAAACAGAAGCTGGAAGATGTCTATTGTCCTTGTAGCCCAGTATCTTACACAGGCAGAATGAAAAGCAGATTCAAATGTCCTTAGGTGGGAGCATGCCTGGCCTGTTGAAGGATCAATAATGATATGTCACAGCCCAACCCGGTACACTGCCTGCTGCTCAAAAGGAAGCCAGTACACAGAGACAGCAGGGTTTACAGTGGAGAAAGGCACCATGTGAGGACATAGAGGAATATATCAAATCCATCTCTCTGAGAATTTGGGAGAAGGGATTTTAAATGTACTTTGGTGGTCAAAGGGCTAGGGAATTGGGTCTGCTGATTGGCTGGGGATAAACTTGTAGGATCAGGAAGTAGAAATTGTCTTCTTGTGCTGAGTCAGTTCCCAGGTGTCAAGACCAGATGACTTGGTTCCTTGGGCCACTCATCTTGTTGTGTCAGTTGGTCCACCGGAATGCAGGGTCTGGAAAGTATTTCAAAGACCTGCTTTCGGTTTCACAAGAGTGATGTTATCTGTGGGAGCAATGAAGAAAGCTAAGAATCTTTATGACCATCAGCTATGTGACTCTTGAGTAGTACACAATTATAGGAAAGCAAGCTAGGGGGCAATGGTTGGTGTTTATATGTGTATGCATGTATGTGTGATATATATATGTGTGTGTGTGTGTGTGTGTGTGTGTGTGTGTATATAATTATGATATACCTTTGCAGAGTTTGGGCCCTTACCACTGTTCCCACCTTACAGCCTTTTATTAATTTTTTTTTATTTTATTTATTTTTTTCTTTTTTCTTTTTTTTGCAGAGACAGAGTGCAGAACTTTTATTAATTTTTTAAGGGGCACTTTCAGATACTGTTGATGAAGCAGATATGAAAAGGAGAGAGTAGCAGGAGACTAGAGGCAAGGGGGCCTGAATGTGTAGGCTTTTATTGGATTTTATGTCACTGCATTTTACTCTGAAATGAGGATGATCTGAGCAGTGGAGAGTGACAAAGACTCTCTCCTTGACCAGACTTCAGTAAGGCTCCTTTGAGCCCTCTTTTTGACTAGGCATAAACCTTGTCCCCCATCTTATCATTGGCCTGCCAAGCCCAGTCTTTACAAAGAATCCTGATAAGTTAGTTTAGCAAGAATCCTCTGCCTTTGATATCTGGTCACCCTTAATATCTGATAGAGTTCATCATCCTCAATCATTGATGTATTAGCAAGAATGCTGCAGAACCAGTTTAGCAAGAATCCCCCTGCTAATGATGTCTCCTCTTAGTAATTTCCCATCCACTGATCCCTCAATTTGTTCTTTGGCTATAAATCCCCACTTGTCCTTGTATTTGCAGTTGAGCCAAATCTCTCTCCCCTATTGCAACGCTCCTATTGTACTAGCCTTGAATTAAGACTTTCTTACCTAAATGTAAGAATAATTTTTTCTTTAACAAGAGACATACTCTGACTTTCATTTTTAAATAATCGCTGTGACTCCTGTGCTGAGAACAAGGTGAAAGGTTCAAGGAAAAAGTAGAAAGACTAGGACTAATGAGGCTTCTTCTCCATGAGAGAAGACAGCATTTGGAACTGAGTAGAATTATGAGAAGTGGTTGGATTCTGGATTTTTTTTTCTTATTTTTTAATTAAAAATTTTTTTACTTTAAATAATTTTTCTTTTTTGTTGTTGTTCTTTTCTTAAGCAGAAGCTGCCATTTGAAAGTAGAGCTGATGGACTGTGTAAAAGAAAGAAAAGAGAAGAAGAGAGGGAAAGATAAAAATTTATCAACTATATTATTTTTCTTAAAACAATGATATATCCTGGCCAGGTGCAGTGGCTCATGCCTGTAATCCTAGTGCTGTGGGAGGCCAGGGCAGGAGGATTGCTTGAGGCCAGGAGTTTGAGACGGTCTGGGCAACATAATGAGATTCTTGTCTCTACAAAAAAATAAAAACAAACCAAAAAAAACAATGAATTATGTTAGGTTTGTTCCAGGTGGGAATCCGAAAAGTATGTATAGGACAGAATGTGGTTAATGCCAAACTTAGGCTTGTGAAACAATAGCAGCAGGAGTCTGGAGAGTCCCTCTGGACTTCATAAATCTAACTGACAGCTGCAGCCAGCACTCCTTCCTGCTCCCTCCTCCCTAGCTCTCCTGATAAGGAAGACGGATGTGACTGGGGTAGGGATCCTAGGAGCTGGTTGTTTGAAAAATAATTAATTACAAATAGCTGTTCTGGTCCACTTACTTGCTCCCCATGGAAAAACCCTCTGTAAAACCCAAGGCTCTCCTCTTCTCTCGTGGATGCTTTTTTGCCTCCACTCATCTGCACCCAGATGCTCAAAATAAACAGCATTTTGCTACACATGAGGCTTCCTGTGTGTCTCTCTCTCAGCTTTGGACTGAACAAATTATCCAAAAGAATCCACATAAAAGGGTTCAATTTATGCTTGTAAGTAAAACAAATAAGTATAACTGTATTCATAAAATATTTGAAAAGTCAATTTTATTTTCTTTTGCTATATTATCATTCCATTTCAGCCATCAATTTGAATACCATGTTTATATAATTAAAATAATATAGGCTTATTATAATTAATGGATGTGGAGGATAGAGCAACTCCATCTCAGATGCTAATCTACCATGTTGACTTCTGATTAACCCCCAGTTCTGGGAATGCCTCCAACATTTCTACTTTATCTAGTGTTACCGTAAATCCTGCCCTTAGGTCAAAAAAACCTTGACCATCGCCCTACCCTTAGGCAGATTCACCCAGCATTCTTGCCTTACCCAGAGGGGCTGGCTTCAAATTGTCCTACCCATTCCTTCCCTATGGTTTGTAAGTTCTGGCTCTGAGGTAATGTTACAGGGACCCGCCATCTTGTCTGGTGTGCGGCTGCCCAGTCTTGGCTTCTTTTCATAAGTCCCTATTAAATCTTTTCTTCTGAAAAAATGTACTTCTTAGCCTCTTTCTTTGGCCTCTCAGCTTCTAGGTCTTTGGGGGTAGGTTTGCATAGAACTGCTCACTGCAGAACGATAGATAAATCCACCATGTTTGTTATTATTGGGTAACAATATCACCACCTAATAAGGCAATGTTAACTTTTGGATGGATTTCCTTTTTGTCATAATTCCATGAATACATAAACACAAATGCCTACACAAACTCACAGTACATCCAGGCCATTAGCTACAAGAACAACAACAAAATCTCCTCAAAACAAAAACAAACTGTACAAAGCTCAAAATTCAAACATGGAAAAGATGTTAAGAACATTTAGAATGTAATGTTTTTCAATTATGAAGTATATCTATTCTTTTTAAATAGTCCTGGTAATTAAATTACATTATTTAAAAATATTCTTTGTGCTCTGTTTTTCTGATTATAAAAATCAATAATTAACTTAAATCTCTGACTTCCTTTATACATTAAACCAAGTGCAAATTTACTTTATTTTCTGTCCCATCTAGGATTTTCAATGTAGGACCTAATAGGCTATTGCCATTTCTATCCAATTTTCATACTTCTATATTTCATTTCCTCTCTCAACTATGAATTTTGGCAATTTCCTTGAGTTTTATAATTTACATTTATTTGTAATTAAATTTATATTTAATTTATGTCTTTATGGGCCTTGAGTTTTTCTATATTGCCATTTCCCTTTTTTTCTTGGTCTTGACATTTTTGTTCCCTTTCACATTGTCATTGTCACAGCCTACTTTGTGCTCTCTGTTCCACAGGCCTATTGTGCTTAGTATATGCAAGTGTTTAAAATCAAATTATAGCTCCCCTTCACTATTATTTGTAAGGCTGGTGGCAGGGGCCCCCTCCGCTCCCTAGGTGGAAAAAGAAAACGCTTAGTGACCTGACCTGCCAAGGACAAACTGCCAGGCCCCACTGAGAGGAACCACACCCGGATCTCCACCTGGATTCGCTCCTGGATTCCACAATACCTCCAGCCCCTCCTATTTCTCAACAGCCATCCAAGGTCACAATAGAGAATCCCAGCTCTTCCCGCCAAAAGTCCCTAGCCCCGCCCAAAGGGTATAAAAGGCCTCAGCCCCTTCAAACTGTGGCGACTTCCGGGACGCTCCCCAACCCCCTCCCCCCCCCCCCCCCCCCCGCGCTTGGGGCCCCAGAACCTCGCCTTGGCCCCCACTCTTTCTCTCTCTGTGTCTGTCTTTTCTATTCACCGCCACCGAAAAACCTTACATTTGGTGCCGAAACCCGGGAGGGGAGTCTTGGCTGCGACGGCCTGCCTCAGGGCCATGGTCGCACTGTCCCCTCTCGTGTCTTCCAGACCTCGGACCGGGACCTCCACTGGACGCCAGTCGACCAATTGGCCTGGGTAAGTCCCTCTGCCCTTGTGTTCCTAGCCCAATGAGTCCATTCCAGGGTCTCTGTCCATAGCCCAAGTCAGAGATCCTCCACCATAAGGACTTGAGTGTCTTCGGGGACGCCCGAGCCCCTCAGTCAGTCCTTCCATCCCTAAGGATTTACAAGGCCCTGAGTGTCTCAGGGACGCCTGATCCCCTCAGTCGGTCCTTTCCAAGGCTCAGAGCCTTCTCTCCAAGGCCTGATCGGTGACCTGGGACGCCAGCTCCCGATCTCCTCCCCTCATTGGACTAGGACACCATGGTCGGTCAACCCTCCAAAATCAAATCTAGCACGCCTCTGGGCTGTCTCTTAGCCAGTCTTGCAGCCCTGGGCCTCAAGTCTGATATTCGGCCCAAGCGACTCATTTTCTATTGTAACACCGCCTGGCCGATGTACAAATTAGGCAATGGGTCACAGTGGCCTAAAAATGGGAGTTTCAGTTTCAAAATCTTACAAGATCTCGATAACTTTTGTCACCGAAATGGCAAATGGTGGGAGAGCCCTTATGTCCAGGCTTTCTTCCATCTGCGCTCCCGTCCTTCCCTCTGTCAGACCTGTGACCCGTCACAAATCCTCCTTGCACTGAGTCCTCCGCCGTCCTTGGCCTCTTCCACCTCTCAGCCGAAGGACCCGTTAGAAACCTCTTCCGCCTTCTCTGGCCCGCCTGACTCCCTTACCTGTCCCCCTGCTCGGCCTCCACCATATCTAGGTCCTCCTCCTCCTCCTAGGGCCCCACCGTCCTCCGCTACTGCTTGCGCTGGCTCTCTGCCAACGTCCCCTGTCAGTCACCACGCTCGATCCCACGCAGGGCCCTCAGGCCAAACCCTTCTCTGTCGCCTGAGAGAGGTAGCCAGTGCCGAAGAGGTCGTGCACGTCCATGTTCCCTTCTCCCTTTCTGATCTCTCTCAGATTGAGAAGCGTTTAGGCTCCTTTTCTAACGACCCCCAGCCTACACCAAAGAGTTCCGCTGTCTTACACCAGCCTATGATTCGACCTGGCGTGGCATTGTTGTCATTCTGGCTTCTACTCTCACTCCTGATGAAAAGGAACGTGTCTGGGCGGCAGCTCAGGGACATGCTGATCAAGTCCACCTAGCAGACCGCAGCATGCCGGTCGGGGCCGAGGCTGTCCACGCAGTGAGCCAGGGTGGGAGTACCAGCCAGACACCCCCGCCGGCCGAGATGGTAGAACCCGCCGAGATCGCATGCTGCAATGCGTTCTTGCTGGTCTCCAGGCCGCCGCCCATCGGGCAGTTAATTTTAATAAGCTTAGAGAAATCACTCAAAAGCCCGATGAAAATCCCGCGGCTTCCTCAGCCGCCTTACGGATGCTCTCATCCAACACACCCACTTGGACCCCACCTCCCCAGCAGGGGCCACCGTCCTTGCAGCTCACTTTATCACCAGTCCTCCTCTGACATTAGGCGCAAACTCAAAAAGGCAGAAGAAGGCCCTCAGACCCCCATCCGAGACCTGGTGAACATGGCATTTAAAATCTTTAATTCCCGAGATGAACAGGCAAAGGCCCAAAGGAAAGCCCATGTCCACCAAAACGCACACTTGCAAGCCCAAGCCTCGGTTGCAGCCCTGCGGCCGGTGGGGCCCGGAAAGCCATCGACCACCAGCCACCAGCCACGCCCCGCCGGGCACCTGCTTCAAGTGCGGTAAGGAGGCCACTGGGCCAACCGGTGCCCGCAGCCACGTCAGCCCAATAAGCCTTGTCCGGCCTGTGGTCAAGAGGGACACTGGAAGAGTGATTGCCCCTTGGGACAAAGGTCTAGAGGGTCAGTCCTTCCACCCCCAGACCTGCCGTTGACAGTTTTGGGCTTGGCTGCAGAAGACCCACGAAGCCCTGCTCTGCCACCCCGATCACCCTCGCTGAGCCCAGGGTAGCAATCAGGGTAGCGGGTGAGGCAGTGTCCTTTCTGGTCAACACGGGGCTACCTACTCTGTCCTGCTTCTTTTTCAGGCCCTACTTATCCTTCCCAGGTGTCGGTTATGGGCACTGACGGCAGTCCTTCACGGCCCCTACTACTGGCCCTCTGACACGTCTTATAGACGACCGTCCCATCACCCACTCCTTCCTCATCATGCCCTCCTGTCCCGCTCCACTTTTAGGAAGAGACTTATTAGCCAAATCAGGCACCACACTCCACTTTTCCTCAGGGACATCCGCCCTTCTCCTTCTATCCCTCTCTTCAGATTCCTCACCCCCACCCTCCGCCTCTCCCAAGACGCGCCCTCTCCCGCCTGAACTTGTAGACTCTGGGGTTGGGACACCTCCACCCCAGTAGTGGCCACACACCACACCCCGTCCTCATTCGACTCAAAGACCCTTCATCCTTCCTTCCCGCCCCCAGTTCCCTGTTTCGCCACCCACCGCAGAGGTCTAAGACCCATGATAGAACGTCTTCCGTGTGAAAAACTTTTAATCCCAACTAATTCTCCCTATAAGGCACCCATTCTCCCGGTAAAGAAGCCAAACGGGTCCTACCGGCTGGTCAGGGACCTAGGGCTCTTTAAGGAGGCTGTTATCCCCATACACCCTGTGGTGCTAATCCCTGCACTTCACTTTCCCATATTCCGCCCTCCACTGCCCGCTTTTCCGGTCTGGACCTCAAAGATGCCTTCTTTGCTATCCCCTTAGACCCAGCCAGTTACAATCTCTTTGCCTTTATGTGGGGAGATCCTGACACAAACACATCTAGACAACTCACTTGGACCGTCCTGCCCCAGGGGTTTGGGGACAGCCCCCACCTATTTGGTCAGGCACTGGCCCAGGACCTACTCCAATGTCCCTTACAGCCTAGCACTGTTCTCCAATACGTTGATGATCTGCTCTGTAGCCCCTCTTTACGGCACTCTAAGACCCGCACTGCCTCTCTGCTTAACTTCCTTGCCTACAAGGGCTGTCGAGTGTCCCCCTCCAAAGTCCAGCTGTCCGAGCCCATGGTCACATATCTTGGACTTCGGCTCACCCCCACGTCCCGAGATCCCACTGTTGACCGCCAACGGGCTCTTCGCGATCTCCAACCACCCACGACCGCTGAGCAGATTCTGTCTTTCCTTGGATTTGTTGGTTTCTTCCGACACTGGATCCCTAACTTCTCCCTCCTTGCTAAACCCCTCTATGAGGCAGCCCGTGATGCCCCGCTGGCCCTTTACTAAACCCCCGAGCTGTCGGCCTCGCATTTCTAAAGCTTCGTGACACTCTACTCCAGGCACCACCTCTAAGACTCCCTCATCCTGAAAACCCTTTCACCTCTACACAGACGAGCGCCAGGGCCTGGCCCTGGGTGTCCTCGCCCAGCCCTTAGGCTCCTGGAGCCCACCCACCTGTGCTCCAGTGGCTTATTTATCCAAACAACTAGACACCACGGTCCTGGCTGGCCGCCTGGCCTTAGGGCACTGGGCGCGGCAGCCTCTCTCGCCAGGGAAGCACTGAAGCTGTCCCTGGGACAGCACCTTCATGTCTTTTCCACCCATCGCCTCCAAGATCTGCTGACTCACCGCTCGTCGGCGCCCCTCACTCCCTCTAGGTTACAGGAATCCCATCTCATATTCATAGGAAATCCCAACATCACCCTAACACAGTCTGCTACTCTAAACCCCGCTACTTTGCTGCCCATCCCGTCCTTAACCCTCTCCTCTCGCTCCTGCCCGGAGACGGTCGATGCCGCCACCACCTCCAGGCCGACCTCTCGGACCAGCCCCGCTCAGATGCAGACTTAACACTGTTTGCTGATGGCGGCTCGACCGTGGGCGATGACGGCAAACGCCAGGCAGCCCATGCCCTTGTCTCGGCCTCTCAGGTTACAGAGGCGCCCGCCTCCCCGAGGGCTCCGCTTCCCAGAAGGCAGAACAGACTCTGGCCGGACAACTTGCTCCTTCTCGTCCCCATAACCCCACTCTCACCTCTTGGTTAGATATCATACAGCACACCCTCACCTTCCTAAATTCCCCTGAAATAATCCCTAATATTTCCCACTGTTTCCTCTGTGCCTCCTTTCAGCAGCCCCTGCTGGCTGCTGTCCCTCTAAACCATTCTAACCCCCAAACTCCCTCATCAGCTCCCTCATGCTCCACTCCGCTCACTCGCGTTCCCTTTGGGAACCTGAGCCTACAGGCCAGCCCTACGCAGACCGCGTGTGCTTTCTCACCTCCCGCACTGATCCCCTGCCTACAACTTCACGGACGCCGCCTTACCAACCATACTGTGACCACAGCCACCTCCTCTGCTCTGGGACAGTTATTCTGGTGCAACGGAGCACTTACCCGCTGCGTCAATACATCCACCCCGGGTCCCTGTTTCCCTGTCATGGTGGTCCCTCAATAAACTCTATACGGTGAGTCTGAGTTTGGATGGCTTCTCCCAGAAGCCCAGCCAAGACTAGCCGTCTTTCTACCTGTCATGGTAGGTCTCAGCTTGGCCTCTTCCATTGTGGCCTCAGGGCTCGCGGGAGGTGCCCTGGGCCACGGTGTCATTTCTGCCCAAGATTTTGCAGACCCGCTGATGACTGGAAAAAGAAAAACCTGCCTTTTCCTTCATAAAGAATGCTGCTGCTATGCTGGCGAATCGGGCCTTTGGAGCGGAACATAGACAAGCTCACCAACCTGAGTAAAGACCTGCACAACCGCCTCGCTGGGATGCGTCCCCCTTTGGCTGGATACAATTCCCTTTGGCTACCTGGCCATTGCCACCCGGTGTCATCATCTGCCTAATCTTTCTGTTTGTTCCCTGTCTTTTGCAGTTCCTCCAGCGCCGCCTACAAGAGCTGACAGGAGTGGCCGTAAACCAACTACTTCTTCATCCATACTTTCCACTACCAACCGCCCCTCCACAGCCGCCCCGCCTAGAGCCCCTGACCAGGCCCCTCCTAGCAGGAAGTAGTCGGAAAGAGCGGGCCCATCAAAACCAAAAGGCCGGAATGTAAGGCTGGTGGCGGCCCCCTCAGCTCCCTAGATGGAAAAAGAAAACACTTAGTGACCTGACCTGCCAAGGACAAACTGCCAGGCCCCACTGAGAGGAACCACACCCAGATGTCCACCTGGATTCGCTCCTGGACTCCACAAATACCTCCAGCCCCTCCTATTTCTCAACGACCTCCAAGGTCACAATAGAGAATCCCAGCTCTTCCCCCCACAAGTCCCTAGCCCCACCCAAAGGGTATAAACGGCCTCAGCCCCTTCAAACTGTGGCGACTTCCGGGACCCCCCCTCTCTTGGGGCCCCAGAACCTCGTTCACGAGTGTATAATAAAGCCACGTGGTTTGGCCCCCACTCTTTCTCTCTCTGTGTCTGTCTTTTCTTTTCGCCGCTGCCGAAAAAACCTTACATTATTCTCTTATTTACGTGATCACTTTATGATGTCCACCCCTGTGTAAATGTGCATCAGGGCTTATGGCCTAGATGGATTTGGGGAATAAAGGGACATACTGTTCAAATGTCATCCAGACACAACTTCCACCTGAATGACAGAAACACGCCATAAGCTATTTACATCTTGTCCTATATGAACTCTCTGAGAAGTTTAAAGGATATTACAATTGAACAAACACAATCAAGGTGATTGCACATATTTGTTTAGGAAAAAGAACCCAACTGACCTCCAGGAAAAGATGTGCAGACAGGCTGGTGCTGAAACAAAGAATCCCAAGGGGAGGTTCTACCCGGGTTTTTCCCACACAACCCTACAAATTATGGGGTAAGTCGTGAAACCTACAATTTTCAATTGTGTCTTTAAACTTATTTGTTTAAAAGACATTGCAGTTATGCTAGCGTGTTTTTTCTTGCCTGTATTATGCACTGAATCAGGGAGCACAAAGCAAATGTCAGAGAGCTGGCAGCTTTGAGAGCTCTTGCCACAGGCATGACAAGGGTCTCTTCTGTTTTAGGCACAACAATTTTCTTGGATATGGTACATAGTAGACACTTAAAGAACTTAAAGGATATTAATGGAATAAAGAGGAATAAAAATGTAGATTATATTAAAAATGTGGTGTTGTTCCGGTAGATAACAAAAATGTTTTTTCAGGTAATTCTTGGTAGGTGAGGCAGTAAAAGTAGTATAAATCTAAAGCTCTCATCATATCCTTTAAAAAAAGCAATAAAAGATGTGGAGGAGAAAAGAGGGACTGTGGTGTTGCTAAAATTGATATAAAACCACCACCAGGTGGAGACAGTGTGCTTTCTATGAAAATATGCAAACGTGTACTGGTATTTAAGAGAACTAAATATAAGTGCTTACAAGTACATGTAGTATATATAAATGACTCCTACAAATCAACAACAAAACAACCTAATTAAAAATGGGCAAAAGAGCCGGGCGCGGTGGCTCACGCCTGTAATCCTAGCACTCTGGGAGGCTGAGGCGGGCGGATTGCTCGAGGTCAGGAGTTCGAAACCAGCCTGAGCAAGAGCGAGACCCCGTCTCTACTATAAATAGAAAGAAATTAATTGGCCAACTAATATATCTAAAATTAGCCGGGCATGGTGGCGCATGCCTGTAGTCCCAGCTACTCGGGAGGCTGAGGCAGGAGGATTGCTTGAGCCCAGGGGTCTGAGGTTGCTGTGAGCTAGGCTGACACCAGGGCACTCACTAAGCCTGGGCAACAAGTGAGACTCTGTCTCAAAAAAAAAAAAAAAAAAAAAAAAAATGGGCAAAAGATTTGAACAGACCTTTCTCCAAATAAGATATACAAATTATCAATAAGCACATAAAAAGACAGTCAACATCACTAGTCATTAGGGAAATAGCCACAATGAGATACCACTTTACATCCACTAGGATGGTTATTATTAAAGAAAGAAAAAAAGGAAAATAGCAGGTGTTGGCGAGGATATGGAGGAATTGGAACACTCATGCATTGCTAGTGGGAGTGTAAAATGGTACATTCACTTTGGAAAACAATTTGGCAATGTCTTATAAACATCTGCTTCTCATGTGGCTCTGCAATCCACTCTTAGGTATTTACCCAAAAAAACAGAAAGCTTATATTTACACACAAACCTATATGCAAAGGTATGTAGCAGCTTTATTCATAATCAGCAAAAACTAGAAATAACCCAAATGTCCCTCAAATAGACAATGGATAAACAAACTGTAGTATATCCATACAATAGAATGCCACTCAGTAAAAAGGAAGTAAAAAGGAACAAATTATTGATACATATAACAACATGGCTGAATCTCAAATGCACTATGATAGGATAAAGAAGCAGACTTAAAAAAGATACTGTATGAATTTATATGGCATTCCATGAAAGGCAAAACTATAGGTAAATTGAAAGCAGAAGGTGAAACACATACTTGTACACCAACGGTCATAGCAAGACTATTCACAATTGCCAAAAGGTATAAACAACCCAAATGTCTATCAACTGATGAACAGATAAAGAAAATGTGGTGTATATATAAAATGAAATATTATTCACCCTTAAAAGGAAGGAAATCTTGATACATGTCACAACATGAATGAATCTTGAAGATACATGCTAAGTGAAATAAGCCAGATATAAAAGAACAAATATTGTATAATTCCACTTATAAGTAGTACCTAGAATAGGCAAATTCATAAAGACAGAATGCAGCATAGAGGTTACTAGGAGCTGGGAAGGGGAAAATAGGGTTTTATCTTTCAACAGGTATAGAGTTTCCATTTGAGATGATGAAAAAGTTCTGGAAATAGATTGCAGAGATGGTTACATAACACTGTAAAAGTAGTTAATGCCACTAAGTTGTACATTTTGAAGTGGATAAAGTGGTAAATGTTAAGTTATGTATATTTCACCACATTTTTTGCAGTATGTGCAGAATGCAAGGAGAGAGCTGCAGGGAGCAATGCTTCAGGGGAGTGTTAACAAAAAAGTAGTGGTGTGAGTCCATGCACCCAGGGGACAGTCCCAAGAGGAAGACACACATGACCCTGCAGGAACAAAGAATACTTCTCAAAATGTTTTTTACTCCTGTTCCTCTCCCCCAACTCTGAAGTTATCTAGTCAAGAAATCATACTTTGCTTACACTGACAGAGTAAGTGTACTTGAATTATAAAGCTTGTGTATAATCCTAAACTTGTGACAGAAAGAACACAGAAGCCAGCTTGAAGAGGCTCCCAAAGGCCAAGTTTGGGACAATTTCAGCGTCAAAATAAATAACTGATGTTAACAGATTACAGGCCATTGAATAAATAGGAAACCATACTTCCAGAGTCACAGAAACAAATAAATACAGAGATTATAAAACCCTTCTTTAAAGTAAAAAGCCAATTAATAAGTGTAGAAGAAATGATGGAATTTTAAAATCTCCATTTGAAATCCATTATAATAACTGATTAAAGCAAGTATCATTGATGGACGCTAAAACTAGTTGGCTGGACTTGACAAGTGAAAATATATACACTCACAGGGTTTCCTCTCACAGTTCTAAGGATCACAAAAGGGAAACTGTGACTTCACAGTGCAAGGCCTGGCAGACATCTTAACCAAGAGAACAAAGTTAAAGTTACCAGTAATTGGTATAAGTCAACATTGCAAGTCTCCTAATATGAAACAGTGATGAACTGTGAAGAATACAATATTACTTCTGTGGTTTTATTACCAAAAAAACCCCTCAAAACATAGCATAAATCTAATCACGACAAAACATCAGATAAATCCTATGGAAGGCCAGTCTAGAAAACAACTGGCCTGTTGATTTTTCACAGGTACCTTCACAAGAAAACATCTGTTTTATAACGTGACAGCCCATGAGATGAGAAATAGCCCCTAACCACCTGAAAAGATGGGCATTTAAAATAATTTAATTACTTTGAATACTGTAAGTATGTCAGATATTTCGACCATATTGTAAAAGTTAAAGCTTATTCTGCTTTTTCAGGTTGCTTTAAAAATGACCTATTAGGAAGCCATGAAAATGGACATTTTTCTCTTTTATCTAGATTCTGAACAAGTCTCTTTTTTTCACATTAAGCCTAGAAATGTATGAACAAGTCTTTTTGAGAAAAAGAGAATTTAAGCAAAGAAAATCTGCTGACAACTTAAAGATGGCTGTTAATTCTTTACCTATTTCTTTTAAAGTACACATCTTAATTTACTGTGCATTTCCTTACTTGGTATAGGAACCCATGTTCTTTTCCTTTGGTGATCTAGAGACATGAGTGAGAAGAGAAGATATAGAAAGGGGAGAGAGGGGTTAACAACTTTGCTAATGAGACAAATTCATATTCAACAGTGGCCTGAAAAATGCTATGATCTGGAGAGGGCTGTTAGGTACAACCTCTGAACTAATTCTATCCTAAATTTCATGCTCACATCACTCATGGTGATCAGGCATTAGGATCTCTCTTTCATTCTTCCTCAACTCACCCAGGATAGAGTTGGACATAAAAATCCTACTTAATTATTTTACAGACACACTCTGGCCTTGGTTGGCCACTTCCTGAAGAGGGAGCCTCTTTCAGGCACCAAAAAAGTGAAGGAAGACTCTGCACTTCACCCCAAGTCATTTCCTTGCCTCACACCCAGAGGTAGACCACTGTCCCAAATTTTGTGCTGAGGTGGTAGCTAGTCTTGAAAAATGGTCCCCCAATGAACCATGCCCCCTGGTATTCACACCCTTCTATAATCTTTTGAATCTAGGCCAAATCTGTGACTCATTTGTGGCCAAGACAATACAGCAGAATTAATGCTGTGTGATTTCCAAAGCTGGTTTATAAGATTTGCAACTTCTCCCTAGGTCTCTTAGAATGCTTGCTCTTGGGATGCTCCAAAACCCAGATCCCTTCTGTGAGAAGCCCAAGCCACATGGAGTAGCCCATGCCAACTCTCAGCCAGCAGTCATCAACTGCCAGTCATCTTGGACAACCAGCCCTGTTGATCCTTCAGCCCCAGCTGCCATAAGACTGCACATCCATCAGACAGTAAGTAAGAACTGCCCAACTAAACCCCAAAATGGGCTCATGACAGATATTCATAATTCTTTAAGCCACTGAATTTTGGGGTGATTTGTTACACAGCAATGGATAACCAGAATACCTTTTGAATCACTTATTTTTGTTTAATATCTTTACCACATGTACATATCATTTAACATATGATAGTACATTTAATTTTGTAAAAAATGGTTTCATATCCTATGTAGTTTCCAATGACATTTTAAGACTCAAGAATGTATTTTTAAATTTATCTTTTTTAGTTTGTTTTTCAGAAACAAGGTCTCATTAAATTGTCCGGGCTGGCCTCAAACTCCTGGGCTCAAGTGATCCTCCTTCCTCCGTCTGCTGAGTAGCTAGGACTATGGCTTCATCCATGTTTTGTATATAGCTTTGGCTCATTCATGTTCACTGCTGTTCTACTGTTACTATTCCAAAATTTATCCATTCTCCTATGAATGGACATTCAGACTACCTACAATTAATTGCTATTATGATCAGTACTAAGAATATCTTTATATATCTCTCTTGATGCTCATATGCAAATATTTATTAATAGTATATATGTAGGTGTGGAACCTGTTATACAACATGCACATATGCACATGTTCAACTTTACAAGATTTCAATGACCTCTATTGACTTATACTCCCAACTAGAAATGATTTCTAGTTATTCCACACATTCCAAAGTTCAATATTATCACATATATTAATACTTTTTGTAGTTGTAAAATCATATGATTATATGTCTAATTTGTATTAAAAAATTTTTGTAGAGACAGTGTCTCACTATGTTGCCCAGGCTAGTCTTGAACTCTGGGCCTCAATCCTCTCACTTTAGGCTCTCAAAGTGCTAGGATAACAGGCATGAGCCATAGTGCTCGGTCTGTAATTCACTTTTTTTTTTTGAGACAGATCTCACTCTGTTGCCTGTGTTGGAGTGCCATGGCGTCAGCCTAGCTCACAGCAACCTCAAACTCCTGAGCTCAGGTGCTCCTCCTGCCTCAACCTCCCGAGTAGCTGGGACTACAGGCATGTGCCACCATGCCTGGCTAATTTTTTTCTCTCTATATTTTTAGTTGTCCAGCTAATTTCTTTCTAATTTTAGTAGAGACAAGTGTCACTCTTGCTCAGGCTGGTCTCAAACTCCTGAGCTCAAACAATCTGCTCGCCTCGGCCTCCTGAAGTGCTGGGATCACAGGCATGAGCCACCACACCTGGCCTGTCATTCACATTTTTAAACTACTGATGAAGTTAATAATCTTACCATGTTTTTGAAAATTTATATTTCCTCTTCTGTAAAATTAGTCATGTATTTAGCTCATTTTCCTATTTTACTGATTTCTAAAAATTAAAATTTTCTGATTATAATTATTTCTTGGGTATATTTTGGAAAAGTCTATTTCATATCTTTTCACTTTTTGGTACATTTTGGTAATTAATTTTTTTTTTTTTTTTTTTTGAGACGGAGTCTCACTCTGTTGCCCAGGCCAGAGTGCTGTGATGTCAACTTAGCTCACAGCAACCTCAAACTCCTAGGCTCAAGCAATCCTCCTGCTTCAGCCTCCCGAGTAGCTGGGACTACAGATATGTGCCACCATGCCCAGCTAATTTTTTCTATATATTTTTAGTTGGCCAATTAATTTCTATTTCTTAGTAGAGACAGGGTCTCGCTCTTGCTCAGGCTGGTTTCCAATTTCTGACCTTGAGCGATCCTCCCACCTCAGCCTCCCAGAGTGCTAAGATTATAGGTGTGAGCCACCACGCCTGGCCAGTAAGTAATTCTTTAATGTGAGGAAATAAAACATTTTATATAGCTCATCTGTATCCTGTTTAAGAAATCCTCCATCTTGAGGACATAAATTATTCCTTATTCTTCCAAAAATTATACAGTTTTGCCATTTATATAATTATTATAGTGAGTCTAGGGATCCATTTTTTTCTCTATAAATCATTTCTATAATTCTTTTAACATTTTACCATTTTTCCCCAGGTTTTCAGTAAATAAACTTACATTTATCATAATGTTATTAATTATGGTTAGGCACTTTTGAATTACATTTGCTAATACTCTGTTTAGAATTTTTACAGCCCTTATTCATGGTAATCATGCCAGCAATTTTCCTTTCTTGTACTTCCCTTATCTGATTTTGGTACTAGGTTATATTAGCATTACTGTGCTTATACATTATCTACTCCGGAAGATTTTGCATAAGACTTAATCTGTTTGTTACTTGAAAGTTTGATAAATCTTGTCTTAAAAATAACTGGGCCTAATGTTTCTTCTGTAGAATTTTAATTCTGATTTAACTTTTTTGATGATTTTAAGACTATTAACAGTTTGGGAAGTTTGACTCACCTTAGCTAGATAGAAGAACTGCAAAGAACAGTTACGGGAAGGGGGCATCACAGATGGAGCATTTAATTACACAGAAAAACCTGCCCCTCATAATTCTGAAACAATGGGCCTAATTAGTCCCAGGAGGCAAAAGCTGAATGCAATGATTTTTGCTTTGCTTAGTCTCCACTCTCAATAGCACCCCTTTGTGGTTTTTAAGTTCCTTGGCAGAGAACGTAGCATTTGGATTTCAGTCCTAAGTGCTTGCCTCCTCCTGATAAACTTGGCTAAACTAGATAATGTTACCCTCTATAAAGCTCAACAATTCTAGTTTTACTTGTAAGATAACCATTTTTAGCTTGCTAATATCATGATTCTCATTTTAGAAATGCTGACATACGCTAAATGACTTGTTGAATGATATAAGTCCACCTTCTGGAGGAAAGAGCATCCAAACTCAGAGCCTGAATATTTGCCCAGTGGCCTTCAGAGAGTGGGCAGGCAGTGAATGTGATCTGATGAAGGTGGAAAAGTGGAATGTTAAGAGTGAAAGTCACCTGGTTCACTTTACCTTCAGAGATGACAACCTGAGTTCCATATTGTTCCTGGCCTTCCTGGTGGCTGGTAAAGAGAGAGCTCAAATAAGGAGGCACAGCCTAGGAGCCAAGAGCTGTGCTTCTATGGCTACATTGTGAGATAATTTCGAACAACATTTATCAGTAAATTAAACTGCAAAGGCAGTAACTGTCTGAATAAGCAGTAACTTCTCAATTCAACACAGCAAAGGTAATCACTTTATGAGAAAAACAAGTGAAACATCATGAATTTATGACTTAAAGTGACTTTAAATCTAATTCAGAGTTTAGAACAAGTAGGAAGAAAACTGAAGGACAGTGTAACTGCATAGTTTACAGAGTGATTTTCTTCTCAGGTGAATGGCTTAGAAAGCAGAGAAACAACCTAAAAGTTTTAACCACCAGCAAGTACAGAATTTGCTTTAAGATTATAAAAAACCCAAATTTTAGTGACAGTGAGGTAGCTACAGGTCATCTGTATATATTTTTCCCCTAAAACATTCTTCCTAGTACAACTGGCTTGTATAACACTTAAATGTAGTTTCAAAAATATAGATTCCTATATTATCTGAAGTCTGGATTTTATGGCTGCATTTTCACATAAATCAGCAGGATTTCCAGTGATGTTATGAAAGCTGGTGGCTGTTATCATACATCATTAGAAAGAAAATAAAAGTATATTAACTCTGCAACCTAACAAATTTCCAACTTTATAGTAATAACTTAAGAACATATGAATAAACATTCTACAGAAGCTTTCCTAATATTCCCAAGGTTACTCTGCATCATGAAGTCTCTGATGTTTGATGAGGTCTAACTCCTGAAGTTTTATCCACAATTAACTACTCCTCATCATTTTCTCCCCAGGATGGATTCTTTGATATTCATTATGGAAGAAATTTCAGTTGGAAGATTTCCCACATGCATTTTATTTATATAGTATTTCTCAATTATGAGTCCTCTGATGATTAGTAAGAGATGAGCTCTGACTGAAAGCTTTCCCACATTCTTTACACTTATAAGGCTTTTCTCCTGTATGAATTCTCATATGTGTCATAAGGGATGAACTTTGTCTGAAGGCTTTTCCACATACTTTGCAGTTATATGGTTTCTCTCCAGTGTGAATTCTCTGGTGCTGAATTAGAGCTGAGCTTTGGTTGAAAGCTTTTTCACAGTCGTTACACTTATAAGGTTTCTCTCCAGTATGAATTTTTCGATGAGTATTAACTCCTGAGTGGGAACTGAAGGCTTTTCCACATTCCTTACAGTTATATGGTTTCTCTCCAGTGTGAATTCTGTGATGTATATTAAGCCTTGAAATCCAAGAGAAGGCTTTCCCACATTCATTACATTTGTAGGGTTTTTCTCCAGTGTGAATTCTTTGATGTTGTATAAGAGCTGAGCTTTGGCTGAAGGATTTACCACATTCTTTACATGCATACGGTTTCTCACCAGTGTGAATTCTCTGATGTATAATAAGGGCTGAATGGTAACTGAATACTTTTCCACATTCATTACAATGAAAAGGTTTCTCTCCAGTATGAATTCGATGGTGTCTACTTAGCCGCGATATTGATGTAAAGGCTTTCCCACACTGACTACATTCATATGGTTTCTCTCCAGTATGAATTCTATGGTGTTGAATGAGAGATGAGCACTGACTAAAGGCTCTCCCACATTCATTACACTTATAGGGCTTCTCTCCAGTATGAATTCGCTGATGATTATTAAGGGATGAACTACCTTTAAATGTTTTTCCACATTCTTTACATTTATAGGGTCTCTCTCCAGTATGCATTCTCTGGTGTCCAATAAGAGATGTGGTAAAACTGAAAGCTTTTCCACATTCACTACATATATAAGGTTTCTCTCCAGTATGAACTCTCAGGTGCTGAGTTAGGGAGGAGCTTTGGCTGAACGCTTTCCTACATTCCTTACATTTATACAGCTTTTCTCCAGTATGGATTCTCTGATGTTTACTCAGGGAAGAACTATGGAGGAAGATTTTCCCACAGATATTACATTTATAACATTTACGTACAGTGTCAACTCCTAATTGTTTAAATAGAATTGAATACTGCTGTGAATGAGGTTTCCTTCCTCTAGACACAATTCTGGGTTTTCTAATAAGTGATGATTTTAGATCAAGATTTTTCCCAAGTTCAATACCTTTAAAGTTCCTCTCCTTCATGTAGATTTTTTTGATGGTAACTAACACTTTCCTGAAGAGTTTCTTTTTGCCTTGTTGCTTCTCTGTCTTGTCCTCATTTATGTAGGTTTTTTCCAACTTGAAGTCAAAAGGACTATCAACTATGAGTTTTTTCATGTCTTCCTGATTTTTGTCTTCAGAAACTATGGTTTCAAACAAGCTCTCCCATCCTAAAATAAACAAAACATGTAAATCTCTCTTGCACTAGAAATAAAGAAAAGTGACAACAAAATATACAAATATGGCTAATAAATATGGCCTTAACATCTTAGGAAAGGATGGGAAAAAGAAGAGAAAGAGAAGGAAGCAGGATGGTAGACATGCCTGGGTAGGAGAATCTGAAGAAACCTACATGCAGGTGGGCTGAGGAGCTCAGAGGGAAGTTATTTCAGTGGCAGAAGCCAGGCCTGATCTAGTAACAAGGCACAGACCATTGGGACAGGAGGCAATTCTGAGCATAGGTTGTGTGTGCTTAGCTTCGTCTGCTATGCCAGCCATCAGAACACTAAGGGAAAACTGCAGAGAGGCTAAAAATAAGACATTAAAGAGCCATCTCCCCTAAAGAGCTCTATAAAACACAGGGTCTCGAGTAGTACTGCTCTGGGACTCATCAGAGTGCTATAAATAATGCTGTGATGGACATCTGTTCACTCACTAAAGCAGTATTTGCTCAGTGCTCACCGTGTACTATGCAAAGGTCAAGACTTTGAGACTTGCACAGTACAAGCCAGAAAAGGGCCTACTCTCTCAAAGCTTACATTCCAGCAGTGGGATATTGACAATAACCAAATAATCAATCATCATGCAAGTATTGAGGAGTGATGAGGACTGTAAGAAAACAAAAACAAGGTGATATGCAATAAGAATGAATAAGCTGGTACTTTAAATGGGGTGATGAAAAAATGAAATTAAAGATGAAAGCTAAATAACAAGAGTTGGTCAGGCAAAAATGTAGGTATAAAGATGATTCTAGTTAGAAAGAACAGCTAATACAAAGGCCCTAAGCTTTCTGTGTTCCAGAACACAAAGAAGTCCAGTGTGGCTCAAGCAAAGTGAACAAGGGGAGATGAGGAAAAGAGGTGAGCTGGGACACATCACATAGAGTCTTCTAGGCCACAGGAAGATGTCTGGAATTTATTCTAAGCACTACTGGGGATTAGATGAGAGATGATAGGGTTTTCGTTTAAACAGGATCATTCTGGTTGTTGTGTGAGAAATGGACTGTAATGTAGCAGTAAAGCTGGCAGGGATCTCCACTTATGACTAGAACATACAGAGGAAGTGATAGGGAGGGCTCAAGGATGACTGCCAGCTTTTGGCTTATGCAGCTCAATGGAGATTGACACAATATCATAATACTGGGGGGTACGGGGAGAAGAGTACATTCTTGAGAATAATTTTTTTCTACCTTTTTGATTACTTAGGATACCATGCAAGAAATGGAATCACTGATTCAAAAGAAATGAATATATTTTATGAAAGTTTTATGACTGGCGTGGTGGCTCACGCCTGTTATCCTAGCACTCTGGGAGGCCGAGGCAGGTGGATTGCCTGAGGTCAGGAGTTCGAAACCAGCTTGAGTGAGACCCCGTCTATACTAAAAATAGAAAGAAATTAATTGACCAACTAAAAATATATATACAAAAAATTAGCTGGGCATGGTGGTGTATGCCTGTAGTCCCAGCTACTCGGGAGGCTGAGGCAGGAGGATCGCTTGAGCCCAGGAGTTTGAGGTTGCTGTGAGCTAGGCTGATGCCATAGCACTCACTCTAGCCTGGACAACAAAGCGAGACTCTGTCTCAAAAAAAAAAAAAAAAAAAAAAGAGGTTTTATTTTCCTAACTAAAAAAGAAATATATAATCATTATAATAAAAATTCAGAAAATACAGAAAATGATAAAAATGAAAATATAGTCCACTCATAAACACATCATGCAAATACAATCACTACTATATGTGGGATTTAGCTCACTGGAGTTTTTGTATATAACAAATTGCTTTTACTTAAAAAATAAAAATGAGCTAAAACTATATTAAGCTCTCCCTACTCCCACATCACTTAAAAATCATAGGTTTCTCTCCATATCAATAAAGTAGGCTGACATAATCTATTTAATGGTTACATAACATGTCCAATGCATGAACATATCATCATTTAATAAAGCCCCCTCTGAGAGTCATTTAGCTTCCTTTTACACCAGTAATACCTTATGTTACAATACCTTTGTAACTTTGCACAATTATCAAATTATTTTCTTAAGAAATTTCTAAACTTTTAATAAAGACAGACCATCCTCCAGAAAGAGTGTACCCATTAAAATCTCACTAAAGATACTGCTTATCACTCAGACAAGTAGCAAAACAGTGGACATATATTTCTTAATGCTTGGGAATTTAATAAGGGAAAATAGTATCTCACTGCTTTAGTTTGAATTTCATTGATATTAATGAAACCCAAGTGTTTCAAAAAATCCTTTGTGGATTTTGAATTCACATACCTTGCCTTTTCAGTCACAATATTCATGCTTTTATATTGCAATGATTTACTCTTCAGACTTTTTTCTCTTTCTGTTATACCTTTGTATTCCTATAACCATGTTAGTACTATTAATAATAGGGAAAAACTAGAACTAAAATTTCTAAAAGGAAGATTGTTTAATAAAACATGGCTTAACAATAAAGTCCTTTCAATGAAGTAGGCCTCTATTTACTGAGGGCTAAATAACTGAAGGACATTCGCAATTAAAAATAGACTTTAGAACAATATGTATAATCAATCTTTCTGTCTCTTTCTGTGTACGTCTCTAATTCACAAACACACTCAAACAAATATTTATATAGTCTGAACAGACAAACAGTAAATTCACAGCAGGAATTGATCACACTTGGTAAAATTTCAGGTGACTCTCCTTTTTTTGCTCATTCTCCTCTTTATTTTCACAATAGCATGTATAACTTGTATGAATTAAAAATAATTGATTTTTTAAATGCTTGCAAAAGAACAATTTGATATTTAATGGTTTCTTTGCCAAGCAGAAAGCTCAGAGCCAAATTTGAAACTCATTTGTAGCTACCATTCTGCTCCTACAACAGATATATTTATTTTCTAGGTTTCTGATTGAATTTCTATTGTATTACATCTTTGTTTCATTCAGTTGTCTCAAATTGTTTGGTGCAAAGTGGCAGAATATATGTTAAGTATGTAGTAGAAACAAAAGATCCCTCAAATGAAAAAAAAAGAATTGAGTCTTCAAAGCAGTGGGCCCAGTGAATGCCAACTAACATTAAAGTAAAAGCAAACTCACTCCTTGATACAACATAATGAATTGTCTAAATTCCAAAGATAGAGAGGAAATCCTCTAACGATTCCAGACAGAAGACAGAAAAGATAAAAAAGGTTGTCTATGCAGAAAATAGAATCAGACTAACAGAGGATTTGTTTGTTATCAACAACAGTCAGTGTTCAAAGACAGGGGAGCAAAGTTTGGATAATCCTAATGGGGAAAAAAACTGATACCAGAAATCTAGATCCAAAGGACAATTCCCACTAGAGAGAAAAAAGAATTGATTTTTAGACACATACAAATACTGCACACAGGAATATTTCCGAAAAAATTTACTCAAGAAAATATTCTAGTCAAACCAAAGGTGAAAATCTGAAGACAGAGTTCATGAATGGAAACACTAAACTGAACTGACACAGAAAGCTACATCCTGCTAGAGAGAAAAATAAATGCCGGGTAAGTGGCAAAGCTCAAGAGCATCCTCCTCTGGTGCCAGAAACAAAGACAAAATCCCAATAGAACAGAACTTGGGAGCTTAGGATGCAACATCCTGCAAGGGTTTTAGAGACTAAATGATAGGTCCTAGGAGCCAGGATCTAAAACATACTATTTTAAAATTTTCCACAGAAAAGAGTTAGAAGAATGGCACGATGAAATCTGCAAACCTTCTGCCTAGATTCCATAATTGTTACCACTTTGCCATACCCAGTTTTCCCTGTTTCATGTGTGCATATACATACACATACATCTGGGTTTTTGTTGTTATTGTTTCTGCTGAACTATGTTTAAAAAGTTGTAGACAAAAAAGTCAAAGCAAAAGATTGTTCCAAGATGGAACCATGAGGGATGAATTATAGTGATAAAAGGTATGTTCAAACCACTAAGGGAATGTAATTTAGGAAAAGAATCAATCCAGTAAAAGGAAAATGGTGGGAGATAACAAGAATTATAAACCTTTATAAATTATATATTTCATTAAATATTCTGCAAATTACAAGAGACATTTGACAAACATGTAACCCGTATTGGAAGAATTCAACCCTCCTTCTGAACCTGATGGATCAAGTAATCAAAAAAGTGGAGAGAAAGGATATGGCCTTCCCCAGCATCCCCACCTGGCCTGGCACATCAAGGAGGCCCCCAGTAGTGTCTCCTGAGTGCAGCCTCCTCCCTGGGTCCAGGCAGTCAGAAAATTCAATGCCCATTTCCCAATCAGTCTGGCACTCACCCAGAGGTGGGCCTTGAGGAATCCCATTTTCCATCATCCAGGGGTCTTCCCCCTGCTCCAGCTGGGAGATGACCTTTGGCTTGGAAAACACAATCCCTGTTCATGAACAAAGGAAAGACATGAGTGGCTGTTCTGGCACACAGACCCAACTCCAGAGCTCCCAAGGCAGAGGGACAGTGCAAGGGAGAAGGGGGTTTGTTCTGAGAGGGGATTAAAACTGGACTCATAGAGGATGGCCAGGAGGTAGTTTCAGGAAGAAAGTTAGGGCTCTGTCTGTGCGCTCCTCTCAGCTGGAATGACCTATGGGACCTGGGGTGACAGAGCTTGGGGGAGCACAAGACAGTAAAAGCACAGAAAAGACACCTTTTGTCAACTCTACCAAGCTGTGAGTTCTCCATACAGCAAGAGGGACTAGCAACAGCCACTCTCTGAGACCACCTGCAAGTCAAACGTGCTCAAGCCCTTCCAATGTCCTCCCTGGAGATACTAAAATGCTCTCATGGCAGATTCTGTGTCATAAGGAAAGCTCCTTACCCAGTGACATCAGGTTTCTGTAGTTCTCCAGCATCACCTCCTGGTACAAGGTTCTCTGGGCAGAGTTCAGGTGCGACCACTCGTCCTGGCTGAAGAGCACGGCCACATCCCTGAATGTCACAGACTCCTGGAATGGCAAATCCATTCCTGCTCACCAAGGACCATCCTCACAATGGAATGAGGGTTGTGAAACAACCCTGTCACAACTCAGGGTTCTAAGTATTTCAAGTCAAGTATTTCTGGACAACCTCTCAGTTACTGAACACATATTTATCATGCATCTACTGTGAGCAAAGCATGGTGCCCCTCAGAAAGCTTAAACACAGCAGCCAAACAAGATAAGCACTTGAAATTATGAAACAAAATGAGAGAAACACAGAACTTTAGACTTGGAACTGTACAACCACCTAGACCAAACTCTCATCTTACAGATGACACATTAAGAGTTAGATTTTAGAAGGAGGCGCCAGCACACTCACTTAGGGAGGAATAGGTGGGAGACCACCTGGCTTGCCTGGAAGGGAGGTCACTGGGTCCTAGTTCTGTCATCACCATGGGCCATCTCTGTGTCCTAGGGGAGAGGACACTGACATTCACAGCTGGGAAGGCTCTGAGAATGTCCCAGGCGCAGCTTTGCCAGGAGAGGGCCCAGGTGGTGGGCTGCATAACCTTTCAATAAAAGCTAGAGGAGAAGACTGCGGTCAGGATTCTCCCTCTCCACCCAGAAGCCTTTGTTCTTTTACCTCTTTCCTGCTTCACTGGACCACAAGTCACCACTCTGAACCAGTAGCCCCTTTCTTTCCTTACTAAGAATTGTTTTCTTTCTTTTTTTTTTTTTTTTTTTTTTTTTTTTTTTTTTTTTTGAGACAGAGTCTCGCTTTGTTGTCCAGGCTAGAGTGAGTGCCGTGGCATCAGCCTAGCTCACAGCAACCTCAAACTCCTGGGCTCCAGTGATCCTTCTGCCTCAGCCTCCCGAGTAGCTGGGACTACAGGCATGCGCCACCATGCCCGGCTAATTTTTTTATATATATATCAGTTGGCCAATTAATTTCTTTCTATTTATAGTAGAGACGGGGTCTCGCTCTTGCTCAGGCTGGTTTTGAACTCCTGACCTTGAGCAATCCGCCCACCTCGGCCTCCCAAGAGCTAGGATTACAGGCGTGAGCCACAGCGCCCGGCCGAGAATTGTTTTCTTAAAAAAGAAAAGATGAATATGCAAGAGAACAAGAAATGCTAATCTAACTTTCTACCACCAAAAAAAGTTTTAACCTTTTGCTATATGTCTTTTCAGGTTCCATATTTAAACAAAATAAAACTGTATTATATGGACAACTGCATTCTATTCAACATTTGTATTTGGTGCCCAGTATTTCCCTGTATGGATGAACTGGTTTATTGAAGTAACTTACTGGTGGACATTTAGGTTGTTTCCACTTTTTTAATACTCTAAGAACGCTGGATTGAGCATCACACACATCATCAGAAAGGCATACAGAACTCACTTCCTTAGGACGCATTTCTAGAGGTGTAAGTGTCAGGTCACCACCTGCTTTCTCTTTACCCACCCCAAAGGTGCATTCCTATAAGCCCAGGAAGAATTTCACAAAGCCAGGCATATTCCCTGACCTGTAAGAGCACAGGCAAATAAGTGGCTAGATTCTTCCTGTTGGAAGTAAAGGAAAAGACATTCCCGCTACCCCCTTCGCTTTCACAATTTCTTGCTTTGTGCTTTTCAAATATATCTAAGTCTTTCTAAGGGCTAAACAAGTCACTTGCCAGTCTCACAACTCAAGAAAGTTCCCTTCAGGAACTGGCAGCCATCTCTTTTGAATTTAATCATCAAGGAAGATGTTCAAATAACTTAAAGGGATGCTATTAGGCTGAGATGGCTCCAATGCCCTGGGTTCCCAACAAAATGAAACTTAAGCTCAGCCAATCACAAGCACCACCCAAACATTAGTTATATTATCAGGAACTTTGCAGAGAGAGAGTCCAAATAAGGCAACTGATCAAACTTTAACCAATCAGATAATTTCTTTGCTCTGCTTCTGCACTCACCCTATAAAGCTTTTCCCTCATTCCTTTAGGCAGAACCCTGAACAACTTCTTGTTTAGAGCTGCCCAATGCCTGCTCAAATAATCTCTAAAATTTTAACTTGCCAAAGTTTATTTTTTAACAAAGATAACAGTTTCCTGGGAAGAGATGAGCCTAACATGTCACTCCAAATTGCAAAACCTACCTAAATATATTAGGTATCATCCACTTAGCTATATAAAAGAGTGAGCTTTCTGTCTTTGCAATCTCTTTAGTGGACTGCCTGTGATGTGCATCACAATCTGGCTTAATCTTTATTCAATAATAAAATTATTTTCTTTCTCTTCTACCTTTGTATAGAGTGTTCTAGATTGGGGGATTATGTTTTTAATTATATTTTCCCAACAATTTATTAATGATACAGAGTTAAATGCCATGAAAGGCTCAAGAAGGGAAGAAATCACTTGGACAAGGATGCTTTCTATCTCAGGGAAGGCTCGTTTCCCCAAATCTGCCCCCAAACCATTGCCCAAGCTTCAATTTCTTCTGGATGCCTTCCATTCTCCATCTGTACAGCCTGGTCCTTCTGTGTGAATCCAAAATCTCACACTGCTAGAGTTTCCCTGACTACACCTGTTCACAATGTTTCTTTCTTCAATCTTTCTAGAAAATCACCTGGACCCTTACCATGAAATACAGCTATGCATCATTAATGATAGAGATATGTTCTGTAAAATGCACTGTTAGGCAATTTCATTGTTGTGTAAACATCATAGAGTGCACTTACACAAACCTATACTCAGGCTACATCGTATAGTGAGCCTATCGCTCCTAGGCTATAAACCTGTACAGCATGTTACTATACTAAATACTGTAGGCACTATTTAGATACAACATAAAAAATTTTAAAAATTAAAAAAAAAAAAGGTCCACCCATATAGGGTACTTAGGATATTTACCATGAATGGAGACTATAGGACTAGAAATTCCTCTGGGTCAGTCAGTGAGTGGTGAGTAAATGTGAAGGCCTAGGATATTACTGTACATTTCTGTAGGTCCTATAACCACCATACACTTCAACTACACTAAATTTATTTTCTTCTTAAAAAAGTAATTGTGCTATGACAGCTATGATATCACAAGGTGATAGAAATTTTTCAGCTCTATTATAATCCTATGGGATCACCCTCTTACACAAGGTCCCTCCCTAGACTGACTACTCCCACATGCTGATTGGTCCTCAGTCTCCTAAGGGCAAAGACAATGCATCTCCCTTCTGAAATCCAGTGTTATGATGGAATTATTTGGCTCCATGGTGTCTTTGTCCTCCACAGGGCAAAAACATACCAGGATCCTTCACAAAGCTCTAGGAGTGGCAGAAGGAAGGGGCTGGGGCTCCATTCAATTCCTAGTCAACAAGTACTTAACTGTTAAGTGGCAAATTGACAATTAGACTGGCTCTGAGGCAAGGAAACATCTTCCTTCTAGAGTTTCTTACCTAGCAGATCCTCAAGTCCTTCCTTGGGCTTCAAGGCCTAGAGAAACTCAACAATGGATGAAACAAGTTTACCATCTCTGAACCCTGAAGGCAGTTCAAGAAAGCAGCAGCTTTCACTCACCTGTGCCTGGGCTGGCAGCAGCCTCCTGGCCATTTCTCCCTCCCTCTCTCAGAGAAAGCACCTGGAATGCAGAAGGATGATGTGAGGTCTTTTCATCCTGGATGCACTCCTGCCCTCCCATCATTAGGCCAGACCAGTTAGAAACCTCCACATGCTGAGCACCTAAGCATAGCCACCAAAACCTGCTACCTGTCAGCCACTGGTTTATAAAGAAAGATGAACCAAACCATGGGATTAAAATCACTGATGTGCATTAGCAGGGCAAAGGGTACAATCAAGCGAGGCCCACAGAGATGTTAGATTAATGAGAAATGACACAAACATTCCACACATCTGGACTTGGACATTGCTCAAGGTGGAAAATAGCATTTGAACAATGGATGCCTTTCTCTGGAATAGCCAACCAAAAATTAGTCCTCTCTTTTCTTACTCACGGAAGTTTAACTTTATCAAAAAGTTGCTTTAAAGGAAGTGTTACCCATTTCTCCTTCCCGCCTTCCTCCCCCACAAAAAATAAGGGCTCAAGAGGAATAGCATCACTGCCTAGAAATGAATCCAACATTTAGAGAAAAGGGAAGTAACTTAGTAAGTGGACAAAATTACACTAAACAAAAATGGACATATTTAAATCACTCTAGGATTGCCTGTAGAAAAACAATGCAAGACAAGCAGGACTGACAAAAATGAGTAAATATAAAATAAAAACTTTAAACTCTAGGGAATGGAGTAGGGGAGAGGGTTAAACCAACGGACGCTAAAAGCCGAAAATCGCCCCAAGGGCTCCGGGACACTGAATCAAGGCAGTTTTCCGCAGGCTCCTTCCTGGGGCCGTTTCTCCCGGAGCCGGGCGGGAGCGGTCCCAGGTGACGGCGGCGGCGGCTCGGGCTTCCCGCCTCCGCGGGGGCCTTCCCAGGCGACGCCCCTCCGCGGCCGAGGCCACCTGCCGAGGCCGCGACGGCTCGCACGCCCGGAACCCGGCTCGGCGGAGACTGGCGCGGCCGCCGGCCCCCAGCCCGGCCCCGCCGCAGCGGCCGCACGCTCCGGGCCGGCCCTCGCCGGCAGCCCCCGCCGCGGCGGGTACTCGGAGCTGCACACCGTACTGCAGGCGAGCGGAACACCTAGTTCAGGGACATTCTCGTCGCCGCCAAACCTCCGGGAGCGCCTGCGCTTGCGCACGAGAGAGCCCCGGGTTCCCTGCCTGTATCGCAGCGCCTGTCCCTTCGGACTACATTTCCCAGGCGTCACCGCGGCACAGCCCTCTACGGTGTCCGAGGAGGAACAGAGGCGCAAAGACTAGGGAAAGCAGTCAGGCTAGAGAAAGCTGAAGCCTATTTCTCTTCATTTCTGCACCCATTTTATTTGTAATTACAATGACAATAACAATAAGAGGGAAAGGTGAGTATGAATTTTAAAATGTGAAGACTACTGACTGTTCGCGTGTGGTGAGAGAACTGTTACAGTCTATTTTGCCATTTTTATTAATTTAAAAAATTATGTCTAAATTTTGTAACCTACAAAAATATGTATTAACTGGCACTTACGTTGGGTAAAAACGAAAGCATAAATCTAGTATTTCTCTTTTCTTGACACTCATTTCTTCTTTTGAAATGTCACCTTTAAATCGTAAAATAAAGCCTTTCCTCCAGCATTGACTACTACCACAACTGCATCCTTAGTGACTTGCACTGTACAAGCCAAATAAAATATGCTCATAAGGGTTGATTTTTAGAATACCAAATATCAGAGTTTACAAAGACAGACCTAAAGCCAAAACCTAAAGCCAAGGGTGTTTGCGGGTAGAAAATAAAGAGAGAGACTAAAAGATGCCGGGTAAAAATATGAAAAACAAATCTGGGATCACTGTGTTACCATGACAAAAAGATCATTTCAAAATACAAATAATTAAGTTGGACAAAATGGGCTGTTTTATATTGATAAAAGATAATAATGAACGTCACTAATCCTTAGGGAAATGCAGATCAAAACTACATTGAGGCCGGGTGCAGTGGCTCACGCCTGTAATCCTGACACTCTGGGAGGCAGAGGCCGGTGGATTGCTCAAGGTCAGGAGTTCAAAGAAACCAGCCTGAGCAAGAGTGAGACCCGTCTCTACTAAAAATAAAGAAATTAATTGGCTAACTAAAAATATATATAGAAAAAATTAGCCAGGCATGGTGGCACATGCCTGTAGTCCCAGCTACTCGGGAGGCTGAGGCAGGAGGATCGCCTGAGCCCAGGAGTTGGAGGTTGCTGTGAGCTAGGCTGACGCCATGGCACTCTAGCCCAGGCTACAGAGTGAGACTCTGTCTCAAAAAAAAAAACAACAAAAAACCAAACTACATTGAGTTACCACTCCACACTCATTAGGATGGCTATTATAAAACTAAGAAAAAACAAGTATTGGTGAGGATGTGGAGAAATTGAAAACCTTGTGTTGACGGTGGGAATGTAAAATGATGCAGCAGCCCTCGAAAACTGTATGGCAGTTCCTCAAAAATAAGCATAGAATTAACCTAGCAATTCCACTTTTAGACCATATGTTAATTCTATATGTAATTATTATTTTAAAATAACATAAAGATGTAACAGTTATGAACCATTGTTGGCAAAACAACACAGCAATTAGGTGGCAGACTGAGTACCCACGATGACCTCCCCTTTTCAGTTAATACTCCTTAAAAGAACAAAAAAAGACATATAATTTTCAAAGGAGTAAATCTCATTACAGCTCTAGAAAAATGCCATCCGAACACCAGAAATTGAGATAAAATTTTGGAAGACATGCAGCACATATGTGCTTTGAAATCCAAAATGCATCTGTCAACGGAAAAAAGCCAAACTCTGTAAAATAATTTTAAAGAGATTTATTCTGAGCCAAATTTGAGGACCATGACCCGGAGCCACTGCCAAGAGGCCTTGAGCAAGTGGGCTCGCTGTGGCTGGGTTACAGTTCAGTTTCATACATTTTCAGAGAGACAGGGGTTACAGGCAAAGTCACAAATCAATACATGAGAGGCATACATTGGTTTGGCGCACAATGGTGGGGCATCTCCAAGGGGGGGGCTTACAGGTTATAGGTAGGTTTAAAGATTCTTTGGCTGGCAATTGGCTAAGAGAGTTAGACTTTATCTAGAAGACCAGAAAGGGTATGCTTACTTTAAGATAAGGGTATGAGCACTCTGGGAGGTCCAGACAGGAGGACTTTTTAAATTTACAATAGGCGCCTGCTAAGATGCTTTAAGATATTTTAAATTTATGATAGGCATCTGCTAGGATGCTTGAGTTAAGACAGGGGCTTCTTATCTTTTAGGTGATGTTAATGCCATACCAGAATCAGGTTGGTGAGCTTAGTGGGAATTTACCATTTGTCAGCCTGACCCACCTGGCCTCCTTAGGAAGGAGTTTTTAGCAAAAGGAAAAGATCAGAGTTCAGTCCTCACATCTAATAAAAGATTCAGCAGAAGAAAGTTAAGAAAATGGAGGGGAGGAATTGATAGAGATATAGCAGAAAACATATTCAGGCTGAGGAAGCTGTGAGTCTTCAGATTAAATGGAACATAAGGTGTTGAGCATAATGGATAGGGTGGGGTGGGAGCAGTCTATAAAAAAATACATCCTGGATAAAATATCACAACTCTGAAGATAAACAGAAACCCCCTGAAAGCAACCAGAAAAGAAGGAGGAAATAAAAGATGACCAGTGTATTTTTTGCTTCAAGTAATAAAAGAACTGCGCAAGTTGGCTGGAATGATTAGGTCCGGAGCTGAGAGGGAAACACACAAAGCCTCAGGGGTAGCAAAATGCTGTTCATGTTGGGCATCTGGGTGCAGATGAGTTGAGGCTGAAAAGAGCACCCACCCTTAGGAGGGGGAGAGTGGTGAGTATTATAGGAGGTTTGGAAGGGAGAGTGAATTTTTCTGAACAGAAACTGGTTCCTGTTGGCGTTGCCTGTGGTCAGAGTTAAATTTACAACTTCTGGACTCTCCCGACCCTGTGGCTACTGTTTCACAAGCCATATGATCATTATCTAAGTTATTTATTAACCACACTCTGTTCCATACTTTCCCACCCTGAGCAAGCCTAACAGAAATGATAAAGACATAGCAAGAAATCACTGGGGCCAATTCCAGCTATAGCACCATCCGTGGTTCTGCGACGTCATCCAAAAACAGGTTTCTTCCTTCACTCCACACTCCAGGACGTGAGTGTAATGTGGATATGTAAATAAAATCAAGGTTCTTTTGGAAAATAGGAAGGGGAGAGGATATTGAGTAACCAAGAATATTCACTACTCCAAGAAAACCAAAGAAGGTGCAGCCGACATCAGACTTTTCAGCAACACTGGGTTCTAGAAGATAGTGTGGAGCTATGTCCTCAGATTTCTAAAGTAAAATGAGGAGCCGGGCACAGTGGCTCACACCTGTAATCCTAGCACTCTGGGAGGCTGAGGCAGGAGGATCGTTTGAGCTCAAGAATTGGAGATTTCTAAAGTAAAATGATTTCGAATTTAGAATTATGTCACTCTCCAATCTTGCAGTGAATTGTGAGTGAAGCAAAGGCATTTAGAGTATGAAAGTATTTGCATAGACTCTAATTCCTCTAATATCTCTGATAGAATTAGTAATGAATACAACTTATAAAAAAAGAAAAATTCAAGAAAGTAAAACTTACATGGATTACAAGAAAGAGTACCAAGTAGATTAACAAGTAAAACAAATTGGAGTCAAAATGATTCTTGAGGCATATTGTGAAAATAATCTAATAACAGGATTAAAAACCCAAATGATTACAAAAAAGAGTGACAATGAGGAAATAGAAGACATGATAGCATGCTAAGATTCTTGTCTTATTCAGGGGGATAACATCAATACCAGATAACTTTAGTATGTACATTTTTTATGTTTAAATATGTATGTTAAATACATATTTATAAGAAACTACTGGGAAAATAGAAATATGATCTATGACTTTGTAACCAACCACAGAATAATCTTAAGCTACATTCAATATGCTTACTAACAGTAAAAATATGATATTGATAAATTCAAATTTATAAACACATTGCAGGACAAAGCAAATAAACAATTTAGAGTTAATGTCATCAGTAGGCAAGCTTTTCTGAATAAGCCAAAAGAAACAGAAACTAAATTTCTTATGAGTTGGGAAAAGCCTATTGTTTGATGTTTGAATTGAAAATGTCAACAGTCAATATTTAGTTCTTTCTAAAAACTTTTTTCTCTGTCTCTATTCACTGTAAAGGCCCAAAAGGAATGACAATCCAATGGCAATTAGCTACCAAATTATGGTCTGTAAACAGTGCTTAACACAAAAGGGCTCTTTGGCAAAATGGCTTATTGCAAGTCTGAGGCAGGGGAGCACGAGACAGGTATGGTCCCTGAGAGCAGGAAAGCGACTTTCAAAGGCTCATGTCAAAAGGACACAGAAGCCAACCTGAAGGCATTCTGTTGGACAAAGATAAGAAGAATTGATCATTAAAAAGAATAATAGCTGCAGTGGATTGAAAGGTATCAAATGCCACAAAAATCGATCTATTTACTTCCACTTCCAGCAAAGATAGATTGAAAGGGCCTGGAATTACCCTCCTACCTTAAATGAATACCACCAACACCACCAACAGATGACATATATAACAGGAGACATCAGGCAACAAAGGACATTGGTTCCTGAGAGACAAAAAACAAACGAGGTGAACTTTGTGATTGTCCCATCTTACTGCTTTGACAGTCTTCAAGGCAAGGCCCGGAAAAGGCATTTGCAAAGTCCAATATCCATTCTTGATAAACATCTCCCACCAAACAAGAACTTTTCTACAAAACCTACAGCTAACACCATTCTTAGTGGCTAAAGAATCACTGCTTTCCCCCAAGATCGGTGACAAGGCAGGAATGTCAGCTCTCACCACTTGTGTTCATCGTTCTCATGGAAGCTCTAGCCATTAGGGTAAAGCAAGAAGGAGCATCTGAATTAGAAAGCATAAAGTAAAACAACCTTTATTCACAACTTATATAATTTTCTATGTATAAAAATCTGATGAGCCCGGGCATGGTGGCTCACGCCTGTAATCCTAGCTCTCTGGGAGGCCGAGGCGGACGGATTGCTCGAGGTCAGGAGTTCGAAACCAGCCTGAGCAAGAGCGAGACCCCGTCTCTACTATAAATAGAAAGAAATTAATTGGCCAACTAATATACATATATAAAAAAATTAGCCGGGCATGGTCCCAGCTACTTGGGAGGCTGAGGCAGCAGGATCGCTTGAGCTCAGGAGTCTGAGGTTGCTGTGAGCTAGGCTGATGCCGTGGCACTCACTCTAGCCTGGGCAACAAAGTGAGACTGTCTCAAAAAAAAAAAAAAAAATCTGATGGATTCTCCAAAGAGGCTCCTTGAACTAGAAAGTTAGCTTAGCAAGATTGCAAGATACCATGTCAATATTCAAAATCAATTGTACTTCTTACTAACAATGAGCAATCATACATTGAAGTTTAAAAAGCAAACTTAGTTACAATAGCATAAAAATATGAACTACTTAAGGATAGATCTGACAACCATAGGCAAGTCCCATTTACTGTAAACTACAAAACATTATTGAGAGAAATTCTAAAAGTCCTAAAAAGCAGGGATATATAAAGTAGAGGGATATATACCTTGTTTATAGGTAAACGTTCTTAAAAATCAATATTAAGATGTTAATTCTCCCCCAATTGATCTGCAGTTTCAGCACACTCCCCATGAATCATAGCAGGCTTGATGATTTGACAAGGTGATTCCAAAATTTGTATGGAAATTCAAGGGACATAGAATAACCAGAATGACTTCGAAAAAAAGAGGATCAACTTAGAGAACTGACATTAGGTGATTTCAAGACTTATTATATATCTATAGCAATCCAGACAGTGAATGAGTGATGTCATCAAGAAAGAGAAATTTGAAATCATCCCTATAGAATCAACTGAAACCAAGGGGTTAAACTTTGCTAGAGGTCTACCCTTTGTAAGGTGTAGCTGTAGTCCAGAATTCACTGCCCCCTATCCCACTTTCCTAGAATTGCTTACTGTTGAGGAGTTTGGTCACAAAATCTGTGACTTCTCTTAATCACTTCTATAGATAACACCTCTATTGTGAAATCTAAGACTGCCTTTTAGGATGTTTTCCAGACACTGCATTCCTGTGGCACCTATAATGACCAGATCAGAGACCCACCCTGCCGAAGAACTGACTCAGTGCCCTGATGCAGTTTCTCCTTTCCTGCGATTTTATCCCTGACCCAACCTAACAGCAACACTGGTTCCCTAAGTCCCCTGCCCCCTTAAAACTCCCAGCCTAGAGCTTCCCAGAGAGATGGGTTGAAGAAATTCTGCCCATCTCCATATCAGCTATCTAATGGCTAATCAACTCTGCCGTGTCCCTGCTGTCTCGGTGCATTGGCTTTTCCTATGCAACATGCAAAAAGAACCTGGCTGGTGACAACAAATAGATAATGGAATGGAATACAGAATCCAGAAATAGTTTACACAAAGATGGCAATGGAAACTCAGGGATAACTTTTTAACACATCGTGCTGGGATACCTGGCCAACCACATGTAAGGAAATGAAGTTTGACTCATAGCTCAACCATTTAAAAAACCCTCAAAATTAATCATAGAACTAAAGTAAAACCTAAAACATTAAAGCTTCTAGAAAAAAATAAGAGAAAATCTTTGTCACCTTGTATTAGGCTAAGTTTTCTTAAATGCAACACCAAAAGTATGATCCATAAAAGAAAAAAAATGTTGACTTGGATTTCATCAAAGTTAAAACTTCATCAAATGACACTTTTAGGAAAATGAAAAGATAAGCCACAGATTGGGAGAAATGTTTGGAAGGCATAGATCTGAGAAAGGACTTGTATCCAGAAAATATAAAGAACTCTCAAAACTCTATAACAACAAAAAATCTAATTTTAAACATGGGCAAAAGATTTGATCAGACACTTCACCAAAAACGTAATTGTTATATTCGAGATTCGCAGGGCCACAGGACAGAGAGACAGAGTCACCAAGGCTGTAATTATCAAAAGGAGTTTTATTGTCTAGCTCGAGCTAGGGTCCGAGCCCCCAGAGTGCCAGCGCAGTGACCTCTTCTTGGGCAGGGACCTCCGCTGTGTGCTAGTGACCCTTTTATAGCTAAGTTGTTTACACACTGGTCATGCATCCGCCCCCACAGTGGTTCTTACTTCATCCTGCCCCTGATAGGCTCCAACCTGTTCCGGGTCCTAGCTGAGAGACTCCGGTTTCCCCGTTCTTTGTCTTTTTTCCTCTGCATCCCATAATGTACTCATAATGCCTTGCGGTTAGCAAGCAAGCAGTAAACAGAAGCTGGAAGGTGTCCATTGTCCTTATAGCCCAGTATCTTAAATTCAATATCAGTGCTGGGGCAGGGTCGGGCTAGATTCACAAATAGCCTCTTGACTGTAAAGGAATGTTTTGAGGGCTTGGTCTGATTCCTTTAGAAGTTCATTGCTAATGTTGAGTGCAATGAAAGAGGGTTAGCCGTAGCTGGTGCCACTCTTGCTCAGTGCACACTGGCTCCTGTTCATTTACTCATTCATCTGCTCATCCACCTGCCCCGTTTGTCAACAACTGTTTCTCGAGAATTCGCTGTGTGCTAGCGCTTTGCAGGGTTCTAGAGACGGGCCTCCACCCTCTTGGAACTTGCAGGCCGACAGCCACATGGAATATTCAGACAAGGACCGTGCTCATTTGGTTCTGGGTCAGAGTTCCCTCTGGAGGAGGATGGAAGGGAGGGGAGTACTAGAGACACAGCTCCAGAAGGGCAGGCTCAGTTCTGACCCCTCGGGGAGGGGCAGGGCACAAGGAGCTGCTTGCTGGCTGCTTGAGAGCCTGGCGGTAGGGACTGGGAACGCCGCGCAGGGGCTGGGGACCCTCGGGGGCTGGGGACCCGGGCTGGAAGCGCTCTCACGGGGGCGTGGGGGGGCCAGAAGCTCCTGTCAGCTGCCACTCTTCTCCACACACTGCCACAGCTGTAGGGAGGGAGTGGGCGAGGGCAGCTGAGACGACCTCCAGAGCAGCCATCACACCCTCAGGGTCCTAGCCAGGCCCGCAGCCAAAGGCGGGCGCTCTCTGCTGCTCGGCCTCCCTGACTGGCCTGGTGTTTCAGACCCGGCGGCCATGAGGTCTTAGCTCTTTCAGTTCCTCCTCCAAGTGGATGTCCACTTGGTGAGCTATTCCCGAACCTTTCCCTGGGAAGCAATTTCTCCTCCTCAATGTGAGCGTCTCTGGCTTCAGCGGACCTAGAATGCCAGCAGTGCCCAGGCGTGGGGCCTGAGCACCGAGAGGGTCTCGGGATTTATTATTTCTCCTTGTGCTTCCAAACTCCCGTTTATGGTGCGTTTGCAAGCTACTTAACCTAATGAGAGAGAACATGCCCCAGCCTGGAAATGTGTGCAGAGCAGAGATTCTGGAGGGACTCAGAGGGACTTGGGGGTTCACACAAAATATTTTTAAAGTGCTGTCCAGAAAGGTGGCCTCCCAGGAAGCCCCCACGGGCCTGCCCAGAGCTGATCCCTGGTAACGGGGCAGCGTGGAGCTGCAGGACGTTTCAGCAGCGTGACGAGGAACTTGCTGCTGTTCTCCGCTGTGGCTGCATGTTCCTGGAACCCTGGCTTGCGGGAGAGGGATGAATAGAAGATTTATTTTGTATCGTCAGACTGTCAAGGCACTCTAGAGCAACAACTTCCCAGCGGTGCCTTGCCACGCCTGCAGGAGTTGTTCATTCCGTGCTTTCAGTCTAGTGTGAGCGAGGGGCTGGCGGCCCTTCCCTTCCTATCACCCTGCACTCTACCACCCAGTGCCCGTGTGGCTGGGCACTCCACACGCTGCCCTTCCCACACCAAAGGGGGCCGCGCTGGGGCAAGTGACATGTCGTCAGAGAAAGAGAACTTTTTCACACCTGGCCCCCCAGAGCCCCAGGGAAACCTTCTTTGCCAAAAGTCAGACCATCTCAAGTTCGCTGGGTGTGCGGAAGGATCCTGGAGCCTGGGTGGGGCAGGGAAGGTGGCTCTGTGGGAGATGGGAGGCAGTATCAGGAGGGCTTCCTCAGTTCCACCCTAACTGGCGGCTGAGGTCTTGGGGAGAGCACAGACATCCCCAGAGGCAGGGGTCATGGCCAAGGTGCTTATGGGGCCGGACCTTGGGCTTTGTCCTCAACCTCTAAGCAGCTGGTGACCTCTGGTGAGTCCTCTAACTGTAAGATACTGGGCTATAAGGACAATAGACACCTTCCAGCTTCTGTTTACTGCTTGCTTGCTAACCGCAAGGCATTATGGGTACGTTATGGGATGCAGAGGAGAAAGACAAAGAACGCGGAAACCAGAGTCTCTCAGCTAGGACCCGGAACAGGTTAGGGCCTATCAGGGGCAGGATGAAGTAAGAATCTCTGTGGGGGCGGATGCAAGACCAGTGTGTAAACAACTTAGCTATAAAAGGATCACTAGCACACAAAGGAGGGTCCCTGCCCGGAGAAGAGGCCACTGCGCTGGCACTCTGGGGGCTCAGACCCTAGCTCGAGCTAGACAATAAAACTCCTTTTGGTAATTACAGCCTCGGTGACTCTGTCTCTCTGTCCTGCGGCCCTGCGAATCTCGAATAAAACAGTAATAATGGCAAATAAGCTCATAAAAGGTTGTGTAACATCTTTAGTCATTAGGGAATTATGAATTCAAACTACAGTGAGATACCACTACACACTGTAGTAGTCTGCTGCGTGCCCCTTGTATGTGTTCACATCTTAATCCCCAGAACACGTGACCATTATCTTATGTGGCAAAAGAGGCTTTGCAGAGGTGACAAAGTTAAGGGTCTTGAAATGGGGAGTGCACGTGGTCATGAATTGGAGTTGGAGACATCATCATAGACTGTTTGGCTTAAAGTGGGCTCTAATCATGACATAGAAATATTTACAGATACGTGTATATACTCAAGTTGATGTACACATATATTTTTTTGCTCTGTCAGCTGAGAAGTTCTAAAAGCAAAGAAGATCCCATAGCAATGTGCAAACCTAGAGCACATATCTTGTTTTTGGATGCTATTCTACAATAAAAGGAACCACAGCTCCTTGGAGAAATAGGTTCTGAAGCTGAGGCAGGGAATATACAAGGTGAGCTGGAGCAACTGGTGATGCTGCTAACAGACAAGCAAAGGGATTTTCCCCTATGCTCAGTTGTGTGCTGCACAGAAAGCCAATTGCTGAGACACCGAGGATTGTCAAGAGAAGAAAGTAAGTTTATCGCGGAGGACATAAACCAGGAGGTGAGAAGACTGTCTCAAATCTACCTCCCCAACTGATGGGCTCAGGAGTTTTTCTAGAGGTGAAATGAATAATGCAGGAAGTGAGTGCGCACCAGTACATGTTCGGACAGAGCACAGGGGACGCAGGCGCAGTGGGAAATCACACTGGCACGTACGATACTCTGTGTGATAAAAAAATGGCAGATAAGCCCCTTCCAGGGTGGATTTTAGTAGTATAATGAGCTGGGAGCAATAGTGGTTGTCCTGTGGGCAAGATCTGTGGTGAAATGCCACTTATGGCTTATCTTGATTTCTCAAAACAATTAGGTGGTTGAGCCCTTGTAGTTTTCTTGTGGCTGCAAGGAGGTTCTGCCATTTCTGAAAGCAACTCATAAAGGAAATGGATCAGTAAAAGAGAAAGTTACAAAGTTATTGGCCTGGGAACTTGAAACCTAAGAAAACTGCAAAAAGGCCCTTTTGTTCCTGGAGCTGGTTACAACCCCAGAAAGTAAAGAAGTTCTCAAAATAACAACAGAAACTAGTGATGGGCACATGTTAAGGGGACCCAGTAGCCATTTGAAAGAGCTCATAATGACCAAAGGTAGAATGACTTGAGCAATAAAACAAAGTATCATTGAATTATAACACAAAGTGGAAAATAAATATCTGAGTCTATGCTGAAATAAATAGGTGGCTTAATAAATAAATGGGAGAGTAGACAAATCTCTCATGCAAAAGAATTAAAAATAATTGATGTAAATACTCTACCCTCAAAGTGGTGGACCTTGAGGTGGGCTGTGTATAGTGACTTCCTTCTAACGAGCACGATATGGAAAAGCAGAAAAAAAGAGTAACTTTACAGTGGAGAAACATGACAAACACTTCCTCAAGTCAAGTGATTGAAGCTATACGTCATATGGATAGTATGCACCCGTTGATATAATGTGAGGAATATGACACTTTACCTCCGTGGTCTTTCTTTCAAAAATTCATAAGCCCAGCCTAATAATGAGAAAAACATCAGAGAAATCACAGTAGAGAGACATTCTACAAAGTAACCAGTACTACTCAAAATTGTCAAGGTCATTAAAAACAAGGAAAGTCAGAGAAACTGTTACAGCCAACAGGCACTTAAGGAGACAAGGTGACTAAGTGTAGCATCATGTCCTGTGTGGGACACTACAACAGAAAAAGAACATCAAGCTATGGACTGAGGCAAAAATCTCAATCAACGGAGGTTTATTAAGCCAAACTTGGGGATACACCTGGGAAAAACAAGAGCCACAGATAAAACTGTGGCTGTTTTTCTGAAGGGGAATTTGGAAGTTTTCAGCATATAAAGGTACATGGGGCTGGGCACGGTGGCTCACACCTGTAATCCCAGCACTCTGGGAGTCCAAGACGTGAAGATCACTTGAGCTCAGGAGTTTGAGAGCAGCCGGAGCAAGAGTGAGACCCTGTCTCTACCAAAAATAGAAAAATTAGCCAGGTGCAGTGGCGCACGCCTGTAGTCCCAGCTACTTGGGAGGCTGAGGCAGGAGGATCGCTTGAGCCCAGGAGTTTGAGATTATTGTGAGCTATTATGATGCAACTGCACTCTAGCCTGTGCAACAGAGCAAGACTCTGTCTCGGTGAATAAATGAATGAATAAAAGAATGAATGAATAAAAAGTCATACAGAAGAAAAAAAGGCAGGGAGGTTGTGGTATGAGAAAAAATGGTTATGTTCTTGTGAGACTCAACAAATCTATATTTTATGTAAGGTGAGGCAAATAGAAAAGAAAAAAGAAGTGGAGGAAGCATCAGTTATGCACATGTCCCTAGGTACGTGCAGATGCCTGAGCCTGTCTTGTCCCCGTTCTCTTGCCTATGAAAACAAACTTGTAATTCATTACCAGAGTGGAATCAACCAGACCTCAGTTTCAGGAGCTAGACATAGCTTGGGGCCCTAGAGTTACAATGTGCAGCTCCTTGATGACGGGAGATCATGCATGGTCTGTGGAGTCAGCTCTTTTTTTTTTTTTTTTTTTTTTTTTTTGAGACAGAGTCTCACTTTGTTGTCCAGGCTAGAGTGAGTGCCGTGGCGTCAGCCTAGCTCACAGCAACCTCAAACTCCTGGGCTCGAGCAATCCTTCTGCCTCAGCCTCCCGAGTAGCTGGGACTACAGGCATGCGCCACCATGCCCGGCTAATTTTTTATATATATATATCAGTTGGCCAATTAATTTCTTTCTATTTATAGTAGAGACGGGGTCTCGCTCTTGCTCAGGCTGGTTTTGAACTCCTGACCTTGAGCAATCCGCACGCCTCGGCCTCCCAGAGAGCTAGGATTACAGGCGTGAGCCACCGCGCCCGGCCTTGGAGCCAGCTCTTGACAGGCACCTGAGGCCTCTGCCTTCCTTTTTATTAATACATAAAGAGTTGAGGGGGAGACTGAGATTTTTATTTTCTTTGTACAGTCAAAAACTAAATAAATGAATAGTGAAAAAACTAAATATGAATAAAGTATGGACAGTGGCAAATCGTAAACACTATATAAGTATTAGACATTATCATTATATTATTATTTTAATTATTATTTGTTATTGTCCCCATTCCCTACCATCACCAGTGGTAACCATCTTCTTGGATTTGTTTTAATTTTTCATTGCTTTTTTAAAAAATAAAATTTCCAAGTACGTATCCATAAGACATCTGCCTGACCTCCTGCAGCTCACTGATTCATTCGGCATCATGTCTGTAAAACTCGTCTATCTTGATACATGTGGTTGAAGCTGAATTTTTAGAGCGACCGTATCACAATTTGTTTACCTGTCTTTCTGCCAGTGGTCGTTGTGCGTTGTCTCCACATGGGGTCATTAGTGTGTGCACGGCGGGAGACTTTTCAGAGGACCTACGCAGAAGTGGAACTGCAGGCTTAGGGTACGTGTATCTTTAGCCTTACGATATAATGCCAAACTGTGAAGTGATTAAACCAATTTATAGTGACAGTGTTTTATGACGATTCCTCACAATTTGATTAGAGATTTAAATTTTTGCCAATCAAGTGGGATAATAAAATTAAGTCTTAACTCATGGATGTTTTAATTTTCATTTTATTGATTGTTAAGGGAGTTAAACATCTGATATGTTTACTGTCTGTTTGAGTTTCTTCCTTGTTTTTTTAATTTTGAGACAGAGTCTTGGTCTGTTGCCCAGGCTAGAGTGCTGTGGCATCAGCCTAGCTCACAGCAACCTCAAACTCCTGGGCTCAAGTGATCCTTCTGCCTCAGCCTCCCAAGTAGCTGGGACTACAGGGATGCGCCACCATGCCCGGCTAATTTTTTCTATATATATATTTTTTGTTTGGCTAATTTCTGTCTATTCTCAGCAAAGACAGGGTCTTGCTCTTGCTCAGGCTGGTCTTGAACTCCTGACTTCAAGCAATCCTCCCGCCTCGACTTCCCAGAGTGCTAGGATTACAGGTGTGAGCCACCGCGCCTGGCCCATTTGAGTTTCTTCTTTTGCGAAATGCTCTTCAAGTCTTCTGCCAATGTTGCTATTATGTTGTCTCTTTCTTACTGATTCATATATATACCTAGTGTGTACATTGATTCTTTATCAGTTACCTACATTGTAAATATCTCTATTGCCACAGTTTATGGCAACAATTTTCACTCCTTTTATGGTGTATTTTGGTGAACAAAGGTTTGTAGTTTTATAGACAATTTAATAATTCTTTTTCTTTTGTGCTAGAGCTTTTAGCATTTTAATCATATTTAACAAGCCCTTCACTAGACTTGGTTCAGATAACATGTACTCATACATTAAAAAATCTTTTAAATTTCTATTCTAATATTTGTCTTTATCTATCTAGAATTAATTTTGTGTATGGTATGAAGTAGGGATCCAATTTCATTCTTTTTCATTATGGTTATCCAATTTACTCAAAATCATTTATTGATAATTTGTCTTTTTCCCTATGATTTATAAAATCAGCTTTCCATATATATGGGTTTCCCTATATGGATTTTCCATATATATGTGTGTTATTGATTTTAAAGACTCTATTCTATAAAGTTCATCTTTATATCTATGTCTGCACCAATATCACTCACAAATTAATATAGCTTTGTAATACATCTTGATACATCATCTTGTTTTATTCTTGAAGAGGAACCAATTATCCTTTGCCCTTTGACTTTCTATATACGTTTTAGAATCAATGTGTTAAATTATATGTAAATCCCTTTGCGATATAGTTTGGGATTCCATTGAATCTATAGCTCAATTTGAGAAGCACTAGAATCTTTACATTTATTAAGTCCTCCTATCCATAAACATTTTCTATCACCCAGTTCCTTTAGTTCTTCTTTATGTCTTTAAACAAATTGTCTTAATAGTCTCCTTAAAGATTTTGCCAACCTCTGGGCAGACAATTCCTAGTTATCCTATATATTTTTGTAGTTTTAAATGGAATCTTTTTTAAAGTTACATTTTCTAATTTTTTGTGCCTGATGTATACAAAGGAAAATAATTTAAGGATTGCTCTTTATTTATATATTATTTTCTATGTAAGTGTCATGATTAATTTTATGTGTCAACCTGACTGGCCCACGGGATGCCCAGACATTTAGTGAAACAGTATTCTGGGTGCATCTGAGGGTGTTTCTGGATGAGATTCATATTTGACTCAGTAGACTGAGTAAAGCAAATTGCTTTAATTCAGTGTGAGTGGGTCTCATCCAATCAGCTGAAGCTCTGAGTAGAACAAAAAGGGTGACCCTCTCCTGACTCAGAGGGACTGCCCCTTGCCTTGCCTGCCTTGAGCTAGGCTATCGATTTTTCCTGGCTTTGGACTCAAACATCAGCTCTGCTGGGGTCTGGAGGCTGCTGGCTAAATCAGAACCAACGTAGCAGGCTTTCTGGATTCTCGGGCCTTAGACTATGACTGGAGCTACATCGTGGCTCTCCTGGGCCTCCAGCTTACAGACTGCGGGCCTTGGGGCCTTTCACCCTCCATAAATACATGAGCAAATTCCTTAGAATAAATATCTTTAAATATATGTATATATATATAATATATATATAATATATATATATTATTATTTTTTTTTTTGAGACAGAGTCTCACTCTGTTGCCCAGGCTAGAGTGAGTGCCGTGGCGTCAGCCTAGCTCACAGCAACCTCAAATTCCTGGGGTCAGGCGATCCTCCTGCCTCAGCCTCCCGAGTAGCTGGGACTACAGGCATGTGCCACCATGCCCAGCTAATTTTTCTATATATATTAGTTGGCCAATTAATTTATTTCTATTGATAGTAGAGACGGGGTCTCGCTCTTGCTCAGGCTGGTTTTGAACTCCTGACCTCGAGCAATCCTCCCACCTCGGCCTCCCAGAGTGCTAGGATTACATGCATGAGCCACCGCGCCCAGCCCTATTTTTTTTGAGACAGAGTCTCACTCTGTTGCCCAGGCTAGAGTGAGTGCCATGGCATCAGCCTAGCTCACAGTGACCTCAAACTCCTGGGCTCAAGCAATCCTCCTGCCTCAGCCTCCCAAGTAGCTGGGACTTATTATAAGCATGCACCACCATGCCAGGCTAATATATATATATATATTTTTTTTTTCTAGCTAATTTCTTTCTATTTTTTTTTCTTTTTTTAGTAGAGATGGGGTCTTGCTCTTGCTCAGGCTGGTCTCGAACACTTGAGCTCAAACAATCTGCCCACCTCAGCCTCTCAGAGTGCTAGGATTACAGGTGTGAGCCACCACGCCCAGCCTTTATATATATATATATATATATATATATATATATATATATATATATATATTTTTTTTTTTTTTTTTCCCCTCTGTGTCTCTGGAGAATCCTGACTAATAAAGTAGACAATCCCAATCCTATTGTCTCCAAATGATGCCAGCTATGTATTTTCCAAATCAACCATTGTGGTTCTTTTTTTTTCTTGAGCTGACTAATGCCCCCTAGAGGGAGTAGTAATTGCAATTACTGTCTTGTTCTGATTTTAAGGGAAATAAATACTTCACATAACTCATCACTGAGTGCAATATTTTCTGTAGGCTTTTAGTAGATAACTTTATCAGTTTAAAGAAGATCCTTAGATTGAAAAACTTAAAATCATGAATTTACTATTAGATGTTATCAAATGCCTTTTCTACATCCATTTAGATAATCATATTTTTTTTCTTTTAATCTGTTAATGTAGTGAATTACATTAATAGATTTTCTAAGTCATTAATCGGCTAAAGTGCATTTCTAGGATAAACCAGACTTGGTTATGACATTTTTGTGTATTTCAGCTTGCAAATATTGGACTCGGAATTTTGTATCTATGCTCCTTAATTTGGCCTGTAAACTTTATTTCTTGTACCATGTATTGGCCTTCTAAAATGCATGGTTGCATGTTTTCTATTCTGAATTTTTTTGTGAAGAAATACATTTCGTTGCAACACATTTCTGTATTGTGATTAGTTTGGTAGTATGTGGGGGTTTCTTGGTTTATATGGGATTTTCCTCCAGCACATTGATACTTTGAACTCAGAGGGTCTGGATGCAGGGAAACCAGCACAGCTGAGAGCAGCACAGTGTGAGCAAACAGGCCTGTGCCTGGCCGACCTCCTGCTCCCATAATCCCTCCCAGCTCAGGTGGCGGCCTGCTCTCTGTATGGTCCTCATTGCTGAGTGGCATCAGCCCCCCCTTCATCATATTCTCTTTCTCCAAGGTGCTTTCATCTCTCTTAAAAGGTGAAGTTCTCAATTTACTCTAGTATGTATGTATAGATACATATATATGTATTTAACATTTGACATTTATGTATTTAACATCTTATCATGCCCTCTTAACTTTGCTATTATTTTTTGTTAGCATTGTGGTTTTCATTAGTGTTCTGGTTCTAAACCTTCTTATGATTTGACTAGTCTGTTCCAATCCTATTATTCCAATACGCCTGGTTATTTTTTATCTGCAGTTTTATGCAACACAAGCATTTTCAGGCTATTTTGTGGCATTTTTCTGTACCTGGGATCTCCAAGTGCTGTCCCCTCTTCCTAATAGACATCAACATTGCTTTTGAACACTCTTCCTTCGGTCTCTGACCGAATATCACCTACCATAGAGGACTCTCACGTGTGCAGCTGGGTACCTACATGCAGAAGGGTGAGGCTGGTGCCTCCCTCATATCATACACAGACATTAACTCAATGTGGGTCAAAGCCCTAAATGTGAGAGCTAAAACTATGGAAATCTTGTAATAAAATGTAGATGTAAATCTTCATGGCCTTGGGTTTGGCAATAGATTCTTAGATATGATATCAAAAGTACAAACAAATGAAAGCCAAATATGTGATTTGGACTTCATCAAACTGAAAACTTTTGTCCATCAAAAGACATTCTCAAGAAAGTGAAATGACAACTCACTGAATGGGATAAAATATCTGCAAATCATATATCTAATAAGGATACAGTATCAGAATATCTACATAACTCTTAACATTCAACAAGAAGACAATGCAATTTTAAAAGGCTCTAAGAACTTGAATACCCATTTCTTCAAAGAAGATACACAAATGGCCAAAAGCACGTGAAATAATGTTCAACATCATCAATCATTAGGGAAATGCAAATGAAAACCACAATGAGATATAACTTCATATTCACTAAAAAGGTGATAATCACAAAAGTAGAAAATAAGTGCTGGTTACAGGACAGTTTTCGGAATGGCCTTGGACTGACCCAGTTTTCCCCACTTTCTCATTTGTAGTTCTCAAGAATAACTATAGAATGTGCTGGGCCATATAATTTATGGGAGGGTGAAGGGAGGAAATGCATGGGGAATAAAGGTTGTCTTGTCTAGAAGTAAAGAGTTTCTCGGATAATAAAAGTGTTTTGGGGAGCAGCCCTCTTCCTGATATAGATACTTTTACTAATGTAGATTTCCTTTATGGATGTAAATTTCTTTTACAAAAGGGCAGTTTTTCAGAGGTGCTCTTTTGTCTACAGTTTCTCAGATTAACCAGATCAAAATATGCCAAAGAGGTATATTTTGGGATGGCATCTTCCGGTCTCCTGTGGTCATATTTTGGGATGGTGTGTCCTGACCCCTCAAACTAGGTAAGTACCCAAGACAATTTAAAACAGGTACTCAAACAAATACTCATACACAAATATACAAAAGTTGGAAACAGCCCAGTGTCCATCAATGGACACCAGCTAAACAAATTGTGCTATAGCCACCCAATGGAATTTTATTATAAAATTAGGAATGAAGTACTGATACATGCTATAATGTGAATAAACCTCAAACATTATGGTAAGTGAAAGAAACCAGATGCAAAAGGCGATACTGTAAGATTTCATTTACATGAAATATTCAAAGTAGGTAAATCCTCAGAGAGGAAAGCAGCCCTGCATTGCCAGGGGCTGGGTGGAGGACGGGCTTGAGAGTGACTGCGTAAAGGTACAGAGTTTCCTTTTTGGGTGAGGAAAATGTTTTCGAATTTTTTAAAGAAAAACTTTAGAAATTCAACAGAGTTTAATTGGGCAAGGAAAGAAAAGGATTCTGAAATCGAGCACTGTTGTATGTTTGGAGGAAATTTATGAACAGAAAAAGGAAAGTGACACACAGAAAATGGAAGCGATGTTCAGAAATAGCCACTGGGTGCGGCCCGACATCTTGACCACCGACGAGTGGCTAAGCCTGGCTGCTGGGCCTGGCGGAGTGAGACTCGGCAGTTGTGACAGAAGCCCACTTCTACATCAGGTTTCCAGTTTGCCTGCCTTCTAAGTCAGGTTACAGTCCACACTTCAGGACACAAGCATGTGAGGACAGAGGCTCTCTCAGGCCAGATTTTAGTTTGACTGAACAGAACCCTGCGTTGGCGATGGCTGCCCAGCATTGTGAGTGCCTGGCGGTTATAGTCAATGGGAGCCACTGCCACCATCTAGGCAGGACTGGTAAAGGCCAAGCCCCTGCAGGAATGGAGGTCTGGGTAACCCCACCAGGTAAGGAGCCACCACCAGCTGAGGCGTTTGCTGAGAGCCAAAGGGACGTGGAACGGGTGGTGGAGAAGGCACTTATAAACACCAGCCGCCACTATGTGACCAGTGACGGAAAGGAGGAGCACAGGTGGGCTGGCCTCCCTCCCACACCCTTGGGGGAGTGGGGGGGGACTCTTGCTGGTCTCCCGGCTTCTGCTCCTGCTCCCTGAGGGTCCCTGCTGCAGTCAGGTGCCAGTGGCTGCTGTGGCCATTTAAGTCGGGAGCCCACCTGGCCCCTCCGGAGCAGGGAAGGGCTGTGCAGGGCTGTGTGGCTTTGTCTCCAAAGCCTTGAGCGGTACCTTTGCAGCCGCGGGCTCCGGCCTTGTGCCTGCTGAGGGCCCACCCTTCCCACTTGTAAAATGCGTGGAAACAGCTGGACTGGCCTCCCCCAGGAGAGGTGGTTCTGGGAAAGGAGACCACGCCATTGGCTGTGGTGGGGACAGAGAGAAAGGTGGCATGTGACTAGTTCCCTCTGCCAGCCTTGCCCATATCCCCATGGCCACCCTAATCCACCCATCTAATGGAGCCCAAGCCGGCTCAGGCCCCTGTACCAGGAGCCTGCTAATCCCTGTGGCTGGGAGCTCGCCACCTGTCTCCAGCTTGCCCTCTGCTCTCTCAGCCAGAGCCAAATCTGGGGCCTCAGAGCTGGGTGAGGGCCCTCACCTTGGCCCCCAAGGAAAGCGAGGCACAGCTCCAGAGCCAGGGCAGGCTGTGGACACCGCCAGGACAACTCCTTAGGGTTCCAGCTTCCTTTGCAAGAGGTGGGGGCTGAGCTGCATGGGACTGGGCCGTGCCTCCCTCCATCAAGGCAGTGTGGGCTGGTGGTTTTACACCATTCTGGGTGCAAATCCTGGTGCTGACACATACCAACTGTGTGTCCCTGTGTGTCCTCTCCTTCAGGCTCCATTTCCCGGTCTGCATCTGCGGGGTGGTTGTACACCTAATGTTTAAAGGTCTGCTCGCTCCTGCTTCCCTGGTCTACCTGGGGTTTTGCAAGGAGAAGGCCGGGGAGTACCTTCAAGAGGGCTGGTGGCCAGGAAAGAGAGGGCCAGACAGAGGGAGGGAGGGAGAGACAGAGGTAAGAAGACTAGACAGCTCCGAGAAGAGGAGGGACAGGACAGAGAGAGAAACAGACAGGAGATCTAGAGACAGAGACAGACCAGAGAGAGTCTGGGTGGGACTTCAGGAAGACAGGGAGGGAAGGCAGCGAGCAGAACCGAGCCTCCGCCCTCGTGCTCAGGGGGGCCTCCGCCCTCAGGGCGGCCTCTCATCCCTCCCCAGAATCCTTAAATCCCCTCTGGCTCAGGGCCGTTGGCATCTGTCACAGACTCGTCCTGGCCCCACGGCGGCGGCTGCACAGGTGACTGTGGCTCCGGAGTGTGCCTGGGCGTGCGCCGGGGCGGCTCCGGAGGAAGAGGGCCAGGCTGTCCGAGCAGGGCCGGGGTGGAGACCTGGCCCGCGCCCGCGCCCGCGCCCGCGCTCAGGAGTGCGGGAGAGCGCTCGCCGCCGTCCGTCGCCCTCCCGCAGCCCGCGAGCGATGGCGCGGCCCCGGCGTGCCCGCGAGCCGCTGCTGCTGGCGCTGCTGGCATGGCTGGCTCAGGCGGGCCTGGCGCGCGCCGCGGGCTCGGTGCGCCTGGCGGGCGGCCTCACGCTGGGCGGCCTGTTCCCGGTGCACGCGCGCGGCGCGGCGGGCCGGGCGTGCGGGCCGCTGAAGAAGGAGCAGGGCGTGCACCGGCTCGAGGCCATGCTGTACGCCCTGGACCGCGTCAACGCCGACCCCGCGCTGCTGCCCGGCGTGCGCCTTGGCGCGCGGCTGCTGGACACCTGCTCGCGGGACACGTACGCGCTGGAGCAGGCGCTGAGCTTCGTCCAGGCGCTGATCCGCGGCCGCGGCGACGGCGACGAGGTGGGCCTGCGCTGCCCTGGGGGCGTCCCCCCTCTGCGCGCCGCGCCCCCCGAGCGCGTCGTGGCCGTCGTGGGCGCCTCGGCCAGCTCTGTCTCCATCATGGTCGCCAACGTACTGCGCCTGTTTGCGGTGAGGGTCGCGGGGCGGCTTCGCTTTCCAGCACGTCCCTCCTGTCCTCGCCCTGGGGTGGCCGATGTCTTCTTCCTTTGCCCCCTTCCGGAAGAGCCCCCGCCTCCACGCTCTAATTCACACCACGCCAGGCCAGACGGAGGCCGCGATCAGGTCGTGCCCCGCCGCCTCCCCGGCCCCTCATCTGCCCGCCCGCCGCCGCGCCAGCCCCTGGGTGCGAGTCAGGGGCTGACGAGGGCGCCGCGGGGCCAGGCTGGCCAGAGGAGGCACCTGGACGTCGGCCTCCACTGGCCCGCCTGCTCAGGTGTCGTGTCTGGGCACGCCCTGCACAGCCCTGGGGTGCTCCTGCCCCCGCTGCTCTGGGGCGGGAGGTGGATAGGCCTGAAAGTTCTAGTACTGCTCTCCTTGTTGATCATTTAAATTCGTTTTTAAAATGTCTGCCTGAAACCTCCCTTGAGGGGCCCGTGCAAAGGGACAGTGGGCTTTGCTTCCCTTCCTTGGGCGCGCGGGGACTCAGGGATGAGGGCCCTGGTGTCGCGGTTTGGGGGTTCTCTGTAGTGGTCTTCGCTGGGGGCTGTGGGGCAGGCCTGCTGGGGTTCCGGGAGCAGGGACTGTCTGTGAAGGGAGGAAGCCTCTGCTCCTCCGCCCGGAGGAGGGCTTTCCTTCTCCTGGGTTTCTCCCGTTCTCCCAGGAGCAGCTCCGGGCCCCTCTGTCACCTGCGCGCCCCAAGTCCCCACCGCTTCCTCTGGGCGGCAGTGTCGGCGCGGCGCGCACGGACACGCCGCAGCGTGGCGCCGTCGAGGCAGTGCGGCTGCCGGGTGCCCCCCGCCGTGCCCGTGCCCTCCCTGCCCCGTCCGGTTCCTCTCCCCTCTAGGCCGAGTGCGGGCTTCCCGCCCGGCGTCGGGGCGGCGCGGGCTGCGCGGAGGGGAGCGGGGCCCTGGCGCCAGGCCGGGACGGGGCGCCGCAGCTCTGTCTCCAGACGCCAGCAGCCGGCGCCGAGACAGAAACGATCGGAACGCGCGCACAGCGCGCACGCCCGGCCTTTCGGGAGCCCCGAAGAGCGGGCCTTCAGTGCGCAGCCGCAGCCCTGAGGCCCGGCGTTTCCAGCCAGCCTCCGCGGGCGGGCGAGGTCGCGCGGGAGAGGCTGGGACTCCGCGCCGGCCGCACTCCCGCCCGCCCGCGCCCAACAGCCCAGGCTCGCCGGCCCCTCCGCCCCGGCCCGCGCCGGCTCGCCAGTGCTTCCCTGAGCGCTGCCCGCCGCGCCCCGCCCCCACCCCGCCCCGCCCCCCATGCTCTCAGGCCTCTGCCACCAGCGCCATAATCTCTGCCGTAATTGCTCATAACGCACACACGGAAACCCAGTTTCCAGCAAGCCCTTCTGTTAGGCCAGACACAGACTTAAATCAAACACCGGCTCCAGCTGCCCCGTCTGCTCTGATCCTCCCAGGGCCGCACCCCTCCGCCAGCCACCCTTGGTGTGAGTTAGGAGAATGTGCTTTCCTCTGGGCTGACAAGGATGCCCTTTTCCCAGCCAGGTGCACCTGGACCGGCTACAAGCCCTTTGCTGGGGTGCCTTGCTCAGAACACAGCTTGCACGACTACAGATGGTGGCCCTGCCCTCTCCCCTCTCCTACTCAGAGACCCACTCACAAATGCAGACCTTTTCTGGCCCCTTCCTGTGGCTGCCTCAGCTGGGGCCCAGGTCCCCACTCCGAACCTTTCATGCCCCATCTTTGTCCAGGTCTGGCCCCCAGCTCCCTACCCCAAACCTTCTGTGTCCCATCCATGTCCTGGGTCCCCACCACCCTCTCTCCCTGGAGTACCTGACCCTCTGTCACAACCCAGCTGTCCTTCCTGCCTGCAGATACCCCAGATCAGCTATGCTTCCACCGCCCCAGAGCTCAGCGACTCCACACGCTACGACTTCTTCTCTCGGGTAGTGCCGCCAGACTCCTACCAGGCCCAGGCCATGGTGGACATCGTGCGGGCGCTGGGATGGAACTACGTGTCTACACTGGCTTCAGAGGGCAACTATGGCGAGAGTGGGGTTGAGGCCTTTGTGCAAATCTCCCGAGAGGCTGGTGAGCTGGGGGCTGGGGGCTCCAAAACATCAAGGAACCTACAGAGGTGGGAGCCAGAGGCTGGTGATGGGGCGGAAGCCAAGAGATGGGGCATCGGTCCATGTCGGGCCTCCTGGGCCCGGATGGTGTTCCACATGGGTGGATGCCCCCTCCTTTGGAGTGCTTGCCTTGTGGCCAGGCAGGGGGACCCAGGTTAGATTTCAGCCCCCAGACCCCTCAGCTGTGCTACACAGGCTTATGCAGTGGTGGCCAGGTGGGTGTGTGGGCAGTTGGGGCAAGAGCTGACCTTGGCATCCCCAACACCCAGGGGGGGTGTGTATTGCCCAGTCCATCAAGATTCCCAGGGAACCGAAGCCAGGAGAATTCAACAAGGTCATCAGGAGACTCATGGAGACACCAAACGCCCGGGGTATCATCATCTTTGCCAACGAGGATGACATCAGGTGGGATGGTGGCACATTCATTCAATCACATGTTCTTTGGAGGCTCTCCCTGAGGGTCCTGTCCCAGCCAGGCACACCCTTTCTGCTTTCCTCCTCCCCACCGCTTTCCTGCTGCCCGGGGTCTGGTGCCCAGTGATGAATCAGGCCTTGTCTGGGTAGAGATGCTCCAAGCCTCGCCTTGGAAATATCCAGAATGCTTGTTGATCTTTGCAGTTCACAGCGGGGAGAGACCTGTGGGCGGATCTGAGTGTGTAAATGAGGTGGGAGAAGGCGCCACAGGGGCAGTGTAGACAGCTGGTGACCTCTCCTTCCAGCCTGCAGGCTGGGCGTGACACTGGGGGAGGAGTGCGGGGCTGGGCGGCCTTCTCCCTGGCCTGGGTTTTGCCCCATGTAGCCCCTGTGAGGGCCAGTGTGGAGCAGTGGGCAGGCCTGGGGTGGAGGGAAGCCCAGGGAGAGCGCCTTAAACCCCTGCTGTTCTTGTCACTGAGGAATGAGGATCAGGCGAGTGATGCTGAGCGGGCCGGGCAGGGCTGAGCCGGAGGGGGACCCCGGGCCTTCACTCACCCCAGCCCGCCCCTGCCAGGCGGGTCCTGGAGGCAGCACGCCAGGCCAACCTGACAGGACACTTCCTGTGGGTCGGCTCAGACAGCTGGGGAGCCAAGACCTCGCCCATCCTGAGCCTGGAGGACGTGGCCGTGGGGGCCATCACCATCCTGCCCAAGAGGGCCTCCATCGATGGTGAGCGCTCATTCTCCGCATCCGTGTCCTTGGAACCATGATCCAGGCCCCTTCTAGGGTTCCGAGATCTGTGGATACAGCCTTCCAGATGGCATCTGAATGAGACGGTGGATGAGGAGAGGCACACTCACTGTATGGGGTGAAGGATTGTTAGTTTTTGGTTTTTAATTTAGTGCTGGTATTTCTGGTCCTACCAAAGGCACTCTAATGTGAGGGTGAGGGTGGGAGGAAGAGAAAGGAAGGACGTGGAACACACGGCCCTGCCGATCAGTGAGGGCCCCCACAGCGCCTGTGAGGGTCTGGATGGCGCCCGCGGCGCAGTTCTCTCTGCAGTAGCATTGCTCCCTTCCCACAAGGCTGAGCTGAAGACGCCTTGCTGACATGTTCAGGGTTATTTTATGAAGTGCAGACCCTTGTAAAGGCTGACCCCTGATTCCCAGGGACTACTAGGCTTTTGGAGTATATACTGTCACACCCTTTCCTTCAATTAGAATGCATTTAGTTGCAAGTGACAAACTGGACTGAAAGTGGTTTTAGCAATAATGGCATTTCATCATAAGACAAGAGGTCTGAAAGGAGGTAATTCCAGGTGTGAGACAGTCAGTCACAGATGCTCTCAAAGCCCTGGGTTCTGTCCATTCTTCTGTTCTACATTCTCTGTGGTTGCTTCATATTTCTGTGCTGTGGCCTCTTATTCACAAGATGGCTGCTGAAGCTCCACACGTTACATCTTCACAGCAACATCCTAACCAGCAAAGAAAAAGCAGGGTTAAAAGTCTTTCAAATGGTGAGGCTCTGAGTTTGCACTGGAATGCAAATTCTACCCTGGAGCCCCCAGCTGGCTTTGAATTCACCAGCCAGAACTTGGTCACATGGCCACTCTTAGCTGCAAAGTGGACAAGTGGCGAACGGTTACAGGAGAACCATGGCTGGCTCAGATGGCCACCACTCTCTCTCCTTCCCTGCCTGTTAGGGTTTGACCAGTACTTCATGACTCGCTCCCTGGAGAACAACCGCAGGAACATTTGGTTTGCCGAGTTCTGGGAAGAGAATTTTAACTGCAAGCTGACCAGTTCAGGTACCCAGTCGGATGAGTCCACCCGCAAGTGCACAGGTGAGAGCTGCCCAGGGTGGTGAGGGAGAAGGCGGGAGCCCAGGCGGGTGCATAGGGCCAGGCACACTTCCTCTGGGCATCCCTAGGGCAGGCGAGGAACGCATCGGCCGGGACTCCACCTACGAGCAGGAGGGCAAGGTGCAGTTTGTGATTGATGCTGTGTACGCCATTGCCCACGCCCTCCACAGCATGCACCAGGCGCTCTGTCCCGGCCACACGGGCCTGTGCCCGGCGATGGAGCCCACTGATGGGCGGACGCTGCTGCAGTATATTCGAGCCGTGCGCTTCAATGGTGAGTGGATGTCTGTGCACGAACCGCAGTGAAGGGAAGTCGGCGGGGTGGGCTTCTCTGGGGGTCTGGGATGACTCAGGATGGAAGGGGGTGGGAGAGGCAGAATGGTCTAGGGGACCTGAGGCCAACTGCTGGAGACTTGAGCCAACTTCTGGCCCTCACTTTTTAACACGCCTCCCTCCCTGGGCTTCAGCATCCTACCCCGATTTGCAGATTTCAGATGTTGGGAACTTCTCTGAAATCCCTTCTGCCGGGGAGCCTGTGGACCCCACACAGCTCTCCTCACCCCTGCACAGCACTGAGAGGTGTCGGGACTCTGGGTGGGGGTGGGGCACAGCTAAGACTGCAGGGGGGCCGGCCTGGGGACCACTGCCCACTCTGTCACGCATGAGGCACAGGCATGAGTCTGATGTGTCCCTGGGTACCAGCGCAGGGCCTGGCACATGATCTTGGCTCAAAATTATGTCCTTTGAAGAGACCCAAAGAGACTCAAGCTATGCCCATGGTTTGTGGGAGAGATACGCTTTTGTTCAACTAAGATCCTTCATAAAATTAAAATCTCTGTTCTTCCACCAAATATTGACCATTTTCTCTCTGCCATGCTCTCTGCTAATTAATTCAACTTGGTGTTGCCCCACGCCAGCTGCACAGCCGGCAGAACAAGCTTCTGAAAGAAACAGCCGATCGTTCAGATCGGTGCCCACTCGTGCCATCACGCAGACCTCGGGCCAAGTCTGAGCCCGTCCCCTGGGCTGGATGGTGAAACTTTCTTTTTTAATTGTGGTAAAACACACATGAACATAAAATTCACCATCATAACCACTTTGGAATGTGCAGTTCAGTGGGATTAAATACATCGATAATGCTGTGCCATCACCATCACCACCGCCCCTCTCCAGGCCTGTTTTCATCCTGTGAAACCAAAACCGCATGCCGTTAACACCTCCCCTCCCGGGCCCTGCACCGCGTCTCCTTTCTGTCTCTGAGCGTGGCCACTCCTCAGTGTTCTTTTGCGACTGGTTTATTTCACTCAGCGTGATGTCCTCAGGTTCATCCGTGTTGTAGCGTGTGACAGGATTTCCTTCTGCGGTGAGCGATGGTCCACTGCCTGGCATGTCATGCTGTGTCTCTGTCCACCAGCGGGCACTGGGGCTGCTCTCGCTGTGGCTGGCACGCACAGTGCTGCCGTGCGCGGAGGTCTCTGAGACCCTGCTTCCCGTTCTTTCGGGTGTGTGCCCAGGAGGAGATTGCGGAGCCACGTGGTAATTGTGCGTTTAATTTTCCAAGGAACTGCCACATTGTTCCGTAGCAGCTGCACCTTTTCTCATTCCCACCGACAGTGCACGAGGGTTCCAGTCTGCACCGGGCACCAGCACTCGTTATTTGCCTTTTGTAGTAGCCGTCCCAGTGCAAGCCAGCGGTGACGCCTGCAGCTGGCCCGTACCTCCCTTGCGCGCAGCATGTCCTCCGGCCTGTGAGGCTGTTCCTGTCTCCTGGCCGGCGGTCCCGGGGGCCTCCCCAGGAGGCTGGCTCTGATGGGCCAGAGAACTAGCTGAGGATGACAGGCTCTCTCTCCAGGCAGCGCGGGAACCCCTGTGATGTTCAATGAGAACGGAGATGCCCCGGGGCGGTACGACATCTTCCAGTACCAGGCCCCCAACGGCAGCGCCAGCAGTGGCGGGTACCAGGCGGTGGGCCAGTGGGCAGAGGCCCTCAGGCTGGACGTGAGTGCACAGACTGACCCCAGGTGTGGGGGGCGGGCCACGGTCCCAGGAGGCAGAGGCCACCAGCTGCGTTCCATGTGTCCCAGGTGGAAGCCCTGCAGTGGTCTAGCGACTCCCGTGAGGTGCCCTCGTCTCAGTGCAGCCTCCCCTGTGGGCCGGGTGAGCGGAAGAAGATGGTGAAGGGCGTCCCTTGTTGTTGGCACTGCGAGGCCTGTGATGGGTACCGCTTCCAGGTGGACGAGTTCACCTGCGAGGCGTGTCCTGGGGACATGAGGCCCACACCTAACCACACAGGCTGCCGTCCCACGCCTGTGGTCCGCCTGACCTGGTCCTCCCCGTGGGCGGCCCCGCCCCTCCTCCTGGCCGTGCTGGGCATCATGGCCACCACCACGGTGGTGGCCACCTTTGTGAGGCACAACAACACACCCATCGTCCGGGCCTCTGGCCGTGAGCTCAGCTACGTGCTCCTCACCGGCATCTTTCTCATCTACGCCATCACCTTCCTCATGGTGGCGGAGCCTGGGGACGCAGTCTGCGCTGCCCGCCGGCTCTTCCTGGGCCTGGGCACCACCCTCAGCTACTCCGCCCTGCTGACCAAGACCAACCGAATCTACCGCATCTTTGAGCAGGGCAAGCGCTCCGTCACGCCCCCGCCCTTCATCAGCCCCACGTCACAGCTGGTCATCACCTTCAGCCTCACCTCCCTGCAGGTGGGTCCTTAGGTTCCAAGGGCCAGGGCGGCCACATGAGGCTGGGGCAGCCAGGGGCACTGTCTTCCACTTTAAATCAGAAAAGTGCTATTTCTAGAGTTGCGTTTTTCTGCTTTGGCTCCTGTGTTAAAGTGAACAAAGAAACAGCCGTGGGAGATAGAACCTGCTCTCTGCTGTGATGAGAAAGCTCGGTTGGGAGCAGCAGTCCCCCGTTCAGACTGTGAGGGAGAACGGGACAATGAGGTGGGAGCGTGAGCACCCCGCCGTCTTTCTGTGCAGCGAGGAAGTTGTTCTCATGAGCAGACACTTGTGCACAAGCCAGCCACGCATGGGGAGGACAGAGAGCTCTGACTGGTTCTCCTCAGTTTCTGCAAGGAGGCGACTGCTGCCCAGTTTATTGGGTGACATGGATGAGAGGCACAGGGCCCGGTATTTTGTGGGCGCAGAGCATCTTCTTGCACTATATGCCAGTGTTGCCTGGCGCGATGTGCATCGGAAACAGAGCTGCCCGGGCTTTCCCTGAGACAGTAGCATTTCCGCATTGGGGACGATTCCCAGAGAGTGGGAAGCTTGGAGGTTTTCTGTGCAAAGGGCGCTAAGACACAGATGGCACGGGAGGGTAACTTGGTGTGACATTGCAGACCAGCTGGATTCTGAGGGCCAGGTGGAGGGTGGCACACTCCACTGCAGGAACGCCCTCCTCTCTACCTGGCCCTGCCACACCGCGACCAGGCCCCCCGCGACCTTGGCTCACGCGGCTGCTGGCACTGAACGGTGCCGCCGTCCTCCTCCGGACGACAGGGCCTGAGCATCACCTGGTCACGCCTAGAATCTCGTGTGCATGGTGTGTCCTAAGAAGGTGCCCGCCACTTCCCTCCCTAAAACACGCTGTGGCTCCCCATACACTTGGGGAGGTGCTCAGACCACATTCAACACGCCCTCCCCGGGGCTCGCCTCCCCGGCGCCTGTGTGCACCCCACGTCACACACACCTGCTTTCCACACACAGCGGGGCTCATGAAGAGGCAAACCGCCAACTTCACCAGGCATTTTCTATGATTACCACGTCATGGTGGATGTGAAATGGCATCTCACTGTTGCATTAATTTGCCTACAGTTAATACCTGTGCACCTGGCCATGGGGATTGCCTCTTCTGTGATCCACCTGTCCCTGCCCTTTGCTCATTCTCTGCTGTCTGGTTGGAGTCCCTCACGTGTGTGACACGTGCAGTCCCTGTCAGCCACACGAGTTGCAACGCGTCAGGTGCTGCTCCTGTGCATCGCAGGCCTGGGTGTTAGTTCTTATGAGCGACTTTCTCTCCCCAACTAGAGCCTGGTTCCAGCAGGAATTTCCACCCTGTCTTCCTGGACAGTGGGTGGGGTTTTATTTTGTTAGTCTCTAGTTCATGGATCTGCTGCCTGTGGCAGAATCACAAAGCTGCTCCTGGGTGGACAGATGTCACACAGCCTTCCTTCCTGCAGGGCCACACAGCCCTCTCCTGGCGCACAGCATGGCACTGGTGCGCCAGCCAGATCCGGCCCCGTCTGCTCCTCTGGCCAGGCGCTCTTACGCAGTGAACAGCCTGCATGCATGTACGGGGCAGCCCTTCCAGGGTCTCCCATGATGCAAGTGTCTTAGTTCCTGCTCCCCAGCTTCCCTTGGCTCAAGGTCTTGTCTTCTGTCAGTGTGAGGGAACTGAAACTCCCTCTCCGCCTGTCGAGGCCTGTTTTGACCCTGGCACTCTTTAGGACACCCAGCATCAGCTCACATTCTTCCTACTCTCCACTGGGTGCCTCCTTTGTTTCTCTTGCCTGTCATCTGTAATACAGTCACACATATTTCATTTTATTTAGTTCAACAATTCTCTGGATTTGGAGAAGGAAGGGGTCCTCAGGAACTAGTTCTGCTGTGTCGCTAGACGTGATCAAACTGTGCTTTCACACCTGCAGGAGGGAGAGGATAGTGCCGACCTGGAACTGTGGGGGGCATACATCTCTCTGGGCCTGGCCCCGTTTAGTGGCACCTGTACCAGCTACTCCCCCAAGACAGTATTGTGTCCTCACAACAGAATAGGAAGGTTTCCATTCTGTAGATGGAGAAACAGAGGCCAGAGGACGATGTGTTTAGGGCCACGATTCCAGAGCTTCCACCTGCAGCCACCATACTTTGAAGGAGCTCAATAAATGGCTGGTGATGGTTAAAATACAGGAAGAGGACACAGAGTTACCCCTTACCCAACCTGCCCTGATGCTGCCATCAACCCCACACCCCTATGGCAGCCTCTCTCCCCACCTGCCTGACTACAGGCCTTTGCCCTGGTGGCCCCTCCTGCTCTGCCCTCCTCTCTTCACAGTGCCTCTCAGGCCAGAGCATCCCTCGCAGCAGGTTGGGAGGCCCCAGGGGACCCTAACTTGCCAGAGACCTTGGTGGGGGGCCAGGATGGGCTTGTCCCTGGAAAGAGCCATGTCTCTGACACACCATTGGCTCCTGCAGGTGGTGGGGGTGATAGCATGGCTGGGGGCCAAGCCCCCACACAGTGTCATTGACTACGAAGAGCAGCGGACAGTGGACCCGGAGCAGGCCAGAGGGGTGCTCAAGTGTGACATGTCGGATCTGTCCCTCATCGGCTGCCTGGGTTACAGCCTCCTGCTTATGGTCACATGCACTGTGTATGCCATCAAGGCCCGTGGCGTGCCCGAGACCTTCAATGAGGCCAAGCCCATTGGCTTCACCATGTACACCACCTGCATCATCTGGCTGGCTTTTGTGCCCATCTTCTTCGGCACTGCCCAGTCAGCTGAAAAGGTAACTGGGGTCTACAGTATGTCTTGCTACCCGGGCCGTTTCCTGCCTATCCATTGAAAGGCTCAATTGTCCCAATAGCTGGGGCCACCCATTTGCACGCTCAATTACTTGGATGGTTGCTTGGTTGGTTGATTCATTTGTATACTTAAATACTCATTCACACTTTTGTTCATCCTCTGTGCCCCTGCTTGTTCATTCAGTCATTCTCTTCTTGCTTTGTTCATTCATTCATTTATTCCCATCCACTCTTCTAACCACTCTTCCTAATGTCCACTCTTCTTGTTTATTTAAATTTGACTTCTTCATGTACTTTATACCTGCTAACCCATGAATCCGTCAGTCCACGTGTGGGATCATGTGTTCATGTACACAGCAGGACATTTGTTTAGTCACCTGTGTCTTCAATTGTTTGCCCATTCGCTCCTTTATTCAATCTGTGTTCATTCATCATTTGCATGTTTAAAAACATGCTCATTCACTCACTAACATGCTGTAGCCCCTTTCAGACACAGGGACCATTTCCCCAGTGGTATCCATGGTGAGGATGAGCCCCCCTTTCCTTGGTTACTTGTCACTCACTTTCCTTCCTGCCCACACCAGAGCCGCGCCACGCCTGCCAGCTCCTCGTGCCTCCATGCCTTTGCTCAGGCTGGTGTCCTTTTCTGAGCGCTTGTTCCTAGTCACCTCCAATCTGTGTGGCAAGAACGCCGGGGTGGGGAAGGGAGAGTACAGGGCTGCGTCCCACCCACCCCTTCTCCACGGCTTAGATCTACATCCAGACAACCACACTGACTGTGTCCTTGAGCCTGAGTGCATCGGTGTCCCTTGGCATGCTGTACGTACCCAAAACCTACGTCATCCTGTTCCATCCGGAGCAGAACGTGCAGAAGCGGAAGCGGAGCCTCAAGACAACCTCCACGGTGGTGGCCCCTGCGAAGGGCGAGGGCACAGAGAACCCCAAGTAGCAGGCGGGCAGGAATGGGACTGGCTGCTGGCTCTCCTCGTTTCTGTTCTTCCCTCACTTCGCGGTGGAGGCGGCGAGGAGCCCAGGCCCGCCGGCAGCAGTCAGGGCAGGGGGTCCATGAAGACTGGGCGGCCTTTGCAGGGCACGGCGCCGTCCCCGTCGGTCTCCCCTTCCTGTGTGTCGGCATCACACCCCTGCAGCCCAGCTTGCTGCCCGCGGGGGACACTGGCACTGAGAGGGCTCTTCCGCCTCTGGAGAGACTCTACTGATTCCTCCAGGCTGAGGCTCCCGGCCGCGACGACGCCCCGGCTCGGCCCAGTGGGAGTGAGTTCCGTCCCTTGGTCGAGCACCACAGCCTGGGCAGCGTGCAGGAGCCCGGAGTGGAGGGAGACTCCTCTTTGTCTCAACAAGAGGAGACCTGTGGGTTTACATTCCGCACTAACGTGGCTCAGGTGGGGTTGTGCTGGCACGGAGGGACAGGCCCAGGTGAGGTCCCCGAGCAGCGGCCGGAGACTGAGCCCAGAGCTGGGCTGTGCCCACGATGTCCTCACACTGCCGTCTTCCCCCGGGATTGGGGAGCGCCGAACTGTTTAGAGCACAGCTGCTTTCCTTCCCCATGTGTGCTCCTTCACGTTACTCTCAGACCTTTAGAAACTCAGATGCACTTGTATGGTGTCAGTGGTGTGAGCTAAAGGCACAGGGTGGCATTTGCCTCCCCGTGATGCCTGTGGGAAGTTGTGTTCAGGAGCCCTACGTTGGGAGCAGTGACAGAGTTGTATCCACAGTGAGGATTAGTTCCAAGCAGATAACTTAGGGTGACTATAACAACTTTTGTTCCCCATATTTACTAGGAAGTCCCCTTGAAAGGAGAGTGTGAGGCAGAGTAGGAAGACATTTGGACTACACATGCATGGACATTTGTCACTAACCTTTTTCACAAAAAGTGTGGTTTTACTTTTGGAATTTTGTTTCCCTGAGGTAGAATTTAAATTTGTTAAATTGTTTCTTAAAATCAGCATAAATTCCCTGTTATGTAATGTCTGGAAGTAATTTTGAGGGTGTACCATACTTTATACAGCACAGAGACCCTCTGCTAGATAGATTCTTTGGTGCACAGTAAGTTTTGACCTTGGCACTAGGTATTTCCACATTTTTTAAATTAATAGGGCTTCTTGGGACATTTTTGTTGTATTACAGATTCTCCTTTGCACAATTGTTGCATTCCTAGGATTTCCCCAAAGTGTGAATTATGAAGTTTCATTTACTGCTGAATGCATTCCAAAATTCCTTATTCCATAGGGCTTCTCTCCTCTGTGGGTTCTTTGATGTATAATGAGGTGTGTTTTCTTGCTGAAGGCTTTTCCACATTAGTGCTTTTATAGGGTTCTTCTCCTGTAGGAACTGTTTGAGAGTCAGTGAACTCTGACCTCCAAAATGAAGGTTTCTCTGCATTTACTGTTTTCTCAGTGTTTCTCCCAGTATGAATTCTCTGATGTGTAATGAATTTTAACTTCTAGTTGAAAACTTTTCCATATTTTTTTAAACATTGTGTGATTTTCCCCACTCTGAACTCTGACTTAGAATGATTTTCTAGTAAAGGCATTTCCACATTGATTGCATTTAGAGGATTTCTCCCAAGCATGAGTTTTCTGATTTCGTGGAAGACTTCTACATACTTCCCACATTCATTCCTGTCTATCTGATGGGAATCAACTGATGCACAGTGAGTTCTAACTTCCTCTTATGGGATTTCTCACATTTAGTTCACTTGTAGGTTTTCTCCACAACATGAACCATCTTGTGCATGGTGGGACATCCTCTGTTACTAACGGTGTTATCATATCTAGTACATTCATGAGGGTTCTCCCCTTTCTGAATTCTCTGATGAGTACAAAGTTCTGACTTCTACAAAAGGGATTTTCCACATTCAGTGTCTACATGTGATTTCTCCCTTTGATCATTTCCTTGGCGTTCAGTGGAGATTGACATCTCTCTAAAGGTTTTCCCATTTTTTGCATGTATAGTTTTGAATTCCTTGATGTTCCATCAATTTGTTTCTACCCTTGAATAAAATTTTTGTTTCTTTTCAAATTTGTGGAATTTATAAGACACTTTGCCAGTGTGGTTGAATAAGAGCTGAGCTATACCTAAGGCTTTCTCACATTCATTGTCCTTGAATTGTTCCTCTTTAGTATGAATTATATGTTGCAGGGAAAATGGAGTTCTAGGTTGAAGGCTTATTTCAAATTTATTACAATTACAGTTTTTCTCTCCAGTTTTAGTTCTCTAAAAAAACAGTAAGATTACATTTTGATATAAGCTTTACCCAACTATTCCCAAGGTGGTTTCCCCTGTGGTCTGATGTGATGAGATTTGTATAGGAGGGACTTTGTATATTAATTATATTTTTATGCTTTCTCACCAGTGTGAACTTTCTGACACATTTATTACAGCTTTTTCATGTTTATTATATTTTTGGCTTTGGAAATTTCTTCCTAATTTATTACAATTATTGCCTTTCACTTTAGTTACATCTTGTTAAGCAAATGCAACTTCTCTCCAAAGTTTTATGTGAGTCTCCTGTTGCTTCTTTATATAGCTAGTGGTTCGTAAGACTCCTTCAAAATGGAATAAAATGCACAATTCCAAGTGAATCCTTCTACTATCATTTTATAGAATGAAACTGCTTCAGAAGTACTATTTGTCATATTTAATTATACCTTTGCTTCTCAATATGAAAAATTCCAAAGTGTAAATACTTTCTACCTTTTGGGTTTTAAGGGGAAACTGCTGTCATGTGGACAGAGAGGAGAATACTGAGAGTTATTATAAGCAATTTTGGGAGTTTTGAAGATGACCTTTCATCTTATGAGAAAAGGGTAAAGAAATGTAAGGAGTAGGAACCAAGAAGGGACAAGGCTCTGATGGGGAGAGACCGAAGGGGAGAGTGGGAGGGAACAGGCAGCCCCGGATGTGGAGGGGCAGACTAGTGAAAGGGCTGGATGGAGAATGTCATGCCTCACCACTCCACTGTGGATCACTGCCTCTTTCTGTGTGGGCTGTTGGAACAGAAAACCATAGTCTGGGGGGCTGATCAACAACAGGCATTCATTTCTCACAATTCTGGTGGCTGGAAAGGCCAAGACCAAGATGTTGGCAGATCTGGTGTCTGCTGAGGGCTGCTTCCTGGTTCATTGGTGGCGCCTTCTGTCTGTGTCCTAATGTGGCAGAAAGGCTGAGGGTGCTCTGGGGTCTCGTTGATAAGGGCACTAATCCAACTCATGAGGATTCCACCCTCGTGACCTGATCACCTCCCAAAGGCCCTACCTCCAAATACCACCACAGCAGGGGTTAGGATTTCAACGTGTGAATTTTGGGGTGACACAAAGATTCAGTCTATGCCAATAACTACTGCAGAATACTAACTAGTCCACAGCAATTACTACTGCAGAATACTAATTAGTCTATGGCAATGAATACTGAAGAATACTAACTAGTACTAACTATTAACTGTTTCTTATATCTTTTCCCTCTTGTCCATCCTACACATCAATATAAAAATTATCATTCCATGGCACCACATTGCTGTGGTCCCAGCTCTCTCCCAGAAACTCCATCTGGGTGTGATTTATTCTCACATTTACATGGTAACAGAAACAGCAGGAAGGATAATAGTCTGAGATCATGGTCACAGGCTCTGTTCATTGCTATAATCTGTCAGGCTAAGTACTATCAGGTTATTCTACCAGACTGTTTAAATACTGAATTTACCTGAAGTGGCAATTTCTACATTATCTTTCTCATTCTTATTTGCCAGATCATTTTCCAGGGCCCACAGACTTTGTCTTGCTGTTACTTCCTTAAGTCAGCTTTCATGTCTTGAAGTCACACTGTGTTAAGACTTCTTGAGACCAACTGCAGCTCTGCCACTCACCAGCTGATGACCTTGGGCAAGATAATGAATTTCTCCTGCAGCCACTGAAGACAGAGCCTCCTTAATGACTCCTACAGAGATGCCCAAATCACTCACCCCATGTACCCACCACTGACCTCAGTCCTGCCAATCACTGCCCATGTAGACACTACCCATTAACCCAACCCCACAGCTAACCAATCCTACGTCCCATCTGCCACCCCTGGGCACCTACTCACTGACCCCCCGACTGCTCATTCACGATTAGTCCCACAGGTATCCTTGCGCTGACTCTGAGATGCATTGGTGAACAAGACAGACAAGGACCGCTTCCTTCATGGGATTTACATCCTAGAGACAAACAATAAACAACATACAAGACAAGTCAATAAATGACACCATATGTTAGAAGGTGACAAGTGCTGTGGACAAAAGAAAATAGAGCTGGGTAAGGAGAATAGAGGAGCTGGAATTCTGAAGAGTAGTCCAGTGTGGGCTTCATCTGAAGGAGATGGGGAGTTAGCCATGGGGTATCTGGGTAAGGGGGTCCAGAAGGAGGAGTGGTGAGTGCAAGGACATGGGGCAGGGGCCTGCCTGGTGCATTTGAGGACCCACCAAGGAAGTTAGTGTGGTGGAGCAAGGTGAAGGAAGGAGGCAACCTGGGAGAGGTAGAGAGGGCTCTGCAGAGAAACAGAACCAAGAGGGGAAATACACACACACACACACACACACACACACACACACACACACACACACGATTTTTTCTCCTAAGGCCTTCAACTTACTGGATAAGCCCTACCCATATTATTGGGGTTAATGTCCCTTAAAGTCAACTGATTGTAGAGATTAATCACATCTATAAAACACCTTCATATCTAGATTAATGCTTGATTAAGTAACTCAGTACTAGAGCCTAGCCAGCTGACAGATAAAACTAACCATTACATGACATAATGGAGTATATATATCCTGTGGGGCCCTGTAGGCCATTATAATTATAGACTTCATTTTATTCTAGGTGAGATGAGGAGACATTCGAGGGTTACACTGGAGCATTTTAAGAGGTATGAGATGGCCTGACAAATTAAAAGGACCACTCTGGCTACCATGTTGAGAATATTTTAGAAACATCTTTTATACATTTGTCTTTTCAGAGTATATTACATAATATACTCTGGCTGCTATGGATTGACAAATGCTACCACCCACAGACTTAGGCAGGGTATCACTCAAGCTACTATGGGCCAAACAAACACTGCTGCTCACAGATCTGAGTGGGGCAGCACTCAAGCCAGTGTGGGCTAATAATCGCTGCCACCCATGCACATAGATGGGGTAGTGCTCAAGCTGCTGTGGGCCAACAAATGCTGCCACCTGTGGACATGGGTGGGACAGTGCTCAAGCCACTCCAGGGGACAAGTGCCACCAGTGACAAAACTGGGAGGGGTGATCACTCACTCTGCAGCATGCAGATCACCCATGACAACAAGAGGGGAAGGGTGAGGTGCAAGATAGCAGCAGTGTTAAATGGTATCAGTGCATCTGCCTCTCTCCTGCTGGGTCAGTCTTCCTGAGTGGGACACAAGTGTGCCAGACCTCTCCTTCTCTTCAATGAGTGGGAGAATTCCCAACAGAGGGGAAGGGGTGCACTGCAAACCTGTTATAAGCTTACAGAAGAGGTTTCAGCTGAGAAGAAACCAGCAAAATAATTCCAGAAACATGAGAAAAAACTATTTTGACATTCCCAAAGGATCACAATAGTTCTCCAGCAACAGACTGCAACCAAAAGGAAATTGTCAAAATGTCAGATATGGAATTCAGAACTTGGATGGCAAGTAAGATAAATGGGATAGATGTGAAAGTTGAAAATCAAGACAAAGAAACAAACAAACAAAATAATATGGTACATGAATGAAAAATTCCCTAAAGAGACAAATAACACGAGAAAAGATATGGCAAAACGTAAAGAAATGAAAGTCATATAGGGAATTTCAAAGTATAGCAGATAATTGTAACAACAGACTAGACCAAGCAGAAGAAAGAGTTTCAGAGCTTGAAGAAAAAGCTTTTGAATTAATCCAGTCAAAAATGTAGAAAAAAAAAAAAAAGAATAAAGAAGAATGAACAATAACTTTGAGAAATATGGGAATATGCAAAGAGAGCTAATATAAGAATCATAAGTATCCCTGAAGGAGAAGAAAAAAATGTAAAAAGCATGGAAAATGAATTTGAGAGAATAACTGAGGAAAATGTTCCTGGTATCACTAGAGATTTAGATATCTAGATATACGATGGTCACCAAACACTTGGAAGCTTCACTGCAAATAGGACATCACCAAGGCACATAGTCATCAGTCTGGCCACAGTCAAAATGAAGGAGAAAATCCTATAAGCTGAGAGATGAAAGCAAGTAACTTACAAAAGAAAACCCATCAGACTAACAGCAGACCTCTCAGCAGAGAACTTACAAGCCAAGAAGGCATTGGGTCTCATTTTTCATCTTCTTAAACAGAATACCTAGCAGCCAAGAATTTTGTATCCTGCAAAATTAGGTTTCATAAATGAAAGAGAAATAACTTTTTTTTTCCAGACAAGGAAATACTAAGAGATTTATCACTTCTACACCAGCCCTACAGAAAATGCTTAAAAGTGCTTGATACATGGAACAGAACAATTGATAAACACCAATGTAAAAACACCCAAAAGTTAAAGATCACAGCTCCTATAAAACAGTAACACAAGGGAGAAAACAATGCAACTGGGTATTAGTCAAAATGATGAATAGAACATTATCTCACATATCATGGGAATATCAGATAAGATATACTTTAAATCAGCAATAGTAAAAAAAAAAAAAGACAAAGATGGTCATTATATAATGATAAAGAGAACAATTAAGCAAGAAGGTAAAACATTCCTAAATATATATGCACCTAAGAAAGTAGTTCCCAGATTCATAGAATAATTCTACTAGATCTAAGCAAAGAAATAAATAGCAGCATTGTAATTGCCAGGGACTTCAACACTCCACTGACAGAACTGGACAGATCATTGAGGCAGAAAGTCAAAAAAGAAGTACTAGACTTAAGCAGGACACCAGAACAAATGGACCTAGCATACATTTACAGAATGTTCTACCCCAAAACTGCAGAATATACAGTCTTCTCATCAGCACATGGGGCATTTTGCAAGATTGACAGATCATATGTTAGGCCACAAAAAAGTCTCAGCAATCATCCCATTTATCTTCTCAGAATACAGTGGAATAAAACTAGAAATCAATTCCAAGAGGAACTCTCAAGTATACATAAAGTCATAGAAATTAACCTCTGGGTCACTGATCCTTGGGTCATGATGAAATTAAGATAGAAATCAATATTTTTGAAACTGAATGACAAAGATAACATAAGATTCCAGAAAAAGCAGTGCTAAGGGGGAAATTAGGACCTTTAAATGCTTACATCAAAAAGACAGAAAGATCACAAATTAACAACCTAATGTCACACCTCAAGTAATGAAAAGGAACAAACCAAAAGCTAGCAGAAGAAAATAAATAAAGCTCAAGGAAGAACTAAATGAAATGGAAACAACCAAACAAACAAAAAGAAGCAAGGCAATGAAAAGTTGGTTATTTGAAAATGTAAACAAAATGTATAGACCACTAGCTATATTAACCAGGAATAGAAGAAAAAAGATTCAGATAAACAAATCAGAAATGAAAAAGGAGACAGTACAACTGATTCCACAGAAATAAAAAAATATCATAGGGGACTACCGTGAAAAACGTTATGCACACAAACTAGAAAATCTAGTGGAAATGGATCAATTTTTGGAAATATAAACCTCCCAAGCATAAATCAGGAAGAAATAGAAATCTCAAATAGACCAATTATGAGTAGTGAGATTGAAACAGTAATAGAAAAATCTCCCAACAAAAGAAGCCCAGGACCAGACAGATTCACAGGTGAGTTCTACCAGGCATACAAAGAAGAACTGGTACTTATCCTATGAAAATGTTCCATAAAACCAAGGAGAGAGTCCTCCCTAACTCATACTACAAAGCCAGTATCATCATGATACCAAAGCTAGGAAAGGACACAACAAAAAAAGAAACTATAGAACATTATCCCTCATAAACATAGATGCAAAAATCCTCAACAAAATACTAGCAAACTGAATTCAACAGCATCTCAAAAAGATAATTCACCATGAGCAAGTGGATTTCATCTCAGGGATGCAAGGATGGTTCAATATATGTAAATAGATAAATGTGATTAATCACACAAACAGAATGAAAAACAAAGACCTTATGATCATCTCAATAAATGCAGAAAAATCATTCAATAAAATCCAGCACACCTTCGTGATAAAAACCTCAATAAACTAGGCATAGAATGAACATACTTCAAAATAATAAAAGCCATATTTGAAAAACCCACAGCCAACATCATACTGAATGAAGAAAAGCAGAAAGCATTCCCACTAAGAACCGGAACAAGATAAGGATGCCCACTGTCACCATTTCTACTCAGCATACTACCTGGAATTCCTAGCCAGAGCAATCAGGCAAGAGAAATAAATAAAATCCAGATTGGAAAAGAGGAGGTCAAACTATCCATATTTGCCAATGATATCATCTTATATCTTGAAAACCCTAAAGCTTCCACCAAAAACTGCTAGAATTGATAAATAAATTCAGTAAAGTTTCAGGTTACAAAATTAATGTACACAAATCAGTAGCATTTCCATATACTGAAAGTCACAGCAAGAATTCAATATCATTTACAGTAGTTGCAAAGAAAATAAAATACCTAGGAATATACTTAACCAAAACGAGGTGAAAGATCTCTATAAGGAGAACTACAAAACACTGATGAAAGAAATTGTTGATGACATAAACAAATGGAAAAACCTCCCATGCTCATGGATTGGAGGAATCAACATTAAGATGTTTATACTGCCCAAAGTGATTTACATATTCAAAGCAATTCCCTTCAAAATACCAACATCATTTTTCACAGACCTAGAAAAAAATAATCCTAAATTTTATATGGAACCAAAAAAGACCTCAAAAAGCCAAAGCAATCCTAAGCAAAAGGAACAAATATGGGCTGGGTGTGGTGGCTAACACCTGTAATTCCAGCACTTTGGGAGGCCAAAGTGGGAGGATTGCTTGGTTCAAGACTAGCCTGAACAACTTAGTGAGACCCTGTCTCTATACAAAAAAAAAAAAAAAAAAAAAAAAACAAACTAGCTGGGCATGGTGGTGTGTGCCTGTATCCTTAACTACTTAGGTAGCTGAGGCAGGAGGATCACGTGAGCCCAGGAATTTGAGGTTGCAGTGAGCTGTGATGATGCCACTGCCCTCATGCCTGGGCAACAGAGCAAGACCGTTTCTCCAAAAACTAAAAAATGATAAATCTGGAGGCATCACATTACCTGACTTCAAATTATACTACAAGGCTATGGTAACCCAAACAGCATGGTATTATTAGACACACAGACCAATGGAATAGAATAGAGACTCTAGAAATAAAATCAGATAGCTATGACCAACTGATTTTCACCAAGCAGACAAAAACATACACTGGGGAAAGGAAGCCCCATTCAATAAATGGTGCTGGGGAAAACTGGATAGTCACATGCAGAAGAATTAACCTGGACCCTATCTCTCACCACATATAAAAATTAACTCAAGATGGATTAAAGATTTAAATGTAAAACCTAAAACCATAAAAATTCTAGAAGAAAACATAGGAAAAATTCTTCTAGATATTGGACTAGTAGGCAAATAATTTAGGAGTAAGATCCCAAAAGCAAATACAGCAACAACAAAAATAAATAAATGAGACTTAATTAGACTAAAAAGTTTCTGCACAGCAAAGGAAATAATCAACAGAGTATACAGACAACCTACAGAATGAGAGAAAATATTTGCACACTGTATACTCAACAAAGGACTAATATCCAGAATCTACAAAGAACTTAAATCATCAAAAAACAATAACCCTATCACTAAGTGGGCAAAAGATTCTTATCTCACAAGAAGATACACAAATGACCAACAAACATATTAAAACATGCCCAACATTACTAATCATCAAGGAAATGAAAATTAAAACCAAACAAGATACTACCTTGCCCCTGTCAGAATCACCGTTACTAAAAAGTCAAAAAACAATGAATGTTGGTGTGGATGTGGTAAAAAGGGAATACTTGTACATTCTTTGTGGTAAGGTAAATTAGTACAACTGTTATGGAAGGCAATATGGAGATTTCTCATAGAACTAAAAGTAGACCTACCATTTGATCCAACAATCCCACTACTGGGTATCTGCCCAAAAGAAAAGAAGTCATTATATAAAAGGCCCCATGCACTCATATGTTTATTCTAGCACAATTTATAATTGCAAAGCTATGGAACCAACCTAAGTGCCCATCAACTGATGAGTAGATAAAGAAACTGTGGTATATATACACCATAGAATACTACTCTGCTATCATAACAAATAAAATAATGTCTTGTGCAACAAGTTGGATGGAACTGGAGACCATTATCCTAAGTAAAGTATCTCAGGAACGGAAAAACAAATACTGCATGTTCTTACTTATAAGTTGGAGCTAAATAAGGGATATATATGGTCATAAAATGGTATAAATTGACATTAAAAACTAAGAAGGGGGGAGGTGGGAAGGGGAAAGATAAAAGTCTACCTCTTGTGTACAATATACACGATTCTGGTGATGGGCACACTGAAAGCCCTGACATCAGCATGATATATGAATTATTTAGCTCCAACTTATAAGTAAGAACATGCAGAGAATGATCATTAGCACAGCTGAGAAATCCTTGAGTGATAAGAAACAATCAAGCCTTGTATTTTTTCCCCTTCACAAACTGGTATAAAATATTAAAAGTAAAAATATTACCAAAAATATATATAGCAAGAGTTGAGGAGTGCCAACAAGTCCACCAACTGCAAGATAGAGCAGGTGGGAAAGCTTCCTGTCTCCACATTATTCTGCCAACTAACCCAGAGTGTATGCCAGGGCAGGGAAAAGTGCAAGGGAACAAGGAAAGCAGATGAATCAGAAAAATGTTCTCAGATGAACGTTTGGGGTAAATTGTTTTCTCTAACAAAGGCATTCAGTTGAGGGCTATTTTGTTCCAAGACTCTGAGGCTCAGGCACAGTAACCTGGAAACCTGAGTCTGCTGCAGGCTTCAAAGCAGCCACTGGATATGGAGGAAGGCAGCACCTTAGAGAGAAGCTGCTTTCAAAGCTAGGCAGATGTGAGTGGACAGGGAAAAAGAACCCAGATGCAACAGTCAGTCAGCTGGAGATGAGGAATATTTCACATAAGAGGATTAGAAGAATTTGAAAGTGGAAATTTGAAGCAACTTTTTTCTCTACAGAGCGGGCAGTTTCAGTGGCTGTTCACAGGACCCCATAGACATGAAGAATATGTTAATATCAAAGTCTAGATGCTAATCCCCCACTCAAACCTTTCCTCTGGGCACAGTAGAACTAGCACTTCCAATGGGTGTGCCCACTGGGTAGTTCTGAAGTATGCAAAGAAAGCCCCAATGTGGGAGGCAATTCCTGGATCAGCTTTTCTGGTTCTTACCTTTTTCTATAGTCCTGATGAGGGGTGGGGACACTGGTGTCACCTGTAAGTTCAGCACTCCTTTGCATGGCACAGTTGCTGTGTGCTGGGAGCAGTCTTTGTGCACCCCCTGGAATAGAGATGGGCTGGACGTGTGAGGAGGGGGCTGCTGAAGACAGCACATTGCAAGCTGGCAGTCAGCAACCCCAAAGGGTCCCAAACAGTGGTCCTTCACTTTCTGTCACAGTCGAAGTGTCTATGTGGCCAATTAACAGGACAGAAAAGCAAGGTATGGATTGAACTGCTTGTCCTAGGAATTACTGGATGTTTCAGAATTAACACCACTGAGGATGGAGTGGTGAAAAACCCCTTTCAATAAGTGAAATGTCTAATGCTGTGTGGGTCAGCTGGCAGAAAAGATTTCAGTGTTCTCAAAAATTCTCTTTCAGGGGTTGAGCCAAAGGTGATGGTAGGGCAAGTTAGAATGCCCAGGCAGAGCCACACTACTTCAGATGAGAAAAGTATGACTAGCACCCAGACAATGTGCACTTCCCTAGTAGAGAAGGCCATATAATAAGCTGTTAATCATATAGTAGGATATAATAAAGTCACTGTCTGGCCAAACACTGTTACCATAAATATATTTGAGTCGGCCTAGACATATATATTAGGCCAGTGACTTACTTTTTGCCTTCCCAGACAGGGATGAGTAAATAGGCATCCCAGAGGACTAATTTCACAGAGATCCAAACCTGACAGGAAATGAGCTCAAGGAAAGTGGGCTGTAACCTCAGATGGAAGGCATTCACACAGCAGTCATTCTGCTTGAGGAACAGCTCCTGGAGCTGTCACTGAGATGAATAAGACTCTTAAACTGACTGCAGGTCTTGGCCCTGGTTCAACTGCATTCATTAAAAATAAACAACCAACCAACTCAGCTTCGAAACGTGCTTTTCAGGTATTCATGGTAAGGGGATAGTTATTAGGATTTCGAGGTTATATGGATAGTAGTGAAGGCAGACATCTACAGAGTGAGCGTGGCTTTTCAGGTTTATTGTGGAATCTGGGGTTGCCAGTCATGTGAGGCTGCGTGTGAACACAGGGCACAGATAATCCCAAGTAACTTCCAAGTCTACATTACAACTGGGTGTCCACTGAGTTCTACCATGATATAGAATATCCTCTTCTATTACTTGGAGCTCAGGTACAGCACCTTGAAAGGCCAGCAGGTTGCCCAATTTGATGTACAGCACTCCCACAGGCCAGGGACCTACTTTGTTTTCAAGAATGACAATTTATTCTCCCACCTTCATCCTGTGGCATGTTCCAGCTTGCAGTAGCGCAGATTCTATCCCTTGTGGGAAAGGGGAGAGTGCCTCCACAGGCTGTGAAGGTGCACAGATGTTATTTTGTCTCTGTGATTTCAACCAAAAGCACTGAAGGACTGAAGATATGACTAAACTGTACCTGCAGGACTAGTGTATTGCCCAAACTTTCGAGCATGGACATGGTCTGTGCCAGATAATGTCAATGGTACTACTGACCACTTTTTGACCCATTGGATTACTCAACATGTTGCTTACCAGTGTCATAATGAGTCTTCAAGTAGCCGAATGCCCAGATAGAGGAGAGGAAATGACCACTTTCAAATGCAAAGCAGAAATTCTGCTTTCCTTCCTATGAACACAGAATCAACACCTTAAGAAATCTAGACAAAAGCAAGGCAAGGGCCAGGATCCCGCAGCTCAATGATCTGGGAGTAGCAAATATACTAAATATACTCTAATGTAGTGGACACAGAGCACTGTCCAGACAAGGGAAAGAGAGTCAGTCAGAGCATTTTGAGAGGTGGCCTTGGGGCTCTCATCTCATGTCAACCTCACATAGGGAAATAGCAAGTCAAAGAAGGGGAGGTGGCCTGGAATGCCACGAGGCAGGTGGGAGCATCACACAGCTGAGCAAGCCCGGACTGGTGTGTGTAGAGTAACTACGGTGCAGAACTATTGAGGGTAATGGCTACATTAGCCAAGCCTCTACTTTAGGGGTCATCCCAGGGTCAGAGCCAATCAGAGCCCAGAGGAGTTAGGTAACCTAAGAATTTTGATCAAATTTTGCCTCCCAGAAAGCGATCCCAAGTTCTGAAAGCTAGATTTGGATGCACTATCCAGAATCGTGGATGAGTCTGAGATCAGATCACCACACCCCCCAAGGATAATGGGACACAACAAGTTACCCAGTGCTAACAATTAGGAGTTGCTAAGTCAGAAGAGCATCACATCAGTCAACCAAACCATCCCAGAAGGACAAGACAGGTAGTATGCTAGTGGACAAATCAGAGACCGGACAAAAGATGGGTTGAAGCAAAAGGTGAGAAGCATAATTTAGATAACTCCTGGGCTGTTGCATGGTGCTGCACTTTCTTTACACTGGGTGTTAGGAGTGTGGGTGACGAGAGAACTAAGGGTTCCATTACAGATGGCAACTCTCTTACATAAGAGAATCCAGTAGCATGAAATGCTTGTAGGCCATTTGACTTTTTTGTTCCTTGCCTTTCAATTTTAATTTTTACAATTTTATAGTTTCTCTTAATAGTCAAAATGTAATTTGATATGCCAATTTTTACATTGTTAATGAAGCTCCATTTTGGTTCTGATACTTACTGGTAATTCAGACTAATCAAACAGCACTGCCATTCATTTGAGGCAGTACTAAAGAATGAGAAGTATTTGACATTCTTAAATTCTCAAAACCCACAAGACTGTGAAACTTGACTCTCAGTAAATAAAATGACTATCTTGATGTAAGCTTTCATAGTTATTCTCTACAATGGGTCCTCTTATGTTCAATAATTAATTTATCCAGTCTCAAAGCTCTTCCACAAAAACTGCATCTGTATCACTTTTCTCCAATATGATGCCTCTGATGCTGAATGAGGTTTGCAGTCTGGTTAAAAGCTTTCCCACATTTATTACATTTATAGGGTTTCTCTCCTGTGTGAATCCTCTGATGTTGAGTGAGGTGTGTGCTTCGGATAAAAGCCTTTCCACAAATTTTACATTTGTAAGGTTTTTCTCTAGTATGAATTCTCTTGTGTTGGGTAAGGGCTGAATGGTCACTGAAGGCTTTTTCACATATATTACACGTATAAGGTTTTTCCCCAGTATGAATTCTCTGATGTTGGGCTAGGGCTGATTGGTCCCTGAAAGCTTTCTCACACAAACCACATCTGTAAGGTTTCTCTCCAGTGTGAATTTTCCGATGTCGTGCAAAGGATGAATTATCCCTGAAAGCTTTCCCACATTCATTACATTTATAAGGTTTCTCTCCAGTATGAATTCTCTGATGTTCAGTAAGGGAAGAGTTCACCCTGAAGGCCTTTCCACATTCATTACATTCAAAGGGTTTCTCTCCAGTGTGAATTCTCTGATGCTGAAGAAAACTTGTACTCTGATTAAAGGCTTTCCCACATTCATTACATTTATAGGGTTTCTCTCCACTATGAATATTCTGATGTTTGGTAAGATGTGCCCTGCACACAAAGGCTTTTTCACAAATGTTACATTTAAAAGGTTTTTCTCCAGTATGTATTCTATGATGATGGGCAAGGTGTATGTTTCGGATAAAAGCTTTTCCACATAAGTTGCACTCAAAAGGCTTCTCTCCAGTATGAATTTTCTGATGATAAGTAAGTGAGGAGCTCACTGAGAAGGCCTTGCCACATTCCTTGCATTCATAGGGTTTCTCACCAGTGTGAATTCTTTGGTGATGGATGAGATGTGTACTCTGGTGAAAGGCTTTTCCACATTCTCGACATTCATATCGTTTCTCTTTAATATGAGTTTTCTGATTTGTGTTTTGTTCAGTATGAATTTTCTGATGTTTATTAAGAGTTGAACTCTTAGAGAAGACTTTTCCACACTCACTGCACTCAAAGGCTTTTTTGCTAGTTTGAAATCCCTGACTTTGAACAAGAGAGGAGCTCATGATGCAGCCCTTCCCAGATCCATCACATTCCTGTTCACTAACCCCAGCTGGGGTGTTCTGGTGAGTAAGTACCACTTGTTGCAAACTGGTCTCCTGGTCTCCACACTGCCAGTCCAACAAGCCAGCACAAGTCCAGTCACTATCTCTACTGAATCTTTCCTTTATTATCCAGTGATCCAATTCTTCTTCAGGGATATCTTCCTTGAGAGTAGATTTCTTACTCATAGGCACAGTCATCCAGTCTGAAAGATATTAAAAATAAAAATGTCTGTTTTATCCTAATAAAATATCTAGATGGGATTTGACAAATGTTAAATGTGTTACTAACACTAACAAAGAGGTAGCAGTTTTGAAGATTTCTTGAAGTGAAGACAAGAAACGAAAGGGGAAGAGAAGTGACTGTAGCAGTGGTTGATCTAATGTACAATGCATGAAGCAGGAGCACTTGGAAGCATGATCTCAGAAGTCATAGACTTGAGCTAGAATCCTAAGTACAACACATTTATTTTCTTTGTGATCATAGAGAAGTTACTTGTCTAAGCCTCAAAAAAAAAAAAAAAAAAGAAAAGAAAAAAACAGGCCAGGCGCTGTGGCTCACGCCTGTAATCCTAGCTCTTGGGAGGCCGAGGCGGGCGGATTGCTCAAGGTCAGGAGTTCAAAACCAGCCTGAGCAAGAGTGAGACCCCGTCTCTACTATAAATAGAAAGAAATTAATTGGTCAACTGATATATATATAAAAAATTAGCCGGGCATGGTGGCGCATGCCTGTAGTCCCAGCTACCCGGGAGGCTGAGGCAGAAGGATCACTCGAGCCCAGGAGTTTGAGGTTGCTGTGAGCTAGGCTGACGCCACGGCACTCACTCTAGCCTGGGCAACAAAGCGAGACTCTGTCTCAAAAAAAAAAAAAAAGAAAAAAACAAAAACCTGATACACACCACACTATGCTAATGGATAAGAAAAAACATGCACCCTGTCTATTCTAGTGATATCATCTTTAAGACAACCCCGTTGTGGCCTTAAGAAACCATTGAAACTAGAGATCAACACTTGGTAGGGAGTAAATCCTCAATTCAAAAGTAACTACTAAAACCAATATTTTTATGTTTTATAGACTAAGTAGAGCATTCAGATGGTCAATAAAAAGCTAGGCTGCTGCAAAGACTGTGTGATATGCTTGTATCTACTAATAAAATAAGGACCTCCTATTGCTATGAGGAAGCAATGTCTCCAAACCCATATGAATAATGTGACAGCTATATGAGGAAAATGTATCATGAGGACATATAAATGGGAATAGAAAACTAAGAACAAAGAAGCTTATCTGCCAGGATGTATCCAGTATGTCTAGCAAGAAGCGGTTGTAAATCTGGGGAAAGGAGTATACTGGTCTTAAGAAAGGGGACTCTGCTGCTGGGACAGGAGCCATGGTCTAATGAATTATCTGATAAAATGATTCCTCTCCCCAAACAAAAATTCCACACTTACTCAACAAATTTCTGACTTGATTTCATGGGTACCTTGATATTACCAACCAGAATTCTAGATTGCATATTAGTGTTCCATACATACTTGTGAATATCTTCCTTTTAACTAAAGTCAATAAAGTCTATTTAAGACTTTGTACTAAGAAATGTAATACTGTGGACTAGATTCTAAACAAAGATGATAGAAAATTTTCTCAGAAAGCCTAACAAGAACAAGCCTTCCTCATCAGTTTCCTTTCCCACTCTCTCCAGAAAATCTTCTACAAAGAGCTACGAAAAAGAAAAAGAAAAAAAAAAAGCCAAAACCCTTTTACCTATCTGGAAAGGTAAGCAAGTACATTTTACAGCTACTATCTTGTTGAGCTCAGAATAATATATCCTTGCTCTAAACAAAGGATGATCAAAGTTAAACATCAGTATTGTCAAATCTCAAAATATTAAGTACTAACTTTCACTTCTGGTCAAGGTAGAGTAGCCAATTCTACAGAACATCTAGAAAATCTGAATTGAAATAAGATATCTGTCTGAAGACATGAGATATTACCTGAAGCAGACTTGATAGTCTGACATTTGAGAGCAAAGTTAAGTGGAAATACAAATTATCTATAGTTTCTTGTTACTATGGAGCTAAAAATTGAAGTTCAGGACTTTCCAAGGAGGAGGGGTCACAGTAAACATGTGAAGCTATCCATCAGGACCCCCACAGGGCCACAACCTCACAGTAAGGACAAACACGAGGTTGACAAAGCTTTATAAACTGTGACCCAACCTCCAGCTGTTACAGTGCCTAGTTGGATTAAGATGGTTTGCTCACACTCTAACTACCTACCAGAGGAAAAGGCAAATCTTCTTTGAAGAAAAATAACATCTAGAGCCTCTGTACTTCTCCACAAATAATGTCAGGGATTTAATTACAATATACGAGGAGTGCTTAGATACTGTATGAAGAGGAAAAACAGATAACAGAAAAAGAACCGTAGAACCCAGATATCAGAGTTATTAATAGCATATGTGGACTTCAAAATAACTGTGATTAATGTTTGAGAAAACAGAAAATAATAAGAATTACAACAGATAATTAGAACAAAAAAATGAAATAAAAATTCTAGAACTAAAAAATATAATAATTGAAGTTATGAACTAAATAGATTTTTAATAGTATACTAAACATAGTGGAAGAGAGAAACAGTGAACTAGAAAAATATATAATCAGAAAATAGCCATAGTAAAACATGGAGAAAAATATTAAAAAGAGGCATATGGAACATGGTGAAAAAGTCAAATATATGTGTGACTGGAGTTATAGAATGGGAGTAGTAAAAGAATGTGACAAAAACATTGTTTGAAGAGAGAAAGGCTGAAAAATGAAATCTGAGCAGCATTATAAACTCCAAGTAGGATAAATACAAAGAAAAATCACCTGGGCACATCATAATATAACTACTGAAACCATAGCATTAACTACTAAACTGTATTGAAAGTTGCTTGAAAAAAAAATACATTACCTTTAAAATAGCAAAAATAAAACTAACAGTGTCTTTTCAATGAAAACAGTAGAATACAGAAAATGAAATAATTTCTAAGGTGATGAACTAATTTCTAAGGTGTTGAAATAACCTAATTGCCAAACTAGAATTCAACAGAAACAGAAAATATTTCTAAAAAGGTAAACAGGAAATAGTTATTTCCATACAAATAAAAACAGAGATTGTATTATCCAGCAGACCAATATAAGAAAAAAAAAAAAAAAAACCAGGAATGTTCTGGGCAGAATAAAAATAATTCCAGGTGGAAATATGGCAATGTTAGAAGGAATGAAAAGCAATGGAAAAAGTACATATGTGGATAAATAAAAATATTCTTGATTGTACAAAACAATAATTTTAATGTCTTGAGGTACTGAACATATAAGTAGAATTAAAATACATCGCAAAAATACATAGCAAAAAGAAAACAAAAGGAAAAGGGAAGAAAATGCTGTTAATGTTTTTAGGTACTAATATTGTCTGGGAATAAATAAAGGTAGAAATTTATTTTGGACAGTAATTCTTATTTTATATATACTTATTATATTATAAACTTATACTTGTTTTACTTATTATACTTACCACTAAAAGACCTAAGAAGGTAAATTACAAGGGTAAAAATGGCACAATAAAAATAATTAATCCAAGACAAGGCAAGAAGAAAGACAAAAGATTTAAAATAGATGAGTAAAATAGAAAATAACAAGATAGATATCAGATCCCACACATATTAGTAACTGACCTAAATCAAATTAAAAAACTAAACTTTTGAGACTGGAAAAAAAAAGTGACTAAATACCACTTCGAAAAGAAATACCAAAAATATAGACACTGAAATATTCAAAATGAATGAAAAATAATATATTATATAAAAGAAAGCTGGTATACCCATACTAACATCAAAATAATAATACAATATTAGAGAAAACAGACTTCAAGGTATTTCACATTGACAAAAGGGTCAATTTCCAGAAACGTATAATACATTTCCATTTGTATGCACATAATTTCAAAATGTATAAAAGTTAAAAGTGAGAGAATGAAATGAAAAAATAGGCAAATCAACATGTCACTCTTAATGACTCAGAAATCAAAATATTAGGAAAAGGGACAATCTCAACAACCCAATAAACAAATTTGTCCTAACTTATATACTTAGAACTATATACTCAACAAGGGCAGAATATGTATTATTTTTAAGTGCACAAAGACCTTTTACCAAAACTGACCATATACTGGGCATTAGAAAATATTTTGAAATAATGCAAATATGAATTACAACTTACAGGATGCAACTAAACCACATTTATAAGGAAATATACATATATGCATCAATTATCAATCTCAGGAAATTAGAAAAATACCAAATTAAACCCAATGGAGACAGAAAGAAATAATAAAGAAAACAGAATTTAATAAAAAAATGGATGGTCCTCTAGCAAGACAAATCAAGGTAAGAGAGAAAGCCGGGCGCGGTGGCTCACGCCTGTAATCCTAGCTCTCTGGGAGGCTGAGGCGGGCGGATTGCTCGAGGTCAGGAGTTCGAAACCAGCCTGAGCAAGAGCGAGACCCCGTCTCTACTATAAATAGAAAGAAATTAATTGGCCAACTAATATATATATAAAATTAGCCGGGCATGGTGGCGCATGCCTGTAGTCCCAGCTACTCGGGAGGCTGAGGCAGCAGGATTGCTTGAGCCCAGGAGTTTGAGGTTGCTGTGAGCTAGGCTGACGCCATGGCACTCACTCTAGCCTGAGCAACAAGCGAGACTCTGTCTCAAAAAAAAAAAAAAAAAGGTAAGAGAGAAGCACATATTGTCAACATCAAGAATAGTAAAGGTGACATCAGGACAGGATCCACAGAGATTTATAAGATATTAAAAACATAATAAAGAAACTTTATACCAATAAATTTGACAGTTTAGATGAAAGACTCAAATTTCTAGAAAGGTACAATGTATCAAAACTAACAGAAGAAGAAACAAAAAATCTAAATGATCCTGTATCTAATAAATACATGGAATCTTTAAAACTTTCTCACAAAGAAATTTCCAGGCAGCTATTGCTTCACTGTGAATTCTTCCAAACATTTAAGGAAGAATCTAAAACAACAATCTTACACAATCTCTTCCAGAGAACTAAAAATAAGGAACATTTCCAACTGGTTTTATAAAGCTAGTATATCCTATCAGAATCTGATGAGGACATTCAAAATATTAAAATTGTAGTCCATTTTGTCTTATGAACAGATGCAAAATCCCTAAACAAAATATTAGCAAAAAGAATACAGTGACATAAAAAAGAATAATACATCACAAATTAAGTTGAAATTCAAAGTTGTTCTCACATGTCAATTGCTCAATGTCATTCACATTAACAAAATTAAGGAGAAAAAAATCACATTACAATTTCAACAGATGCTGAAAAGATATTAGACTTCAACATCCAGTCATGACAAAAACTCATAGTAAAGTAGAAGTAGAACAGATTTCTTAATCCAAGAAAGTATTAGCTGGGTGTGGTGAGCCTTGCCTGTACTCCTTGCACTTTGGCAGGCCAAGAGCAGAGGATCGCTTGAGGCCAGGAGTTCAAGACCAGCCTGAGAAACATAGCAAGACCCTGTCTCTACAAAAAATTAAAAAAAAAAAAAATTAGCTGGGTATGGTGGCACGTGCCTACAGGCTACTACTTGAGAGGCTGAGGGAGAAGAATTGCTTGAGCTCAGGAGTTTGAGATTGTAGTGAACTATAATGATGTCACTGCACTCTAGCTTGGGCAATAGAACAAGACCCTGTCTCAAAAAAAGTATCAATAAAAAACAACACCAAACACCATAGTTAATCACAAAATATTGAAAACATTCCCTTCAAACTGGGATAAAATAAGCATGTCTGTTATTGTTATTATCTATTCAACATTGTAATATGATGGAAGTAAGACCACTGGGACTTAGGGCTGCTATGTCTGAGACTGTGGGAGGAGAGCAGGTGAAGGAATTGCCTGAGCAGAAGCCTGAAATAAGTGCAGACGTTAACTGCCTAGTTAGGGGGACATATATCAGCAATCTGGGAGTACAGCAAAGCATGCTCCAACCTCAGAACCTGAGGGGTCTCATGTAGAAAAGCCACGGGTGGCCTAACATGGTGATCTAGCACCTCTTATATTTTCCTGGACAGAGCTTGAGCCCATCGTCTGAGGTGAGGTATCACAAGAATGGAAAATAAGCACCATATGTACTTGCCATCCAATTGGCACTAACTGATCAACACTAAGGCGCTCACACAGTAGTAATATTCATTGGGGACTGGAGGGGATGGAGATGGGTAAACTCACAACTAATGGACACGGTGAGCATTGGGTGGGGGAAAGGGCATGCCTCCAATCCTGGCTGGAGTGAGGCAAAGTCATAACATGTAACCAAAATGTTTGTACCCCCATAATATCCTGAAATTAAAAAAAAAATAAAGAAAGAACTGGAATACTCTCAATTTCTCTCAATTAATGTATAGATTCATGCCAATTCTAATCAAAATCCTGGCAGGAATTTTATAGAAATAGAATAGCCAACTCTAAAAGTCTAAAAGCAAAGAAAAGAACAAAGCTGGAGGACTTACATCAGCTAGTGTAAGGCTCATTATAATGATAGAGTAATTAAAACAATGTTGTATTGGCACAAGATTAGATAAAAGGAAACAGAATAGAGAGTCCAGAAACAGACTCGTACACAAACAGGCCAACATAACAGATTATAGAACCCAGAATCAGATCTATGCACATGTAGTCATCTTATGCATGACAAAAGTGACAGTGTGACACAATGGAGAAAAGATGGTGTTTTCAGTAAATGATCCTGGGTCAACTGAATACCTACATGGAAAATAATGAGTAATAAATCTTCCATGTGGACTGTAGACCTAAACATGAAAGACAAAATAATTCAACCACTAGCGGAAAACACAGAAGATCTTCATGGCCTTGAGATGTCTGAAGTAGGACACAATATAGGAGGGAAAAAAAATTCTGATGAACTGAATTATCTTAAACTATGCTTATCAGATGACACCATTGTGCAGAGCAGGAAACAGTATTTTCAATACATATATATGACAGAAGACTCAAATTCCAAATATACAACCCTATAAATCAGTAAGAAAAGATCTGACAACTAAACAGAAAATGAGAGAAAGATTTATAGGTACTTTATAAAAGAGGATATTGAAATGATTAATACAAATAAAAAGATGAGCAACTTTATCAATCACAACCACACATCCTCTAGAATGGTGAAAAAATTTTCAAAAATGACAATACTAAATGTGTAAGAGGATATGGAACCTCATATCCTGCTAGTTGGAGTACAAATTTGTATAACCACTTTGGAAAACTAATTGGCTATGCCTATTAAAGCTTGCATATGCATAAACATAGTACTCCTAACTATTTACTCAAGAAAAATATATATATCTATTTTCTCTAAAAGTTGTACAAGAAAAGTTCATAGAGTACTATTCATAATGGCTCCAAGCTAGAAATAAACCAAATGTCTGATAGTAGAATGTACAAATATTAATAGATTTACATGGCAAAATATTATACAGCAATGAGAATGAACCAGCTTCTTTTGACATTGCGGATGAATCTCAAACGTACTGTTGAAACAGAAGCTAGACGCAGAAGAGTAAATTCTATATGATTCTATTTATATAAAGCTTAAAAACAGGCAAAACAAATCAGGTCAGGGTGGTTGTTACCTTTGGGACAAAAGAAATAGAGAGGATTAGGGGGTTAATGGGTTGCTGGTAATGTTCTATTTCTTGATACAGGCACTAATTATACAGATGAGAATTCATTGAGTAGTACACTTAAGACTTGCATACTTTTCTGTATCATGTATTACTTCAAAAAAAGTTTACTTTAAAAAATCTGGGAGATGGCTTTCAAAAATAAATAATAAATACATCAATTTCTAGCTTTCTTTTCTATTTGCTATTGGATACTTACATCTATTAAAGTCTTTTCTTGACTGTGTTAATAAAAACACATCACCTATATATAAGAGAATATTTGGCTTTTTACATGTTTTATATTACACAGTAACACTCATCTATCAAGACAAGTTTACCAAGAAGGGAGTCAAATGCATCCTGGTTTCACCACACTGAAAATAATTGAGGTGTGGGAAGACTGGATTTACTGAAACTGATATAGACTTCAGTATGATAGAGCAGGCTCTGTGTGAGTACTCAAGTCAGCACTCACTGGGGCCCAAGTCACTTTGGGGTGAGCTGAATTAAGGAGCCATATACCTAGCTGCACTGGTCCATATTTTTTTTAACATGATTTTAAAATATATAACTCTAGGGTATTAAGCAAGGCCATGTAAGAAGTATGCACCAAGCCCCCCCCCCCACAATGTAGCCCAGAGGTCACACCCGCGAAGGGACCAAACACTAACCCAATTCACCCTCAAACCACCAAAAATTTTGAGGATTGGTCACATCAAGCATATCTGGAAGTGGGTAGATGATGGTAGATAACATAAAGCAAACAGTTTTAAGGACCTGCCTTTAGGTCCCCAGATCCTTTTCCCAACTCAAGAGGAGCTGGGGGATTTCTCTCTTTCAACCTGGAAAAAGACTGGAGGCTTTTTCTCTTGAGGAGAGTAAAACAAAGTTGGTCTGAACTGAAGACACCAGGGCAGCTGGTGGCAGGAGAACTGTGTTGAAGACTGAAGCCCCAACTCACCCATGCAGAGCTTCCAAAGGGGGATGTTAGTCCTCCCACTGGTTAGCTGGACAGGAAATCAGCTATAATAGATAGCTGAGGAAAGACTCTAATAAGAGATAACAAAATCATCAAACAGAAAATTAGAGAAAACAGAGCCTAAGATGGAAGAAGAAAATGTTTTTGAAAGTCAGTATCTTTAAAGGAAAGATATTTTAACAGTAAAATAAGAATAAAGGCTTATAAAAAAAAAGCTTGGAAATTAAAAAATGATTGCAGAATTAAAAAGCCCAATAGAGAATTCCTGCCATAAACAATTAGAAAATCATAAAAATATGAAACAACTGTTTTCAGGCAATGGACAAATGGCAATGAAGGAAGGTGATTACTGACAAAAAAGAAACAGACATGGAAAGACCAATGAATGCCCCAGTTTAGTCCCTGGAGGCAGATTCTAGATCACAGAACTAAAACAGAGCCTTAGGGATCCCAATGAATCAAGGGGACAGAGATCAATATTTGGGAAGTCTGAGGAAGCTACAATCTATGAGCCAAGAAAGATAAGAAAGCTGCAGAAACTGAACCTGTAGTTTAAAACTATCCCACTTTCCATAGAAGAATGGGCTCAGGAAAAAACAAAACAAAACAAACTGGCCCCCAGTCTTCTGCTTTTGGTCCAAAAGATTTCATTAGTTTTCCAAACTAAATGAAGAAATAACACCATTACTACTCAAATTTTCCCAGAAAATAGAAGGGGAAACTTCTCAATTCATTTTTTGAGGCTAATATTACTGCGATACCAGAATCAAAGATATTACAAGGAAAGGAAAGAAAACTGCAGACTAATATCCTTCATCAAAATCAATGCAAAAATTCTTAACAAAATATAAGCATATTAAATCCAGCAATATTTAAAAAGGATAATAAATCAAGACTAAGTTGGATTTACCACAGAAATACAAATTTGATTTGATATTTCAAAACCAACAAGCTAGGCATGGTAGTGCATGCCTATAAGCCCCAGCTACTCAAGAGGCTGAAGTGGGAAGATCGTTTGAGCCCAGGAGTTCAAGACCAGACTGGGCAACATAGATCCTGTCTCAAAGAAAAAAAACACAATCAATGTAAATCACTATTACCAATCACAGCATCATCAAGGATTCAGAAAAACATTCGGCAAAATTTAGTATCCATTTATGATAAAAATATCCTTAAACCAGGGATGGGTATAAACATCCTCACCCTGACAAAGGGTGTCTATAGCTAACATACTCAAAGACAAAAGACTGAACTCTTTCCCTCCAAGATAGGGAATGAGACAAGGATGCTGCTCACAACTGCTACTCAACACTGTGCTGGAGGTCCTAACCAGAGCAGTAAGAAACAACTGGACCCTGTGTACATTGCTGTGGGAATACAAAATGGAATGGTCACTTTGAAAATAATTTCTCGGTTTGTAATAAACACACACTTAGCATACAACCAGCAATCCTACTCCTAATGAAAACATATATCCACAAAAAACATATAAACTGAAAATACATAAAACCTTGTACCAGAATGTTCATGGTGGTGTTCGCCCCAAACTAAAATAACTCAAATGCTCGTTAATGATGAATGGATGAAGAAATTGTGATATATTCACACAAAGGGATGCTGATCAGCAATAGTAAGGAGCCACTGATGCAACAAGGATGAATCTCAAAAATACACTACGTGAAAGAAGTCAGATACAAAAGAGCACATACTGTATAATTCCAGTCACATAAATCCTGGAAACGGTGGACTCACAGTGACAGAATGCAGATCAGCGGTGGCTGGAGTTGGAAGGGAATTAACTGCAAAGGGGTAAGAGAAGATTTTTTGGGATAGCAAAAATTTATTTTTCTTGATTTGGTAATGGGAATACAATTGTATAAATTTGTCAAAACTGATCAAATTTTACACTTAAAATTGGTGAATTTTATTGCATGTAAATTATACTCTAATGAAGCTGATTAAAAATTACTTTAAAAACTTCAATAGAAGCTTGGAAGATAAAATTGAGGGAGTCTGTCAAAAAGTAGAACCAAATAAAAGGACAAAAGGTAGGAATTTTAATAAAAAGAAAATTAGAAGAACAGTCAAGGATGTCCAATATTATTATCAACTCTTCCACAAAGAGAAAACTGAAGGTGGAAATCAAACAATAATAGAAGAAAATGTTCTAGAGTCAAAGGGCAGGGATTTTGGATGGAAAGGCTCATTAAATGCTCAACCGAAGTCTCACCAATGCTCAGTGGATAAAAATGGAACCACACTAAGGTATGTCACTGAGAAACTTAAGATCGCCACAGTAAATGAGAAGAGCCAGCAAGTTTTCAGGGAGGAAAAGCAGGTCACAAATGATTAAGAATTAGAATGATTCTCAACTTCTGAACAGCAGAAAATAATGGAGTAATGTCAAAATTCTGAAGGAAAATGAATTTCCAATGCTGAATTCTATTCAGTCAAATGATTCATAAAGTGTCAGGGAGAAAAAATATATTTACCGACATGCTTGGTTACAAACCATTTATCCCCCTGAATCCTTCTTAGGGAACTATTAGAAGATGTGTGCAAACCAAGAAAAAAGAAGAAAAAGAAAAGAAGAAAAAAAAAGAACCAAGAAGGACAACACAGGACATAGCTAACAACATTGGAAAGATCCAGCCCAGGACAGAAGGGGATTTGCAGAATGCCAGCTGGGCACCAGCTGCAGAAGGCTGGCCCCTCTGCAATGGAGCAGGTCAGAAGGCTCCAGAAGAAACGAAGATAACTAAAGAAGAGCTAAGATCAAATTAGTGATCAATATAAACTAAGTGAACTCTGGGAACAGATTGCTTAGGCAAGCAAAAGTTGTTGTGGTTTATTACTACATGACTCGGTTATGACTAATATTTAAGAATGTAAACACTGATTATAGATCTAATCAAAATGACTACAACTGTATTGAGCAGACAAGGAATGGAAAAGGCAATAAGCAAGAGTAGTTGGGTGGTGGGGGTTGGGTTTAATCCTCACTTTTTATAGAAAGAATTCGATGAATAATGTCTAAAATTGAAAAGTCTAGAGGTAGCAACAAACATGTTACTTAGAGACACGGAAGCAAATATACCAAGTAATCAGCTAAGAGAAGAGAAAGTGGTTACTTCTGGAAAGGGGGGAAGAAGCCACTATTGTTCATAATAAACCTTGGAGTTTCATTAAACTAAATATATATGTTACTTTGATAAAAAATACTGAAAATAAAAGACAAAAACAGAATAAACTCCAAAAAAGCTTAAGGAAAGAAACAGTGAAGAACAAAAATTAATGAAATAAATAAAAAACAGAAAGGATCAGCAAAGTCAAATGTTTATTCATTTAAAAGTCTAATAAAAAAGATAAACCTCTGACAAGACTTACACAGAAAAAAATAGAAGAAGTAAATATTATTAGAAATTCATTCTTTCACTCAATATATACTGAGATCTGGTATGCTAAGGATGTAACAGCAAACAAGACAAAGGTACAACTAAAATAAAAAGTAACCTCTATAGTTTAATAGATAATAAATTATAAAAGGCATTAGCAACTACTCAAATTAAGGGATCAGTAGTCTTCTGTTAAGTTTACTTCCTTCCTTACTCCTTCCTTCATGGATGTAAGGGGAGAAAAGAGTATTTAAACAGAACACAGAAAACACTAAGAATAAAGATCATAAAGGCCAATATATTATATTTTACTTCATTAAGAACTTCTGTTCATGAAGAAAAAGACAAGATAAGCTGACATACATATTAACTGATAAAGTGTAGATTCCTGAATATATTAGCATATACAACTCCTATGAGTGAATAGAAAAAGATAAACTATAATAGCAAAATGAGCAAAGATTAGAAATATGTAAGTCACAGAGCACAAATAATCAATACATGAAAAGATGTTCAACTTCACTAATAATGAAGGAAAGGCAAATTAAAACTGTAAGATACCATTTCTCAGGAATGGGACTCACAGAATTTTTTAAAAGTCTGACAGTTCCAAATTTTGGCCAGGATGTTAAGTCATAGGAATTTGCATCAACTATTAGTGTATTTTGGAATAGCTAATTTGACCAGCAATCTGGGAAAATCTGGAAAAGTTGAAGGAGCAGATGCCCTTAAACCCAGTATCTCCAAATCTATGAATACACCCAAAGAAACTCCCAAACAAGGCCTAGGTAAATAAGAAAATATGTATGAGAATATTCAGGTCAGCATCATGCATAACAGCAAAGAGTCTGGAAACAACTTACACATCCAGCAACAGAAGAGTGGGTAAATTATAGTCATTGATGGGACATCAAAGTGCAGTTAAAAAAACAGAGCTACTGCCTCAACATGGATTTGAAAAAAGCAAGTTGTGGAAAGTTATCTACGGTATGGTACATATTTATCAAGTTTTAAAGTATGCAAAGGCAAAGAAACATTGCTAGAGCCTCCAATGTTTGTGGCAAACCCACAAAGAGAAGCATAGGAGGTGCTGCAGGTGTAAAAATCAAGCTAGTGGCTCTCTCTGGTAGGAGAGGAGGGCGGTGTGTCAAAGAGGGCACAGTGACTCTCAAACCTGCTGCTGTATTCCATCTCCTAAGCTGGATGGTGGAGTATGGGACTGTTTCCTTACCGTTCTTTAAACTGTTCAAAGATATTCATATTCTTTTGTATATATGAGGTACAGTATCCAAAATAAATTTATTTTAAAGTGAAAAAAGGAAATGATAATGGTTATGTGTAGAAATTACATGTAAGAGCAATAAATAAGAAATGTTCTTTAAAAGAAATTCCCAGTAAATTTAAGGGAAAAAAATGCAGATAAAATCGGAAATGAGAAAGAGGATGTAATATATAATGTTAAAATTATAGACAAGTACTATGCATAGATGTAAACTAATACATTTTATAGCTTGAAAAAGATAAGTTCAAGTTACAGGGTAAAAGGTACGACTGAAATAAAAAGTAACCTCTACAGTTTAATAGATAATAAATTATAAAAGGCATTAGCAACTACTCAAATTAAGGGATCAGTAGTCTTCTGTTAAGTTTACTGAGTGAACTATTTCTAAGTAATTAAATTTATTTTGGAGAAGGGAAGAAATGCAACAGTCTAAGGGTCAGATGCGTCTTGTGCTGGCTTCACACCAATCCTGACTTGTCACTTAATAACAACACTAAATCAGTCCAAATTAGTTAACCATACTGAGGTCAGTTTCCTGTAAAATGGGGTTAATATGATTAACACCACAGATTAAATGGGGCTACAAACACAAACCCATCCCCAAATCTCCCTGCACAGTGCTGATCACAGATGCTCAAATAACACCACTCTCCCCTCTACTATCTTGTGGCCCAGAGAACAGAAACATTAAAAAGGAAGCTATCTATCAGAAGGATGGATAGATATCTTTTTCTGGCACCTAGTAAGTGGCACAGACTTGTTGCCTGGGAATATAGAGAACATGACAGTTTAGTGGCTCTTACTTATTTTGAGGAGCCCATTTTGTCTGGCAGCTTAAGGCCAGGGGTGTGTTTTTTCCCTTTAGCCCCCAGTATTCTGCAGAGCATTTTTCTTACTATGTTTAAAAATAAACATAGTAAGAAAAAACATAGTCTTGAACTCCTGACCTTAAGTGATCTCCTTGTCTCAGCCTCCTGAGTAACTGGGTTCACACCTAGCCCCTAGGATATTTAAATTCCATAACCGACTGGGTTCTAGCCATTCTAGGTTATATAGTCATTTACTATAGGATATAAATTCTTACCTACTTCACTGGGTACTGTGAAAAATCAATAACAAAGGGTTTGTGAAAATATTTTGCCGCCTGAAAAATGCCTGCTGAAAGTGAAACGTTGTAGTGTCTTAGATAAGGCACTAAGCTCTCTAGAATACTTGGGTTGAAGGGAAAAGACACACCCTGGCCTTAAACTACTGGATGCAATGGGCTCCTCAAAATAAGTAACAGCGACTAAACTGTCCCAAGTCTATGCCATTTACTAGGTGCCAAGCATTGTGCTAGGTGTGAACATTACAGCAAAATATGCAACAAACCTGGTCCTCATGGCGCTTGTAGTCTAGCATGGTAGCTGGCAAAAGGCAGAGGACAGTTAAATGATCACATGGATCAACAAACATGGAGAGGAACTTGAAGAAAAGTGCAAAGTTTAGCTAAAAGAGGTGCCTCAGTAGGCACTTGATAACTGGCTCTCAAGATAACTTGCCCTGCTGTGTGTCATCCAGTGTGGTTCCTCCTCATGAGAGAAGTGCAAGCAGAGGCCACACTGCCAGATGCTGAACAGGACACTCACACGTGGGAGAGGAAGAGAACTGCCCAGATGACAATTAAAGTCTTTTTTGAACTGAAGACTATTTTTTTTTGTTTTGAGACAGAGTCTCACTTTGTTGCCCAGGCTAGAATGAGTGCCGTGGCGTCAGCCTAGCTCACAGCAACCTCAAACCGTGGGCTCAAGCGATCCTTCTGCCTCAGCCTCCTGAATAGCTGGGACTACAGGCATGTGCCACCATGCCCGGCTAATTTTTTTATATATGTATATTAGTTGGCCAATTAATTTCTTTCTATTTATAGTAGAGACGGGGTCTCGCTCTTGCTCAGGTTGGTTTCAACCTCCTGACCTTGAGCAATCTGCACGCCTCGGCCTCCCAGGGAGCTAGGATTACAGGCGTGAGCCATCACGCCTGGCCTGAACTGAAGACTATTAATGGATATCAAACAGTAAAAGGAGAAAAATAATGGAGAGGAGGCACAAACCGCCACAAGAAAGGAGTGCTACATTTTGGCAGTGCACCCTGTGACAAATGTGGCCACAAGGTGTTATGGTGAACAAAAGCGAAAAGAGCTCATTTCTCCATCCACAGGCCTAGCACATTTGCTGAGCCTCTGTGCCGACCCCACTCAGCTGGGCTCCTCCCAACACGTCCCATATGCCTGATTCTTACCAGGACAGAAGCCTCCCGAGGCATCCTCTGGCATCCATTTATCCCCTTTTCCCAGCTGGGAAAACATATCTGGTTTGGGTCCTAAGAGTCCTGTTGTTGAGGGGGGAAAAAAAAAGAAACACATCTGTTCATATCAGAGATAAAAATCACTGCAAGGATAAGGCCTGGTCCTCAGACTTTCCTAGAAAGGGTGGCTTAATAGAAAAGCCCAGGGTGGAGATGTGTTCCTAGCAGGAGGAAAAGATGGCTCAAGCCTGACACAATCTGTTCCCATGTCCCTCTCCCTGCCAGAAAGGAAAGATCTGGCCCCTAGTCTCTTTTCAGGCATCTGTACTTGGACTCCTAGAGGGCCAGGCCCAGGATACCAAGGACAGGGAAGTTGCAGCCTTGAAGACAACATCCTCAACTGGCCCATTTCCAACTCAGTCTTCTATATGGTATCAGTTTAAGGGTCCCAAAGAGATCCCCCAAAAGGAAGAGGAAGCTTCTGAGGCTCCCATCTTACCCAGTGAGACCAGGTGGCTGTAGTTCTCCAGCATCACATCCCTATACAGCGCCTTCTGGGCTGGCCTCAGGTGCCCCCACTCTTCCTGGGTGAAGAGCACAGCCACATCCTTGAAGGTCACCAATCCCTGTAACAGCAATCATTCTCACTGGGCACGGCCTGCCCTTCATGTGGTTCTGTGGAACAGACCGAGTCCGACAAACCCCGGGAGCTCACAGAGATTTATGGGACTGTTAGCACACGGGGTGCTGGCGTATTGTGACAAGTTGACCTTTTTCTCAGGGTCTCCTGAGGACCTCACTTTGTACTAGACTTTGTTCCCCACTTTGGAAAAAACACATACTGTAGTGAAGATCTGCTTCCTCAGCACTGGGACCTCACACCTGCTGTTCATTTGCTCAGAATATTCTTTCTCATCTCCCTCAAACTGCCCAGTCCTGCCTCCGCCCTCACCCCACAGGACCAAATCCTACTGGTGTCTCAGCGTAGACATTAATTCCTCAGCATGGCCTTCCCAGACCACTCCTGGAGTCACCTATATGGGCCCATCAAAGCACACTGTCTCATTTTATTTGTGGCTTTTGGTTTACTTACAGTCTCCCTCAGTAGACTGTTACCTCCAAGAAGGTATGGACCATTTCTACAGGCCTTGTCTTCCCACCTCTAGAATGGGGCCCATGTAGTCAGACCTACTGTCTGTTCTCATCAACTCCTGCTTTTCTTCAACTCTCACCTGCCCAGCCCCAACATACATGCAAGTGCATGCACATGCACCCCATGGAAATGGTCATTCCATACAATGGGATCTTGTCCCCTCTGACTATAACTAGTCCCTTCCTTGGAAACTCTGAGAAAGGGACAGAGAGAAAACAGTCTCCCTTAGCATACCTGGAATCTAACATGTAAAAGCCAGTAGTTATTACAGCTCTGGTCTTACTAGCTGGCTGAGAAGCCAAGGGAGCTGGTGTACACTGAGAAAGAAGAGGGAAGCAGAAGCCCGAGGGTCCAAGAGAAGAGACTTTCAGATTATTCTAGACCCCACTTCCACAGCCAATGTCCAGTTGTATTTTTGCCTTTGTATTTGGGGAAATACCTCAGCATATTTCCAATAAATGCCTGCTCTTGCCTAAGATAGTCTGAGTCAGGTTTCCATTACCTGCACTCAAAGCCTTGGACATGGCGGGCAGTCAAGAAACACTTACTGGATGGAAGCTATGAATCAGTTTGCTAACTTTTGTATTGCTAGCATAGATCATAACACCTGGCCATTTAACAGACCTAATATATGTCTGTTGAATGGCAACCAAATTAAGGCAGCCTGAAAACATGAGATAAACTGTGTGACACTGACAATGACTTTGAGGAAAAGGTTATGGAAGGGAAATATCACAGCAGACTGGCACGACAGGTGGAGACACGCTAAACAGAATGGGGTGCCTGAGATAGGTCCTAGTGGACAAGTCAGAAACCTGGAGGAAAAGTGTGAGCAGGCACTGAGCTGTGGCTGTACTGACATAGCACCTTCACCTGGCTACGCAGTCCTTCCAATGATTCCTACCACACATTCCTGTCCTGGGAAGGTTTAAATGTGAAGGAATTAGAACAATATTACCAAATGCATCAGAATTTATACACTCAAATGCTGCCTCTTCAAAGTGGAGTCCATACTTATTCTAAAGAGATTGGGACTACTCAAAGCTTTTTAGGAATTTATTGAACTCCTTGGAAGCACAGTGTTTTGAATTATTCCATTGGTACCCAATATTCCTCTGAAGTAAAAGCCAAATGTCATTAAAAAAACAAAAGGCCAGTAAATCTCACATTCCCTAGAAAGTGCTTTTTCTGACCTTCTCTGAGCTCTTGTGTGTGGCACCGCCCTTACCACTTTGGACCCTAATTGTACTTGCTAGTGGCAAGTGTGCAGGTTTTCATTTCACATGGACCTGGATTCCAGACCCAATTGTATCACTTATGTGACCTTTAGCAAGCTAGTGAGCTCCAACACCTACCATGATGAGCCTGATAAGGAGATGGGTGGGGGTGGGGATGGCTGCTGAGGTCAGGTGTCTGGGGGAGCCTGGATTGGGAGAAAAGCTCCTGGTCGGGGAGAAAACATGCCCACACGGTTCAAATCCAGAAGGCAATTTAAAGGGGAGGAAACCCCCACATTAACTCCCACTCACCTGGACCATGGTTGGCAGGTGGCTGACAGCCATTCTTTCTTGATGAGCCCTCTTAGGGACAGGCTAGGTGCTGAGGAGGCAGGTGTGGAGCTTTGCAATTACAGGACTCCTCAGGCTAGAAACATCTACACACCAGTTATGCGGAGAGGACTGGGTCAAAAGATCTCACACGGCAGTCCTGAGCAAGGCTGTGAGCATTCACATACTGGAAGTCTCCAGTATCCCCAAGCAACCAATTCTTTGGTCCCTGTTTGCTCCCAATTCTCTCTCCTGCTGAAGGTATTTCCACTTGCCTCCACTGGAAAGTGAACGACTCACCATCCTACTACTTTCCCTGTTAGTCAGATCCTCCATGTCTTCCCTTCTGTATCTATCCCTTCTGTACGTGACTTCTTGCACAAAGTTTGCTCCAGTCCCAGTTCTCACGCTTTCTACCCACCCTCCGGCCTCACTGAGGTTTCAAGAGAATTGTGTCTCTTCCTGGAACAGCTGCCTAATCCTGGGAGGGGAGTGGAAGAAGAGGCGTTGGAGGGTCGTCTTCTTTCTCCTCAAAAACAAGGCTGGATCTTCACAGTCCAACTCTTTCAGTACAAGCCTCTTCTCTGGCCTCAGGCTTCTCATTCGCTGGGGCCCAATATGGTTGACCTGGAGTCAAAAGACAGCCAGAAGCAGCGCATTTGTGTGTGTTGGGGGTGGGGGAGATTAGAAATCACATTCACACAACACACCCTTCCACCCCCCGCCCCCCCCACTCTGCCAGGTCCCGGGAGGAGCTGCTGCAAGGCCTGCACAGCGGTGTCCCTGCCCTTCCGAGTTCCTCATACAGAGCTGAGAACCACACCAGGCGCATATCTGTCAACTCAGAGTAAGGAGTTTCCCGGAGTCAGGTCCAACACACACGCCGGAGGCCCTGAGCCCATCCTCCTCCACATGCACTCACAGATTCCGACCCCAAATCCAAGATGCCCATAGCGGGCTATCCTCCCTTTTTCTGCTAGGAATCAAATCTCAGACACACATTCCGGGAAGTTTGGGGCATTAAATCAGCGTGCTCCAGAATGGACCACCACCCGGACCTCCTAGGCTTTTCCCTCCACCTTCTCCCCAGGCCCGACTACCCCATGACTGCGCTCGCTCTCCCTCGGACTTGGCCGCCGCGCCTGGTCAGCCCTGGGTTGCCCTTCCAGGAGCCTCTGCCGGCGGCGGGAGAGCGCCACCGCCACTTCGCTGTCGGAACACAATGAGCAGGGGACTGCAGCCAGGATAAGAACTGCGCTTGCGCGTTGCCCTGGGAACCGCTGAGCCAAACTCCCACAAGCCTCAGAGCTGTGACAATTCTGCTGCCAGACTCCACTTCCCAGAGGGAGCCTCTGCGGCGACAGTGGTGCTGTGCGCCTGCGCACAGGGGCCCCGCCCGCAGCCTCGGGCAGAGAGTCCCCGGACGCCGGAACTACCTTTGCCAGGCGGTGTCCCTCCAGGCTGCTAACCCCCTGCGCTCACAGCTGGGGCGGATTTGGTTCCGTCCTGTTCCCATTCTGACTCGGCTTCTGCCTTGAAATAATGCTCGAGAAGACACGGACAAGCAAAACGTTGACGGCGGGACAAAGGAGCTTAGTGCAGGAGAGCGGCGCCTGCTCGCAGACGAGAGCGGATCCGGGAACGCCCCGAGGAAAGAGAAAGAGGCTATAAATAGCTGACCAGGCGCGTTCCGACGGAGAACCGCACCGAAAAGACTTGGAAAGGCGCAGAATTGCGCCCTTGCCCCCGAGCAAGCAACCGATACTTTCTGGCCTGGCTGTGGGGCCAGTGCCTGGTCCAGTGGACGTGATAGTATTTCGGGAGGACAAGGATGTTGGACCGGGACATACTGTGGCGGCGACTCAGGATAGAACTGATGGTGGCTGGAAACAGAGTAGCGGCCAAGGGGACCGAGAGTGGGGCACGAATAGACTTTGTTCTTGGTGACTTATCAGATGTTAGGATGAGGGAGAGAAGGAGCCTGGACGTCAAGCAGTCTCTGTCTTGGACAGTTTGGTGTTATTTGTTGACCATATTTTGTGGGGATGGGCAGGGATAAGATAATATTTTGAATACGTGATTGTCATGGAGATAAAAAAGGAACAATAAGAAGGTTTTAACTTTGTTGATGGTGGAAAAAAAGAACATGACCTGAGGTTTATGAATTAGGGGATATTGGCCACCTTTTAGGGAGCAGTGTTAATGGCTTTATGTGACACTACAGCATTTTGTTTGTGGTGTCGACGGAAAAAAGCCAAACTCTGTAAAATAATTTTAAAGAGATTTATTCTGAGCCAAATTTGAGGACCATGACCCGGAGCCACTGCCAAGACGCCTTGGGGAAGTGGACTCGCAGTGGCTGGGTTACAGTTCAGTTTTATACGTTTTCAGAGAGACAGGGGTTACAGGCAAAGTCACAAATCAATATGTGAGAGGCATACATTGGTTTGGCCCAAAAAGGTGGGACATCTCGAAGTGGGGGCTTACAGGTTATAGGTGGGTTTAAAGATTCTTTGGCTGGCAATTGGCTGAGAGAGTTAGTCTTTATCTAGAAGACCAGAAAGTATATGCTTACTTTAAGATAAGGGTATGAGCACTCTGGGAGGTCCAGACAGGAGGACACTTTAAATTTACAATAGGCGCCTGCTAGGATGTTTTAAAATGCTTTAAATTTAAGAATAGGCATCTGCTAGGATGCTTGAGTTAAGACTGGGGCTTCTTATCTTTTAGGTGATGTTAATGCCATACCAGAATCAGGTCAGGAAGTAAACCACTGCTTCGTTTGGTTAACAAAAGCCGCTTAGTGGGAATTTACTGTTTGTCAGCCTAACCCTGCTGGCCTCCTTACCATTTGCCAGCCTAACCCAGCTGGCCTCCTTAGGAAGGAGTTTTTAGCAAAAAATTAGAGTTCAGTCCTCAGTGGTCTTACTGATTTCATTCCGTAAACACTTATGTGTCAGGAACTATTCTAGGGGCTGGAGAAGTAGCTGTGACAACCCTGTGCTCATGGAAGTTATCAGGTAGTGTTTACACAGTACAGCTGTGCTAGGGGTTAAGGTGTGACAGGGTGGGGGATTTTAAGTAGTGTTGGGGGAAATTTTTTTGAGGAGGTAACATCTGAGCAGAAATTTGAATACAGTGAGGGAGGAAACTATGTGAATATCTGCAGGAGAGCCTTCTGAGGAGAGGGGACAGAAATCTTGTCCAGAGAGAGATAAGTGTGCTTGGTGAGTTTCAGGCTTGGCAAGGCTAGAATTCTTGGTGAGGGCATAGTGAACAAAGGAGTGTGCAAGATGCGGTTGCAGAGGTAACTAGAAGCCTTGAAAGCCATCATAGAAATTTTGGATATATTCTATGTGATGGGAAACCATTGGAGGGGTCTGAGCCAGAGTCACATGGCTGAGCACATTTTAATAGAATCACTGGTCAGCTTCTGGGAGAACAGACTATGGTGGGGCTAGAGGGGAACAAGGAAACCAGTAAGGAGGCAGTTACAGCAGATCAAGTGAGGGATAACCTCCCACAGTTATATAACAAGGCATTTGTTTTGAGAGCCTAGTGATTCTAAGATAATTAAGAGTTCTGGATGCCATGCTAAGGAGTTTGTAATTGTTATGTCTTCAGGTAAATGCGTATGATTAATAATACTGAATACTAACTACATGTTGGGCACTTTTATAAGCACTTTATATTATTATCTAATGCAACCCAAAGCTATGAGGTTTGCACTATTAACAAATGAGAAAACTAAGACACTGACACCTTAAACTTAAGCCTTGCCTGAGGTCCCATGTCTAGTAAGTAGAACGAGTAGTCCTGCTCCTGCTGACAAAGGAAAGGTGCAAAGGTGTCCTCATTACTGTTGCCCAGGATGGCTGAAAGCTGACATACATGGGCCCAAGTCTTCCAAAACGGAAAAAAGTGGTGAAACCTCCATTTATCTGAACCATTTATCCTGGTGATGCTATAGTCTGTTAGGAGTACCTAGCAGGGACCCTTCCACAGGCAATTAAACAAACAAACAAACAAACAAAACTCAAGAATTCAAACTGAAGAGAAACTGTGAAACCTCTGAAGTCTAGTACACTTTTGGTCTAGCCAGGACTCACACACTGACTCAACTGTTCTGAGCACTTACCAGATCCCACCCCCCAACCAGCCCTCCGAGACACACACCAAGGATTCTCATCATGATCCACTCTCCTCAGAGACACGTGGTCTGTAGGACACCTTGTCCTGTCTGATCTCACTATTAATCATGGATATGCAAATGAACTTATATTTGACCAAGATCTGCATCCCCCCCACCCCCACCAGCCCTGCTTAAATACTCTTCCTCAGGACAGTGGCTACTTGCTAGTAGTTCCTGGTATTCCTTTGTTGGGCCTTGCTGGGACCCTTGCAGGATGATGTAATAAGGTCTTCCTTTAGCTTTCTTTCCTGTTGCTTCTCGACTTCTACTTCATGCTCCAATCATAGACCATGTAGAATTTCCTAAATGTACACTGTGCCTTCTTGCCATCACGGCTGCTCTTCCCTCCATCTTGGCATTTCCTCTCCTATCTGCTCTGCACCCAACTGGTTCACTCCCATAGCAACAGCTCCTTGACAACAGGATCAGAGGTCAATTCATAGAAGCTGAGCTATGCTATGAGCTCAATAAATATTAGGTGCATGAATGAATTACACTAGGAGTAGGAACAGTATCTTTCTCATCCTTGTGCTTCCAACATGCTGCACAGGCAAAGCACTCTTAAGAAGTCTGTTGACTGTAGGCAGGAATTGAATTCTGCCAATATGTACAGGAAGTAACCTACCTCGATTCTATCCTTAAGCATTCATCAAATTTTCAGTCCCTTCCCCTCCAGATCTTTTGTGACTTTTTTAGGAGCCAGAGGCCAGTGCCCATGAGCATGCAGATGTTGGGGGTTATGCACAATCTAGGAGGAGGATAACTTATTCTGCAGCACCACCTCTATTCTCCACCAATCACAATTTAGGAGAGAACACCGTATTCTGCAGCTCCACCTCTATTCTCCACCAATCAGAGTCTTTTGAGTCATGACCCACCCATAGAGAAAATAGTACTTTCATCACTCGCTTCTCCGTAGTTCCAGAGGGCATTGTTTCTTGCTATCTTTGAAGTTATCCTACTGCATCTAAATGGCTACTTGCTAGTAGTTCCTGGTGTTCCTTTGTTGGGCCTTGCTGGGACCCTTGCAGGATGATGTAATAAGATCTTCCTTTAGCTTCCTTTCCTGTTGCTTCTCGACTTCTACTCCATGCTCGAATCATAGACCATGTAGAATTTCCTAAATGACTCCCCTATCATGAGCTTCTTTAGAGTTCTAGATCTCCAGCAACTACTGAGTAGGTGCTCAGGAAATAATTTCATGACATACTGGTCATACCCATTACATTTTGCTTTACCCAGGACTGACTGCATGGGCAATGGCTACATGGTAGCCCTTCTTCCTACCAGCTGACTGAAAAGGGGATGGGTACTTGGCCAGAAAGAGTGACTTGTGAGGCCTGTCTTTAAAAGGTGATTGGACCAACTGAGTTTCTTTCATGGAATTTTAGAATTAGGACAGAGAGACTGGGGAGTCAGAAAGGAAATGAAAGTTCACTAGATATGACCTTTCTCAAATGTGAGGGCTGATGCTGACATTTTGGGTCATGTGCAGCTTTAATGGTAAGCAAGGGAAGCCAACCATCAGTGAGCCAATGGAAAGAGCAGCAAGAGCCCATGTGCTGGTGGTAGCAGTGGCGAGGGGTGAGGATGAAGAGAGAGGGAGAGAGGGCACATAAATATCCTTGGCTGCTGGTGGCTCCCAGTTGCCATGAGATCTGGCTATACCATATTTCATGTCACAAGAAAAACCTTTTTTTCTCAAATACTACCAAAAACTTCAGTTCTACTTAAGAATGGACACCTAAGTGAAGGGCTTGGGCTTAACAAGAGGATTTGACAAGAGTCTTCTCTCCCAAACCCTTATACTCTGAATGCTCTTTCCAGGTGTTTCCCAAATAAACAGCATCCTTTCCCCTATTCCAAGATTGGATGCTTGAGAAGAATGAGATAAATCTCTGACATGGAGCTTCTCCACTCTTCCACACACACTCTGTCTTGACTCAGCATGCAGATCCTGGGTCTCCTTGACTACAAAATATAAACTGCTGGAGTTAGAAAAGGCAAAGAAAGGAAATAAAACACTGAACTGATAATATCCTCAGAAACACAGGTGTTTAATCATCTCTATCTCTTCACTCAGTCTCCCTTCACACTTTTTATACCCCTGATCTCAAGAGATATAAATGGAGAACAAAAGAGGCAGAGAGGAGGCAAAGGTAGAAAATAGATGAAAATGATAAAGAAAGCAGCAAAATAAAGGACCTAAAGGAAGGCACATGGCAAGGAAAAGAGGGAGAAATGAAGGCATTGAAACCTAGGATGGATGCGATGACTCAAAACTGATAGACTAGTAACCTTGAGAAGTCACATAGCTCAGAGACTGAGTTGCTGAAGGGCCAAAGAATTCATGGGAATTTCCTCCACTGCCATCACAAACATCTTCTGTACCCATTGTTTCTTGATTCCTGCCTCACAGTGGAAAGTTACCTTCCTCCTGTTGAAAGATTCCTAAAGGCTCCACCTGTGCTCCAAATATTATTTTCCCGCTTTTAGCTGCACATTCCTGTACCTTCCGACTCTCCCATGCCTCTTCTTTTAAGTTATGAACTTACTCAATCTTACCTTAAATCATACAAACACACCCTTGCAGGTTGTTGGCTGGCTCAATCAACACCATTCTCAACACCCCTTTTCTATGCCTACTTCCACTATTGAGGCTAGATGGGTTAACTACTTCTATGCTCAACCTCCCTTGCTGCCATGGAACACAGTTGTCATCAATGAGGCGTAATCAGGAGTCTATTGAGGGGCTTCTGGGAAAATGTTCCTGATAAAAGGCACTGATGTTGCTGTTGCTACCCACCCCCTTTCTTCCTGCCTTGAATGCAGATAGTGGACCTGAATCTATGGCTGCCATCATATGACCATGATGGAAACTCCATGAAACTCAATACACTGAATTATTTTGTCTGTGAACTAGTGCCGAGCACCTCCAGATTTATTTTGTGAGATAAATAAATCCCTATTTGTTTATGCCATTGTTGACTGGGGTTTCCATTTATTGTAGGCAAAGCCTTCAGATAGATATGCCCTCTCTCAACCCTAGCCTCCTTCTATTTATGTTTCTAAACTTCTCCTGAAAATCCTTTTCAACATTAAACTCCCTCTTCGACCCAATAAAATTTACAGAGGTTTTTAATGATCTTTTTGTTTAAGACAGGGTTTTGCTATGTTGTCCAAGCTAGCCTGAAACTCCTGGCCTCAAGCGATTGTCCTGTCTTAGCCACTAAAGTAGTTGGGACTACAGGTGCATGCCACCACACATGGTTTAAATCATGTTTCAAATCAATACCGAAAACCAAATGACATTTCTATATTACTTTACTCTCCATAGCATATGACAATACTAGCTATTTATAACCCTGTGTCAGAATTTTCTTTTTACTTCTGAAGCAACACCTTCTCCTGGTTTTTTTTTTTTTTTTTTGGCTATTTATTCCTCTCAGCTTCTACTGATTACTGTCACCTCCACTTACCCACTCAGTGACAGCACTCTTAGCATATCCTTTAACACTGACCTGTTTCTTCTCTTCACTTGGATGTCCCAAAGAATCATTGAAATACTCCCAAACTGAACTCTTGCTCCACAAAACTAGTTAACTTTATGTGTTTTTAATTATGCCACCTCTGTCCACCCAAATGAGAAATTCAAGTCATCTTCAACTTTTCCTTCTCATTCAAGTGGCCATATTTAACGAGTTACCTAGTTTTCTAGATTCTGCCTCATTATTGCTTAAATTCTTCCTTTCTTCTCCCACCACACTGCCACTTTATTAGTTTAGCCCTTGGAAAACAAGAATATTTTATTCATTTTGATTTTCTAAACATGTCCAGTACATATTTAGAACTTGGTAAATGTGTGTGAAATAAATGAAACCATCTTAACTACTGTAATAACCATAGATGTATAAAATCTCCCAATGATTGTTCTGAATATGTTTTGAGTTGCAAAGTTTTGTTAATATGTCAGATTTTTTCCATGTCCATTAGTGTTCAGCTCCTTTCTTCTCCTTCTCACTTGATAGCCAAAATATGATATAAAGATATGTATTTATTTGATTTCTATGTACTTAAATACTATATTTAAGTTATATTGTTTTCTAAATAATCAGCTTATTTAACAACAGTTTAATATTGAGAACTCAAAACAGCATGCTAGTGCATTAATATCCATTCAATTATTCCATCACCTTGTAGTAACCAGCCTACGTTTCAGAGGAGAAAATAACAATGGAGGAAAGGGAGACATGGAAGGGTAATAGGGGTTGGTAGATGTGGAAAATTTTGAATCAAAACATCCAAAGAAACCGGACTGTGGAATAGGAACATCTAGACAACCTATATAACAGTAAAAGTTCAAGAATTTCCTAGCATTCATTATATTTACAGGTATGTAGCACTTAGAGCTTATAGGGATCCTGCAAATCTTCTAAATCCAAAATCACTCATTTACCAGATAAGGAAATTGTGACCTGGTGAAAGTAGGTGACTTATCCATTTAGTGATGAATCAGAACTACACACCAGGTCTTTTGGGGATGTCCACTCTCACATTTTCTCTCCAGTGTCAAGTCTCTGATATCCAAAGCAGATCTGCAGTATGATATAACAGAACTTATCTTCAGCATGACTCTTCATTGTTTATAACATTAGCTACTTCAACTTTCTGATATAAAGTAAATTTTACCTTCTAAATTACGATTTATCCACTTTTATATGATTTCTCTGCAGTGGTCTGTATATATCTGATATGGTATATTGTACTTGAACTAAAAGATTCTCACATCATTACATTTATTAGGTTTCTACATTGCATGACTTATCTGATTATTATTAAAAGTCAATCATGCTGAAGGAGCCAATGAGAACTTCTTTTACATATGAGTTCTTTGGTGTCTTGTAAGGTTTGTACTCCGGTTGAAGGCTTTTCCACATTCATTACATTGATAGGGTTTCTCTCCTGTATGAGTTCTCTGGTGTACTGTAAGGGATGAATTCTTAATGAAGGCTTTTCCACACTGATCACATTCATACGGTTTCTCACCAGTATGAATTCTTTGATGCTCAATAAGGTATGCGCTCTGGCTGAATGCCTTTCCACATTCATTGCATTCATAAGGTTTCTCTCCAGTGTGAATAACCTGATGTACAGTAAGGGATGATCGTCCCATGAAATGTTTTCCACATACTATGCACTTGTAAGGTTTTTCTCCAGTATGAATTCTCCGATGTTGAGTAAGAGATGAATTCTTACTGAAAGCTTTTCCACACTGATTACATTCAAAAGGTTTTACTCCAGAATGAAGTTTCTGATGTTCTATAAGGTATGTACTTTGGCTAAAGGATTTCCCACATTTGTTACATTTGTAGGGTTTTTCTCCAGTGTGATTTCGCTGATGTAGGGTAAGAGTTGAGCTCTTACTAAAGGCTTTTCCACATTCACTACATTCATAGGGTTTTTCTCCAGTATGACTTCTCTGATGTACAATAAGATGCATGCTTTGACTGAAGGCTTTTCCACATTCATTACATTCATAGGGTTTTTCTCCTGTATGTGTTCTCCGGTGTACTGTCAAATTCATGCTTTGGGTAAAAGCTTTCCCACATTCATTACATTTGTAGGGTTTTTCTCCAGTATGAATCCTTTCATGTTGAATAAGAGATGAATTTTTACGGAAGGCTTTTCCACACTCTTTACACTGATAGGGTTTCTCTCCAGTATGTGTTCTTTGATGAACAGTAAGATTCATGCTCTGACTAAAGGCTTTTCCACATTCGTTACATTTGTAGGGTTTCTCTCCAGTATGAATTCTTTGATGTACAGTAAGCGAGGAGCGTTCAATGAAGTGCTTCCCACACATGTTACACTTATAGGGTTTCTCCCCAGTATGAATCCTCTGGTGCTTCAGAAGGGATGAGCTCTGGCTGAAGGTTTTCCTGCACTCATTACATTCATAGATTTTCTTTCCTACAAACATTCTTTGAGTTTTAGTTAATTCATAATTTTGTTTGGCATCTTTTCCATGTGAATTCCAATTGTGGGGCCTTTTTGCCATATGAATGCTTGGTTGTGTGTCAAGGTTTGAACCCTGACTGGAAAATCTTTCAAATTCATTACCTCCACATACCTTCCTCTCAGCAAGGGTTTCTTTATGGATAACTGCTACTTGGCCAAGATGTCTATCTTGTTTTTTTGTTGTTGTTGTCCCTCTAACCAATTATCAGGCTCCCAGGTTTTCCCTAAAGTAGAATGCCAGAGAACTTCTCTTTCCATTATTACCCCATGGGATAAATCTTCAGTAATGCTGGGCTTTGGAGTTGACTCTTTGGTTTCAAGACGTGTCTCCCAGTCTGAAAAAAATAAAAAAATTCAGTGCACACTTCTGTACTGGGAAACTGAAAACTATATAAGGTGGGAATAAGAGAATGAAACTAGAATAACTACTGGGAACATTTGAGAGCTTTCAAAGATGTCCCTACCAATAGAGAAATTGCAAAGAAGGGAATGAACACTGAACTGGTCCACAGGTAACAGGGAATGGCAGATCCATTGTGTAAGTAGAGAGAAGAGTGAGCCCATTCAAGAGGGATGGACATTGAAATCCCTGACCGGTGGACTAGGCTAAATAATGAAGATGGCCCTAAGGGAAAATATACAGAAGAACTAGGATTGGAAGAGGACAATTAGAGAGCCCTGCCATACTGTACCTGGTATTCCCACCAGCAGTTTCTTCCCTCTTGCAAAGCTGCCTAGAGTTCTACACCAAGTTAATCCCCATCAAATATCACAGTGTGACGCAGTGAAAAGACTGCTGAGCTGGCATCAGACAAATCTGGATTCAAATCCTAGCTCTTAACACCATCTTATCTAGTTACTTGTCTCTGAGTCTGAGCTTTCACATATATAAAGTAAGGATAAAAATAATCTGATCAGGAATAAGATAATGTGTAAAAACTACACTTTGGAAACATACTCATCTGGACCAGAACATACTTGAAACTTAAACTCTTAAGGGAGGATGACATAATATAAAAGCTTTTTTCTCTTAAACTTTCAACAAGCTGTAATTTCCTCACAAGGGTAAGAGAGTTTTAAAGGGCTCTGCCCTTTCCTAAGTATCCATTCCTTAAAGATGAGAGCTGGTGGCAAAGACAGGCTGAACTGCCTGAGAGGAGCTGAAGGAAGAACCTTGTAGCCACTCAGACTTTATTTTCTCAGATCCACTTTCTTATCCCAGATAAAACCAGGGGCAGAAGATAGGAACTACGATCTGAGAATCAGCCTTATGACTGCTGATCAAAATCAACAGAGCAGAGATAAACACTGAACCAAAAACCCAAAGCCTGTAAGTATAGGTTTTACTGTGAGGCCAGAGGCATCAATTAACCAGGCCCCTTCCCTCCAACCTGACCTACTATATAAAAAGAAAGAAAAAAGGCCGGGCATGGTGGCTCACGCCTGTAATCCTAGCACTCTGGGAGGCCAAGGTGGGCGGATTGCTCGAGGTCAGGAGTTCGAAACCAGCCTGAGCAAGAGTGAGACCTCATCTCTACTATAAATAGAAAGAAATTAATTGGCCAACTAATATATATATATATAGAGAAAAAATTAGCTGGGCATGGTGGCACATGCCTGTAGTCCCAGCTACTCAGGAGGCTGAGGCAGAAGGATCGCTTGGGCCCAGGAATTTAAGGTTGCTGTGAGCTAGGCTGACACCACAGCACTCACTCTAGCCTGGGCAACAAAGCGAGACTCTGTGAAAAAAAAGGAAGGAAGGAAGGAAGGAAGGAAGGAAGGAAGGAAGGAAGGAAGGAAGGAAGGAAGGAAGGAAGGAAGGAAGGAAGGAAGGAAGGAAGGAAGGAAGGAAGGAAGGAAGGAAGGAAGGAAGGAAGGAAGGAAGGAAGGAAGGAAGGAAGGAAGGAAGGAAGGAAGGAAGGAAGGAAGGAAGGAAGGAAGGAAGGAAGGAAGGAAGGAAGGAAGGAAGGAAGGAAGGAAGGAAGGAAGGAAGGAAGGAAGGAAGGAAGGAAGGAAGGAAGGAAGGAAGGAAGGAAGGAAGGAAGGAAGGAAGGAAGGAAGGAAGGAAGGAAGGAAGGAAGGAAGGAAGGAAGGAAGGAAGGAAGGAAGGAAGGAAGGAAGGAAGGAAGGAAGGAAGGAAGGAAGGAAGGAAGGAAGGAAGGAAGGAAGGAAGGAAGGAAGGAAGGAAGGAAGGAAGGAAGGAAGGAAGGAAGGAAGGAAGGAAGGAAGGAAGGAAGGAAGGAAGGAAGGAAGGAAGGAAGGAAGGAAGGAAGGAAGGAAGGAAGGAAGGAAGGAAGGAAGGAAGGAAGGAAGGAAGGAAGGAAGGAAGGAAGGAAGGAAAGGAAGGAAGGAAGGAAGGAAGGAAGGAAGGAAGGAAGGAAGGAAGGAAGGAAGGAAGGAAGGAAGGAAGGAAGGAAGGAAGGAAGGAAGGAAGGAAGGAAGGAAGGAAGGAAGGAAGGAAGGAAGGAAGGAAGGAAGGAAGGAAGGAAGGAAGGAAGGAAGGAAGGAAGGAAGGAAGGAAGGAAGGAAGGAAGGAAGGAAGGGTGGCAAGTCAAGCAGGCTTCACATCCAAAACACACACTACTAGGTAACCCCAAAGAGAGGACCTATCCAATTGAGTATGAAAATATCAGCAGAAAACACATAAATTGGAGGCTGCCTCTTGCCCCACCTCACTATGGTCACATCCAGCTATCTAACTCAAGTTCGCTGGGAACATGAACTCAAGTTCACTAGGAACAAGTTCACTGGTAAAGTGATACCCAGTAAATAACTGAAACAGCAAAGGAGAATCATTCACACTATTAGACAAATAAAAGACCAGATAGAACTTCCTTTATTCAAAGATAGATGATACCCAGAACATACTCAGTTTGGAAATTATGTAGAGGTCAAGGAAATAAATTTTAAAAATAATAAAAACAGGAGAACAAGAAGAAAAGAGAAGCATAAAAACCAAAAGGGAGAATAAGTGCTTCCAGTCATCAAAAGACAACATAAAGAAAACTAAAAAAAAACATGCTACCTACTGGGAGAAGATGTTTACAGCACATGACTCACAAAGAATTAGAACCTAGACCTGCAAAAACAATGTCTGTGAAACACTAAGCCCACTAGAAAAATCGGCAAAAAGACTTGAACAAGCACTTAAGAAAAGGAAACGCAAATGGTATGTAAACATAAGCAGAAATGCCCAATCTCAATAGTAACCAGGGAAAGGTGGATGAAAGCCACAATGAGATATCATTTCTACGTCCACCTGAGGAACAAAATGTAAAAATTCAGAGTGATAACTTTAGATTCTAGAAAGGTATGTGGTAATGGGAACTTTCACATACTGCTGGTGGGAGTGCAATTTGATTCAAGTATTTGAAAAATGTTTTAGTACAACTTAGAACAGCCACATAGACTATGATTTAGCAAATCCACTTCTAGGTACATATACTTAGGTAAGTCTGCCTTGCAGCAGTATATACCAGGACTCAATTTTTTAAGTAGCAATGTGCACAGTAGCAAAAAATTAAAAACACCCCAAATGTCCATCAGTAAGAGAATGGACAACTAAATTGTCAAGTATTTATAAAATGGAATAATTGACAACAGTGAAAATTAATATGAATGAATAATTTAAGGAAAGGCACAGAAAATACATATAGTAAGATTCCATTTAGATAAAGTTTTAAAAGTTTTAAAATAGATGAAAACCAAATATATTGTTTAAAGATGCACTGATACATGACAATACTATAAAGAAAATAAAGGAAAGGGAATTATCACAGAAGTCAGAATAGTGGTTACATCTTGGGTAGAGGTAAGAGGATGTGAATGAGGAGATATACATAAAGCATTTCCAAGACACTAGCAATGTTGTTTCTTGATCTGGGTTCTGGTAGCTGGGAGTCTGCTTTCTTTATTCTTCATTAGTCTTTATCATTATGAACTATAAAGAGAAGCAGTATGGCATGGTGGTTAAGATAACAACTCTGAAGCCAGATTAGCTGGCTCAAATTTGAGCTCCACAAGTATTTCTGTGTGACCTTGGGCAGGTTTCTCAACCTCTCTGTGCTCCAATTTTTTCATCTGTTAAATACCTATCTCATAGTGTTGATATACGAACAAAAATTAATGTTTCTAAAGAGCTTATGAGAGTATATAGGTTTTTGTTAAATAGTACATATATTTTACATACTCTTTTGTATATATATTTCAAAAATCAAATGGGAAAAAGAACAAGGACGTATTTGCTATTCTGGAAAGTATTAATCATTTTAAGTTCAAACATCCTTCTGTGCTACAGAAAACTTAACAGCAGTTATTCACTATTATCTTTATGGAGTTTAGAGACCTAATTTAAAAGTTAGTTTTAAGGAAAAAAAATAGATTACCTACACAGATTTTTAAAAATGGCCTAAGAGATTTTCCTAGGAACACAGGATGCCCAAAGGCAATGGAGCCACATCTGCAAGGATTGAGGAAAGACTGATGTGAGTCAAGAATTCAGCCTGGCAAAAATATACGCTGGGGAAAAGAATCCCTTTTCAATAAATGGTGCTGGGAAAACTGGATAGCCACCTGTAAAAGGCTAAAGCAGGACCCACACCTTTCACCTCTCACAAAAATCAACTCATGCTGGATAACAGACTTAAACCTAAGGTATGAAACTATTAGAATTCTAGAAGAAAATGTTGGAAACACTCTCCTAGACATCAGCCTAGGCAAAGAGTTTATGAAGAAGTCCCCAAAGGCAATCAAAGCAGCAACAAAAATAAATAAATGGGACATGATGAAACTAAAAAGCTTCTGCACAGCCAACGAAACAGTCATGAAAGTAAACAGACAACCTACAGAATGGGAGAAAAATTTTGCATCCTACGTATCCGATAAAGGGCTGATAACTGAAATATACTTAGAAACCACGAAAATCAGCAAGAAAAAATCAAATAACCCTATTAAAAAGTGGGCAAAGGACTTGAACAGAAACTTTTCTAAAGAAGACAGAAGAATGGCCAACAAACATGAAAATATGCTCATCATCTCTAATCATCAGGGAAATGCAAATCAAAACTACAATGAGATATCACTTAACTCCAGTGAAAATGGCCTTTATCAAAAAGTCTCCAAATAACAAATGCTGGCGTGGATGCGGAGAGAGAGGAACACTCCTACACTGCTGGTGGGACTGCAAACTGGTTCAACCTCTGTGGAAAGCAATATGGAGATACCTTAAAGCGATACAAGTGAATCTACCATTTGATCCAGCAATCCCATTACTGGGCATCTACCCAAAAGATCCAATGACACTCTACAAAAAAGACACCTGCACTCAAATGTTTATAGCAGCACAATTCATAATCGCAAGGCTGTGGAAACAGCCTAAGTGCCCATCAATCCAAGAATGGATTAATAAAATGTGGTATATGTATACCATGGAGTACTATTCAGCTCTAAGAAACAATGGTGATATAGCACATCTTATATTTTCCTGGTTAGAGCTAGAACCCATACTAGTAAGTGAAGTATCCCAAGAATGGAAAAACAAGCACCACATATATTCTCCAGCAAACTGGTATTAACTGAGTAGCACCTAAGTGGACACATAGGTACTACAGTAATAGGGTATTGGGGAGGGGGGCGGGTATATACATATATAATGAGTGAGATGTGCACCATCTGGGGGATGGTCATGCTGGAAACTCAGACTTGTGGGGGGGAGGGCATTTATTGAAACCTTAAAATCTGTACCCCCATAATATGCTGAAATAAAAATAAATAAATAAATAAATAAAAATAAAAAGTAGTACAATTTAAAAAAAAGAAAAGAAAAAAGAATTCAGCCTGGCCAGTACACTATGCATGGGTCGAAAAGACAAAAACACATTTTAAGCATGAAAGATTCAGTAATTACAGTGCTCCCAAACAATTCCTGAACTATTATTTAAATATTCAGTTTGAACACAAAATAAACTTGAATGGGGAAGTTGCTTTGGGTATGAAAAGACTGGCAGTGAAACACTGAATCCACTTAAGAATAAAGTAACCAATACAGGTAAATATTAAAGTGATGAAAATTGATGTAATTTAATAAGGAAAACCTAATGTAATAAAAAATAATAATGTGATGATAACAGACTGGAAAATATTTACAAAAAAATAAGAACTAGAAATAGCAGGGATAATATAGGTACATTAATTTTTTTCATAAGAGGAATTAAGGTTTTATTTCTGAAATTAATAAATTAGGAAACACAGGGCTTATTATTTAAAACTCAAAGAGCAACAACTAGTGAGCTAAAACTAAGTATATGCCTTCCAAATTAGCATGAAAGGCAAAGGGAATAAAAAAAATCAAATAAAACAAACAAAAACCCAGATAGTATTATCAAACAAAGAAAAAGTAAACATTTCTATTAACTCAAGAAATATCTGTTAAATTCAATCAAAAAACTAAATTATAGATCATCAACAATGGATACTCTGAAATAGGCCTCAGAATAGCTGAAAGTTAAAAGATAAGCAAAAATATGCCATATAAATGCAAACAAGCAAATCAAAGACTAATAAATATCAAAAGGATAATACCCAACCAAAAATATTTTTTTAAAAAGAATTAAACAGTATAAAGAGTCACTAAAGATAAAGCCAGAAACATTAATTAAAACATCCTGGTCATGAACCTTTATGCTCCAAATAAAGGATATAAAACAAGCAATATAGGATATGAAACAAGATTAAAGAAATACAGAAAATATAAGTAAAACTGTCAGAAATATAAAAGAAATAGGAAGTCCTGAATATACATTTTAGTACTTCACAAAACAAATATGAACAAAAAAGATATAAAATCACTACAGAATATAATTAGTACAATTAAGTACATATTGGTAAAATTCCACATCTTGTTTATATTGAAAGCCTCTGTTCAAGTGCTCATGAAACACAAAAACTTAACCACGTATTAGGTGACAAAGAAAACCTCAAAAATTGGCAAAACAGCAAGAGAAAATGAAACTCATGAAAAAACAGACTACAAAACAACACTTTAGTAAGATACAAATTAAAAATCCAAAATTCAAGAAAACTAAAAAATATTCAGTAGAGTTAAAATAATATGACACTGCTAATATATTGTTAAACCAAAAGAAAGAAAATAAATGAATAAATTATTCTACTAAAGATAAAAAAGAAATATCTAAAGAAAGCATAAATGAAGAATAAATAAGTTAAAAGCAGAAATGAATACTTTATATTCAGTAGAAGTGATGGTCCTACTCCTGAAAAAAGTAAAAACTGTATGTCCCAAAAGAAATTAAGGAAACCCAAAAAGTAGGAGTGAGAAAGTGAAAGTAAACACAGATAAAGAGCAAAGTACTAAAAAAATTAAGAGAATTCTTTGCTCACAGATCAAATCAAAACCAAAGTGGAAGATCCTGTTCCAGATAACATGGAGTAAGCACATTCCACCCTGTCTCTCCCACTGAAAACCTGAACAGAAAGCATGAAGCAGTTATTTGAGGACTCTGAAAAATAAATAATAGCAAGTGAACTGAGGAGGAAGACCATTGAACCAGTGATGAGATTACCTTTTTTGTTTTTCTCAGCTATCCACTATATTAAACAAACCTAAAAATAGGCCCTGAGGCAGAAGAAGGCAGGAGAGCTTCTCCAGGAAAAGCTCTCTAGGTTCATGGAGCAGGAAAAGGACCTTTAATACTTAGAGAGGGTAGGGGAAATTGCCTAATTTTTTTTTTCTTTTCTTCATCTATTGCAACTAGCACCTAAGCAATCCTCTAGTAGTTGCATTGACAGTGGCATTGAGAACTGATAGGAGCCCCAAACCATGAGAAGAGGGGACCTTCCTCAACAAGCAAAGAATCTGGTCCTAAGACGTTGGAGAGAAGCACCATTTCCATATTCTCTCTCTGTCCTCCTGCTGCTTGGCTCTGGCTGCGGGCAGTCCCTGGAAGTCACAGCAGAGTGAGGCTGTGACTCAAGTAAAGGCCCTGCATTGTGGCTGGAGGACTGAAAAGGGAAGCCACTGCAAAGCTGAAAGTACTGAAGACACAGAGAGGGAAGAACTTGGGAAAGTGACTCTGAACGTTATATCTGCCGTCATAAAACTTGTATTTTAGTGAGAGGAAGAAGGGGAATCAACATAATAAGTAAAATACTTAGTATTTAAGTGGTATACCTTACGGGAAAACAATCAAAGCAATGGAATGGATATAGCTAACATGATGGGTGAGAAGAAAGGTTTACGATTTCAAATAGGGTCATTGGGAAAGGCCTCACTGAAAAGGTGAAATTTAAACAAAGACTTTAAGGGGCTAAAAGGGGGCAATATAGGAATATCTAAGTGAAAGCTTCCCAGACAGAGAGGAAAAGCCAGGCCCAAGGCCCCAAAGGCAGCAGTGGGCCTATCCTGTTTAAGGAAGAACAAACCTTTTGGATACTTCTACATTTATTATAGTCTTTTAGATCAGTTTTCCTACTAAGGGAAGCAAAGATATATGTATATATTAAACATCAGAGAGACTCATATTAGCGCGAAGATAAATAAGGACTCAATAATAGTACATAAATTCTGTGTATGTTTGCACATACATATGTACGTATATATTTACACAGACACATACATATATACATAAACAGGCAGTTACCCAGGACATCTCTGAGAATGCTTCAAAATCATGTATAAAACACAAACAATAGGCTTCTTGGAGAGCTAAAAATATAGAATGTTCAACTATATTTTATGTATAATCTTTGATAATAGATTTCCAATACTTTATACATGTTCTTAACTTTTGTTTCCTTCCTAACTGAACATCAACTAGTTCAAGTCTAATGGCCACGGATTAAAGGCTAAAAGTTCACTGCTTCCCATATTTCTAATAAATTCTATCTTGTATCAATATTAACAAGTGTACCAGTGACAATACTGGTTCCGGGATGGCCCATCTGGCTTTACATTTTCTATTCATCTTCTATAAAACAGGAGCAAAATCTAACAAACTATTCATTCAACAACTGTACAAACAAAAACTTTAGTACAGAAAAAGAAGAAAAGGATGCTAAAAAGAAAATTAGGCCAGGATATAGAAGTTCTAGTTTTACCAATACACTAGGAGATAAGAAGTCACAGCAGGGCAAGGAAAGAAAGTTATAACTTTAAACTCAAAGACAAAAACAAACAAAACAAAATGAAAAATGTTCAAATTCTGCTGTGTTATTTCACCTCTCTGAGTCAATTTCTTCCACTGTAAAAGGGGCTAACAGTACCTACCCAATGGTTTGTTAGGATGCGTAAATTAGATGATGACGGGGGAAGAACCGAGCATGGTACTCAGTCGATGCTTACTCCTCTTGGTTTAGACAGGATAGTAAGAGGACTAAATGGTAGGTTAATCTGGCAGTAATATCCAAGAAAATCTGGAAAGAACAAGATTTGGTGTTTGCAAATAATTATGTTTTCTATGCTGTTTATAACTGAACATCATCAACTGATTTAAGCCTAATGACCACCGATTAATGGCTAAAAAGTTCACGGCTTCCTCTACTTTTCCTTGTCTTTAGTTTCTCTGTCTCTATAAAGGGTATTTCTTTGTTCTTATATGATAGATATGGTCAAGTCTTTCCTTTGTTAAAAAATAAACCAGAGGCACTCTACTTCTGACTTCTTTCAGTTCTTGCTCTTTCTTCCTTTTGCTCCAAAGCTAGTCTTGTTGAACCAACAGTTTGTACTTAAAAGTCTTGATTTGTTTGCTTTTCCTTTACTTTTCTGCCCACAGCACATTCCCCTCAGCCCTGAAAGAGCTCCTCCGTGGGTCACAGGCCCTAAGTCCCACCAGCAGTTTTCATTTCTTACTAGACACTGCTGCACTCTCCCTCTGTGTTTCTCTCTCCGCTTGACCCTGCTCTCCCCTAAGCCCTCTCCTTCTCCTCTGACTACCCTTTCTGTCACCTTTGCTAGAGCATCTTTGGCCCCCAGCCACATATCACTGTCCTCAGGGTTCCATCTTCACTGCTTGCCCTTCTCATTCACTCTTCCTGATGATTATCTGATCTACACTGACAGGAATTTCACAAATGGCATTACAACTGTCAAATCTATATTTTCACCTGATTTCTAAAAATTCTACTTGACATCATTCAATGTCACTCAACAAACATATATTAACTACTTACTCTGACAGGCAATGTGGTAGGCAGGGGATATTAAAAAAAGTATGTTCAATAATGACTATTCGGTGAGTCAGCATGCTAGTAGCTAGACAGACATTCAAAGTGACAATAAAATACAGTGTGAAATGCAATCAAAGACAGGAGAAAAATCTTTACAACACAACCTGATGGAGAAATCTCGGGGGTAAAGAAATGGGAGAGGAAAATGTAATCTCAAAAAGATGTATGTTTGCCTCTGCTGCTTCCAGAAAACCCACTCACTATAATGACAATGGGTGAGGAAAATGGAATAAACCTCCTAAAATAATCTACAGAGCAAGAAAAAAAATGCTGTGTATACACACCAAAAAATAACAAAAAAATTAAATATCTTTATGCAAATAAGAGAAGTTAATGCATGCATAAAAAAGATTGCTCTTAAAAAAGAATACTTGGAGAATGAGAAGGTGGCTCACAGAAACAAAACATATGATAATAGAAATAGATTTTTTTTCACAGAAGGATTGAAAGACAAAGTTTAAAGAAATCCCTATACCTCTTAGCACCGTCCCCCTCAAACGATGCCATGCACTCTCCCACTTCTGAGCCTTTGCTGTTCCCTCTGGCTGGGATGTTCTCCCTTGTGGACCATCACTTTGAGTACCTGTTCAAAAGTCACCTTAAAGGAGAGGCCTTCCCTGACCACCCCTATAAAACTGCAGCCCTTTCCTAATCTAGTTCCCTTATGCTGCTTTGTTTTTCCACACACCACCCATCACTGTATTACATTCATTTCCTCCCTTCCTCCCTCCTGCCCCTCCCCTTCTCCCTCCCTCTCTCCCTTCCTTCTTTCTTTCTTAACTTATTGTCTCCCTCATTAGAATATAACCTCCTCAAAAAAACTTTGCCTGTTTTTCTTATTGCTATATTCCCAGTGCTAGGAACAATAATCAATAAATACTTACTGAATAGGTTATTTACATAAGAACAAATACAAATATTAATAGCAATCAAATCCATAAAAATCTATAATAAAAGCAATTTAAGCTACTGTACAGCATCATTTTCTACCAAATAAATTAGCATTGAAAACATAAAATAGTACCCAACATTGTACAATATCTGATAAGAGCCATAAAAATGTATATTACCTTCAACTCAGTGATTCCTCTCTCCTAGAATCCTATTCTTTAGAAAGCTTACTGTGAATAAAGAAAAAGAAAGCTATAGATATAGGTTATGCCTGAGAAGACATACTCATGAAAGCAAGTAAAGGCCCAAAGAAGACAGAAGAACATGGGAATTAATTTGATAATAGAGTGATGCTAAAAAATAATAATAAAAAAGACAAAGATTCAATTCAAAGTACAGATGAAGATGACGAAGAGGACATAGTAATTGCTAACATTTACTGAATGCTCAGGATATTCCAGGCAATGGTAAGTGCTACAAATGTTGTAGCCCATTTAATGCTCATAATGTATTAATATTACCTCCCTCCAAGGTAGGACATATGTGAGCTCTAGGGAAATGAGTCCCACCAGTAATGCAGAGGTATCTTCTGAGAATACATGTCAAATGGCTCTAGTCTCTCCAGAGACCAAGAATCTCTGGAGTGATTTCTCCTCAGTGAGACACACTCATGTAGCATGTCTGTGCAGCCTGACACTTACCTGGAAAGACACACTGGGGAGTTCTTTTTTTATCAGGCTCACTTCTTGTTCCACCTGGGAAATCACATTTGGTTTGGAAAGTTGATTTCCTGCTTGGGAGGAAAGACACTAAATTTGGGTTCTGAACTGAGTCTAAAAACCAGTCCCAGCACACTTCTGATCCTCTCCCTTTCAGAGCTTCTGAAACAAAGGAAGGTGTGGCTTATGAAGTGCCCTATTTTCCATACTCTACAGAAAAGACCTTTCACCTCTAAAGAGGCTACACCAAGCAAATACCCTAACACAATGTCCTGTAAGAGCAAGGATTTTAAGTCCAAATTTATGAATTTCAGAGGCTATACAGGATTGAGGAAGGAATGGTGCCAAGAGGCAGGTTTTGAATTTCAAGGAGGAGGCCTTACCCAGTGAGACCCAGCTGCTGTAGTTCTCCAGCATCACTTTCCCACACAAGTTCCTCTGGGCAGAGTCTAGTTGAATCCACTCCTCCCAGGGGAAATCCACAGACACATCCTTGAATGTCACTGACTCCTGAAACTAAAAATTCTTCTTCACCTAAGGATTATGCAAACAGACCCTCTGAGAGAAGTGAAAAATTCAGCAGCACTAGGAGAAGGGATAGGATACAGATATCTGTATGAGAAAAACATGCTATCCTCCAAATAAAACATATGCAACCAAAATAGACAATATTATGAGATAATCAGAGCTACATATACAAAGTACTTTGGGAGTTAAGGACTGGAGGAGCTGGCATAACACAGATGACACAGGAAGGCACTGAAGCCTGCCCTAGACCCCACTGGAGAAGAGGACAGGCTGTTCTGACCACCGCCTGTTAACCCCACTGGCAAAGGAGGGGATCTTTGCTTTAAATAGTACAAGATGACCAAACACATGACATCTGACACTGGACAGATGGGGTCAACAGCAATTCATTAGTCACATATACTCACAGCCTGGGGGAGGAAGATGCCACGTGCCATGCAGGGTCACATGGGGGTTACACTCAGGAACATGGTGAACCAGCAGGACTGTGAGAGGCAGGCTTTGTAGTGACAAGAGGGTGAGGTGACCTTTGGTTACCATGGGAGGATATAACTGGCTTGTTTGATTAATCTGCAGGCTGGTAAGGAGATAAAACCATCAGGTTGAGGACTGGGCAGAGTGTACTTGGCCTGGCTGACGGGAGCTAGCTGGGCAGAAAGCTTTCCTGCTGGGAGGAGCCATATCTGGTGAGAGCAGGGGAGCTCACAGCCAGGTCTTATAGTCTAACTCATAGTCCTATAAGGCTCAAATATATCGTGGGAGCACATGGCTTTACAATACAAGTAAGAATTCCAGTTGCTGGAGAAAAGCGTGTGTAAACAGGAAAAATCTAGAATGTGGTTGGTCTATGAGATGACCAATAAAAAATCCAGCTTGACTTGAAAATGGCATTTCAAATCTTAAAGTCCATTGGAGCCTTATGCTCTAGTCTAGGGGTCCTCAAACTTTTTAAACAGGGGGCCAGTTCACTGTCCCTCAGACCGTTGGAGAGTGCGCACTGTGGGCCTGGGAGGAGTCAGCTGCTAAGGAGGACAGGCAGCAGCGGCAAACATACCCAGAGGGCCAGATAAATGTGCTAGGCAGCCCGCGGGCCTTAGTTTGAGGACGCATTTAGCATAGAAACTAAAACACTGTAAGCATTTAATATTCATTTAAGGATGGAACACATAACTGAGTGGCAGTTTCCATAAATAACTCACATTTGTACCAACTTTTACACTAATAGGAGATTCACACACCTCACCTCATTGAATCCCCACAACAACCTGCTACACTGATAGCACTAATATCATCATTTTATAGATAAGGAATCTGAGGACCAACAAGGTCAAATAACTTATCCAAGATCACACAGCTGGAACTTGAACCCAAGGACATCCAACTCCCTATAACGTGATATGAGAAGAAGGCTAAGAAAAGAACCCTAGCAACCCTCAGAAAGCATAGAAATACATGGCAGAATTTCCATTTTATCAAAGGAAAAAAGGAACCAAGAAAAAACCATCAGTTCAACAAATGTAAAGAAAAGGAAGATAACAAGACAGTATAATAACCGTAATCAAATAACTAGAAAAAGACCTAATACATGTATAACAACAAATGCAAATGGCTACACTTTCTCTATTAAAAGACAAAAACTCTAAAATTGGTTCAAAATCCAGCTATATGGTACCTATAAAAGATACATCTACAACAGAAACCAAAAATTTAAAAATAAAAAAAGAGGGAGGTAGAGACAAGATATGGCAGGCAAATGCAAATAAAAAGAAAGCAGAGAATTACATAAGATAAGGTGAATGTTAAAGAAGAAGAAAGAAAGCAGGGAGAATAACATATAAACATCACATAAGGTAGAAATATGTGAAACAAAACATAAGCCCTATTTTGGTGAAAGATGGTATCAAATCAGAAATATGAGATTCCCTTTCTAAAATAATCCACTTATTTCAATAAATTACCTTGTTAGCTGAATATACTTAGGCAAAATAAAAAGTCCAAATTCAGACTGCTATGTGCTGGTCTTCCTTACTTCTTTAAATTCTCACCACCTTAAGGTAAGAGCCAAGTGTGCCACACAGCTTACCTCTATTATGAAATGTACTGTGCCAGCCACAGGCTTGTGATATATTGATTTAGAAAACTACAAAAAGGCATTTTATTTATTTATTTATTTAGAGACAGAGTCTCACTCTGTTGCCCAGGCTAGGGTGCCATGGTGTCAGCCTAGCTCACAGCAACCTCAAACTCCTGGGCTCAAGTGATCCTCCTGCTTCAGCCTCCCGAGTAGCTGGGACTATAGGCATGTGCCACTGTGCTCGGCTAATTTGGAAATTGGTATATTTTAAAGGTCACATTTCAAATCTATGGAGAATGAACAGATTATTCAATAGATGACATCAGCTCCAATGCCACCTCCTCAGAGGGGCCATTCTGCTCTGCCTTGCTAAAACAGACCCCTAGTCACATTCTACCATACTGCCCTGCTGTGTGCTCATCACAGCACATAACACTATCTGCAGCATTATTTCCTCTTTGTTGTCTGCCTCCCCTTCTATAAAATAAGATCTAAGAGAAAGGGAACTTGCCTTATTCACTGCTATATTCCCAGTAACCAGAACACTACTCAGCACATGGTAGGCAGGTGCTAAATATCTGTTTAATGAACAGATGGATGGATGAAATGCCTCACCATGTCATGTTAAATGAAGTTAAATTCCTACCTTACATCACATATGGTAAATTCCAGATAGCTTAAGGACGTAAATTTAAAATTATAAAACTAATAGAAAACATAGAAAAATATTTTTGTATATATTATCTATATTCTTGGGGTACAGAAAGCCTTTCATAGCATGACCCTAAAACCAAACAAAAGAAAAATAAATTTAACTGCATAAAACCTCAAAATTTATGGTAGAAGATCTTATAAAAATTTAAAAGAAAAATGATGAAGAACAATATTGGCAACTCATGGCAAAGGAATACTGTCCACATTATATAAAATGCCTCTTTTATACATAAATAACCCAATATAAAAATGGACAAAGGATGTATATAGGTATTTTAAAAGGCTGGAAGAATATACACATAGTTGTTTTTGAGGGTTGGAGACCTGGAATTATATCTCATAGCCTTTAAATTTTTAAAAAAGGGTTTCTGGTCACCTTTGGTTCCACTGTGGCCAGTTTCTGCATCCACTACCTTGGTCTTGCCTTATTCCAGATAATTTTTTCTAAAGTAAAGCTGCTTCCGCATGCATATGTTTCAAGAATGGCTCTCCCTATCTTCATAAAATGAGGCAGACACGAATATTCAATGACCACCCTTTCAGAAAAGGAAACTGTGTTAGATCTCAGTTTCACAAGAGCCTTACAGGAGTGCTGGCATAATGTCAAAAGTTACCTGACTCGAAGTTAAAGGAGGATGTCTTAGATCCACCCCCTGACAATGATGATGTTGTCAATGACTTTGATATTGAAAATGAAGTAGTTGAAGTAGAAAATAGGGAAGAAAACCTACTGAAAATTTCTTGCAGAGTAAAAGAGTACAAAGTGGACATTTCGAATCATGCCAAGGAAGGGAAAAAGCTATTGGTAGCAGATATCGATTATACACTATTAGACTGCAGGTCTTGTGCAGAGACTGAGGTAGACTTAATGTGGCCATATCTTTATGAATTCCTAACATCTGCATATGAGGACTTTGACATTCTTATTTGGTCTGCAACAAATATGAAGTGGATTGAAGCTAAAATGAAAGAGCTGGGAGTGAGCACAAATGCAAATTGTAAAATTACTTTCATGTTGGACAGTGCTACTGCAATAAGCACATATTTCAAGGAGAGGATTAATAGACATAAAACCTCTTAGTGTTATATGGGGAAGGTTTTTGGAGTTTTTTGGCAAAAAACACACCATTATTTTTGATGACATGGAAAGAAATTTTCTAATGAACCCACAGATTGGACTAAAGATAAAGCCTTTTATAAAAGCACACCTAAATCGAGATAAAGTCAAAGAATTTTTCAAATTAACTCAGCACTCAAGGGAATAGTAAAATTTGATGACTTTTTGGAGCTAAATCGCAAATATTGGGAAAGGTATCTCTTGAACAAGTAAGGACAGTCGTACAAGTTATACTGTCAGTTATTGAAGATACTTGAGATCCATAGCTTCTTGCCTTTATGCTAGAGATAATTATGATGGTATTAGACATTGAAGCAAACACCAGATTGCTTACACTTGGTCTTCCAGGTTTTTGTAAATTTAATATTTTTTGAAGATCATAACAATATTCCCCTATATAAATATTTTGTTACTAGCGAAAAATATTTTCTCTAGTATTGAATGCTAAGGTATTTTTTCCACATACACACAAAAAAAGTGGAGAAAAATGTAGACACAACAATGTCATTTTGTGACTTTGGAACAAGTCTTGTGCTTTTGTCTCATTATTTTATTGTCTGACTAAATCTAAGACCAAACCCATGTAGCAACTAGTGTTTCTCCCTTTAAAACAAAAAAAAAAAAAAAGAAGAAGAAGAGTTTTTGAATAAAGAACTGAGTCTGATATGCTTAAAATTATCAAGACTTTTTTTATTCCTTTGTCATAGACACAATTTCTCTTTGGTCCTTTACTAGTTGTATTTCTAAATTCTGAGCTGTATTAGTTTGGTCTGTCTGCATGTGTTTAAGTGTTTTTAAGTAAAACTGTAAAACATCAGTCCTATTATAGCTGTGTCCTACCATGAAAAACAGAGAACATAAGACTGAAGAATAAAACTAAGAAACAAGAGTTGTCTACTTTTGGTGGCTAAGTAGAAGCTCTTCTGCCTAAAACTACTGTCGTAAAAGCAATTAGAGGCGATACATTTTAAAATAGGACATATCACAGATTCAAACTTAAAATTAGCATGAACAAAAAAGTTTTTGTTCTGTTCCAGCTATATCTTGTCTAAGTGCTAACACTGTGTTTCAGAGAAAATAGCTAGCCATAAGATTAAAAAATATATTATTTGCAATGATTAAGCCTGCAGATACGTAATGTGACCACTGCTTTGCATTTACAGTATTGCTTTATATAGTTCTTGTATTTGAAAGGAAATTGACCCTTTTAAAGAAACATGGTATATATTGTTCTTACGGGACTAATTACAGTGGTCTAAATAATATCTTTTCTTAAAATATACATTTTTAAAAAGGCTATAAGATATGATTAGGCAATATACCTAATATTTATAGTCAGAAAAATATGATGAAATTTAAAGGCAAATAAAAGTCATACTTGGGGCCGGGCGCGGTGGCTCACGCCTGTAATCCTAGCTCTCTGGGAGGCCGAGGCGGGCGGATTGCTCAAGGTCAGGAGTTCAAAACCAGCCTGAGCAAGAGCGAGACCCCGTCTCTACTATAAATAGAAAGAAATTAATTGGCCAACTGATATGTATATAAAAAATTAGCTGGGCATGGTGGCGCATGCCTGTAGTCCCAGCTACTCGGGAGGCTGAGGCAGAAGGATCGCTCGAGCCCAGGAGTTTGAGGTTGCTGTGAGCTAGGCTGACGCCACGGCACTCACTCTAGCCTGGACAACAAAGTGAGACTCTGTCTCAAAAAAAAAAAAAAAAAAGTCATACTTGGGCAATTCATGTCACATTACTGCCCATTAAAGAAAAATAAAACTATGAAAAAAGATGAGAAAGGAAAATGGCTTTAATGCTGCATTGATATGTGCCAAATCTATTACTATGCTTCATAATTCCATTCAGTTTACAGCTTATAATATCTATTTAACAATTATGTTTTATTTTTCAACATTTTAGTCACTCATTCACCATTATCTGCTGTACAGCTCCAAGTGATCAATCAGTAATTCAGAGAAGCAGCAGTAAAAGTGAAGAAATGTCTGTCGCTGACCGACACCAAAAGTCTAGGCTAATGCCCATTAGAGACTGGTTAAATAAACTAGGGTATACCCATATAAGGGAAGAAAAAAGCCCTTGATGTACTGACAGAGTCAGGCTTCCAAGATACATTGTGAACCATCAGTTCCTCATGCTTATAGTATCAACTGAGTGTCTTCTGTATACTTAGCATGCAAAAAAAAGACTCCTGCAAGAGCGAAAATATGCCTACAAATAAACTAAAAAAGACATGTATGGCATCTACATAAAGAAAACTACAATTTTTACTTATTAAGGGTATTTATTAGGCTTATTTAAAGATGAACAGAGAGACATGCCATATTCTTAGATGTCTCAATATTCTATGGTATCACTTTTCTTTTAAAAGAAAGGGTATTGCTCTGTCCCCCAGGCTGAAGTGAATGCAATGGCACAATCATGGCTCACTGCAGCAAGGAACTCCTAGGCTGAAGTGATTATCTTGCCTCAGCCTCCCCAGGGGCTGCGACTACAGGCACATGCCATCATGCCTGGCTAATTTTTTAATTTTTTGTAGAGATGGGGTCTTGTTATGTTGCCAAGGCTGGTCTCAAACTCCTGGCCTCAAACAACCCTCCTGCCTTGGCCTCCCAAAGTGCTTGGATTATAGGCGTGAACCACCACCAAGTCACACCTAAGAATTCTTTAAAGTTAGTTATGGAAAAAATTTGTCAAAGTTAATGTGTCCTCCAGTAGCCAGGGATTTTTTTTAAAGAATACTGATAAGAGAGAACTTGCCCACCAAAATTTATAAACCTACATTAATTAGAACATAATATTACTGCATAGGCAGAATCACTTATTCACCAGATATATTGTTGACTATCTACTGTGTATCAGGCACCATTCCAATGGGTGAGGGTATAGCTGTAAATAAAACAGATAAAACTGCCCTCATGGATTTTATAGTCCAACAGGGAAAAGGAGAGATGGAACAAATTAAAATTCTACCTACATAAATGATTCAAGAGAAAATTTACATATAACAATTCAGGGTATAAAAAAATGACACTTCACATCAGTGAAAAAAGGATGAATGATTGAATAATTTATAACAAAGGCTTACCATTTGGAAAAGAATAAAAATTTACATATAAAGTACTAGGAGAAGCTACAGATGAATATTTTTATGATTTCATAGAACAGAAGGCCTCCTAACAACAATGTCAAAGACCCAAACATGAAGATAAGGTTTTCATGTCTGACCATATCAACATGTAACATTTCTGCATGATCAGGAAACATATGTTTGTGTACCAGATACAAAATTAAAAAACAAAATGCAAGCTGCGTGAAAATATTCATTAGTGTTCAAAATGCAAATTTCAACAACCCTATCATTTGCACCTCTCAGAAAGTTCAAGACAACACTAAAACTCAAAAGTTGGTGTGGGAGGTGGATCAATCTGGCACTCTCACACTGCAAGTGTCTATATAAACTGCTACTTTTCTGGGAGGAGTAAGACAGGAGGTATCAAAAGCCTTGCTGTACCCTTGACCCAGAAATTTCACTTTAAGAGATTTATAGAATGAGACAAGAATGCAAAAATGCATATAGCCAGATAGCCTATATTGTTTATAATACTGAAAATAAAAACCCAAGAGTACACAAGATGATTAAATATGGCACAGTCATACTTTCCCTCACTTGTTAAAATGACATACCTGTTTTTAAAACTTGGTATAAGTAGATGGTTTCCACATACTAATTTTTTTTTAAAAAGTTTACTTTCTGTCTTCCTTGGATGGAGGTCCCACCGCTTAAAAATTATGGAGCTTAAGATTTGTGCAATTCAAATACCTTACCAAATGCATTTCATGACTGAATTTTAAAAGGTAAATGGAGAAAAGGATACTACTGTTTATGTTTCTGTCAAAAAAGTACTTCTATGTTTATACATATATACACGCCGACATGCAGACTTAGAATGATTTTGCTTATGAGTTTTCTAGCTGACCTATACTGAACTTTTAAATGAAAGAAATTGCTCACAAAAAACACTTTCCTTAAGTAGAAATCTGCACGGGGCCGGCCTGCCCATTCTTGCGGAGAGACGGGTAGCCCGCGCCAGCGTCGCACCGCATCGAAAACCAGGCGGCGGGGCGGAGACCGCCGACCGCTGGCGGCACGTCCCGGGACAGGGGTGCGCGGCCTGGGGGACCACGGGGAGGAGCCCAGGGTCCCTTCGGCCCCTCACGGACCCCTCGGGCCCGGGGCCGCCGCCCCGAGTCCCCGGCCCTCGCCGCTCCGAGCTGTGACTCGGCCTCGGCGCCCTCTGGGCAGCTGGGAGGACCGCGTCGGGGACGGTCTCAGCTCTCGGCGTCCTCACCGCGGCCTGGCTCGGGGCCGACCAGGGGCGCTCCTGGAGCTCGGTGCCCGGCGCCCCGCGGGAGCAGAGAGGCCGGCCCTGCCCCTCAGACCGAAGGGGCCTCAACCCGCAGTCCTGGGCTCCTCCTGTGACGGCCTCCGAGGCCCACACCGTGAGTCTCCGCCGTGGGCCCCGCACTCACCCTCTCTGGCGGGAGCGGGCGCTGCCCGCGGCGGACGCTGCCGGGCGCCTGAAGCCCAGGACACCGGACTACATTTCCCACAAGGGCGCGGGGCGGGCGCGGAGTGCGCAGGCGCGGGCCACGCGCGGGCGAGGCTGTCCTGGCGGCAAGTCGGCCGTGCGCCCCGCGTGGGGGCTGCCGTCTTGGGGTTGCGGGGTTTGACGCCGACCTGCGCAGCTACGTTACCCCGGCTGGCCTAGAGAAGCTCTTTAGGGCTCGTCATGGGGAGGGAGAAGGGAGACAGCCTTGGCTGAGCCTCACTTTCCTCATAAATAAGGGGAACCCAGAGAACCCCCTGCAATGAGGAGACAAAGTAGTAAGGTAACAGATACCTGGCGGGCCCTCCATTTATGGTAGCTATGGCACCGTGTCCCCTATTTCAGGCTCCGGCTGCTCTCTGCGTGCTTCAGAATTATAACTGTAGAATGTGAACAAAATCTCCATCAAACGTGTGGCCTGTGTTCTGGTAATATCAATTGGATCTGCCACTTTAGAACTTGAAGTACAAGTCAGTATAGTAGCTTAGATTGTAATATTTGATTTTCTAAAAATAACTGATAATTTCCTTTGCCTTTTCCTTTTGCTGTGTCAAAGACACTCTCCTTAGCCAAACTCTAGACGGTCTCCTGGAGCCCTCTTTTTTGGCTAGGCCTAATCCTGGGCCTGCCAAGCCCAGTTTTAGTAAAAATCCTGAGTCTCCCACTCTTGATTTCAGATCAAATTTCTCATTCACCATCCTGGATGTCTTAAGTACTTGGCCTGCATTTAGCAAGAATCCTCCAACCCTTGATATCTGCTCTTAGTAATTTTCTACTCACTGAACCACTCCTCTGCTTGTTGGCTATAAATCCCCAGCTGTCTTGCTGTATTGAAAGTTGAGCTCAGTTTTACTGAAGCTGCTCTTCGATGTTGCAACGGTACCAAATAAAATCTGTCTTTACTACCTTTACCGTCTTTACTTTGGCTACTTGTTATATTGTCATGCTAATACAAGACTGAAATAGTTCAGAAAACAACATAGCACTTATATATAACTCACTTAAGTTTCTGTTGTGAAAGAGGAGGAAATATCATATTCCTGACTAAAATAGGAATTCATCTGTGACAAAATGGGGACAGAAAGGAATATGCATAGAAATAAAATCCTCGTTTCAAAGGTATCAATTCTCCAAATCTTCATGTCCACAACTGGGTATTATTTTTTTCCATCCAAAGATCATCTATATTCCAACATATTACATTAAAATGTTAGGCACCTACAGTAAGAAATATGCTTGCAACTGGCTGGATTGAAATAACTCAGTATTTACTATAAAATGAATATAAAGAAATATAAAAATATCTAAAAATAAAATGTCACTCACTAAAATAATAACATATAGATAAAAAGGTGAAATTCTGGCATTCCGATAGCTTTGAATAGATAGCTTTGAAAAGTTTATAAGTCTTCTCTAAGTCCACTCTTACTGAATTGCTTTGGTTGATGTGTGATTTCAAAATAATTCACTAAGGAGGAAAAGCATTCAAGACAAACTGCCTGAGTATCTCTAGATTTTATATTTAGCAAACACTTCATAAACATGTTAAAAAATAAAAGGAAGTGTATTTATAGTATTTGAGAAAACTGATGCTAATGATTCAATGAACAAAGAATCTTATTAGAGAGGTACCAAATAGACGGAAGAACCAAATGACAACCTGGTAGCTGAAAAATACAATATCTGAAATGAAAATTGAGTAGATTTGAGAGGGCAGAAGAAAGAATCAGTGAACCTGAAGAAAAATCAACAGAAATTATTCAACCTGAAGAACATATGGAGAAAAAAGACTGAAAAATAAAAAAGAACAGAGGCCCTGGAAATCATGGTAACATCAAATGTACCAACAAATGCATAAAGGGAGTAATAGAAGAAGAGAGAGATAAAACGGCAAGAAAATATACTTGAAGAAATACAGGCCAAAAATTTCTCAAGTTTGATGAAAAACATTAATCCATAGGTCCAAAAACTCAAAAAAAAAAAAAAAAAAAAAGAAGAAGAACCAAACAAGATAAACAAACAAACAAAAAAGATATGCACCTAAAAACATCATAGTCAGACTATTTAAAAAATAGGCTGCCTCGCATGGTGGCTCACGCCTGTAATCCTAGCACTCTGGGAGGCTGAGGCAGGTGGATCGCTCAAGGTCAGGAGTTCAAACCCAGCCTGAGCAAGAGTGAGACACCCCCCCCCCGTCTCTATTAAAAATAGAAAGAAATTAATTGGCAAACTAAAAATATATAGAAAAAATTAGCCGGGCATGGTGGCTCATGCCTGTAGTCCCAGCTACTCAGGAGGCTTGAGGCAGAAGGATGGTTGCTGTGAGCTAGGCTGATGCCACAGCACTCTTGCCAGGGTAACAGAGTGAGACTCTGAGAAAGGAAAGAAGGAAGGAAGGAAGGAAGGGAGGAAGGAAGGAAGGAAGGGAGGGAGGGAGGGAGGGAGGGAGGGAGGGAGGGAGGGAGGGAGGGGAGAGACAACCTGATTCAAAAATCCATATGGAATGTCAAGGGACCTGGCACAGCCATAACAATCTTAAGCATGAAGAATAACATTGGTCCGAGTGCAGTGCTGTTTACAACTAATTCATCACAACCAGTTACAGACTCCTTTGTTCCTTCTCCACTCCCACTGCTTCACCTGATCAGTCTTTAAAAAAAAAAAAGAAGAAAGTTTGGAGGATTCAAATTTCCCAAGTTCAAGACTTACTTGCAAAACTACAGTAATTGGCCCAGCGTGGTGGCTCACGGCCGAGGCGAGCAGATCATTTGAGCTCAGGAGTTCGAGATCAGCCTGAGCAAGAGCCAGACCCCCCGTCTCTACTAAAAAAATAGAAAGAAATTGGCTGGACAACTATATATATATATATATATATATATATATATATATATTAGCTGGGCATAGTGGCACATGCCTGTAGTCCCAGCTACTTGGGAGGCTGAGGCAGGAGGATTGCTTGAGCCCAGGAGTTTGAGGTTGCTGCGAGCTAGGTTGACACCATGGCACTCTAGCTCTGGCAACAGAGCGAGACTCTGTCTCAAAAAAAAAAACAAAAAAAACTACAATAATCGAGACCATGTGATACTAATGTAAGGATGGAAATTATAGATCAATGGAATAGAACTGAGAGCCCAGAAATAAGGCCTTACCTTCACAGTCAATTGACTTTTGACAAGGATGTCTAGAAAATTCAATGGAAAAGAAATAAACTTTTCAACAAATGATGCTGAGTCAACTGCATATTCACATGCAAAAAGATGAATTTGTACTCCTATCCCACACAGAATACAAAATGGACACATAACACCCCCTCCCCCCAAAAATCTACCTAAATGTAAGAGCTAAAAGTATAAAACTCTTAGAAGAAGACATGGAAGTAAATCTTTGTGACCTCTGGTTAGGGAAATCCTTGTTAAATATGACATCCAAAGCACGTGTGACAGAAGAAAAAAGATAAATTGGATTTCACCAGAATTAAAAAATTTTGTGCATCAAAGGATACCATCAAAAAGTGAAAGGCAGCCCAGAGAATGAGGGGGGGAATATTTGCACATCACATGTCTCATAAGGTGCTTGTATCCAGAATATATAAAGAATGCATACAACTCAGTAGTAAAAAACACATAAACAACTCATTTTTTAAATGGGCAAAAGATCTGAATAGACATGTCTCCCAGTGACCAACAAGCACATAGAAAGATGCTCAACATGAGCAATCAGGGAGACACAAGTCAAGCCCACAATGTGATAGCATCTCGCACCCATCAGGGTAGCTATTATATAATCACAATATGCGAACAAACAAGCGTCGTCACAGACATGAAGAAACTAGAACCCTCAACCGTTTGTGGCGGGAATGTGCAGTTGTGCAGCCACTGCAGAAAACTGGCAGTTTGGCAGTTTCTCTAAAACTTAAACTTCAGTTCCATTCTTAGTTATGGACCCAAGAGAAATGAAAACATTTTGTCCACCCAAAAACTTATATACAAATACAGCAGTATTATTCATAATAGCCCAAAAACAGTAACAACCCAAACATACATCAACTGATGAATGAATAAAGAAAATGTGGCATACAATAGAGTGCTATTCAATCATAATAAGCACAGAAGAACCGATGCATGCTACAACATGGCCAAACCTTAAAAACGTTATGCTACATAAAAGAAATCAGACACAAAATCCACATACTGTGTGACAGCATTTATATGAAATATACAGAACAGGCAAATCTATTGAGACAGAAAGTTGATTATTGGTTGCCAGGGGCTGGAGGGAAGAAGGTGAAGAGGGGGGCTGATCATTTAACAGACGTGAGGCCTTTTTCAGAGGTGATAAAAATGTTCTGCAATTAGTTATGATGGTTGGAAAACCTTCTGAATATACTAAAAACCACTGAACTATACCCTTTAAATCTGTGGTCCCCAACCCCTGGGCCACAGACCGGTACCAGCCCCTCACCTACTAGGAACCAGGCCACACAGCAGGAGGTGAGTGGTGGTGAGTGAAGCTTCCCCTGTATTCACAGCCGCTCCCCACTGCTTGCATCACCACCTCAGCTATGTCTCCCGTCAGATCAGCGGGGGCATTAGTTGCAGGAAAACAAGCTCAAAGCTCCCACTGATTCTGCATTATGGTGAGTTGTATAATTATTTCATTATATATTACAATGTAATAATAAAATAGAAATAAAGTGCACAATAAATGTAATGCACTTGAATCATCCTGAAACCACCCTCCCACTCCTGCCCCAGTCCATGGAAAAATTGTCATCTATGAAACCAGTCCCTGGTGCCAAAAATGTTGAGGACCACTGCTTTAAATGGGTGAACTGTATGATACGTGAATTATATCTCAACTAAGCTGTTTCCAAAAAGAAAACTCTATCCCCGGACTCCAATTTAATGCTCTTTTATCTGGGTGGACTTTCACTACATTTTGCGTAAGGACCACAAATCTTTTTCTTTTAATTATCCATACAATCATAAGAAAACAGATACAGGAGTACTAGCTGACCTGGGAAAACTCAGGGCTCTGGAAATAAAGATCTTGCAACAAGTCATATGGACTTAGTTACCCACTTCCAAAGAATAGTGTAAGGGAAGGGAAGAACTGTAGCCTTACAGTGGAGATACTTGGTGAACACTACCTTAACTAAGTGATGGTTAATTGCACCAATGCTGGCATATGGATACATGTACCTCTGATATGATGTGACAGGAAAGGCACTCCACCTCTGTGGCATTCTTTCTAGAAATCCATAACCTTAGTCTAATCATGAGAAAAACTTAGATTGGGGAGCATCTACAGGACATCTGGCCAGTACTTTTTAAGGCTGCCAAAGTCATGAAAAATAAAACTGAGAAACTACCAAAACCCGGAGGAGACTGGGGAGACATGACAACTAAATGCAATGAATTGAATCCTGGAACAGATAAAGGACATTAATGGGAAAACTGATGAAATCTAAATAAAGCCTGGAATTCAGAGTAATGTACTAATATCAGTGTCTTAGTTTTGGGACACGTACCACAGTAATCTAAGATGTTAATAATGGGAAAGATTGGGTGAGGAAATTCTCTGCACTATCTTTGCACCTTTTGTGTAAATCTAAAATTGCTATAAAATTATAATTTTAAAGAGAAAATAAAGTAATCAGAATAGTATCAAATTTCTCAAAAACAAAAATGACTACTAGTAGTCAGAGGAACAATGCATCAAAAATTCTGATGGAACTCTACTTCCATCCTAGATTTAAATACTCCTCCAGAATATCAATGAATTCAGCCATGTAAAGTATCAATCTACTTTTTAATGTATACTTTTTGAGAAAACTACTACAGGATATGCTTCAGTAAAATGAAAAGAGTAAGCCAAGAAAGGGAAATTTATGTCATATAATCACTACTTTGACTATTATCAATAACAGGACAGTAGCAGGTACCACTTTGGAAAGTCAAACAGAATTTGTCCACCTACATGATAAAGAAGGAAGGCAGAGCAGGTAGACTATAAGCAGAGGGAAAAGGAAGAGCATTCGGAACATATGAAGAAAGGAAAATAAAATTTTCCAGACCACATAACTAGGGCATAGAGAACTGTGATGAAACCTTTGGAGTGGAGGTCACTTCAGACTTTCTGGATTGTGTCCTCCTGGTCCAACAGAATCAGTTACCCAGATAACCCTAGGAGATTTGCTATCAAGATAGATTTCTGGTTTTTGTTTTATATCTTGGGTACTTCAGTGGGTTGAGTCAACCACACCTCTTGACTAAGAGCATATTGCCCTTTTTATTTATATTTAATTTATCCTTTTTTATCTTATGGACATACATTTTTATTTACTCAAATGTCATATATCTCATTATTTCCTACCTTTTCCACTAAGCTTTAATATTTTAAGATATACTCACATACTCATAGTATGTGTTCCTCTAATCTGTTGCATTTAATGGCATTGTAAGAATACTACAATGTGCAAACACCACACATTACCTATCCACTTTACTTGGACAGACTCCCAGCTGGCCTCAACTCCCTATCCCACAGCAATGTGGCAATAAACATTCTTGAACAGAGCTTCTTATAGACCTGTGAAAGAATTACCCTGGCATGAATATGCAGAAGCAGTTGAACTAGGTCACAGGGTATGTGAGTACTTGACAAAGCACCAGCAGATGCTTTCTCAAATGATACCCTAATCTCCACCCTAAGCAGCAGCCAGTGAAGTTCCCTCCCTCCACACGGCCCCGCAAACTCTGAGCATTGTCCACTTCGCTAACTTTTGCCAGGCAAATGGTGAACAGTGACTTCGCCTTAATTTAAATCTCTTTTATTAACACTGACTTTGCATATCTCTTCCTATAATTATAAAGTAGATTGGCGGTTGTCTAGGACTAGAGGAGTGAGTGGGGATTGACTGCAAATGGGTCAACTCCATAAATGTACTAAAAATCACCAAATTCACAATGAATGAATTTTGTGGTATGTAAATTATGCCTCAATAAATCTATTTTAAAAATTATACAAGGGTGCCTGCTATCATCACAGTTGAACTGAAGTTCCTAGGCCATAATAATAAAACCAGAAAAATGAATTCAAATTAAATAAATCAATAAATTTAAAGTGAAAGAATTATAAATGAAGGAATAAAACATTTTTCAGAGACAATTATCATTCAACACTAAAGAATCTACAAAGTAGGCCAGGCACAATGGCTCATACCTGTTATTCTAGCACTTTGGGAGGCTGAGGTGGGAGGATTGCTTGAATTCAGGAGTTTGAGACCAGCCTGAGCAAGAGCAAGACCCCGTCTCTATTAAAAACAGGAAAAATTAGCCTGGCATGGTGGCACATGCCTGTAGCCCCAGCCACTCAGGAGGCTGAGGCACGAGGATGATCACTTGAGCCCAAGAGTTTGAGGTTGCTGAGAGCTAGGTTGATGCCACAGCACTCTAGCCCAGGCAACGGAGTGACACTCTGTTTAAAAAAAAAAAAAAAAGAAAAAGAAATTAAAAAAATCTACAAAGTAATTACTAGAATTAATACAGTTCAGCAAGGTGCGCAGATTTTTAAAAATCAATTTTAAAATTCCTTTTCTATATGTAAGAAACAATCGTTAGGAAATATAATTTTATTTTAGCAATAAATCTAATAAAATATGCTTCTATGAAAACATTTAAAAAGCTTTACAGAGAGACAGTAAAGGAGATCTAAATATATGACATGATAGCTCTTATCATTAGATAGGCTCAATATCAAAAAGCAATTCTTCCAAAATTAATTGTAGATTTAGTCTAATTCCAATTAAGACACTAATGGTGATGAAAGTTTATAAGCAAATTATAAAATTTATTTTGAAATGCAAAATGGCAAACATAGCAAAGACATTTCAAAAGAAGAACAATAAGAACAGAGTAAGAGCACACAGAACATTCTCACGTCAAGTCCTGTTAGAAAGCTGCACTGACTGAAGACTGGGTGGGAGGGTGGCTGACGGCAAGCACAGGCAGAACAACCACTAGGGCTGGTGCAGAACCCGGCATGGTTCCCGTCCCTGGGCTAGAGTGGAAACAACGTAACAGTATTTCCTCATCAGGGGGCCAAATCACCAGTGAAATAAAGCTGTTTGAATCTCACCTAACAGAGCTTAAAATCTAGCTCCAAAGGAGCAAACTGTTTCCAAGTAATTTGGCTGCATCAAGTGAATCTATAAAATCAAGTGAATCTATATTTACCAATAATATTTCAACTAAAATAATACACTGGGTGGGATTAACAGCAGATTAGGCACTACAGAAAATAACATCAGTGAACTTTGATACATAACAATAGAAACTACCCAAAATGGAACACAGAAGGAAAAAAGACTAAAAATCGAACAAAGCACCGGTTAGCTATAGGTCAACATCAAGCCACCTAGTAAACACAAAATTGAAGTCTCAAAAAAGCGTGGAAGTTTGTGAGGGGACATAAAAACATGTTAGGAAACAATGGCCAAAAACTTTTCCAAATTTGATGAAAACTATTAGCCCACAGGTCTAAGAAGCTCAGTGAACACTCACTTCCCATGCCATAGCACATCATGATCAAATTCTTAAAACCAGTAACAAGGATAAAATCCCAAAAGCAGCCAGACCAAAAGGTCACACGGTGTCCAGAGGGACAAAGACTTAAATGGCAGCAGATTTCCTGGAAGAAATTACGCATGCCAGAATAGACTTCTGCTTCATCCTTAAGGAACTGTCGGGAAAAACACTGTCAGCATAGAATGCTACTCCATGAAAATATCTTTCAAAAATAAAGACAAAATAAAGATTTTTTACCCTTTGGACATACAAAAAGCTGAAAGAATTTATCGTCACCTAAGCACCCCTATAGGAAAAGATAAATCTTCAGACAGAAGGGAAATGGTAACAATGGAAACCTGGATCTTCAAAAATGGAATGAAGACCACAGTAAACTGTAAATATGGGGGTAAATATGACATTATTTCTTATGGTTTTAATTTTCCTTAAAAATAACTGAATGTTTAAAGCAAAAAATGATAATAGTTCATTGTGACATTTATAACATATCTATAAGTAAAATATATATGACAATAGCTCATAGACTAAGAGAAGGGAAATGATAATACACAATTATAAGTTTGTTGTCTTAGTCTGCTCAGGCTGTCATAACAAAATACCATAGACTGGGTAAACATAAACAACAGAAGTTTATTTTCTCATAGTTCTGAAGTCTAGAAGTCCAAGGTCAGGATGACAGCATGGTCAAGTTCTGGTGAGGCCCTCTTCCTGGCTTCCAGATGGCCACCTTCTCACCCTGTGTTCATGTGGCTTTTCCTCAGTACATGTGTAGGGAGAGGGAGAAAGAGAGAGAGAAACCTCTCTGATGCCTCTTCTTATAAGGGCATGAATCCCATCACGAAGGCCCCACATGACCTCAACTAACTCTAATTAATTCCCATCATGTTTGGGGCTATGTCTTCAACATGTGAGTTTTGTGGTGGCACAAACATTTAGTCCACAGATTGCTATATTATACATGAAGTTTTTATGTCGCGCCTGCCTCGCCAGCAAGGAAGACGCGGCAACTGGAGTTCTTCTGACAGTGCTTTAATGGGGTTCCCTTTAGACTTACATGATGCGGAAGACCCAGCCCGGCAGCACGCAGGCTGCTATATACCCTAGAAGCACAACCCCTAAGCTGGGATAGGCCGCTCAGCTGTCGAGCCGCCAAAGCATTGGTCCATAGTAGGATCCTTCATTTGCATGCTTGCACCACAGGGTAACCGACAATTGCGCGTGCGCTGAACTTGTTTACTGCTCTAGGCAAAGCCGGAAACAGGCGCCATCTTGTAATGGCGTTGACACCGTGCCCCACATTTTTATATTATTTGAAGGCAGACTGTTATAAGTCAAGGAGGAATGCTATAAATTCTAAAGCAAGCACTAAACACAGTGTTGTTAATAAAACAAATTTGTTCCCAGATTTCAAACTATACTACAAGGCCATAGTAATTAAAACAGCTTTTTGCTGGCACAAGAACAGGAACATTGGCCAGTGGAACAGAACAGAGAACCCAGATATAAAACCATCCTCATATAGCCAACTAATCTTAAACAAAGCAGACAAAAGCATACACTGGGGGAAAGAATCCTTATTCAATAAATGGTGCTGGAAAAACTAGATAGCCACATATAGAAGACTGAAACAAGACCCACACCTTTCAACTTTCACAAAAATCAACTCGTGCTGGGTAATAGATTGAACCTTAGGTGTGAAACTATTAGAATTCTAGAGGAAAATGTTGGAAACACTCTTCTAGACATTGGCCTAGGCAAAGATTTAGAAAGAAGACCCCAAAGGCGATCACAACAGCAACAAAAATAAACAAAGGGGACCTGATCAAATTAGAAAGCTTCTGCACAGTCAAAGAAACTGTCAAGAGACCAAACAGACAACCCACAGAATGGGAGAAAATTTTCACAAGCTACACATCTGATAAAGGGCTGATAACTAGAATCTATTTAGAACTCAGGAAAATCAGCAAGAAAAAATCAAACAACCCTATCAAAAAATGGGCAAAGGACATGAGCAGAAACTTCTCAAAAGAAGACAGAATAATGGCCAACAAACATATGAAAAAATGTTCAATATCTCTAATCATCATTGTGCGGGGGAAGATGTAGCAGCCTCTTCTCCGAACCACCCCTTTGCCTCCGGACTTCTCTGGGGCCAGCCGCCGCCTGAGCAGGGGCCAGGGGCCGCGGGCTCCGCCGACGACCATGGGCTCCGTGTCCAACCGGCAGTTTGCAGGTGGCTGCGCCAAGGCGGCGGCGGAGGCGCAGGAGGACGCGCCCGGGCTGCGGACGAGCCGCAGTTGCTCCATGGTGCCGGCATCTGTAAGTGGTTCAACGTGCGCATGGGGTTCGGCTTCCCGTCCATGGCCGCCCGCGCCGGGTCGCCCTCGACCCCCTGCGGACGTCTTTGTGCACCAGAGTAAGCTGCACATGGAAGGCTTCCGGAGCCTGAAGGAGGGTGAGGCAGTTGAGTTCAACTGGAATCTGTCCGAGCCACTGGACCTGGTGGGGTGTTCTGTATCGGGAGTGAGAGGCGGCCAAAGGGGAAGAACATGCAGAAGCGCAGATCAAAAGGAGACAGGTGCTACGACTGTGGAGGTCTAGACCATCATGCTAAGGAATGCAAGCTGCCACCCCAGCCCAAGAAGTGCCACTTCTGCCAGAGCATCAGCCACATGGTGGCCTCGTGTCCACTGAAGGCCCAGCAGGCCCCTGGCGCACAGGGAAAGCCAGCCTACTTTCGGGAGGAAGAAGAAGAGATCCACAGCCCTGCCCTGCTCCCAGAGCCCCAGAATTGAGCCATAGTGGGTGGGGGCTATTCTTTTGCTATCAGGAAGTTTCAATGAGCAGCAGAGTGGAGAAAGTGGGGACAGGGTGGGTTGGGGGTGGTTGGCACTGCCATGTATCTCAGGCTGGGTTCATGGCATCACCCCTTCTTCCTTCTTGGTGGGGGGAAAGAGTGAGGCAAAGGAACCCTACCCATGCTCTATCCAAATGCAAGGGAGGACTTTATGGGGAAATCACCCTAGAACCTGAATGCTTTATCTGAGACTCCATCCCCGAATCTCTAGCTTTTGAAAGTTGCCTGGATAGGAAGTCGTTTTCCTTTTAAAGAAGGATATGTAATAATATAATGCCCATGCCAGAGTGAAACGATTAAGTACAAGAATGGACTAATGGACCCCACCCATAAGCCACTACATTCTGTGGGAGGGGATCTCAGGAGTAAGGCAGGGTTTTTTCCATATCTTGCATTCTTATACCCATTCTTGAGATAGGGTGCTGGGAACTGTCCCAAGTGATGGGTAGTGATGACAGGCAGAAAGGGTGGTTGGGGGAACAGCTACAGACCTGCTGCTCCTAAGCTCACTCCCACCCCATTCCGGGCCAATGTGATTTTATTTATTTGCTCCCTTGGATAACTGCACCTTGGGTCCCACTTTCTCCAGGATGCCAACTGCACTAGCTGTGTGCAAATGACGTATCTTGTGCATTTCAACTTTTTTTTCTTAATATAAATATTCTGGTTTTGTATTTTTGTATATTTTAATCTAAGGCCCTCATTCCTGCACTGTGTTCTCAGGTACATGAGCAATCTCAGGGATAAGTTCGGCAGCATCTCCAGGTCTGCACAGCAGGAATGGTTTTTGTTGTTTTTATCACCATAGAGAGCAACTATTTGGAGTGCACAGCCTATTGAACTACCTCATTTTTGCCAATTAGAGCTGTCTTTTCTGCCATAGTATCTACTTGAAACCCCTTCCACCTTGAAAACGTTTCATGGGAGACTAGGTTCTAACTGGGTTGCCCCATGACTTGATCGCCTTCTACTGGAAGATTAGAAATTCGTCTAAACAGGAAAAGGTGCTGCAGAGAGGTTAGGAAAGGCGGGGCTAGGTGGAAGGCCCAGAGAGGAAGTCAAGGTTAGGTGAGGGTTGTCTAATCCTAGGGCACAGGACATGCTTTACATACTCGATCCATCCTTCACTGGGTTTGGCTAGACCTACTCATGCACAACAGAGTGTATGTGTGTTTTTGTAAAAACTGTGAGTTAGTAAGGATAAGTTTTAAGACCAATACCCCTGTACTCATCCTATGCTGTTGAGGGATGGATATATGAATTGAGGACTAAAATCCTTAACCTTTCAAATGTCTTAGGTTCCAGGAGACCCAGAAACGAGGGCCTTTTGTGGTGCCCTGAGCCAGTGTCCTGCCCTGCTGCAGTAGTCATTAATAGCGTCATGGTAGCTACAGGAGCAAAAGGGGGTTTCGTTTACATGCTGTGAGATCACCGCAAACCTACCTCACTGTGTTGAAACGGGACAAATGCAATAGAATGCATTGGGTGGTGTGTGTCTGATCCTGGGTTCTTGTCTCCCCTAAATGCTGCCCCCCTCTAGTTATTGTATTTGTCTGGGCTTTGTAGGACTTTACTGAGTTGGTGATTGCTAGGTGGCCTAGTTTGTGTAAATATAATGTGCTGATTTTCATGTTCTTTTGGGGTTTTATTGTTTACAAACTTCTTTTTGTATTGAGAGAAAAATAGCCAAAGCATCTTTGACAGAAGGTTCTGCACCAGGCAAAAGGATCGGAAACATTAGTGTGGGGAGGGCCTCTTCTTCAAGTGGGGATCTTGAACACCAACCTTTTTCTTTTGTGTTCCCCATGCCCTGTTTCCTATTTTCCACCAGATCTTCTGTCCTAAAAACTTGTCTCCTACCCTACCCTCTTTCCCATCCCCCCCAAATGGAAACCTACACACCCACACACATAATGCATTTAATTCTTGGGATGCCTCCACAACTCTTCAATGATTTATGCAAAAATCCTGAGGAAGCTAGGAACCCTCCATCCCTTGTTCCCAACCTCTTAAGTCAAGACCATTTCTTGATGGTGATTCATGCCAAACACTTGCAACAACTGCTGTATTTTGGATGGATCAAACCTACTTAATCTGTAATCTGTAAGTAGAGAGACGCAATTGGGGGCCTTCCATATAGAAAGTGAGGGCAGGAGACCAAGAAAGGGATTATGAATGTATATCCAAGTCACTCAGGAAATTTTATTATACAGGTGCAAGAAACTTATGTCAAAGTGGCCACAAGATTGTTTAATAGGAGACGGATGAATGTAACTCCATGTTTACTGCTAGAAACCAAAGCTTTGTGTGAAATCTTGAATTTATGGGGAGGGAGGGAGGGTAGGAAAGCCTGTACTTGTCTGTTCTTTTCCTGATCCCTTCCCCTTATTCCTGAACTGCAGGAGACTGAGCCCCCTTGGGCTTTGGTGACCCCATCCTGGGGTATGTTTATTTGATGATTGATTTTGCTGTACTGGGTACTTCCTTTCCCATTTTCTAATCATTTTGTAGAACACATGCTGACTCTTTTCCCTTCCTTTCTACTTTCCCTGGGAAAATACAATGAATAAATACTTATTGGTACTGAAAAAAAAATATCTCTAATCATCAGACAAATGCAAATCAAAACCACAATGAGATATCACTTAACTCCAGTGAGAATGGCCTTTATCACAAAGTCCCCAAACAACAAATGCTGGCGTGGTTGCGGAGAGAGAGGAACACTCCTACACTGCTGGTGGGACTGCAAACTAGTTCAAGCTCTGTGGAAAGCAATATGGAGATACCTCAAAGCGATACAAGTAGATCTACCATTTGATCCAGCAGTTCCACTACTGGGAATCTACCCAAAAGTTCAAAAGTCACTTTATGAAAAAGACACATGCACTCGAATATTTATAGCAGCACAATTCACAATTGCAAAGCTGTGGAAACAGCCCAAGTGCCCATGAATTCATGAGTGGATTAATAAAATGTGGTGTATGTATAGCATGGAGTACTATTCAGCTTTAAGAAACAATGGTGAGGCTCTCAAGCGCCAGCGCCGCCTCTTGCTCACCGAGCTCCAGCGAAGGAGAAGGGGGGTAAGTAAGGAGGTCTTTATATACCATGGCTCGCACAAAGCAAACTGCCCGCAAATCGACTGGTGGTAAAGCACCCAGGAAGCAACTGGCTACAAAAGCCGCTGGCAAGAGTGCGCCCTCTACTGGAGGGGTGAAGAAACCTCATCGCTACAGGCCTGGTACAGTGGCACTCCGTGAAATTAGACGTTATCGGAAGTCCACTGAACTTCTGATTCGCAAACTTCCTTTCCAGCGTCTGGTGCGAGAAATTGCTCAGGACTTCAAAACAGATTTGCGCTTCCAGAGCGCAGCTATTGGTGCTTTGCAGGTAAAATGGAGGCAAGTGAGGCCTATCTGGTTGGCCTTCTTGAAGACACCAATCTGTGTGCTATCCATGCCAAACGTGTAACAATTATGCCAAAAGACATCCAGCTAGCACGCCGCATACGTGGAGAACGTGCTTAAGAATCCACTATGATGGGAAAACATTTCATTCTCAAAAAAAAAAAGATTCTCTTCTTCCTGTTATTGGTAGTTCTGAACGTTAGAATTTTTTTTCCCCATGGGGTCAAAAGGTACCTAAGTATATGATTTCCAGTGGAAAAATAGGGGACAGAAATCAGGTATTGGCAGTTTTTCCATTTTCATTTGTGTGTGACTTTTTAATATAAATGCAGGATGTGAAGCATTAATGCAAGTCAAATGTTTCAGTGAACAAGTTTCAGCAGTTCAACTTTATAACAATTATAAATAAACCTGTTAAATTTTTCTGGACAATGCCAGCATTTGGATTTTTTTAAAACAAGTAAATTTCTTATTGACAGCAACTAAATGGTGTTTGTAGCATTTTTATCATACAGTAGATTCCATCCATTCACTATACTTTTCTAACTGAGTTGTCCTACATGCAAGTACATGTTTTTAATGTTGTCTGTCTTCTGTTCTGTTCCTGTAAGTTTGCTATTAAAATACATTAAACTAAAAAAATAAAATAAAGTAAAATAAAATAAACAATGGTGATATAGCACCTCTTGTATATTCCTGGATACAGCTGGAACCCATTCTACTAAGTGAAGTATCTCAAGAATGGAAAAACCAGCACCACATGTACTCACCAGCAAATTGGTATTAACGGATCAACACCCAAGTGGACATATAGGAGTAGCTCTTACTTGAGGGGGTAGGGGGTCATGGGCAATATATGTAACCTTAACACTTGTACCCCCATAATACGCTAAAATTAAAAAAAATTAAAAAAAAAAGAAATACCTTCTGGGCAAAGATCATATATAATTTATCAGGGCCCTCTCAAAAAAACACAATCTAAGGATGAAGCCCAGAGCATAACTGCAAAAGCCTTTGTTATGGCCTCAAAGAACTGTTCAGTCAAGCAATAGGGCTTCTGTGTACATGAAAGGTGTTACCTTTCAGTATTCTCAGTAGCAGCCTAAGGTAGAGAAAGACTTATTTTGAAGATATTTGCAGGTGTGACTTGTTTTTAATTTTTGTTTTATTTCAGCATATTATGGGGGTGCAAATGTTTAGGTTACATATATTGCCTTTGCCCCACCCAGGTCAGAGCTTAAAGTGTGTCCAGCCCCCAGACAGTGCGCACAGCACCCATTAGGCATGACTGTACCCATCCCACCTCCCCCTCCCACCTGCCAAACACCTGATGAATGTTACTACTATAGTGCTCTTAGGTGTTGATCAGTTAAAACCAACTTGCTGGTGAGTACATGTGGTGCTTGTTTTTCCATTCTTGTGATACTTCACTTAGTAGAATGGGTTCTAGCTCTAGCCAAGGTAATACAAGAGGTGCTATATCACCATTGTTTTTTGTGGCTGAGTAGAACTCCATGGTATACATATACCACATTTTATTAAGCCATTCATGTATTGATGGGCACTTGGGTTGTTTCCACATCTTTGTAATTATGAATTGTGCTGCTATAAATAGTCTAGTGCCGATGTCTTTTTTATAGAGTAACTTTTGTTCCTTTGGGTAGATGCCCAGTAATGGGATTGCTAGATCAAATGGTAGTTTTACTTTTGGCTCTTTGAAGTATCTTCATATTACTTTCCACAGAGGTTGTACTAGTTTGAAGTTCCACCAGCATTGTATAAGTGTTTCTATTTCTCCACATCCATGCCAACATTTATTGTTTTGGGACTTTTTGATAAAGGCCGTTCTCACTGGAGTTAAGTAATATCTCATTGTGATTTTGATTTGCATTTCCCTGATTAGAGGTGTTGAGCATTTATTCATATTTTTGTTGGCCATTAGTCTATCTTCTTTTGAAAAGTCTCTGCTCATGTCTTTTGCCCACTTTTTGATAGGGTTGTTTGATTTTTTTCTTGCTGATTTTCTGAGTTCTATATAGATTCTAGTTATCAGCCCTTTATCAGATGTGTAGCTTGCAAAAATTTTCTCCCATTCTATAGGTTGTCTGTTTGCTCTCGTGATAGTTTCCTTGGCTGTGCAAAAGCTTTTTAATTTGATCAGTTCCTATTTATTTATTTATTTATTTATTTTTGAGACAGAGTCTCGCTTTGTTGCCCAGGCTAGAGTGAGTGCCATGGCGTCAGCCTAGCTCACAGCAACCTCAAACTCCTGGGCTCAAGCAATCCTTCTGCCTCAGCCTCCCAAGTAGCTGGGACTACAGGCATGCACCACCATGCCCGGCTAATTTTTTCTATATATATCAGTCGGCCAATTAATTTCTTTCTATTTGTAGTAGAGACGGGGTCTCGCTCTTGCGAGAGCTGGTTTCAAACTCCTGAGCTCGAGCAATCCACCCACCTCGGCCTCCCAGAGTGCTAGGATTATAGACGTTAGCCACTGTGCCCGGCCCCATTTATTTATTTATTATTTTTTTTATTGTTGCAGTGATTGGCTTTGGGGTCTTCTTCATAAATTCCTTGCCTAGCCCAATGTCTATAAGAGTTTTTCCAACATTTTCTTCTAGAATTTTTAGAGTTTCATGCCTTAGGTTTAAGTCTGCTATCCACCGTGAGTTGATTTTTGTGAGGTGAAAGGTGAGGATCCTGTTTTACTCTTCTACATGTGGCTATCCAATTTTCCCAGCACCATTTGTTAAATAAGGTTTTTTCCCCCGGTGTATGTTTTTGTCTGCTTTGTCAAAGATTAGATGGCTATATGAGGATGGTTTTATATCTGTGTTCCTACTTCTGTTCCATTGGTCTATGTCTCTGTTCTTGTGCTAGTACCATCCTGTTTTAGTTACTATAGCCTTGTAGTATAACTTGAAGTCTGGTAAATTGATGCCTCCCAATTTGTTCTTTTTGCTTAAGATTGCTTTTGTTACATGGGGTCTTCTCTGGTTCCATGCAAAGCATAGAATTATTTTTTCTAGATCTGCAAAAAATGATGTTGGTATTTTAATAGGGATTTCATTGAATCTGTAGATCACCTTGGGCAGTATAGACATTTTAACAATGTTGATTCTTCTGACCCATGAGCATGGTATGGTTTTTCCACCCATTTATGTCCTCTGCTATTTCCTTCCTCAGTGTTTCAGAGTTCTCCCTATAGAGGTCTTTTACCTCCTTATTTAGATATATTCCTAGGTATTTTATTTTCTTTGTTGCTACTGTGAAGGGTATTGAGTCTTTGATTTGCTTCTCAGTTTGACTGTTGTTGGAGTACAGGAATGCTACTGATTTCTGTACATTGATTTTGTAACCTGAGACTTTGCTGAATTTGTGAATTTCAGTAGTCTCATGGCAGAATCTTTGGGGTTTTCTAGATGTAAGATCCTGTTGTCAGCAAAGAGCAATAGTTTGACCTCTTCTACCCCCATCTGGATGCCTTTGATTTTCTTCTCTTGTCTGATTGCTCTGGCTAGGACTTCCACTACTATGTTGTATAGACGCATTGATAGAGGGCAACCTTGTCTGGTTCCAGTTCTAAGTGGGAATGCTTTCAATTTTTCCCCATTCAGTATGATGTTGGCTGTGTGTTTGTCAGTGGTGACTTTTGTTCAATGGAATAAGCTTTTTAAGACAGGAGACCCACAAAGATTTTAAGAGGATTATTTTGGCACAAACACCACCAGCTTGGACTGAAGGGGACAGAGAATGAAAGTGGCCTTTCCACATGGTTCCATGGTGTAATGTTTAGCACTCTGGACTCTGAAAGTGGCCTTTGAACCCTAAATATCTACAGACTGAAGACCAAAAAACAATTCGACTACAAACATAGGCTACAGAGGGGGCATGATGCAAAGGTGGAAATAAGGCCAGGAGGACAGAGCTAAGAGGCAAGAAGACTCATTCCCAGGCAGGAGTAGGGCTGAGTCCTATTCAAATCACTTCCAAAATGAGCCCAGATGGATTTCAGAATTGCTGTGGTTAGTGACTCCTGTATGGTTCCCAGACTCCCCCGTTTTGGATAGTAACCATCCACAGCAGTTATCCAGTGCCTGTGCCACCACGGGATGTTGGATGTGTGAAAGTAAAATGACTTGTATTTTAAATTCATAGATCCTCAGATTGTGAGAAGCTGGACCCAAGTAGCCTCACTATACTTGGGACTGATTTAGGTGATGAGATCCTAGATTTTTTTGAAGTGAGGCTTTTATGGGATGAGACTTTGGAGGGCCTTGCAAAGAGATGACTGTACTTTGCATGTGGGAAGGACATGAGTCATTGGGGGCCAGAGGGCAAACCATGATAGCCAGTCTCCAAGAGGACACCATTGCTCCTTGCCTCCCTTCTACAAAGAGCAGGGCTTACTTGTTTAGCCAGTAGGATATTGCAGAAATCATGGCTTCCCAGGCTAAGTAATAAAAGACATTTTGGGCTCCCTCGAGCACTCTTAGATCTCCCGTTCTTAGGGTGATCGTGCCACAAGGACATGCCAGCAGCCCTGTGGTCCCTGTGGCAAGGAACTAAGGGCTCCTGTGACAGCAGTCCCAACTTGCCAATCGTATGAATGAGACATCTTGAAATTATCGTTTTAAGCATCTAACTTGTGAGGTAAGTTGTTATTGCAGGGATAGATAACTAATAAATTTGGGAACGTGGAAGTGGAGTCATTCAATAACAAAAGCGTGACTAACGGGAGAAGCTGGGGATTTGGTGGTGTGTGGAAGCTGGGGTGTCCAACCCTGGTGCTAAAGCTCCCAGAAGCCCCGGTGCTGCAATCTCAGGAGCAATTTCCAGTTACGCCAGTCCCAAGGTCTTGGTCCCCTGAATCAGTGATACATAATCAATGGTTATTGCTGTTTAAAGCCATAGAGTGTTGGGTAATTTTTTAAGCAGCAATAGATAACTAACATATTTCCTAATCAAAATTTTACAAAAGAACAAGTATACTGAAGCAAGTGAAAATGGAAAACAAAGGAATTTATTACAGAAAGGTGGTATGTGGGGTTTGAGATAACTGTTTCACATAAATGAGATCACACTACACTTAGTATTCTATAGCCTGTTTTACACTTAAAATTAATACAATTTTTTAGAGCAAAAAGAAATGACATGGCATTTTCATGTTTTTTTAAGAAAGTAGTGGCTATTGAAATTTGTATTATGTGTGCTTTCCAAACAGAAACATTATTTCCAGTGAAAGCAAAAAAATATGGAGTTGACTACACCACCAGAAAAAAAAAATGAAAAAATGATTCTTATTCGTTATTTTTAAAACATACTATAATCAAGAAAATGAATTTACTAATAATTTCATTTATTGTTAGCAAATAAAATGAAGGATTTTTAAAAAATCCACCCACATACCTGCCACAGTGACAGAGTTGATTTCATTCCCCATGCTTGTTTCCCAGTTTTACTCATATGCATATTGTAAGGCTGGTGGTGGCCCCCGCCCTTCCCTAGATCAAAAAAGAAAAGGCTCATGAGACCAGACCCGCTGAGGACAAAAACTGCCAGGCCCTGCTGAGAGGAACCACACCCAGATGTCCACTTGGATAAGAACCTTCGGCTCCTGGATTCCACAAATACCTCCAGCCCCTCCTAGAATCCCCAGCTCTTCCCGCCAAAAGTTCCTAGCCCCGCCCAAAGGGTATAAAAGGCCTCAACCCCTTCAGCTGGGGCCCCCTCTCTTGGGGCCCCGGAACCTCATCCACGAGTGTATAATAAAGCCACGTGGTTTGGCCCCCACTCTTTCTCTCTCTGTGTCCGTGTTTTCGCCGCCGCTGAAAAACCTTACATTTGGTGCCGAAACCCGGGAAGGGAGTCTTGGCTGCGCCGGCCTGCCTCAGGGCCGTGGTCGCACTGTCCCCTCTCGTGTCTTCCAGACCTCGGACCGGGACATCCACCGGACGCCAGCCGACCAATTGGCCTGGGTAAGTCCCTCTGCCCTTGTGTTCCTAGCCCAATGAGTCCATTCCAGGGTCTCTGTCCATGGTCCAAGTCAGAGATCCTCCACCATAAGGACTTGAGTGTCTTCGGGGACGCCCGAGCCCCTCAGTCAGTCCTTCCATCTGTAAGGATCCATAAGGCCCTGAGTGTCTCAGGGACGCCTGATCCACTCAGTCAGTCCTTTCCAAGGCTCAGAGCCTTCTCTCCAAGGCCTGATGGGTGACCTGGCACACCGGCTCCCGATCTCGTCCTTCCCTCATTGGACTAGGACACCATGGGCAGTCAATCCTCCAAAATCAAATCTAGCACGCCTCTGGGCTGTCTCTTAGCCAGTCTTGCAGCCCTGGGCCTCAAGTCTGATATTCGGCCCAAGAGACTCATTTTCTATTGTAACACCGCCTAGCCGATGTACAAATTAGGCAATGGGTCACAGTGGCCTAAAAATGGGAGTTTCAGTTTCAAAATCTTACAAGATCTCGATAACTTTTGTCACTGAAATGGCAAATGGTGGGAGAGCCCTTATGTCCAGGCTTTCTTCCATCTGCGTTCCCGTCCTTCCCTCTGTCAGACCTGTGACCCGTCACAAATCCTCCTTGCACTGAGTCCTCCGCCGTCCTTGGCCTCTTCCACCTCTCAGCCGAAGGACCCGTTAGAAACCTCTTCCGCCTTCTCTGGCCCGCCTGACTCCCTTACCTGTCCCCCTGCTCGGCCTCCACCATATCTAGGTCCTCCTCCTCCTCCTCCTCCTCCTAGTGCCCCACCGTCCTCCGCTACTGCTTGCCCTGGCTCTCTGCCAACGTCCCCTGTCAGTCACCACGCTCGATCCCAGGCAGGGCCCTCAGGCCAAACCCTTCTCTGTCCCCTGAGAGAGGTAGCCAGTGCCGAAGAGGTCGTGCACGTCCATGTTCCCTTCTCCCTTTCTGATCTCTCTCAGATTGAGAAGCGTTTAGGCTCCTTTTCTAACGACCCCCAGCCTACACCAAAGAGTTCCGCTGTCTTACACCAGCCTATGATTCGACCTGGCGTGGCATTGTTGTCATTCTGGCTTCTACTCTCACTACTGATGAAAAGGAACGTGTCTGGGTGGCAGCTCAGGGACATGCTGATCAAGTCCACCTAGCAGACCGCAGCATGCCGGTCGGGGCCGAGGCTGTCCACGCAGTGAGCCAGGGTGGGAATACCAGCCAGACACCCCCGCCGGCCGAGATGGTAGAACCCGCCGAGATCGCATGCTGCAATGCGTTCTTGCTGGTCTCCAGGCCGCCGCCCATCGGGCAGTTAATTTTAATAAGCTTAGAGAAATCACTCAAAAGCCCGATGAAAATCCCGCGGCTTCCTCAGCCGCCTTACGGATGCTCTCATCCAACACACCCACTTGGACCCCACCTCCCCAGCAGGGGCCACCGTCCTTGCAGCTCACTTTATCACCAGTCCTCCTCTGACATTAGGCGCAAACTCAAAAAGGCAGAAGAAGGCCCTCAGACCCCCATCCGAGACCTGGTGAACATGGCATTTAAAATCTTTAGTTCCCAAGATGAACAGGCAGAGGCCCAAAGGAAAGCCCACGTCCACCAAAACGCACACCTGCAAGCCCAAGCCTCGGTTGCAGCCCTGCGGCCGGTGGGGCCCGGAAAGCCATCGACCACCAGCCACCAGCCACGCCCCGCCGGGCACCTGCTTCAAGTGCGGTAAGGAGGCCACTGGGCCAACCGGTGCCCGCAGCCACGTCAGCCCAATAAGCCTTGTCCGGCCTGTGGTCAAGAGGGACACTGGAAGAGTGATTGCCCCTTGGGACAAAGGTCTAGAGGGTCAGTCCTTCCACCCCCAGACCTGCCGTTGACGGTTTTGGGCTTGGCTGCAGAAGACCCACGAAGCCCCGGCTCTGCCACCCCGATCACCCTCGCTGAGCCCAGGGTAGCAATCAGGGTAGCGGGTGAGGCAGTGTCCTTTCTGGTCAACACGGGGCTACCTACTCAGTCCTGCCTTCTTTTTCAGGCCCTACTTATCCTTCCCAGGTGTCGGTTATGGGCACTGACGGCAGTCCTTCACGGCCCCTACTACTGGCCCTCTGACACGTCTTATAGACGACCGTCCCATCACCCACTCCTTCCTCATCATGCCCTCCTGTCCCGCTCCACTTTTAGGAAGAGACTTATTAGCCAAATCAGGCACCACACTCCACTTTTCCTCAGGGACATCCGCCCTTCTCCTTCTATCCCTCTCTTCAGATTCCTCACCCCCACCCTCCGCCTCTCCCAAGACGCGCCCTCTCCCGCCTGAACTTGTAGACTCTGGGGTTGGGACACCTCCACCCCAGTAGTGGCCACACACCACACCCCGTCCTCATTCGACTCAAAGACCCTTCATCCTTCCCTTCCCGCCCCCAGTTCCCTGTTTCGCCACCCACCGCAGAGGTCTAAGACCCATGATAGAACGTCTTCCGTGTGAAAAACTTTTAATCCCAACTAATTCTCCCTATAAGGCACCCATTCTCCCGGTAAAGAAGCCAAACGGGTCCTACCGGCTGGTCAGGGACCTAGGGCTCTTTAAGGAGGCTGTTATCCCCATACACCCTGTGGTGCTAATCCCTGCACTTCACTTTCCCATATTCCGCCCTCCACTGCCCGCTTTTCCGGTCTGGACCTCAAAGATGCCTTCTTTGCTATCCCCTTAGACCCAGCCAGTTGCAATCTCTTTGCCTTTATGTGGGGAGATCCTGACACAAACACATCTAGACAACTCACTTGGACCGTCCTGCCCCAGGGGTTTGGGGACAGCCCCCACCTATTTGGTCAGGCACTGGCCCAGGACCTACTCCAATGTCCCTTACAGCCTAGCACTGTTCTCCAATACGTTGATGATCTGCTCTGTAGCCCCTCTTTACGGCACTCTAAGACCCGCACTGCCTCTCTGCTTAACTTCCTTGCCTCCAAGGGCTGTCGAGTGTCCCCCTCCAAAGTCCAGCTGTCCGAGCCCATGGTCACATATCTTGGACTTCGGCTCACCCCCACGTCCCGGGATCCCACTGTTGACCGCCAATGGGCTCTTCACGATCTCCAACCACCCACGACCGCTGAGCAGATTCTGTCTTTCCTTGGATTTGTTGGTTTCTTCCGACACTGGATCCCTAACTTCTCCCTCCTTGCTAAACCCCTCTATGAGGCAGCCCGTGATGCCCCGCTGGCCCTTTACTAAACCCCCGAGCTGTCGGCCTCGCATTTCTAAAGCTTCGTGACACTCTACTCCAGGCACCACCTCTAAGACTCCCTCATCCTGAAAACCCTTTCACCTCTACACAGACGAGCGCCAGGGCCTGGCCCTGGGTGTCCTCGCCCAGCCCTTAGGCTCCTGGAGCCCACCCACCTGTGCTCCAGTGGCTTATTTATCCAAACAACTAGACACCACGGTCCTGGCTGGCCGCCTGGCCTTAGGGCACTGGGCGCGGCAGCCTCTCTCGCCAGGGAAGCACTGAAGCTGTCCCTGGGACAGCACCTTCATGTCTTTTCCACCCATCGCCTCCAAGATCTGCTGACTCACCGCTCGTCGGCGCCCCTCACTCCCTCTAGGTTACAGGAATCCCATCTCATATTCATAGGAAATCCCAACATCACCCTAACACAGTCTGCTACTCTAAACCCCGCTACTTTGCTGCCCATCCCGTCCTTAACCCTCTCCTCTCGCTCCTGCCCGGAGACGGTCGATGCCGCCACCACCTCCAGACCGACCTCTCGGACCAGCCCCGCTCAGATGCAGACTTAACACTGTTTGCTGATGGCGGCTCGACCGTGGGCGATGACGGCAAACGCCAGGCAGCCCATGCCCTTGTCTCGGCCTCTCAGGTTACAGAGGCGCCCGCCTCCCCGAGGGCTCTGCTTCCCAGAAGGCAGAACAGACTCTGGCCGGACAACTTGCTCCTTCTCGTCCCCATAACCCCACTCTCACCTCTTGGTTAGATATCATACAGCACACCCTCACCTTCCTCAATTCCTCTGAAATAATCCCTAATATTTCCCACCGTTTCCTCTGTGCCCCCCTTCAGCAGCCCCTGCTGGCTGCTGTCCCTCTAAACCATTCTAACCCCCAAACTCCCTCATCAGCTCCCTCATGCTCCACTCCGCTCACTCGCGTTCCCTTTGGGAACCTGAGCCTACAGGCCAGCCCTACGCAGACCGCGTGTGCTTTCTCACCTCCCGCACTGGCCCCCGCCTACAACTTCATGGACGCCGCCTTACCAACCATACTGTGACCACAGCCACGTCCTCTGCTCTGGGACAGTTCTTCTGGTGCAACGGAGCACTTACCCGCTGCGTCAATACATCCACCCCGGGTCCCTGTTTCCCTGTCATGGTGGTCCCTCAATAAACTCTATACGGTGAGTCTGAGTTTGGATGGCTTCTCCCAGAAGCCCAGCCAAGACTAGCCGTCTTTCTACCTGTCATGGTGGGTCTCAGCTTGGCCTCTTCCATTGTGGCCTCAGGGCTCGCGGGAGGTGCCCTGGGCCACGGTGTCATTTCTGCCCAAGATTTTGCAGACCCGCTGATGACTGGAAAAAGAAAAACCTGCCTTTTCCTTCATAAAGAATGCTGCTGCTATGCTGGCGAATCGGGCCTTTGGAGCGGAACATAGACAAGCTCACCAACCTGAGTAAAGACCTGCACAACCGCCGCCGCTGGGATGCGTCCCCCTTTGGCTGGATACAATTCCCTTTGGCTACCTGGCCATTGCCACCCGGTGTCATCATCTGCCTAATCTTTCTGTTTGTTCCCTGTCTTTTGCAGTTCCTCCAGCGCCACCTACAAGAGCTGACAGGAGTGGCCGTAAACCAACTACTTCTTCATCCATACTTTCCACTACCAACCGCCCCTCCACAGCCGCCCCGCCTAGAGCCCCTGACCAGGCCCCTCCTAGCAGGAAGTAGTCGGAAAGAGCGGGCCCATCAAAACCAAAAGGCCGGAATGTAAGGCTGGTGGCGGCCCCCTCCGCTCCCTAGATCAAAAAGAAAAGGCTCATGAGACCAGACCCGCCAAGGACAAACTGCCAGGCCCTGCTGAGAGGATCCACCCCCAGATGTCCACCTGGATAAGAATGTTCCGCTCTTGGATTCCACAAATACCTCCAGCCCCTCCTAGAATCCCCAGCTCTTCCCGCCAAAAGTCCCTAGCCAGGCCCAAAGGGTATCAAAGGCCTCAACCCCTTCAAACAGCGGTGACTTCTGGGGCCCCCTCTCTTGGGGCCCTGGAACCTCGTCCACGAGTGTATAATAAAGCCACGTGGTTTGGCTCCCACTCTTTCTCTCTCTGTGTCTGTGTTTTCGCCGCCTCCGAAAAACCTTACATATATAATTTAACGTGGTGAACATCAAACATAGTTTTATTCTTTGCTCACTTAGTATTACACATTTCGGGTTTCTCACGTTGGCGCACATACTTTACATGCGTAGCTATTACAGATATGCCACAGTCCCTTTAAGTTTCTTGCAAAATCTATAAATTTCTTGCTTTACAATCACTGCTGACAAACCCCACTTCAGCTGATCCCGTGGTTTCTGGGGGTCTGCTTGTTACAATGCAACCCCCCTCCCTGGTCCAGGCGGCTCACGGCCAGCCTCACCTGCAGGGCCCTTCACCAGCCCCACCTTGGCAAGTCGCTCAGATCCAGCCTGCACCCCGCTGTGGACGCGCTGGGTGTCGCGGTCAGCTCAGGCACCGACTGCGGCTGCGTTTCCACCCGAAACGCAGCGCCCCCCAGCCCCGCGCGGTGACCGCCGCACCTGCTCCGGGGAGCTCTGGACTAGGGGGGCTTTCCCGCCGCCCTCGGGCGCCTCCCCGCGGCGGAAGTGCGCGGAGAAGCCGCAGTACAGCTGGGACAGAACCAGAAGGGGAAACGGAGGCGAGCAGGACCTAACGCGGGAATAAGCTCCCAGAGGCAGGGCGCGGAACCGGCGTGTGGCTGTGGCCCGGAGGGACGGTCCGGCGCCAGGTGCCCGTGGCCTGGCAGGACCGAGAGACGCTGTGGCGGCGAATGTGGCGGGGAGGGGCGGGGGCGGGGAGGGGGAGGGGCGGGGGCGGGGAGGGGGAGGGGGTGGACGGGGATGGGGGCAGAGGTAGGGCCGGGCAGGGGTAGGGGTGTGGGCGGGGGCATGGTGCAGGGAGGGGCGGGGGCGGGGTGTGGCGGGGGCGGGGGCGGGGGGATTGGGGCAGGGCGGGGCGGGGTGGGGTGGGCAGGGGTGGACGGGGATAGGGGGGCAGGGGTAGGGGCGCGGCAGGGGTAGGGGCGGGCAGAGGTAGGGGTGTGGGCGGGGGCATGGTGCAGGGAGGGGCGGGGGCGGGGTGTGGCGGGGGCGGGGGCGGGGGCGGGGGCGGGGGGATTGGGGCAGGGCGGGGCGGGGTGGGGTGGGCAGGGGTGGACGGGGATAGGGGGGCAGGGGTAGGGGCGCGGCAGGGGTAGGGGCGGGCAGAGGTAGGGGCGTGGGCGTGGGCGGGGGCAGGGGCGGGGCAGGGTGCGGGGGCGGCCTGCGGCAGGTGAGGAGCCCGCGGGAGGGGTGACAGAGGATGTAGACACTGCTTTCAAGAAATCTGACTGTGAAAGAGAGGAGAGAGATGTGGCTGTGCGTCCAGGCCCAGTCACAGAGGTGACAACTGGTTGGTCCCTCGCCGGCTACGCCTGGAACCACCGCCAGCAGCCCAGGTAAAGTTGCTGCCTGGATTACGGACTCCAGGACAACAGGGCGCTGGCTGCCATAGACACGCAGCTAGAAGAGTCCTTGGAAATCTAGTCCAACCATCCCGAGTTTTCACAAGGACAACCCCAGCTTGGGGCCGGTGCCCGGAGTCAAGGGCAGACCCTGGCGCTTACATCGCCCTGCGCCCCCACGCCTTGCGGTTGCTCAGGGTCCCCCGCTGTGGCCGCAGAAGGCCCGCGGTGCCCAGTGCGCCCAGCAGCAGCGGCGACACGGCTGTACGTGTCCCAGCTTGTTTGGAATGCAATCTTCTATAGCTAAGAATTACCAAACATCTCTGAATGGTTCGCGCTCCTTAGCTCATTTCCTACTTGTTGGAAAGCGAGGAAAAGAGGAGGAAGGCCAGACCTGAGTCTGAGGAAGAAACTGAAGTCCTACAGGAAAACAGCCATCGGAATATGGAATGTACAGCTACCACAGCGAAAGGAAAAAAAGCCCCAGCTTTAGAAATTTCAATTTCAATAGCAAATCAATGTCTAGCCTTTATTACTGAGCAACTTTTCTAAAAATTCGGAGAGGTAAGTACATCAAAAAAGTACTTACTAAGAGCAAAACACTGGGAATATAAACAAGCATGAGACATCATCACTGTCTTCAAGAACCTGATAACAGAAAGGTGAAAGAAGACACTGGTTCAGGAGTGCTCCGTGTGTGTTTTAGGGCAATTCATCCTTGTTTAATCATGGGAGATTGTTTAATCGTGGGAGATTCATGCTGGGAGTTAGAGATTAGATTGGACTCCAACCAGATTGTGGAGCATCAGAAAGAAAATAGGGCATGAAGCAGTTTTTAAATTTATAAATAGCAATTATCTTTCTGGGACATGATATAACTTCAGGGCGCAAAGCTTATACTCACCATGAAAGAATCCCTTGATGTCCTGTGCCACTAAACCACAACTTCCAGATCAAATTTTCCAACCCCTCCCCCATTTTACTTTGTTTCCCCTATAGGGCGCTCAGGCCCACTGTCCCGGCATCCTAGCAGGACACAAGTCAAAATTAGGCCTTACCAATATGGGGATTTGGAACAGATTTTATTCCAGGTTGTCGAATCTCCTCAATCTCTGTAGCATTCCCAGGAGGATAGTGTCCTTTAAATCACTTGTGGGAAGTGTCTGTGATTTGTCAGGTGTGCAGCACATTTTAGCAAGCTCAACCCTCTAGACATGGTCCTGAGAACTTAACCATTGTTTCTACAACAAAGAAACACAAAGCTAAAGCCAGGCACAGGGGCAGGAACAATTGTCTCCCCAAATCTCAGGCATGTGTGCGGGGGGCTCCTGTACCAATGAGATCTGCCTCCAGGACTCACTGCGGCCACCCTCAGCCGGCCAACGATGCAAAGCCAGGAACCACCAAAGTTTACCTTGTTCTAAAGGGCATAGGCTTTGTCAACTGTGGGGCCATGAACATTCTCAATAAGTGGTTTTTTCAAGCCAAATTCCAGATCTCCAGACAGGGAGCAGAGAAAATTAGTTTGCGAAACTAATTTTGAAAGGATAAAAAGAAAGGGACGCCATCTCAGATGCTCATAGGCAGTCGAGTCCAGAACTGCTTTTGGACATAAGACGGAACTTATGCTTCAAACACCAGCACAAGTGCTAAAGAAAGTCCCCACAGTCTGTGTCCCAGGTTGGCTGGTCAGCTTCTTGGGAATTTTATTATGTGTGTAGAAGTTGGTGCGGCCTCCTGGTTCATCTTCATGTCATGAAACTTGATAAACGGCTCCAAAGGCACTCCCCACCCCTCCACAAGTCCAATCTCATGCAGTCTCCATTCTCAAACTCCCAACTTTTTCTGCTGCCATATGGCAAATGACTTTATCACAAACATTTCAAAGAAAACCTGAAGCCACCGGTGTGCAGCTATTGCCACTCACTGCGCCTTCATTCTCACTTAAACAAGGGTCTTTCCTCCCATCAAACAGGGGCAAAACTTCTCCAGATTCTTCCAAGAAGTTCCTGCCCACTGGCCCTGCCCTGGTCTGGCCCTCTCAGGTGCTTCCCTCCATTTTTCCCTCCTGTGAGCTGAGCCTCTGCCTGCAAGCTTCTCTCCCTGCACACCCTCCTCTGCCCTGGGCAACCTCGGAGCCTCGTCCCCGCCCTGCCTCAGCTCTGTCCTCTCGGAGCCTCGCTTTGACCTATGCTCCTGCCCGTCCTCCACTCTTCCACACTGCCACCCACTCCTCACCCTCCAACCTGACCTGGCACCAATGAAACGACTTTAGATCAGCAGTGACTCATTTATTGATCAATCTCTTTCTGTCCTTTTCTCTCAGCCTCTCAGAAGCCTTGCGTACAGCTGACCATTTCGTTCCTTCCTGAAACACCTTTCCTCGGCTTCCTGAGGAGCCGCGCTCCCGCTCTACCCTCGGATTCCCTGGCCACATTTTCTGAGTTTCCTGCCAGGGCTCCTCCTCCTCCTCCCAACCATTCCTTAAACATAGGCATTTATCAAAATTCTGCCCTGACTCGCTTCAGTTCTCACTCTGTGATCTCTCCTCAAAGGTCTTCCCAAGCCTTGTGGCTTCAAAGGTGCTGGTGACGCCCATGTTTCCATTGCCGGCCGCTCTCTGCTGAGCTCCAGCCCTGAGGTCAGCGGCCCCCACACACCTCCTGTGAAGGGTGGCCTCCATCTTAGCAGGTCCCGAGGCTGGCACACAGCCTGCCCTGCCCACACAAGTCCCTGCGTCCCCTGCCTCCGACCCGGCATGCCCAGCCTGGAACTCACGCTTGACCCCTTTCTCCCTCTTCCCCTGTTGCGTCCCAGGAGGCGTAGGGTTCTGCCCATTTGGGCTCCTAAGTACACTTCAACCCCACCCACTGTTCCCTATCTCTACGCCCTCCATCCTAACCAAAGCAACCATAATTTCCATCGCATGACACTCCTAAGCGCATCCTCCAGGCTTTCCCATGCCTGTTCCACAGAGCAGCTAGCTGTAAGAACACCGCCTCAAACATGCCATCCCAGTGCAGTGTCAGGCCTAGGGCAGCATTCCTCGTCCTTTGGGACCCAGCGTTCTCCAGCTTGGGAGCCTTCCTTCCAGAGTGTGCTCTGTCCCTAACACTCTTACTTCCTGCCCTCCTGACTCCCTTCTCTGCCACTCCCAGCCCAATCTGACCAATTCTTCTCATACTTTAGAGCCTCAAGTTTAATGTCACTGCGTTAAGAACATTTTCCTGATTGCCAACATCTGCAGAACAGTTTGTATCTGTTTGTGTATTCATAGTATTTCTCCAGCTGTGTGATTGCAACTACACAATTGTAATGAAGTGACTATTTGTTTAAGGTGGATATCTGCTCTCCCAAATGACAGGTGCCCTGAGAGCAGAGGCCTCGCCTGGCTGTGGTCACCCCTGCCTCCATAGGGGCTAGCACAGGGCCTGGCCCTCGAAGCTTGGGCTGCCATGTGGCAAGAGTGGCATCACACCCTCCTATGCACCTCTGCAGAGCCTCAAGGCCCCTTGAGCCCTTGGTCCCGCTCTTCATGGGTGCAGCAGGATGGCCATGCATCCCAGCCTACCCAGGACACTCCCGGTTTATGCCTGTTGTCCTGGTGTAATTGTTGTGTCCCTATCCACTCTCAAAAGTATCCTGGTTTGAACTACAAAAAATACGGTCACCCAAATTCTAAACGACTTCACACAGGCACAGCCTAACGGGCCCCACACCACTTACCTCCAGCTCGCCATGTGCCCAAATAAAGGTATAATGGGCAAATATCAAGACTTAAAAACTATGAAAGATACAAATATCCCCAAACATTTTTAGCTGATATAAATATGTACATTCCATCTAAAAAATATTGCCAACCTGACGGCCCCGTTGGCTGATGGCTAGTGACACATTTCTCTGAAACCAATGATTTATTCATTTTCTTCCCCATGTATCATTCCTGAAGTCATCAATTAATTTTACTTTTAAGTTAATTTTTTTTAAAGCCCTGAACACTCAAAGATAAAGTTCATATCAGCAAGACGGAGTTTGAGATTGTTTTCAAACATAAAAGTAACTTTCCTTCTCAGGGAAATTTCACCGGAAGTTTCCCAGGGAAGTCAAGCACTTCCAAAGAGTGTGGGCTCAACCACAAAACACAATAATGCCACTTCGACAGCTCAAGCCTTGAGGAAGGGAAAGGAAGCCAGTTCTGAGTGCATTATGGAAACTGGCCCTGGGACACTTGAAAGAGGCTCTATCTATCTGCATCCACAGAGAGGCCCGGCGAGGCCCAGGGACTCAGGCAAATTCAGGCTTAGCAATGCTGCGGTTGCAGTGGTTTGCTGTAGGGGTTATGGCAAGGCATCGAGAACACAGCCCAGGAGGCCCTCTGGGGGCAGCACTTCATGTCCAGACACTGTCCGTTCGCGACAGCAGGAAGGAGAGTGTGCTCCTGCCCACAGGACAGGAGTCAGGTAGGGCTCAGTGTCTCCAGCACACAAGCTGAATTTTCAGGGCAGTATTCAGGGCAGCTAGCAAGGATCTGGGGTGCAAGACAGGGAAACTGAGGCCGAGACCCACCCACATAAACTAGAACGACTTGACAGGGAAATGAAAAAGATAGGCAGATACGTGCCTTGCTGCCTTCCATGGGCATGTGGGTCCCTGGCACACCAGACAGAATGGTTACAAGGACGCTTTCAGAGCCCACAGCTGTTCACGGAGGCTGCTGGTTAAGATTACTGCCTTTTTCCTCAAGGCACAATTGGCATGTACCTGAATCTTGTTTTTTATTCATGTGCCCATTTGCCATTTACAAGGGACATGTCCTAAATCTGCCTAGAAAGCCTCAGCTTCCAAGACTCTCTGAAGTGCGTAATTTTCCCCATTGCACACGCTTTTTGGCATTAACTAGAGCTGTCATTGGAAAATTTCATGGAGTAGCTTTTCCTTTTTCCATCTGGAGTTTGTGTTGAATTTGGATATAACACAAACTGGAGTCCTTGCAGAATTTGGTATTTGACCTACTCATTGCCCTTTTTGCTTTCATCACCAAATTTCTTTTTCAGGCCAGTTCTTACAAATGAGAAATTTGCTATTTTGAGCACTCACATGCACAGCTGGCAGCAAACAAGAGGACTGCACAGTACAGAGTCGCGGCAGCCCTCTCCTCTCTCCTACATCCACTTCTTAGTTTCTTATTTGAGCCACTGTTTCTCTCACCTTTCTACCTTTTCTCCCTTGTGGAAAGAATGATGCTTCTTATAGCATCATACTAAGATTATGCTAATAACCTCCATTTACATCTATTCAAAAAGCTAAATGTAAACAACCTGGTGGTGGTGATGGTGGTGGTTATGATGATGATGATGATAGTGATAGTGGTGGTGGTGGTGGTGATGGTGATGGTGGTGGTGGCAGTGGAGGTGGTGGTGATGGTGGTGGTGGTGGTGGCGATGGTGGTGGTGGTGGCAATGGTGGTGGTGGTGGTGATTGTGGTGGTGGTGATGGTGGTGGTGGTGGTGATGGTGGGGGTGGTGGTGGTGGTGGCGATGGTGGTGGTGGTGGTGATTGTGGTGGTGGTGGTGGTGGTGGTGGCAATGGTGGTGGTGGTGGTGATGGTGGTGGTGGTGATGGTGGTGGTGGTGGTGATGGTGGTGGTGGTGGTGGTGATTGTGGTGGTG